>NC_087476.1:27953903-29203903 GCF_036417665.1 Passer domesticus | reverse complement strand
ATTCTTGTAGAACAGAAGAATTGTAATAGTATTCTGACAAGTCCAATTTATATTGTACATTTTTGGGAAAAATCCCCTAAGAAAACGCAGAATGGCTAGAAGCCTGCTAATATGATTTAGAAACTTTTTGCAGAAGCTACATACAACATGCTATTAAAACTGCAAATGCATATTAAATATTTGTGTTTTGTAGAAAGTTGTATAAATATTCAAATTTAAAAGAAACAATATGGAACAAAATGCACTAGAAAACTTATATGTAGACAAAGGTTTATTTACACCATACAACATTTTAAATATTTTATACACAGCTGCAGCAGAGAAAGCTATTCTGAGCTTTCCAGAGAAAACTGCAATAATAAAGATGTGAAATATATTATTCATATAAAAGTGAGATTATTACTTTATTGCATTTAAAGCAATGAAGAATGTAGCTCAACAGACATTCATTTAATGACAAAAACTTTGCTTTTATATTATAAAGTAAAAAGTGTAGTAATGGCCAAACAGACTGTTATAAACTTTAAAAACTGCATAAATATATACATTGTGCTTCATGGTGAAGTTTTTTGAAAACTAAACCAAATGAAGCTGTTACAACATGAATCGTTGCTTGAGGTTTATCTATAAAGATTACCTTACAAATCCATTCCACGGGTACTTACAACACACGATGGTAAGAATTGTACACCTGGTTCTCCACTAGCCGCACTAGTGGGAATAAACTGTACGAAAAAAACCACTGACATTTGGCACAGGAAGAGCCTGACATAAAGGAGTTGCAATGTTCAGACAGGAGTGTCAGGATCGTCAGGATTCCCAAAGTCTTTTTATTGTCAGTGCAATGAATTATTTTTACTTTGTTTCTGTTTTGTTCAGTTCGTTTTTGTTAAACTTCTGTTTGAAAGTCACCTTCTTGCACATCTAAAGGCAAGTTCAGACACTTCTCCCATTCTGCTGGTCTGAGTTCTAAAGCATCTTTTGCCTCTGTGTCTAATACATTTATCGTTGTATAGTGTTGGTAGTCACCTGTGGTTTTGAAATTGTCCCATGGAGCCTTGCTCGGTCCTGAGTTCTCCTGAAGACCAAAGAAAGAAGAATTAAAATCAAGGATGAAATAATGCAGTTTCCATTTATAAGGCTGATTGCTGACGTGCTCTCATGAGACACAGAAGCTGGAGAGGGGAAGTGGCTTTGCAGGGAGCCAGGCTGGCGGGCGCTCGGCACTGCTGCGACTCTTTCTCTGTGAACAATCAACACTTTGGCAGGCTCCTCACCTGAGCTGCCAGCTAAGCCCTTTCTTTCACAAGAACCAATGTGTGAGGAATGGGCTGAGAGATCCAGTACCAATAGACATCTTTCTAAGAGTGGGAGAAAAGTGGGAGAAGAGAAAGGAAGGTAACAGAGAAGAGATTGTTGCTTGAAATATGGAGTGGTTTGAAACAGAGACTGCCAGCTGGATTTTAAATTGTGGCAGGTGTGTGGCAGAATGACAGAAACCTTGAAAATGCTGTGAGAGCCACCTTGCCTTGCAGGTGGATGAGCTCACATATATTAGAATTAACAGACTGAAAGGTAGTTATTTTCTACAGAATGATTTTTTATTTTTTTAAGGCTATGTTTTATAAGATAAAAGACTTTATGGACCAATTTAATTAGTGATTTCTGCTGTAACATGATGTCTGGGATTTAGCTGCTAAAATCCAATATTTTTGCACCATCTAAGATGCCTTTGGACTTTCTGTTTAATCTCCAACTGTCTTTCACAAGAGGTGCAGATCTCCTTTGAGCCCTGTATCATCGCTGCCTGTACTGTGCTGTAAACCAAGACCTCTGTCTAAAATACCCTGAGATGCCTATATTTAGGTACCTGGATCACTCTCTGACTGTCTCACAAACAGACCATTCCTCTAGGCAGCTTTTATTAGCAGACCTTTCAAAAGCACAGCACCAATGTGAAGCAGAGTAAACACAACTCTTCCACTGAGATTCCCTTTGAGATTTTGAATTAATTCAAGCTTCATGTGAATAACAAATCTCAAGTAGGGAGACAAATGAAAATGTTACATGTCAGCTGATCTCAAAAGGGGGAGTGAGTGAGAACTTGATACAAAATAACACATATCACAGATAAAGGTTCATCAAAGAATCAGGGCTAAATTTCTGCTGGATTAAGATGATGTAAAAGATGTAAATCCATTGGCCTCACATCTGCTTAATACCTCTTCTTCATGTCTGAAAGCAGCTCTTCTGAAAAAGTTATAGAATACAATGATTCTAGCTCCGTTCCATTTAATATACAAGTTTCACATTATAAAATTATATAAAAATTATTACTAATCAAAATATTACTGATAAAAATATGTCAGATGAAATGAGCTGTTTTAATTAGGTAGAATCAACTATTTCCTCACTCTCATTACCAGATATAGTCAGAGTGTTATGCATGTGTATATGAGTGTGTGTGTATAAATTTGAATTATGATGATAGCAGCCTCAACTTAGGATGATTTAATTTTTGCTTTTCCCATGATAAATATTTATAAATCTATTTTGGAAAAGACATGGCATTACAGACATCTTGTGTGCTTTCTGGACAATTGCACATACAGGTAAACCCATCTGGACTTGTTTGTAGTATCTAATTTATTATGTCCTTGCCTAGCTAGAGGAAAAGCCTTATTGGTCAAATGATATCAGTGAGCTGCTTTCTCTCTATAAAGGCCCTTAGACACAGCAGGCACATCCAGATTTGAAATGCATTCCCTACAGTTCAATTACTTGTCATCTATAGTGATGTTAGTAAATTAGTTATGGTCTAATTGTAGAATGTAATGAGTCTTGTCATAGGTTGGATTACTGAAAATAGCTTTGGTTCTCATTTCTGAGGTTCCTAAAGGTGAGGTCTTCTTGGCAAATGTACTGGAATCAAAAGGCTCTTGTTTCACTGTTGTTTAGGATCCACCATATTTTAAATATAATAGAAGGACACTTACCATACTGCCTGATTTTGGTACATCCCGAAATCTGTCCAGAGTCTGAAATTTCTGATTTAACTCTTGAAACAATTCCATATGCCTCTTTCTTGTATGCATGACCTTCTGCAAAATGGAATATACTTGCTTATATATATAATTGAATCTGGTTGTTTTGTTTTGGTTTTTATTATTTTTTTTTAAGAGAAGCATTACTTTTTTCTATATAATAAAGTAAATTGAATTTGCAGGGCCAGCTTTTCCCTATGGATTTGATCAGTGGAAGTCAATGAAGTCAATTGCCCTAGACATTCTCTCTCGTGTGTTTAATGCTCCTCCTGTGTACAAGAGATTGTTTTAACCCTGCATTTACTGAGTTGCTGAAATTAGGGGCCATCAGTGTTAGCTTGGAAGTATGTTGAAAGTAATGGCAATTTCTCAGAAGAGTATTTCTCTTGCATATCAAGAATATTTTCTAGAACTTCTGTTTTCAGCATGGATGCTTAAATTTTAATTTCTATAGAAAAGCAACAGCACTTTTTAATGGTCCCTGTTGGAATAATTTTTATGAGAATGCTGAACTCACAAATCTTGGCTCAAAATGGAAAACACCCAAATGTTATGTCTTTTTAATTAGACATCTTCTTGTCATTCAAATCATCATAAAATGCAGTTGAAATTGCATTCATATGAAGAAAAGTAGGCACATTTTTTCAATTTTACTTGCTTTCTTATTTCATGGACAAAGAAATTGGAGACTGCCCTCCCTCTTGCCCATGGCGAGGGCACTCTCCCACAAAAACTCGTTATATGGCATTCCTGTGGGAGAGGGGTGACCCCAAAGAGTCCCCACAATTCACACCTCAGTGCACAGGCCTCAGCTATGTGCAGCTGGGCAGCTGCTTGGAAAGTGAAGCCTATTTTCAAGCCTAGATTGTAAACTATGCTCATCAGAGCTGTTTTCAAAGGATTTCATGCTCAGTTATGGATTCAGAGCAGCCCTTGGAGCCAAGCTGAAGGCTGCTTACAGTTTGACCATTCTCATGGTTCTGTGGTCTGGATGGTCTGGGGATGGGCGGGTCTGAGGATGCTTCACCTCAGTCCAGCAGTGGGATGGGCTTGACTTTGCTTTTCTTAAGCTTTGTAACTGCTTGAAGGTGAATTACAGCCAGGGCAGCAGCCAGGAATGCTGACAGACGAGGTGTAGGACACAGGCCTTTGTGCAAGTCCTGATTTTGTGTCCAGCCTGATTTTCCCTGGAGTTGTGAGTGAAACCCTGAAAACTTATGGATGTGCTGCCTGGCTGTGACCCTTTCCATCAAGTAACACCCCTGCCAAACCTAGGTTAGTACCTTTTAAAATGGAGTGGCAACAGCTGACTCAGTATTCCTTTATCAATGCCAACTTTATCTTTCATTTGCATCATGTCTTTAGAGATTTCTTGAAACGTGGCTGCTCTTTTGGCCAGGAATTTCTACTGCTATGCTCTAATACTTTTACTAACCTTTACTAATACAGCCACACAATAGCTTGAGAAGTTGTTAACTTCTGAAGAAAGGAGTTTGGCAATATGTCTCACAAAGAGACATGAGACATGAGCAATTAAAGACCTATTAGCTTGAGTTTTGGGGTGAATAAGGGAAAACCTTTTGCAGTACTTGGTAATAAACTCCTTGCAAAAGGTAATTTAACTAGACATAGCTATCTACTGAAGTGACTTCCTAGGGATTCTTTTCAGATATTGCTGCCATGGTAGACAGGATTATACAGTAATTTTCATATACATAAAATTTTTTAAAAAAAGGTTTTACCTCAAATATTATTATTGGTTTAAAGGAGACATGGTCTTGGGAATAAAACCATTTTGGTGGGTTAAAACACTAGCTCTAAAAAGCAGGAAATAATACAAGGCTGTGAAACAAGTATCTCCATTTGGAAACTTTTTAGTAGAAAGCTGGGAATATAGAGAATGCTAATTTCTTATATCTTTTCCTTAATCATGGACCCAAGATGTCATTAAATAGCAAACATGAATAATGCAAATGTCTTACTCAGTTCATTACATTATTCCTGAGGAGAAGCAGGTGGGAGGAGAAATAAAATACTTGCACCGGGAAGTCTGCCAGAAAAAAAATCTTTACATTTTATTCTTAATAGCAGCATGACTGGTATGAACATGTACCCATGGATCTTTTGGTTACTTGGTGTTTTCCTGGCTTCCATTCCATAATTCCTACCCACTGACGCCCACTCCCTCCCTATTGCTTATAAAGAACAATCTGAACTGAAGGTACAGCAACTTAAATTTCCAACTTTAACTCTCAATTTCTAGACTTTTAATTTTTTTTTTTGTTAGAAAGCACCATCTTATCTTCTTAGAGAAAATATGCTTGGTTGAGTAACTTTCTCTTTTATGAGAAAACAGCCTGCAAAGTATTTGTAGGATGTTATTCTGTTTTCTCTATTAAATGGGCAATGTGGACAACACCCCTTCATTAATCTTAGAAATACTAAGTTTTAACAATACAAGATCTTGACCACTAATGCTAGGATGACTATAGTAGCATCAGGATCTGAAAAGGATGGAAAACTTGTGCTGCCCTTTTTTCTTTAGGTGCAGCTGTGCAGTTGCCCATTGATGCTGCATCCCTGCCAGAAGCACCAGAGTCAGCCACCAGGCTGCAGATACACATCTTCTTGTGCTGTCTCCTGAAGGTTCCATAAGTCTTGTGCCCTAAAGGGAGTCAAGCTGAATTGACACCCCTTCCACATTTCTACCCCCACTCTTAAGTCAGATAGAGTGTGTGTTTTGAAGAGTCTATGCCTTACTCTGAAGATCACCTACTCACAGAAAAGGATTCAGAATGTGGATGGCTGTCAGCAAGATGGGGAGAACTTAGAACATAACTCTGTTACCAGCTCCCTTTTTTATTTATGATAGGGCTTTAGCTGAACTCTAACTGAAGACAAATATACTCATGAATATTTAATGACACCCCACCTGCAGTACTGTATGCAGCTTTGGGGTTCCCAGCATAAGGTCCATGTTGGAGTGAATGCAGTGGAGGGTGACAAGGATGATCAGAGGGCTGGAGGACCTCTCCTATGAATTCAGACTGAGAGAATTGGGGCTGTTTATCTCTAACAGAGATGAGAAGGCCTCGGGGAGATCATACAGAAACCTTGCAGGACCTAAGAGGGGCCTGCAAGAGCACTGGAGAGGGACTTTTTACAAGAACATATAGTGACAGGACAAGTGGTGATGGCTTTAAGCTGAAAGAGGGTAGGTTTAGATTAGATATAGAAAAAGACTTTTATGATGAAGGTGATGAGACACTGGAACCGGTAGCCAGGGAAGTTGTAGATGCCCTATTACTGGAAGTGTTAAAGGCCGGGTTGGATGAGGCTCAGCCTGGTCTAGGGGAAGGTGTTCCTGTCAGTGGCTTGGGCTTGGCTCTAGATGACTTTTAAGGCCCCTTTCAACCTAAGCTACTCAGTGATTCTATGATCTGTGGTCAGTCTCACAAATAACAATATCATCATTATCATCATCACCACTAGCTGGTAATTTAATTTGTCTTGGAGATTTTCTACATTGTTGCAGTTAAAAATGTTCCCTCTCAAATCTTGTACATAGCAGCTAAGTTGAAATAACAGATGGGGGAATGCCTTCCCAGCCCTCTAATGGAAACATGCTGCTGTTTCAAGATGTTATAATTATGATCAGTTGCCAAACTTGGGAACAGGAAATAATTTTTACCTGCAGGCAGATTTTTTTTTACCTTTGCCTTAAAGATATGTCTTCAGGTTAGTAAGAGAATGATTTTAAACTTTTGTGAGTTATAGTAGTATTGCAATAAATAGCTATGGCAGATGAAATTCTGAAAGAATGCAGCTCCAGCAACCAGTGATCAATTTAGTATTATTGTTGGTGCAAGTCTACTGATCTGTGGAAAGGAAAGAAGACAGTCTAGTATTCACACTTGTTCTGTGTATCCTTGCTCTCCCTCAGAGCTAGAGATGACTCAGATCCTGGCGATCAGGGTAATAAGGCATTTTCTGAATTATTTGGCATAAATATTGTTAACAGAGCAGATTCAATGAATGGCTGATGGAAATGAGAGTGGGGTGACTGGCAAAATCCAAAAGTCAGAGTTTCTCATAGAATGTAAAGGTAATTGTGATCTTGAATCTTAAAATGCATGCCAGTAGTACTGTTTAGCTCTCCTGTATGTTTTTGTAACTGCCAGCATTCACCTATTATAAAGTCCTCCTGGGAATTTCTACAGCATCTGTATTTCTGTTCAACATAATTAGAATGAATTTTATTTGATATGACAGCTAACTGTTAGTGCTGAGACTTAATGAAAAAGCTACCTGTCCAGCTGTAGAGAAAAAATGACAGGAGTTGGAGGGCACTTAGCTGGGTTTAGCACAGCTTGTGACAGCAAGGATCCAAAATGTCCAGACCAATAATTTTGCTCATGTTTTGGACACCAGACTGCATGAATGAGTCCAAACTTATCTTTATTAATAGCAAGAAAAGAGTTGTAAAATTGCTTTATGTTGACTGTTCATTTAGCAAACTTCAAAGTTCAACTAGATTAGTCACTGTTTTACAAAATCTAACTGTGGACAGTATATTATGTAGCAGAAATATTTCCTGCTGACAGACTAAACCCCGTTTGTTAGACATTTTTTTTTTTCCCTACATGAAAAGATAATTTAAGAATATAGTGGCATGCTATTTTAAAAGGGAAAACAAGATGCAGGTGCCCAGTTTTGATGACCCCCTCTCTAACCACCTTGAGATCTATGGTAAGTGCATGCCAGTTTTTATGCCATCCTTTTCTCTCTCCCTTTCTTTTGACCCAAACACATTTTCTATAACAGAACCCACACAGACATAGGACTTTCATTATTTATAACCCATTGCAAAGGCCCTTAAAACTACATTCGTATTTCTGCATGTACAACAGAGACAGAGGGTATTTTGTGATATTATATAGTCTTAGTCTAGTTGTGTTTACATTGCATAGCAGATGGCTTTGTGTTTCTTCTGTGGTTCTTGGAGAAAAATGGCCTTTCTCATTCTTTTTTAATGTATTTTTATTGTTTTCCTTTCAAATTATTTATATTAAGGTGAATGTTCCATTGGAAGCCACAAGTAAAATCTTTCTTCTTCTTTTTTTTTTTTTTTTTTAAGTATGAAATCATAAGTAAGTATATAGTAATAGGTCAAACATGTCCAAGACTATTCTCTGGCAACATCTAACATGGAATAGTCTCCATGAATAAATGCTAAACTCTGTTAAATTCTCTTAGTCTAAAAGCAAATTGTCTATTGTTTATGGTACCCAGATTGAACTGAGTTCTTTAATGATACTCAAGAACTTCTTGGAGAGACAAGGGTGGTCCAGATAAAAATAGTGAAGGTTTTTCTAAAAACCAATCTATTTAAAAGCTGTTATTTTTGGCACCAAGGAATTTTCCCTCAAATATGTAATTTATTAAGATAGACATAGCTGGAGTATTTGTCTTGAATGTATATGCAGACGTGTGAAAGGTTGAGGGTGTAAAGACTGCAGAGAGAGTGTTAAAAGGAAAAGGACAGAGGTAGCCAAACTTGTCCCACCCTTGTCCACACTGCATACTTAACATTTGTTATCTTCAGAACCACACCCATGTAATTTTATTATTTGGAATCCTCAGAAATATGGAAGGGCATTGTCTCAGAGAGTGCCAACTGGCACTGGTCACAGACAAAGCGAGAAAGTGTTAAACATTTAAGTAGTATGTTCAATCTCTTTGGCTTAATCTTACCTCCACACTGTATTCCATTTTGCAGTCAAGCTGCTTTGGGGTATCCAAAGAGCAGCATTTTGTCCACACATTATCTCAATAATTTTGGCTTTTTTATTTTGTTTTACCTTAGACAGCCATGCTATGTGTAAGGATACAGAAAAGTCCACAGATTTAATCAGAAAAATAATAAAGTTGGGGGATGAGATGGGGTTAGTCTGCATCAATACTTCTAAAGCACAGTAGCAACCAGCACAGTATTGCTGATGCTCTCAGTTCCTCAATAGTCACTCCCAGTGGCCCCATCCTTTCCTTTTCACAAAAATGTATTTTCCTTCATTTTAATAGTAATTCTAAAAATACTAGGCCATGGAACATGAATATTGCAAACAAGTTAAGAAAAAGGTGTAAATAAACAACAACACACAGATGGGAGGAGTGGCTGATATCCCAAAGGTCTGTGCAGCCCTTCAGAAGGCCCAGGACATATTGGAGAGAGAGGTAGGCAGAGAACTGTCTGAAACTCAACAGAGGAAAGTGCAGGATCCTGCACCTGGAGAAGAATAATACCCTGCGCCAGGACAGGCTGGGCACTGACCTGCTGGAAAGCTCTGCAGAGAGGAACCTGGGTGTCCATGGACAACATAGAAGAAGAGCCATGGATAATAAGTTCTCCATGAGCCAGCAGTGCCCTTGTGGCCAAGAAGGCCAATGGTGTCCTGGGGTGCATTAGGAAGAGCATTGCCAGCAGGTTGAGGGATGTGATCCTGCCTCTCTACTCAGCCCTGGGAGGCCACATTTGATGTTCTGAGTCCAGTTCTGGGCTCCTCAGTAGAAGAGGGACATGGAGCTCCTGGAGCAGGTCCAGGGGAGGGCAACAAAGATGATTAAGGGATTGGAGCATCTAGCTTTTGAGGAAAGATTGAGGAAATTTGGCCTGATCAGCCTTGAAAACAGACAACTGAGAGTAGACCTCATTACTGTCCATCAGTATCTAAAAAGTAGTGTTGAGGAGGTTTCCAGGCTCTTCCCAGTGGTGCCAAGCAACAGGTCAAAAGGTAAAGGGCAGAAACTGATGTACAGGAAGTTCCACCTGAATATGAGAAAGAATTTCTTTGTTGTGCAGGTGACTCTGCACTGGCACAGACTGCCCAGAGAGGGTGTAGAGTGTCCCTCACTGGAGCTATCCAAGAATCATCTGGGCACAATCTTGTGCCGTGTGCTCTAGGATGACCCTGCTAGAGCAGTGAGGTTGGACCACATGACCCATTCTGTGGTCCCTTCCAACATGACCCATTCTGTGAGTCTGTGAAACCATGTGAGTCAAGACAAAATATGTAATGAGGAATCCTGTTTCTTGAGAGCAGAATGTGTACTGCATTGTTGATGTTTATTTGGTGTTGGATTATGTTCCTGAGCGACAGGAAGAATCTGTTGCCACACAGAATGCTCTCATTGTAATATCTCTACATTTCAATGACAAAACTACTAAAGTTTAGAATTCTTTATATCACTACAGTTATAAAACTTCTGATTCAATTTAATTTTAGAGTTGCTTGCTCATCAGAATTTTGTTGTTGTTTCATGTATTTCTTCTTCCTTTCTATGCATT
The DNA here is from genome assembly GCF_036417665.1 of Passer domesticus. Taxonomy (NCBI): domain Eukaryota; kingdom Metazoa; phylum Chordata; class Aves; order Passeriformes; family Passeridae; genus Passer; species Passer domesticus. The sequence goes on along the minus strand of NC_087476.1, from coordinate 29,193,514 downwards.
TAACCTAAAACCTATTTAGGGTAATTGCAAACAGGAGTTTTTGAGTTATGGTTGATATGTGCTGATCATAGGCTTTCAAATTTTAGCCCACAATCTGTAGGTTCTACACAAATATAATTGTTCCGTTTCTTTGGAGACACACAAAATGTATTATATCAAAATACTTCTATGCATGAATAGACCTATGTGAAAACTTCAAATTATGAACAGCCCCTTGAAAACTAACTGCTGTATTCCTTCTGGTAGAAATCAGAGAAAAAAACTTCAAACAAATCTCTAAGAGACTTAATCGTATTGACTGAGAACAAAATGGTCATTAATGAACACAACTAAACCGTCTCACTTGACAGGATCTAAGTCAGAAATTATGCATGTACAACCTAAAGAACCTTACGTGAACTTTATTTTTTATATACCGTGTGATCCATAAGCTTTGACACCTGCAGCACTACGTCATTCAAAATTTGGCACATTCATAATCACTACTTAGATGTGAAAGTCATATTTCAGTAAAGTAGTACTGAAGAAAGATAAAAGAATTTATTGAAAATATCTTGAGCAAAGAAAACTTCTGCTGTGATTTAGCCTGTCCTATAAAAGTGTCACGCTTTTCCAGTAAGTAGCTAGCCAGCCAAAAAGAAAGGGAAAAAAAATCAAAAAAACAAAACCCAGATGAAAATGAAAAGGCAAAGAATTTAAAAACTGAAATCATGATGGTTAATATTGCAATATGACAGTCTGATCTCAGAAAATTTTGCAAACAAGTTGCACCAAAGTAGTTTTAATGAATTGTTCATCATGTTCTGTACCGTATCAATTGAACAACCCTATTGCATTTACTATGCCAGAAGGTAAAATCTGCTAAAATGAACACTTCACATTTACTTTTAGGAAAATACTTTTAATATTCAGGAATAATTCAGTAAAACTTACTTCAAAGTCAAGGTCCGAATAACGTGATTTTCTTCTCTATTAAGCAGTGAAAAAAAAGAAAAAAGAGGTTTTATTAACAAGGGGACTATTCAAATCATATTAATGAGTCTAAATAACATTCTTTTCTTCCTATTAGGTATATATTAGGTATTTTGTAAGAAGATAGAGGTTTTTATCTTGATAATTTAAGAGTAATCTGTGTCTTTGCATAGTTCATTAGACCAGTATCATTATTTTTTCTCTGAAGTAAACAAGAATTCATTTCAGTGGGATGCATAATGTGCATGTTATTTGCATGCAATTGAACCTGCTGGTGTATAAAATATTTATATACTTTCTGTTATATTTGAAAATTATCATCATATTTATACATTTTTACACAGGTACCTATATATATCTATGATTTAGATTTTTTACAGGTTTACAGAAATTGATTATTTCCTACATCAGGCTTACATTGGTACAACTCCATTGATTTTAATGGAATAAATGACAGCAAAATCAAGCCGAAGCCATAGCTTCAGCTTGTTTGTTTGCAATGGCAATCTGAATGGAGAAAGCGATGACTTTGTTTTAAACTTATGACAAATCTGATTCAAAGCATCTGATATAAAGCAAGAATGAATTACTAGTGAAGTAATCACTTGTATAAAATGCAACAGAATATGATTGCTTAGACATGTTACAAATAATTTAGCATAGAAGATTTTAGATCCAAAAAGAAATCAATTATAAAGTAAAATTATGTCAAAAAGAAGCAGAAATATTATACAGAAGGGATAGAAATATATATTTTTTTCTTTTAAAGTTGGAAATTAAATGGCTTGCAATAGATTAAAGAGATGTAGAAAGAACAAGCTAGGTTGTGAGAGCTGAAAAGAATGCAAAAAATTTGAGAATGAAAAAAAATATACATTAATCTTCAGGAAGGAGGGTTAAAGAAGAAAAAGTACTCCAAAACCCAAAAAGGCTTGCTGCTGAAGCTTAACCCTAATTTTTATGATAGGGTATGATGGCTTTAAGTCATGGTGAAGGAATCTTTTCACACTGCATTTAATTTCTTCAGTGAAGAGGAATCCAACTCACTCAGTCAAGAGGAAGAATGTTTCTGATTTTGATTTTATTTGGTTTAACAAACCTGCAGGTTTTAGTAAGCTGCTTTGTTTTGCTGAAATTGAAAGGAATGATTTTACAAGTCTTCCAGCTGTAAAAAGAGGAAGATGTTTGGTCTCTGAGCCCTTGATTATACCACTTTGTGACATGTTGTCTGGTTTTGTAGTAAAATTTTAATGCTCCAATCCACAATAATATAAGGAATATTACTGCAACACTGTCGACACTCTGATGCCTAAAGGGTTCTGAGGCTCTATAAAAGAACAGTCTAAGTTAAAACAACCAACAAAACAAGCTTTGGATAAGCTATCTTTAATCATCAAGGCCTGATTTAAAGAGAATCTATGCATTTGTGATAAGGAATGATCTACTTTTAAGGTACAATTAGACCACATCTACCACTGAAAAAGCTCAGTGGCTACAAAATAAGAAACATGTCCAACAGATAATGCAGTGAAATTTACAGTGAAGTAACTTTGAAAAATGTTTGAAAAAGCTATTTTTAAGTTAGAGTTCAGTAACAAACCTGATACCATTGAACCCTAAGTAAAAATATAGCAAATTTAGGAAAAAAATGTTCAATTGTCTAGGTTCTGTGATTTATAAAATTGAAACATTTGTATATTGCTTTGTGTGCTTGACTGCAGTGAAAATATTCCTGGCATAGCTGGATTATTAGGTTTTGTACCCAAACAACTCTATCACTCACATGGTGAAAATACATATCTAACAGACTGCAAAATATTCAGTTGTGCTACTGTCAGAGAGGCAAGTATTGCAATTCTGCTGTTAGTTCACACCAGTTATGACCAAACAGGTCATATACCTCAGGTTGTTCTCAGTGAGGATTTTTCTAGGGCTCAACAAGAACCTATCACAAAAACATTTATTTTAAGCCTATATAGTAAGGAACATCTGTTCTGTGCTTCTGCTTCACTTTTTTTTTTTGCATGACTGCATACAATGAAATACAACACAAGTGCTGCCTGAGCATAACACATAAAATGTGTGTAATTGCCACAGGAGCAGCAAAGTTCTGCAAGTTTTGAAAACCAAAGGATGCTGGTTATGAATGTGATCCTGAACCATGGAAAGTTATTTGCAGTATTGTCACTAGGTAAAAGACCAGGTCCTCCTGGCTGCTATGTCAGTGTCCTGAAATGACAGTAGCATTATTTTTTGAGAGGGGGAACGTATTCAGAAGCATGAAGTCATTGGGAAACTTACAAGGATGAAGGAGTTTCCTTCAGTCTCAATTGGAAGTTGAAATTTTACCCAGTGGTTCTAGTTTCTGTATGATGTATAACAGCCATGAAAATATTACATTAATTGTGACGGCATATATTCTTCTTATATGAAGTTCGTTATGTTTCCTATGGCTGAGGAAAAATGGAATTTTCTACACATACCTAAATGCTTTCAGAAATCAACCATCTAGCTAATTCTACACAATAAACTGACAAAAGTCAACTGAATGGAGTAAGGGGGGAAATATCCTTGTGTTAAATGAGCTACTGAGCTGGTCACACCAATATGTTTCCTTTCAAAAAACTGCTCCCTTTATGCACCTGCAAAACTGATAATTATTTTAGCAACACAAAAATTACACTGGAAGTTGGTGGGTTTTTCCCAAGGATCAGTTGGACATTCACTTGAGTACTAATGTTAAAAGAATACAAATAACAAAAAACCTATAAAAGATATTATCTATGGTTTGCCTCATTTAGTATTTTGTATTTGACCAGATTCTGCTATGATGTTTCAGGAATGATATAGAGAAGGGCAAGTATAAAATCATATTTCTACCACAATACCTTCTGTAGGTCTTCAGTAATTTCAGAATCTCCTTGGGAGGAGCTTATTCTGAAATCTAAAATGTGCTGGGGTAGTGAATTCCACAATTTAAACACATAAAACATAACAAAGGAAATTATGCTGTTTATCCATTTGACATTTCATTTGATGCTCCTCTTTTTGATATTATAGGAGATATCAATAATAGTTTCCTATTTGTTCCTCACTCATCTGTTCTCCAAGCTGAAGAGCCCGAGATGCTGGAGAATACAAGGGTCAGTAATAAAGGGAGTGTGTAACATCCCCAGGAGTGTATAAAAACCCTGAAGATCCGTGCAATTAGTCAGTGGCTGGGAGTTAGCTGGTATAATTCTGAAAAAAATGAGGGGTATGGGTAGGCTTCAACCCATGTACAATTACCAATGCTACAAAATTGGGATCAATTTAAGCAGGCAAGGGTGTGATAGACCTCTTTGTCAGTGACAGGTCTGCATTGCTGCTCTACACTGTAAGAAGCGAAATAAAGCCCATAAACTGGAGAAATTTCAGAGAGTAGCAGCAAAAAGTTCTTTTCAGAGGAAGGGATAAAAGAGTGATGCAGATTTGTGTAACTTTGTCACTGAAAGAAGCTTGTACCGAAACTTTAGAAGGATATAAACACTGATAAACAAAACTGGTATGGGAAAAACCTGCAAAAAATCAGAATTGGTATTGGGAAAAATGTAAGTTTATGCAACTATGCAATAATTGCTGAGAAAGCCCTTCACTGTAGTCTTGAAAGCGAAGTTTGACGATGTTTTAGAGAAATATATTGTAGAGTGTCCTTGCATTGATAGAAAAGATGACCTGACAAGAATTTTTCCATCTCTGATTTCTATGGCTCTTTAATCTTAATTGATAAAACCCATTTTATGTAGAAAAAAACCTTACCCTTCATGCCAGAACCAAAATAAAACTCTGTGAAAAGAGATTTGTGGTAGTAATTTATTTTAAATCAATTTTACTTTGTGCTAATCATGTATAGCTTCTCTGTGTAATTCCAGAACAACTTTAAACTCTGCTGAGGGACAAAAATAGAATTTTGAAGAATAATTTCCATACACCAGTACACACTAATCCGCTGGCACCAGGAAAGAGCTGCTCCTACTAAAAGACTAATAAAATCCCTCTCCATGTCTGTAAAATGACAAATGCCTGGTTTTCTCCTTATTCTACTCTGCATTACACCACTATCTGATTAATTACATCAGATACTCCTAAAGATATATTTCATTGTGCAAAGCATAATTGAAACCAGAGATACCATATTATAGAGAGGGCTATAACCATGCTGCCATTAATATAAAGTCTTATTATCAGCAGTTTATAATTTGCTCTGAGATGAGATTTGACACACAAGATCTTAGCCTGAGGAGGATTTTTTCCCAGAATAAGTTTAAAGAAAAATCTTATTTGGCCCTCAGAGATATAAAGGTGGAACATGGAGAGATGTTTTTAATTTTAAATGCCTTTTGTGCATATATAACTGAAAAACACTCTAGTTTTTGAAAAGAAGATTCTTGGCTACTAGTTCATAACATGAGCTAGACATAAAGGCAGCAAATGTTCATGAAAAAAGAATTTAACGTGGGAATTTTAAGTCTTTAAAACACGCTAGCAAATTTAGTACGCCAATACACAGCATAAACATAACTTCAAAGATCTCACTTTAAAAGTATTCTGACAAATTATTGTGGCCTGCTGCTCCCTATTTTTATAGTGCAGCCTGCATATTTATTTATTCCATCAACTAAGAACACTTGCTTTGTGTTTCTGAATGCTTTGAGGGAAAATGTAGCACTTGTTAAATAGGCAATGATAATTTGAAGTCTGCAATATATGCTGCATTTTACAAGACTGACTAAAACTTCAGTTTTTCACATTTTCAGTTACTACAATAAACTCTGCCTGATTCTAGCCCCACTTCTGTAAGATACCCTGAAAATAAGCTGCATCAATTTCCGAAGTCAGAGGACTCTGGGACCTACTGACTCAAGTGAAAGAAAGAGAGGGTTGTTACAGGGCTAGACTTCATTTTACTGAGTCACAAAATTGGCAAGAGCCATCTCCACAGCTTATTGAAGAATGAAATGAGGAACGGGAGGGATAGAAATCTGAGATACAGAATGCCTGAAAATAAATGCAATGTGGAAACATGATAAAGAAGAAATTCCTGTGGTGCTCATCTCTCTATTTTTGTTCTCTCTTTTTTTTTTACTTCTCATGTCATAAATCAAAATGACTTCACAACATTTTGCTTTTTTTTTCTGCTTGATGCTCTGGTACTTTATTGATGAGATTGACTACTTTAACTTTGTATTTTTCCCCCTCTTTTCCTAGTTTGGGCATTTCTTTATTATTATTTTAGACCTTGTTCCTTCCCTGCTGTTTTTATCTCATTCTTCCTCATACCTTCATTTTGTTTTTTCTCCATTTTGGCCATGTTTCCCACCTCTTTTTGAATGTCTTTTTCTGCTCTTTATCTAGCTTTAATTTTTCTTTGCTCACTATCTTAAACATATCCCTTTATTTTCTCATCTGTAATAGTATTTTCTTCAAGTCCCCTGTCAGTGATTTGGCCAAGGACCTACAGAGTTGACTGTCTTTGAATGTATTAAGAGCTCTCATAAATGAATACAGAAGGATTATTTTGGTCACACAATCAGCTTACTATACATAAAGATCTCACAGCAGAATCTGACAGAGAAAAATAAAGAAGATAAGAGTCTGGAAAGAGAATTCCAGTTCTTTATGCGACAAATAATTTGTGAAGTCCTTCCTTCCTGTTCTTATAAAGCACATGACATTTCCCCACCCTCCCCCCCTTAAAAAGTTTCTATTGCCTGTATTTGAATGCTCTTAATTTTATAATTTTTATAGTCTTTGTCTTCTTTCAGCTGTTTTCCATTTCTGTTCACATTACATCAACGATAGTTCCCTTCAAAGAACCATTCGTTCTTCTTCCACAAAGCTAAGTCTTCACAGGTATCTACTTCTCCATACATTTTTTTGCCCAATAAAAGACATTAATTATTTTCCTGGAGATATGTTTCCCAGATCAGCTTCTTCCTCTACATTTAAACCTCCTAACTTTCCTCTGCATCTAAGTGTCTGGGAATGCAATATTTCACTTCAAAGTAATTTCATTTTAATGAGCACAACACTCAGTGTACATTTTCAAAACAAAAACCATTCCAAAAGACTGTATTGAGTGTTCTCTTCATTAAAATCAAAACACTTTGAACTGAAGGAGCATACTACAAACCACTTTGATGCCAAGGTAGCAAAGCCAGTTTTAATCCATGCATATAAGGAATGTTCAGGAGATTAACCAGATGTTTGATTAGTCCTCCTCAGAAACTCTGTGTTGTGCTAATATGCCTGCCTGTGCCTATAATCACATAAGTACTGTTGGGTGCATACCAAATAAAATAAAAATCACCAATTTGCACATTGCGAATCTGCACATTCTTGAATTTATATTTATCTGGGCAATACTTGTATGTAAATATTATGGCATTTTCAAACTATCTTTTGCAAACTAAAATTCCTCCAGACATAATAAACCATTTAGTTGTCCACATCTAAGCATTTCCTTCAGAAAAGAAAAATAGATATAAAAGTTTTAGAAGAAAGTTTGTGACAAACAGTAGGATGCGTGTGACAAAATTTAGGACACCAACATTTTTGATGCTTGTGTTTGATCTACTCATTCTGGCTTTCTCTATGGAATCTGAAAAGAGACACATGCACATAATTTACTTCATCTTGGAGCAGATGTCTGAAAACAGCCTAAAAATGGCTATTTGTCTCAATTGACTCTATAGGGGAGCCAGATGGGAAGAGCTCTTTATCCATTTCAGAAGGGGAATATCTACATTTAGATATTTAATGGTAGGGGTGGTGGATCCTCCCTTCAGAGTTAGAAGTCAGGGTATATGTTTTTTGTGCTGATATTGTAGATATGTTCTGACTACACGCTGATAGGAGAGGGAAGCTTTCTGCTGCTCAGGATCTCCTCCTTTAGAGCTGGTCTAGTCATGCTCTGTCAGGAAAGAGGTGGACAGTGTGATCTTAAATGTCCTGCTGCAGGTTTTGCTGCTCCATAATGTCTGACAAAACCCTGTCTTTTGAAAAGCCTTGCAACTTTCCAAAAAACAAATCCCTTGCCCTCCCATTTTCACTTTGTTTAAGGCAGCCACAAAAGTTAATCCAGGTGGTCAGTTCCAGCCAATAACATTTTGCTTCTTACACAACTGAATAGTAAAAACAATCTTTTTCTGGCTGGATCTGCTTATCAGGATCTGCTTGAGACTCTGGTTTTCTTCTACATACAATTTTCTTTCATGTTCCTATCTTCAGTTCAGTGCAGCACATCCTTATCTTCAGTTCAGTGCAGGACATCCTCATGAAGTAATGTCAGAAATCACAAAGGTAGACACAAAAGCCAAAACGGTTTCCTTCATTTCTGGCCTGCCCTAATATCTGTGCTTTTTTCCTAATACATGGGATTATGCTGGGTTTCATGAGGTTTACAAACATAACTTGCTTTCTGGACCAAAATACAGCCTGCTAAACTTAGTATGCTTCCCAAGTTAGAAGAGACTACATATTTACTATCTTGTAATATTTTACTGCATTTTCTACTATATACTTATTAGTCCCTCCTGAACATAAAAATGATATACAGACTGGTGACTGAGATTCCATGTCTACATCCCATCTTAGAGGTAAAGTTAAAATATGATACACATACAGTTAGAAAAATAACTTCAAAGGAGCAGTACATTATACTGATCAATTTTCAGGCCTATATCCCAGTGGTGTCAGGAACTATAATTTTGTGTACGATGAAGTAACTATTATCATAATTTTTACAACTTAACTAACATCTCCTTCTTTTTTTTTTAAGGTGTCCTACATGAACTTTGTTACCAATGGAAGAAACGAGGGATCACCAGCAGATTATTTATAGCGGAGGTTTGGTGGCATATATGTCCATCTCCTCAAAGAATTATGAATCTTCCTCACATATCCATATGTCTAATATTAACTAGACTGGATTGAAGCCTCTATATCTGACAAAAATGATCTGAAAGATGGCATTGTAGATAGGCAGGAAAGGATACTGCTGTAAGGTGACCTTAGCTATTCTGCTTCTGGGGTTGCATTAAATTTGAGAACTTCTGTACACCACCTAAGATCTATTAACTAATATACCTGAACTGAGGGCAGTAATTTCTTTAACAATGCAGACTTGCTTTGAAAGAGCCTATCTATCTGAACACTGAAAGGGCAAGCACTTGAACTATCTTTTAGAAATAATTTTGAAAATTTGTTCATGATTATACATATTCACTTTAACAACAACCAAAATATGGATAATTTTTGATTCCTTGCAGATCCACACACTTAATTTTCTATTAATTTTTAAGTTAAATCAAGTCTTCTAAAAACTTATGGTAGTACACACACAATATAAACAGCACGAAAAATATTTTACTTTTAAAGCCTGTAAAGATATCTCTTAAAAAAATCTAAATTCTCATCTTCTGCACAAACTCTTCATAAAACTTCATAAAACTTCAACTCCATTTTAAAAGAAGCATCCATAAGTATTCACAATTTATAAAGTATCAGCTACAGTTGCATCTAAAAATTGAAAGATAAGGCTGAGTCTCTTCTTCCCTACATAGGCAGGTCTAAACACTGTACAGTAACAGCTAATGGCTTCAAGTTTGCACATAAAGTAGAATTTTTCTCCATGTGTAACTTCTTTTAGAGAATGAGGGAGTACCATGTTTTTCTCATTTGTCTTTCTCTGTCCCACAAAATGCCATGTTTCACAACATTTGACATGCTGGTGAAATGTATTCCCATTTCTTAAGGAGGTCCAAGTATGAAATTAACTCCAGCTCACTCCTGGCTTTCACAGATAAAAGCTTAATAAGAATGGCAGTATTTGATGCTTAGGTCTTAACCATTTATTTCAATAGTTTTCACTTTGGAAATGCTTAAATCCCAGAGACAGATTGTAGTAATAACTGAAAGCCTTTTAAAGGCTTTTCAGTTCACTTTTGCAATCTGACTGGAATCTCTGATACTCCACACGAAGCCCACCTGCACCTATTGCACACATCAGTTGTACCAATGCCTGCATGCACATGCAAAACAAAACTAAATCAGGAACTGGTGAACTATTGGATGGAAGAATCCAAGATTTACACCAATGAGAGCAGAATCAGACCTATCATATCTGAGACAGATATGATTGTCAGCAATAAAATGGCAAATATTTTCAACTGCATGTGCTTGCAGGTAGGGCCAATGATTAACACTTGTATCTTGCAGGAATAGTTTTTCTTCTCATAGCAACACAGAATTTTCCAGTGGACTTTACCTGGTAGGTCACGAAATCCTCGGCAGTCGTGTGGAATGTTAAATCTCCAGAACTATATTGTTTCATACAGACTGGCTCTGAAACTTTAGTCTTGTTTTCTAGGTATAAACACTTCTGATAATAAGAGAAATATGAACAGCAGTGTATGATCCCAAACAATAATTTATACTGAATTAAAACATTAGCTTCACCCCGTGGACACAAGACACAATTTATTGTCTTATCATAAAATTAGAACAACAGAGCATGCAATTTGTTTATGCACCACTGACCTCTAAAGAGCTCATTGATATTGTGGATCCAGTTTCACTTCTTGATAATCCTGCATTGTCATCCAGCTCTGAGGCAATGAAATTCTTCACTGCTGTGCGGGGCTCAAATGGCAAACTCTGCATATGTTCCTGGGTGGGAAGATGCTGGTCTAAATTGATATTAAATTGGTCCATTACAGAGGGATTCATATTGAACTCGGGATTAACTTTGTAGTGCAACAGCCTTTCATGAGGCAAGGTATCCATGCCTATATTCATTTTGCTTTCATCTTTCAGTGATGGCTGGGTATTCACTGAGCCCCGGGGCATGACTATATAGTCGCTCTCTATCATCCGTTCTTGAGGATGGACTATGTCCATATCTGCACCTCTCAAATTATCATCAGTGCATAAATACACAGTCCTCCGCAGCTCACTGTTGTCTTTTTTCAAGCACTGATTGGCCAGTTCACTCATACTCATAGGCATGTGGAGACCTGTTGGCTGCTGGATGATGACTTTGGAGATGATGTTTCCAGGCAAGGTTGAATAGCTCATTCCTTCTGGGTTTGGTCCCTTTTCCTCCTCTTCATCATTTAGTGAAATTCTAGAAAGTGTTCCTGTTATAGTGGCTGCTCTGCAAGGTCCAATGTCTTTATGCAGAACTGTGGGCCAGAGAACAGGATTCTTACAGCATGAAACCATATCAACCATATAACACTGCTTTTTCTTGTGGCTTTATCTAGCAGTGCTTCCTTTACCAGTGCATCTTTTAAATTATTTTCTTTCCACTTATTATTTCCAAGCTTTTCTAAGGTTTTGGGTTTTTTGTTCTCTTAATTTCCTGTGTATAACTGACAGTGATCTCTGACTAGCTCCAGTCATTTATATGAATTAAAACACTTCATTTGTTCCTACTGACTTCTATAGATTTGAGGTGACTTACAGCTTAAGCACAAGCCTGCCATGTGGAACTCATTAAAGGTTTTCCAAAAAAATACACTATGACATCCCTACTGCTGTTATTAACTCCATATAACCTTCTGGAAAATGTCAAACAGATTGTAAGGCAGAATCATTTTGTCAATCGATTGTAATGACCTACCATAAGATTATAACTACGAGCATGTGTTCCTAAACTCCTAAATGTTTCTTTTCACTGACTTTTAAAAACTCTTCTCTGTTAAATTATGTTTTAAATAAAAGTGACAAAAGAATCACCACATTGGGAAGAAATTCCATTGGTATCAGAAAGAATATTTTACTGCATCTGGAAAGGTTATAAAGAATATAAACATGTTTTATAGCAGAGTCATAATCCACTTCTGTTCTAGGCCTAGATCTTCCTGGTCAAACTTGTAGCAACATTCACCGATTTTTTTCAGGGTGAGGTTTACATGTAAAAGTTACTAATCCTGTTAAAAAAGTCAAAATTTTCAGAAGCATTGACAAATGGCTTCAAAAGCAAAGTATCTATTCAACCACAATTACTCATCTTACCAAAAAAAAAAAAGAAAAAAGAAAAAAAAAAAGAAAAAAAAAGTCTATAATCAAAAATCTATAATGAAAGAAGAAGGGTAGAAAACAATTAAAGTAGCCAATTACTGGGCTTATTCCAGCTGGCTGCAGGAATTTTCTGGTCCTGGTTGAAAATATTTTCATTCACACCAGTGCTATTTTATACAACAAAACCCAGCTCATGGGCTGAGACAGAAAGACAGCTTCAAGTATCTAGGTATTACATTTGCATCTTTTCTGGTTGCCCAAGGGCTCTGATGACCCAGATCCCCCAGTACCTGCCTGTCAGTTCACTGCCTTTTTCCACAGCAAGCAGCTCATAAGACATCTGACTCTCCTTCCTCACACTAAACTAACACATTTTTTTCCATTATGAAAACAATAACTTGTCTTCTAATCAATTGTGCACAAATACCTGAACTCAGTGTCTGCTTCATTGTTTCCACTGACACTTGTTCAGCTATTTGAAGCAGTGAGCTATCCTTAAATTTTTCATTATCAGAAAGTGAGTTCAAATGCTTATCAGGTAAAGCCTGTTCATAACATCATTCAGAGTCAATCTCCTTTAGGACACCTCTGACAAGGCCCTCTGTACTGCAGAGCTATGTTATCACAGAAATGGGAACTACATGGATCGATGATGGATTTTTGTCTGCATTGGATGGTGGTGACACACAGGCATTTGTGTTACAATGCCCTATCCTGATTCCTACAAAATACATGTGCATATTAAAAATGAGCTGTAGGGAAGAACTAAGTCTACATAGCAAGAAACTCAATTGGCAGTTTTTTAAAGGTGGGTGACTGGAAACTCAAACTTCACCTTAATGAGATCAGCTTTCTTGGCTCCACATTTAGCCAGTGAAGAGAGAGTGTCCTTCAGGTGGCTGATGCAGAACAGCTAAATCAGGCTTCTGCTCTGACTCACCCCATAGAGAGGACACACTCTCTCCTTCTCTTTCCTTTTATTGAAAACTGAGGGTGTTTAGGCAAGACTGTTTCCCTAGGAAAAACTGTCCTTTGGAAATATGTCCTAGATGAAAAAATTTCTGTAGCGTTTAAATAGTAATTTATTTTATAGCACACTATTTAAACAAGGTTGGTAAATAAATAGCTCAAAATGTGTTGTCTTTAACAACATCTGAAACAAACACAGACAACTGATTAAAGATCACAATACTGAAATATCTTTAAAAACCCTGCAAATTTTCTTATTAAAGTGGAATAAAACTTAATTTTCTTAAATTATTGTTGATTTCATGTGGAGTCCTAAAAACATACTCTCTTTAACATGAATGCAAATTGATGCATCCTTCATATACACAGCAGTCAAGGTACACTAGTTTTTTTGGTGTTAAAGTAAAATGATGTTTTCACATTTGCTTGTGTACCAGGGAAGGAAAGCTTAATGCATTAAATATTATCTTCTTGCCACAACTATTTGCTTTCTAATAGACAGCCAAACCTTCGACTACCTTCCAAATGTTTAATTCTAGTTAATGGCCTTAGTAACACAATTAAATAATGTATTCACAAAGTGACATAATTTTCACATTTTGTTTTGTTTAAATTAATAAACATTTCCTAAAAACTGCTAAACCCCAATATTTTTCTGATTTTCACTTCACAAGAAACTTGTACAAGACTAGTTTTTGTTGGCTAAACACCCTCTCAGTGTTCTTACCTGACCGACAAGCAATGTCTACATCCTTCTCAAAATCAGTCTGTAACAAGAAACAGTGAATCAGAACAGCCATTAATAATTCCAAAATAAACCACAATACCTTTTTTCCAACTAGCACTTCCAAAATGTCCTATTTACAGGGCCATAGTCTGTTAAAAGTGGTTTCTTGTTGCTGAGAAGGTGAAGTGCATTGTTTTACAACAGCAGAGCTTTACAAAGTTTCCTAAAGTATAACTGGGTGGTTTTCAAAGTATGCTGCCTGACCAGAAAAAAATAAAATAGAATAGGTGGAAGTAGAGTATATAATTTAAAAAAAATGATACAGTGTATAGTTTTTAAGGTATATGGAAGAATAACTTCTACATCTCACCAAAGGATCTTCTTTAAGGAAGATTTTCATGGTAATATTATGAAAAGAGGTATGAAAAATAGCCTGAAATACAAATTACTATGAATAAGTATAATTCAAATAGTCCATCCTGTTTGAAACTTCATTAATGTGTGTAAATGTTGTGTTTATGTTATGAAAAATGCTGTAATTTCTTTCTATTATTGTAGTCATATAAAATTTTTGTACTGCCTGAAAACAACTATAATTTATTTCATTATGCAAAAATTAATTGTGAGAATAAGAAAGAATTTTAACAGTTGGAAATCAAAGCACTCTTCTCCTAGTTAAACAAAATTATTTATTCTGTTAGAGAATTTATTTACTTTGTATTTTTATTTTCATAAGAAGTTTATTCCATGTTAAATGTTCAGTAAAACTGATCTCTTTCTTGCTTGTGAGGTCCAAACATTAAATTCTTTTTTCTGAGTCGTCATTTTGAAGGGCATCTGCTTGCTGTACCTTGCATTCTCGCTGAGCCTTGCATGTCTTTAGGGCCTGATTCTGACCCCATTACCATCAATGACAAACTGTTCAAAGTGAAGAGACCACTATGTTGTCTTAATACATTATCTAATAATATTAGCAAAATTCACTATCTCTTAATTTAACACACTAAATAGATTCCCCCTCTAGAATGTCTAGCACTTTCTCCTTATCTTGTTTGAGAACATTTTTCAAGACCTCATGAAGGGAAATACATCAGTACTCTTTACACCAACACTAGAAAAAGTCACAATAAAATTAAATTGTTTTTTTATTCTCTTATATAAGATTCTTTTGTCCTAAAAAACACTGGTAGAAAATACTAACTCACTGTGCTCCACTAAATAATCACATCAACAATTTTTAAAACTAGCTAAGATATTTAAGCAAACAGATGAAAACTTAAACAGTCTTCCACTTAGTTGTTAATGTTTCAGCTATGCAAACCTGTCACATATAATAAGTAAGTTTTTCTTTCTGTTAGAAACACTAAATTCATAGGCAAAGAAGAAAATAAAAGCTAACCATGATTTGAGCATGTCCATTAGGAAAAGAACTTGAAGAATCTGCATTGATTGGATCCTGGCAATTTCTTAGCCGACATCTGAAAGCATCTTGAACCTGTGAAAAAAATATCTTATACTGATTCTTGTGTAACATCATAGACTCCTAGCAGAGATTAAATGAAATCATATGGAATATGATGCATGACTTTTCTTTAGCCCACTTCATAAATCAGAGGCAATAAATATAAATGCCTATTTCTGTCATTTCATACATTTGTTATACTTTGTGACTGCTATAAATTTGTCAGTTTATCACACTCAGACCACAGAATTAGTTTTATGTATGGCCAGAATTAGCTACTAGACAGTGATTATATAGTATTTAAGCCACATTTATCTTGGTGATAGTATTTGGCTTTTTCTTATTCACTTTGGTAGACATCTGACAACAAGATTAATAGATATACTGCTAACTATTGCAAGAAAAAGTGTATCTTCTTCTTGATAAATGTATGATTCTTGAAAGACAATTCTTTACAGTTATTGTAATCAGACAGTTATTGAAATCTGTTCTTAACAATTATTGTAATCTCCTAACAGTACTTTAAAGCATAAGTCTATTTGAAAGATATTACTGACTCCAATAATAATCTTTAGCTCCATGTACAGGGAATCTAATGCATCTCTTCTAGGAATAAAATTCTCCAGATTCTCTTCAATGAGAGCACAGAAAGAAAAGTGGACTTTTTGCACATACACAGATTTCCTAAAAGTACAAAAGCAAGATGTGATTCGGGAAACAGGAACTTGGTTGGGCGATCCAAATTCTTGTTCAAATATAAAAGTACTATGAATGAAATGCCTCAAAAAACTACATTCCATTTATTATCCGTATTACTTGATGTCTTATTCAGAATAATTAAAAGGGATAAAACTGTCTTCTACTCATGGACATTTTGTGAACAGCAGAAGAGGATAATTCATAAATTGTTTCTGGTGAGAAGCTGTCTCCTTTAAATGTACCATATTCTAATGTGAGTTGTTTAGAAACTATCACAAAAGCAAAAATGAAATTAAAAAACATTCTAAATAGAAAGCAATTTTTAAAGGCCTCAACCCTTAAATTAATAGAAGTGCTTTGCAGTCTTGATAAGTGACTGTTGCAGGTGGAAGGAGCCAAAAATAGGGCAGAAAGAAGAAGGAAGCAAGGTGGGAAGGTTTGGATTGATTTCAAAACACCAAGACTTACCACATGTTGTAACTTAAAGTGTGCTGTATTGAAATTCAGATTGTGATTTTAGGTCACTACACTTACTTTGGTTTTCCATGTTTTTGATGTTAATTTAATTTGGCATCTCCCAGTTGCTGCAAATTTAATGCAAGTCTTTTCTCACTTTATCAATGCTGAAGTTAGGTCACACTTCAGAGTTTTATACTCTTGGATAAGCATTGACACAGTGATTTGACAAAAAATATAATAAAAAAATGCTTCATTCAAAGCATCCCCAGCTGTGCTGAATCTCATCTCCAGGTACATGAACCCAAAGCATTGTTACTTCAGAACACACTGTTTGTCTCACTGCACTCTGTACAATGGCCCTCCTAAGTTTTGGGACTCTTTGTTCATGGAGGTTCTCTAGTTCTAATAGGTCTAGAGATCTCAAGAATCTCATTTCATACTTTCAGTGCCTTCTACATTAAAGCAGTGAATCTTGATTTTAGGATCCTCTTAAATGTGCATGTTTCTTACATTGCTTCTGAGGTGCAAGCAGCGTATGATCTGAATATGTTAACAGAATGTAAAATGTAGCATTATCCAGGATACTGACATACGTTTCAATTTCTAGATGTCCTCACTCAAGTCAGAATCAAAATGGTTGAACTTTCTAAATACCAGCTTACTCTTCTAGACTGTTTGTTCAAAATTGTTGTTTGAGTATGTAAAGACTGTGCTGTCTTTACATTTTACTTTGAAACATAATCTTGTTTCCCCCCTGCCTTTTAACATCAAGTTACAAGATTTTCTTAGAGCTGGGCAGAGAAGGAGAGACAGATGTGATGAACGTGCGGATACCAGGGAAGTAGTTTCCTTAGCAACAGTAACCAGCTCCAAGCTTTTATAACTTACCCTTGCCCTACTCATGTACTTTTTATTTTTCTCCTGCAATTCTGAAATGTGGGCTCTAGACGCCAACGATGAATTTAATCCAAATGCTCTCTACTCTGCAGAGCACAGCTAAAGAAAAAATTACATGTGGGTTCCTCCCATCACCAGCATTAACATAAGTTACTAAGTGTGATTCAAGTCAGCTTCAAAGCATCTTGTGTTCAAGCAGATCAGGAAAACTGTTTTGCTGAGATAGATAAGCTTCAACGCTGATCCCTTGTATCATTCTGTGACACATCCATCACCATCTTCCAATGTCCTATTAGGTGTTTAAACAGCAAGGTGAGGGGGGAAAAAAGAACAACTCTAGGCTCTCTGGGTTAAGAAGGCAAAATAAAGCATTACTATCTAACTACTTTGCATTTTTCTTCCAAAATTTCCAAATAGCCTGTGATAGGTCTTATGTTTAAAAAGTATCATATTCTTTTTAGAAGTTAGGAAATAGAAGTATAGAAAGTTTTAATGTCTTTCCAGAAGACACTGAATTGATGATGGACAGAAATAGATGACACATCACTTAGTCCTTTTCAAGTTGTATATCTCAGCTGGTGAAAATCCCTGGCTTCCTAATGCAGCTCCTGTCACAAAAGGTCTTCAATACAGTGTGTTAGAGAAAGTAACAAATATTTCCATAATTTATCTTTATATCAATACAACTAAGAGAAAAAAAAGGGGGCTTTTATATACAATTGTAGAAGTCTGTCTCTTTTTGTGATGTGATGACAATAAAGGCATAGTAAAGCATGGCTGTCCTCTTTGTTTGAATTTTATGGACATATATTCCTCCCCAAATTTTTTCCCCCCTGATAGTCAGAATTATTGTTTTGCCTGTGCTGGCATGCTATAAATATTAGATCAATCTTATAGGCTATAACTGAGATAGCTTTCTAGCTGTCATCAAGAGTGACAAATATTCTGGCAGGATTTCCTTGAGAGGCACTGGCAGAGCTAAATGCTTTTGCAGACAACCAAAAGTACCAGACTATTCTTTCAGCCGGGAGGCATCATGTGCAGTGCAACGATGGCATTGCCCACTCTCTTGGCCTGTACACACCTGAGGGTCTCTGGAACTGGAAATCCAGGCCAAGAGTCAGACTGAAACATAACTTACTGGACTTTCATCTCTTTCTGTGCAGTAGACACCTATGACTTTACTGCTACAAACTGAACCAAATAAGTTTGAAACCAAAATTAATTCAATTACATCAACTTTTACTTCTTTTTGCTTCTTAAGAAAATTTCTATGTATGTTCTTTTCCCATATGAAAAGTAGTGCCTTAATTAATTCCTCAAGTGTTTTGACCAGTTTACAATTGTGTTCTGTCAAATAGAGTTAAATCAGCAATATACCTAGGCTTCTTTGTCTTCCACCAACACCACTATCATCATTTTGGTTAGAGATAATCTGCTAATTAGTGAATAAGCTGTCTCTGTGCATTTACTTCTGCCTAAGTTGTCATGGCTGAAGAAGAAACATTCTCCTCCATTTTGATAAGGCAGCACCTTATCAAATCTTGATGTTTTCTGGGCCTCCCTGGGAAGTCTTCTCATGAGATAAATTTTTAAAAACACCAGGTAAATAGATTATTTTGCTGCTTTATAAAATGCTTTTCTTCTAGAATTTCCATGTTAGAACTGTGATGTGTAACTGCTCAGACTGACTTGCTGGAGCAACTTCTGTGAGTTGTTAAACAGAGTAATGATTCTTTGCAGTTATTTTATATATATATGTGTGTGTGTGTGTGTGCGTGTGTGTGTGTTTTGCTAAACAAGCAGTGGACAAAATAAACCATAACTAGCTGATTTCTGACACATAAACCTAAAGAAAAGATTCCTCTAGAATCACACTTATAATCCAATATTTTTGCATATTGCTTACAGTGAGCTAAAAGTGGTTCCAGTCAAGGTATCCTACGAATTTGGAAACTGAGTTACATATAGAAAATACTAATTCCATCTCAATCACCACAGTCTAAGCTGTGAGTATGGTCAGACAAGAGCGTTTCTATGAAATGTTCAGCATTAGTGAAGCATTCCGTGGGAATGAAGAATTTGCAGCAAACAGCTGTCAATAGAATAGGAAATCCATCTTTAATTCAAGGCTTAGGGCATTGTTGGAAGATATCTGTTGATTTTAATCTTTCATCAACAGTCAAAATACATTTTTTTCCAAATAAGCTTCTGCATTACTGCACTGATGCAAGTTTAACTGCTGCTTTATTATTTTTTTAAATTTTATTTTATACTGTGCTTTGCTAAGTTATATTAAGAATTTCTCATAGATTTTGGTATTTTTTTGATGAAATCAATGACTGATAACCAGATGTATGTTTCAGCCTCTGTGGATCCTTACAGAAGACACAAGAAAATGGAACTACAAGAGAAGGAAATGGAATTAGAACATCAGGACAAGAAATGAATCAGGGAATTCAGACTGGACTTTAGAAAAAGGTTCTTTGCCCTGAGTGTGGTCAGTCACTGGAACATACTTGGTCATGGCTCCAAGCCATGGTCAGAGTTCAAGGAGTATCTGGACAACTCTAAGTCATATGGTTTAGTTTTAGGTAGTTTTGTGAGGAGCAGGGAGTTGGACTCAGTGATCCTTATGGGTCTCTTCCTACTGACAGTATTCTATGACTCTGTGAAAGACAGTTTTCATACTGCTTTAGTTTTGAATGTTTCACATGCAACCTTGAGGAAAAGGTATATATTTTAAAATAAAAATGATTCCCTAGGACAGTAATTGGGAGGTTGTATGCCCTTTCTAGGCTAATTAATAAATCCCAGTGAATACAAAAATTTCACAGAGAGGAAAACCAGTATGAAACCACTATCCTACTGAAAATAGATGCAGTGTTTTACCATTATACTAAAAGAACACGTGAAATGAGTGCTTTCAGATTTACAGATGAGACTACCCTCTTTCCCAGATGTAAATAATGTTTGGAAAGAAACTGCTAAAGAAAATAAGGGGATTGCAAGACAGTTCTACATAAAATAGATTTTTCTTGAGTATTATCTCTTATTCTGCTCATATTTTTGTCCTGAACAAAAGGAAAAGTCAAAGGAAGAAAAAAGAAAACTTATTAAATGAGGTAAGCCCCTTCCAGTATGAGAGTTGATAAACCAAGAAATACAAAAGTTCACTGCTCCTAACAGAGTGATTAAAGTGAGAAAGAATCAGCACAATGTCAGGTGCTAATTTTCGCAATACACTGATTTTTTCTTTTAAAATTGAAAAATTCATTATTTGGCAAGATAATCACATATGCATACTGTGAAGGACAGTGATATAAATCCATGCAAAGTGGCGCAATGCTGAAAGAATTGAATAAATTATGTCACTCATAATTATTTTTCATTAATGTACTGAATTTCAGTGTTTAAAGGGTGTCAAGAGGTGAAAAGCGAAATCCCTGTGTGAGATTCCTCACTCAGCATTGACAATAAACCTTTCTTGAAACATCTTCCTTGGTTACATTTTAGTCCTGAGGTTTTGAAATAACTCTTGTCCATCCCAGGGAAATATGCTGGAAATTATAATCTGATTTACTGGTGTGGTAAACATCCTGAAGCTGATAAATGGCTAGGACATAGGTATGCCCATGGACCAGGAACTACTCTCCAGTCCAGAGAGCTGGACTGGTGGACTCCACCTGCTCATTTTTGATGGAGGGCCCTATTACCACAGACCTGCCAAGAAAGCTTTACGCTACTGCTCTCAAACCCGTCTCAATAAAATGTGGGGTTAGTTAGCAGGTTAGGCAGGTTAGAGAAGTTGTCACCAGAGCCAGATTAAAGGGCACTTGTGTAGGAGCTTTGCCGTCAGATTTCAGTAGTGATGAATCCTGTGGCAGGTGGCACTGAGCTGTGAAGGGCAGGCCAGGGTACTGCTATCCTTGCTGTTCTCACAGCACTCATCTGTCTTCATCCTTGCTGTCTCCATAACTTTAGCATGTACCTGAGTTTGTAGATCTGAGATGGTAGATCTTCTCCAACATAACACATCACCTCCTTGTGCCCTCTTTCAGGGACAATATAAGCTGAAAAAGTGTTGCATTTGATCCTGTTTTACAGTGAAAAAAATCTATAGCTTTTGGTCTTCAGAAGGGCATTCATGTTTGTCTTTGCCTGTACTCGTTGGGAAACACTAACGCTTAGACATCAACTGTACTTGGGATTGATTAAAGACCACCTTGAATTAAGTTGGTAAAATTTTATACTGATATTTTGCACTTAGAAAATTAAATTATCTTCCCCCTCTTTCTCTTTTTCTCTTTTTCTCTTTCACTTGTTCCTATGCATCTCACCATAAATTATTTTTCTCTTTCCATGAAATATATTTCTGCAGAGCAAGCTGTATATAAAATCAAAGAGCAGTTGAGGGATTAACCGGAGCACAGCCCTTTGGAAAGCTGGGAAGCCATTTCTCACCTCCCTTCGGAGAATACAATGGACCATGACAATAACAAAGCCTTGTAATGAATCAAATACTGCAAAAAGTATCTGAAATAATATTGATCTTTTGTCTGTCATGGCCAGAACTGCAGACATCCAAGTCAGTGCTAGAAGTGGCAACACCACACAGGAGCTCCAAAGGGATGCCCTATGGAAAAAAAGAGAAAAGCAGCATATTGAAAAAAATATTCAAAGCCCACCATTAAATAAAACATATTTAAGGATATCACTTTATCAATTTAACTTGAAAATCATAGACAAGAATTTAACAGTTGTACTTTACGTTCTAAAGAATATCCTGTATTCAGTTAATAAACACATTTGCAATTTAAAAAAAAAAGTATTTAAATGTGCTTAGCACTTTATACAGTGTTAGCAAACACAGTTGTCATCATCAAACTATTGTCTCACATGCACTGTATAAGATTTGTAACAAGAAGATGTAAATGATCAGGACTAACATGGCATTACTGGCGGTGGTGGCTGACAAAGCTGTTGTTGAAACTACTCCACACTTGGCACATTTGAGCGTCAAACCGCTATGAGGCTCACTCATCTGACTGCAAACAAACAGAACACCCACAAAAAGAACAAAATATTGAATTGTCACCAAAAAACGTTGCTACTGAAATTTAGCTTTTAAATATGACGTCATGCAGAAAAAGTAAGTAGACTTATTCAAGATGAATGCTCTATATTGTTGCAAAACTGTATTTTGTACTTTACCTTACTGTTAGCTTTACATGTTAATTTACGGGGCTTAATTTCATGCAAACTCTATTTCTTCCACTTAGTCTAAAAAAGGCCCCAAATGTGATCAAAAACTGCTCAGTACACTGAAGTAAACATAAGCACGTGCTAGGATAGACACACAAAGTGAAATCCCTCTATTCAGACCTGATAAAAAACCGTAGCATCCAAACGTGCTTGAGAAAGAAGACAGGTCACTTAAAAGAGAAGTGTGAAAGATGGACCATTGCAGAACATTAACAGGGAAAGAAACCTGCAAAATTTATTCAAGCCTCAAATCAGTACATCCATACTGCATAGACAGATTTTTACTAGTGACCTGCATGGCCCACTAATATCTGGAATGATTTTATTCATGTCATATGAAGGTCTGAATACAGGGTTTGAAACATATGGAATCTGATGAAATAAGTATCAGTTGGTACTAAAAAAGGTGACCTGTTTTTCCTTTTAATAAAACACAGTACACAAGCATTAAGCTCAAAGCATTTTGTATAGACAATTGTACCTCTGAACCTATCAGAAGAGTTAAAGGACAAAACCTGAAATTTAAGTTCTCCATAAAGCATGCAATCAGCTTCTCAAATCAACTAAATAAATATTTTTCCTATTCCTTCTCTTTCTGCTATCAGAAATGGGAATAATCGTAGCTGAATAAGATGTGACATAGCTGACAGGAAGGATGTTTTACTTATTCCCAGCTGGAAAGTGGTCAACATGGTGAATATAAATAACATTTTGGGGTTTTTCCCAGCTATTTCAACCAAATGAACTCTTTGCTACTGCCAAACACAGCACTCACAAGACTTTTAACATACTGTCCAAAACAACATTAAACTCCAGTGTTTTCCACTTTGAAAAACCAAATGAAGATTTTCCATTAAAAAGTGCAAAGTATATTTCCCATAAAAAGGCAGTTTCTTCTGTAAGAAACCAGTGAGAACCAAGATCTTTTATAAGATGATTTTGGGGTGAGAAAATAACTCGGTGAATTTACATCAACTGGTACCAATTAAAAAAATAGATTAAAGAATGGACTAGAAAAATGCCTTGGGTAAGTATAAACTAAGTTTGTAAAACTACTTTCTATCTTTGCCTAGCAGTGCTTCAGCATTATTAGACTGAATTATTCTCTTTACCTCTACAAAACTGCTCTGGATCTTGCAAATAATAATAGAACTTAATGTGTGTATAAACCAAATGTAAATTTTCAGCCTGGGCATTTGCATATGCTTCCTCTTTTACCAGTAAAAGGACTGAGGTTGTGACTGAGATCCATCAGCATATTTTTTCCCACTTGTTGATTCTCCATAGGCTTATTAAGGTGATAAAAAGCATTTTGAGTTAGTATGTTTTGCCCCATTCACTTGTTTTAAATCCTAGGACTGAACTTTTGACAAAGGTAAGTTTAATATTTGTCAGGAAGAATAAAGTTGTCTTCCTGAGAATGGCTGGCAAGATACTTGAGGAATGAGTGACAATCACCTTTCCAGAGGAGATCAAATGATGAACAAATTCCTATGCCCCAAGGATAGACTCAAGAGATGTCATCTGCCAAGTAGTATCAAAAAATGCTGTTGCTAAGCCACCATCTCATAATAACACACAAGTTGTTTCTCATTAAGGTATCTACATATTTTCCCAAAATAGTTGGTTTAACAGAACAATCTGTGATTCTTTACCCATTTATTTTAAAGATAGATTATTTTGAAATAAAATATTTATTTATTACTTAAGTTGTACAATTAGAAAACAAGTTATTTGTTTCATCAAGAAAATAAAGTATAAGCAAATAGATTTCTATAGCCTACAACAGAGTAGCTGAGGAAGAAAAAAAACAAAGCAGTTAAATCGAAGTTTGAATATCCTTACAAAATTTACAAAGCCAAACCTGTGGCTGTCCCAGCTCCTTATATCACTGAAATTAGAGCATAGGTGAATTTGAATTGGTGATTACTAAGTCATTGCTAATTTTGAAATAATTTGGGCAGGTTTATAATATTCTAGATTTCACTAATGTTATTACAGAGTTCAGAATGTTGATGGAGCAATGTAGACAAAAGTAAGGTTATGAAATGAATACTTTCTAATGAAAACAGAGGGAAACAGAAGAAATAAAAATACAGGGTTTGGTACATGTTTGTCAAAATGATGGTGGAAGAACTGAAAACGGAAACACTTGACTGCATTAATATGAAACGCAAATCACACCAGCTAAAGTATTTATTATAAATGTACACATCAAACTTATTAGGAATGCTACTGTTAGTTACAGGTAAAAATGTAATTTTAAAATAATTAAAAGTGGATCTGCAATAACTTTGCCCATAGCAGTAATACATAGAAAAATGAAAATACTATCATTTATCATTGTTAGAAACACAGATATTGGTGGAGTTAAACCACAACCTGGCCCAAAATACAATACTAGAAAATACAACTGTAAAAAAATCATTAGTCAAAGTTTAAATACACTTTCATAAGCATTGGGAAGTTGATGATGCAGTTGTGAAATATTTTTTGCCAATATGCAATGAATCTAGGTTTGCTGCTGCAGTCACCCACAGTAGAACAGTTTCTGATACCACCACTGTCATAATCTTTTCTTCTTTTGATAATAAACAGAATTTTTGCATAAATACAAGTAAATAATCAATGAGACAATTTTTTTTTCTTTTTTAACAATTAAAATACGAGGATTGTTTTACTTTGATGTTCTTTTACACTAATTTAGAAAATACACCTATGTAGATGTTATGTGGATGCAAGAACAAAGGCAAATTCTTAATGTAGTCAAAATGGCAGAATAACATTGACCTAGGTAAGGGGTATATTGCTGTAAAATATATTTTATAACTATTAGCACAAATGAACAATATTTCTTGCCATAGTAATTAAATTTGAAAGCTAGACAAAAATAGTCAGTTCCTTCAGTACACAGAGTTCACAAAACTGTTATCCTAACTGCAACAGCTTTACACATGTAACCATCTTGTGAAACCTCTGCTCAGATTTGCAAATCCTCATTCTTATTAACTTAATACTGTTGTACTTGTGCTTTGTTATATTTAGTTTTTTTCAGTTGCATTCCCTCAGGATAATGCAACAGCAGCTTTTGAGATTAATGGAATCTGTTAGAAACACTGTTACATTGATATAAAAGTTCACAGCACAATCAAAAGAATTTTTGTTGAATATCTGTAATTGAAAACTAGTAATAAAATTTTAATATGCTTTAAAATAACCCAGTTGTTGCTTACCCTGCTCTGTGTTTGAGTTTTTTATCTAGGATTCCATCTCTGGAAACAAGTTTATTAAATACCAAAATGCCAATCACCATGTTGACCTGTCAAACAGAAAACAAACAGTTGATCTTCCAGTGCCTAAAGTAAAATATTGTATCCTGGCTGTATTGTATTACAGGCCAGCAAAATGCCTCCTCTTACATTTTTGAGCATTCCTTCAAAACTGTGTAGCAACGTCCCTGAACAGATCAAAAGGCTGTGACAAAAAGGTGGCGCATACACACACACTCTGCAACAGGCTCGTTTTGGGAACTTGAATTATGCCTGGTATCAAGCTATATATGTGTACATGTCTGATGAAGCTTGAGTAATATAAATTGAATATTTTTGTCAGTTTTAATTGCACCAATATAGATCCTATTCCAGGAAAACTACTGCAATTTGAGTTTTCTGCACAGGCAAGAGCTAGTCAGAGCATAGTTCCTTTTTAAACATTTATGGCCCATGTGGGTGTTCCCACTTATGCAGAACCTGCCTGTGGTTTTCTGTATCTTTCTGCACCTAAATCACTGCCTATGTCATTCACCAAAATGTCAGTTTTGAGCCTCGTTTGGCTGCAATTTACTATTTTTGTGGACCAGATAAATTCCTGGGATGTCTGTTTAGCCCCACAAAGTAAATGGTGTTATGATCACATACATGGGTTGAAGATCTAACCTAAAAAAAATTCAAATGTTTTAGCTGTTGAACTTTGGCACTTAATGGACATATTAATGGCATTTAATGGACAACTTAATGACTGTTATTACCCATTTGTATTATTGAACTGAACTCTATTAACCTGTCTCTGCATGGCCCTACAAATAGGTAAAACCAACTTTTGATTCTATTAAAAGAATGTTTCTTTTTTTTATTTATTAAAGAAGGAAAATCCTTTTTTCTTTTCAAACTGGTTTTTCAAAACTTGTGCCAAAATATCTAATTGTTGCTAGTTTGCTCTGCCAATTCTTTTTCAACTTTATTTTCAGCATTAACATTTTTCAGCTGGTGTTATATAATTCTTTGGCTTCCAACACTTAGGCTCAAGTGGCTGCATGGAACAGCTCCTTTCCACAGCTACCAGCTAATGGCAGGGCAAACTGCGACTGTGAACTTCCAACATCTCCGAACAAAGACTTGCCAATTAAACAGAGAACATACAGTTACTTCCATGTGAAAATTATAACTGGCTTTTTGTAAACATCCTTGGCTCCTCTACCATGACAGGGACTGTGAGTTGTACAAAAGGATCCTGGCTTGACTCCAGGCAACGATGACACAAACTCTATGGGAGTAGTAAACATCCATTTCAGGAAAATTCACGTAGTTGAATAGCTTTATCTTTGATGACTAATAAGACTGATTCTCTTTTACAAGAGAAAACCAGAAATAACCAGTGCTGATAGAGTTATCACAGCACAAAATTTCTGGAGTGGGAAGAATAATTAGATTCAAAATCTGTAAGGGAAAAATGCTAAATAAATTGTTGTAAAAAAATCCATACAGATTGCAGAGCAGATGTCTGATAGCCGATGGCACAGGTAGGGATGTAATTCATCTTACCCTGAAGTAGACAGCTGAAATACTTCTGATAGTTTGATCTCTAAAAGTATGTATTTTTCTTCACTGACAATGAAATATGACTGGGATAACTGACTTAGATGCAGAAATCTACATTGCAGATAGCTACAATTAGGCAGAAATGATTCCTACACCTAAATGCATGTCCAGAGATGTGGAAGATCAATACACAAATAGTAACATTTCCCAGCTATGACAATTTTTTCTTTGCCTTCAAAAACAGTAGCCATGGAGAACATGCTGGCAGGTTCCACTCCTTCTGTTGCTTTTGCTGGCACAGCAATCCACTGCCAAGCAGCACTCTATCAAGACTGTCACTGAGTTTCACAAGGCAGTGACAATTGCGTAGATGCTACTGATAATAACTCAGTGATGCCTGTAACAAGTTTTCTGTGCCACTAATCAGTACATTATTCTTTCACAGCTTACCGTGTAAACATGGAGAGATAATTGGTTTAAAGGACTGATATAATCAAATGAATCATGTATTCAAAATACTGAAGGCATGTTAAACAGCAATGATCCCAGTATTTACAGCAATATGCAATGTTGCTGTATATCTAAGCTTTTATAATGGACATAGCACTTTCTATCATTTCATACAAAAATAGTGGGAATTATATTAATGTTTACCAAGACAACAGCAGCTGCAGGTCCAACGAAAGCATAAAGTAGCCCTCCTTCCAGAGACAGCCAGCAGCTGGAAAGAACATTAGAGAAGAACTAACACAAATTAAAAATAAGTATAACATACTGTCAAGAGAGCATTAATAATTAATACAGCATATTTTTCTGATGTATGAGGTTCATATGCACACACAAAAAAGAACTGCTTTGTTGATATGAAGAAGTAGAGATAGTGAAAGATTGAAGTGAAAGATATTTCTATTACCAGTGGTTAACATTTCAAAATCTTTAACATTAGTTATACATAAACTGAAACGGCCAAAGTGTATAAAGACCACAACAGAAAGTAAGTTTGCAAATATTTATTGAATCTCCTCTAATCATATAGGACGAGTTAACTGAACCTTGCCAAATAGACATCAAGAAACATTTCTAGCTTACCATATCTGATAGTTCTATACTTAAAAATTATTAAAGAGTCAAGCACCCATACTATGGAACTTCAGAAAAAAAACAGGTTTCTGCATATCCTGTATTTAATAATTGCTATTAGAACTACACCTTAAAGTCAATAACTCCATTAGAGAAAAATCATCTATGATATATGATCTGTTCAGTATTCCCTGTAATATTTTGCAAACAATTTAAATGTACATGTTAAAGTATCTGAAAACTGTGTTTTCTGGAGACCTCCTAATCTCAAAGAATTTGTCATTCTGCATCAGGGCTTTCACTGAAAACCATCAGATTTCCAAACACAGAGCACTTACAGAATAAAATTCTAAATATTTTATATACTATGATGTAAAGCTTTTCATATCTGCAGAAGAAGAGGAGCTTCACACACTGAAGTAAATGCAGCTGTGCTATTTTCCCAGTGATTACACATTCAAAGAACAGCATGTTTATTTGAATGCATGATCACACCTACATATAAGGAAACTCCAGCATATACATTCAAATAATTTACTTGGATTTCATATCCAGAAACATTCACATCAGAATCACGCATATCTTCTTTATTTTCCAGTAACGCTTTTGTACTTTCCAAAACCAAGTAAAAGAAATGCAAGCACACCATAATATTAATGGTCTGTTAGGGCTGGTATTCTCACTGCCAGGAACAAAAGCGTTTTCCATTGCAATGAAGCCATGTGAAAACTGTCACATGAATGCAACAGCACCAGTGTGCTAAATTCTGGAATGATAAAAGGATGCAAATGGTTCCTATCTGCTACACAGTTAAAAAGGTAGTACATGCCAAGCTATTTTACATCCTGCTTCAAAAACCACCTACAACACTAATGTTCAATTTATTTTTGCAATGTCAAAGAAAAATGTTTTCAAAATTTTCTGTAGTTTTTCCTACTATTTTTTCAAAAGATAGGTTATTATTGTCAGTCTGGGAACACAGACTTCTGAGAGAGGGAAATGTATTCATAGTGCACTTCCTTACCAGTATGAACTTTTAAACTTAGTGGAGATGACCACTTAGTGTATTTAGGACTTGTAATTAAAATTTTCATGTTTATGAGAGACAGAAACAGCAGTTCATAAAAATAGTTGATGTATTGTAGTTTGAAAATAAGTTCAGTTATCTGTGCTGAAAAAAGAGTCAAGAACAGTTTTTCCTAAATAAAAAAAATATATGTTTCTACCACAAAACACTTTGAGACAAAGGAAAAATATTTCCTTCTCTTTTCCATGTTATGAAGTAAAATGGCTGTTCAAAAGTGATTTCCACTTAGAGTCAGAGCTGGGAAAAAATGTAGAGGTTGTCCTTCTTTTCACTTAACCTCATTTTTACACAATCTGAATTTTCAACAGTCTGGATTTTCACCAGTGTGTGATATCATTACCTCAATATATTCAACATTTCCTAGCTGATGACTGAAATGAAATTTTCCTCCATCTTCTGTTGAAGACTGACTGCAGATAGATTTTCAGGTGGCTTCATACACCATGAGACAATTCTTGTTGATTTTTTGTTAGTTTTTTCTTCTCCTTTTTCTTTGCTCTGATAGTTTTTTTCCCCTTGTGTTTTATAGTTGTTTTTATTTTGCTCTCATGTTATCTTCTTTCTCCCTGATGTGCACATAGCAGAAAGCCATATAAATTGATTAGTGTTAAGAGCAGCCACTGGTGGCTTTATGGGACCATGTTAAATGATAATAAAATTCTGCTGAGTGATGAAGCATCTGTACACTTGCTCCTGTGTCCTGTACATTTTGTGAGATGTTTGATACTCTCCAGGAGACTGGTTCCTTCTCTTAAGAGAGCATGGCAAGAGTATGTATATAACAGAATTTTAATATTTGCTGCTACAATAAATTCCTGGAATTTATCTGCACTGTATATTAACATGAGCAGTTCATGCAGGTTTATTAACTGTAAGTTTTGGTAGTGATGCTTTCCTAGCTCTGATTGTCTGAAAAGAGATAGCAACAATATTTAGTAGATAAATGGATGGAAAAAGCTATTAAGCTTTCAGACACATGAATCTTTTCCAGATAACCTGAAACTTGTCTCTGTGGGTTTTTAAATTATTTTTAGGAAATCCCTTCAGCCTCTATCCTTGTATCTCCATCACTACAAGAGTCCAGGTGAAATATTTTTCTTCTGTAGTTTAAAAAATACAGAAATATAACTGTCTAATAATTAGGACTCAGATAAAAAGACGGAAATCAGAGACTGAGGATCACAGAAATGGCTCCATTGTGAACAATTCAAGCACTCTCATAATACATATACATGGAGAACTGAGAGGTGCTGCAAAGATTCTTGGACCTTCTCCTTTTCCATGAATCTCTTCATGTGTGGGACTGTGGAACTGGAATAAATTCCTTAATTTTCACTTTTAATGTTCTCAAAATGAGCATCTTCAAGAACATGAATAGTTTGCAACGGGGTGTGCTTCTGATAGCAGCATGTGTTGCTATCAATATAATTGACTGCAACCAATTAGGCAAAATATAGTGTAAGCAATTAAAAAACTTACACAAGTGCTTTAGTTATGGTAGGAGGAGCAGGACAGGAGCTCTGCTTTTACACTGCCCAACAGCTGTCACGAGACACAGTTCTTTGCTGCCTTCTAGAGTGGGACAGCATATCAGCTGGTGATGGAGGAGTAATCTCCATTCCTTGTTTTCACTTTTTTCCTTATGTAATTCTGATGTCAATTACCAAGAAAATATATTTGCAAATAAGATGAGAAAGCTGAATTGTGGATCTATTTGTCCCTTGTAAGCCTTCATTTGGTCTTTTCTCCCATAGTACAATGTCAGCTGGATTTGGATCCTGGGAGAAGAGCTGTTACATGTACAGGGACCTGCTCTTTTTTATTTTCCAGGTTGCTCTTAATGAATGATTTGTTGCTTTGTCTGAATATTTCAGAATATCCTCTTTTAAAAATGCATTCAGCCCAGGAAGGAAGCAGGAAGAAATGTTAACTAAAGCAAGTACTCACACATGAATGATTTCAGTAGAGCAAATGTAATGGGATTAATCCTGCAAGGGACAGAGCTACATCCCCAGTAGGGGTCTGGACATCCTTGTTTAGTGATTTGTAATTCTCACAGCCTAAATGTTTTCCAGTTGTGGCTCAAGGACTAAATAATATAAAAAAAAAAATCCAGCAAGATGAGTACACAGTTAAAAAAGAATTCACAGGAGTAGGTTCTCAATATAGCACTCAAAAGGGGACTAAGACCACTGTTGCCCTTGCCAGCTCGAAGTGTAATTAAGCATTTCAGTTACATAACACATTCCTCATTAAAAAACTCAAGATGCACGTTGTCACAGTTTATAACTACAGAGCTTTGTGGCTGAAGCCAGAACTCAGGAGGAGGTTTGGTTTTGTATTCTTACTCACACAGATCTGGAGTGCCAAGATGGTGAGACATACAGGGAAGGGAGGGGGAATCCTGATCTCACTCAATGATGATGCTAAGCAGAACAATTAAATATTCATTGAAGTGAGGACTTGACCTAACTCATCCACATTGCTGATGAATGCCCTCATTACCAGTCTACACAGTCATATTTCCTCTTTCTGTCCAGATGTATACTCAATTTCTTAGGCAACGTGAGGAGAGCTCCAAACAGGCTGACCAAAGGAAGCACACTCTTGCATACATAATGGTGGTTCCATTAGGAGTTCCATAAAGGAGTGCTCCACTGGCTGGAGGAAGGCTCAGCTCTTTCTTCATCAGAAGATCGAAGGGCAGCCCCTCTGAGGAGTTAATTTTCTGAAGTGCTAAATACACACTGGAGCCAGCCAGATGGCTAAACTGGTACTGTACTAGTTGAATGTAAATGAAGCACACAAATTTCCTCTTTTCTGTCTCTCAAACACAGCACAGTCCAGGAGATGGGCTGGATCAGAGTGTCCAGGAGAGGGGGGGTGGACGGGAGAACTGTTTTGAGATGTTTGAAGGGCTTTGGCTCCAAGCTGCTCAGGGGCATTAAACTCAAGGTACCTGCTTGGTGTGCAGAAACCTGGGTGCCCAAAGACACTCTTTCCAGTCCAGTTTTGGATATGTTTAAAGGTTGGCAGAGGCTACCCAGCACATTTAAAATTCTCTTTTGTAAATCTATATAAATGTTAGGTGTCTATGTGGATCTAATGCTCAGTGTTTCTTACAAGCTTGCTATTTCAAAATCTCAAATGAAATCTAGGATTCCTGGTGCTTTGCTGAGCTCAGTCCAAGACTGGCATGCTGTTTTCTCTTTGTTCTTATGTGGATCCCTCTCAGGGCAATTCCAGGTGTGAATGGATACCTGTAGAACCTTAGAGTGTGCTATGCAGTTCCTGACGGGCATGACTATCTTGGTAACTAAAAACATAGTTTATCATTTCAGATTGACTTACTAGTGTGCTGTTCCATATCCTTTTGTCTTGGTAAAGCCTATTGATATTGCAACCACTAATGCTGGCAGTCCTGAAAAAAAAGCAAAACAAAACAAAACAGTAATAATCAGCAGATGCTGAATAAAATATTGCTGTTCTGCCTTGACAAAAAATGACAGGGCAAGCTAATGCAAAACGGGCAATTTTACATGGAATTAATTATTTAATGAAGCACATTGCTGTTGTAGGATTTGTTTTTCTGAAGCACTGGCAGGGAGGAGGACACTGTTTTCTGCCCACGGTGTACTGCTTTGATGTAGCTAAATTACTGGTACATTTGACAGGTCTTAACTAGAAAGGGGTTTCATGAATATTCAGAGAATGTTTCTATCTTGTTTTATTTTGATTTCTTGATATTACACTACCTTGCTGAAAATCTTCTAAAATTTTGTTAAAACATATTTAGAAAAGAATGCTACAATATACATCAGCATACCTTGAGCTTGACATACAGTGGAGAGGCTTCTAACCCAGTTTTCTTTTAGTTACACGCTGTCTACAATCTTTCAGTTTTACTGAAGAAAATTATTATATTCTTGACATTGCCACTACATTAAATGTTTCATTCCAATGATTCTTAGGAAATTAATTTTACTGACTTACCCCATCCAAGGCACAGGAAACGCTTCCTTATGAGTCGTGTCCTAATTTTTCCAGTAACAGCCATATATGACTGCCACGCTTCTGTCAAAACCCAACAGAATGAAGCTAAGAAGAAGAAGTGTAAAAATGCGGTGGTTGTGGTGCAGATGCCCTGCAGGGAGCAAAGAGAAGCTCATGCTGAATACTTAGGGACACTCATTTCTGTTTTCAATTCAAAGAGTTGTCATATTCTATCATCTTGACCTTTATCCTTAGCATCAACTCTCCCTTTTCTCCCTTTTTGATGTGTTGCCACAAAGAGCAAGAGAAAGAGACAGAAATGTTGATGGGGATTAGGCAGAAGAGGTTTTGACTTGTTTTCCTAAACACTGAGTGTTCTGAGCAGGGACAAAAACACAAAATAAATCATGCCAGCAGCTTTTTTTCTACACATTTACTTTGACCAGGGACCATCATAAAGCCATTCCGGTAAGCCAGTTAGAAAATTACTGATTATAAAATCACATAGAGCTGAACAAAGAAAATGTGGGGGTATAAATGCTCCTAATTACCAGTTACATTTTATTTCCCTCCATGAAGAACGACCCTAATTATAAAATTTAAAGTTGTTTTTTTTTATTTTTTAAAGTCAAATTTTATAGAATGTTAACCTATTGGAATATACTGCTTCAGATATTTTTTAGGCAGATTTAAGTATCATAACCTTAACAATTGCCCTGGATATTGTTTTTATGGGTATCAGTCATTTATCATCTGAAAAGTATTTTGAGCACTTGCAATTGGCTTTCTTTTGTCACTGTAGCCCTTAATTAAACTTGACATTGTAGCTTGCGTAAATGAGCTTCTTGGCATAAATGATCTGTGCTCCACTGTGTTGCTTAAAATGCCAGCAGCAGGCTATAAAATGCAGTCTGAATTGTACCCCAGAACCAAGACCACACCAGAAATGCTGAGAATATCACTAGCACAATTTATCCTTAGCACAATTTAAAGAGCCAAAATTATGTTAAGATTAAAAGGAAGAACAGTTCACATCCCCAACATCAATGAGGTAAATTAATGAAAAAAGGAAAGATGTAGACATTACTTTATGATTATTTCTTTATGCATCATACACATCTAATGCCTCCCTTACGCTTAGCCTTGTATTAAGGCTAGTCAAGAGCTTTTACTAAAATCCCAGCTGAGCAAATTCTTTAGGGAGATAATATGCACATTCCTACTTATATATAGATGCTTGCATATATTGCTGATTCAAGGCTGACAGGAAGGATATGACATATATGACACCCATGTATTACACCATCCATGCTTTTTAGTTCTTTTTACATTCTTAATTACTTTCCAATATTGGAAGTTTTGGGTTGAATTTTCTGTGATGTTAATTTTTCCAAATTCTTATCTGAAATCAGTTGTGAAGGTTAACTCCAATAGCTGTCTTAAATAATTAGCTGATATCAGCTGACATTAGCATTAGCTGACATCAGCCTCTGAACTTTCAAAAAATTATGCACTTCAAGAGTAAAAATGTAATGCTTTCTTGCTTTGAATTTACAGATGTGACAAACACTTTGTCTTCAAACCCTGAGTCAAATTGCCTATTTAAATCTAGAGGAAAGATATATATATATATATATATCTTATATATAATTGTATAATTATATATATAAGAAAACTGTTGTTAATTAAAAAAAAACAAACAACAAAACAAAACAAAACAACAACAACAACAACAACAACAAAAACAACCAAAAAACCAACAAGTAAGATAATCTGGAAAAAAACAACAGATCCTGAAAAGGCAGCAGGTATTCCATCCTAGGCTTTGGCATTAATTCTTATGTTTAGATGTCCCTATGGTATATGGATTCATAAAATCTATCCAGTTGAAGTCTGATTAATATCTGTATTTCCTGTAAATGAAAAAAATACCCCAAACGCCACTTATTTAAAATGAAAGTTCTGCAGTGAAACACACAATAAATACAGTAGAAAATTAATAAATGTCCTTTCTTTAAAGAGCTGGTTCATATGTTATGAATTCCTACTATGCAATTTTAATTTGCTTTCCTATCAATGTTTTTGCAAAAGCTAGAGAGTTCTCTTAGAGCAGGAATTTGACAACAAAATTACTTTTGAGGAAAAGTACAGAATCTTTTATGGAGGAACTGCATAGGTAAAAACACACCCTGAAAAAAAAAAGGTGAATATACTATTTCCCTTATAAATAACGCAAATACAAACAATCCTGATATTTTTGGTAAAAACACTGCTAACTTTTATGGTTGACTTGAGTGTCCACTGTAGGATTTAATTAATAATTTATCCTCTATTTTGAAAAAAAGAGAAGGTGATGATAATCTGAGACAAATGTGGACATCGCTACTGTAGAAGAAAGAACTGTGATGAAAATGTTAATGATAATGCTGAGCAGAAAATGAGAAGACAGAACCAAGTTTTATGAGAAGTGATCTGTGCTCTAGCTGGAATATATGAGTGCTGATTATATCTAACTCTTCTGAGCAGCAGACAGGTCTTTAACGAACAACAATGAACAAGTCTGTCCCACTGATATAACAGTGTATTTGCATCACATGCCATCAGAAATATGCAAATCAGCCTGCAAACATCACCAAACAACTGCTGTGGGATTGTGATGACAGGTTCATGTGCAGGCAGTGCTTGCAGTGAACTCAGCTTCCCTCTCTGCAAGAGGAGCAGTCCTGGCAAACAGAACTGCCCCCTCCCAGGCACAGCCACCGGCTCAGCACAGTTGTCCAATACTCCACTGGAAATCTGGCTTTTATGTACTTCCTTATTCTTCCCCTCTGATAAATAAATGAGGAAACAATGCAGTTCTGTCTGGGAAAGCAATGCATCTAGGAAGTCAATTTCCAAATAGAAAAAAAAATTCATTTTCACCAAAGGTTGTTATTAAATGAGCCATTGAATATGTCTGATTTTAGAAAGTATACATTAGCATTTTTTCTTTCTCACCAAGTTATGGACTAGTGCCAATTTCTCTCCTCTTCTTCCTTGGCCAAGGACCACCACCTCCCCTCACCTTCCTGTACATGCAGCAGCAGCACTCAAACCTTGTGGCCCATCACTCACAAAGCTGCAGTGTGTCAGCCTGCCTGTACCAACAGATTGTGGTACACATCTTCCCCATTGCTTTAGGAGGAGATGTTTCTCATTTCCTTCAAATTCTAGTTTATTAAAACTCACTGAATTAATTACCTGTGCTGAGGATCTGTCAACCTGCAGCAAAATTAATTTGAATTTAATTTATTCATTATTTCTTCACGCTTCTGAAATTAAGTAAACTTTTACTCTAACCCTCCCATTCCTCCCATTGCTTTTGTTCTTGGCACCTCATATTTACTTATAAGAGAGGGGAAGGAGCTTTTCTGTCCTCAGAATGAATGGTTTCATGGACTTTAATTGAGTCTCAGGTGTTAAGCTACATGGAATATCTAAGACCATTCATCCCTTTTTAATAAACAATACACTATTGAAAGCAAGAACACACATCAGGCATACAATTATTTCCTTCTCTCATACTTGTAAGACAACTACTCCAAATGAGTGTACTGAAGCACAGATGAGAAAACTAAAAACCAATGGAAATTGAAAGCTACATTTTCTAATGATTAATATTTTTATATAATAATGAGTGAAGTAGAGAATACATCAATTTTTATGACCTGAAAAAGTAGGTCATAAATGTACGTCAAAATAAGAATTTATCAACATTCTTTGAGCATATGGCTGTTGTGTTTTGGGTTGTTTTTTTTTTTAAAGAACAATGGTATTTTTAAATGGGAAAATATGTGTGTGTTTGTTTGTTTGTTTGTTTGTTTGTTTGTTTGTTTGTTTAATAGCAGTGTCTTCTGCTATAGACCTTTCACACAAAGACAAAGAGGGTTAAGTAAGAACACCTGATTTGTTTTCTGGCCATGAAACTGGCTTTTTTTCCCTCAACAAACTTGTTGACTCTCTCTGGATTCTGATAAACAGTATAAAAATCAAAGCTATTTGAAGATGAACATGAAAAATGAAATCTATATTGGTGGTAGCAAAATGAACATGGCTAAAATTCACTCAGATTATTTAAGAAGCAGAAACAAGAGGTAATAGAAAAGCATTTGAAAAATAAAATTTCTTTGAGATTGGAATCTTGCCTTTGACTTCTCTCTGCAGAGATAAGCCTAAGGAGAGAAATTAAATGGGTGCTATTCTTATGATGTTCTGATCATGCACTGAGTTCACAAAAAGCACCTAAAGACCAGAATAATGAATAAATGAAACAAAGAGCAAACAAAACAAAGATAATGCAAAGGACACAGTAAAAATCAGAAAAGTAATTCTGTGACAAAATTTGTATATTTTATTTTCTTTTAGTCAGTCTTAAGCCATCTACTCTCAAACAGTGGATCTTTCCCTTTTTTACATCAAAAATGTAAATTCATAAAATAAGATACTGCTTATTATTCTGAATTTGATTTTTTTATTATCACCTATTTTTAGACTGATTTGGGCAATACAGTGTCTTTGTCTCAGGTGTAGCAGACTGCCAAAATAGAGGGACACACTGTATTGGTCCGATTATATTGAATGATAGATTAAATACCGATTTATAGAGCAAAGTGACGTTAAAATAGATGGACATTCAGAGACTGTGGGACAAAGAAGTAAGAACTTTCTTTTCAGGAGTGGTTTTCTGGAAGAGAGACATATTTGCAATGAGAAAAAATATGGCAAGAGAGGCTGTTTCTTCAGTTGCAAACATATTTGAAACTCTTAGGATCTTAAATGTCTGAGAAATCATAGCTGAAGTGTTTCAGGTTTCTCTTCCAGGATCATTAATGTTGCTGACACCACAAAGCTTTGAAGATTCCATTTAAAAATCCCATGTTCCTTTCTTTTGACAGACTGTGCTGCTAGCACCACTTGTTCAAGCAAAGAACTCAGGAAATTTGATATACTGATATTGAAAATAGCAATATAGTAGAGATAATTGTTCAGAAATAATGTTATTTGTGTTTTCAACCAACATCTATGAAACTGTTTCTTTTAATTAACACAAAGGAAAACTTAGGGATCTTCTAAAAGTGTTTTCTGGTGTCATTAGCAGTTAAAGACTCAAGTGGTTTAACTTCACTACATTTTGTTCTGATATCTGACATGATAGCCCGGAATAATTATTACTTGGCTTGCATTTGTGTGATGAGATATGCACAGTTAATTATTATACAGAAGGATTCTATGTGCAGTACAAGACAACATGAATGGGAGCCTTTACTTGGATTTTTAAAGCAAGCTGTTTTTGCAGTGCAACAGCAGTAATCTTTAAGCAATTAGGTGATCTGCCTTACAAAGACAATGAGTGATAACTAAGGACACTCAATTTTTTTGTCCTTCTACTCAATCATTTTGTTTACCCACAACAAGAAAGATGCCTTTCTAGGTTCTGATAAATAGCATATAAGCTGGCTGCAAATGACCCAGCTCTTTCTGCAGTTCCTTTGATTTATTTTACAATTATGCTCCCATCTTTATCAACAGCATGGCAATCTCACAGCAAATGTTCTCAATATCAAATTTTATTTTTCTTTTCTTTTTGGTATCATATGCAAATTATCACAACAGTTGCTAAACTTTGGGACCATTTCATGTGCTCAGTCCTAGGGTGCAATATAATTTGTTCAGCTTTGATTTAAGGTTTTTCTTCTCTTCTGGAATATGCCCTTTTATCTGACAATACAACCAGAGTATCTTACTGCAACAGTATGAGTGTAACTGGAAGTAAACATACATGTCAAATTGTAATTTTTCTCTGCATTTGTGCTTTCCACATACACTTTTGATATCCTTTTTACTATTTTCTCCTAAAGTTTCTTCAGATTTTACTAAGAAATTCAGTTCCTGCTCCTCTTTTACCAAGACGTACCTTGAAAGTATTTCTAAAAATCACCCCTCTATGAGTAAAGAATTTACAATCTCTTTTCACACTTACTTATGAAGACTAGTCAGAATGTCTGCTATTTTTCCCAAGTGCAGAGTTCAATAGAAGTGCTGTTTATATGTGATCCACTAGAAGTCTACGGAGCCTTCTTTTTAACTTCTTCCCTTTGGAGTTACTTTTCTTCAAAGTTCTCCCTTGATAGCTGTCACCTCTACCACTCATATCAACACCCTCTGCATTTAAATTTTGCGCAGCATAGTTGTAGTGCAGCATGTTACGTCTATGGAGAACTGCTGGGTTTTATTCAAAATAATTCCTCTGCTAGCCATTATTCTTCTCCAGTTTTTATAATACAAATACTATAAAATAATTCTATCAACTGGATGTGAAGAGACAGTCTCCAGTCTTTTGGGGTGAAAAAGAATTTATTAAATTTTCTAGCTGTATGTGCAAACCTTTCTCACTGCGTCATGTGGCAGAATGTTTACACTAGTAACTGCAAAGATATCCTTTATGCACAGGATGTGCATAAATTGTTAGTAAATTCCTTGGCATAGTTTTGACCTGGGCCAAAAATTGTTCTCCCAGCCCTGGCCCACACAGCGACTGAAAGAGAGCCTGGGCCAGGAACCCTTCCTGATGGTCAGCTTGGACTCAATGTCCCCCTGGCCTGGAGGGCTCAAGTGTAAGGGATGGAAGCTGTCTTGTGCTAATTTGCCAAGCTACAGAAATATTTGTGTCTCATTTTGGTGACTAGGAGGGACAGAGACAAGATGTCCTGCTGGATAATTCATATTATGCTGGGCTATGACTAATTTACAAGACAGTAAAATTCATTCCATGTTGTTTGCAGCATTCTCTAGAGATTGTCAGTACAAAGCTCAGGCTTGTATTGTGTAACTCAGAATTGCTTTCTTGGTGACATGCCTACAGTAAATTGAAAACCAGGTGGAAGACAATTCTCATACAATTTCCTTACACTCGTACTCATTTTAGTCCTCTGCCTGGTTTGGATTGTTATTGCCAGGTTATATTTAAGCAAATGAGTTCTGCACAAGCAGTATCACAGAACAGGTTACTCAGAGGCAATTTAATTTCTTCGATTACAAAACCTGGCAACACAATCTCTTCCCCTTCTGCCTTTGTGCTGCGGAGATGTGTATTTTTCTGGGCAGGCAGGAAATTAAGGAATAGGATCCTCTACTTGTTTGCAGTCAGTGGAAAGACTCCCACTAATTTAAGTGGGCTTTATACTGGGTGTTACACCTATAGAATAAGGGATGAAATGTGCTTGAGCAGAGGCTTGTGAGCTCACTTCTTATCTTAAGTGCTTTAAATGTTTACAAAGTATTGGATGAGCATTTTTTTTTGGTAAGTGAATATGGCCTACTTCACATCATGAATGCTTTGTGTTGGCTTTGATGTTAAACACAAAGTAAACGTCAGCTCTGCCAGGACAAAATACTCAATATTTTAACTGTGACCTCAAATAAGTGTGTTTTGAAGTTTGTGAAGCTCAGAACAAGAGGTTTACAGAAAGATATAAAAGAAAATAAGAAGCCCTTTAAAACTCTAAAGCATAAAATAAATTTATATTTTGTTTTCAATTCTTTCCTGTCTAATTAGTCTCAAATTGCTACCACAGTGCTGTAACAATGATGCTTCCAGAGATGCCTAATAATGATGCTTCCTTTTCTAATTGTCTTCTTTTTTTCTTTTTCTAGGTGGTGGGTTTTTTTTTTTTTGTTTTGTTTTGTTTTTGTTTGTTTGTTTGTAGTTTGTTTTTAAAGACTATTTTGAACTCAAAGTGATGATGCTGAGGTTGGGTAAAAAAAGTGGAAATCACTGGTGTGCTTTCTTGAAACAACTTCATTACTGAGCTATTGAGGAATGAGAATTAAAGAAATTAAATTGAAATTTATGGTATCTTGAAAAATTGCTCTATAAAAATAGCTTTGTGAGGTTTTGCATTACTAAGTCTGAAAGAATTATTATTCAAAGAAGGATAAAATGTAGATTTGTGGATAAAATATGGATTTGTTTTTTGAATTGATGGGCAAGAAAAATCAACCTGGTCTCTGAAAACCATTGAAAAATTAAGTTCCTGTATATCATTGTGGGTAACAGCAATATAGAAGCAGAACTGAAGTTGCAGTGTGAATAGAAGGAACTGGATTCATACAGATTCATGCACAGTTTGGCCTGAAAAGTCTCTGCAACTAGGGAACTAGTGACTCAGAAGAGAAAAGAGAATGCATGCTGGCTGTCAGAATGCTTCTACTGGGCTGTCAGAAAGACTTCTACCTACTTGGGAACTATGCAAATTAATGTATAGGTTATGGATCAGTAATAAAAAAGCTTCATTGATGTTATCACACTTTTGTTTTCAGGACAGTTGTTTCTCAGGAACTGTTTTTAGGCTCTGAAAATTCCATATTTCTTTAATTTTAAAATATGGAATGTGTAGTGTGCTCTCTTAAATGAAGAGAAATGCTCTTGGCAGATTTGAAGAGAGAATAATGAGACAACTACGTTAACAGTGAAGAAAAATCTGTTTCACTGTAACATATAATGTGCTATGTAATCATTTCAGCTTACTAGGTAAAGACATTCAGCTTTTTAAACCCCTCTTTGGGTTTTTGCAAGTTATATTAAGAAATAATAAATATTTGTTTGCATTAGCTATATGGCTATCCCTGTTTGGAGATTAGAGAATACAAGAGCCAGTAGTCAATTAGCGTGATGAGCAACCCATATTCCAAAGGTCCTGGGTCTTCCCAACTTTAATTTATTTAAAATATCATGATGGGGGCTGTGTGAGTAGCTAGAGGCAATGAGCCAGGATTGGTGATGAAGAGGTGGCTGAGCTAAGCACAAGGGTTATACATGAGTCAGCAATGTCAGCAAAGAAAAGAGTGGTTCAGAGCACAGTTGAGAGGGATCTCCCTACAGAGTTCTGAGAAAAAGAGGAGGAGGTGTCCAGGCAGACAAAGGCAAGAAATTTGAGGAGCTTCCTTGAAAAGATGGCATAACATAAGAGGGCAGTGGAATGGATACTGATATGTGAGACTTCAGATTCCTACAGGAGAATCCAAATGCAGCCAGTGCAAACTGATATCCTGGTGAAGCAAATTACCAAGAAAAGCCGCCATTAGGTAGGCAGAAAATACTGCCTTGTGTTGCCCCCCAGTGCAACACATTCTTGTAAAAGAAATGTTGTTATCACTTGAGTATCTCTACTTTTAAATCAGATCATCTGTTTGCTCTATTTTAGATTTTGATGTTATTTGCTAACAATAAAATTGCTGTAATTTTAGGGAGTTTCCTCGGCAATCAAAATGATGCCTAGAATGAGAAGTTCAACAACAAAGCCTGCAGTTGTCTTTCAGTTAGTCTGACTGTGATGATTATAATCCTGCCATATGAAAACAGTCCATCTTCCTGTCTGGGATACTGGTGTCAGCAAAGATTCCTTCTCTGCATATTTGTAAGAGTTTCATCCCTTTACATGATTGACTGAAACCAATTGAAGCAATAGC
Source organism: Passer domesticus (assembly GCF_036417665.1). Lineage (NCBI taxonomy): Eukaryota > Metazoa > Chordata > Aves > Passeriformes > Passeridae > Passer > Passer domesticus. Next base: position 29,150,516 of record NC_087476.1, on the reverse strand, counting down.
TTTGCAATGCTGTTACAACAGTGCCATTGGTCACCTACCTTCATTCTTTTTCTGTTTTTTTTTTCCCTTTTTTTTTTTTTTTTTGGTGTTCTTTTTGTTTGTTTGTTTTTGCCCCTAAGAACATCCATCCTCAATTTCAAGCATGCCCAGTTTTCTTCCAAGGACAATGTCTTTTAGGATGCTTGTATTCCACAGTAAGAAATAGTATTTTTGAAAGAAGCATTTTAAGTCCAAAAAAGAAAGAATTCAGGAAATGGAGACAGTATCTACACTATTATGGCAATCCAAAGTCTTCTTTGGATTACTTACTTGGATAAATTCTGTTTATTTTTCAAAAATAACAGATAAAGCAAAATTTTAAAAGATATGCTATGGTTGCATCTATTTGTACTTGATAACAAAATGGGTAAGAAAGCATTCACTCGTTCTGCAGGCAGCTGGAATGGTACAGAAAATGTCTATGTTAGTAAATTTCTTTCTACTCCAAAATAAGGTGGCCATATCCAAGCTGGTCTCTTGCCAGTTCCAACTATCCCAAGCTTGGGGAATTGACTGGGATAATGCTAGATAGTGTGGGACAAAATCATGCCAGGAGGCATGCTAATTATTCCAGAGTATGGATGACTTCATGCCAGTGCTTGGGGTCATGCCCACCTACAGAGGCATGTAGAACAGTTTGACTTTGTTCTCTTACCCAGTAAAACATGCAGTGGGCTGGAGCAAATGTGGTGGGCTGACCTGGGCCAGCAGCTAAGCACCTACCCAGTCATTTGATCACTCCCCCAGCAACATGGGGAAGAGAATCAGAACAGCAAAAGTGAGAAAAACCTGTGGGTCGAGATAAAGATGGTTTAATAAGTGAAGGGGAAAAAAAGCCTGCACCAAGTGATGCAAAAGCAGTCACTCACCACCTCCCACCAGCAGACTGTTGCCCAGCCAGTCTCCAAGCAACAGCCACCTTTAGAAGACCAGTGCTGGTTGTATTGCTGAGCATGTTATCATACAGTAAGGGATAACCCTTGGTCCTTTGGGGTCAGATGTCCTGGCTCTGTTCCCTCCTTTCAAATTCTTGTCCACCTCAGCCAACTCACTGCCAGGGCAGCTGGGAAACAGCAAAGGTCTTGATGCTGTGTAACCACTGCTCAGCAACAGCTAAAACATCAGTGTGTTAGCAACACTCTTTTTATTCAGAAATCCAAACCACAATACCATACAGGATTCTGTGAGGAAATTCAGCTCCATCTCAGCCAAACCCAGTACAGAAACCTAAAAAAGAACCCAAATGCAGTGCGTATGTGCATGTGTCCCCACACACCCTTATGAGCAAAGGGCAACACATGCTTTTGAATGTGTTCATAGAATGTGTAGACATATACATACAAACAGGCACTTAAAAAAAAATAACACAAATGCTTCTGAAAGTTGTTAATAGGATACATACATGTATATATGTAGTTCAACAATTGCTATTGTTTCTTTTAATTGAAAACCCAATTTTAATAATTTTTTCAGAAACATATATTCTTTCCCTGTAGCTTTAAAATCACAGCACATTATCACACTAGAGAAACAAGTGGAGGTAGAGTGACCTTTGGATGGATAATGCATTGCAAAACAATATTTTCAGCGGACAGAAGACTGAGGAGACTGCTTTACAGCTCTGTATCAGATCCTGTCAACCTGTGTATGTGAGAGTGAATGCAGAGTGAGGGGAAAGAACAGAATCTCCATTTTGGGGAATTGGCAGTGTCAATACACACTTATTATACAATAGCAGCATGAATCATATTAATTCCTCTTATGGTAATGATATTAATTTCTAATGTCTTTAATGCATAGCTATGGGTTGTTTTGGAGACCATCCATTTTTTGTTCATGCAGAGATATATATAATGGCAATGAAGCTGCCACATCCTCAGGATTAAATTGCATCTGGAAGAAAGAAATTCCTAATCGAGGGTTTTATTTAATACAAAACATAGCTAAAAATAGGTTATAAAGTTAGAGTCCCTCTAAATATAGAAGAGGGAAAACATTGAATAATCAAGTGTTTCTAATGATATTAATGAAATCAGGGATTTTCACATTGATGGAAAATTGTAGAGCTATGAATACCTATGCACACTGAGAAAATCAAAGGAGGCAGTTTCTTGTCATTTTTTACCATGGCTACTGGAATAAAATTAGATAATTAATAGAAGTTGAAAGATAAAAGCAATAGTATCCACAACCAGAGAGGAGAGACTGTGACCACACATGTATTTGGAACTTTGATAAAGAATGGGAAGGTGAAAAATAGGTTGAAAAGTCAGCTAATATTTTGACATTAGCTTCTATTCATTGCTTGCACAAGAAAGAAAAATGTCAAGAATCTTTTTTCTTATAAAAAGTGAAACCATTTATGCTGTTAATACCTTAGCATTGTCTTCCAGAAAGGAGGAAATTCTGTGTGGCATCACATTCATTCAATTCTCTTTATCTGCTATGTTAAACCAGTAGGATAAAAGATTTAATATTTATGAAAAAGCAGTGGGGAAACTTTCACAGTGATTCCTTTAGCATGATTTTAAAAATTTGTAACATTGTGATTATTAAAGAAGAACATTATGACAATCTGGTTGTTTTTAAGGAACAAAGAATTAAATGGTTTTGTAGAACACTTATGTGCAGCAGAAGTTGTAACTAATCAAAGCTCCTCTATCATATTACTTCAAGCCAGGTTTCTTGAATAAGGGAAATAGCAGTCTTTTTATTGGCTCTGGCTTTCATGCCTGTATTCCACTTCCCTCTGCTTCTTCTCACAGAGCCACAGAAAAGGCTTAGCTGGGTTAGCCTGTACCTATGATGTAAGGTAATATGTCAGCGCAATCTGGAGGAGGAATCTGGGCCATCATTACTTTCAGGATAGCACTGGCTCCTCATAGATACCAGCAGGAAGAAAGTTCTTTCTCCTATATGTTCTAAATACATTCTCCCTATGGAAGTCACTGTGAGGAGCCTTGTGAGGACCCAAAGCTCTCTGCAAGGACTCATATCTACTGGTTTCACTTTTGTTTAACTCCCAGGGAGTCTAAGAACATGAGCTTCCTGCTGGGAACAAAAGAGGTTTCCAAATGAGGAAGGAAAAATTTTGTGGAGAGAGTGCATAGAGATTTGAGCAAGATGATCTACAGAGAACTAGTGCCTAGCAACATGACAGCTTTCTTCAGGAGGGCATTATCTGTGCTCTTAGATAATGCTTTCCAAGGAATTTGAAGAGCTTGCCATTAAAGATGCCTACTGCAATAAAAGACTGTCAGTGTCTCCATATTTCAGGAAGCAGGAGGAAACCAGTAAGTACAGGATCAATTTAATAAAAATTAAATCCAGCATAAATTTCTGAGCAGTGGACATCTAAGCAGTGACAATAGGAAGCAGGCAGTGTACAAATTCCCCATTATGAACATTTGTTTAAAAGGTATTTTGTTCTTGTATCACATGAAAGAAGATGGCCTGAGATTCCCACAGTTATTTGAGTTATTTAATCTCCTGCTCCATTCAGCAGAATAGTGGCCACTTACACACACAGAGAAGATATTAATGTTTTATAAGAAGGTGATTTGTAGTCTCTAATAATGTGTATAAGATCACTGTGTGAATGAACATATGTATTACCAGAGAGGATGGACTTACACAAGCCTACACTTTTATTTCTTTCACTTCAGTGTTGTGAACTGTATATGCTCTGTGCCCGAGTCAGGCTGCAGTCTCCTTGAGAGAGGAGGCCCTGGTGCTCTCCTTCTGTGTTGGTGCAGGACCCAGCACTCCAGGACACCTGATAAACATCATTGCCAATAACATAATCACTCAGGGCAATGCCTTGACAGAAGTTTAGTTCTAGTAGTGTCTTTACCCCAGGGTATTTAATTTACCTTTTGACATAAATACATCAGTGAAAGTCAGGTAGGAAAAGAGCAAGTGCATTTCTTGAACTCCAGTTTTACATATTAGTCAAAGGGCAAACAGAATTGCTCAGTTCACAAAACTGCCAATTTGTCTCCACTCCACATATCTGAAGGACTGATTTTGCAGTGTTACTTACCCAAATCTATCACTGCTTAATAAATTACTCATGTGTGTCTGGCTGCCTCTTGTCATTGATTTTAGTTCTAGTCAGCTTTAAGTGTGCTGCTATTTCCTCATTCTTTCCTTCATTAATATTACCTTCTCAATTCATGTTAGCAATGTAGTTTCTAAAGATAAATTGTTTTCAGCCCTCAAAGGTGGCAATGCTGTGACAGCTTTATGGTAAGTGCTTGCTACTAATTACTTTAGAACTACTGTTGAATAAACTTCATCCAGATAAAGTGGCTATTTAGTGGCTTTTTTTTTTTTCCTCTCCGGTAAATAACTTTGCTAATTTTAGCAATTAAACTATTTTTTAAACTATTTTTTTACAATTTTATTCCACATTTAGTTGGCCAATTGTAAGACAGCTTGCTGTCTATATGTGGTACGAAAGGACTGATTGATATTATTGACATTCTCTTTTAAAAAAAACCCAACTTTTCTGGTGAGAACACCCATTTTAATTATTCAATTGATCTCAGTAAACTGCCACCAATACATTTCAAAACTTCCTGTTAGAGTTTCTTATTCTAAATAAAAAAACTATCTAATATTAAATTTTCAATTAAATAAATTGCAGAGTTTATAGTATTTGTAAGAAAATTGCTGGTGCTTAAAAATATAAGCACATTCTGATGAAGCTGAAATGATGACACTTTGGCTTGTATCACAGCACTTTGGGTTTTGCATGAAGCATAACAGCCAACAGGATGCAGCCGATCATCTGCAATTTTGTCTGAGTGTTGGATACACATGAATCAGTCTCATCTGTGGTGCTTTTTAAAATTTACTTCCAGTTATTGTGAATGACTGTAAAGACAAACAACTCTACTCAGGATACAAATAATGTAATTTGCATTCAAATAAAATTTTAAGTGTTAGAACTAGGATGCTCAACCTATTATTTTATTTTTATGTCATTGATACACAACAAAAATTGAAATGTGGAATCATTGCTTTAGGATTTGAAGGTAGCCAAAGTGATAAATGAGTTTAAAGTGGATTAGAGAATAGCCTGACTGATGGATGCTTTGGATAGAGTCCTGGCTCAGAAAATCTTTAAATTGCTGACTGCAAAAGTCATGAAGTGATATCAGAGATAGGATCATTCATGCTCACTTTCTGTAGTCTTTCCTGTATGTCTGGTTAATGCAGACAGCACAGTGCATAAGGCAGATCACCGAGCTGAGCTGATACTGCTGTTCTTACATTCAAAAGCTGGCAGGTAGCAAAATTATACCAGACAATTTTAAAAACCAGGTCACTTCATGAGGCATAAGTATTCTTCCAGTGTGAAGAAAATCCCTTTCATCTCCACAGTGAAAATAAGCACTCCTCTGCTCTCTGTTTCACCAAGGTCCAGATCCTCAGTAAAACGCTTCTGCAGGTAGCCCAGACCAGCACCAGCCACTTTCACCCCAATACTGCACAGGACTATCATCCCACATCATTACAGCCAGCACTCTTCAGTTTAAGCTTTTTTTCCTCCAATAAAAAACATACATTTCAGACCTACTATTCTTACATGAAACTTTCATTTATTATAGCTAAATAGGATTTTCAAAAACAAAGTTCCTGCACTTTAATAAAGATATCTTTTTCTCTGTGAATTTACCAGCCTTTTGAGGCAGTAATTTTAGCAGTTCTCAGGGTATAGTCCTATTTCCTGCTTGTTTGTGGGCATTTTTCATACAACAGCAGAAGGGACAGGCGAGAATATAGTGAGCCAGATATATAAACCTGCCAAATAAGGAGAGCTTAGGTATAAAGTGTAATATCAGAAAACACTTGTTAATGTACTGAGAATGTGTAAATCTGCTACTACAGTAAGTGAAACTGCTAGCTGCTTGGATGACCTTGGAAAACTATTTTATTTTCCTGCCTGTATTTGTCTCCCTCAACTAAAAAACAGTGATGATGACACACACACCACCCTCTTCAAACACAAACTCAAAAATTTTTATGTCTGTGCATGTTTGGAATAATTGGATTGCAAGTTGAATGTATCTTCTTTTTTTTTTATAGTAATTTTTTCTCAAAGGACAGGAAAGAAGTTTAGGGGATCTTTGAAATATCTGTTAAGCTAAAGGTCAAATACAAAGCAAACAAGTGTCTATTCTTCCAAACTCAACAGGTGTTTGTATGTGGACATTGTGTTTATCTTTCTATCACTATTTGTCACTCAACAGAATAATGCAAGAAGGGGAAGAGAGACAGAGATTGAAAAAAAAAATCGAAATAGGTTAAAAAATGTTGCCATAGAGACCGATTCAGACACCATAAAAATAGCTTCATGTATTGTTTATGTTGTCCTTTTGCCTTCTGCTATTCTGACTGAAGTAGATCACCTCAGGAAGATGCCCAGAGTCATAAAAAGGCAAAGTAAGAAGCCAATGAAGGATCTCAGAGTTTATTTTGAATTTGTATGGCTATCTGAAAATTTGGGTTCAATTACTTGATTCAAAGCCTAGTAACAGAAGACAGGCCAAGAAATTTTGCTTTTTATAGCTATTTTGTTTTATAGGAGCTTCCTGAAAATTCTATAAATTCTCTTCTTTTAAAATGAAAAACTGTATGTGCTTATATTTTGGGGTTTGGTTTACTTTTTTGAGTTGAAAATATAAGGACCAAGTGAGCCTTGCACTTGTTTAGTTTATCCCAGCCATTGGACTGTTTCACCTTGTTGTAACCCCATTTTCTAGCTCCTGTTTTGAAATTGATATGACAGGCATATTTATACATCACTTTCTCCAGAGGTGAAGGATCTGAGAAATGTGTTATGATGTCTTAACAAAGCCACTAGAATTAATGGAATTATATCTGCCAAAACATGGTCATAAATTTTGAAGAAGTAATCTTCCTAGGGCAACTGAAATTAAATGGGCCAGATCTTTGCTCTCTCTGTGCCTTTTTGTACTGGCAAAGGGATTGTTCACCATAGGAAATTCCAAAGCCATAATACTGGCAGATATTTCATCCCCTTTGCCTGTGGGGTTGAAGTCTGGTGATGGGAGGTTTTCAAGGCTCATCTGACCCTCACAGCTGGGCCTGGGTTAGAACTCCTGCTAGGTACAGATAGGTTTGAGTGCAAAGCTCCCCCTGATCCACAGCGGTTGTCCATACTGTCTGCCCAAGAGATTTGTTTTGACTGTTATTTCTGGTGTTGGAAAATTTCAGTTTGATCACTAGAAAGGAGTTGTGTCTTTATTTCTACACATGAAACAATGGGCTAGACAGTGATCTGTGCAATTTTTTAGAGGAGAGGACTTCAACATGCAGAAGAATGAAGACAGTAAGCAGAAAGAATGTCCACATTTGAGAATTTTTCCAGCTAAAGCTCAAATATTAGGCATCTTTGTTATATGTGGCCACCTACAGTGACACAAGAAGTGGAAAGAGCCCTGCTGTCCAAAAGAGGAATATTGAAAAAGAAACCTTGCAACACCAGTGCAAGGGTAAATTAAGGAAAAAGAGGAAACTTCTGAAAGAAACTCAACTCCATCTCCTTGCAGTAATGAAGCCAAGATTACAAATGTCTGAGTGATAAAGGCTACTGCAAGGGCCTTGCTTTGTCGAGAGACTTCAGCAGCATCAGGGGCTTGTAACATAATTGGCAATATCAGGCAAACATTCTGATCTATGACACAGGTGACATTGCTAAAGGCCCTGTATGTCCCTTCCCAGAGAGTCAATGTAGGAAAAGGACACAACAAAATACAAGGGACTTAAAAAAAATGTAAAAAAATTGGATAATGCCAAATATATTGGAGGCTTCCAGGAGTAAGAGAGAGGAAAAAAAGAATGAGGTTTTAGCTACTGCAGTTCAGTCTTGCTGAACCCTGCAAAAACAGAATGTTAAAAGCAGACACTAATAAAAGACAAGATAGCTGATAGCATCAGAGATGCTAGTTTGCCAGCACAGCTTTATTTAGAGCCAGATCTCACACCAGGAAAAGTGAGGTCTCACAAAGCCTTAAAAAATAGCAACACAGTTTACATGTTAGCAGCAAAAGAGGGATTTTATCAGGCAATATTGAGGAAAAGAGAAAGTCACAACTGTGAAGAATTAACCAAAGCCCATCAGGGAAGTTGTACATTTATAAGGACACGCAGACCAAACCATTTGCTGTCTGTAACTCACTGGGCATTAAATTGAATGTCAGTGACCAAAGCGTTCTCACAGTTAGATGTTAGTGTAGGTTCCTGGCAAATCCAACCAGCTAAAGAATTGCTGTACACCTGCAGGAGAGCCCTTATCAGGAGGCTGTGTATCTAATGGGTGTTGGTCACAGACTTTCACCACCTGAGCACCTCTAGAACCATCATTCAGACTGTCCAATTGCAGTGCTTGTCCACTCTCTGTAAGCAGAACCAGTTGTGGCTCAGACACAGCTTCATCTATAGTTCTCAATATCCAAATATATGACCAGAATATGTGCATTTACAGCAGAGATGTTAAAAAATATGGTACATTAGTAAATACAATTGGAGGTCCAAAAAATGGGTATGTCTCTGACTGGAAATATGAATTGGGAAATTCATAAGTGTGACATAAATAAATAGGAAATTCAGATAATTTTAGAAAAACCTTTACTATCAAGTTTGTTTCTAATATAAGAAAGTACATGGTTATGATGTATAAAGGGAGAAACTTTTAAAAACTGGTTGTAATTTTTATATTCATAGTCACACACATGACTTAAAAAAGTTACAGAAAAAGATTTAAAAAACCATTCTAAGACTATATATTTTACAGAGTTTTTCTATAACAAGAGCAATGTTGTTTACAGCATCTTGTAATCAACATGCCATTGACAAAGTAGTTGGAAGAAGACCAATGAAGTTATTGCCATGTGAAAAGTCTTTACAGAAAAGGACTGATGGAAGTGGAAATGGAGATATTAGCAGGTTGGGTTTTTTCCTATCACATTATAATGAAAAAAAAAATTTGAACGCTCAGTGGAATTCTCTGGTTTAAAATCTTTGCATCACATTCTACATCAGACTTCAAGATTTTCACTGATTTTTTTAGCATTGAATGCAAAGGCAAAAACATTTATGCAATGGTCACTATCCACTGCTTACATTAAGCAGCTACCAACACAAGGAGAAAAGGCTTTAAAGAAAGATTTCAGGTCTGCATTGACCTTCTCTTGGAAACAATCCCAGTATCTGACAGTTAATTTCAGCAAATTAAGAGATGAATAACTAATGGACTAGACTTGCGAGAAACCTGCCAAATTCTGCCAAAGAGGGAAGTATTATTGAAGTCAGCATTTAACAAACTTACTATTGTTTTGGAATGATTGAGTTGATTGCACACAACTGATGGCCAAATATTGAAGAGACAGCACTATCTAATCCATATTGTACTTCAGGAAGAGATCTCTTCCAAAATTTGAGAGACACCTGGATCAAGCAAAGTCAGCACACTAAGAACAGTATGGTAGCTTGTTCTGACACTTGGAGAATAAGGTGATGGAAATAAGCAAACAAAAAAACATACCTTGTCAGATTCTAGAAAATTGTCTGGCAAGGGGCATGGAGAAGTTTAGTGCTGTTACTTTAGACTCTACTTTTCGACTTTTTTTTGTTTGGGGTTTTGTTTGTTTTGGTGTGTTTTTCCTACAAAGAATATAGGAAAATTCCTGTAGCAGTGACTTTGCTAGATATACCAACTTAATTACAGTTTCAAGAACTTCATCACATGCACACAAATCAAGTCAATCAATATTTCCAAAATGCAGACCGTGACTAGACTAACAAGCTAAGGAGGGATAGGCTATGGGTTCCAGTACCTGGCGCAGTATCCATACTGCTGGGATGCTGGTATGATCTTTGCCATGGTAATACCACTCTGTGTGATATTTATCACACTCCACTGGACAACACAGGCCAAAAGGCTCCATGGATACACCTTGCTTCTTCTGGAATGCAAGAGCTTTTATGGCAAGAATCAGAGAAGAGTTCCTGGCTCATTTTATTGATTGCAGATGTATAGACAAAGCCAAAGTCTCTGAAATCCTTGTTACAAAACATGGATCTTTTATCTTTCTGAAAATATTTGATTAATGCATCTCCTACTGCCTCAAGGCTTAATTTAGAAGCCAAAATTTTCAGAAAGTTTTCTGTCATTTCTTTTTGCTCAAACATGCCCTGGGTACTTATTATATGAGATATTACTGGTAGCCCCTCTCTCCCCCTACATTTGCGAAGTAAGAAAAATAATATTTCTTTCCAAAAGTACCGTAAGGACAGATGAAGAGATGAATGTGAAACTCCCAGACAATGAATTATGAGTACTACATAATTTTCTTTAAGTCAGAGGATTTTATGGAATTTTAAGACAAAACCTAAACTAATGCTTTTATTAATTCTCAGTAGTATCTTCATGAAAAATGTTATGAAAACAGACAGCTTGCTTTGTCCTCTTCCAGACAAATGCTGTCAGGAAATAATTTATATTTCACTTACATACTAGTTACAATAGATAGTTTCTGTAATAAAAGACTTACATTCTTTTCAATTTTTCCAGATCCAACAATAGTAACATTTGTACTTCCCTTACCTTGACTTTGTATTACCCACCTGTGGCTCAACTACAGCTGTAATCTTTTCAAAGTTTCTACTACTTGAGCTTCTCTGGTCATTGCATGTCTTTGCACTTATCCTTCCTCTTGATGAATAGGCACTAGATGCCTCTGTAATATATATTTCTTAACTCTTGCTAATATGACTTAGAAGTGGGAATGCTATTCTCATTTTGTGGCACTTAGACCCCCTATGAACAGCAATTAATGGTTATGTGGAGTCTTTGGCAGTAAACAGTCAAGCCTTCTATTTAATTCTTCTAAATTACTTAAATTTTTCATAGTGTAGCACTTTTGGCTAAAATGTTTTGGATGTCCACAGTGCATGTGGCAGATCCTCATTTTTTAAACAAGACCTTCCTCTCATCCCTGCCCTATTGTGTGAGATTACTACAGAATTAAATAGGGATTTGGAATATAGCAAACTTCACAGTCCGGATTCTTTCTGTTTATTGCCCCTCTTAACTGCTGGTGCTATTCAAGATGTATTACTGTACTAGTGAAGAACAATTAAACTGGAATATTATGAAAAGCACTTTCACCTTTCCTATTAAAATATTAGGGATAAATTATTCTTTTTAGTCATTGCAGATGAAACAAAAAATTAAGGAAAGTAGGAAAAATTTAATTCATCTACTAGGAAAAAGCTTATAGTCATGTATTTGCAATTACATTCCACAGGCAACAGCAGAAGCATCAATATTAAAAGATAAATATTGTTTGTACAGGTGATGACTCAACACTAGTAAAGTCATTTTAAATGCAAAACGATGGATAATATGGTGTCAAACAAAAATCAGAACTGCTATTAAAGCCTTATGTAAAGTGTTGTGTGTAAAATGGTCTTAAATTCTGCAGTGTTCTCATTGTTTGAAAACTGTTCTCTGTATTTGAAATGGATGGCCAGTAACAGTAGAGCTCACAACAAACAAGAGAGTAAGCAAGTCAAAGTAGAGATGAGAAGACCAAGTCTGCATCTATAGGCTGAACTTTTCATTGGTGCATCTCGAGATGCCTAAGCACCTGCAATAATTTGGTCTTCCCTTTGGAAAACCCCTCCTTTATTACACATGTAAATCCCCTTCTTTCTAGAGAGTGTGTGTGTAAGGCTGTGGGTGTTACTTTGTGTTTGCTACAAACTCATTTCTCATACTGGTGGATGGATGATGGTTGCGTCAGATGGCTGTTACAGAAGAAAAACAGGAACACTGTTTCTTCCTCTTCTACATTAGTTCGTTTTGCTGGTCTAGCGACTTCACATTTCAAATTCTATTGTTCTCTGCTGATACAAAAGTTTACTGTACAGCAATGGAAAGCATCCTATTTATTACAAACAAAGGGCAAGATGGCTTACTCAACACTAAAACGTACACCAGTCAAAGTCACTTGGCTGTTATTGTTATTGTTACTGGCTATTTATGCAAACATAGTTTCACTACTGCTTCACTTCATATTTGTATCTCTTATGTCTAGAATTTTATATTCTCTATTCTCCACTGCATAAAGAAAACTACAGGCTTACATTGAAGACAATAAAAATTGATGTCTGGCTTTGCACAATTTTGATACTTGTATATTCCCAAGGGTTTAACAAAAATTTAAGTGCACAAGCACTAATATAATTCTATGTGCCTGTTACATCAACATTAACTTTTTAATTGAGCTTATGGGGTTTTTTTTTTCTCTTTTTAAAATTATTTTTCCTTTAATCTTTCTAGGTTTTATTTAACCATTGTTGTTCTATTCTTTCCTTAATTTCTGGTACAGCTATCAATCTCCTCTGAATAGACTCTTTAGTACTGACATTCTCCTTTTTTCCTCTATTGTCCTTTTAGCCTCATTTGCTCTGGCATACTCCTCTGTCATAAAAAAAAAAACAACCAACAAAACACCAGCCTTAGTATTCCTTATGGAAACCTCTGATTCTTAATCAGAGAAGGACACAGCAAAAAAAGGGGTATAATTATCTAAAGCTCCATTCTGGAAAGATGGATTTGCAATTTAATGTCCAATACAAAAACCCCTTATATTTTACCACAGAGATGTGACCATAATCAATTCAGTCTTGTAATCATTAAAGAAGGACAATACCCTGTCATTCCAGAATTCTGACCCAAAAAGCCCGAGGTTTGCAAATTCTGCTGCTAGCTCCTACTCGTTCTATGTGTGTTACTGCATTTTCTCCACAAACCAGATTTCATGAATGGTGGATAACACATCATTGCACTGGGTGCTCTAGCAGCTAGTCAATGCGTTGGTACTCATTCTCTATTAATGGTGCACCCACTTTACATCATCTTCTCCACTTTCATTTGAAATGCTTGAGCGTCTCTCCTGCAGTCTCACTGAATAGATCTGTCCACTCCCTCAACAAATCAGAGGGCTAGGCAGTCAGCAGCCATATGAAATTCAACAAGGGAAAGTGCCAGATTCTGCACCTGGGCTGTGGCAACTCAGGATGTACAGACAGACTGGGGAATGAGATGCTGGAAAGCAGTGCCACAGCAAAAGACCTGGCAGTCCTGGTCAATGGCAAGTTGAACATGAGTCAGCAGTGCCCTGGCAGCCAGGAGGGCCAACCCTGTCCTGGGGGCATCAGGCACAGCATCTCCAGCTGGGCAAGGGAGGGGATTGTCCTGCTCTGCTCTGCACTGGGGTGGTCTCACCTCAAATGCTCAGGGCAATTTTGGGTGGCACATCCTAAGAAAGACATTAAGCTGTTAAAGAGTGTCCAAAGGAGGTCAATGAAGATAGTGAAGGTCCTTGAGGAGGCTATATGAGGAGTGGCTGAGGTCACTTGGTCTGTTCAGCCTGGAGAAGAGGAGACTGAGGGGAGATCTCATTGCAGTAACAACTTCCTTGTGAGGGGAAGAGGAGGGGCAGGCATTGATCTCTGCTCTTTGGTGACCAATGTCAAGATCCAATGGAATGGCCTCAAGTTTTATCAGGAGAGGTTTATGTTGGATTTTAGAGAAAGGTTCTTCACCCAGAGGGCGGCTGGATGCTGAACAGGCTCCCAAGGGAAGTGGTCACAGCACCAGCCTGACAGAGTTCAAGATGCATTTTGACAACGGTCTCGGGCATGGCAAATTGAACATGAGTCAGCAGTGCCCTGGCAGCCAGGAGGGCCAACACTGTTGGACATGGTGTGACTCCTGGGGGCTTCCCTGTGCAAGGCCAGAAGCTAGAGTCAATGATCCTTGTGTGTCCCTTACAACTCAGTGTATTCTGTGATTCTGTCGCTCTGGGATCATGCCATATTAAACTTCTTTCAATTATTATGATAATCTTGCTGTTTAGGTAGGAATTTAGGACACTTCTGTTCATTTGGTTTTGGTTGTCTGGCTTGCCTTGCGGCTTAAATGCCAATATATGTGATGTGCTTACATTGATTAAAAACAGGAAGAAAGCATAATGGAGCCCTGACCTTGTTTCACAGTTAGACAACTTGCATAAGATAGTAGAAAACTTTGCAGATATAAATGGACTTTTTTCAAATCAATTAGACAGTTCTGATGTTAAGTTGCTGCTTACTATATTTGTGCAGTTTAATTGATAAATCTATAGAAATATGAGAATCAGATTTTAATGGTTTTTCCAAAAGTTGTCCTTGTTGAACTCTTTTGTGATACAGAAATAAAATTAAATATCTAAAGTCCTTCCTGGTCTTAAAAATGTAATACGAGTATGGCTTATTTCTTTAAAATGTTCAAAAAAGTTTCCTTATTGATCAGTTGGGTTTTTTTATACAACAGTCTGCACAACACTTTGTAATGAGGTCTTCAGGAAATGATGTAAATCATATTCTATATGATAAATAGGTAAATGAGAAGACAAAAAATTCAATGAATCATACCATACTCTCTGCACAGCAACTCAGCCAAGCATATGTGAAAAGGCAGAAACCTCTTGCTTTACTTTCTATAAAGAAGGTGGTGGAAGAGTGTTTGGACTTGTACAAGAAGGATAAATAATATTTCACATGTTAAATTCTGGGTTTTGTGCTGTAAGGTCCTTCAGCTAGTCCTACCATTCAACTGATGACTCTAAGAAGTACCTAACATTACAGAACTTCAGGGGCAGCTATGATCAAGTCATTAAAATATTAACTGATCATGTCTTTTGCAAGTGTAAAGAACAAAATTTTGCTGCCTCCCTCACTCTGCAAAAGCTCACATTCACTCTTCAGATTTTAAAAATAGTGAGCTATGAAGCTTTCTTTTCCCTCACCAGATAAAACCTGAGGTGGTAAGACCAGCCTGGAAGATTGTTTTACATTTTAACTTTCAAAAGTGTACAAGTTTTTACTTTTATGTTACTTATGTGAGTGATGCACATTTTTGTAATGACAGAGATACAAAGGATATTACTTGCACAGCATGTGTGGGCAAGAAGAGAGAAAACTGCAAGTGTGATTCTTGAAATGGAAAAGCTTGCACAATATTGTCAAGATGAGGACAAAGACTGTTATAAGCAGGGATCTGTAAGTATGAAAGAGAACACAATATTCCCAGTATTGGCAGATGTTTCTCTCTGAGTCGCTGTCATTAGTCTGTAAGTATGTGAAAATAAACTATCATCCTCTACTTTGGAAAGGATGAGTTTGGTATATGAAAAAAACAACAGCCAAGCTGATAGTGGGATCTCATAATTAAGTTATATAATATATAATAAATTAATTTTGAAGAAAAAAATAACCTTAAGGCTTTAAGAAATTGTCAGTGCCTGGTGTTTGTTCAAGAGATTTGCTACACAGTTTACTCTGCAAGCCTCAATATGCTTCTGTTGCAGTAAGTCTTCTTTGCCAGTTGATCAAGGAGAAAACTGAGAGAGTGGCTGTAAAAAATTTGCCAGCAGTTGATGGAGTGTAATCGAGTGTAGCTGATAGAGTACCAGTAGCTTGCTATGCATTCTTCTCTTAAAACAAGACACTGCTAACGATTCAGGCATAACGGGGAGGAGTTTCCAAACTTCATTTACCAGCAGACAGCCAGTAGCTTTAAAAAGCTAGTGTTCCTAGGTACTCTAGTGCTAGAATGGGGAATTTTATTGCATTTGGGTCTGAGGAGGTTCCCTATTCCCTGGAGGCTCTGTGGGGCAGGCTCTCTCAGACAAACTGCCCTTCCTCTGCCAGTATTGTGGCCTTATCCACAGTCTGCAGCTACGTGTCTTCAGGGAATATTTCATACCTGAGTCTTTTCTTAGTGGGGAAGACTGAAAATGAGTATTTTTGGAATGAAACTTGAAAAGCTACTTTATTGCAGCAGAGTGGCAGGATATATGCTAGCAATAAATCTGTAAATCACTAAATAGGCGTTTCCACAAGGCTTTGTATGGTGACTCTACTCATCAGGGCAAGTCACTAAATGAGTTTCCTGTTTGACTTGACAAAGGATGAAGGTGGGGAAAAAAGCTGAGTGAAAGAAACTAGTGATGTACTAAAGTCATGTTTGTTGCATCATGTTCCAATTGTGTTTGATAGGATAGAAAAGGAAGGTATCTCCTGCCATTGTAACGCAGAATTAGACAAACTGAGAAACCTTGCTGCCTATACAGAGGTGGATAATGACAACTGTCATTGCACAAGTGCATTCTGAAATATTATGATATCTGGCTGTGACCTTGTTATGTTCAGGCCTTCCATTTTTCTCAGTTAGTCAGGTAAAAATTAATAACTGCTCTCCATTATTGTGTTAGCCTATATGCTAGAAGGGATGAATGCAAATAAATGCAGAAGTGGAAGCTTAATCAATTGCTGGAGACTCGGTAAAGCTTTAAAGACATGTGGAAGATACTGGAGACTGTTCTGAAAGGAACATGTTGCCATCGATCTGATTTAGTCATAAACAGTTGTGAAGATTTGCAGTAAAGCAATATTCTTCTTACGATTTCAGTAGTTCATGCTCAGACTTGTCTTCAAGATATTTTAGAATAAACTTGACATTTATGGAAAATATTCTGGCAGTAACTGAATAATTTTGATTTTGAGAAACAGATCCTTTCAGAGTTTCCCCCTTTAAATGTCAGAATGCTTTAATCTTCATTATTTTTATACCTGGAAAGAATATTGGTAACCTCAAAGAACACCATGATTGATATTTTTACTGATCAACTGAGAGTGCAGGAAAACTTGAAATCGGTGTAGAAATATAAAACAGGAGATATAACACTGTGCAACCTACAAGATGGTTTTCTAGTTTTACTTTTCTCCCACAAACTTTAATGACTTAAAACAAATTTTTAGTGAAACTTTTCTTGTTAATTGCTCTTGCAAGAGGATGACTGTTTCACTCTGTTGTGACTCCTGGGAGACTGCGATACTAACTGAGCCTTGATGGCTCACCTTGGCAGGGAACTTGTTAGTTCTCCCAAAGGAGGTAGGAAAAACAATTTTTCTCAGATATCTGAGAATGCAGCCAAAAAAAGGGAGATGGAATGAGCTGCAGTTCATTGTTCATTTCTGATTAATTTTGTGCTAATACAGATTTCCAGTAATGGATAAATTCTCATCCAGAAAAGCCCGTGTTGAGACCTTAAAGACCTTCTGTTCAGAAATTATCACCGCCTTTAATTTTTTAAATTTATTTTTTAAAGACTTTAAATTATATTTTCCAAATAGATTAGTTGCCTTCTCTAAGACTTTAACTCTGCACTTTACATCAATACTAAGAGACACCAAAAAGTCAATAATTACCATAAAGTGTACTATCATTTGTTCAAAATTCATCCTCAAAATAAGAGACAAGAATGGTCCTACACATTAATGAATTGTGTGCTGTTTGTACCTGCATGCTTCCGCTGCTCTGTTTGTCACTATATTTTCAAAATATGACCAGTGGTTTAATCTTACGGCCAACACAATACCCTGACAATGGATGCCCTCTACATCCTTATGTAATTACACACTTTGTAAATATTTCCCCACGTTCTTTCACAAAAGGTGGAAAACCAGTGTGTGTTTTCTCTCTGTTTCGGGACCCTGTCTTGCTTTAAGCACCACAGACTGGTCTGGCCTCAGCCCATGTATCTGTTTTGAAGTCAGTTAAGTGAGCTTATTCCACATAAGTGGAAACTCTAGCACTAGTGACTAGATTCCACTGGTGACTAGACTTCTGTGAAAATTTAGTATTTATTATTATTATTTATATTTATTTAGTAGCCTTTACTATATTATGCATGTAATTAGTAAACCTCAGATGTTCCAGGATGGGTCTTCATGTGTGCTGACAGTGTAGAGAGCACAATTCAGGAACAGATGCAACAGGTGCACACACAGAGGAGTCTTTTCCCTGTAATGAGTTTGGTGCTGGTCTACACATGGGTGTTGTTGGAACATCCTGTGAAATGGTGTATCAGAAACAGGGCTGCTATGGTCCAACCTGGAGCCCTGGTCACTACACGACAGGAGAAAGGGAGGAAGGGAGAAAAACATAATCTCAGCTGGTCCAGCTGTTGGCCTTGAGATTGCTCTTATGCTACTGAAATTATACCACACTGGGCTGAGAAGATCATATTGAAATGATCCTACAAGGGGTGCTAGACATAGCCTTCTGGCCATTTCAGCTCTGCAGCTTGATGATACAGAACTGTACTATTTCAGATAAAACACCAAAAAAAACCAAACAAAAACCCCAGCATGAGCAGCCACATTTAGTTACTAATCTAAAATTGTTAAACCAGAAGCAAAGTATGTAGACTGATGGGATGTTCCTTGTCAGATGAAATGATATAAGCCAAGTTTGACACTACAGAAATTAGCCCAATGCTGGCAAAGTAAATGGAATTTAGCCTGCTTATTCCAATAATCTACTTGGCTCAGTGCCTTGTGGTCTTGCCTCATGAGGCACTCATGGCACAAAAATGCCCCATTTTAAAGAACAGTGATCAAACATACAAAAGTAGATGTGTATTGCTGAAAATATGTTGTCACCAAAAGGTGCAAAAAACAGAAAAAATTTACATTGGTTAGTAGTTGGTGAGATCAAACAGAAAGAGTCAAGGCAATGAAAAGATTTCAGTGGCTTAAAAAAACTGTTGTCATAGGATAACAGTTTTCCACTGGTAGATTCTGAGGAAATTTACCTTCAAAATACGAAATATTAAACAGCAGCAAAATACTTAAACCATCAAATAATCAATTAAAGTAATTAATCAATTAAAAGAGAAAGATAATAAGTTATTGGTGGTGGATTGGTGGAGTTACCAATTAAATGAAAGATAAATGGTTAGGCTGAAAATCATGTTTTGCCTAATTAGAACTCAAGACTTGCACACAGTCATGACAAGACAAGATGAGAGCCAGGGACAGAAATAAACCTGTGTGTCTTGCTCCCCCCACAAGGTGGGAGGACTGAGCTGAACTTGGAAAGGGCTCTCTGGGATTTTAGAGCAAGTAGAAGTGCTAAGCTCAGTGGTGACCTGCAAACCTCTCCTCAGTGCTTCCTCATTTTCCAGTTTAGAAATTGATGACTCAGCACAATGATATCTGTGCACACAGTTTTTCAGGACTCCCAACAATTTACACACTTTGAGCAGTGGAGTCTAGCCATCTTATGCAAGGGCACAGATGGCATTAGCTTCTATGGCTTTTCTGACTAAGAACTTCCATATTACTGAATTGACACCTAAATTCTTGCTGCAGATCTGGGCCTGAAATAACATAGCTGGCTCAAACCCTGCTTTATAGTTACAAAAGATATGGGATTTTAGACAGTCATTAAATTAACTCAGTACAAATTAATGTGCATAACATGAGAAAACAGAATGCATGTGACATTTTATTTGTGTATGTCTGTTGCTCTAAAACATAGTTATTTTAAATTCTTATGCAAGACAGAACTATTAAGAAGTCATATTTTTTAAAGAGTAAAATAGTTAGAGTTCACTTATGTACAACTATGTTTCTACTATATAAAGGGGATATTTATACATGGCAAACAATCTAGCAGAAATTGAAATAAAAATAATATTTTGGGTTTTTGATAACTGAGATAACTTGTTCTAACGTAATGTACACAAAACCAGCTTAAAATACACTTTTAAAAACTTTACAGAGATCTTTCCCCAATGTCTTCACACACTCAAGAACAAAACTGTGAGTAAGGTTCATAATAAAGTTCAGAGTCAGCAAAAACTTAGACTCTATACAGTCTATTCTCTGTGCTGCTACTGCATTAACAATGGTATGCTCATTTAGCATTTAACAGACGATTGTACTTGACATTATGTACGAAAAGCTCTAATCCTGAAAGCTTGAGTAATCTAAAACCCATCCCTGACAAGATTTCACTGCTGGAAGCCTAATTTCAAAATGTCAGCCAAGGCTGAGGAACCATATATTGCATGCTCATTAAATGTAATAAATCCATTACAAACTTTTCAAAATCTGCTATAATCTTGCCTGCAACCCTGGAATGGGTGTGAGACTGCACAAGAATGAAAAAATGTTGCCTTTCATGCTATGCAATATATGAAAATAAGGCTAAATAAGGCTAACAGATTTCATTTGCTTAATTGTATAGACTGAAGCCAAGATTTATCTTCTGCAAATTAAATGATACTTCTTAACTATTTATGTGACTGAAATCTATAAAAGCTCTGGCTTAAAACAAAACTGTGAAAGTCCACATTTTAAACATGTATTTCTTTATCTCAGAGTATATCATCACAAGAGAAAGACAGTAATGACAAAAATTTAGAAAGAATCTGAATGTCAACAGCTTTATCAGCTTGATTTCTTTTTCATTTAATGAAACTCGACACTGTGGTTAAGAATGTAAACAAAATCCATCATATATGTTAAATGTACCATTTCAACGGTCATATTTTGTTACCAAGTGTGTACAGAAACCAGTGTTAGGAAATAACACTGGTGGGCACACAGACCAGCCGGCGTGAAGAGCGGGATACATACAGTTAGTTCCTCCATGTGCCAGGGAGCAGTGCTGGGCACCAATGCCAAGGCATCCCTGGATGCAGAACTCCATCACTGGGGCCAGTGGGGCTGTGTACCAACCTTGGACCAAGGACCAGCCTAACTGCTGCTGAAGGAGGGTAGCTGATGTGCATTTAGGTAAGATTGAAAACTCTCTAAATATGATTAAATCCAATCAACTAACAGCACATTCCTGTTATGGAAAGATAATTAATATCAACACTTCCATGCATAAACGCTTGGTATGTTATAATCCTTGTTTAAGAAGGTGTTACTGACAGGCAGTTTGGTTTCACACAAGATCAGAAGAGAAAAACAGTTTTAAAAATTTAAATTATCTCAAGTTAGCATTTGAATTCCACAGATGCTGCTTTGTATAAATTAGCCCTGAGTTTTACCTTCCACTGGTTTCAGAAAAGCAGGAGACTCCTAACTATATTTTAACATGAATACCTGTAGTAAAAAACTTGACAGTGGGAAAATTTGAATTTATCCCTTTAGCAAGAGCATAGCTTCAAGGGAGAAAAAAAAAAACAGTAGTGAGTTTCTTTTGTTGGGAGGTTTGGTCTGTCACTGTAGAATTCGTGTGTTCTCAGAACACAGAAAAGGATGAGCCCTTCAGAGCTGGTGCTTGGGGAAAAATCTGGTTTCTGTATCATACATGGGTTTGGAGGCAAGCAAAATGCTGAGCAGTTCAACTCCACAGAGGGGTACATTTTGAAACAAGTCTGACATTTTAACCTGAAAATCATGACATATAAAGAAAATATATTCTTAAAAAAATTAATTAAAGGTGTCTGGACTTAATTTCCAAATACAGTGTAGTAAACTCAAGTGTTTCAGTCCTTCCAGAAAGGACAAAGTCATGGAGCTACTAGAGTTGGCACAGAATTTTCACTAACTTAATTTAGTTTATACTACTGAAGTTCAAATGATATTTCACACATATCATTGTGGATGTACCCCGTGGAATGTGCTTAATATTTAAAATACAAACAATTTTAAAGCCCCTTGTCTATGCATCTGTGGTATCTTTTGCTACTATAAGTTAAGCTGCCACAATGTAAGTGGATTTCAAGACTAGTGTGCTTGCTATGTTACTATTTTCAAGAAAAGAGTAAGTTATGAATACTATCTTATTAAGAAAACCCAAGTTAAATGCTAAACACCATACCAAACTCTCTAGTTAGATTATAAATAAATACATTCTTTCTACCCTAAAGACAGATAAGGTACTGAAAACCAGGATAAAGTCCTCCATGTAACAAGAACTAGTGCTGATACATGGTAAGATCAGTAATAGAAAAGCTACAAACTGAAGTCAGTTCAATAGCAGATTGCAAATCTATACTAATGTTTCTCCTGTGAGATGGAGGAATCTAGAAGCATAAAGAAAGCGGCACAGTCACTTAAGAGAGGCCAACTTGTCATTTCTTTTGTGAAAGGATTGGAACACCCACTGTTCCCTGGGAGCCTTTAGGCAAATCAGCCCCACAGCTGCTTAAAAATGTGAATATGGCAGCCTTGTCAGTATTGTGATTGCTCACAGAAAAATTTAATAGAAAGAGTGATAAATTCATCTGGATATAATGTCATGATGACTTAAGACATTACTTGATTCTCAGATCACTGAAAAGCAACTGCATCTCTGTGCCAAATAAGATCAATAAAAGCTGCTTGCCCACAGATCTGCAACATGTTCACAGGTTCTTATAGCCACAAAAATTGCTGATACTTCTAACAAAAACTAAAATTCCATGAATGTGAGACAAATGATACAGGAAAACATATAATGTACAGAGCCAGGTGTCAAATATGTAGAAAAATATCAATTGTGCTGTTAAGAGTAAAAACTTCACCTGCCACTGTCACCCTCTTTAAAAGTCTAAACTTTATTTTTAACTCTGAAATATTTCTGAACTAAGGAAGGCTTATTATTAATTGTATTATTTTATTTGGTTGATACTAGCCTCATATGAGATTGAAGGAATATATAAATAATATTATGGATTCATATACATTAGAATATTGTAATATTAAACATTTTTTTGCTTTGATTTCAAAAGAAAAGAGCCATTTTAATTATTTTCAAGCATATCTTCAAACAAAGGAAAAAAGCAAAATAAAGCACATTACTTTTTGATTCAATAGTAGGTTCCCCATATCCCTGTTTTCAGATATTTTTGTGAATTGGTTATATGTATCTGGCACACTGTCTTTGTTTACATCACTTGCTCATATTGGAAATGCATTTTGACTTCAGGGTTCCGTGCCTGCTTGATCTAGTCACTAATGAATTGCTGTCTACTCTCATAGACACTTGTACATCCCATCATAACCAAACAAAGTTGTGTATTTAAAAAAAAAAAATATATGACATTTTCCTATTTTGAAAATCCTTCACATTATCAGTGTACACAGACACACGTGTACACACACAGACATGCACAAAGAAAATTCCATAGAATTTAATGGAGTTTTTGTTGTTTAGAATTTATTGCAAAGTGCTCTGGAATTCTGTATTTTCAAGAAATGCACTGAATAGTCTCTAAAAATCTAAAACAATGATACAATATTTTAAAAAAAATAATAATGGAAATATGAAATATTTATCCTTTTGAAAGAAACGCACAAAATTTTCAAAAGGGTGTTAAGTATGTGGACTGTGAATTACTGCTCAGGAAAAATGACTGAAAAACGAATTGGTTCACATAGCTGTGTGGTAATGTTACTTTAGCTTTTTTTACTCTGCCACAATTGTTCCAACAAAAGACTTATCTTAAATGAAGTTTTTACACAAGTCCCAGAGCTTTGGTGGGACAAGTATTCGCTTCAGAATTATGATTTGATTCAGTTGCAGGTGCTATTGACTATCACATTCTATTGATTCAATGTCCTGCTTACTACAGCTTTGTACAAATGGTTAGATCTTCTAATTTCAAATCCACTGTAGCTCAGGATACAGAAAACTGTCCCATTAGAAAAGATGGCTTAAAAAGAATTAAAAAACAATAGGGTTTGCTATATGCATTGCAAAGAAGAGCATCCCACAGGAAAAACGTTAATACTATGCAAATATAAATTTTGCTTCTGTGTTGGATCTGCCACAATTAGGTTTTTATGAAGGTTTTAATTTGTAAAAGTATAGCAAATATATTGTATGCTGTTATTTTGGCAGGCATAGTCAATGCAAAATAGTGTTCCTTGAATGGGTCCTATCTGGAACACCTCGATCCTGTCCCAGCAATATTTGTGATACTCCTGGGCCTTTTGCCACTTTTGCTCCAACATACTGCTAAATAAATAGCCATAATTTCTAAAGCACTGCAGGGTTTTTAAGTTAAATTTCAAACTCTGCAGGATTTCATGCTACACAGCCCCCATTATAATCTGGGGGTATTGTGCAATTTAGAAAGCACTATATGGAAAATCTGCCCCTAAATGAGAGCCATAAATCCCATATTTGGAATTAGAGAAACTAAGGAAACAGCACCTCTTGTATTACTCCTTGACAAGCAGCTAGAAGAAATGAAGAAGGATATATTTGCTAGAGTATTCAAGATACTTTGTGCTGAACTCTTGAAACAAAGCAATTTTAAACTAACTGCTTAACTAGCCAGCAGAGGCTTTATGTCCTGTTTGCATTTTAAAAGGAATGCAAAGCAGTTGAATAGGACTTCAGGGCTGATTTTCACCGTTTTTTCACCTTACCTAGTGATTCATGTGAGCTGATGTGAGCTGATTGTGATGTTTTTCAAGTAGTTCTGCTGTTACACTGTTCCTGACATTTTGCAAGGCTTTACTGACTGCAGGATAAGTTAACATCCAGTCCTGTTCAATATTCTTCAACCAGCCCATAGTTTAACATTGATTTTAAAAGGTAGACAGAGAAACATGGAAGTGACATCATGTTCTGAGCATCAATCTAATGTTCTCAATCTCTGATAATACAGAGATTAAAAAAGGCCTAAGATCAGCCCGGAAAGTGAGTGTTAAATAAACAATTTCTTTCTTTATTTAGTGACTTAAGTTTTGTCTCTTTAAAAAGTTTCATTCTGTTAATAGGTCAAAACAACACCCCACAGTTTTGTAAAAGTAGATTTGATTTTTAGAAGGTAGTATTAGCCATAAATTAAGTGAAGAATACCTGGCCTACTTTAGAACATAACAGAGTACTTGAAGATATGAGTACAGCAAGGGAGACAGAGATGGTCAGCTTACTAAAGAAAAAAATGCTATATACTCTGATTTCCTATAATACCATAAAGCCACACAGGAACAGGACAGTTACACGCCAGAATGGATGGTTCCTGAAGGGACTTCAGAACAGGCTCTTACATCATTAGGTTATTTTGTACCTGTGCATGAGGCAGTTTCTCAGTCCTACTCTGTGCCACGGGGCTGCAAGAGTGTCAGTGATGCATTAGATTGCTGTCTGGCTTAGGACATAAACTCTAGCCAGGGCTACTTAATTTTGAGTGGAAGCCTCCTTAATTGATTCCACAATATGCAAAATCTACTATATATGACATTGCACACTACAATTCTATATTAAGTATAAATAGTTATATAATTTCTGCTCCCCACAGCTTTTAAACTACAGCTCAATAAGAGAAAGAAGAACAAAACATTTCTTGTGAGAAGCACTGCAATGGAGAACTCCTTTCACACAAGATGTGTCCCACTGGCACATCATAAGAGACTTACTGAGATATCACATCTCACAAGCACACTTTGTTTCTCATTTTTCTATCTATGAGGCAGAGCTACTGTATTCAGTCTTTATAACCAAGCTTAAAATGCTCAACTTATCCTCACTGAGAAAGGGAATTTGATAATTTGAAGGCAACAACAGAAGAAGATAGCCATTACTCTAAAGAGATTATCTGTTGAGAAAATTGACAGTCAAGTGAAAAAATGGACAAGAAATTTAGAGGATAAAGTGAATAGAAAGATCTCTGCCTCTTAACTTAGAAAATTAAAGAGAGGCAGAAAAAGGGGGTGGAAAGAGAACAGAGAAGGAACTTTCCTTCTTCTAACATGTAAATCCTTAAGGAAGTTGTTTCTGTCAGTGTCCAGGTTGGAGCAGTCCTGGACTCCAACAGTCCAGGAATGTGATGAGCTCCTCTATAAGAAATGATCTGGAAACAAAACATGCCCAGTTGGACAGAGCCATTAAGACTTGAATACTGTAGCTGGATGCTGCTTCTCTTTCTTAGGAGTTTCAGTTCCTTAACACCATCAGAAAAATTTTCTCCAGTGAAATACCAATACTTAAGAAAACCTTTATGATCAGAAGGTAAAGCTGGTACGCTGTAAGTTGTCTTTCTATTTGAAAATGGAGAAGCCCTGTGCAGAACTTCATGAATTCCCAAATATTGGCTTTGATCCTAATGCTGGATGACAAAGAACTGGCATGAGCAACAGAATAGATGAGAAAAGTCAGACCAAAAGCATAAGATCACAAGTCATAAAAGCAAGGCAAGTAATTAATGAAGAAACAAGATAACAGAACTGAAGGGAAGAAAATAAAAAGAAACTACAACTGATGAAATCAGAGACTATGCAACGATATTTTTTCTTTCTTAGTTTTAATTTGAAAGCAGACTATTTTTTCCACATGCAGGCCTGAAATCTCCAGTTATTATGAACAGTCCTTGCAAGGAATCAATAAGAATGGAAAATGCAGCCTTTAAAACTATGCTCCAGAGGAGGGGCAATGTAAAGTGGTGCTTGGCCCCTACCAAGACAGTCTGGCTGAAAAATTCTCTCTCTTTCTGTCAGTCAGTGAAAGACATTACACACTTACTCCTGCCCAAAAACCAAAAAACCATAAAATTGTTACAGTTTGACCTCTGAGATTATCAAGTCCAATTGTCAGTGTAGTACCACCACCATATTCATCAGTTACCTGCATTTTTCGCACTAGGAAACAAACTGTTTTCACAAGAAGGATTTTTCCTTGATGCTCAGGAGGAGAGGAATGGGTGGCTGTCTCATCTACTGAGCATGTTGGTCAGCTCTTCTCCACTCAAACTCTCTATGGCCTGGAAGGCACTGCATACAACTAAAGACACAGTAACTGTGTTGCTAGTAACACATTATCTTAGTTTCTAGTATTTTTCTTCCTAATTAGAAGTCATTAGCATATATAAATATTCTTTTTCTGAAATGCTTAGAGCTCTGTTCCAATTTAGATTCTGCAATTCTGAAAGGTAAATAACCATAAAAATATTAAGCAAAATGCAACATGTCCCATAAAGCTCAAAGAAACATAGATGTTTACCATACAGCTTCAGATGGATAGCAAACACTTCTGTATTGTTTTGAGTGTGTGTGACTTCAAATTGTTCCTAAGTAGCAAAATTATCATTGACTGAGCCAAGGCATTTTATTATATACAAATTATGTCTTATTAAAGAATACATTAGTAGCCTTTTAAAGGAAATATAATATATTCATTTCTTTTAAGTCATTAACCGCATGGCTAACCACATGATTAACCCCTGGCTCTATGTCTCACTGAGTCTTGTATTAAAAATTTCATGTATATGGGATGCAAATAGTTCTCATCTAAAACAATATGTACTAACAGACTATCTGCAGAAAAAAAATAGTGCCTCAGCGGGAGGAGATGAATTTTTATCTGGCACAGACCTATCCATGTGGAATGCACTAAAATCAGAGAACATCTAAGAGCAGGGATTATCTTAGGGAAAGTAAGAAATGCACTTAACTCATTGTGGCCACACGTGGCCTTCTAACTTGCCATTCCTAACTTTCAACTTGTAAATCCCTAAAGAGGTATTTTCTGTCAGATTCCAGTCTGGAGCAACAGACAAACCCTACAATAGTCCATGAACATGGTGGGCTCCTCTGTGAGAAATGCCCAGCTGGCCAGAGCCATTACAGATTTGAGTACCATAGTTAGATGCTGCCTCTCTTTCTTATGAGTTCCTGTGCTTTACTGTCATCACAAAATTGTTCAATAGTGACATTGAAATGCTGAAAAATCTTACATGATCAGAAGGTAAAGATGGTGTCCTGTAAGCTTTATTTGAAAGTGGAAAAGGCCTGTGTAGAAGCCCCTGAATTACAAAATGTTAGCTTTTATCACAATACTGTCATTTGCATGCATCAGTTTATAGAGTAGATGTTGTGACCTTTCCTCTCTGCTATGCGTTTCACTGGTATATCAGCTTTTGAGGCCTAAATATTTAACTACTATAATCTGCTCTACATGTGGAGTACTCAGTGGGTGACACTTCCAGACCAGTTGGAAGCCTCTGCTAATGCAAAAAAAAAAAATTAATTCTTTGGTTCCACTCATGTGTGACTGTAATCAATAGGAGCAAAGTTTGTTCCCTTCACAGCACTAGTGCTTCTAGTACAGCTTTTCCCTGTAGGTGACCCTACCCTCACTGCTGGGGGGAAACGGAGAATCTTTTTTGCTCCATTTTATCTGTCAGAGTTTCACATCCAGCCTTCTTCATAACATCCACTGTTTCTATGTACCAATCAACATTTCTGTGGTCAAAATCCTCATTAATGGAGAGAAAATAGTCTTAGTATAGCTGAATGGGTCCTCTGTTTCTAAAGGAAAGCTGGCAGATCTCAGTGTGCTGACATCAAGAAAGGAGTGCAAGGCTGATACATTTACTCAAGCTTTTTCCTGTGGGAGGAGCAAATACGAAAAAAGTTGAGATTCTGACCAGAGGGAAAAATAAAATAAAAATGTTTATATCCATTAATAAATCAAATGGAAAATTTGTTGATGTTGGAAATACTCTCAGAGCCTTAATGATAGGTTTATTTTTATCAACAACAACAATAATTAATAATTAATGCTTTATGTCTCTTGGATCTATCTTGGCAACTAAAATTAGCAAGTATAAAATGTTACATTTTAGATTATATTCTTAGCAGGGATGTCTCCTACAAAATCTTGCAAACTATATCCACATCTATCACACTCTGGATGATATGATATAGCCAAATTACCTCTGGAAAATTTATTTGTATTCTCTCTGGTCCTCTGCAGGGAGTTCCCTTACTGATGCTCTGTGACCTGCACAGATCAGATAACTGCCTGCAGAGCCAACAGCTAAAATCAGTGCCATCCTCTGAACATGAAGCAACATCTCTAAGACAAGTGGTACATACAGGTTTAGAGCAGTCTGGCTAATGTTTTATTATAGATCTATTCTCATATTTGAAAAGCTACATAAAACAAAGGCCTCTCACAGACCATGGTGAAAGAATCAGACTGCCACAGGGAAGCACTGTACATATGAGCCTAACAGGAAGTTTGGAGAAGAAGGAAGCTAGGGACTGCACTGGAGGGCTACTTGTTTTGTGCATTCATAATCATCCACTCCTTATTCCCTAGTTTTCAACACCATTTAGACAAATTCCCTCCAGAAGTTTAAGCTTTTGTAGCGCACTGGCAGATTTCTGTCCATCAGTTTCTAAGGGAGACAACAGAATCCAAGTGCCCTAAACCAGCTCTTCTAGATGACACATGATGAGAGGATTAAATATAGAGAACAGAAGGACAATGAGCCGAGATTAGAAAAGTCCATCTGAGTTATTATTATTTAACACTAGGAGAGTGTCACTGACAGATACCAAGGTCCAGTTGCACTGAGTGTAGCATACACATATTTTAAATGGCAATTCTGTAAAGTGCTCCTTTGACCAAAAAAAAAAAATAAAAAAATCCTGATTTGTTTCTTTGGCTCTCTTTGCTCATCATATCTACCCACTGAAATATTGAAACTTCAATGAACTGAGATCTCCAGAGGCTCCAACACATAATGAAGTCATCATGGCATAACAAGTGTCTTATGAGCTGTATCAATAATTTGTGTGCATGCTCCTAGCCATGGCAACTGCAAGGCAACACAATTTGGCTTAGTTCTGATTCATTTCAGGCTTTGCATTTGCTGCTGGAAAAATGTGTGCACTGGGATTAATGCCATAACTCAAAGTTTTGAACACTTCCTACTTGCAATTAGCAGGAAATTTCCTATAGTTAAAAAGATACGTTTGATTGTTTAGTGCCAAATGTTTAACAAGGACAGATACATTCTTTAGGTATTAATGGATTATGATTGAGTCTTCTCATTAATGTTTAAAAAACTCCCTAGAATATGTTTTTATTAGTGTTTGTTAGGTATTATTGCTGAATCGTCTTTCCAAAAGGAAGAATCCTTTAGAAGTGAATGGAAGCAAACACTTAATGAGACATCTATGTATTTGTTTCTGCAGTGATTTTATCAGCTGCAGTTTCTGAATAACTACAAGAGACAAACTGAGTCTAACTGAGTTCTTGTCCATCATTAATGCTGTGTTGATACTGAGGTCTAACAATTACTCCTTGCAAAACAATTTTTCTTCCACTGCAATACAATTGCAATGCCTTGTCGGATCATTCAGTTCAGTAAAATGTTATTACTATTCTATATTTACTTTAAAAGATAAGCAGTGTCAAAATTAAGATTTTATAGCAATAATTTAATTGCTAACACTCAAGCATGAATTCTG
The DNA here is from genome assembly GCF_036417665.1 of Passer domesticus. NCBI lineage: Eukaryota > Metazoa > Chordata > Aves > Passeriformes > Passeridae > Passer > Passer domesticus. The sequence goes on along the minus strand of NC_087476.1, from coordinate 29,120,339 downwards.
ATTGATTTGACATAAGAAGATATACAGTAAAAGACAGAGACTTAAAAGCCCTCTTAAATATAAGAAGTGTAATATCTAAATGCAAATAACAACAGCTTTACAATTAATCCCATCCTTTTAAATCCCAAGTTTCAACAGCTGTACATTCTGACACATGAGGTTTTGTTGTCCTCTGTGGCTCAGCTAAGCTTGTTAAGGAAGCCATTCTCTTTCTAATCTTTCACCTAACTTTAACTGGTATTAGAAGAATAAAGCATCCATTTAGATTTCTAGCTTAAAGAAATTATTTAGCAAATATGTGTTAGGTTGCAAATGCAATTTTTCATGAAATGGAAAGCACAGAGCACAAATTATATGCCACACCACTAATTAGAGACAGATATGTAATCACTTACTAATGGAACAACATTTTGTGCCAACCTTATTCATACTTCCTTCCAACTGCTGGACTCCTTGTGCCAGATATATTTCCATTTTCTTCAGGAGAGAGAGATACTAACATGTTTTCCATCCTGTTTTTAAACCCAGAAGTCTACTGCATACTGAATTTTTTTGACATTACAGGAATTCTCTCAGTTTTAACAGCTTGAGGCCTTTTTATTACAAACATGTACACTTCCCTGCAGGGTTCTGGAAATCTCACAATTACATTCATTAAAAATGTCCACGATTATAGCCAAATGCATGTTTTGCAGATTTACCTTTACAATTTCCTTTCAACAATTATTCTGAGCATAACTTTCTATTAAATTCCACAAAATACCTACTTATTCATCCAAAATGTCAGTTTGATATGAATTTTGACAAAACCATTAGAAGAGAAAAATACCAGAGCACATTTACTGTCAAATTTGTCAGTACCAGGCTTAATGTCTATGGTATGACTCACTGAGATTCAACAAAATAAGCATGTACGTCCATGAAAACAAGTATAAAAAGGTCATGTTTTAGCAGCAGTCTAAAATTAGAAGCATTACATGCCTTTTACATTAGCATCAAGAAGATCTCTAAATACATAATTTTGGGTCCCTGGTCATACTTAGGAGTGCCTTTATTTGACAAGCTGAGCATCCCTCCCATGACAAAATCCTACTGTAATTCAGAGAGTCTACCAGCACTGGTATTTCTCATGTCATAAATATGCTCAGATCACACTTGCTGACTTCATTGACTTGGGCACACAGTGACCACCATTTCTTTCTCAGAAAGAAAAAGCAGGAGATGTCAGAATTTGTGTGATCATCCTTGTCTTTCCATCTTATTGTTACCCTCAGTCTAGAACAGAGATTTGCATACTGCTTGTCCCACTTCCCATGAAATTTCACTTAACACCTTAAAGAAAAAATAGAAAGTGGAAATGAGAATGAAACTCTAATCAGACCAGTCAGAGAATAGAACAATCCAATAGTCATTTTCTGATCAAATTCTCTCACTGGTGTGCTTGCAAGATATAGGGCCTGAAAACTGTGACCTAGGAAAATAAAAGGGAAAAAATGCAAAACTGAACTAAGGAACTTCATAGTGCATGTCAAGGTTAAAGCATACCATATGTTCCTAAAAATATGCAGACCCAACAGGGAATTGTAACGATGTGTAAATAAAAATCAGTATAATAGGTGGACAATCTTTTGCAACTTTACACTATCATTTGTTAAATGATAGTCCTTTAAAAAGACTTTGTTTTCTATTGTTTCAATCTGTTATACAGAAAAAGTAATGATGTAATAATTACTGTTGTAGGGCCGAAGATTTATGTTGCATTTATCTCAGAGCTGTGATTTTTGATGTATTATTTTACCAGGTATCTATTAAAAAAAACAAACTTACTGTGTTTCTGTATTTGTTTAGGTTTATGTGACAAAGGGTTTCTATGCCTAGATTCTTAGAAAGGGTAATTCACATATGAAAATCGATCAGAAGTTCAACTTTTGTATTACAATGAAAATAACCAAGTAACTTGGTTTTGATGTTGCTGTTGTTATCGTACTTAATTAAACCCTTTATTCTTGTGATGTTAATTGCCATGGCAACTCCATTATAAAATAATTTTTACTATTGCTTAGAATTGTCTATTGTTTCCTCTTTCTTAAAAGTAAGATCATGTAAGTGAAAGACATGAACATTTAACTGTTTGTAGATTGTTCTCTTTCCCATTGACTACCTTTCTATTTCTACTGAAATTCAAAAAATAGGCAAAAGAGAGGTGTGAAAAAGGTGTGAAGCCCAAAAATAGTTGCTTGAGTCATCAACAGATTGTCTGAAATAGTTCAGAAATGTGTTTGTTAGAGAATGATCTATTTTTCTTAGAGCTGTGGGGGTGAATTCTAGAACAGAAAAAAACTACTCTAAACAGTTTGTGAAGATCAAGGAGGAAAAACCACACAATTCTGGGAAGAGTAGGATAGCAGAGAGTTACCTCAGGGAAAACTGAGCTAGCAGCATCTCAGAGCAACCTATTAGTGCCTCTAGAAAGGTCATTGACAAGATGAAGCCAGTTCTTCACAGTGATGGGTAGTGGGATGACAATGGGCATAAAGGAACAGGAGGAGGTGCATCCCAGATACATGGGAACACATTTTGACTGTGAGGACAGTCAAGCTGTGGATCAAGCTTCCCAAGGAAGATGTGATGTTACCATGACTGGAGGTTTTCAAGACTTTACTATTACATAAAGTCCTGAGCAACCGTTTTGACCTAACAGCTGACCCTGCCTTAAGAAATAAGTTGGATACATTTTCCAACCTTAGCAATTCTAAGAGATTTTTAAAAGCTTCTGGGGATAGGAGACAAAGAACACATGCTCCTAAAATCTAACCAATTTCTTCCCTGTAACCTGCTTACAATCAAAATGTCTGATTTGTTTAGATATAGCAAAGTGAATGATAAAGTTGATGTATTTTGAGAAACAGTTTGACAGGCACTTTTGAGAAGAATGTTACCTTCTCCTCCGAGGCAGGTAACAGTAACATGAATGACAATGTTTAGTGATCTTGGGTAAGAAAGATCTGCTCCCAGAGGTTCTCTTGAGAATCTAAAAGCAGGTAGTTAATTCAGCTGATGTTAACAGGTTTTGTCAGAATTTGGCATGGTAAAACAGCATTGCTTAAACAGACCTACTGCTGTAATAGTTATTCAGCTAAATTGGCTTTTCTCCCTTTGGTTGTTTCTGAGTTTTGAAACACACAGCAGACAGATGTGTGTGGTGCAGTGCACTCTGGCTCCTGACCTATTTACCGGTCTGTTTCTGGGATGGATGACCCATACCAGAGACACTCTGGGTCAGCTGTTCAAAAAGCTATTACATGCACAAAAAAAGATGACAATCAGCAGAGTAGGTGTTAATTTGGAAGTCAGATACTGACAAAAATGGAAGGATATATTTTCCCAGGCTTCAGCTTCTTAAATGGAGGGTATTCCCTTGAAGTTCTACAGAAAGACTTGAAATATGGAGTGCTACTGCTTGACATACTGAATTCCCTACTTTCTCATTGATTTTCTAAAACAACCTTAATGCTGTGTTAGCATCATTTCTCTGTTCATTCCATCTGCTCTGAGGTCTCCCCCGCTGTTTCCTAGGAGATATATTGCCACGATGCCTGCATCTGTAAGTCAGTGGCAGATACGGGGCAAGAGCCACGTGGTTAAAGGCAGCATTAGTATCACCTGAACATTTGCAGGTTTCTCAGGGGATCCCACCACCCACCGTCTCTCAAAACCTGAGGGAGCTCTAGGTTTGCAGTCAGCTATTTCAGAGTGCTATGAGAATGGGATGCTTGGCTTCTCAGCTTCTTTCCACTTCTACTTGTTTCTTTCAACATAACACCTCTATTAAAAAAATCCTAAAAGTGGGTTATATTTGTCCAGTCAGTCTATTTAGTGAACATTCTAATCTTATTATCTACACATTTTCATGGGGTTTTGCTTGTTTACAATGTCAGGCTACTGACAGTTTATGTTATGGTGATCTGGACAGCCCTTTTTCATACCCTCTAAAGTATGGTCTAAGAGATGAACTTCAAAATACAATAGTAAGCATAAAAAACTGGATATTGCAATTAAACATGAATGACACAGAATATCAGGGTTACTGAATCTTGCCTTAACATCTTCCCCATTCTTTCCACACAGAAATCTGACTATGGCTAAAAAAATGCACTGAGTCTTACAGCATTTTTAAAAGCATGTTTCAAAAATATTTTAAAATATTACACTTTTTCACAAGTGACCCAAACATCAACAATGAACCCTTATTTATAGCCAGTATCAGATTGCATAGAAAATAGTTAACTTTTTCTCATATGTATAAGGAATTCTATTGTTTTTTTTTCAAAATGTATTTAGCTTTGTTTACTTCACAGGAAAAATAAATATACAGGAATTGTTTATACCAAAAAGCAAATGTGTTTTTGTTTAGGCAAAACTGTAAACAAACCAAGATATTTTCTGAATGTATACAAAAGGAAAGAGAATTTATGAAAAAATCCACATAATACTGATCAATAACTTATGAGGGTAGAGAATCTATTCATTACATGAGATCAGAAGCCTAGTAAAAGTTTATAGCTTAAATGTTAAAGGCCCACATATAGAAGAAATACAGCCATTTTTCTAGATGGCAAGAAGAACATTAGGAAACATAAGATAGCAAGAGTTATGATACAGTGAAAGCTACAAATCACGGATAGGTATTTCCTAAAAATACCTGTCAGTCTCTTCAAAGTAAATATTTTTACTTTGAAGTAAGTGTAATCTATAAAGTAATGCTTCTGTAGATGTTAGGGACATGTCTCAGGTTTTCTGAAATAACAGATATTTGAGCAATTAGGTTATAAATGAGAAGTTTTACCCTTCCTTAATTAAGGAGACCTAATTTCAGAGTTAAAACTAAATTCAGTTGTTAAAGTGTAGCAACTGCATATTGTCAAGTTTAAATATGATTATGTGACTAACAATTAACAGTGGAAAGAAAACGAGACAGGAAAAAATACTAAAGTAAATTAATATGCTTCTTATGCACAGTATAACACCAACTATATTTAAACAAGATACATAATTAGTTTCATAATATTTTTGTAATTTCAGCCTTCAGTGACCTGTATTTCAAAACAGGATCTGACAGAACAGAAATCTTTTACACAGTCTGAAACATTAAGAAAGCTTTAAAGTTCTGTGTTTTCAAAGGTTTAAGGAAACATAATGAAAAAACCAGAACATTTCTCAGCTGTGTCCTTCAACAAAGTGCACAACATGTTTTGCTAAGAAGGAACAAAGGGGCAAAGCTTTTCTATTGACAAAAGGCGTTTTGCTATCCCAATCCAAAACTTACAAGGGAAACCCTACTCCCCTCCATGACGTCCCTCATGAACTACTCTAAAACAGGCTGAAATGACCCATGACCTAGACCTCTGCTCTCCTGTTGGTATCCTCAGGTTACTTAAACTGGACAAAAAAAACCCCACTTTTAAACAAGTAATATGTGAAATGGAAAATGTTTTGGAGTTTGAAAGAATATAAATCCATTCTACATGTCCTAAGTAAATATTTTGTCCATTTCTGACCATGGGAGGTGATCTTTTTTAGTGAAAAAAATGACAGAACTTAGTTGAACCAAAGAGAAAGCAATTTTCAAACTCATTTAGCTTTCATTAAAATAAGCTTTTGCAAAAACATCGATTAAATACTCAGCTTTCAAAAAGCAGAGTTACACCTAACCTTCTAGAAAATCTATGATTTTTTAAAACCAGAAAGAAAACAACAAAAAAACCTGTGCTTATCTAGACCAAGGCACTCAGTGTTTTTTTCTATGTCATAGATGTCAATGGGTGCAATTACAGCAAGGTACAGAAATTTCTTGGAGATTAAATAGCACTGAAGTTAATAAAAGTAGTTTGTGAAGTGTTTAATACAGATAAAGGAAGCCACAAACTGCAAACAAATCAACAATATGCTGCTTGCTATAATACATCTTTGGTATGCTTAATTTACAAACTGTTCAACTTTAAACTGGAATTCAGCTTTGATGGCATTTATGAGGACCTACTCAAAAAGGAAATATACACAAATATAGAACTACAGACAATTTAAATTCAGAGTAAAACTAAAGCACAGAAAAAAGGGATACGCTTCAGCACTGTGAATATTAACATCATCATGTGGATGTTAACTAGCTGCTCCAATAATATAAGAATAGTGTAAACAGAAGAATGAGAATGGAACACAGTAAATAAACTCAAACTTGGCATATTATGTTTCTCAAATGTTCTCCAATACATTAAGAAAGAAAAGAAGAGCTCCTCTTCTTGCCATAAAATACTACTTCAGCATTTATTTATCAAACAATTTTTGCTGACTCAGATATTATATTGTCTTAATAAAATATTCCCAAGATTTTTCCCAAAATTTTCAAACACTAAAACCTCATAAATAATAAAACCTTCAGTAAATAATACAATCTCAGAAAAAAAAAAAATCTAAGTTATTTTTAATTTTAAATCACAGGTCAGGACCTGAATCTCTTTCTAAAGTTTTCATATACAGATTTAATTTTCCAGCTCAGCAAAATGAAAACATAATTTTTCCTGCTGTTACCAGTACCGTAATCTAGATGTATGGACTAAAAATCAAACACTTATTGGGATCATATATGATCTTGAAAAACAAAAAATTTGAACTTGAATTCAAACACATCTGATGCCTATACACATCCCTACTTATAAACACAATGAAGTCATTCCCAGATATGATTGCTTTTATTTGAATAAATCTTCACTAAACAGTGGTGTTAGCTGGCCATTTTTGTTGATGGTGCATTCACAGGCCAGCCCCTTGGAGCCACAATATATTCATGTATCAGTCGACACTGTGATAAAAATAGTTTTGGTTTGTAATAAGGGATGTCTTGCTACACACAACAGATGTATTTTGCCTTTGATCCATTAGAGGTGCTCCCTGGCTAAAAATTCCTGGTTAGTAGATGCATCAAAAGCAAGATATGGACTCAAAAAAAAAAAAAAAAAAAAAAAGACAATTGTGGAAAGAAGTGTTATTTTACACTAATTTTTCAGACTGCATGTTAAAAATATAAACCTTGCGATGTGTTTTTTTTCTGTCAATTATTTCTTTTGATATCTGCATTTTTGGATCAGTTGGTCTCAGAAATATCTCAGTGTATTTTGAGAAGTTCAGGAAGCAGAAGTGAGGGAGTTAAAAAGAGATTAATAGAAGGTAACTGGACTAAGGGGGTGTTTTAGTTCAGAGTTCCCTGAGTCATGTATCAGAGAAAGGCTGCCAGGATACCTAGGAAATGTTTTCTCCAACACAGTTGTTCTGATGCCCTTAAACTCTGATTCTACAGCGGTAATGTACACAGGAACTTGAAGCTACTGAACAATATCTATTCTTGAAATGCATAATAAAATAGTATATATGACTATGTATTAAATTCCAGGGAGGATTAATTCTGTACTCTGAAGTTGTTAGCACGTTGCTTTTTCCCCCGTGAGAGTTACATGGGTTTCATCTGGAAATCCATGTTTTGTTTATTTGTACCTCTACATACTGTCAAAACTTTAAAAGCATATTAATATCTTGACTTCAATAACTCTGTTACTGTAGGTGCTGGAAATGACTGTGCTTGGTTTGGACATGTTTTTCAAAGTACAGCTATGTGACTTGCATTGAATTTATGAGAATTCTGGCAGCTAAACTGCTAAGCAGTTATTTGAAAAGAAGTGATGATTAATTACAGGTGTGTTGTAGAAACATCAGTTCCTATAGCAGATGATGAACATTATTTCATTTGATATCAGAAAAATTAAGATGAGCAGTGCATTAAGCAATTTAACATGGTAGGAAAAAGAACTACTTTACAAGCACTTGCTCACTCCAAAACTTCACAGCATTCTATCACATATTGCCCAGTTAACCAACTACACACTCTGTTCTTCTATTCCAAGCAATCCTGTAGTTATGGTTGATTTCAAGCAACCACTTATTGACACTTGTAAAAGCTGCCTAGCATCACCCAGGCACTGGGTGACTCCTCAGAACACTGGCAAGCCTGCTGTTCTACAGGAAAGGCACAAATGACAATGATGTTCAGGGAACAGATTGTTAAATCAGCAATACATCACTAAGTAAGGTATGTAGGGTCATTACTTTCTTATAGCTACATCAGTCAGAGATCTAACTGTTCTATGGCTTATTATGATGTCTGTTTCTGCACATTTTCAAGAATCGTACTCCAACTTCTAAGTAATTTCTACTTGCCTTTTGAGTACCAGTGTGTTAATAAAAAGACAAAAACACTGTAGCGCAATCCTATTACAACTATTATAATGAACCAGAATTTGTGCTTTTGATGTTGAGCCTTTGAACTTTTTTGCTTTGAAATTTAGTTATAAAACACACAAGTCTACCACAGAGAACACAGCTTATCTAGAGGGAACAATACCAAAAGGGATTTTTGGAAGGGAAATAAAGACTATGCAAGACGGTAAATATTTTCCCTTGTCTCTTAATATTTTACCAAAACCACTAAGTCCTATGAGTATAAGACTAAATGGCTGTAATTATTTTAAGCTAAAAACAAATAAAACAATGATATTAATCTTTAAAGGAAAATGTAATACAATCCATCTCATACCTTGTTGTGTGTCTGAGTTTGTCCAACCAAGATAAGGATATTTGATGAGATAATCGACAGGCAGAAATTGATTAGAATTATGGACCTCTCAGATCTGATGTACCTGTTAAAAAAAAGAAAAAAAAAAGAGAAGAGTACACATTTTATAAAAGGAAAACAACTACTAAGTCACACAAAGCTTTGACTTATTTCTTGCATTAAATATTGGAGATACTCTGAAAGAGAGGTGTTCCCTTTCATGTGCTCAGAAAGAGTATTAGAGAGCTATAACAATACAAACATGAAAACTATTATATTTTCATAGATATTGCACAATTTCCTTGTAGCATCTCGATGTATTCTACCAATGATTCTCTTGAAAACAGCTGGCAACATGGTTCTAACACCATACTGACAATAATGGGCTTACATGCATTCATGTCAGGAACTTCTTATGCTCTCTGCTTGTCCCTGGGAATATCCACAGCTGGCACAGACCATTCATAATTACTAACTTCAGCAAAAATATGGTGATTTATATAAACAGAAGATTTGATCCACGATGCATAAATAAGATGCAGGTTGGTGGATGACACTATGGCAGTGAATTTTGAAACACGTTATTGAGACAAGGATAACATTAATCTTGATGTTCCAATAGTACTGTAATACCCTCATAGGACTGAATGCCAAAAAATATCCAAATGTGTAAAGAAAGATTAAATTATAGCAGTGAACATCACAGTCACCCCTGCACACTTATCATATTCATTTTACAAATATGTTTAAGATGAAAAAGTCAAAAACCTTATCGCATATTTGATTTCAAAATGCAAGTGTTGTCGTTTTTCTGTATACAGCCTTTTTATATGTTAGAGGACAAAAAGAGAGAAGTATCTTTCTGACCTGATTTTTAGAACTGTTAACAGTAAATGCTGACTACTAAAATAAATGAAAGTTAAGGGTGGTCAGTTCCTCTGAAGACCATGCCATATCTTTATATATTCTATGACCAATACTATATGCTTCTCACTAGAGTTCAGTTAATATTGCTGTCTCCTCCTGAGATGTACACCCACAGCTGACTCTGAGGAAGTAATAAAAAAGGCTGTTGAACCCACAAGAAATGCTGAGCTTTGGACATGAAATTAATTATAGTCCTTTTTACTTGCATATGTAGAGACATTTTACATATTACATTTTTTTAGTTAGACAGAGCAACCCTAATACCACAATACACATTCTTCCTTAAAATATAGCAACATTCTTAAGACTGGTTCTATGTATTTGCAAAGAAATACAAGAAGTCCAGTGTCTTTGCTCACAAAGAGGGCACACTGCTACTTTCTAACTTGTTAACCATTGATTCACCTGGGCCAATTCCCAACACTGAGTGCCCATGGATTACAAAGGACCTTAGTGGTTGAGTAAATACAGTGCAACAGGAGCTCACAGCATTGACTTAAGCCATCACACATATTTTATCTCCACTTGCAATTCCACAGAATCAGAGATTCATAGAATTGCTTGGGTTGGAAGACAGCTTAAAACCATCTGTCATGGGCATGGACACATTCCACTGGAATAGGTTGCTCAAAACCCAATCCAAACTGGCTTTCAACACTTCCAGGGATGAGGCATCCACAACGTCTATGGACAACCTCACTACCCTCACAGTAAAGAATTTCTTCCTTGTATCTAATTTAAATAATGGAGTAGACCAGTTACACTGAGCATGACAGTATTTCTATCCAAGTGCTAAATATATTAGGAAGTACAAAAATAACACTATAATTCTTCAGATGGGAATTATATCCTGAAATACTCTCATTCTTAGTTTTGACAGACAAGAACTGATATTTTTTATAGTCTTTTATCATAACTTATATAACTGGATATTCTTAATAATTATATATATATTTCTAATCCTGAGTCTCTGTGGTACACAAGAGTGATAGAGATATGGGTGCAAAATTATCAAGCTGCTTCTAAAAGCAAAATTCTATTGGTTGATTTTATATCACTCTAGAATTTATATCACTCTATTGTTTCATCCCCTTGTTTCTTATTACTTTCGTAAGAACCTATTTTACTTTAAGTATTGAAAAAAGTTAAATGAGAATCCATATTTACTCTGTAAAAACATTTATTACTTTGCATGACTTTTCATCTTATTTTTCTGTTTCTTCTGCACTAAGACACTATGCTGTTCCTCATTACTTCTCAGATTAATTTACTCCCTAAGCATTTATTGTACTTTTAAGTCAATGTAGTATTTTAAAATTGTATTTTCAGGATGGAAAGAAAATCTATCACTGGGACGTAACACCACACTATTTAAGACTATTTAATTTTGTGGTATTTATTCAAACTTATAACTGATGCGAACAAACTCAAAATCAGCTGATTGAACCTCCCTAAATGTGCCACTTCTATATTATTTTGTTTGTAAGTTTTGTTTAAAAATGTAAATGAGAGAAAAGCAGCTAAAGGTGTAGGCCAGGAACCTCATATGAAATATATCATATATAAGAATTCTGCATCTAGCACTATGGATACCCCACCAAAAGAGGAACACCATTCCCACTGAAGTGGAGGAAGAGAAGAGTGGGCTATACCATCATCAGCAGGCCAAAGCAGTAAAACTGATCAATCTCATCAACAAATCATCAAAGCATGCACTACATTTTCCTCTTTTTTCCCCTCACTTTCTAAACAATAAATGTGGGCTCTAATGCTCTCTTTAAACCGCAATTCAAATAAATATAACAGTGTATTTATATTTAGGTTTCTCAACCCTTCACATACCTCCATAATGCTGCATAGACAACTGCTAGAGTGATCAAGGCCAAGCAGGAAAGACCACTGCCTACTATTAAGGTCACTGAGGGTGTACCAGATGATTCCATGATCTGTAAGTTACAACAGGCAACCATGAAGAAAAAACATCCTCAGCACATCAACCAACAAGTCAAATAAAAAAAAAAAGCTAAAAGAACAAAATTAAAAGCAGACAAACTATCGCACACTGTTTCAATAGTATTAGTTATGAAGAAGAAATCAACTTAATTCCAAAATGATCCCTACATAACTCTGAGATCTGCTTAATACATTCCTCAGAGGCCTCTGAGCTTTAAAATGCCTTGTGATACCTGCATGATACTTTGAAAAATAAACTAGTAATATTACAGTGCAACAGGAGACTATGATGTTAGCATAAGTTTAAATGACTCTCCAGTTAACATCAATAAAAAGATATACTTCTTTTCAGAAGTAGCAATATTTATAATTGTGCATTAAACATACAGCTTGGTTTCTAATATATTGAAGACCATCCAGTAATTTGTCCCATAATTTGATTCATGCTTGTTGCAGAATGACCAAACTTTCTGACTTTTAATAACTTTGACTTCAATCCACTGTTCTCACATGCTTAATTTCCTTGGGCCTATGATTGCCTAGAAGGAATGGCAGAATATCTATGGCAACAGTATCATAAGGCTTCACGAAAAAAGCTACAAATTCAGAATTATTTCATTTTTACTCGGTGTGTTAATAAAAAAATGAAAATAAATTAGTGACCTTGAAAACAAACTAGCTTTCCCTGCTCTAAGGGAAAATATTATCCTCAGATATCAGGTCAGTTTTTTCCTCTGTATATATATGTGTGCTCATATTCTGAAATAGACATGGGTTTTTCTAATGAATATGGAAAAAATTTAGATATAAAAGTTTTAAAGGATATCATGTCTGGTTTACCTAAATGCTTTTTAAGCTTCAGGTATATATTTTTAAATTACATTTATTAAGATATCTTTTGTCACCCAAATAGATTATAAGACAGATGTACTTTTAGGCCAGATCTCAGGCAGAAACTAGTATTTTATTTCTACCACTTTTTTTCCAAATGGATTTACTTTGCTATTAAAAGGAGTCTGTTCATATGTTTCCAAAACCAGGAAAATGAAATCATGCTTTAGCAAGATAACTTCACAAATATTTGCTTTCCAGCTATTTTTACATTCAGTAATATTGGGAGTGTCTGCTCATACACTTAATGTCCCCTCTTTTCATGAAAACTTGATTATTTTTCTTACATCATATCAACAGACTACATAGAAAATCTGTGCTGAAAATGTCCAATGCAGATCTGCAATCTGTTTAGCTACAGTATCTCGGGTTTTCCTACCAAGAGCAATAATAGAGACCTGTACATTCCCTTAATCGTTCAATACAAAAGTTTTCTACACATTTGCACCACAATTACCAGGCTTTCTCTAAAAAATTTATAGAGTTCAAGAGCATGCAAATTTCACTAGGATTTAGTTGTATCACAGAATCTGGAATTCATTTATCTGAGACACTGAAGACACCAGGGGACTAACATTTGACTACCTGCAATATTAAACAATTCCTCAATGCAACGTCTGCAATATACCTGAGAGGAAAGCTGGACCAGCTCCCCCCTCCCCCCGCAGTCCCCCCCGCATTCCCTTTTGCATTAAAACTGGATTTTTTTTTCCCTCCCCTCTTTGTTACTTACTATTTCTCTAGGTTGCTGAGCCAAAATGGCGAAGGTAGAGAGACGATCACATAAGCATTTCGTATGGGATGCATCGGTAAGCACAGTTTTACATCCCTGGGTGGACCAGGTTCCCAAAGAGTCGTTCCTGCAAAGGAGAGAGAGAGGAGGGGGTGGGGGAAACGGGGGTAATTACGCCTGTCGGCCGGTTCCGTGAGGAGACAATGCCGCGGGACCGCGAGGAGCGCGCCGCGGAGTTGGCCGGCGGCGGGGACTTGTTGTGGGGCAGGGCGGGCGCGGAGCTGTCCGGGCGGCGGTGCTGAGCGTCCGGGCGCTGCTGCGCGGAGCCCCGCCAGCCGCGGCAGCAGCCGCCCCCTGCGCTGCCAGCCACCTCCGAGCCTCACCAGAGCACTGCGAAAAACTCATCGGGGGAAGAGGGGGAGGCTTTGTTTCTCTCGCTCTCTTTTTTTTTTTTTTTCCCTCTCCTTTTTTTTTTTTTTTTTCCCTTTTCGTACCGGCTCTGTTTCTGGCCTTTTGTGAGAAATGTGATGTTCTGTAGTTGCGGTGTCTTTTTTGGTCCCTTTCTTTCTCCACTCCCCGCCCCCCCCCCTTTCGTGTGTGTGGCTAGGTTAAAAGCATGTGGTTCTCAAACGTCTGCCTGGGTTATGCCAGTTGGACCGGGAGATGCCGGATCTTCTGTTCTGACTGCTATTTTTGCTGAGGATTTGGGATTTTTTTTTTTTTTTTTTTGGTTGTTGTTTTTAGCTAGCAGCCTTAGAAATTTCACCCTGGAAACGGCAGCATCAGATGCCTCCAACTCTTGCCTTAGCTCCAGCAGAGGGGTGGATTTCAGTACAGCAGCACACATCACCAAAGAGACACACGAGTTCGCCCTCCAGACATCACTCAGCCAACTCGCCTTTCCCCAGCTCCCTCCCCCTTCTCGAGTCTTTTTCTTGGGGTGGCAGCACCAAGCTAACCCCAAGCCAAAGCAATCGTTTGGTGGCACCTTTCACCAACCACCCCTAAACAAAACATGATGATTAACACTGCCCCCGAATTCAATTAGACATTCAGTATGCTAATGCGAGGTCTGAAACCCACCCCAGCAGAACAATAAAAATGGTATCAACCCACGTTTTCTTTGTGCAAGCAAGGAGAAGGAGAGGGAGAGACAAAAAATCATCTCTCCTGTTTCCTGAACTGCAGTGGGGAGGGCGAAATATTTTCTACAGGAAAAAGGGGTTGGTTTCAACTGAAACAAACATATTATCTTTACATGTGTTACATTTAGAGAGCAACTGGGTTTCTTTCATCTTTTTTCCCCTCCTTTCATGTCCAAGGAGCAACTGCAGTGACTCTGCTGCCAGCAGCAGCATGTGTGCTGTCAATTCCTGTCCATTTCACCTCAGGTCACTAAATAACTTAAAAAAAAAAAGAAAAATGAAGGTCGAAGAAAGCAGGAGGGGGAATAAAAATTTCCAGTCCCTGTGACCACCCTTGTTTCACCTCTTCTGCCTTGACAACACACCTCTGTAAGTCATTCTACATGCCAGGGCCCTCATGCAAAGGCAATTTGTTATCCCAAAGCCTGCTCTCAGAGTGCAGTTCACCCCAGGCCATCTCAGCATTTTGTGCCACTAGTTTTTGAACACACCAGATGTAACCCTTACACACTATTGTCTTCGAAATAGAATCCTGTAATAAACAAAACAAACAGTGACTGAGGGAAACAATTGAGAGAAAATCACCAATTCTTCAAGCCACTAAAGCAGTTTATTAGCTTTCCCTTGCAAATTGTGTTATTCAGAGAGCCACAGCCTAAATCAACATCCACTTTGAAAAATAGAGTTACATATTTTAAACTCAAAAGCATTATCTTCTGGATAACTTAAACAATTTATTTTATTAGCTTTCTTGTCTCCTCTCTTGTTGTGGCACACAGTTAAGGCCAAATGAAATGTGTTTATCTTTGCTGTTTGTATACTAAGGATTGATAGCTTAAGAGAAATTGACATATTCAAAAACAAAATGTTGGTATTGTTCATCCTGAGAATAAGATTTAATAAATTGAATTCACCCTGTGCTGAAAAGCATTGAATGCACAATATATCCAGATAGCAGTAAATCCTTGCAGACAGTGTCCAATGCACAAGAGTTAAAGAAGTTCCAATTATAAAATCATAGACAGCAGTTTAGTTTAAAACAAAGCATCTGTTATAATTATAATTAGATTTAAAGTACTATAAATCATGGGCAGGACAACAGATTTACACTGGTTCATTCAGTTCTTCAAGTCACTCGCACAACTAGAAATTTCCAGTCATAGAATAACTGAACCACAATTCAATACATACTTCGAAAAAATTTTTCAATACTACTGAAAATTTTGTAGAATTTCCAAAAGCAGTCTGAAAGGAACAAAGCAGTCTAATTGGATTCCAAAATAAGGCATCATGACAGGAGCCAAACCAGTCTAATATGGACACTTTTTACATTTCATTGTTCATATTTTTCAGTGATGCACTTCAATTTCTTGCTTAACAGCATTATGTTTTATATGTTGCAGATCAAAATTCATTAAATAAGTTACTTTTCTCTCTTCTAATCAGTGCAGTTAAAAAGAAAAAAAAAGCCTCATTAATAAATATATTTGTAGTCTGTTGAAATTACGGCTAACAGAAGCTGCACAGAATGTTACACTAAGTCCATGAAAGAGACTGAGCAATGAGAAGGACCAGAAGAAAAATATAACTGCAACTTATTGCATGAGGCTTATGCCAGCAGAACAGCAAAAGCATGATTACTAATTCCCTCAGAGATGCTGGTAATTTTGACTTGTTGACATAAAGTAACAAGTGGTTTTAGGTATAAGTAAATAAAGAATGGAAATACGGAATAAAAATGGATATATTGCATTTAGTACATCTCAATGCAACACATTTTATGAAGTACTCCGTCTATGATCTGTCCCTATTGTAATGCAACTCTTCTGGTCTAACCAGAATCTATCTCATACTTAGGAGCTCCACTCCTTTTCAGTATGATTTTCTCTGACTATGTGTCTAACATCTAGGGTTATCGTATGAATATGCAAAAGGGCACCTATTATTCCTGTGGATCTTTCTTATTATGCAGAAAGTTATAAAGGAGTGACAGGTACTATTAACACATGTTCTATTTATATCAAGGGAAATTATTGAATTGAAAATATCTAGCAAATATAGATGTAGGTTCATGCCCATTATTGGCAATTTTTGTGCTCCTCTACTGAGTTACAGATGATTTAATCAACCTGGCAGAAGTCCCATGATAGAAGCAAAGGAATTCCCAAGAAGCACAGATTCACCATTGCAGATCTTGTGTCATCCTGCAGTTGAGGCAGGGAAAAAGGCAAAGGAATCAGGGAAAAAAAGGGGGGAAAAGTCTAAATAGGATGCAATTTGAGCCTAAGGATTTATGGCTAATATGGCATATGGACCAAGAACACTCTCAGCTCCAATACTTATGTGTAAGTGTGCCCTTCTCCAAGGAGTCTTGCAGCTAGTAGAATATGGGAGTGTCTTTTCAGTACCCTTTCAGAGTTTAAGCTGAACTTCTGAGTTCTATACAACAGAAATGATGGCGAAATGATATACAGAAAATTATTTTAATAGTGTATTAGAGGGAAGGAAAAAAAAGTGAGTTTTACTCACATAATGAATTACACAATATTGCATAACTATGCTCAGCAGTGAAAAAAACCTATATTACTATCTCAGACGTCCAAATGGAAATGTCGTTTTACTTTACTTATCTGACAATGGCAATCAGGCCACATTTTATATTCTAGAAACTGTTTCCTGTATTTTGCAGTATTTGTCCTGGTCTCATGACACGGTTATTAACCACTTACTATTTTTTATATAATTAATAATATGCATCTTTTACTAATTGTATTGGTTTGTTTACTTTAACTTCCTGATATATAAAAAAATCAATTTTGACTTTGTTATCAGACACACTCACTTAATAAAGGACATCACCTCATACCATACGCTGTCTACTTTATTAGTGTATTTTGAAGAAATATTTTTTAATTGAAATATTTTAACTTTTTAATGGAGATTCTGTGACACAAAGGAGCTAACAACACCTAAGCAAACACTTTTCCCCAGACTAGCAACTAGTGATCCAAGTAGTTGCCTGGATTTTGACCATCATAAACAAAGAATTAACACCTTGCTATACATCTACGATAATAGCCTGCTCTAGTAATTTCTTTGCTAATTGGTAACTGGTTAAATTAGAATAAGAAAGCTTTTTGTTATATTACTTCGCAGCAAGAAGCTGTTATCTAAGTATTTAATTACAGCTTTTTAAAAAGTAAACTACACAGAATTTAAGAAATTATAATATTATTTCTACTGAGATTATTTTAATTCTTCTTAATTCTTGTGTGCGTACATTTCTATAATTTTATTTTTCTGTTCAACTAGATGCTGTTTTTCCTTTGGGACAGAATTTGGTATCCCATCTCCATTCTCAGTAAAGAATGACATATAATGATAAGAAGCACATGGAAAATGCAAACATCAGAATTTTTTAGCTAGCAAAAGGCAAGAAAAAACTTGTGGCCTTTATGAATAGCAGGTTATAAATATCACTGTGCCTGTTCAGAAGTTCTAGCTGGCACATTAGTGAAGATGAAGTCCTTCCCACACCTGCTGGCTTCTTTACATCTGGACCTAAAATCCCAGGGAAGTCATAGAGAAGGCTAAATGGCAGGAGTCGCCTTTCATTTGTGCATGTCCATACATCTGAGACATGGCCTAACTCCAGCATGCGCAATTTCTCCTGTGATCAGTCTTATTCCTATCAGCACTATATGGCAACACCTGGTTTATCACCACAGTCTTTCCTAAAGTAAAAAAATAATGTAATGGAAAAAGAGAAAAAAATAAGACAAAGAATATATGGATATGAACACACTTTCCTTAATAAAAAAAGTATTGTTTACCCTGAAATTGTTAATATGATTAACATTGGGTCATTATGACTTAGGACTTTCTTTACCCTCACAGAACTTAAAAAAAAAAAAAAGGGCATGCAATTGTGGAAATGAAAAAAAAATAGAAAAAACCAATTGCCTTAAGACTACATGTCTAAAATACTGCAAAAGTCTCAAAAAGGACGTCTGCATTTGTGTGGTATCAGAAGAAAACTCGGAGATTAATATCTTGCAATTGGATTTCCAACCAGAATACTATAGGGATTTCATTTTCCTAAAGACTAAGGCCACTTTTCCAATTCAGACATTGAATTGTTTCATTTTCCTCAAAGACATACTTGTGACTATCTTTTTTGTCAAAGAAAACAGAAATCTTTGAAAATTTAATTTTCTAGCTGCTCTTTATATCAAAAGTAAATCCTATATAAATAATTGTTTTGTAAAACAAACATGCATCTGGGCTGAAAACCAAGTTTTATTTTAATATGATTTAAACTGGAGACATTAAACCATAAAAAGTAGGATTTGTAACAGAGACACTGTAGTTATAAGCATACATTGTTAGATTAACTTTCTAATAATGTATAACTTAAAGAAAATTCCATGGGAAGGATCAAAAATTGGCTTGGTTATCTGTTTGGCTGCAATAAATAAATGATTCATCAAAAGGAGAATTATGGAAGTGAGTATTAATGCTTGTGGTAATATTTTATTAATTTCTATATTTCCCTGTCCATACAGTTTAGGGCATGATCTAGCACACAGTATGTTTGAACTGTGCTGTAATCAATGCCCTTCTAATAGCACACTGCAAGTGTATCAATGTGTAAAATGAAAAGAAATTCTAAATAAATTAAATGACAAAACTAGGATGAAACAAATACTAGAAGTTTCCTGCCTCCTATTGCATAGTTCTTGATTAGTGGTACTGTGTACTACAGCTATTACACAGATTTATCATTATTTGAGTTACGGGATTCATTCATGTTTTTGAACAACATTTGATAATCTACAATCCTTCAGCTCTATTTCTGTTCTTAACAAGCCTAGTGGATTGCATTTGAACAAGTCCATTCCTCTCACTTTGCCAAAATTATAGAGAAAATCTCCTAAGAAGATGAGTATTGGTGCATCAAGAACTTGGAGGAAAATCAATCACTTTCTGTAGCTTTATCTCTGTCTGACTCTGTCGATGGTCTCAGAGAAAGTATGATTGAAGTACTGTGTCCACAATGCCCAAGAATGTTGGTGTCTATTTAGAATTTTTGAGAACTATGTTTTCTTTCCTCCTGGACCTCCAGAATGACTGGTGCAGACAAGAGGCCCTATACCTTCCCAGGTTATCTTGCCCCTTCCTATCTTGTCCAGGAAATCTTGTTGAGTTCTTAGAAACTGCGTGAAACAAAGTTCTTGTCAAACTAAAACAGATTTATTGTGTCAAGTTGACAAATCATACTATTTGTGGATCTGTGTTCATGAAAGTTCTTATTAAACTTCATGATCTGACTTAGTGTTTTACAGGTAAACCACATTATTTTTGAATCTGTGTTCATGGAAGTTCATATTGATCTGGACCAGATTTATAGTGTTGAACTCATAAACAACAAAACTGATGAATCTTCAATTGAGAATGATACCCACAGTACTGGTGTATCTGAGATCTCATTGAATTCAATCAGACTTAGATTACTGAATTGGTTATAATCAGAAATTAAGCCTAGCTGAACTCAGCCCCTTTGATTTCTGAGGACTAGCTGCAAAGTAAAAGGGTTTATATTTCTCCCAATTTCTACACTCTTAATGCAACACAGTCCTCACAAAATTAGTAAAAGCTTTCATGTTCTTTTGTTTAGACTACAGATATGTATGTAGTTTATGGTGAACGATGGAGAAATTGTCATGTGGTGCTTTCCAACTGATCAACCTAAAAAATCTTTTGTACTGTACTATTATTCACATGGACTCCTAGCAAAAAGGAACATTGTAAATTGTCTATGGCCAGAGTCTGGGAAAGGTTGGGGTCTCAAAAGTCTATCCTGGAAATTAAGAATGTCAAAGCTTAGTATCTATTTTTAATGTTTCTTCCAAAAGACAATCAATAAAACACAGTATCATTAGTTCAAGTTTCAAGGCCAGCATGACCAGCAGTGAGAGGAACAGGTGTGAAACAACTGAGGGAAAGAGAATGGGCTTCCATCAGTGTTACTGTTACAACATCCTACGCTATCCTACATTATATGGGCAGACAAAACTAAAACCATTACATGTCCAACCTCCTCAAAGCATGTTTTGGACCAGGCTTCAGAGATACTGGCCATAATGTTGGAAAAAAGTTAAGATACATAATAATAGTGGCAGAAGCAAATATGTTAAGTGGTCAGCCACTGAAATGATGCTCATTGCTGTGGTGATGGATGTGAGAGCTGAGCTTTTCTTTGGGGCTAGATGTTTACATACTACCTTTCAAAATCTTGAGTTAGGTTCACCTCAAAGACGGACAGTAGAGAGTCTCCCTTTTATCTCACAGCTCAATGGCTCTGAGAAGATGTGAGTTCAATTTCATGCTGTTTTTGAAGGGTGTTGAAAGGACAAGGATTTTCAGCAGATGACCTAATTACAGCATATTCTGGAGTAAGAGTACCCTCACGCCTTCTTGTTGAAGTAGAATTATGCATTGGGCCAGAAAATAAAGCAAAGCATGGACTTTGTAGCCATAGTAGAAGGAGACAGGGTTTGGCATCTGTATTCCAGTTCCTGCCACATTCAGTGTTACTTACTCTGCAGATTACGCATTCAAATTTCAGTATTACATGTTCTCTGAAGATCCTCAAGTTTCATATTTGTTCCTTCATATCTTAGATGTATGACTAAGAACCCTCATTGCTGTCAGCATCTCCTCCCCTGTATCTTGTGATACCACCTGCTGCTCTTACACAATCCTACTGCATATCCTACAACTGTTATCCATGGGTTCTTTGAAGAACATGCTGTGGGCTATGGCACTTTGAGATAAATTATTGACCTAATGTACAATTTTAAAGAAAGAAGTGAAGACCTTTTTCTGTCTCCTTACACTTTGCAAACAAACTCAACTTAAGCCAAATTGAGATAAAACAAACAACCAATCAAAAAATAGGACACAGTTACAGATGTTTGTAAGCCAAAAAAAAAAGAAAAGGAAACTGACATTTACTCTACTGACATGGAGATTATGTTTCCCCTTTTATCCAGCCGTTAGTCTGCAAGATTTCTTAAGAATTCACTTTACAAAGAGTTCTATTTTCTCAACATGTTAGGCCTCAGGTTATGTCCTTTTTCTTGTGTAAGACACTTGCTTTTTATAACCAATCCTTTTTGTAAGTCCTTCCCAGAAGCCTAAACAGATCTAATCTGTTTTTCTTCAAATGCATTGATTTCTTTCTTATTTTGGAGATTATCTGACCACCCCTTTTAATTAAAATAAGTATTCTTTTTCTTCCTTAGAGATGACTCTTTTTGAGATCAGATGTTATCTTTTGTACCTGACTGGCCAATTAACAACTGCTTCAATAAGAGTAATCCTTATCTCCCTATTCTGTCTTTGGTGAGTCAGCATGCATCCTGGCTGAATCCACACCAAATCTTTTACTGGTTATCAGGCTGCACATTAAAACATATTTGATACAAATACCTCAGTAGGAAAAAGGCATATAGCTTGCTATTGGATCTTCACTGAGATTGGACACATAGTAATAAGCCAGTGATAAGGGGTTGTAAAGATTGATGCTTTACATCTTCTGTTACATATTTTCTCTTCTGCAAAAACCTAACTACAGAATGTAAAACAGAGCAGTCTTTCCCTTTCAGTTTAGTTATAATAGTTATAATAGGAAAGAATAAGATTACTGGTGAATAGAAGGAATTAGACTAACCTCCTTACTCCAAAATGCCCTACAGCCTAATGATTTCATTCTTACAGGATGGAGATTTCATTCTTACAGCACAGAGACTCATTCCTCTCAAAATGGTTCTGAATCTTGCAATGATGAGACACCTCCCCCCCACCCCCCCCACCCTCCCCACCCTTGAGTCTCTCCCATCTTGGGTGAGCTTTCTAAACACTGAACTGCCAGACAAAAGATATAGGGTTTCATACATGTGCTTTCCATGTTTTATGCATCAGCCAATTCACTATTAATAAAGGCCATGGTCAAGACTGAGAGAGATAACCTGCTTAAGTACCTGTTGAGAGTTGATGCTAAGGCTCTTCTGAGCATGTTAGAAGAAAGACTTGATAGTCAAAACAGCTTAACATAAAACACAAGAGATCTCTAGATTTAAGTTTCTCCAGAGTTGTACAATGACTGGAGAGGAAGTCTGGCAAAGCCCATTAAGGATTGAGTAGTGGGTATCTCCCTATCTCATAAAATAACTTGAACTTAATTAAAATGGGGCAATGAAACAAGTCTGAGTGAGCAGTTGAGATGCGCTGACTTCGTATATGCCCAGCTGTGAGCAAATGCAATGCAATATAGCTAAACACAAAGCTTTTTCATAAATTTTATGATCTGGTTAAAAACTGAGACTAAATAATGCAGATGTTGCTAAGCTGGTAGATGTAAGATGTATATTGAAAACTCTCTAATTCACAGAGCTAATTTCTATATCTCTATAAAGCAATGTGTCTTTTTTTTTGTCTTAACAATTTTCAGTTTTATTTTAAGATGTGGGAAAATCACTGTTGTTAGAGTCAAACGAAGTCAAGTACAGATTTAGGAAATGGAGGTTCTCTTGTTAAAAGAAAAATAAAATGCAAGAGACACCTCCTTAGTGAATTTTTTTATCCTCTTCTAAGTTAGTCTTAGCACTGATGTTCTTGTCTTTTGGTCAGGTTTATTACCTTGGAACTTATTAATGTGTCTGCTCAGCTTCCAAATTCAAAATGGTTTGTATGTACCCTATTTGGACTCCACCCATGTGAGATAAAGCTCATCTGAATCTTCCTGAGTGTGTGTATGTACCAACCAACAGCCCAGAAAGGTAAATTACAGCTAACCAATGTTTCTAATACCTCTTCACACCGGTGTAATGATAGAATTGCTAAAAAAAAAGCCAGCTGATGATGATAATCTCTGGAGATAATACCCGAAGTGATACACTGTGGTTTTGGCTAGGAGTGCATGGAAGAAGGTTACGTACATCACACTGCACAAAACATGAAAACCGATGCTCTGGAAAGAGTGATGGTCTGCACTGTGCCACGTCTGGACAGCAAGCTTTATGTACTAGGGATTGTGACCACTCAAGATTAAAAGGGCATGTGTTGCAGAAGAGGCCACTGTGGTCCTCAAGGCCCCCAAGTGGATTCTCTAGACACGCTTCAAATCTGCACATGTACAATATGTTTGATGCATTCACAATGCAACAGATAATTTGCATTTGTAATAACAATATATCTGGAAGTCTCAGAATAATTTACTGCACTGAATAATACAGAATTTAAGTCCTCTTACTCCTCTGATAAATCCATTTCAGCTAGTCACATGCCAGCTAGAATGTTTAGACAAATGTGACTGCTGGCATTAAAAACTGAATAAATTGTTTAAGAGATTGGACAAGTCCTTTTTTTCCACAGTCTAAAAAAAGGGAATAGAGGAGGTGTTGGGGAGTATGTTCCTTAAGTAGGTGCCAAGAAAGTGCCTGAACAAATGAGTAAAGATTACTAGCCAATCCACTTTTATCTCCTGAGAAATTTTTTGTTTGTGTGTGTCTTCCTGATGGGAAGCAGCACCAATACTCTACAGGTACAAGATGTGTACCAATGGGATTATCTTCTATCCACTGACAAAGCTGGTACAGTCTTCAGCCTTCAGATATGGTAGAAAAGGACTGAAAAAACTGACCCACAATAATCAGTGTTAGCACACTAATGGTTATGTAGCTTTCATCTGAAAGCCTTGAAACAGTGTCATACTAAATCTCAACATAAGGCAGATATCAGCACTAAGACTGAAGGCCAAAACCAAAATATGAAGGTAAATTTCTTATACATTCAAAATAAATGCAACCAAATACAGTGCTATAGTTACTTCCTTCTATCTTCACACAGAGGTAGAGATGCTTGCAGCACTTTTGATGTTTATAACACTATATAACTTAGGATATTAAAAATATCTGTATCTAAAACATATACGATAAAATTATTGAGTTAATGTTGCAGCTTTTTGCTCACATTGGTGGGAAAGGCATAACTCATCACGTCTGTCTCTCTGGGGCGTGCCACACAGAGGTGGCATGCTTTAGCTGAAAATTCCAAATCTGAAATGCTTTCCCTTCAGTCAGACATAATATTGTAAAGAGAAACTGCTAGAGAGCCTTTTAACATTTTGAAGTAATTTACATTCTGTTATGTTCTCAAACTACTTGATGTTTTAAAAGTGCAATAAAAAAGAATACAATTAATTTGGATTACACTACTTGATCTGAATTACACACAGACTACATAGTACATGAAACTTATTAGCTAGAATATATCTCCTAGAAATTACATAATGACAGCAGTTGCAATTATTGTCTGTGCATGTAGTATTCAGGAAATGTCATGAATCCACCTCATCTCTGTGCATGCTGTATATTGATTGGACCTGTCAACTTCAATGGAATATCCTCAGTATAACTCACATCAGAACCTGGCACTATATTTTGATCTCTCAGACAGCTAAATGATATCTAAAATTACATATAAGCAAACATCTTTCTATTGACTATGCATTGCAGAAAACTCATGCGTATATTTTAATTCAAAGATGCTGGAGCATGTCAAGTGCATGATGTGTTCTTCAGTTATATTAGTTTTCAGCAGGGGTTTGGAAATAGCAAAACAGAAAATACGACTACACCACTCTAAAAAAGTCTGCGGTATGCCCACATTTTGAATGCAGTACACAGTTCTGATCTCTTCCTCACTCTAACAGATCTAGTGGAACTAGAGGGATCTCTGGAGAACATGAGACAGCTTCTACAAGGTAAGTCCCTCCAGACTGGGTAGAAAGTGGTTGAGGGAGCTCTGATAATATTTGTAAGAGTGCCATGGTAAAAGTGAACCAGAAATGATTGTTATTCCTTGTAATATATGATCTAAAGGAATTAAATGAAGTTATTAGGTTGTATATTTAAAACAAACAATAGGAGGCCCTTGTTTTTTTCTCACAGGGCATAGTTAAATGATGGAAGTTGTCACCACAGGAGGTTATAAATGACAGAAGATTATGTGGACTGAAAGAGCAATTAGATAAACTCACAGACAAAAAAAATCTTTTAAGGCTACAGCACACAAAGATAAAAAACCTGACTGTACATGCTAAATGTGTCAGAATTTAGGATGCATACCAGGGAATAGCTACTAAATAAGTACCTTGCTATTAAGTACTCTTCCAGGCATTTGTTAACAGGCTCTGTAGCAGGCAGGATGCTGGGGCTAGACTAATCTTTTGCCTGTTCAGCCCAGATTATGCTCAAATTATTATTCCTGATTTAAAGGATTTGCTTTCAAATGAATCACATTTCAGTTTGCTGCTTGTTTCACATTGCATGTAAGTCGTTGAGGTAAGCATATCCACTGCTGGTACAAATGGCACTGGAGCACAGTGGGGCTTCTCAAATCAGGGGAATATCAGGGGAGCTAAGAGAGCTGCCAGGAGCCCACAGCTTGTGTGGCGGTGGCTGACAAGATCTGGGTAGGGCCAGAAGCAACAGTGAGCAAGCTCCCCCCAAAAAAGAATCCCTCAGGGAGCACTACCACTCAGGGCATGGCATGGCAATTGATGCAGGGTATGCAGGAAGGGCACAGAAGCCCTGCAAGCTCAACCAGGAAACAGTGGCATCCACCTGGCAGAAAGCTACAGCCTCTCTAAGCTCTGCACCCAGCATGACTGATGCACCTGCCCACGGTGCTCCAGGAAACATGCTGACACTCAGGAGTCGGCTTCAAGGTGTGCTCTGCAGAAGGGAAGAGTGAGCACACCCCTTGGGGAGGAGCACCCAGGTAGGGGAACTCCTTTGATTATTGACAGACCATGAAAGACAGAGAGACACCACTGGAATTTCACCCTACTTTCCCTGTTACAGGCCTGACAGGCAGACAGGATGCACAATATGGAGGATTCCCTGTCCACTTTCGCCCTGGAGAACACACTTACTTAATGTCTAGAACAGCAGGCACATTTTCTCTGACTTTTCAGGTGCCCTAGCCTAATAGTGTGAGGCTTTGCAAGTGGACCTGAACAACAGGAAGGACAATGATTCATCTAGCTTGGAAGTGTCACCAAAGTCCTGAAGGGAAAAGAAGCCCAGGAAGACCAGACATTCTTCAAGAAGGAAATCTTAAAGATGAAGGAGCAGGCCATTACCAGATGCCAAAAGACAAACTGGAGCAAAAGACTGCTCTGTTTGAACAGAGAGCTTTGGCTGGAACTGGAACTCAGGGTAAAAAAAGAAGTGTATCACCTTTGAAAGAAGGGGCGGGTGACTCAGGAAGACTACAAGGATGCCATAAGGTTATACAAAGAGAAAATTAGAATGGTCAAAACCCAAGTAGAACTTAATCTGGCTAATGTTGCAAAAGACAACTAAAAACACATCAGCAACAGATGGAATCTACTAAAGGGTACTGAGGGAGCTGGTGAAAGTGTTCACCAATATATTTATCACCAATATATTTATTCTCAGTTTATACCAATATTTTTTCACTGATTATTTACCAGCACTCCTGACTAACCAGGGCAGTGTCAACTGACTGGAAGTTGGCAAATGTGGCTTCCAGCTACAAGGTGGACCAGTAGGAGGATACAGAGAACCACAGGCCTGTTAGTGTGGTCTTGATGCTGGGGAAGGTCATAGATCATGCTGAGGGCCATCACATAGCCGGTACAGGGCAAACAGGGGATGAGGTCCAGCCAACAGGGGTTTAGGAACGTCAGGTCCTGCCTAACCACCCTGTGACCTGCCTAGTGGATAAAGGAAAGGCTAGAGATGCAGTTTTCCTGGACATTAGTAAAGCCTTTGACAATGTCTCCCACAGGATTGTCTTCAAGAAATTAACTACTTATGGCTTGGATGGATGGACTGTTCACTACATAAAAACTGGATGGCTGGGCTCAAAGAGTGGAGGTCAATGGATCAAATCCTGTTTGCAGATGGTCACTAGTGGAGTTTCTCAGCTGTAAGTATTGGGGCTGGTTCTGTTTAAAATCTTTAACAATGTTCTGGATGAGGGAACTGAACTCAATTAGCTCACAGATGACACCAGTTTGGGTGGGAGTGTTGATCTGCTGGAGGGTGGGAAGACTGTACAGAGAGATCTTGACAGACTGAATCGATGGGCTGAGAATGACAGCATGAGGTTCAACAAGGCAAAGTCCCAAATCCTGCACTTCAGTTACAACAAAGCAGCGCTACAAGTTTGGGGTAGAGTGGCTGGAAAGCTGCTCAGCAGAAGAGGAGCTGGGGCTGATGCTTGACAGCAGCTGAACATGAGCCAACAGAGTGCCTGGATGGTCAAGAAGGCCAAAGGCATCCTGGCCTGTATGAGCAATAGTGTGGCCAGCAGGATCAGAGAAGTGATTGTCCCTCTGTACTTGGCACTAGTGAGGCCAGACATCAAATCTTGTGTCCAGTTCTGGGCCTCTCACTATCAGAAGGACATTGAGGTCATGGAGTGAGTCCACAGAAGGGCAACAAGGCTGGTGATGAGTCTGGAGCACAAGTCCTGTGAGGAGTGGCTGAGGAAGCTGTGGTTGTTTAGCCTGGAAAAAGGAGCTGGTCTTTACAACCCCCCGAAAGAGGGTGCAGTGAAGTGGGAGTCAGTTTCTTTTCCCCAGTAACAAGTGACAGGACAGGAGGAAATTGAGTGAAGTTGCATCAGGGGAGGTTCAGATTTGACATTAGGAAAGGTTAGGCTAGTCAAGCAATGCAATAGGATGCCAACAAACTGATGGACTCACTCCTCCTGGAGTTACTTAAGAGACTTGTAGACGTGGCATTTAGGGACATGGTATAGCGCTGGACTTGGCAGTGATGGCTTGATAATTGAATCTGATGATTTTAGAGGTCTTTTCCAACTTTACTAATTCTGTGATTCCATGATTCTATAGGCATATTAAACTCAAAACACAGTGCTGAGACAGCAGTATCTTAGCTGTATCTCAATATAAAGTGAGGTGCTACGACATCCTAAACTTAAAAATTTAATTTCTTGGCACCACATAAGTGGACATTGAACATAATTTAATCTTTATTGCTTTGAATTAATGTTTTTGCTCATATGAGAGAGAATATCTTATGTTCTTAAATTTATAGTGTAGACTTGGGATTTTACAAGTATATTCACAATCTGAAATGTATTACAGTATTCTATTGAGATATGTATTTGTGTGTGTTTATATATATATATATATATATATATATATTTATAAGAAATACATAATAGATGCTGCTGTAGAGATATTTGTTATTGTATCTTGTCTGATTTCAATATATTTCCTAAGGTCTACTTTTTCTATTGATGGCTTCAAACTTTTTATTCTGTGCACAAGCTTAACTGTTAAGCACTTATAAAAATATTTGCTACTTTTCTTCACAGCATTGCCTTTTTCTCTATAAAATTATACTTTCTGACCCTTAGAATGGTCAAGTTTTAACGCCAAGCCAGTAGCATCTACTCTGTATTTAAAAATGTCACTACTTTTAAGTCCAATACCTACTAGTCCTGCAGGGCTAAAGGCAATAACTTGTAAAGGGAAAAATCCTCAGCTTTGCAATTGGACTCACAGACCTTGCTTCTAACCCTGAAGTCCTGTCAGCTATCAAACTTTGAAGTCATGACATTTTAAAGAAAATGTACACAGGAGTTATTTTATAGGAACAGAAAACCACTTTTAATTTACCTCAAAAAATTTTTATTGCTCTTTCTTGCCCTATGCTTTCAATGAGTAAGAGATCTAGTTTTACAGGTGGGTGCATATGAAAATAGCACTAGTAAATGCTTTAAAGAGTAACTCATTCTAAAGGTTATATGCTAGAAACAAATATGCAAACATTTTAGCACTTTTGGAAAAATGGAGGAATGAAACACTCACTCAAGGTCAGAAACACAGAAACAATGACCCCAGCTTTAATTTTTCTTGTGTTTTAATATCTAATATCTTTTTGTCTTTCAGGCCATCTAACGTTAAAACTAATTAAAATTATTGCAACATTAGTTGAATTAAACCATCCTTCATTTTCAATGGTGTCTTAATTAATACTAATATGTAGTTCAATGCAAACTGTAATTTCCTGCAGATTTCTGTGGAAGAATTATAAGAATACTAGTACTAGTACTTCTTGCTGAGGTTTTAAAAAAAATCTGCTTCAGAAAAATATTAATTCAATCACTTTAAAATGTCAAATATTTGACAGCTCCAATTTTCTGTTTCACAAATTTCCAGTTTTTAACTCAGCTGACTATAAAAAAAATCAAAATGAATAGATTATAAACAGAATTAATTCCACTTCTACTGAACTTACTGTCTTCAAAGTCTGGTCTGTTTTTAATTTTGTCAGTTTTAACTCTGGAATAACTTTCTTTGAGTAAAATTCAAATTTTAGTGTAGGAAATTAAATTCAAAATGCCATAATCCATTGTTTCTCTGAGATCATGGATCAGCATAATATTTAAATTTGTCTATAACTTCATATACCAGTGATTTCAGCAGATTTCCTCATATAGTCAAAGGTATTAATATGCTCAAGGTTCATGTGAAATCACAGCCATTTCCATTTAGAATCACAAGATATCAGTAAGTTAAAATTCAAAAGTAATGATCAGTGGTCACATATTCTAGATGGCAAAATACTATACTGCTGTACTTGATAATCAGAGCAGATAATTCTTGAATTTTAATCCTTATGGCCTTTAAAAATGTAAATTCAAATAAATGATCTTTATAGTAATACTATAATTTCTATTAATAATATAAATTATTATTCATGATTAAACCCAGAGTGCAGCAAATACTGTAAACAGATTTATATTAATTCAATAACTTTTGGAAACGATTTTCAGAATTAGCAATCAATTCCAACTTGATTGCAAATAATAATGAAAATTACAGAAACATGCCTCTCTATCAAAACATGTTTTAAAGGCCCCTCTGTACATGTAATGTAATTCTTCTGCCTCATCAGCCCCTCCTATCCGATTTCTAAAAGAAAAATGACTGATAATACACTCCAACCTTGTCATTTCCATGATCTAGAATTATTTGTCTTGATGTTTCTCAAATGCTTCAGTTCCTAAGATAAGTCATTTGACGTCCAGAGTACCCATACAAGGTTGTTAGTATGACTTGTGCTGAACATCCAGGAAAATACACCCCACCTTATTTATTTGTTGACAATATCAATAAGCAATTTAATATTTGCTCATAGTTGCAAAAAATCTTTCTTTGTTAAGCAAAGTTCATGTTAACACTGTCTCACTTAATGGTCAGTCATTACTGTTCAATGTCATCAGGAAATGTACATTTACTGGGAGAAATGCTGGTACAAGTCCTGGCAGAAGTCAGTACATGGCAAGAGATATTACACTGCTCTACTTTCTACCTGGATACTGTAGTTCTTCCATGAGTGACATCATGTGAAACTCATGTAAATTTCCACTGCTGACATGAAACATGACATGATTTGAGTGGAGAGAGTGTCATGAAGTACCTATCAGAAAAATGCACACTTACATCTGATGAAAAAGTATTATTGATGCAGCGGCCCTTGTGCTGCTTATAGTGTTAAGTGAGAACTGTGGCATGAAAGGCAGGCCTTATTGAAAGAGTACAGCTAGGGATAAATGGATGGCAGTGCAATTCAAGAAAGACCATGGCCTGGAGCAGCTCTGAGGAAAAGAAACACTGCACTACTTGTGATGGGTGTCAGGAAGAAGCAAAGCTTATTGCATAATGCCTCTGTGCATATTCTGTCCAAGAAATTCTTTTATGTCTGTACATAGCAGATGGCACTTTAATTAAAAGTTCTGTAAACTTTCCTAAAACATCTTTGTAATTTCTGTGTTCAGCATGTTTATGTACCTCCCCCAGCAAATTAACAGGTTTTCAAATATCTTATCCTCATTTAACAGTGATGTATGTGAACCGTTTCACAATGAAGGACCAATCCAGCACTACCTGCATGATGTTAATATAAGTTTTGCACAAGCCTTTTACACCACCAAGTGTGGTGTATATGAAAGGTGATCGCAAAAGTGAAGAATGGGATAAGAACATGAGGGAAAATGGTCTTGGATATGAGGAATAAATATTTAAGAATTTTTGACAGATGAATAGCAATTAAATGATTGGTTAATACCAATTTATTGGTTAATACCAATTGGTAATAGCATTAGAAGTTAATTAGAAAAACACAGCAAAATTATATGAATGGATGATCTGTCGAATCATGAAAAACAGGTATGTTTGTAAGAACAGTATTTTTCTCAAAACAATTTCTGATTTATAAGTCAATCAACTTTGTAAAAATTACTTTAGAGATAAACGTAAAGACTAAAAAACAAGCTGCACCATTAGATTTCATGAATGCTTCAAAAATAGTCTGCCATTAAATTTTGTTTTTCTCTTGAAATTAATTTGTTTACATAGTATTTTTGTTCCTTTGAAATGAGAAGGAAAACCTTGATATACAGGAAACATCACCGTTCATATAACTGAGAATCTAAGCATTCACACCATTGGCTATGCAATGTCTATGCAATCTGGTTCTAATGCTACCATGTATACAATGAAATGGTGTTTTTGAAATCTGAAATGCAAACAACAACAGCAACCTTATTGTTTGCTAATTCTGTGGATTGTTTCACAGAATTTTTATAAGAATTTAAGTGAGTATGTCCTAGTGTAGTTAGCACACAGTCTGCTTCTTTATCTGTACTCATGTTTAGAGATTTCCTGTGGAATTGCTGCCAGAACCTGCAAAGGTCACACTAAGGTTTTGTGAAGGTCTTTCTGGGTTTGTTGCTTCTGTGCCCGTGAGGCAACTTATCAAACACAGACAAAAATGCATGTAATATAAGCACTGCTTTTTGTGACAAGTCATCATATTAATGAAAGGAAGAGGCCTCCAGCTATGATGTGACTCCTGCATTTTTTGTTTTACCACCTTTGGGTCCTTTCACAAATGCACACCATACACTATATGCAGAGAACTAGAATAATCGTTTTAACTGTTCATTTTTTCTTTTAGGTAAATGAAAGGAGGTTGCTTCATGAAAGAAAAGACAGTATATAAAAATACCAAAGCTTTATTTTAGAAAAGCAAATTCTTCACTAACTCCCAAGGGAATTGTGTGGAAAGCTCATGCACACACAAACAGAATGTATATATATTTATGACTCTAGCTATGAAGTTACAGCAACACACTGTATTTCATTTTGTATTCACTATCAACCCAAATTGCTTCTCTTTCCAGCTAATCTTTCATCTCTGCAGTTCCTCTTTGGAACCTCATTAGATTAACAGGTCACTAAAACATTGTTTGATCATATTTCTCAACCACTTTTTTTCAGCTCATGACTCAACTCTGCAACATATGAAAGCCACATCATTTTTGCATTCATTTCCTGTAACATATTTTAAAAATTTAGAGCTAAGAAAAGATCTATTTCTTCCCACCTTCTCTTCTGTGTCACAAGGTAGTAGGTATTTTAGTTCAAGACTAACATGGAAAATAGCTAATTACACAGATTTCAAATTCGTCTGACTGAAAGATGTGCAAAATCCAACAGATAGGAATATGCAGAATATCTGGAGGATATGCAGAAGAAATTAACTCTTGAAAGAGAAGCATGAACTGTATTACTGGAATCTTATGATGCTCAAATAGACCTATGTCAATAGCTGGCATTTGGCTATACATTATTGACAAACTTTGTGATCTGATGTTTGATCTTACTATTGTCTATTCTGCTTAGTGTCCCAAGAAATGTGAGACATTAAATACTTCTCTTCCTTTGCAAGTCAAATGAAAATAGAAACATATATGTGTATAGAGAATATTTTGATTGTTTAATCCTCTACTGAAACCAAGCATCGGGGCAATGTCCAATTTAACACACAATGCTTGATGAAAAGGCAAAACAATTGGAGAGAGCACAGAAGAGAGTAACAAAGAAGAAAAAAGACCCAGAAAACATGACCTATGAGAAAAACCTGTAACAACTGGCATATTCAATTGGGAAAAAAGAAAACCTGAGAGCAAACATGACAACAGTTTTCTCACGTACAAGAGTTTGCCAGGAAGAGAAAGTACTGTCCTGCTCTTTTCTGCCAGACAGGGAAAAGGTGCTTAGACTCAAGTAGGAGTTCCTAAGGAAAACTACCCAGCTGTAGACACAATGAAACCTTGATCATACTGCCTTGGGGAGCTGTGGAATTGCCATCATCTCAAGTTTTTAAGCCTACAAAACATTCTGCTGGGAATGGGTCAGAGGCGAAGGTAAATGATTTCTCAAGTAACCTCATGTGTGCTATGAGCCAGTGATTTCTTCTAAAGGGAGCTGCACTCCTGAAAGTGCTGAAGTGCCTTCCACTACCAATGACTGTAAGACTGTGCTGTAGCTGGTACATTTGAGCACAAACTTGGGAACTGGACAAGGTAAAACTTGGCAGTCTATCCTCATGGCTTAGAAAGCTGTACGGATTTTTTTTTTTTAATTGTTGTATGCTTGTCTCAGAATTTGCACAGATGTGACCTATTAGATTTCAGAACTGAGCTGAGCTGTTTTACAAATGCAAATGTAAGATCCAAAACCAGCTGAAGTAAGCAGAAGAGTTTCAGCTGGCTTTGATGGCTTTGGAGCAGGTTTGCAGTGCGTGTGCGTTCAAGGTCATACACGGGCTTCTGTGTTGTGTGTGCTGGGGAGAGGAGGAAGGAAACATTCGTACAGCCACTTGCCCTGACTTGGAAGTGTTGGCTTTGTGTAATTGACTCAGGGGTGTATTTAAACTGCCTCATTTAGGAATTGAAATTACTGTGGCATTCTAGCTCAGAACAGAAAAAGTGAAACAGCCTAATTTCTGGGGTGGACAGGTTCCCCATTTGCCAGTTAAGAGACTTAATCTCTACACTTATATGAAACACTTATTATAATCTGAATACATACTTTACAATCAAATTGAACATATTTTTAAGCATTGGGCTTATCTAAAGTGTCTGAACAGTTCTTCAACAGGAATATAATATGGAACATAAAACTGAGTATCATGACTCACAAAAAAGGGAAGTGAAGTTTAAACATTTAAAAGGTCATATTTCATTTTTAGATGACGCAGAAACTATTTTATACACTCGTAACAATCAATTGGAAACACCTGAAATTTTTTAGTAATTTGTGAAGCTAATTAGCTGACACACTGAGAAATCCAAGTTATAAAGCATACCATAGTCAAATCAATGATAATAAGAAGTATTTTTTCAGTTTTTAATGTTCTATACAGGAACAAAATAATATTGCAGAAAATTGATTTTCTGTGGAGAATTTCCCTTGTTAAGCATTGTATTAATCATATTGAAAAACAATGAGATTTGTAAAATGGACTAATACCAAACAGTATTAGCAAAGTTCTTTCTGCCACAAACATAAACTCAGTCTGTGAAACTGAATCATGAAGTAGGTCAGTGACCAAAAGCCTAATTTTCTTACACAATGACCTCCTGTAAGGAACAATGTTCTCTGTGCAGTTATTTAGAGTTGACAAGCCATATCACCTCTGGGAAGGTAGATAAGGCTCTATATTGCACATTTTATAATTCTGAAAAAACTTTTTTGGTTTTTTCTTCATTCACTGACCTCTGCAAGCAGCTCCTTTTGTGTTAAATAGAAACTTTGTGGACCAAAGAAGACATATGCTAATACTGTAGTATATTACATATAAACAGTTAAAAAATCAAAGCTAAAGTGACTGGCAATGGGAAAGGACACTTCTATAAAGTTGTATTTTCTTAACAAATGTCAGAGCCCTAATTTTGCCAACAGGCTTTGGTTATTCTGATGGATTTATAACTGTGTTTTTCTACAAACTTCCTCTGTGACCTTTTTCCTCCCAACACTTCCCAGAGGCTTGGCTTCCTGTGCTCAAGGTCACTTCTGTTCTGCCAGAGCTGTGTTTCTTTCTGACTGCTGCAAAAACACCTCTGCCATAAGACAGAAGGTGTGAAAAGCAGGACCTCCCAGGACACGCTTCCCCTGTGCTGAAGCCCAGGCCCCTGCCCTTGGTTCATGTCTATGCTATGCTGTTGTTATGATGGGCTTGGCCTTGCACCATGCCAGTCCTGACCTCGCCTTGCTGACCTGACTTCCCAGCTTGATCTCAGACCTGTCACACCCCTGCAAGCTGTCTGGTGGTGAGTGGGTCATGGCTGAACCTGCACCTCTCATGAGTGGTTTTGCTGCCAGCCCCACCTTCCCTCATGGACCTACCCATGAGGTCAAGGTGCTGTGCCATAATCCAAGTACATGTAGACAAGAAACATGTATAATAAGAATATGAATTTTTTCTCATTTTTTGTCTTAATCCATTGAGGGCAATAAAAAAGCTTCACCACCTTTCTGAAGAGACTGGGATCCTTATTAATCAGCTTTAGCAAAAACTGTATTATCCAGCACAGTGACCAATGTTACGCAGATTAATACAATACATTGAACAAGGAAGAACCTTGAGATGTCTCTTCCTGTGGTATTGCAAGAATGGATTAAAAATGTCCATTAATTAATTATACTAATCACAGCTTTTTTTTTTTTTTTTTCCCTTTTCTATACCACAGGAAACATTCAAGTTCTGTGTGATTTCTTCATACTTTCTTTGAAATCTTGGCCAGGCAGCAGGATAGGATGCTGTCACTCAAGGCTGTTTAAAAAAAAATCCTTACAGATTTGCATACTAACAGCACAATGATCATTTCCCAATGCATCCTATTCTGTAAGCTTACACCGGTGTAATTGAAAAAGTTTAATTTGTACTAGTAAGATTTATTTTTCTTCATTTAAGAAGAATTTTCTCTATCACTCATATTCTACACATCTATCCTGAACTCTGGTTTAAGGCAGGTCCATAAAACACAGGGCTCTATCAGGATCCTATATACAATGAATCCTGCAGACAGTTTCAGCATTAATAAAAAAATAACTACTTTCTTAATACAGGTGAGATGAACATCAGAAAACTTCTCTTTTCTCCCTTCTAAAACATGGTGGGGTGCAGTGTAGATACTAGGCATTCCTGGCTTAGCCTGTTGAGAATGATTTGAGAACACTCAGCAACCTCAGTTTGCTGTGGCAGACCTAAGGCTTTTTGGTTGAGATGGGCCCTGGATGATCCAGGACTACTGAGTAGGCACTATGTATTTATTTTGTGCTGATCTACTTAGCACAGGAGGAAAATCAGGTATAGGAAGTCATAACTTTGGTGGGTGTAAGGGATGTGCCCTGAAATACTTGCATTGGCATTAGTACAAGGGAAAAAAAAAGTTTTAAAACATCAATGTTTATTATGGAGGGGAGAGAAATTTCTCATCATTTTGCTCTGTGAGGAAACTGAGTTACCTGTATTTCACCCTCTAGGATGGTGAGACTTGCAGCACCAGGCTGCAAGTAGAGCCCCAGGCACATTTCAGGCTGAAATGAACGACAGACAGAACACAAGAATTATGGAACCAGTAAGTAAAGTAGATTATGTCTGTCTGTAGAAATGCAGGTATTCCCCATTCTTGCAATGTAAAATAATCTTGGACTGTGGCCTGCTTTCAGGGCTATATCAGAAGTGCTGATGTAGAGGACACCCAGGATGCGAACAGGATGCTAACGTGCCCAGAATCCAGAATTTTCCCCTCGTTCTGTTTTCTTGGTAATCAATTTGGCTACAGGAACAGAATTTATGTAATTTGATTCCTCTACTCCTATAAAAGCTAATTTTTTTTTCAGAATGATTCAACTTCAACAACAGTAAATGTGGTTGTGGTTGAAACTTTTCTTTGAGAAGGAAGCTCCAGGCATTCAGAAGGAAAATGAGGATAGAATTATAGCTTCAAAAGCAAATACTCTTGAAGGCCATCACAGAGTTCATCATATAAAAGGCCATCATAAAAATCCGTAATATAATAGATGTGTGCCTCATTGATCCTCCTTGATGAAAGCAACTTGACAATTGTCCATAAACATGTAATGTCATATACAACTGTAAAGTATTGAATTAAGCTTCATTGCGATGTCTGATTCTCCATGTCTATTTCTACTCATGTACCCAATACTGAAAAGAAAA
The DNA here is from genome assembly GCF_036417665.1 of Passer domesticus. Classification (NCBI taxonomy): domain Eukaryota; kingdom Metazoa; phylum Chordata; class Aves; order Passeriformes; family Passeridae; genus Passer; species Passer domesticus. Next base: position 29,082,863 of record NC_087476.1, on the reverse strand, counting down.
ATATTCCAGGTACCCTTCTTCAGTATTCCATACTGTCTGATGTAGTCACCTCTCTGACCCCTGCATTGCTTATGATGAGGTGACAGTTCCCCCCCCTTCTCTGTTGATTTGGGTTTGGTCCTATTTTTTGTTTTGTTTTCTCCTGTTGTTTTTGGGTGTGGTGTAGGGGTTTGTGTGTGTGTGGTTTTGGGTTTTTTCTGCTTGTTTGACAAATGAATTTCAATTTTTCTAACTTTTGCCTAAATTCTCACGTATGAGACACTTGTTCTGGTTTTGCTCAATTAGAACAAAACTGGTGAAGAATATTTCAAGTCTGCTTTGGAGTTCCTCCTAGCAGATAAAAAATGAAAAATGGTTTGCTGACAAACTGTGCCAAGGGTTTTTCTTTTCTTTCTTTCTCTGTAAGTTTACTGCAACATTTGATATTACACACCATGAAATTTTGTTTTCTACTCCTGAAACATGTCTGGTAATTACTTGTATTATACTTGAATGCTTCTAATGGATTTAACACCCTACATATAACTTATAATCATCCATGTGGAGTCAGACTTGAGACATTCCCGGGGTTCAGTGATCAGCTCTTTGTTATCTATTATCAATGTGTAACCACCGGATATTTATCAGGCATTATACCAACTACAGCATGGGAAAATGCTTTCACTTTTGGGCATACACTTATATGTAAAAACTTGAAGGTAATCTGGGAGGGCTTTCTAGTACCTGTGACAAATTGCTTTGATTTTCTTAGTAACAAAGTAGTAACATGCTCTTAGATGCTCTCTATTTTTCTGGCTAGGATTTGGTGCTTTTTCTCTTCAAAATAGTAGGTGATCATGTCCTTATTACTCTTCGTACTTTCCCTATACCTTGTACTCAAACTGATGGTTAAACTAAACAGTGTTTCAAACCCAAGGAAATATTCCCTGCCAGGTCTTCTCAGAGAAACAGTTATCAATTTGATAGATCAGAAATCATGAGGCCAACAGGACTAGGGAATGATTGTTCTTATTGTTCTCCACAACTGCCTGAAAGGAGGCATCCCATCTCTTTCCCCAAGTAACAAGTGACAGGGCCAGAGGAAACAGGCTCAATTGCATTAGGAGAAGTTTCCATCGGATACTAGGAAAAAATTCTTCACAGAAAGGATTGCCAGCCATAGGCATGGGCTACCAAGGGAAGTGGTTAAGTCAGTATCCCTGAGGTATTTAAAAGATGTATAGATGTGGCACTTAGGGACATGGTTTAGTGTTACATTAATGATTGGACCCAATGATCTTAGAGGTCTTTTGCAATCTAAGTGATTCTATGATTCTATGTGATCTGTTAATATCCTTCCTAACTTTGTTTCAGGAAAACTTATTCATGCTCATGTTAGTCACTGTAAAAAATTGTATAGGACCCTAAAATTAATGTTAAGTTTTATTTCTCTTATAATGAGATCATTTATTTGAGAATCTCATTTTTTTCCTACTAATTCTCTTGAACTGATAGTTGTTCTATTTGCCTTCTGATAGGCACTTGTTCTTTTAGGATCAGTTTAGTTTCAGATCACAATACATTACCAAGCTTTCATCATTACAGACACCAGTGATTCCTTGAGAATCTAAGAAGAATTTTTCTAGTTAGCCTCCAACCTGTAATAGCTGTCTTTGACATAACTAGATATCCAGTTCTTTTTAAGAGGTGCTTTGAAGTGTTATTTTTTGGTTCTACTTAATTCTATATAAATGAGATTGTCTTACCTCCTGTGGCTTGATCAGTTCCACAAAAATTTCTCTGCAGGTGTCACACAGGTTTCTCTCCTCAAGGCCCTGATTTTTAATCTGTACCTCGTTCTCCTTAATAATCTGATCTGTCAGTGTTGGCCTAAATTTCATTTGTATGGTGATGACAGACAGATTGATGTTATAAAATTAGCCCTCAATACTCCTTCTCATCTGTGTTGCCTGCATGACAAGCTGATTACAAGGTTGGACATTTAGAAATTTTGTACAATTTAATGCCTCAGAAATATATGATAGCTAGGGGAAGTAGACACCATTTAAAATCCTAATTCTTGTCTAAATCTGTCATTGTAGGCTCACTATAAAGAATTCTGCAACAGTGAGGACCAAGAATCAGATCTTAGCACTAAAATCATGTTTCTTTTTATATATCACCAAGTGGTGGCAAGTGTGTAGCTCTAGAGCTCCAATCCAACATGATACTCACCCAATAACAATAATCAGAATAGCCACTGGCAGTTTTGAACTGAAGAAACTGAAATTAAATTAAAGAACTATTTTGGCACATTTTTCAGTGTATCTTTTAATTTTATGTAAATAGAGATAGAGACTCTTTTGGGTCATGTGTTTTAGAACTTATTTGGAGAGATTCAGTGTTCTTAGAATGATTTTTACACAAGAATTAGATTAGTATTAGTAGATGGCATCAAACTCAGATGCAATTCCAGTGGACATACAATGAAGAGTGTCTCCAAAATATCATTTCCAGCAGAGCTCTTTGAAGAGGTTGCAGTAAAATCTGAAGCCAGGTTAATGTTTTCTGATTTGGTGTTTTATCTGAATATGAAACACAAGGCAGAACTGTTGAGTTTTTCTTACTCATAGTCACTTAGTTTTAACAAAAAGCAGAGCCTACTTTTTCAATTAATTCATAGTTAAAATAATTGAACCAGCCAAAATTTGAGGAATTTTAGTCTAAAATTTGAAAATCAATGTTTCTGTCAATAGGGTCTGGAATGTAAGGCAGACTGAAAGTTTGCATAAAATTTACACAGTCTTCATTTTCAGCTTTCTATCTCTTTACATGTGAAATAAATTTCTAAAAGCCCCCAAACAAATCCATAAAAGTAATCTCTTATCTCTAGATGAAAGGAGGTCAGCTGATTATAGGTTCTCATCTCACATGTCAGAATAAGAATAGTATGTTCAGACGGTCTGCTATGAATAAATGCAACATGTATTTTTCATGTAACAAGTTTTTGTCATTCTCACATAAGGCTTACTGAATATGTAAGGTTCTCCATGTGGATTTCTAGACAAGAAATTTTTAGGTATATTAAATATATGATTTCTTCTTTGTCAGCATGACAGAGGAATTCTTTTCCTTTCTTTTCCTGAAGCATGGGTATTTAAGACCTAAAATTCCTGCATATTAACCAAAATTGGCCCAAAATTCTCTAGTTATAACATTATTGATTTTCCTTCAACTCTATAAATTTGCATAGAAAAATGAATTTAACCAATATTACAAAATGAAAACTTCTGTCAACATGTCTTATGAGCAAATATTTTTATTGTGAGTAGCTGTTTCTTCTGCTGTGCATTTGATTAATTTTGTTCCTGTTCCTAATGCTTCTCTTTGTAACTGGGAATAGGGAAAAATGTCTGGAAAACAAAGAGACAAAAAAATCCTAAAATACCTATACTGCTTGCATGTAATTTCTCACATCCCATTGCCCACTGCATTGATTTTCTCTGTGTTAAAAGCAGACTTTCCTGTTCAAACAGAGCTGATGGTGGCAGAGAGCCAACTTGCAGCTGGGCTGGGGACTCCCACAGGCAGGTCAGTGGAGTAGGAGAGTTTAAAACAAATACATCACTGCACTGCCCTTCTTTTCCTGGTGACAACAATGGCAATGGGATCTCATAAGGAAGATTCTCTGGGTCAAATCCACAGCTATAATGTGATCCTTAACTGTAAGACTTTGGGTTAAAGCCAACAGACAAAGTGAATAATGTGGTTATTGACTGAAGCTAGACTATTCAGAAAAGAGAAGAGGAACAAAGAAAGTTGGGAACTAATTAATTTTATCTGCTTACAGATGTCATGCAAAAAGAGAGCTATCTCCACTTCCAGGATAAACTGTGAGCATTTTGGAGGCACATTTGGTGTGAAGAAATGTCACTGGGCACTGAGTACATGCAAAAGTATTGGTTCTATGTAGCCAACCTAGACCATAAACTTATCATGAAAACTGTACAAACATTCATATGCATGGATATTCTTGGAATTTATTGATAACAGGATCCTGTACCATCTTTGGCATTACAACAAATATCTTTACACCGAGTTTTCTCATCCACAGTCTTAAATCAGTCTTAGGCAGTTCAGAGCTACATGGAATTTAGGTTTGAAAAGGAGGGCAGACAGCTGAGAAAGGGGTTTTACCCCATTCTCTAGATGAAAATATTTCACTACATTCGTGTCCCTTATTAAGATAAAAAGTCTGAACTTTTACTGTTTATGTTAACATATTCTTTTAAAGGCAATGGAGAGTGTATAGGGATGTAAAATAGGCTTTAACAGAAGATTAAAGAATCACTCTTCCAACTACTTCAGGTTAAGAGAAGACACAGAAATCCATTTTTAGGCAGAGTCAAATAAAATTCAATACGAGGATACCTGCATCTCCTCAATTTTGGTTCTAGTTGCTTAGCTGTTAAACCTAATGCCTTTTCAATATTATTCGTAACATACTGAGCCAGTTTCACTGGTGTGCTTTGCTTTGCTTGTTTGTACCTCTTCAAATATGCACAGCAGGCATGAACTGAGTTTATTCAGCTGATTAAGGTGATTGGCATCAATGGAGCACTGTGAGACAGAATGTACCAGTAAGTGTGCCCCTTCTTTAAAAAATCAATGTCAAGTGTTGAGATCCCTTCTACCACTTTAGCAGACTAAGGAGGAATACATTGGTTTTTTATTTTAAATATAAAGAAGGTCACATACTTGTTCACATTTTTCTGTGACAATGGTAATGTGCTTGTAGTTGAGTGAAATTTTGGTCAATTTGACACATTCACGGGGAATGTCATGTGCATATATGACAAACTCATATGCCAACACATCAATTCAGCAAAGTGTGCATTCAGATTTCACTCTTGTTCCTTCACATTTCTGAGCATTCATATGGCTTTATAGAAGTGCTATGCATAAATTTTTGTTTGCATGGAATGTTGCTCCACACTCTACTTTGCAAATGCCCAGAAAATTCTGGGTCAATGGTTTTACACAAAAAAAAAAAGCATAAAAGGGCTGAGCATCCAGCAGATTGTATCTGAATAGTGGAGAAACTGTCTTCTCTGACTTTATATTTGTTTTATGTATATACACTGGTACACTGTGTAGTAGTCCTTCATAACTCAGGATAGGTGGACAGCAAAAATCATGCATATACATGACTAAACCTTGCGTTGCAAAGCCTTAAAAGAAAAGCTTCAATATACATTCTTGCTGTTGTGCAAGATAAAAGGAAGAACCGGGGAAAGACCTAGCTCTCCAAATGCTGATCAGCTTCTGCCTCTGGCTTTCTCAGCCTACCACAAGAGATCATCACATGGTTCTGTCAATGGTAACTACAGATGAGTTTTGGTGGGCCATATATAGAAAAACTTAATAACCTGCAGGTAGTCTGAGGTCTATACATATTGTGTGATAGAAAATGAAGAAAGTGTCCCTTTCAAAGAGATATTAAAGAACTCAGCTTTTCTCAAAAATTCTTTGACATTCAGAATAATTAAACAGAATGGTTTTACCATGACTGTGAAAAATTCAAGAGCAGCAGATACTGAACATATGAGTTTATATTTATGCAGTTTGTTCAGATCAGGATTCTTTTAAAATGAAGGATTTAAAATGAAACTAAATTTCAATTCTAGTCATGTATCTGTAATGTAATTCACAATTATTTCAGCAGTTTTAAAAGGTCTTCACTTTGGAAAGTTTAGGATTTGGATCTAGAGTACACAGCAATTTAAAGTTATTGGAGCGCTTCAGAAATTGAAACTCTAATTTGGAAGAATGAAGGTCTCCTAAAAACATGAAGCACACTAATAATTTTAAATTATTTTCTCATTTGCAAGCTGAGAATCCCTACCATTTAAAAGAAAGACATGTTTTACAAAAAGTGAACTGCTGCAATAATTTCAAATCAGTGAATATGGTGTAGAGACATCCTGAGGCACTGAAGTGCTCCACTTTTTTTATGGAAGACTTTCAATCTTTTAAAAAAAAGCAAGTCTAAGAGTTTCTTCTTGGCAAAACCAAAGACACGGTGAAGCTGTTTGAGATAAGCAACATCCATAATACAAAGGAAGGAGTAAACATTTCAGATGGACACAAAAACCATGTGGGCATCTGTGAATACAGCTGATAGCTCAGTTTTCCTTATAGGTGTGTTCATTTATCATAATTTGTATTATATATAAAATCAGCAGATCAGCCTACTTTTTTATCCTCCACTCCATGTTCTTCCCTCTGTGTTAAACTGTCACTATTTCCCTAGTTTTGGAAACCATACATATTTGACCTCATAACCTCTAATCTCTTCTTATGCAAACCCAATTATCATCCTACCTGTTCCCTGACTAGGTTTTACAACATATATTCCTTGATGATTTTTAAATTTCAATTTCAGTCCTCACACTGCTCGGAACATTTCTTTTACAGGTTCTTTATGATCTATCATGTGATTCTGATTATAGCTTTCTGAGGTTTTCTTTCCTTCCACTCTGTGATCTCAGTATTATTGATCTTTCTTGAGGATCTCAAAAAGAAGGTCAATATCTACAGCTTTTTCATCTCTTTTGAGCCTCAGCACCTAACTGTTCTTTAGGCAGTTTCTTTGGAGTTCCTGTTTTCTTTGCCCCATCAATTATGAAAATTTTGAAAGCTCTCCTCTCTTCTTCCATATCTGCATATGAGTAGCTCTGAACATCATATTCATTCAGGTCACACTGACTTTGCAACTTTTTAATCTAAGTTTCTTTTCCCTTCACTTGTTGTGAGAGAAATATTTGGAAAAAATAACAGGGACAAAGCAGGTAAAGTAGGCCAGAGAACAAAATCGACCTGAAGAAACTGATCACTAAGGGGAGCTAGTTTGTAACTAATTCAATACATTTCTATTAAAATGAATGAACACATCACCAAAGTCACTAAAAATGAGGGAAAACTAGAGAGGTGTACAACTGTGTATTAGAAAATAATTTTGCAAGTGAGATCAACATTATTTTTATGTCAGAGATGATAAAGCTTTGGTACAGGAAAGAGAAGTCATTTTCCCAGCATCATTGAGTATTACTGGGAATCTAAAGTGTGTTCCCAGCCAACTGACCTCTTTGCTTGGCAACTCTGCTACCAGTGCAATCTATCCATATCACCTGCAAAAGTACAAGCTTCAGAGGAAGCAGAGACAAGAATAAAACACCATGAACAAGTATTCACTGCATTCAATAGTGAATTCCTGAGATACTGAAGAACACCAAAGAGAAAGACCAAAACTGGAATGGTAATGCTGGCTGCAGTTTTCATGTTGCTGGAGAAAACAGATTCAGAAAAGCACTGGAGTATATTAATGAAGAACCTGATAGGCACAATGAACTTTTCACTTTTGGAAAACTGTATAGTTCACTAACAAAGCTACCTTTAAGACAAAAACCACTAGATTTCCCTTATGTGTATGTTACACTTTCAAAATGGAAAAGGCTTAAGATTAGGCCAAAGTTTATAACTGTATTCTGTTTTTCTTCTTTTTCTAATTCCACTTGCTAACTGAATATCTCTAATTCCAGTTTTTACCAACAATGGCTAACTTGCACTTGTTTTCTCTCCCTCTGCCATTCATTCGATTAACACTTCTTTTCCAGGCCTGTCCTTTCTACATATCTCCTCTCTAAGAAGCTGCTGAAGCCTTCACTTCTACCCCACCAATCTGGAAATGTCTCTTCATGTACTTTGAGTCACCTTAATTTCAAAGCTTTTCTCCTGTCTGTGACCCTTTGTACAACCTATACAAAGAATAAAAGTACATACTTGGAGCATCTCTTGAATATATTACCAAAGAAACTCCTGGTGCTTGAACAAGAAAAATAGTTCTTCCAAAATCTTACAGTGTAAGAGAGAAAAAAACCCACTATCAATGGTTCAATGTCTTAAAGTAATTCAATTGATACAGTTTTAACTTTGCTTACAACATGTTAATTTAGGTGTCTAGCCAGCAGAGTCTGTTTTCCACAGAAGTTCACACTTTGTTTGAATATTTTCTTTTCCTGAATACTTTCCAGTTAATTACAGTATAAGACACTTCTCCCACAGAGACAGGTTCTCAGCCTTGCCTCTAGCACACATTGCAGTGTATCTTGTCAGCATTATGTTTGTTGTTTTCCATGCTGTGCCTGGAGCCAGTCCAGCCTATTGTCTTTCTCTGAATCTGCTTTCAGCCTCACCCACCCTCTCTGTTCCTTTTGTCCTGTCTGTCTGCCACTGTGAGTTGTGCTTTTATTTCTACTGACCTAAATACTGATGACTCACCTTTTCCCCCTGAGTTGTTTCCCCTTAGGTCCCATACAAAAACACCCTTGCTTTCTTTATAATGCATGCTATTTCTATGTGCTTAAGATGCCTAAGATCTTTCTAAGAAGCACAACATGTACTACAAATCCAGTACTAATACAATAGAACAATAATAATACAATAGAAGTAAAGATATAGATACAGTTTTGTCAAAGTTACAGTATAATTTCAATAAATTTTAAAAGTACAGGGAGTTTGACTACGAAGACAAAACGCAGGCCTGACCTCTCTGAAGTCAGTGATAGTAACATCAATATACCACAATCAGATCTTTGACCACCCGATTAGCCCTACAACAAATTAGGTACTCAGGCCTTCTTTACAAAGTGCATTTCTGTTGGCTTTTGAGTGACCTGAAACTTGTACTTCACTGTGTTGGAGATGCTGATTACTACTTTTGTGTTTCTACCCATTTGTCTAGTATTTTCTAAACAAAATTCTGAAGGAATAAACTAAGAATAATTTAATTTTTCTCATTTTTAGTACATAGCTACACTATGGGTTTTCAAGAATTCTTTTGACTTAAACTTCTGAAATGCAAAACAAATTCTGCCTATCTCAAAGTTGTTGTAAACTGAACTTACAAATGTATTGTAATACAAGGCAAGAAGAGCTGAACAAGACTGAACAGCAGTCAGCAGCAACTTTTCCATTTGTGTCTATAAACACCCATTTATACATGTTGGTATAATGAAAACATGTGCTGAAGTATGAACAGTTTAGCACACATAAAAATAAGAGTTAATTTTTAAAATACGTTCTTTTGGTAATATACATATATATATATATATATATTTCTTTTTTATTAAGACTCCAGCTAGCTTTTGTTTAAAGGTAACTCAACCTCATTTTAAGTATCAAACGTGGCTACAGAAGCACACAGGAGATCCTATTGAGCCATGGCCTAATCAAGGAGGATTCTATTTACATAAGTCATTTTCTGTATGCATTTTGCCACCATTTTGCTACTTAAGTGAATAAATGTATTTTAATTTAAAAAAATGATTATTAAAAAAAATCTCCAAGAATTGCTTGTTGACTGAGAAAAGTGTTATTCTTCTAGACATTTTGTGTCAGAGAAGTAGGTAATGAATCTCTTTGATCTATCTTTGGAGCACTCCAGATAACTGCAAGCAGGTTGAGTCAGATGTCAGACAGATCAATAGCTTAGAGGTGATGGAGTCATTGGACAAGCTCAGCACTAGCAGAAGGAAAGAAATGGTCACAGGGAATGTTTATGGTGAAATAGAAGCAATTTTAAAGTAACATAACAAAGGAAAATTAGAACTGCTCTTAAGGATAGATTCTATAGAACTATAATGTACAGTGTCTCTCCAATGTAAGCTAGGTTCCCACTAAAGATGCACATTGATTTATATAAAACAGGGTTGTAAGTGAGGAACAGAAACAGGTGATCAAAGTAAAAATATAAAACTGAGAGTATTTCGAAAAAAATGAGAAGTTCATATGCTGTTCACCACCTTTTATTACAAGTCCTTATATCTTTGTATTAACTATATTGAAGTTTCCTGAATCATCTCCAGCTAAAGTATACTTTCTTAATAGTGAGCTGATCAAAATTATACCTAATAAAGTAAAAGTCTTAGACCACCAAATGCTATGCAAACACCCAATTAACTTGAAGTAGACTTTTCTCATGTGGCCACTACTGTACTATCTGCACAGTTTTGTGAAACAATTAGAGAGATAGGTTGTGATTAATGATGCTTGGAGATATGAACTTAGATTAATATGAACTTTTTTCCCTTTCTTTTTATGTTGTAGTGCCTGTGAAAATATCCTGAAACTATTTGCAAATGCAGGTTGAATTTGCTGGGCAGATGTGTCTGGAAGAAGTATTGCAGAGAAAACTCACAAAAATTGTAGTTGAAGAGATGTAGTTCTCTTTTTTCCTATCCCCTGGGTTAAAGCACTGCCATAAGGCACAGAAAGCCTTGGGTCCCCTTCCTCTGTATTTCTGGAGGAATCTGAATGCCCTACTTCTCAATGGAGTGTCATACTCTTCTGAAAGAGAATTTTGGTGCAAAACCTTAGTGCCTCAGGCTGAAGCAAAAGACATTAATAGTCAATATAACAGAATAGGCATGTTTCACCAGCACTTTTACCTAGAAGTTAGGAGGCAGGTAATTTCCCATCTTAAAGGAAGGAGGTTTATAATCTATTCTCCTGTGAATCTCTAATTATAGGTATGAAACAGAGCTGTACCAATACTGACACTGAGATCATCTTCTCACTTTCATTAATTCAGCTCAGTAAGAGTTGTTTATAGTTTCAAACACATCCTTTTGCCCTTACCATTTACATAACTAGCTCTCTTCCCTTTCTCCATCCTCAAGACATATTCATGGTCCCAATTCAATTCCCCATTGTGTAATTGTGATGTAGAGCTTTTGGGAAGCAGATTGCTGGGTTAGATCACCCACAAAGTGTGGTTAACTTAAATCCAAAGGTACTTGTTACTTCCCAGCAGCATGCTTCCCTTCATGGTACTCCATTTCCAGAATTTTTTGTTGTTGTTTCAAACCATGTTGAGACTTGTGAGCTTTCTTCCTCCACTAGAAAGATAGTGTGAAACAGAGTGAAACAATATAACTAAATAATCATGGCCTGATAGCTTGACATTGCAGTTCAACACTTCTAAATAGACAAGCACTGATACACAACAATTTTGTGATACATCTATGGAACATTAAGATGCATTTATCAGTAAGTTGTAATTGGGTATCATTTCACCATGACTGGCTGCAATTTCATCCACTAAAAAAGAGGCTCTTTCACCTCTGTGAGTTTGCAGAATTCAAACTCAGTACAGCAGAATCCAACTTTCTGACAGTGATGTACACTCTACAGAGGACACAAAGGGTTCCTTCATATAAAATCAAAAAGAGCAAGCTATTTCAATTTTGTCAACAGGGAAACAGCACAGTTTAAGGATATCTATATCTAAAAATGCAAACTTGTACAGATACACACAAGCAGTATTTTGGCCTTCTGTGATCTGTTTTGTAACAGGAAGAGAGCCTTTTATGAACATAACCTATCTTTAATTATAGACACTGCTACTGCACTTTATGTAAATTTTCTTGCATTCAGACTTTTTTCTTCTGTTCTCAGAATATGTTTACTGTATCCTTCTTACCTTTAAGACCACACTTAATCTACTAGTATAAACACACTGTGACCCAAATGAAACATTTCATCTCTCTGATGTCCGTATGCAAGGCTACCTAAGAATCAATTAACAGAAATTTTCAGTCTGAAATAATTTTTCTGCTCCTATACAGCTGGAAGATCTTTGTCATCTCCTTCTACAAGAGCTACTGATTACTAACTTAGTTAGTAACCTACATGCGGTTTGAGGGAGAACACAACAATAGAAGTGTTGTAAGCATTCTGCCTGCTCCTTGTACTTTGAACAGCAAGGAAATGCTTTTTTGCTGAAAAGCACCATAAACAGTTCTGCAGCAACAAATGAATATATTTGTTAACCCCTCATTTTCTTCAATAATCTAGTTATTAAAAAAATTACATAAATGTTGTATCAATTTCTGCATTGATACTTTGACAAATTTTTACTAGGAGATGTATTGTAGAGATTGACAGAATTCAGCAGGATTAGTCTTGATTTTAGGTTATCCTTCAATAAATTTGGGACAATTTAAACTAGCATCATCTAAGTTTAACATGATTTCAGGGGAATTCACCATATTCTCCAGCAAAAAACCCAACATTTACAGTTGAGGCAATTCCAGTGATGTGTGCATTTAGTGGAACTGTGATGACAAATTTAACAGCAGAATGTCTTACCTGCCCACGTCATTGTGCCCAAGAGTTATTTTCCCCCTATAATGATTACACTCATAAGCAGAGGAGCTAGTTAGGCATTTCTTAGGCTACTTCATACCATGCTGTCCATTGTGGGGGCAACTCCAAAATGTGTCACTTCCTGAAATGCATAGGTATGAATAGCAGGAGTCCAGTTGCTGTTACATGTTTTGGGGAGATAAAATTTAGAGCGATCTCTTCTTGAGGTCATTGGATACCCTTAAAAAACAGAGTGGTTTCCATGCATCCCTGAGCATAAGGCAAACAACTTTGCCTGGATGTGGCATGGAAATAAGTGTACTTCAGTACTGCAGTGGTTTGGAGCCAAACACAGTATCTACACTTGAAAAGCTGAAGTTGCTCTTCAGCGTTTTAAAAATGCAAATGGTTGCTACTCAGGGCAAACCACATGAGATTCACTCCACCTGCTTTGCACAGATCTGACTGTACAATGCAGCTGGGCTTACAGATGTTCTCCATTGCTGAGACAATGCAGCACAGCCAGAGCATACCAGTGAACATAACTCTGAAGGTACAATTAGCATAAATAGTTCATTTGGGTTAAGAAAGTATTTTTTATGCTTGATAGTAATTTTTTTCTTATAAGAATGGACAATAATGGGGCACAACCCTTGCCTCACTCAGTTTTTTTAAGTCTGGAAAAACTATGAGGACTCCTAACAACAAAACCTGCTTCACTATCACCAAGAATGCAAGAGGCATTTGCTAAATTGGTTGTACAGATAGGGCTAAGTGGTTAAAATATTGCTGACTAGCTTCCTTCCTTCCAAATTAAAACTACCATTGTTCTCAACAATTAAATTATCAAAGAGTCGGCTTTTTAAAAGTAAGTGTCACTATTACCATAGTGGGAGCCCGCCATTAGAGTCTGTTTATTTGTTTGTTATTATCACAAAGTAATTTTGAAGTGAAAGAAAAATGACCAAATACTGTAGACAGGTATCACTTGAAATTAGTCTTTTACAACACTTGTAATAAAATGACTCTACACAGTAGAGTAGAAAAAGGTCTAATTTAGCTCAGCATCCTTTCTGATGTGGAAGACAGAAACAAGGCAAGCCTATGGTGATATGTCTGTGGACATCCTTTGAGATGTCAGGGACTTGGGGACTTCATGACCTGGAGGTTCCTTTTGAATCCACTGAACTTAATAGCATTTATAGACCTGACATCAGTGAACATGCCTAGGAGGTTTTGCAATTAATTTAGATTTTTGGCTTCTAGAACATCCAGCACATTCAGCTTCACAATTTAATTACATACTAAGTGAAAAAGTGCTTTGTTTATTTTAAACCTCTTATCTGATAATTTCATTAAGTGCCTACTCATCTTCCATTATTGTGTTTTCTGCCTTTGCAGTATTTCTAGTTATTCACAGTGCTTCAGAGACACTGCCACCATCTCATTTGGTTAATTGACAACATAACCTTAATGTCATATTCTTACCATTCAGGCATTAAAGCTCATTTCATAGAGACCCTATGGTACATTTTGAATCAAACTTAACCCACTCTATGTTATATTTTAAGGTAAGAGGGAACCCCACTATTACATTACAATTATTATTCACTCATAAAATTCCTTACATATTTATTATAAAGAAAGTTGCAATTAAATTCTTGCATCTTACTGCTTAGGCACCCAACATACTAAAAAAATTACTGATACCACTGGTGTTTTGCTACCTTTTTAATGTAATATTTGTAATTGGATTTTTTTTTTTGGGTAGTTCTTCACTGCTATTCTTTTTTCCCTAGGACAACTTTACCTTCACTTTTCAGGTATGTATCATTATTAAATATATGCTGTTCTATATCTAAAAAAATAATATAAATTTTAAACTTTCCTATAATTTAATTTGCAGTTCAAGTAGCCTAACCTATTCAGATTTAAGGAAAAGTCCATGTCTTTTAGTTGGTTTTAATATAAATGTCTTCCCAGTTTCTGTATCTTCATACAGCAAATGTGTATGATTGTCTACATGTGCTACAGTTTCCTATGTCCTGTAAAGGAAACTCAGAATATTTTAAGTCTTTTTACAGAGGAAATCTCACCTCTTTACATTTAGATAGCATTTTACTTTTGGGTCTTATCTTTTACTCTTTTTTATTTCTAGTGTCCTACACATCACAGTTACTACAGTGAAGATAATGTCTAAATGCTTTGGATGCTCCAGATATTTTCATTTAGCACAGAAGTCAGTCATCAGTAAAAACTCAAACCTGTCTGTGTGCATTACACCAACTGCTATTTACCTAAAAATGTTCCACTCTTCTTATCAGTGAAAGCAAATCCATTCTGAAGGTGTTTGTGTGTTCCCCGTCTCTTTCAAAATATTTTCAGAACAGTGGTCAGAAGCAAATGGGATATAATAATGTCTTCAAACAGTTTTGGGAAGAAAGGCATTAAATTTATCTTCAGCAGCACAAAAAATGCTTTATGACAAAGTAATATTTTTTTTTTTTTTGGGAAGACTATCTCTTGAAACAGAGAAAAATTATTCTGTGATTTTCTTACACTGATATGGATTTAAAAGAAACAAATTAATTTTTTTTCTTTCTGTATGCAAGATTTTACTTTTTTATAAGATATAAATCTACTTCTTTTAATCATATTGAGATGCTCAAAACGTCCACTGCTCTGTTGGGAGGCTTCATTATTACACATTTGATAGCTGGAAGTGTTAAGCATGTAGAACAAGCAAGAAAAATAATTTTCCAAAACTTTAAAACACCCTCCTAGGAGAACACTCCTAAGAATGTTGTAAGGAAGAGGCAATATATGCATTCAATTTATGCTGAGTTTGTTTATTAAAGGATTGATTCAGATCCAATGGATTCTGACTGAGTAGAAACACAAAGGCTCTAAGTAAACTTCCCATGCAACTCAACCACTTATAGCCAGAAAGAGGGCTGCTAGACACAGTGTGACTGACTTTGAGGAAGAAAGTGTATATTAGGAAGAAATTAATATTCTTAGGGCTTCTTCTACTACAAGAAGATATTCAGATAATTGTCTTCTTTTCTCCTTGTACATTTGGTTGCAATTCCTCAATTTCAATAATTTTCACCAATGGGCTTCCTTCAATCATTATAAAAGTGTCATGGAAAATATTTACTTCTGAAAGATAATTGGGCTTTTTCAGCTGAAAGTTAAAACTAGAGTATTTTTGTTTATTTAAAATTTACATGGAACCATATCTGTTTATAATCCTAAAGCCACAGACTTGAGAAAAGATGGCAATTGTCTCTTGTACTCATACATTAGGTTCCTAGCTATTGCCACTTGCAACTATACTACAATAATTACAAGAGAATTAAGAGATACAAGAAAGATGAATATGAACTCCAGTATTAATAAAAAACCCTCAGAAATAATATATGTTCTTGAATTACTGCTTTTGACCAATCTGTATCTAGCAGTTAAAATAAAGCCAATATAATAAAATTTTAGAGATGCATGATGGACAAGAATGAGATGGTATATGTGGACATTTAGCTTCCTCTTTCATTTTTGCAGTTCACAATTTTTATTTTAAGAATCCAAACATCCACTAGATAGTGCATGTGATTCAAAAAAAGCAGTGAAGAGTCATGTCCTGTGAAGCACCAGATCATAAATGATACTTAGGAGTGTCAGATGAGAAAACATGGTTGTTTTCAGAGTTCATGAAAGTTGTTTTCCTTTTAGATAGTACCATTAAACTGACTGAATAAGATGGATAGAAACATCTCTACACTTACAGGCCAGTAATGTGTCAATTTTTCTTTTACCTTTAGTGTTTTTTTTCTTTAATAAAGTGACAGCTTACTGGTCTTTATGATGTGGATTTTATAAAGCACTTTTATAAAGCATCCATTTTTTTTTTATATTTATGAAGCAGATACATTTATGGAACTTAGTGACAGCATAATATCAGTTATCACATCTTTTACAAAGTTAAGAGAGCTCTCAAAAAAAAAGTGCTGTCATTTAGTGTGTCAGGCAGAGCAAACAAGCAATATCAACCTGGTGACCTTAGCTGTGGTGTGTCAGACTGAAGTACGGAAGGCAAAGTTTTGTAGTGATCCTATTTTTTCAGTAAATATGCCATTATTATTTAAGGCCACAAGGTTTGTGTTAACCTGACAGTGTGAGGACCCAGGACAGGTCTCCCTGTACTGACTTCTTTCAGTTGTCAAAGAAATTTTATAGCAGCCTAAATTTGCTTTTACTTAGTTTACAGCAAATGCAAGTAATTATTTTGTGCGTGAACTGAACTTCCTGTGGAGACACAAGATAGTTCCAGAGTTCCCAACAAATACAAACTGCAGTTAATATAACCAGAAAACACAATCACAACAAACCACAGTCAATTAGTGCTCACTACATGCTAGTGGCTTTGAAATCAAGTAAATCCAGCAGTGGAGGTTGCAGAGGTAACTGATTGATTGGGAACCCAAGAAAAAAAAGGCATGTGAGCAGACTGTGTTAAGACACGTATAAAAATAACACCAAGCATACTCAACATCAAGGAAGCAGCAGCTTCCTCCCTGCACATTGCACTTCTCCTGTTGATGCCCAGAATGCTGATATCTCACTGTAACCCTTCCCCCTGCTCTGCCTGAGGAATACAGAAAGCATCAGCTTAGGACACAGGAATATTGTACAGGGAGTACAATACCAGAGGAAAGGTGCAGATAGTATGAATTTTTGTATAACAATTTTGTCTGTATTACTAATGAAGTTTTTCTGCATTAATTTGGTCTGTGATTGTTAATAGCATTGTAGCTGAACTAATGACAGATTTTTTGTCTTTTGATAAGCCTGTAGAAATTTCAATTAGATTAACCCCTTTTACATATGTTTGTTCCCTTTTGCCTCCAACAAGATTTTGAGTGTTAAAATAGATACCAACATGAGAAAGGAAGATGTTTCAAAACTTTCTCCTAGTATTATCCACAGAGTAATTTTCAGATTATTAGTAGTACTTGCAGGGGAGAGAGATGATTCTAAGTAGCTGGCTGAATGTAATGCATACTTCTGAGTCAGTCACACAGTATAATCCTGCAGAAAATGCAGATGAGAGGAGGCTCATCATTTGGATGGATGAACCTTGATTAATTTTTTTTTTTGCAGTTATGTTATATTTCCTTCTGAGAATGGGGCAGAACAGCTGGAAGAAATGTCACTGCTTGCTTTGTCTTAGCCATCAAAATGGCAAGAGAAGAAGGATCACTTATTGTCCAGCAGCATTTGAGCATACACAGTTATATCTTCTGATTTAGCTGTGTATGCCCAAATGCCAAAAAGTGTGACAAAAAGTGTGAAAGCTCAGACAACAGACTGCCTGGAACAAGATTTAAGGAATCTTTAAGGAATCTTGAAAATACAAGACCACACACACAGACTCTGAGCTGACATTTTAGAAAGAACTTTTCTAGGGATCCAGCAGGAACTACAGTTTGCTGTAATGCAGCATTTGCCTTTTAAAAAATTTATTTATTTATTATTTCTTGCATTACTTAATATCAGACAGGTTACTCCTCTTTTACTTTACTACTCTTGGTGATGGGAGATATTTAAATTTATTTAAGCACAGTATTCATACTTGATTCATAGTTGCATCTGCCTTTTTGAGATCCCATGTTTTCTAAGAACAGTAAAACAGTCCCTACAATAAAAAAACGTACCAGGCAATGTCCATTCAAGGGATGCTTTCATCACTGGAAAGTATACAAAATGTGGTAAGTTTGTCCTAAGTTTGTTCTATCATCTTTTAGTTTGAAGACTCTTCAGTGAACCAGCTGAACTCTGATCTCTTTTAGATGCTGCTTGTACCTTACTTGTCTTAGCTTCCTTATTTACCCTTTCCTGCGCATGCATCTCATTTAACAATATGTCTTCCATTCTAGTTGCACCACCTGAATTGAAGCTTGTTTTCATGCACATTTGGAGAAACAATTGTTACCATCCCATAAAATCACAGTTATAGGTACCAATGGTAATATATTATGGAATTTTCTGAATTTACCTTCTTTTTTATAAATACCAATATCTTCCAACATATCAGCGTTTCAGAATCTTACCTCAAGGGGAACAGGCTTTCATATTTCTAAGATGAATAGCATTTTTCAGTTTTACTTAATTTGTAATTTCTCACATTCCTATTAATCTTTTTTCTTTAATTATCTGCACACTCCAAATTTAATATCATCTTCAGATTTCATTAGTGTGCTCTTTTCTTTTTCTTTCAGACTACTAATGTAGACATTAAACAAATATAACTCTTCCCAACTCTTGCTAACAAATGCCAACTTTTAGATTCCTTTTCCTAATATGCTGCTGTTTAATATTTCTGGTTTATGTACTCATTTAGGCAGTTTACAGCCCGCATGGTTATGATCTTATTGAAGGCAGTACTGAATCAAATTTTAAAAGTGGAAATTCTGAAGATGCCATATCAAATGCCTCACTAGAATCCAAATGTATATGATCTACTTCATTGCCCATTAATTTTGTAATTGCATCAAAATAAGAAATGATGTTTGATTGATGAATTCTAATTTCTCACTGCCTACTGTTTATGGCCCAGCTATTAATGATGGAATATTTATTTCCTTGCTTTACGAGGCACTCAGATAATATTTATGGCATCATAGTTGTCAGTATCAATCTTTTCTTTTCAGGAAATATGTACATTTATTTTTCTCAATCTATTCCGTACATTTTTCCTTCATCTATAAGTTTTTAGAAATGAACATTTGCAGGCTTACTGAGGTTAGTAATTCTTTTGCTCTAAAAAAAAGCATGTCCTTGCTTGTGCTTGGAGTATATCATCAACATCTTCATGAACAGAGCTTTTAGAGGGCCTTCTTCCACAGATATGTGGAATGCCGGGTCAGCTGTGATACACTGAACATTAATCCATGGGTATTGGGTCCTGTTTACAGATATATCAACACTCTCTTGAGAATAAATATGGCAATTTTCACCCTTAATTGCCACATAATCTCTAAAATGTGACGTCTCTTCCAGAACATGAGTGTAAACAAGCATTGGACTGTGCTGCTGAGAAAGGCTGTGAAGTTTCCAGCCTTGTGACTATTCAGAACTTGACTGGACCTGAGCAACCTGCTTTAAGTGGACCCATTCGAGCAGGGGATTGAACTAGATGACCTACTGAGGTCTTCTTCAATTAACATAATTCTGTGATTTTATTAATTTAATCACATGAAGGCTTAATTTTCACTCTCAAATATTAATGAACTTCCTGCAGTCATTCATTCTCATGTCAGTGTTACTTGTGCACACAATGCTTTTCCTTTTCTGGTGTTTAGTCCCCATTATAAATAAAAATATTATATATATAGATTTCAGCATTAGCATAATGAATCACAGCATATATTTTCTGTGATAACAGGTTTTTAAAAAGGTGCTTTTTGTTTTTTAAGGTATTATTAATTTTGACTTTTTTCTAATGCCTTTTTCCCCTCAATATTTTTCTTTTAAAAACACTCTGCTAATCACTTTCAGTCACTGTTATTTGACTCACCATCTAGTCTAAAATGAATACAATATAAATGTAAGTATACATCATTCAAATGTAAATTGAAACTTGATGATATTTTCTATTCTCATCTAATTTTGTGCATCATTATCCACTTAGCCATCTAGCGTGTGCATAAATAAGATTTGAATATGCCAATTTTTTCTAAAACATATATTGAACTATATTACACATTTTGGGAGCATGACTTTGAATCAACAGCTGGCTCAAATACTTTTTTAGGGTGTAAGAACACCCACATTCTGGCATATTAGGTCAGTTCTCAAATGAATATCTATCTAATGATCAGGCATGATTTGATCCACAAATCAAAATGATGAGCTAGAAGAAAATTCTTTCAATACTGAACCCTGCCCTACCAAAGTGAAAGGCAGCTGGTCTTGTTTCCCAAGCTGATTATAACTGTAGACATTATAACTGTAAGGCAACAAACTCTCTTATTCAACAGAAAAAAAGTAAGACTTCTTTTCACTGCAGCTTTTGTAATTAGATTTTATAATCTTAGTAAGTTCTACTGTCTTATGCTGTTGTTCCTAGCTAGATTGTACCACCAGATAGTGCAAAATTGTGCCAAATCTTTTCACTGGAACTGACATTGAACTAACTCCCTACTTAATACCTTGACCCCTTCCTTAATGATTGCTATTTCTTCCTATTAACAGCTCTCAAAATCTAGACTACATTGCAATTAGAAAACTTCTCAAATAGAAGAAATTGGTTATCTCTGCCCTTTTTAATTTGTAATCAGCAGGCTGACATCTCCTCACACTTCTTAACTGAAAACATATTGTGTAAATATAGGTCTCTTTTCCATTTCTTCTTTGTGTAAGTATAGAACGAAACAGTTGAAAACTGTTGGGCTTGAGATTTGTGTATTGCAAGCATGTCCAGTTGATTGGAGACACTTGCACAAATTTAAATTGGAGAACAATGTAGCACTGTTAGCTCCATACCATGTACTCTGAAAGAAATCCAGGCTTGCTGAAGCATACATCAATTTATCTTTGAATTTTGATACCCTATTACTTGTTTCAAGAACAGCTATTTCCATCTTTCTATATTTACCATATTTTCCAAATACGTCTGTAGTTGTTTCCTTCATTTTGTAACACATTTATGAGATGTTCAATGTTTAAAAGGAACTTTGCAATGTATGTTAGAAAATATTTATTGCTAATCTTTTACTACTGACTTCCAATTTGTGCCTGCAAGCATTTTTGTGTCATGATTCTGAGCAACTTGTAAGCACAAACCATTAAATAAATACATATAATTGCTATAATTAACATAAAATTGCTCTAAATACTTTTCTAACCAGCCAGGTAGTTATATAGCTCAGGTAGAGATTTGCAGACTGTTTAAAACTCAGCCATATAACTATGGCTAAAAGAATATTTTAAAACAGCCCCAACTTTACCTATGTAGAGAATCTCTTTGTTTAATGTTCAGACATGCATCAAAGCTGTTTTGATTGGACATAGAAACTAAAAGCTAGTCCTAAGAACTACCAAAAATGTTTGCTAGAATACTTAAAGAATAAAATGTGCTTTGGTTACATACATTAGTGGCCAAATATTACTTGAAACAGAATTACAAGTCCATTACACTTCCATCATGATTCACTTGATTCAGGGGAATATCACTAGAATTAGTCATAAAAAGAAAAAGCATTAAAAGTATTGTAGTGACACAGAATCCCTGTAGCATTCCTTAAGGACTATGACAGCAGAACTATAGCTGAATATTTTCCCCAGTGCAATAATTAATTAACTGAATTCTACTGAGTCCTGTCTGTTTTTGGAATTTTCATATACCTTTTACTTAACAAGAACATAAATACTTATGATACTATAATCTGCAGAAATTTTAAGATCATTAGAAATTTATTTCAAAATTAAAAGAAAATAACCACTTTCTCTATTAGAATATTCATCAGATGCTCTATTAGGCACAAGAAGTCACTGAACTTCCAGACTGAGCAAAGTTGTCCTGCTAAAAACAGACCTGAAACTCTACATTATTCTACAAATTTCTTTTACTTTTTTTTCACTGCTGTGCATTTTACTATAGATGTAACTAACAGAAGTGCTTCTCAATATAGACATTGTCAATACCTGCCTGTGGAAAAAAAATATGCTCCTTCAAAAGCATAAGAAGGCTTTAAAGAATGAAGCAGAATTATGCCCGAAGATGGGCAGAATTGTTTATTATTAAAAAACAAACCTATTTTTTTTCAGGTAAACCTTCTATTACTCAACAATTCCCCTTCTTAATTTACAATTAAACATAATTTCATTAAATCTGGGCAAAAGTACCAGTGCCAAGAGTTTTTTTGGACTTCTGTGGTGAAAATTTCTGAAAAATATATATTGTGAGGTACATTTCAAGGCAATATTTCACACTGAAGTGTAATATTTCAAAGCAATTTCTGTATGAAGTACAAAATAAATTAGGAAAGCAAATTACTAAATGAATGTGCAAATAACAAAGTTCAGCCTAAAAGTAACTGATCTTTTTTAAATGAGACAAAACTAAGTTCAGAACTATGAACTGACATTGCAGCACATAACAATTAAAAAACATTCCCAACACTTCATCTCTGCTCTGCAGCTTTCAAAATACCTGAAGTGCCCAAGGAGTGCATTCTTACAGTGACTTAAGCCATATTTAGTACTCTCTGCAACAAAAATTAGCTACCTTAAGGCCCAGAAGTTAAAAAAGAAGTTCTGAGAGAGATTCTGGACATCCAACTTCTGAGAAAAATCCAGGTTGAGTCTCAGTGGTGAAGGTTGCACACATGTCACTTGGTTAAAGTACATAAGTTCCTGAATCAGCACCTGTGCTTGGTTGTGGAGGTGTCTCTGCATAATGTGGAGCCTGAGCACCTTGATGATCCAGACTGGGAATCTACTGCAGCAGATTTGGTGGGCTTCCACCACAGATCATTGCTGGGATTCATGTGGTTTTCACAAAGAGGAGCAAAGTTAGGTGATGTGCAAGTGGTGTGTGCAGGGCCATATCTGGCCTTGGGTGTGGGACACAGGCTGGAAGCACTCTTGAGAAACACTCCTTTAAACAGCTGGGAACTTACAGGGGCTACTGCCTGCTGAAACATACCACGCCCCAAAAATGGTTTAGTAAATCCTGAGCAGAAGTCTGCTTAAATAAGCCTTGCTACTTTGCAGTTTCCTTGGATACAGAACAAAAACTATGCAGGGCCATACCATTGGAATAGCTTGTGATCCTCAGAACCTTTAGTTTCAACAGAGGTCGTGCTGTTAAAAAACCTTGTAAATAGATGCCTGCTCCCTGCCTCTCTCACACTAATTTCTCTGTGAATTTGAACTTGAATTTGAATTTTAGCTGAAACTAACTGCAGCATATACAATGGTATAGCATTCCTGGCATATGCCTCTATTAGGAAATCAAACACAATTAGACGGCTTGACAACAAATAAATAAATAGGTTATTTAAAATGTATGTATGCTGATTACTAGGATTGTAATTTGTTTTGTATTCTTTATTTTCAGGTTATTTCAATTCCTCTTAAAGATGTGTATCAATAATATTAAGAAGTGATTAAATACAGAATGATAAATTCAAAAAATATTTTCATTTGGCACATAGTTATACACAATAAAAACTTTTGTAAGCATCCAACAGGAAATTCAGAAATAAGTCCAGAAGAAGGGTAAGGGACAGGGAAGAAAGGGGATCAGGGACAGCACAGGGCAGAGGCAAAAACCTTAAGCTTTGACCTTTGCAGGTGATACCACTATATTTTAAATTTAGGTGATAGGGTGGTATGGAAAGAAAAAAGCACTAACTCTACTCAGGCAAAACTCATCCAAATTAATAAACTGGAGGTTTGAAAAAGGAAAATTTAGTTTCTTCTATCAACTTCTTCCTGCAAGGCTCCCACTCCCCATTTCTAATTTCTGAGATAACAGTCCTTTTAGTCTTCATACCCTGTTGACTCATTTCTTCTTAAATGTTTTGGGAAGGGCTGGTAGTCCTGCTCTTTTTTCTTCCCCTTCTATTTACTCTTGTTGAACAGTCTATCTTCTCTTTTCTATTCTCAGTTTCTCTTCCTTGCCTCTCTTTGAATACCCCTTTTCTTCTTTTCTCCTTTTCTGGATTGCACTATGCATATAATCACTCAGTGTTTGCTAGTGTATTTAGTGATCTCATCTGCTCCTTGTTTGTTGTAATCTGCTTCACTTAAGCCAGTGAACACAGTAGAAAACCACAACTCTTGGTGGGTAATGTTTACCCAAATGCTTCAGGAAGGAGGAATGCCTGAGAACTTGCAACAAAGATGTGTAAAAGAGAATGGGAGTGGAAAAAGAGAAAAGAAACCTGTGCAGAGCTGCAATTACTGGAAATCTTTCTACTGATGTTGTTTGATGATAAATGTCTGAATCAGAGAGCCTTCACAGTAACAGGTGTGTAAAGCCACCTACGCAAAGTAACTCAGATTTTTTATGTCCTTCACAAATGCTCTCAAGCTGCACTGTGGTTTGAACAACACTTATATTTACCTTTTGAAAAATGGTGTGAAGAAGAAGTATTGCCACCACATTTACATTTTTATAGTATGGCTTGCTCTGAAACTGTTAGAGGAGATTGCCTGGCTTAAAGCCTGGCTCAATGATTCCTGGAGGATATTTTTTTCTGCAGTATCCAACTACCATATGGAGTGCCAAGAAGCATAAAAGAGATTTCAGAAGCAATTCCATGATTACAGTTACTATACATTAAAGGCACAGAAGAACTGTTGTAAATTATCTATATGGTTCTTGCATAATAAATTACTTTACTCACATCACAGGTGACAGGCTTCCATTACAGATCATTTTGTTTAAATGCACGGCAATCTTTTTAAACAAATGACTTCTAGCTTCAGAACTCCTGTGATTCTGACAGTATCTCATTCCAGACCTGCCATTAAATGTCTTCTGAGTGACCTTGAGCAAATTATTCTTCACCACACTGTCCTGGTTGTCTCACCTCCTGTGGTCTGCCTGTCTTAGGTATTCAGATAGTGACAATCTCCAGAGTAGAGAGATAATTTTATCACTTTTTCTATTCTTAATGCAATGAAGCCTATACTAGTCCGTAGGAACTTCTGCAATAAATACTTAATAATGATAATTAATCATACTAATAGGATGGCTTTTGGAACACGAGTGGCAAGAAAGAGTAAGAGTCAATTATTTCAAAGATTTGGACCAGAGGATGGGTTTCAATGAGCAATGGTTGAAGACCATACAAGGAGCACCACCTGTAAAGGCTCTGATTGAAATTACTCAGCACAGGGAGGACAGAGGGAGGATAAGAATCCTGTTTTCCATAGCAACATTCAACTCTCTTAGATATGAAGCTATTCTTTTCTCTGCTGAAATTGTGTGATATTTTCTATGATCACTTTTTTGTCCATTGAAAGTATTTCTGGCAACAACCATTACCCAGCTCCCAGGAAGCACTTAATGGTCCCCTTGGCAATCAGCAGACTATGTTCTATATCCTCCTCAGAGCCTCCTGGATTTCTTTGTTTTCTATTTATAGTCTTTTGAACCCTTTCATTAATTGGACTTCTAGCTCTGTAAGTTCATGAAGGCTATAAGGATTTCAGGCTTGTTTTCTAGTATATCCCCAATAAAAATGGACTCTCCAACTCCTGGAAAAGTGATGCTCTAAACTTCTTGGCTAATTTGCAGAGGATGTGTACATCCTGAGAGAAGCAGGTGTCTTACAGCAAACAAGAAATGCAAGATTATATAATTTAAAATTGCACCAAAGCACAAAATGACTGAATTAAGATTACACAGCTTCAATACTGTAATTTTCTAACTGTCTAGAACTTAAGTGGTCACATGAATACTAGTTCTTTTACCCCAGGATTTTTTTGTTTTATGGAGGTTCTTAGGTTTAAAAGATAAACAAGCAAGACTTCTCAACCTCTCTGTTTATAATCCCCTTATATTTTACTGACAATCCACTGAAGTTTAGGAATTTTGGTGTTTTTTTTTTTTTCTCCCCAAGTTCTGAGTGGACTCAATACCAGCAGTCAGAGCATTTTCACTTTACAGTGTATTTTCAGTGCACTTGTTTTTCATTTCTTCTTGTCCCTACTTCTGTTGCAGTCTCCCTTCCTCAAACACCTTTCACTCCCTCCCCCTCTACTGTTTCAAATCTGCCCACTTTGTTTCTCTTGCCAGTATTTCTCTCTCTCCTACTCACCATGCCAGTATTCCTCCTTTACACACCCCCAAGTCTTCCTCCTCACTCTCAAGCTTTGAAACTAGGCTGTTTTTCCCCAGTGCATCAAGACACAGGAGTTTTCCTCTGTTGATTTTCTGCAGCCAAGTTTCACACCAATATTTTGGTGCTTTCAGAAATCATTTTAGAACACCAGTAATGCTTAGGACAGAGTTGATCTTCAATAAGTTTAGCAATCAAACACTGATAAAACTCAACATAATGTGCTCTGTTATTTTTCCCAAATTCTTATCTTGGCTTCATACAGTATAATGTTCTCAGCTGAGGTGCCTACATGCATGTGTTTGACACAACATATCCTATGCAATAGCATGTGAGACCTAAATCTTTTCAATGAGCTAACTAAGTTTAGATACTAGGAAAAAAAAAAGCCTCCTGTAAATTCTACACAAAGAAATGACTGTTAATTTAGCCTAAATTTTACCCCCCTTTACATTTTAGGCAGAGAGCAATAACACATAATAACCAATCCATTCACACTTAGACAAAGTTGTAAACAAATGAAAACTTGGTATTATATCAGAAACTCGAATAAATCAATTTTAAAATTATGAGACTACTTGTGCTCCATAATGCTTAGATGTACACTCTAAGTGTTCATTCCTTCCCACATTGTGTTACTTTCTGTACTTATCTGTGCAACTCTTCCCTGCTGCCCCTGCACAAGCACTTCTAGGGAGTTGGAGTTTGAATTGGAGGTCACCAGACCTTTTTCCTGAGTCCCTGCCAGATATTGCAGTTTGTGGAAACATGAATTCCCATCTCTGAAGGACTGACTTCTTGCTGAAAAGAAATCATATCTGAGGAGAAGATGTGGTAAGAACCAGGGCCCCAAGCGCACTGCCAGGATCTCATGTCCCTGCCCTGCTACAGTTCTGGGGTTCCCCCCGCCCGGCCACATCACCTCCCTTGGGACATCAGCCTCTGCTTCAGTGACACCACAGCAGGACTGGTGCCCAGCCTCTCGCACCAGCCCTGCACCCTGACCATGAGCAGAACCCTGCCTGTACTTTCACCTTGCTGATGAAAGTCTGAAACTTGAGGCAGCAGTGAGGGCAAACTTTAATGCTGCAGTTTCTCAGAAAGGTAAGCAAAGCAATAGAAAAAGACAAATTCTGCCTCATGATTTCATGTGCTGAGGAATGGTTTAGGTGATGCAGAAATAATGAGTTTACTAGGCTTCAGTGATGAAAGGGAAATATTAGAAACTTATAAGTTCAAGAAGTCACTGGAAAATTTCTTACAGATAATTATTATGATGTCCTTGGACATTGTGCTTATTTTTCTGTTCCTGACATAAATAGAACATAATAAATAATAAGGAGAAGGTCAATGCCATGCATCATTTATGTTGGTTTTAATATCTGGATTTAAAAAAGAAAATAGTTTTAAAGCAGCCTGAATATATGCGCATTTTATGGATCTTAGTCAAAAGGGTGAAATACACCCACATATTCACACATAACACAAACACACTTTTTTTTCTAATTCCAGACTGACTTTTAAAGTACTTTCATTTTATTGCATGCAAACTGTTTGGGTATTTTTTTTTGTGATTTCTTTGGTATTCCTAAATTAATTTACTTGCCTTTCCTTCTAGCTACACAACAGAATCTTCTAAATGTTAACACAGAGTATTTATTGCTTTCTGGACAGGGAGGGTTGTCATGATCCTAGGGATCCTCAGGAGGGAAGCTGGCAGTCAGCTGATGAATACACAGTGAATTATTTCCTGAAAAGTCATGGGAACTTAAAAAATGTTAGTTTTCAAGACCTCAGGCTTAATATAAGAAACCCAAATAATCTGAGTCTTGTCTGAATCATTGCAAAGAGTATGTATCTACTTTTTGTAGCAAGGAAGATATATTTTGTATTTTTCTGTCTACAGAATCTCACACAATTATTGTGGCAAAGAGAGAGAGAAACAGAAACTGAGAGAAAAGAATAGCTATTTTTTCAGCTTTCTGTTTCTGTTGTGTTAGTGCTAAGTGGTCTGAGTAACTGGGATGAAGCTGTGAATTGCATTTATAAACACAGAGGATCTGGAACATCAGAACAGTGGGCATTTATAAGAGAAGGAGGACAAAATTAGAAATGCAGCTTGAAATATAATTTCCAAACAAGATTACAATTGCAGTCTTCAATATTCCCATGAGAGGAAGTGAAGAGGCAGGTACTGATCTTGTTACTCTTGCAACCAGTGACAGGACTTGAGGGCATGGCATGAAGCTGAGTTAGGGGAGGTTTAGGTTGGATATCAGGGAATGGTTCTTCACCCAAAGTGTGGCTGGGCACTGGAAGAGGCTCCCCAGGAAACTGGTCACAGCACCAAGCCTGGCAGAGTTCATGAAGTATTTGGATGATGTTGTCAGGCACATGGTGTGATTCTTCAGGTGTCCTGTGCAGGGCCAGGAGTTGGACCCAGTTATCCTGGTGGGTCCTTCCCAGCTCAGCATGTGATGTGGTTCCATTGTAGGATTCAGTGAGAATTATGAGAATATGTCTGCCTTGCAGTGATGAAATAGCAGCCTATGCCAGCCATTATCTTAC
This sequence comes from Passer domesticus, assembly GCF_036417665.1. Classification (NCBI taxonomy): domain Eukaryota; kingdom Metazoa; phylum Chordata; class Aves; order Passeriformes; family Passeridae; genus Passer; species Passer domesticus. The sequence continues at coordinate 29,054,253 of NC_087476.1, read as the reverse complement.
CCTAACTTACAAATATAACATGACTGCCAGTATGGTACAACTGCTTAAGAATAACCCCAGGCAGTTAAAGTGCCTCAAACTGTGACCTGCCATCACATCCAGGTTATTGCTCATTTATCCAGGGCCACAGGCAAGTGAGGTATTTGCTCCTGTCTCTCAGTGGAGGCTGTTTTTGCTATGAGTGGCCAATGTCACACTTTCAAGCTCCTGATTGTAGTGGAAAGATGCCCATAATAAAGTAACAGTGACAAGAGCAATAGAAATGCCACTTCCCCTTTGAAGAAAATGGGAGTAGAGAATAGGGTTTTAAACCTCAACAGGACTGATCATTACTGACTTTTCTGAGCTAATGAATAAGGAGAAAGAATTAAATCTATTGTAACTCAGATAGGTTTCACCTGACAACTGAGAACCTCTAGGACATGCAGAAAAACAGGCCACATATCTGTGAACTGAAGCAGTAAGGGCCTCATCTCAGCACACTGTAGTTGATAACACTCCTTCTGGTTTCAGGAAAAAAAAAAACCAACAAAGCCAACTTAGGGACTTTTTCCTTCTACTCCCACTCCTATTCTCCACCTCCCACTCCTGACATATTATAAGAAAAATCTCAGACACATGATGGAACAGTTGATTTTTTTTTTCTATGACCCACTCAATCAGAAATAAAAGAAGTGCCGCTGGTAAAGCACCACAGTGTATAAGCAGCAGAATAAGCCTGAGTGTCTTTACCACAGTTGAGGGAGACACTATAAATGAGCCTGTATAATCCTTGTCATATTGTAGATGCCGCACTAAATTCTGCACCAAGAATTTATTTTCTTGGATTTTGTGGGAAGTGGATAATAAGAGGATAGAAAAAGTGGCCAAGAAGTGAATTTCACTTCCATGAAAAATGTCGAATATAAATGTATCCTATCAAGTAGACAAAGTTAAGCCATCTTACTTTCTGTCACTTTCTCACAACAAATTATGCAATATAAAAAGAACATAAAGATCTCTCTTGGAGACAACTATGGAGAAATATTAAATAATTCACTAGATTGCTCCAGAAGACCAGCAGATGATGACAAAAGAGAAATACCTTTGCATTTTCTCAGTGTGAGTGGAAAGAAAAATATAATGCACTAAATCTGAATACAGCTGTGTTTATTTTTAAATAGGAAATGAGGAACAATAATAAGAATTACTTTAGTAGCTCTCAAATATTTTGAACATAGTTTATTACTTTGTTTATGTTAAAAAGTATCTATACTACTTGTGTTTCTCTAAATGAAATTTAAGTCTTCATTGAATGTGAAAAATGCTGAGAAAGATAAAAAGTCTTGGTCGGTCCCAGTCCACATACTTTAGAATTAATTGCCATTCTCCTGCAGTTTATTTAAGAGTACAGCTCTAAATAATGGAAATTATGTAGGGAAAAACACTAAATCTATTTAATTTAATTATTAAAAAAATTGCATACATGCTGAGTATTTAATAGGATTTCAAGAGAAATAAGTTCTAGGAAGTGATACAAAACTGCCATAATTTTCAGGAGGAGTTGCCACTGATGACTACTGAAGAAATGAGCCAATGATTGCTTAATGAATTCTTGCTTTTATACTCAGGCCAAGCCGTTTGATTTACTGGTTTGTTTCCCTTCCAACAATATAACTTTGCTGTAGGCAGAAACTCTCAAAGGGGGAGATCATCATGCTTGTGAAAGATTGCATGTGTGTTTGTACAGGTCCTACAACAAATCTCAGTCCCTTCAGTTCCACCTAGAGGCACGAGTGCACAACAGCAGCAGGAATCACCCAGCAAGGACGGACGGACTTGTGCAGGGGCGGGGGGAAAATGAAACAACCAAACCACGAAAATATTATTTTTATGGATATGTGTCCTTTTGTCACATTTTCAGACCGAGCTGAAGTTTTCCCTGTGTTAAAAACATTTCCAAGTCTGTTTCTGGGTAGATCTTCTTGCGGTGGAAGCATCAGAGCTGACCTGCAGGTGCTCTGCTCTCATTACCCGGTCACTCAGTCACACGAAGTGACCCAAGCAGCTCCGGATGGGACACATCCAAGCACACCCAGGCACATACTCGAGCAGAGAGGAAATCAGCACAACCATTTCCTGAGGTCATTTGGTCATCTGAAAGGTCCATTTGTCACAGGAAGTAAAGATGAGCATGTGAAAAGGTCTGTTAAAATACACCTTCGGATTGATTTGGTTGAGGGTGTCTTTTTTTCTATATCTACAGAGAACTCTGGAGTCCCTGATTACACTACTGGAAAGGAAAATTTTAAAATGATAAAGCATTTCTATGACTTTTATGCCTGTGAAAAACACTAATTTTATGACTCCTGGTTTTCCTGTATTAATACCCAGACATACCATGACCACTATAATACTCTTTTGAATGTTGTCTTAATGATATACAATTAATGAGCTGCCAAAAGTACTCGAAAATCAATACTGAAACCACACAGTGCTGAAGTTCACAGATATTTGATTACACTTCAGACATGCTCAGCAGAGAGTTTACAGGTCACACTTCTATCTGATACGGTCTGGTGTTACTTGGCAGATTTCAAGTTACACTTTATTACAGCAGATGAGAATGCTCCTCCATACCTATTAGAATTCATTAAGCCAAGCATTAATACTGAAGACTAGTCAACAAATAAAAAAAAACAAACAACCCAGCAATCTCTGCATAAACCCATGTCACTTAGATTTGTAGTATTTCCTATCTCTTCTATTAGATATTAGTCTTCTGTAGAGTTATTTCCTGTGGAAAACTGAAGGAGAAGCGGTCTTTCAGTGTTTGTATCCTCAGCAGAAGTAAAACAGCTGTTCCAGAAGATTCTCATGCAAGGTTTCTCCAGAGAAAATTTTTCTCTTAAATCTGCACAGGTGAATCATGTTTTGGATCTGTATCTTCAGTTTCAGCTGGAGAAACTTTAAGAATTAAATAGTGTCTCTATTTACTTTTGTTAAAAGTCAATTTATGATCACCAAATCCAAGGTTAGTTCATGTAGGTAGCTGTTTTGCAATCAGTGTGTTTATTGCTTGCCAAAATCAACTTTTGAAATGGCAATGTACAGTACTTAGTTCATGAATATAAAAATTTCTGTAATCTCTGAAGTGTTGAAATAATGAGGTCCCACCATTTGTGCAGTACAGTTCTAAGTCATATTTATCTCCCTGCTAACTTTAAAATAGCCTCATCGAAGGTCAAATTTGACATTTGTATTTAAGAAGCCCATCTAATTCTATTTCATTAGAAGATCCTTTACCAGCTTTTTCCAAATCAATTTTGACTCAGATAGATTACCACTTAATTCTTTGTCCTCCTCCACATCATTAAAGCGCAATATTGAATCCATGTGTCCTACTTTTGTCACTCATGCTCAAGAACATGTATCAGACTGAAAGTGCTGTGAAGAAAGGGTTACTCAATTTTGTCTGCCCTATCTGTTCAGAAAGAATTTGTTAAGTCTTGCAAAAGAAAGACTGAGAAATATTTGAGAACAGTAAGTATATTCACCAGAAGAACAATGATGGAAGAGAGTGGTTTAACCTGGATAACACCAGCACACAGACAAGTCACAGTCTAACAGGTTGTGATAGAGCTTTTATAATCAAATCTCACAATGTGATTGCCTGCCAAAGCTGCTTGCAGTGATCCAGGAAGCCCTGTCCAATCCTGGTAGACACACATTGAGAAAACACCATTACAGTGTTGCAATTAGACTCTCAGTGGTACTTTGAATTTCCACTCTCTCTTGCATTATTTTGTAAAGACAACTGTAGTACATGTTAATTATTTTCTGGGTTTAATTTCTTCAAATATGAAAAAAATATTAATTAATGAACCATGTACAAAGGAAACTTGTTAACAAATTACTGCAAAAAAACAAATGTTAGGTGGTTCAAAGATGTATCTGTATTTCTGAAGAACAGTTAACTGAAAGTAAACTGGATTATGCTATTGCATATGACCTTAAAATCCAAGTTAGTCCATCTTGAAGTTTCACCTTAATATGGGTAAGGTGAAAAGTTGTTTTATCCCCTGCAAACATTTAATGTAATAAATTAAGTTTTAAGTGTGGTGAAATTTCTTACATTTGAAATTAAATTTATGAAGAAATACTGCACAGTTTAAAAATAATTTATCATAGGGAAAGTCCACTATTAAAGAGACTCAGAACATCTGGATTCAAAATTATTCAAAACTCATTTCACTGTCACCCTTGCAACAGAAACATATATGTTATAATTTAATGTTAGGACTGTTCTAACACCTGAAGTTGTGTGGCATGCATATTTGCATAAAAGCGTATGAAGAAAATAAAAAGTGAAAGCTGAATATTTGTCCCAATGAAAAAAATTCTTTGGCTTCATTTTGGAACAGGTGTATATTTAATTAAAAGGTATGTACTTGTAAAATTAAAAGAGTAAGTGAAAAGAAAGTGGTACATGGAAGCGTAACACTGACTGAGTAATTCTGTTGCAGACTGTGCCAGAGGCAGTATTGTAAGTACCAGAACATTCACCAGAGGAGACAGCCACAGTAGTGGATGTTTTCACAAGAGCTAGAAGAGAAAAATTTTGAATTATTGCCTTTGGGTTATGAATTTTCAGTCATGTACTGCATGTGGATTTGTACACATGGAGAGGTTTTGGGGGAAGGAGGCAATATAAATGTCTGCTGTTCAATTAAAAGTGTTACAGCAGAGGATACAAGCAGACAAATCTGGATTCTGCATTTACTCGCCTGCTAGGTAGAGAAAAAATGCTTGTGTTTGGAAATTGGTTTAAATGCACTTAGGTAGTAAGGGAGAAGGGATGGTCTACATGCAGATATTATTTGACCTTCCCAGCATGCACATGTAATGCACTGGTTTTCTACAATGTAGATGGAAGTCACCCAAGTCACAATTTGCTGATGTTCAAATGAGTATTTCCTTAGTCAAGTGCTTTTAGTACTCCTGTTAAACAGACTTAGAACTAAAATTAATAAGAAAAAGAAGAGGAGAAGAAAACTTTAGAGTAATCTAACTTTGCATTTTTCTGCTAACAATTTTCACTTTGATATTAACAGTCCAGATAACAGCCTATGAAGCATGGAGAGATAAAAATTTTTCAGAGTACCTCACATTAAAGGCTTCCATCCATTTCTTTCACCCTCATGTTATGTAATAGATTTACATCTCATCTCTACATCTGAGGGTTTAGCATTTGGGGAGTATGGCTGAGTGGGAATAGAATAAAATATTAGGAGAAAAATGGCTACATAGATATCTGATTTAATAATTTCTACATTTATAAATGGCGAATATTCCTTGACTCAAAAATATGTACTGGGTACCTTAGATATTCCATCATTTATAGAACTAGTTATATTTATTTAATTCTACCCTTCTGAGCTGGGAATTATGCACTTTCTGCCTTTATGTTATAGGTCTACTCAACATCTTGTAAGTTACAGTGACATTTCTGCAGTTGGCTCTCTTCCTGCAATTCTCTCTCTCAGTAACAAACTCCAAGCCTACCAGCATGATGAAGTATTTTGCCTGGTCATTTTTAATTTCTATACTAAGTTTCCATATGGCATAATAATAGGAAAAGACATTTCAGTATGATTGACAACTCCAAAAAGTCCTAGTTAGGCGAATATATTCAGCTATTGGAATCACTCAGAACAATATGAAACTTTTAGCCAAATGTTTTTATTGGGGTGTCTTTTACCCACCATAATAAAAAGACACAATGTAGCCTTGAAAAAGGAAACAGTGTATTTTTCTAGGTATTTATATATTTCAGAGGAAGTGACATTCAGATTAAATATATTGTTTATCAACATGAAAACGCGATGGATGAATAAAATACTTTTCTCAGATAATAAATGGACAGATTTTACTATAGGTTCTGGAACACTGCAGAATTCAAATAACTCTTTAATAATAGGAACCAGAGAATATTTGTTCTGAGCATCAGGGCACTGATGTTTAGCACTCTCTGGTTTACATTAACATGTGCTTAAACTAGATCAGAAACGTAGTTCAACTATGCGAATTCTCACAGCATTATAAAAAAAAAAGACGAAGAATAAAAATAAGTATCCATATTCTGTGAGTGAATATAAGGAAGATGTAAGCTAAAAAATTGCTACAGAAAGGTTAAGAAAGTGAGAAATATGAACTTTCCACAGAAAAAGAAAATTACATGTAGCTACTTGAATTACAGTCTTTGCTTGGTTTTTTCTCATTCTTCCTTGAATGTACAAGCAAAGAGATAAGAATTATTATTTTCATAATCTATTAGACTATATGGTAGCACAACCATTGTATATTTCTAATGAATGAACCAGATTTAGTCTATTCATATACAATATAGGGGAAAGGAGTGGCCTATGGCAATGTTCATTTTATATATGTCTAGCTGTATTTTTTTATAGGCTATGAATTTCAAACTGTAAAATTAAATTATAAAAATTGCTGGAGTATTGCAGGATGAAATATACATCTAGAAAAATGAGCAGATCTGAGTGTATTTTATAGCAGAGAGATAACTTAATTTTCTTGAAATTATATGGGAAGATTTAGAAATGCAACATGAATTGAAATATCAGGAAAAAAATTGCTTAGAGGAACATTTGCTGATCAGAAGAAGCGAAAGTATATTTAGTAGTAGCAATGGACTTTAACAGATTACTTCTTACAGAACTGCTGACTCCAGAAGTTTTCTGTTTCCTGCCTGAAAGTCCCTCTCTATAAAATCTCATCTGTCCAATTCTATCTAAGGGTTACTTTAGGGTTCACAGTGTGAACATAGAAATAAACTCCAATATTAAAGTAACTTTTTTTTTAACTTCCAAATTTCTCTCTGAAGTCACTGTGGAAAGTCACTCTGGAAAATATTTGCTCAATACTTCCACTGATTTTATGTGGAAGAGAAAAATCTTATGGTATAATAAATTTTTTAACTTTTGGGTCCTAATTCACATCAACTTTCTATAAACTGCTTCTATTTCTGCTGCTCTGGATCAAAGTCTAAAGGAAGGCAAGCAATCTCATTGTCTAAATGAAGCATCTGCAGTCAGATTCCTCCTCTTGCAAGTCTCACTCCTGCATTTAAACACTGACCAGGACTACTGACTTTCTGACTGGGAGACCTCACTCTGCAACAAAAGAAAAAGCCCAAGAAGACAGATACCAAATGTCCAATGTGAGTGCAAAGTGTGTGCACACAAAAGCAGACAGTAAGTTATTTGAGCAGGACTTTGCAAGGTAAAAGTTGCTACTCTTTCAGTGTTAACTATGGAATGAAATTAATTTCTTGAAATCTGTATTTAATATTATTCACCTATCACAGTCCTGATCTTATGTCATAGGCATGTATAGTTAAGAATCTACTATGGCCCCAAAAAGTATTTATTTTTACTTTAGTCTAAGAAAGAGTGTTCCATTGCCATACTATAGCAGTGATTTTTCTCAGAAAATAGTGGCTACCGAAATAAATTTAGTTTGCAGAATCAGAGAAAACAATCCTGCCTGTGCTGAGCTGTTTCTATCACAACTAGGCAGCTATCAGTATCCAAACCATCAGCTGAAGGTAGTGTAGAATATATCAACTCCACACTGCAGTACACTGCAGTGACAAGGTGTAGAAAAAGTTTATAATTATTATTTTTCCCTTTGCATCTAGATGTCTTTGGAGATAGTTGGCATCTGTAGTGATACTCAAAATATTGTGATCGATGTTACAGATCACTGGATGGGAAAATCAAGGAAACTAGAAATAGCAAAATGTGGGATGCTTCTTGGTAAGTGTTATTTTGCAGTTCATCACAAGTCCAACATTGAAATGTTGCCATTAGTCACATATACTTGTTGCTGTTTTTATGCACACAAGTAAGGCTAAAAACTGAAAAAAACCCATCTTCCAAACTAAACAACACCACTATAATTGTCTTGGTTTTAGTATTTTCCCTTCTTAAAGGGAGGGTTTTCCTCCTTGCTTCCAAAACGACACAAAATAGGAAAACAACAGAATATATAAACCAAAAAATTTCCTCTGGAAGTTTGCATCTCTCTGTACACATATGGGAGAATCCAGAAGGTTTGAGGATATATGATGGAAGACTTAAATACTTCTAGTTTAATTTGTAACAAAGCATATCAAAATTTCTAATTCCATGTTGAAGACAGCTTCAATTGTGCAAGCTTAGAGACAATCTTGAACATTGCCTTCCTGTAGATTTCAGATAAGGATATGTCTTTAATCAGTCTCAATCTAATACTTTGGTGAGATGTGGGTCTCAAGAGAAACTGTGAAATGGGAAAGTCACATGAGAATTGTTTCTTACCGAACTAAAACATCAGAATCCCCGTGAGTTTAATCCAATTTTTAGAAGGCACCAAATGCCTAGTAGGAAAATGCTTGATTTACATCAGATTTGGACTGATTCTAGCCCAGGGGAACTGTTGCTGTGGGGTAGGTGTTAAAGAGCCATGTGTTTAAATAACATGGCACTGGAATAAAATTTACAAACCTGAGCATTAGGTGTTTAAGTTTCTTTTAATAGTGAATAGGGAGAGTTAGGTGCTTGAGGACAGAATTTTCAGCAGCTTTGAATAAAACACAGATAAATGAATCAATAAAAAAACTGCAAAGTGAAATGTTAAGAATTCTACTTAGTTAATACCTACAGGGGTTGACACCTGAAACCATTTTCCATTCACAGATAAACAGCTCATACAGATAACTGGCTCATTCCCTTCTAAAAAAGCTGCCAGAAAGATGTGAGCAGTGTTGTCCCAAACACCTTTTATTTCAAAGAGGGGAGACCTGGATATTAGGTCCTCATCAGACAGAAGGAGTTCAAAAGCATCTTATCTCTGGGTCTGGAAATTCTGGATTGAAGATCACTCTTTTTACCTGTTGCACTGTGCTGCATTTCTGCATATATATAATATATAAACATATCATTCATAGGGCCTTAGGCAGACTATACTAACCAAATGATGATGTCTCTTCTCTGGAAAGTTTGGGAATCCTGCTTCAGGGACTTCTTATGTATATTTGACACTACAGAACCCCTGAGAGTTCACACGGACTCAGAAATTGTGGGTTCAATGTCTGCCTCTGAATTTTTACTGTTTCACCACTGTGGAAGTTAAACAAGCACACCTGGGCTTCAGATTTCTCATTTGTAAAGTGTCAATTATTTTCTTTTTTAAATGGCACTGACAAGGGCTAGCATACCAGCAGCAGTACCTCTTTTACCAACAGAGATCTCTTTCAGCTGGGGAGAGGGAACTAAAGAAAATGTGCAGCTTCAGTACATGAGGAATCATCTTATGGAGCGCAGTTTGGTGCATCTCTACCAGTTCTGTGAGTTTACACCAATGGGAAGAATTATTGATTGGCAGAAAGGACACCACTGGATTTCTAGCTCTCTGACTGAGGTTTTACAGTGAGAACTGGTTGTTTGTCTGTTTGTTTGTATTTAGTAATAAACCCATCCAAAATTAAATGAAAGTCACAGAGAGAAAACATGGCACTTCACAATGCCATTCTGATGTGCAGATATCAAATTAAACTCACATAGATTGAAGATAATGAACCTAACAATAACTAATTGGAATGTCTGCTATATAGCATTCTCCTATATTATGGTTTTGGTTTACATTTCTTCATTAAAAATTAGCAGTAGAGGCTAATCCATTCTTCTCACAGTTGATGGAAAAAAATTGCAAGTGTCATTGACATAGTATTTGTAAAAAATTCTAACATTTTCACTCAGTTGAAGAGCAAGTTGAAAACACAAGGAACATTATCTGCAGGACTAAAAAATTACTTTATATTTCACTATCCCAGAAGATGGAGGAGAAAAGCAGAGAGGCTAAAAAAAATTAACTTCAGATAGATATTTCTAAGTTACCTGATTGTATGCACAAGAGCAAAAGAAGTAAATGTTGAATTATTTGTTAACCAGAACTTTTTTTCCCTCTGGAAAGAAATATGATCCTTATGTTATTCATTGCCTTTCACCATTCAAGTAACTGCTTGGGAGTTTCCACACGTTTCACTGATTACATTATTGTAAAGGGCAAAATATCCCTCAGACTAAAATTTCATTATTTTTATACATCCTTCTGGAAAGAATGCATAAAATGTAATAAAAATGTGATTTAATGATGATCAGAATTTATGTCCTGTATAGCATACTGAAGAAGAGACTAAAATATGAGGTTTAAGTGAGAACTGAGAGCAAGCAAAACCCAAACATGATAGCAATTACTCAGTGCATGGTAAAGAAAACCAGTTTTGGAATATTTATAAGACACAATTCATGAAAGGCTTTTTATAATGCATCTGGTAATGCTTCATTGTTAATTAGTTTTCTTGCTATGAAGTCCTGTTTGCTAACATAGGCAATCCCTGCAACCAGGATGTTTGCACCAAAATGGGTTCTACTTGTAGGTGTGAGTACTAACTGTCTTATTAAATTAATTTTAACTCACATGACAAAATAACAGTGCCAGATCAGTTGGTAGGGGAAAGGGGAGTGTGATGCCAATCATTCAGCTACAGCTTTGATGTTTTAGAGTACACTTCAATTAAGAAAGGTTAACAAGGTTATGTCTCAGGTTTTGGCCTCTAGGAACTGATTTGAGAGGCAATCAAAACCATTGAGATACAGCTGGTATTAAAAAATCATGTAAAGTTTGTATTTATTTGTGTCACCATGCAGAATCAGACTAGATTTTCTGCTTCACAAAAGTCAGACCATCTCATTATTTAAAAAATACAGCAGAGTAACCATATAGTCAGACAAGTTAGCCTGAGCCTACCTTTGCCTGTGTAAAGTCATAAATGGTGCAGTGTGACAGGAATTAAAATCTGAAAAAAAAAATCTGAAAAACTACCTAAAACCACACAAAATGTTGCGTTACAGTCAAAAAAAAAAAAACCACAAACCCAAAAAACCAACAAACAACAACAAAAAAAACCACAAACAGAAAAAAACCCCATAAAAGTGTTGTCACATATATGAAATTTTAGGCTTGTTCTTACTTCAGTAATACAGAATATAGGACCTACACTGCTTTTAAACACATACCAGACAATTTGTTCAACATCAAATGTGACATTCAAAAAGTTATGCAAGATTATGGTGAATATCAGACCATTTCATTTAACAGCTGTTATAATGAGAATGGATTGACTGTGTACCACTTATCCAACTTCATTGCAGTCTCTGCTTGTTAACTGTGATAACATGATGGAAGGCTGTTAATACATTAAAGTTCTTTCACTTCATACATAGGTTTTGAGGCAGAAAATGCCTCAAAAATGCTATTGGGAACATAATCAACATTGTAAGATCACAAATTTTTGTGATTGTAGGATCATACATTTTTTAGTATCTTACCCAAGTTTGGAGAGAAGGCAAAGCATTATTTTATTACATCCTGATTCTCACTACAAGCTGTGTTTTAGAACAAGACATTATGTTTCAGAGCATATTTTATTCCCTATGAGGACTCATTTCTCCTTTCATTTTATTTAAAAATGCCTATCAAATTGATTTCATATTTCCAGTATTAACTTTACTGAATGCATTGCCTGTCTTCTGCCAAGATATGGCTATTTTGTATGTTGCTTTTGGAGGACATTTCCTTCATAAAGTTACTGTTTGTCACTATGTCCTCAACAATGAATTTACAAAGTTGGAAAATGTCTATCTCTAAAAACAAATGACATAAAATGTTAATTTATTTCTGAACCTCTTTCTTCTATACCTAGTTTTGTGAGTTCGATGTCAATAGCATATATTCCATATTTTAAATTATGCTTATTATTTTTACATGGCTTTGTGAGAACAGTATTTGTAGTCTGATGGTCAGGGCTATCTCCTAAAAAGAAAAAGCTGTGAGAACCCCTAGTACTCCACAAAGACTAACCATGGGTTATTTTACAAAAGGTGATCCTTATCTCTTTATTAAATATGTGTTTACCCCAAGGACATAGTTTGATAATCCATATGCTGAGGTAGAAATTTATATACAGCAGTTTGGTATTGAAACTTCTAAATATAAGTATCCACAGGTATGTAAAATTTTTAAGTTTCCATTAGTCAAAGGTCATCTTGCCAGTACAGCCTATAGGGCCCAGAGGACAGTTTACCTGTGTATGGTACCCCATGACAGTGGCACTTGCAGCTATAAACACTGAGTGTTTTAATTTTCTCAATTACGTAGTTAATTCTGCTGTTAGCAATTGATTAAATTTCCTACATACAGTACTACTAAAGTCTTCTGATGCCTTCCCCTGTTTTCTCTTATCTTCTGTACAGATATCCTGAAGTTGTTCATTAGAGTATCTAAATTGAGCCTTTAATATTAATCCTTTAATTTAAGGCCTATTCAAACACATTAACATATCAAAAATATACCTTCTCTTACATAAAACTAAACAGAAAAGAAATCCAGAAGAGAAATTATTAAAAACATCAGCTTTAAAGTTGACCACTGATGACCTATCCTTTAAAATCAAATACAAATAATACAAAAAAAATATTATTCACTTCCCCAGAACATTGACCTGGGTTTTCCTTGTTTTTGTGATATTTATTTTCTCAGAAACAATTGGATTAATCAAAGTAAACTGAAAATGTAAAGGTTCAGTCAAACCAAAAGGAATATTGGTTGTATAGGTTATAAAATGACATTTGGAGAATAGTTTGAGCTGGCAGTGACACAGAGAGGTTGTAACAGAAGGGTATCTCTAAAATAGAATACCCAGTATCTATAGAAACTCAATACACAGCAGAATGTGTCAGCAAATGCCTTCTCACTTCACTCCCAGTTCCTCCTGGCTCTTCCCCACAATTGTCTTAACAAGCAACTTACACGTTTTCCAGAGATTAAGATGGCTTTTGTCTGGGATTTCATCTTGTATCATCATTCTTAGATAGCTCTGCATCTACACACTAGTGTTTCATGGTTCCTTAAAATGACACACCAGAGATGTTTCTATTTTTGCAGGAAGGTGAGAATCAAGCCAGGATCACGTGGGTCCTTTCACATTCTAGACTAAAGAAAGATAAGTAATTCTAGTGGCTAGGTCACAGGGTTGTGGACCTAACAGCACCTCGTTCTCTAATTTTGGCTGAATCACTGACTCACTATGATATTTAGAAATCCATATATTTCCTTGACTGTGATGAAATTTTTTTATATCTACTAGAGAAGCCTCAGAGGAAAAGAATGTTCTGTCTAATCATGTTTTTCCTGTGTAAATCAGTTACAAAAATATGAGGGCAGAATAGTTTGCTTCATTTGAAAAAACAAAAATAAAACATATTCTAACAGTCAACTGCACAGGCAAAGTAAGTAAGGAAAGATAGACTGATGATAGGCACATGATAGACAAAGAGATAGACAACAAGAGAAAAACAGGTGGTTTTGTAGATTTAGCATAGCTATTCTCTTACATTTGCAACAAAGCAGAGGTAACATACAATCTAATTTAAGATCAATATATATTCTCCAATAAAAATTACATTGAGAGCATGTAGAACCTGACATCAGATAAATATACATTACAGTATACAAAGCATGCTTTGCTGTGTAACAAAATGAAGAAATGGATGTTTAATATTTTTAATTGTACTTCTTGAGGGGGTGGTGGTAAATATTTTTACATGCTTTATTCCTCAAAGATTTTAATCTCTGCATGTACACAGAATGAAGAAGTATGTGTGTAAGCACACACACACAATTGTGTACCTAAAACATTAGATGTTTGGCTGTCTGCTTACAAGAAAAGGTGTGAGAGAGGGGAAGAATTGGCTGAAGGTGTGATGTGCATCGAAAGAGATACTATCAACTTTCTCCTGTACATGCTACAACTTTTAGAGTATAAACTTCTTAAAAAGAGATTAGACTGCTTCCTGAATGCTGCTGACTCTTGCTCTCTTTTAAGAATTTCTCTACTAGCTGCAGGGCACTATATTGGCTAAATGCAATTGGAAGTTGTGCAAATGAAATTATTCTTTTTTGTTTTAAGCATTTTTGTTTGTGTTATTATCTCATACTTTATATATTTACCTTTTAATACCTATGTATTAAAATCATAGCTTATTTTTGTGAATAACCATTAAAACTGAGCAGGTATCAAAGAAGGTATCAAAGAAGTACACACCTACATTTTAAAAAGACATTTATTAGCTCTATATTTCAGTCAAAATAGCAATTGTGACTAAGTATAAACCTAAAGGTTTTAAGTCTGGCCAAAATAATGCACTCTTTACAGGCTAAGCATACAAGTACATCAGAATCATTATAAGCTGTGATTTTATTTTTCTACATTGCTATTGCTCTACATGTCAGTGTATGCAATCCCTTAATCATTGACATTCATGTTGATGGAATGACTCCAGGTTTTGTGTCAATACCTGCAGTGTGATTCTAGTTCTATTTTCCAAATCCATTTTTAAGCCTTGGCCATCTAAGGATCTATTAGTAAACTTGACATCAGGATCATATTCATGTTAATTGGTGAACTGACAGTCACATGATGGCATTTTTCTGCATATTTTTGTTACATGCAGAGATATTTTGCTTTGCTTCCATAGTTATAGATAGATAGAACAGAAAAGACAACCACTAGAAATCACATCATTAAGATAAAATGTTACATCAAGAATTATAACTATAGCCTGTGAAATTTAGAATTATATTATATACTCCATTACTTTGAATAATAGCATGATTGCAGAATGTTATCCCCAGCACATGCACTTGAATGTATATGTGTATTACATTTTGTTAACTAGCTATACAGGAAATTTCTCTTACTCAACATTATCAGAGAAGATGATGATAACATTAAAAAACCATCAGAACTACACCATGCTTTCAGCTAAAAATCTATTTAGCCATAATCTATCAGCTATTTAACACAACAGTTTGGGTTTTTCTGTGAAATTGCTTTGCTTGGAGCACTTCATCTAGCATATTACCTTCCATTTAAACTCGCTTAAATCCTGATATACATTTGTATTATTCTTATTAAGGTCTGGCCACCCTGCATAGCTTAAGCTTAATAAAAGATCTTCTATTCAAATGGATAAGTTGTACAAATATTGTTCCTGCAGTCTTTAAATAATTTAGAATTTAAACTGATAAACCCACAAACATTATTTTTATCCTTGTTTCTGGTCATTTCAGTTTTATGGCTAATTCAATTCATATCAGATATATTCCTTTAATCAAAGGCCACTTTATCAAGTGCAACATTGCCCTTGAATGTTTCTGTTTTAAAGGAATTAAATCAGCCTAGCTCATGGGAGAGAATGTAAGTAAAGCTGCATCCTCACTAAGTAAAACCCAGTTGAATCAGCTACAGTAAAAATATAGTATATGGTAAACCCCCTCAATATATAATCTGTCATAAATTGTAGAATAAATTTGAGTTGATATATACGCACGTTATGCTTTCTCTGTGCTGAGACAGAGTGCATGATGAAGTAGTCCTATTTATTGACTTGATGTTCTTTTGATCTGTTTATCTGGTGTATACTGAAGAACTGTTTATACAGGATGAGATTTACCACAGGAAAAAAAATGGAATGGAAGCTTGGATAACTAAGGGAGAATCAACAAAAATATATCAAGAAAACAGGATATTTCATCTTAAATTTTGTAACATGATGCAAGTGCATAGCTACAATATTTCAATGTATTTTTATGAATATTGGGACACTTCAAAGCCTGAAAGTCTTAAACCTGTCTTTATCCACTCTGCACTGAATTTCTTCTCTAGATTCAAATTCTGAAAACATGACTCACAAAAAACAACTATATTTTAATGATAATGGCCTCTGGAAATAAAAAATACAGAAGTTTTTTTCTTTTTTATATTTTTTAAATAGTTATTTTTTACCAAATAAGCCTTTTAAAAATTTTTAGATTGATTACTGACCAGATTTTGTCGGTGAGGACATACACATTGACGTCATGAACAGGCACGTGAAGGTCTTTGCTTCCCTCTAGTGACTGGTCCAGGAAGAGATTTAACTGAATCTGCTCATCTTGGTCAACTTTGGCTCAGAGATTCAGCCAAAGATTAATTATGTGCAAAGACACCTGAGATGCTGATACAACATTAGAACATGTGTATTTGTGATAGTGATTGACAATATATGGCAGAATTACACTGGACATGTGTTTGACAGGTTTTGATGTAGTTTTACAGTTTTATCAGGCAGAGATACAATTTCAATGTTGACAATTCAAGAACAACTGATAGAGTTGGAAGATGACCTCTAAGATGAATTTTAAAACATAATTTCAGATATTTATTTAAGGTAATTTTGCCAAAAACCACTTGTAGTAAGACAGACCAGATTTCAATGAATTACATGATGTTTGATTTACCAGAGGGAATACTTAGTAATTCAGGAGAATTAGACGTATACATTTGCAAGTAAAGACAAGCAAACCTACACTCTGCAAGTGTTAAAAAACACATTGTATTATATTGTATCATAGTCTCCTTATCATATTACTAAAACTAGCTATATTTATACCAGTTGTAGTTCTGTTTCGTGTTTTTGGTTTTTTTTGTTTTTTTTTTTACTGACTGCAAATAAATTTAAAAGTAACAAATAATATGATTTACTTACATACAATTTTATGCACATGATCTGTACCCCTATTTTCAAAGGAATAGAGGAACAACTCTTCTCACATGGACAAGCAAATATTTCCCAGATTATTCAACTTCTTTGGTTGCACAAGCAGCACAAGCAGGTTTTATTTTTATTTAATGATGATATAATACAAGGACCTTTAGTGCTTCTGCATTACTTCTGTTGGATAAACAGAGCTAGATTCTCCAAAAGCAGACAACAGTCATGAGATCATCAGAATGAATGAGGGAGGGAAAAAAAAAAAAAAAAAAAGAGAGATATCATTATGAAACTATTTAAACTTCAGAGATCTGCTTCATGGCAGGAGAGTGATATTGGCTTTGAGAACAGGTAGGGAACATTGTCACATAGGACTCAGGAATTTGGAATTCTAACTCTACCATGAGTGAACTTGGATGAACAGCTTTGCTTTCATCATGCTCGTTTTCGCTAGATGTAAACCACTGTATTAAATTGCTTTTAAATTTGCAGGTATAAAAACCTTTAAAAGGTACGTGACATAAATGAGAAAGGTTGCTAAACTTTTGCAGTTGTAACTGTGCTATTTGGTACTTTTGGAAGCTGTGCTATTTGTTGTTTTCTGGTATGCTACATGTTATTTTCTCCAAGTCAGTCCAAGGCCAGAACCATGGTGGATCTCCAGATACTGTTTTTTGCATTTCTTGGTGAAGTTTTATTAGGAAAAAAACCAAACAATTGCATTTTATTTGACTTAGTAAGATATGTGAATTTTTCTGGAAACCTAGATACAAAACCAAATTATGACTGATTATTTTCTGTAGTGAAGTTTATTCAAACTGCTCAATTATCTTTTGTCCTCATTATACACTAAAATTCTGTCAAAAGTCCAATTATAATTTCTAAATTTGATTATGAAGATACAATCACTAGTTCTTTTTAGTTACAGTCCAGAATTGCCTGATATTACAAGAAACCACTACTTTTAGCTTGTGAAAAATCTACATTTACATAATCGCAATAAATAGCAATTGAATTCTCAACAAATGGAGTTGATTAATCACCCAGTAAAAATTAAAAAGTGAACTTATTAGCAGGAATTAATTTGATTTCTTTTTTTTGTTGTAAGTCTCAGCACACCATGTAAGCTCTGTTCATGGCCGTGTAGGTGTTAGAGAAGAGCAGTGTTATAAAAAAAGTACTAAATTATAAATTCCTCCCATATATACTGATTCACTTTGTGTGACTTAGGCAAAGAAAATTTTGGCCTGACTCTTTTTCAACACAAAGGAACTCCATTTATATTGTACAACATTTTAGAATTAATTTTCTACATTACAGTATAATCTTAGCAGTTTGTAAATTTAAAAATGGCTTGCATGGCTTGCATGGTTCTCCACTTGATCTGATCTGACTCAAATCAGTCAAAACCTTTTTGTTGTCTGCAAAGGAGTTTGGATCAGGCTTTTTATTTCACACTGTTTTAATGAAAAGGAACATAATTCTTTATGCAGGACTATGAGGAATACAATGTGTAGTGTGCTGTTACACAGGTTCCAGTATGGAAAGTTCTTCATAAAAATAGGCATTCCAGGAGGCATTTATATTTCAATTAATGAACATAAGCACAGAAACTAACATAGAAGGAGAATTTTCTGCCTTAAAAAAGTGCTACGAGTAAAGTCTGACTGTAAAGCTGGACCAACAAGACTAACTGCAGTCAGTGGAAGAAGCAAAGCTTTATCTGGCATGTACTGCTAAACTATACTTACTGTCATTCAACTTCCTCAATATCTTTCGGGGGACAAAGGCAATATGACTGTGAAGTAACATAAAGTAAGGAAAGGTTACTACTAATATTTCCAGAAGAAAATTCTGACTTAGGATATTCTAATGATTTGATTATTAATTTGACATATTTTGAAAAAAATTATTAAGAGTTGTCTTGAATGTATTTTCAAAGGTTTGAAGGCTAGGACAAAAAAAAAAAAAAAGCCTAAACCTTTAGTGGTCCATTGTGCTAGTTTTAAAATTCAAAGCGGAGAAGAGAGAGACATAGCAGATCGGTGTTCCCTGTAAATTTTACCACTGGGCAACAAAATGCATAAGTTGTTTGTTGGCGTGCACATAAGCTTGTATTGAAAATCTGAGTTGCAGAAAATTAGCTGTTAGACTCTCATTTACTGGTATTGAAGAATTCCTTTAATGGACTATTTCCCCAAACTTGTATCCAGGGACAATGGGAGAAAAAGAATTAAATGCTGAAGGGGATAATCTAAAAAAAAAAGTAATTGTAAACTTTTTTTAACCCTCTTTCATGGAGGATGTTAAAGTATGTCGAGAGTGTAATCAAAATTTATATAAATGTATGCATTTTGTCATTTTGCATATATGGGTATCATACTTTCATATAGCTTAAGGGTAGAAAATCTAAGCCCCTGCCCATGGAAACTTGCATAGCAATATGGAAAAAAAAATAGAGCAGATGTACCACTTGTCCTAATCTGAAAATGAACCAGGTCAAAATTCTTGCACTATTAAAAATTTCAGCTAATTGCATTGTACTTCTTCCAACTGTATAGTCAGCAGGCACAAACTATTATGAGCACACATATGGTCAAATAAAACGCTGTCATACTGCTATAACACCCTTCTGCAGCAACTGGCAGAGAGAGCTTCAGAATACTAAAGCCCTTTCCTTACCCAGTGCTGTGAGATGTTGTGATGCACTGCATACAGATGTGGAGCACATCAGCAACAACTGACTCTGTCCTGTGGAGCGCACATGTGCCCACATTTTGTCCAACACATTTCTAAAAGAACAAACACCAGCTGCACTATTTTGCTAATCAGTTGGTGACTTTAGAAACTGCCATGTGAGATATCCCGCCCTCACTGAAGCCCAACACATCTACCCCACCTTCCATGCCCTCACTGCAGTGGTGCTAGCTGAGGGTTGCATTTGAGGGAGGTACTTCCCACGTTCAGTGCTGTGGCACCTTTCCAGCCTCCTACTGTGTTTTGAATTCTGCACCTGGGTCAAGATTCCAGGGGCTGGGTCCTCTAAGACAAATAACTGATTTTGTCAGGCCAAACTTTCATAGGTGCTAGAGATCCATTGTGCTCCTTTTGACTGGGATAGAATTAATAGTCTTCACAGTGGCTACTGTGGAGTTATGTTTTCGATTTGTGCTGAACACAGGGTTGAGAATATAGAGATGTTTTTGTTACTGCTGAGCCTACAGCCAAGGCCTTTTCTGCTTTTCATGCTGCCATGCTGGTGAGGAGGCTGGGAGTGTTTGGGGGCTGGGAGGAGACACAGCCAGGACAGGTGGCCCAACTGTTGGTTGAGACTATTTTTGCTGTCTCCCTATCCGTTCTTGTTTTCCTTTCCAGAAAGCTAGGAAGGACTAAAGAAAAGCTTTCAAGTTTTATTTTATCTTAAAATCTTTAAAATCACTTCTGTAGGGTAGGAAAGTCAGTGCTAGTACCTGACCAACTCTTTTTTCTTCTTTTTCTGGACTCGTGAATGAATGTATCACAAACAGTTCCTGACAGCAGGGATTGTTTGCTCATGCTAGATAATGCAAAGAGAAATGCCACAACTGTTCCTGACTTTTTTGGTTGGTTGGTTGGTTGGTTGAAGGAACTGAATTGTTTCTCCTTAGAATGTTAAGTAAAAATATTCCAAGAATTTTCCTATGAATTAGATGGAGAAGCATTCAGGATCCTGAGATTTTACTGAAGACAACATCTGAATACATTTTCTGAAGCGAGTGGGTGAAGTTATCACTCATTTCAGAGGGGGAAAAATCACCACTTACACACAACAGCTTTGTGTAGGGAAGCTGGAAGTATCAAAGGAAGCACCAGAAATCATAAAAAAGCCTGGTTTCAATCACCAGAGAGAGATGTGCTCTGTATTTTGGGATAATAAACTGAAATAAAATATTGCATTATTGAATTGAGTTTAATACATGACATATTACTTTGTGCTTTAGTTCCACTGTATTGTATATTGTACACACATTTGACTGGATGCCTACAGAAGGGGCACAAGGCTGCCAGCTTGATAGATGGGAAGCCTTATGAAATATAATAAGAGGGAAGAATCACCAAATCTCATAGAAAGAATGGATTAAAACTGCTTTTACCAAGTTAGGATGACCAAATTGTCACAGATACCAGTGGCAGTAGAATAAGTTTGATGATCTGGTGTGATTAAACACCTCAGAGATCCAGAACTTTCTTCAAGGATGGAAGTCAGAGAAGTGTAATCATTATTCAGTCTCCTGAAAAGCATGTCCAAAATCCAGGTAGATAAAGCTTTCCTTGCTGCCAGGGAAGTATTAAACTGACAAGATCGGTGGAGAGAGTATAATTTACCAAATGTGAATTTCCAATGCGGATAAAGGTGTGGGAGAAGTGGCTAAAAAGGTGGAAAAACCCATTAGAGGTTGCTGCTGGCTGGATACCAATGATAAAAGCAAACACAGCTTTCATCTAAAAACCACTTAATTTAAAACACCTGACTCATGACAGACTATTGATTAGTTAAGCACCCTCAACTAAAGCAGACTACTTTTTGCTGGGTTTATTCCAAAATGCTTGCCAAGTCCTGGTTATGCAAAAATTATCCCGTTTGGAAGGACATGAGTACATCACAGCTCTGTAGGATTTGCAATGTGAATTAGGCTATTAATCCATCAAATCCAGTTGCCTGCTGGTGAAGATAACTAATTCCTGAGACTTAGAAAAAGAAGAAAATAAAAGAAAATCAAGCCACCAAGAACCCAACATAATTATGAGCACCTAACCAATTGTATAGGCCTCTACATAATTATTTGTTTAGATTTACAAATTAGAGAAACTGACTCAGCATTCTAGAGTTTTCATATTTAAAACTCACAACGTCAAAGTGCAAATTCTGAAATATTCCTGACCAAATACAAATAAAATGGTCCAATCAAAAAAGAAACAAAATAATATAAAATAAGGAAATAAATTTTGAATAAGCAACCGTAGAGATAATTCCAAAGAAATAGATGAAAATAGAAGTCTGCTCTTGTTATTGCACATTCTGATGAGAGATAATGTCACATTTTCAAAAAATATCACACATACATGTTCAAAAAAAGTGACAGTGGTGTCCATGCAGACCTTGCTGCACCACATCTTATTGGGAATATTTCAGAGCTCATATCACTTAAAAAATGGACAAATCTCCAAGAACGCCCCCAGTCTTCACATTTTCTAACATAGTCAATAGCTACTGTTAAATAATATGCCTACAAAATATATCCTTCAGAACACAAAAGCACATGCTTCTCCCTCAAAACCTCAACTATTTTATGTGAGCTTTATGTAAATTTTAGATGTTTCACAAGTTTACTTTTCAATCTAGATTCCAAATCATATTGAAAGCAGCACCTATATGTAGCACTGAACTTCGCCATAAAAAATACTAAGAGAAATGCAAAACAAGTGGCAAACACAACATGCATTTGTTTGCAACTACTTCACACATTCCTCCCAAATACCTGAATAAAATATTTTAATCACATTGTTAAATAAGCAGCATGGTGTTGAGGGTTGTTTTAGCAGTCTAATTATGCTCAAATGTGCCTTTGTTATTCTGGACTGGAACAGCGAAATCAGAGCATGTGCTCTAAATACACAGCACTGAAAGTAACTCATATAAAATAAATTATAAACAAAGCACTCTATCACTCCTGTATAAGCAAAGCACTGTGAAGAGAAAACAAAGAATGTGGTCCAAATCTTTTGCATTTTATGCACTCCTAATAATGCATAATATGAAGTGTGTAGTTCATTCCACAGATTTAATGGAAATTGAATACTATGATGTTACTGGCAAATAATGGTATTATGATTCTTTTGCAGAGGCACAGACCATGGTACTACTTGTATTTGGAAAGATTTCTAGTATCATGTCCAAAGTTTCACATTTCTGTACTATAATGTTGTTTCTCAGCTATCAGTGTGCTGATGTAAATCCAAGCTCAAGGATAAAAACACTCACAAAATCACAAAAATCATGCAATTCTGATACTGTAGATAAGTCTGTATTATAAGACATATATAATATACCTGGATAAGAAGTATAACATCATCTTTAAAAAACAATAACATGGCAGCCATATAGGGATTCTTCTTGAACCACTTAATCTGCATCAATGCAAAGTTCACCTTGACTTTAATGGGAAATTCACTGTGAAAGATTAATGCAGCAAATCACAACCGCACAAACTTGGGATCAATTGTAAACCAGAACTGGATTTTACCAGTTTGCTTTCTTAGAACAACATTTTTTTTTTTTTGCTATAGAAGGGAAACACTAAAAAATGTAGAAGACTAATAGTAAGATTTCACTGCTTAGTATACAGCTATTACTTTAATAAACTTAAATGAAAATTGGAACCAACTAAAATGAAGATTGCTGTGGGGATCACACTTGAAAATTGTATTTCTCCCTGCAGTAACAGAAATGGGAGTCTTCCTTAGTTATTTGTCTCATCATTTACCCACTTGCCTGTTGCCCAGCAACTACCATGAAGGAACTACAGTCCTTAGCCATTCTAATTTTAACCTTGAAAAAGCAAATTAAAAGCACTATGTGAGTAGTCTCTTTCTGGTAAGATATTGTAATATTTCGGTTTCTATATTTCCAAGTGACTGGAGAATTCAGTACTTCCAGTCTGTCAAAGGTTCATTTTCTCTGTCCTTGTATCAACCCGTTTACTGACCAACTATTTAAATAGTGTTAGGTACTTTGCAATATTTGAGCTATAGCAATAGAAGCAAAAATCTGTCACTTACATTCTTGAATCATCCCACAGCACACAGTAGGGATTCAATGTGCCCTAAGAAGAAAACAAACAGACCTATTAGTTACCTGTATGCAAAAATATTTGTCATGCTTGACCTAAAAACTTTGTTTGGGTTTCCTCCTACAAAATCATCCTCATACTCTGATGAATTGATGCCACTGAAATGGCAAAAGCTTAAGGTTAATTCTTACAGGATATTTTGAAGGCATTTGAACCTCACAACAGAGTAAATATGCATTCTCTGCTTAGATAAGGAAAGCATAAAGTTGTCTATTTGGTATATCCTAGTGGAAGTAAAATATGAGATAATAGTTAATCTGTTAGGAGCCTTGACTGAACATTTCTGGTGTTTTCAGAGGAAGAACTTTAGACCCCTTAGGAACTTGGATGTCAAAATCAGTAATGGCTTTAAAAACTTTAAGCATATGTTGGGCAAAATGTCTTGAGGTTGGGATTTCAGATTCCCAGAACCCACATTCAGTGTCCAAAGATTTTGTCAATTAGGTCCTCAATCAGCAGAGTTTTTGCTCAAAATATAGCTGTTTTTTTTATTTGTGGTTGAGCCTTACAATACCAGCTCCCACCCCTTCAAAGTCCATGCAAAATTTCTGATTTGATTTAGAACAGAATGGGAATCTAGGTTTTTATTACAAATCACTGAACAATGGAGAACGTTTTGGGAAATTGAAAAATCTACATGAAAAATTATTCATGTTTATTTGGTTGCCTAGGAAGTGCAGACACAAAACTATAATTCCCTCAGATTTACTTAGAAGTACTCAAAATGGCTGCACTTTATTTCTGTTCACCATAAGCATTAGATGTTCCCAGGAATCAGAACTACATGAAAATTATATAAAATATAGAATAGAAATATATTTTTAAAAAATCATGAGTGATTTGAAGAAACAGGTGGAGTTCACTATTTTTGTATGTCAATGCTAATGAACAGTGTAGATGCAGCAGATATAAACGTACTTTCGTACAAACAAAGCACACCTTAATATTTTATTCTCAAAAATGATTTATTTATAGAAAAACATAGCAACCTGTAAAGTAAAAATCTATTAAATATTTAAATTATTCCATCTACCTCTTTGTCAAAGATAAAAAAGGCCCTTCTGGAGGTGCTTGTGAGAGAGGCATTTAGGGAATTTTTGAACCTCTACTTCAGTATTTTGCTGACTGCATTGAATTTTATGAGTAGAATATAAATATTTAAAACCAACATATACTTATGGCACTTTATATTTACATAGCACTGTACAAACATAAATAAAGGATGCTCCATCTGAAGTATTTATAATGTAAAGAAGAGGAAGGGGAAGAGGGCACAGGATAAAGCAATGTCATAGGGCATTTGTGTAATAGGGCAATTGAGATTCAGAGACCAGGTCCTGCATCACTTGCCAGGAACTTTCAGATACATTGATGGACTAAGAGATAGAAGGATAAGAATTAGGAAAAAAAGAATATCAAAGCAGAATTAAATTTTCTTTAAAATGTAATTTTATAAAGAGTATTAATTTATATAGTAAGTCTAGGTAAAGAAGACTTTTACTTAAAATCTGATACAGCTATATGCATATTAAAAACATGCTTCTATAGCTGCATCATAGTAAGACTCTGCATCTCTCAGATGTAAGACTTGTCTTTCCCAGCAATGGACACAATACAGTTCATGTTTGCTATTCCCACAATGCAAATAGAATGAAGACAAAAGCACTTTCAGCAAAAAATGTCCATTATAAAGAAATCTACAAAATAAGAGGGGAATAAAAACCTTTTCAGAAAACTGAAACATCATAAAATTGCTGTCAGATCACACACTTTGCTCTCTTTGAAATGTATTCAAATGAAAGGAAGAGTTTGTTTGGCCATTGCAGTTGCTAATCACAGATTAGGCAGAAACATGGGAAGCAGGATAAATATTACTCCTGCTCCACAAGAAAGTCTTGTGGGAGGGTTTGTTCCACCAGAAGTGGCAGCTTGCAAGGGCACACCACCTTTTCAGAACTTCTTCCTCTTTTGATACTTGATCAAATACTCTTCAAGCACTGCAGGGACCATAAAGATTTTTTTTATTTGCTTCTTTGCCTTTAATCTGTTTCTCCCTTTTTCACAGCCTTTCTGGGGTATCTCTTGGCACTGCTGTGCTGCTTTTAGAGCTGCCCCCAACTGCCATGGCTGCCTGTGAGGGCAGTGCTCTTACGAGCCAATTCCTCAGCTGCAGCTAAGGAAGCAGCTACTGTGTTCATTAGTGTTTACAACTGCTGCAGCATTGATTTATACACTACAGTACATGACTTGGATATCTCAAAAATGGGCATATGTGTGTGAGTGTGTATGTGTATGTATCTCTGTCTGGCATATAAAACTGAACTTTTGAGATGTGATTGGCAACTTTCACAGCGATCCAGCACTGTGCCAACTGTGTTTTTTAGCCAGGGTTTTCAGCTGCACTGAAAGCTTCCTGCCCTATGCTACTGCTGGCCCATTATTCTAGTGGCCCTGGAGTAAACTTCTGTGCTGTCAGAAGGTGAGAGTTCATATTATCTCTACAGCAAATAGGATTCTGTTTGAGTTATGTATTTTTTTAAAACATTTCTTTGGTGTCCCTTTAATCAATCTACTGGAAAAATGTGGCCACTATTCCTCTACATTTTCACAGTTTATAAGACCAAATATCACATTGTCTAAATCACAGATCAAAGAATATTCTGAATTGAAAGGGGCCCACAAGGATCATCATGCCCAACTCTTAAGTGAATGGCCATATCGGGGGGATTGAATCCTCAGCCTTGGTGGTATTTTTTATTAGCACAATGCTCTAACCAACTGAGCAATGATGCATTGCAATCCACATTCCACTCTGGTCATCTCTGTGTTATATATGTATTTATCTGCAAATCCAAATACCATGCCATATATTTCAAACAGCACATGCAGATGTGGTTTGCACTTCCTCCAGTTTTGTTAATAAATTGGATTAAAAATTAAGACATTATTATAAATTTTGAATAAATTGGTATTTTAAGAGTGATTTTAATTAGCCATATTAACTCTTTTTAAATGATCCATTTGCTCATCTTTTTTCATATCTTATTTACTTAATTTAGTCAGTAGATAAGGAGCTGAAAGAACAAATGTGTGGATATACTCCTATGTACTAGTAGGCATGCTCTACAGAATGCTTAAAATATCATCATTAAATCAATTTGCAAACAAACTGTTCTGAATAAATGAACAGCATTTGTAAGACCAAAGGTTTGGAAAGAACAAAAATAACACTGAGACATTAAAAAAATCAGATGGAAGAGAACATTTCTCTTTAATAATTAATCTATTTAACTGATATAATGTTTAATCTGTTAGCCATTAATATATAATGTTCCAATATTAAAGATATTTTAACAATGGTTTTATCTTGGTGTATGTACATAAAGCTCATTCTACGGAAATATATTATAATAGAATAAATCCTTACTTTCAGCTGAGAAAATTACAGCAAAGAATTAGATTCTGTCTAAAGGAATAGTAAAATGTACAAATTATTATTTCTGTGCATCTACAGCCTTATTTCTTTAAACCAAAGTTCCATTACGAAGGCTAAGTCTTGAACACAAGCGAAAAAAGTTTTTAAAGATATTAAAATTATATAACAGATTTTGTATTCACAGATTTTCTGGAGCAATATATTGTCATTGTATCTGCCAAACCAACTTGTATATTCACATGGATTAAGATCCTACATAAATATAGTAGGCATGAAAATTTGATCCAAGTACTTGATGCTTCTCTGGATTATATTATAGGACAAATACTGAACCAAAAAAAGAGAAATTATCTGATATGTATTTGAGCGGTTATTATAATTTTGTTCTTTCAAGACACAAGCTCATACAATATTAATTAATATTCTATTACTAAAAGATTGCCAAAGCAAAGAGACAATCAATGTCTCTAATCTGATCTTTTGTAACAATGAAGTTTAATTTCCAAGTTTTTCAAACTTGGCAAAAACTTGCTCTGTAAATTAATCAAAGGGACTGATAAAAAAGAGATAAAAGAGAACGTGCTTTCTAAGAATTTTATAGAGTTTAATCTTCTTGGGTTAGCAGTTTAACCTTTTATTAGTCTATTCTTGCCTGTGTTATGCTTGTTTTATTAGCTTGTGTTTGGTCTAGAATATTTTCAGTGCTGACACATTGCTTGCTGGTATTATTTTCTTATATAATTTTAAACCTTCTTTTCTTGCATGTGATCAAATTAATGAGAATTTTTTCTTACCTGTTACCGCACATGCCACCGTACCTGTTACTTTTGCAAGTAGTCATTTCAGTTTCAAAATATAAATGTCATATTCTGCAATTTGTGTAATAGCCTCTCAATCATTCTTAAAATAATTGATAATAAAATCTAGCATTGAAAATTACCATAACTTCTTTCAAATAATTATCTCAGTAAAATCAAAACAAGTAGTCTAAGGTGACTGATTTTTTTCCCTGATGTGTAGGATTAATTTGTGTTTACTTCAGCAAAAATTTTGTAATATTTTTAGTAAAATATCTGACAGAAACAAAAGTTATGTTAAATATTGAGATTTTGTTGTAATATAGACAATGTAATTTAGGTTTGAAATAAAACAGAAAATTATATCTACTTGTTCTAAACCATTTTATAAATAAATTGAAACAGAGAACTATAAAACCCCAAATCGAAAAAATTCTTCATCAATACATTTTTACTGCTGTTGAAAGGTAATGAGTCAGCTCAGCTTATGTTCCTCTGTTCCTTTTTCTTTGCCAAACTGTCATCAAGATGTTCTTTGCATTGGTATTTTTCGGGGAACAGAATGGCAGGTCATAATGACCATTGCTATCAAAATAGTTTTTTCTAACCTTGAGTAAAATGTTAATGAAAGATCTAGAGTTCAGAAAGTTTTCTCCATATTTTTGACCAACCTCACCGCTTCAATTTTGCTACTGAATGAAATATTTGGAATTTCTCTAGGTGAATTTTATCTATATGAACACTTGACTAACTGGTTTTAATTTAAAAATCACAGCTTTAAAGATTCTTGCATAACAATACTATTTTCAAAAGCTTGAGTAACAACATAAACAGAGAGAGTTTATATATTGTGCCTTCACATAAATTACCCCCATGCCTGCTCTTTAACATTATTTTCCCAGTATTGTATATGACAAGAAATTCCACAAAAGATGTATTTTATTCTCTGTGTGAGCGCTGGGAGGCTGCTAAAAACAGAAAGAAAAAAATCTTTCTATCTTCATATATTTGGAAATAAAGTCCTTTTTTCATATTTATAACCTTTTTAATTTGAGATTAAAGCCTGAAAAGTATAGAATTTAAACGATTGCACAAAAAATCTCAGGCATTTATAAGGACTTTAAGCTAAATATGAACCCAAGCATTTTTTCAGTCTGCTACAAAAGGTTAAGTAAAAAACAGCTTCTATAATGAAAGAAAGGAAGAAAAGGCCTGAAGAACTATTGTAGCTCTATGACCTATGCAGGGAGCAAAAAGTTAAGTAGTAAGTACAATAATACATTTTCAATTATAACCATGAATGCATTTAATGGAAACTATTCACTAGCAATTGCTGTTTGACAAAAACCCTGAACATTCACAAAACAGCAATTAATTTTGTTTTGTTTATATGCATGCATGAAACAAGTACACATTCCTTTCAAAGATGGTTACACTGTTCCTGGGCTTAAATTTTAAAAGTCAAACTGCTTTTTGTTACCTGATTAAAACAATACATTTATTTTCTCTTATATGATCTGGCAAATATTCTTGTAAAAGCATATAAACTATCCTTGTACTTACATTAGACAGGTGGGCCAGTTCTATCTCCAGGAAAGAATCTGTAGTTTTAGGCTCAGGTCGTATAGTAACAACAATGATTTTTGAATTAACAACTGTAAAATTCCTGTAAGAAAATGCAACAATGGAAAATTTAAGTGTTCACAAGGTTAAATGAGACGTCTAATACTACATCTTAAGATTTCATCAGGTATTTTCTGTGCTTTGTTTGATGGATATTAAGGGAGAATATAATTTGTTGAAAGTGGTGGAAACACTTATTTCCAACTGTACTCAACAGGCTGAAGACTGAAAAGCACCGATGGTGCAGAACTGCAATTCCTTAAATTACTATTTATTAATTAGAGGAATGCATTGATGACGTAAACATTCTATGCATGTTTAAGTGTCATCATCTACTTCTTTCAACATAGACCTACTAGATATGTTTTATAAAAGACAGTCATTTTTTCCCAAGTGCTGTGCTGTGTTTTTTTCTGACTGTTAATGGTAGGATTGTGAAGATGGATGAGTGCAATGGGAGACTGTACAGTTCTGTTGATTCTGTGCTCATGAAAAAAACATAGCTGCTTCCAATTCTAAAAAAATTGTATTTGGTATTTGAGTGGACAATTTCATCAGCTAAATACTGTTCAGAATTTAAACCACAATTGTGCCCTGACTGAAATCCTGCCAAAACAAATTAATTTCTTCTCATATGCGAGATTAGATTTGGTCTTACGTTATTGTGCCAGGTTGCGCAGAATAATAATTTTCTGTCAATTTTTCTAATATATCATCAATTTCTTTTTTCATGTAAAATGTGGATCACTATGTATCATAGCAACCTTCCCAGGACAGACCTAGTAATGCCAAGGTTATGCTAATACAGTCATAAAGACATGTTGACACGTTCATATCTGAGACCCTTGCTTCTTATGTTCCCATAAGGTCTAGGTATCAGCCTGACTGTTTCTGGTGATCATTATGGTATTTACTTTGTGTGTAATGCTGCTTTCCACACCTCACAGAAATTTTATCAAAGGATACAATCAATGGATGTTATCAAAGAAGAAATGAAACAGTTCAGATGTAATAATAGTATAAATATTGTCTTGCTTCTGTTGTTTAATTGCTTATTTTCTCTAGGGGGTTTGTATTTAGGAGGGAATTCCATTCTGCTGGATCACTGAAACAAGAATTACCATGACTACAGTAATAGAAACTTAGCTCAGCAGGCATTTCATTCAGCACAAGGAATGAAATTGTGCTTCTGGGGCAAGGTATGAGTTCTAGCCCAATTTTACTCAGCCAAATTACATAATGTAAATATAATGGAACTGACTTGCTATTTCACTTAATTCCTATTTCTTCGCTTTGGTTAAACTTTAAAAGCTCACACACTATTGACAAAAATGTATCTATCAGGTTAAAAATTAAAGTTTAGCTAATTTTCAGTTCATTCTGTAGAATTACAGTGCCTGAATATTCAATTATTAAAGTAGAACCAACCCCACCCCAAACCGAGCAAAACTCAAAATACATAAAAAACTTCATTTCTCATGACAAGAGAAAATGGCACTTACTATCTATTCAGCGATTACGTCAATTTTGGAAATTCGTGCAAACTATTGTAAATACTGCTACTTCAGTACTCTTTTACAGTCAGTTTTTGTGATCGAAAACATTTTCCTTGGTCTATCTCATTTTGGTGTGGTTCTAACGGCTCTAGGGCAAGATCTGAAAAAACATCTAAGTACCTAGTGTGTAACATCAATACATTCATTTTACCTGAATTTCATTAAAACTCTACCAACCCCTTACATTCTCAAGAGCCCCTAGCAGAGTGTTTAATGAGAAAATAAATAGAACTGCCTATACCAAGTGAAATGAAAACTGAATCCCTCATCGCTGTCCTGTCTGGGCTGAATGCCTACTTGCATATTTCATATTTAACTGCTTGGGCAGTCCCTGGAAGAATACAATCTGCCAAGTATATTCTAAAGTATATTCTAAACTCACATAACATATTAAGATGCTTCTAAATTAAAGCACAAAGCTTTGTAATCAAAACTATTTCAGAAATTTGAAAAAAATCTCAAAACCACTGGTGCAGTGCCATTGCTGTCTCTGTTGAAAATATTTTTTTGTAAACAACAGCCTAGTTTTGAGAACACCTATCCGGGAATTTAAGTAATCAGATTTTACAAAATGTCCTTGGACATTTTAGTTTCTGTCCCTCTGATGTTGTGAATGACATAGAATAGGAATGATCCATCTCACACTTCTTGGGCAAGTGCATTATATTACAGCTTTTTTATACCGGAGAGTGACTTCACCCTTAGCTTCTTCTCCTTCATCAAAAATAATATATAATTCAACTTTAATGAGAAATGAAGTTTTAAGGGATGGTGCTCAGATGACTCTCCAGAAAGATGCTAATCAGGGTTAAGTTTTGAAATAAATTATTAAAAAAAAATCTATTAAATTTCTTGGAAACTATGGCTGATCAAATCCTTGAAGATTCAAGATAGCAAAGTGATGGAGTAAAAGCTAAAGGAACGCTTTCAGAGCTGGTGTCCTAGATATTTTTTTCTGATATGAGTTAATAATGATATTTATAAAAGAGTTATTTGATTAAGCTGTTTTCCTATCAGGGTATACATTTTGAGCATATTCTTTTGTATAAGGGAAATCATATTGATCCTATGTGGTATGAAATTCACGTCTTCTTCTCTTTTTAGAATGAATCTGTTACTTAAGAAAAATGAACTTATGAATAAGGCATGTTGTTATCCGAAGACAGCATGATCGAAGTTATAGATCAATGTATAAAAGTTCTATGCATTACAGAAAAATTCTGGATGCTAAATCTGTAATGTGATGCAATAAAAGCCTGTCTGAGGTACATCCTTAGTCTAACAAAGCTGACCCAAATAAATTGAAGGGCCTTTTAGGTTGTTCAGCCCCTGAAGTTCAGTGTTAGAAACAATGTTTCAAATGGGGGCAAAGAGCATTTCAGTGAAGAAAATTTATGGTTGCTGTTTTAGTGATGGAAAAAAACCCCGCTGGATACAGCAAAATTATTGATTCCTTATTTGTTCTTATTTCTTACAGGAAAAGTTAAAAACTATCTTATATTATGGCAATATGCAATGTATTCCTTCAGAGTGCTCAAGAGAGAAATTATAGATAATATCTTTTAGATGAGTATTGTACTGAGAATCAATTTTATGTGAACCTAACAATAACATAAATGTGCTCAGGGGTGCAAGAGCTATGGAAATAATACTCAGTCTAGAGTTCTGAAAATATTCGATATTTCAATATCTGCTATGAAAAAATCTAAGACAAAATGTAAGACATTACAAGAACAATGCAATGCAGCAAAATATGTTAGGAAATAGAATCAAATGAAGTTTATTTACTTGTGCATGAAAAAACCCATTCTTCTATCTTTATAAGGAAGAACCTTTTCTTGTTGTGTCCCTAAGCTCTTGTTTAAATTCTCATGGCAAAATTCTCTGAAGGTAGATGTACCAGTAGTATTAAACAAGTCCAAAAACTTCTATATTAATGCAGTAGCAAGTTCCCATCTCACACTGTGTTTAGTTCTTTCCAGCAGACTCTATGCCAGTAAAACTAAGAAAAATCAAACACATATGGTAAAATGAAGCTAATTTTGAATTTTGTGAAATATATTGTATAGGCTGCTCTAGATAATGAAATTCTCATTTTACTCACAGAACACCTGTGATGTAGCAGATTGGGATTCTGTGGTTAGGTACTTTGGAAGACCTTTCCTAAAGATATACTGATATTTAAAAAATTTGTTTGTTTGTTTATTTTTAAAATGCAGTTCCTTGTGGTGATGCAGAAGTTTGCATACCTCCAAGTGATGAAATTAACGAATGCATTGGAATGCATGTCATCTTTATTCTGCGGGAAACTACAACCAAATATTTTCTTTATTCCCACCCTAACTCCCGTAAAGCCAGGAACTGAAATCACATGGGAACTGGAAAAGCTTTCTGGGTATCTAACTGCAGCTGGTAGAAATCACCCTTATTATTAGGTTATCAGGTGTAAATAATGTGGCCTTTGAACTCAATCGTGAGATCATTTCACTTATTTTACCTTGGTTTAATTTTTTATCATCTTTATTCTTACCCTTACTATATAATTAATTGTCATTTTACTTAGAAAATCATCACATAAGATACTTATCCAGAATGTTTTTTTAATTCCTGTGTTGTGCACTTCCAGGCATCATATAGAAAATAGATGATGTTACATTCCTTCACATCTTACAGTGATAGCTCTATAGACAACAGTAATGCAGTGAAGCATTTCATGTGTTCAGCACTAATATGGTTATTACAATAATAATATTGTAATCTTAAGCAAGATTAGTACAAAGAGTAGCTAATATAAACCTGTGTAAGATGATATTTTTTCATTACAAAATGTGAGCAAACTAGAATAAACCTTTTCCAAATGTAGTGGGGTATATAGAAACCCTCATTCCTGTACCCAAACAAGTGTAAAATAATAAAAACAGACCATAATAAAGACCACTTTAAAACCTGCATGTCAGTTTGAATTTTCATGGAATATAAGAACTCAACAAATTCAGCACTAACCACAGCTGCAGCTTTTTTTTTTTTTTCCAATTTCAAGTTACAGAATCACAGAATCACCTAGGCTGGAAAAGACACCTAAGATCATCAAATCCAACCTTTGGTCACCACCTTGTCAACTAGACCACAGCACTAAATGCCACATCCAGTCATTTCTTGAATACATCCAGGGCTAGTGACTCCAATGCCTCCCAATGGAAGCCTATTCCAATGCTTAAGCACTCTTTCAGTGAAGAAATTCTTCTTGATGTCCAAGCTGAACCTCCCATGGTAGAGCTTGAGGGCCTTTCCTCTTGTCCTGTTGCTAACTGCCTGTGAGAAGAGCTCAACCCCCACCTGGCTACAAACTCCATTCAGGAAGTTGTAGAGAAAGAAAAGGGAACCCCTGAGCCTCCTTTTCTCCAGGCTAAACAAACCCAGCTCCCTCAGCCTCTCTTCACAGCAACTGTGCTTCAAACCCTTCTCCAGCTCTGTTGCCCTTCTCTGGACTCACTCCAGCACCTCAGTGTCCTTCTTGTAGTGATGGGCCCAGAACTGAACACAGGATTTGAGATGGGACCTCATCAGGGAGTAAGTCGGAGTACAAGCAGACAATCACTGCCCTGGTCCTGCTGGTCAGACTATTGCTGATAGAGGCCAGGATGTCACTGGATTTCTTGGCCACCTGGGCACACTGATGGCTCATGTTCAGCCTGTTATTGACCAACACTTCAATGTTCGTTCCCACCAGGTAGGTTTCCAGACACTCTGTGCCCCAGCCTGTAGTGCTGCATGGGGTTGTTGTGACCCAAGTGCAGAACCCAGCATTTGGCCTTGTTGAACCACAAACATTTGGCCTCAGCCCATTGACCCAGCCTGTTCAGATCCCTCTGCAGAGCTTTCCTGTCCTCCAGCAGATCAAGATTCAACTTAGCATCATCTGTGAACTTACTGAGGGTGCACTTGGTCCCCTCATCCAGATCATCAATGAAGGCATTAAACAGGGCCGGCCACAATACTGAGCCTTAGGGAGCCTCACTAGAGACTGCTGATCAACCTGATGTAGTACCAGTCACCACCAGTCCAGGCCTGGTCATCCAAGCTAGCTTATTAAAAGAATATCTGTCCAAGCCATGGGCTGTCAGCTTCTCCAGGAGAATACCATGGGAGACAGTATCAAAGGTTTTGCTGAAATTCTATCTGAATGAACATTAAAATATCTGAATGTGTTAAAATGCATTCGGTAGTATCAACTATCTTCACTGACAAAAGGATTGAGGGCACCCTCAGGAAGTTTTCAGATGACACCACAATGTGGTCGACATCGTGCTGGAGGGAAGTGATGTCATCAAGAGGGACCTTCACAGGCTTGAGGGCCAGGTCCACGCAAAACTCAGGAAGTTCAACAAAGCTGACTGAAAGGTCCTGCATGTGGGCTGAAGCAATTCCTGGTATCAATACAGTCTAGAGGGTAGAGGGAGTGAGAGCAGCCTGTCAAGACATACTGGAGGGTACTGTAGATGAAATATTGAAATTGAGCTGGCAATGTGGGCTGCATCAAAGGAAGCATGGCCAGCAAGGTGAGGGAGGTTATTCTCTGCCTCTCCTCTGCTCTTGTGAGACACCACTTGGAGTGCTGTGTCCATCTGTGAAAATCCCAGCACAAGAAAGGCAGGTCTAGGGTAGAGGCCATGAAAATGATCAGAGGGCTGGAATATC
This sequence comes from Passer domesticus, assembly GCF_036417665.1. Lineage (NCBI taxonomy): Eukaryota > Metazoa > Chordata > Aves > Passeriformes > Passeridae > Passer > Passer domesticus. The sequence goes on along the minus strand of NC_087476.1, from coordinate 29,018,556 downwards.
ACTCCTATGAAGAAAGGTTCAGAGGGCTGAGGTTTTTCATCCTGGAGAAGGCAACATTGAACACCTTATTGCAGGCTTTCAATTCTTAAAGGGGGCATAATATAAAGACTGAGACTTTTTACCAATATCTACAGTGATAGGGCAAGGCACAAAGGTTTTAAACTGAAATGGGATAGATGTAGATGACACATAAGGAAGAATTTTTTTTTATGAGGGTGTTGAGACACTTGAACAGGTTGCTCAGAGAAGATGAGGATGTCCTGTCATTATAATTGTTCAGAGTCATGTTGGATGGGGCTGTGAGCAGCCTGGTCTAGTGGAAAGTGGCCCTGCCCAGGGGGGATCACCTAGAATTAGGTGATCTTTGAGGCCCCTTCCAACCCAAACCTTTCAATACTACAATTCTATGAAAGAAGTTTGAAATTGTGACTTTTTTGAGGTACTATTTTAAGGCCATGAGATCATATTTTGAACATGACTGCCATGGGCAAAGAAATCCAGCATGATACGCTTATGAGGTAAGAGATGTAAGCTTAAAAGTTTCAGTATAGCTTCACTATAAGAAGTGTATATCATTCAGGAAATGCAAAGTGCTATATTCCAAACAGAGAAGAGACGAGAAGTACCTGGGTGTGTGTTATATTTTTATATCACAGATTAGTAATTACTCTGATTCCTCGTTTACATACATAAGAGAAAGTAATACTGCTGGTTTCCTTTGCACAGGCATCTGAGAATTAGATTCAAATAATACTGAACAAATTCAGAGGCAAAGTAGAATGCCTTTGTTTTTGATTTATTAGTAGATATCAATAGATTATTAGACCATTTTGGTAAAGTAAGTCACAAAACCTATCTGTGAGTTGAACCACAGAGAAGTGGTTAAATTTGAAGTGTAAATCAGTAACCAGCTGAAAGCACAACAGACAAAAGCAAAAAATTTGGGAACCAAAAAGCACTCAAAATCCACTGTGTTTACATTGCTGTACTTTATGTCCCAGTTCTTCCCTTATTCCTGCTACTTTGTATGGTATTGTTTCTAGGAAAAATCTAGTAAGGCATATTTCATAATGGATGAAAAACACTTTCATAATGGATGAAATAAGGGCCCTGAAAGACTTTTCATATAAGCAAATATTCAGAATTTAAAGTTTACACCTTTTTTCCTGTAAATTAAAACTACTGACATGTGAAAGCTGAAAAGGCATGATCAGAGACTGCAGTTTACAATGTAAAGATCTGGAAAGCACATGGCCATATTGACGCTTTCCCAGGACTGGCAGATTTTTCCTAAGGTCTACCAAAAAGAACTAACTCAAATAAACCAGTTGTCATGGTTCGAGTATGGGGTTAAAAAAAAAAACCTTTTACAAACATCTCTTCCTTCCTGGCTAATTTCAGAAACTGGTACAACAAATGGGAAGTGCTTAGTGACACTTCAGAAGTGGATGAGCTGTCATTTATGTCACTTAAGTACAGATGGCCCTTGCCAGCACTTTCAGGCTTCGAGGTGTCCTGTCAGGACATCACTGTTCAAATTGTGCTCTACCTCAGAGACATTTTTGTCCCTAAATTACAGCTCATTGCAGAGCATGTTGAAATTTTGCTAGGAAGTAGTTTTTTAATTTTCTTAATAATTAGCCCTTTTTTTTGTTTTTGGATAGATTGTGGCAAAAACCTCTTGCTTTCCCATTCTTTGTTTCAAATCCTGAAGTTTTGGATAAGTATAGTAGAGAAAAGTGATCTGGTGACTTCCTTATTACTATCTTTTCTAACTATTGTGAATTCACTAGCACCTATTGTGACACAATCTGCATGTGCTTCTTGTACTGTAAAAGGGCATTAAAAGATCAGGATCATATAAAATAATATAGTATAAATGGACCACAAAATTATCATAACTGGTAATTAGAAAAGAGGAGGTGAAATATTTATTCCAAGTTGTCTTTTGGCAAGTGCAGAAAGGAAACAGTGAAACAAGAGGCCTTCCTATATCTTTTTGCATGTGTATGGTCCACAAAACTGATATACTCCAGCTGTTCAGCACATGCTTGTCTTGCTTCTAAAACAGATCTTCTCTATAGCACTGCAGACCATTCTGAATACAATTTGCACTGAAAAAAATATTTGGAAAACTACTGCTAGAGACTTCTGTAGAAGCAGAGAAGACAAATTTAGTATATCAAGTTATGATTACGAGACCATTTGTACTAACTTGACAAACAGTAGATTGAAGCACAAGTGGCCTGAGCATTAATTTACATCACTGCACATACATCTGATCAAACATTTCTGTAATTAAGTTTAATATAGATTACACAAAATACAAATTAAGGAAATTTGATGAAAAGGCTACTTCTATCATACAAGTAACTAAGCATGAATGAAAGATTAATACATGCATAAACATTATAAATATAATGAAAACAATATCCAGCAGCTCTATATGCAAATAGCTTTGACGGTCTGCTTTTATTCTGACCTACAGTATATTTATTATCCTGAAATAGTTCAATTTGTACTGCATTTATGAAATTTCTTACCTCAAAGTGGGCAAAATGAGTTCTAAATTTTTGTATAGCACTGCTCCAAGTACAAATACAGTTGATTCATCTAGTTCTGAAAAAAGTAAGAAAAAACATTTTAATACCCTCTTTCCCAAGCTTTCATCAGCATAAAAACCTCTCAATATCATTTATCTCTGCAATAAAAGCTTTATTTTAAATAAACCATCATAATTTTGAGTTATCTCCTAGAAGTCTGTCACAAAAATGTAGCACTGTCAGGAGCATATCAGAAGATTTAAACCATTGAAAAGCACATTTTCAAAAAATCCATCATTGTATGCTGACATCCATTCTAGTTAATTTACATTTACAATTAAACATTCTCAAGGAATGTCTGTAAATTCTCTAATGTCAGAGATCTGCACTGAAATTATATTTATAAATTGTACCTGAAGTTAAGCTAATTTGCTTCCCGAGCTTCCTTTGGTAAGAGTTATGTTGGAATGGACCCTCTTCTAGAACATAGCAGCTTCAGGGGATTCAGCAGAGCTGCACTTCAGCTCACCTCATATCAAACAGATTAAATCTCATGCACAATAACTAAGCAAAGCATTGTTTATTTGGTGTAGAAAATAGGATTTATGCAGCACTTTTTGTTCAAGGTTCTCAAATTAAGTCCATTCATTTCTCTCTAGGATAAACTTATAAGTACTGTATTTATTTTGAAGAGGAATAAAAGAACCACTCCCATGTTATACAGTGATTCTATGAGACAGTCACAGTTGCCTTGCTAAAGCTAACAGAAAATTCACATGCTGATACGCTTTTTTACCTGTTGACATAGGAGTGAAGATATTTTTTGGAATGACAACCCTGTCTTCTGAGTTTCGTGCCCAATCAACCATTCCTTTTCTTCCCTTCATGGGGAAATTGATGTCAGTTAAAACAGATGCAGCAGGAAGCTTCTGAATGCTAGCCACTAGTAAGAGAAATCATAAAATCATATAAATTTAAAACTGTGTTTCATATGTTAGTTAAAGCATCATAGAGTGACAACAGTACAGCAATAACAAAACTTTTAATGATACATTTCAAGTAAAGCAGGAATTCATAGAACATTAACTGACTCAGAAAGCATAATCTTCTGTTTATTATGCAGTTCTACTATGGATTAATTGTGTGGTATCGATCGTAGCATTTTTCAGTCAGATTCTGATTAAATTTCTCAACAGGGATTATTGAATGTACCAGTTTATACCCTGAAATTCACACATAAGGACGTTGTTGTGTCTTCAGAGCAAATTTTAAAATGATCAAATGTGACAGTAAAAGTAAGAGGATGCTTAAAATTGCTTTGGGAAACATAACTTCTAGATACAGGCTAATGAAGAAATAAAAGAACTTTTATCCTCTATACAGATACCATTTCAGGATCGATCCATAAAGGAGATCAACATATTAAAAGACCTTGTTGTTTTCATACAAAGTAAGGTAAAGTAGTCTAGCACCTATTTTTTTTCTTGGATGAATAATCTCCATTCTGAACTCTTATTCTATTTTTTCCACCTAAAATCCCCCAATACCTAAACTATATCAGTGTTATGTCAATAACAGAAGAAATAGGTGTCAAATCTAATAATAGTCAGTTTGGAATTTGATTTACTCATTCTGTTTTTTTCCCTGTTTTCTAACTCAACTATCACCTGGAAATCAGTTTCAGCTTTGCTGTGAAATCTAAGTACAACTCCATGGCAACACAGTCAGTGTCTAGTAAGACTCAAACTACTCTGAAGGAATTGACAGAGCTGCAAGCATTTATGTACAGTCAGTGAGATGACAAACCGCACATTTGGAGCCTAGCTCCATTCTTGATGTAGACCACATTGACAGCGATTTCCTGTGCAATGCCCTTCCTAATCAATTTATGCGGAGGCTAATGTAGGTGGAAAAGTTTGGATATCAGGACTATATTTTGGTCTGCATAATGATTTCACTGCAAGGACTCTGCAAAGGGGTTAAACATAAATACAGTGGGGGGCAGCTGTAAAAACAAGCAGAACAGCAAAATTAAAGTAGAAAACCATTAGGTGTCTCATCAGAACTTTTTATTTGAAAGAAAACTATAATTCAAATCCAAGAGAAGACTAAAATTAGGAAGTTAACAATATTAACTCTACAAATATATTCCTTAATAACTGACTCTTATTTTCAAATTAGACTGGTTATGTTTACAGAATCACATTAATGAGGTGGTACTTCAGGTTTCAAATTTTCCATTATAAAACTATCAGGGCTTTATAATACCAGTTACAATTCTCTCCAGGCTGCAATTGCCAAATCCATTCCCAGAACGAAGGGGGTGCTTAGTCTTGTGAATTTTCAGGAGGTGTGTGGAGGGAATAGAGTTCAGGTGTTTCAGAATTACTGGGGCATAAAATTGATTGCGTGCTTTCACATGCAATCTGTGGTTGTAGAGAATATATTAACATTGTAAAAATGGATTTTTTCCAATAGTTTTTAAAATTTAAAAATAATTTTATTTTTCCCATAAAACAGTTATTTAGTTCTCAAAATTAAATACAGCCTGCATAAGACAATATTGCCCTGGTTTTTTATTTGCACAGTATTTATCGGTGCTTCTACCTATCTAGCTATCTATCTAATTAGATAGTAGAGCCTTAATATTTCATCCCCCTTTTGGATGACAGTTCCCTTTATTGAAATAGGAAATCAATGTTATTCAATGGCATTCACTCTGCAAAACAGAAAACCACTTTAGGACTGGATAAATGGTGAGGGTCTAGGATAGTGCTTTCTGTACTCTGTCTCTCTCTGTATTTTAAAGAGGGTCATTTATCATGGCACTTAAACAATACTCAGAAAAAAAAATTCCAAAATATTTGTTATTGTTTAGGTGATGAATAACAAAAGCAAAGCATAAAACCTAAAACTTTGACTTATAGCTTATATGGAAAAAATATAAATATCTGTGTTTATTGGACAGTGTTGGACTCAATGATCTTGAAGGTCTTTTCCAACTTAAATGATTCTGTGATCCTATATATTCCTATTCTTGGTTCAGAAAAGTTTTTTTGCTTACAATCAAACAAAAGTCTTGCTTATCAAGCGTGATCTCCTTTTATGACAAAGTAACCTACCAGCTGATCAAGGGAAGCCAGTAGATGTGATCTTCTTGGATTTCAGTCCTGCTTTTCATTCTATCTTTTATAGAATCCTTCTGGACAGAACGTCCAGCATTCAGCTGGATAAAGACATCATGTGATGGGTGAGCAAATGGCTCAAAGGCCAGGCACAAAGGTTGATGGTGACCTGTTACTACAGGGTTCCACAGGGCTCCATCCTGAGCTATATTCTTGACAACAACTTCAGAAATGACTTGGCAGCAGGACTGGAAGAGGTACTAAGCAAGTTCAGAGATGGTGGGAAACTGGTAGGAGCTGCTGAAGCTCCCTCAAAGGCAGGGAGACCTCCCCTGCAGAGAGACCCTAATAGAGGGCTGGGCAATCACCAACCATCTTAAGTTCATGGGAAAGTTCTGGATTCAACACGTGAGGCAAACCCTGGAATTCCATATGGACTGGGGAATGAGATGTTGGAAAGCAGTGCCATGGAAAGGTACCTAGGCATCCTGGGTTATGGAAAGTGTAATATGAGTCAGCAGTACATATTCCATGTCCTTCAGTCTGCCTCTTACAGATCCACACAGATTATAAGGTCTTTTTTTAGATATTTTGCCAAATGATTCCATGAGGATGTGCCTAATGTGGCTCTGATGCTCCAAGGTGTAAGATAATTTAATGGAATTTGTCTAGAGGCAACTAGTTCAGGTCTATCAACACGACCAAGTGGATACATAAAATAGTTCCCAGCTCTTCAGTATGACTTTAAACTGTATTTAATATTTTAGGAAAGCTAATATTCTTATTAAATACTAGTCTATGACTCATTTCAATGAAACTTTGTCTCATTTCCATTGCGAAATGAGGCTCTCTACCTCAGTTTTAATCTGCAGCATAAAATAATTACTTATTGTGAACTAAAAGTCAACCAGTCTTTTAGAGGTGAATGAATATAATTCATGTGCTGGGTCATTTGCATGTCAAACTCAAATACAAGGTTCTTATACACAGATAGTAAGACATCATGCACTTTGCACATTATTGTATTCTTTTTACATTAGGTTTGTGTTAGAAAACAATGCTTCAAATTCTGGAACCCAAATGATTCAGTTCTGGAACTGCCACACAAGGACTATGTATTCTCATTTGAAAAAATCAAAGGTTTCTCACAAGTTTTGGTTTTTTTGTTGTTATTATTTCAAATTACCATACCAAATCACCACATCCTGAGGTGGAATATTTGGCAAAGAAGGTTATCTTTAGGCACTGTGGTATGAGTATTTTTGCTTGTTTATACAAACACAAATTGTATACCACTGGCAAAATAGTCAAAGAGAATATTAATAAGAATAAAAAATGCAAAGTGGGGAAAAATATGAAAAAACAAACAAAAAAAGACATCTAAAATTGAAATTTCCTTAGCAGAAGCTGAGGAAAATCTTTATGTGTCATGTTAAATTAAACTCTTCCAATATGGAAAATTCTCTTTTTTCATTTATTTGCATCACAGCAATTCCTACGAGTCATGCCTGCTGTTTTGGGCACCACAATATAGGAAAGACATGAAGCTATTAGAGAGTGTCCAAAGGAGGGTGAGGAGGATGGTGAAGAGTCAAGAGGGGTTGCTGTATGAGGAATGGTTGAGGTAACCCTGTCTGTTCAGCCTGGAGGAGACTGATGGGAGACCTCATTGCTGTTTTCAACATCCTCATGAGGGGAAGTGGAAGGGCAGGTACTGTTCTCTTTACTCTGGTGACCAGTGACAGGATCCAAGGGAATGGCCTGAAGCTGTGTCAGGGGAGGTTTAGGTTGATTATTAGAAAAAGGTATTCACCCAGAGGATGTGGGAACTGGAACAGGCTCCCCAGGGAAGTGGTCACAGCCCCAAGCCTGACAGAGTTCAATAAGCACTTGGACAAAGCTCTCAGGCTTATGGTATGATTTTTGGGGTTGTCCTGCGCAGGGCCAGGAGCTGGACTCAATGATGGGTCTGTTCCAACTCAGCACATTCTACAATTGTGAAAAAAAATAATTTGTGATTTAGTACAGGTGTTCACTGTGCACATCTGCAGTGCAAGCTGCAGGTTGAGCTCTGGGTGGAGAAAGGCTGAGACAGGAGGTTTCTTTCAGTATTTTTTGATGCACTTTAGTATAAACTACAAGACAGTAATTCAATTACACATAAGAATACATACATACAGATTTGATGATTTCATAGTAATTATTGATTCAGAAGAATCCATGTAAATAATCTAGTGTAATCAATTTAGTTTATTTAATTTTCATGTTGCAATTGCAGACAATCTGTTGGATACTGCTCTACTGAAAATTTCAGAATTGGTAACTACTAACTGATCATACTAAAACAAACAAAAATATTGTTGCAACTGATTAATGTCAAGCTGATAGGAATAGACAATTTTCCATCACTATAAAAATGACCTGGTTACACACAATAATATGTGAATGATATTTAAGCAGATTATTTAGCACAGCATAAAAGTGGTTAATTAATGTATAAAGAAAACTTGGAGAGAAAAAAAAATAGTGTAGTTCCTGTATGAGCAGCTTTTGTAGACCATGGCCTAGAAAAGAAAAGCTGAAATGTATTGCCTTGATCCCCATAACCCTGAGTGAATTATAAGGTGCCTAATGCAACTTCTAGTAGCTCTATGATTGAACTGGGTTACTAAACAACAGCACAAAAACCCCAACCAACTAAGTGTCATGAATAATTTTCCCCTTCTCTTTAGTATTCACCCATTAGCCTCCTGTATTCAACAAAAACTAATAAAATTTCAGAATTAGGCCCTTGAATAATATTAATCGATTTGAACAGAAAATCAGATTCACCAAAAGGCCTAATAGAAAAACAACTGGGTGTTTTCTCATGCACTAAATTCAACTTCAGCTCCCACAATAGAGATTCAGGTTTTAAAATTGCAACATGCATAGGACATCTATGCCAAGAGTCACACCATGAGCCTGAGAGCATTGTTCAAATGCTTGTTGAACTCTGGTACGCTTGGTGCTGTGATGCCTTTTGCAGTGCCCAACCACACTCTGAGTGAAGAACCTTTTCCTAATATCCAACCTAAACCCCACCAACACAGCTTTAGCCATTTCCTTGATTCCTGTCACTGGTCACCCGTGAGAAGAGTGCAGTGCCTGCCCCACCTCTTCCCCTCACAAGGGAAGCTATAGACCTCATCTACAGGTTGCTACAGATCTCTCCCCTTAGTTGCAATAGCAGATCTGATTCTGTTTTCTTATAAGTGATAATATTCTGGCTGTGTTGTGCTTTACCAGCACAGTAACTACGTTCAATAACATTTCAATAACTCACAATATAGAATTTGATTGCATTTCAATTACAGACAACAGAGAATGAGTATAGTAGCAGTCTCATTTGCTATTTTTTTATCCTATTTTGAATTGGTCATTGATGGTATATTATGATATATATTATTCAGCATTTAGTAAACTTGAGTTCATCACTTCACACATTTTGATTTTTGAAACAGACAATGTTTTACTGCCCTACTGGAACAGCTCCTGCTAAATCTATTTCTGGGTAAAATAGTATTGCTATTTCCACAGATAATTTTAACAAGAATATAAATAACAAAGAACTTTAACAAAGAATATGAGAGGTTTTTGTGTTGAAATTCTGAACACTGAGCATTTCTGCAAAACATTTCTGTTAAGAAGATTCAGTTAGAACAATATATATTCTAGAATTATTTTTTGACCTGAAATGTAAAACCTTTGTTTTTTTATAGAATAAAGAAGCACATTTAAGTCAGCCCATGTTGGATACATGGGGAACAAAGTCTTGCCTGGATCATCAACAGAGAGAGAGATGGACATATTGAAGAAGAGATACTTATAACAGACTTTATCCACTTAAATACCATCATTTAAAAGAAAATGTGCAACAAACAAAAATGGTGAAACCCCCATTTAAAAGAGAGTCATTTGTGGATTTCCAGATATGCTACAGAACTCTCCATGTGAGCAGGCTTGATTAAAATCCTTCTCTCAGTCCAAAGATAACTCACTTCTTACCACCTACAAGCTTATGTATAACAGAAGGACTGTGGTGAAATGGCATCCTCTTACATGAACATGAGAAAAACAACAAGGCAATTTTGCTTCTGTAAATAAAATCCATGAAATCTCCTCACAATGAACCAACATCAAACTATGCTCATGAAAAGGCTCCTAAGAAAATATAACTTAACAGATCTATTACTTCTCATGGCTATCCATACAGAAGTGATAAATTCTTAAATTAGAACCTACTGCTCCATAGGCAGAGAAGACAGGGATGTCCCTAGAAGCTTGCTGTGCACTTGCATTCCTGAAGCTCATCAGACCAAAACAGCTACTATCTCACTATTCAAGCTCTGGGTACCAAGACACAGTACCAGTACAGGCAAAAAGAAAAATAGACACTTCATAGGTATTTTCACTGATGAAGGATGAACTTCGTATGAATCCTTCCATTGCTGCCAAGCAAATTCTCCCTTAAATAGACTCAGTGTTTGAAGGTTAAGAATAATGGTTTGGTTAATCAAGAAGCTACCTTAACAATGATCTCTGAATATTTCCTTTCTATTTTCTATAGACAGTGCAGTGAGGAAAAGATTACCCATTACCATAATATGATCAGTACAATATACAAGACAACTTAGAAAGCAGCACAGTTTCAGGCAATGACCAGGATGCATTTAATAGTAACTCAGATTTTTTCCTGCTACTTACATAATTGAAAAAAAAAAAAATCATAGGTAGCAGGGAAGTGTTTTCTTTTGGTTGTGTGTACTTTTATTGCTCAGGACGAAATTTTGTATTTGAGGAAAAATTCAAGAATATACAAATTTTATAGAATCATGAAATATCACATATGCATATGCAGTCTCACAAGTGATTTCTGATTGCACATTCATTATGATAACTTTGTTCCAGGTTTTGAAATAAAATATAAGAATTAAAAGTTCAAACAATAATTAGACCATTGTTTTTTTTAGTTATAGACAATAAATCTTAAAAATAATTTTGTAAAATATTAAAGTTTATTCCCTGAGAAAGTTAGTTTATGGAAATAGCTACCACATCATAGAATTTTTATATGTTCCAGGTACTATTTCTGCATGTTCCCTAGGGCAAGGGGTGGGAGAAGTGGAAGTTCAGCATTTTTGTAGATTTTAATATTTTTTTACTATTTACTAAATAGTAATGCACCCTGTAATTTTAATGTGTCTATTTGAAGCTAGCACATGTGGAATGTAAAGAGTAAAATCTCCTAACCTGAATAACAAGTATGAAGAAAATCCAGTTGAACTAATGAAAATGTAAACAATTTTTTACGAGCAGATAGAAGAAAATGTATTCTCATGATAAACTGAATACTTCCTGAAATATGTGATAATCTAGAAAAACGCTTTGAACATATGGTAGGAAGATGTACTTCTTTAATTAGAAGACAACTCCACCTTCTGGGCATTACTTTGAAGAAGATGAAGATATGAGCAGCCAAATAGACCCAGAGCCACATCAAAGGTACTGGGTTTCTGAAGGAGCTTTATTTTTTAATACTATTTATCTTAGTATTACTGTGCATTCATGCTACTAAAACTATGGTCTCAGGCAGCCTCTCTTACCTGGCCATAAAATACTTCTTAAGGAAAAGAAAGACTTGACACAAAGCAAGACAGAAGATGGAGACTGATGCAGGAGATAGAATGAAGTGGCGTTTAAGTGCATGAGTTTTAATTTATAGACATAAAGTAGAAAACCATGGGCAATACTGAGGAGGCAAGGTTACCTACAACACAGTATTTGATTGACTGGGCAGGTAAGGTGCAGAAGCCAAACACTTTTCACTCACTAAGGTGACTGGATAAAGTGTCTGTGCTGATGATTCTAGCTGATAACAAAGAGAGTGAGACTGAAGGCAATGTTAAAGTATTGAGCTCAGAAGATGGAAATGATGATGAAGTAGAGAAAACAGAAAGAAGAAAAGCTAAGACTGAGAGATCATTTACATGTTTATTTATCAAGCTTACTCATGGTTAGATATCCAATAAAAACTATTAAAAAAGATGGGGAGGACTTGACAGGGCAAGAAATCAGTAAGGAGGCAAGCAGATATGAAAATCATTAGCAGAGAATTGATAAAAATATTCTATGAACATTACATTGCTTGGGGTGATGTAGAGCACAGTAGAATGATTGTATCCCAAAAGCAGTAAACTGAAGCAAAGAAGAGATGGCTATACCTCTAGGGAAATGATAACTAAACATATCATTCAGAAATCTATAAAGATGTGAACTAAGTTATTCAGTATATTGAAAGATGATGTAAGAAGTAAATTCACAGGCATGGAGATAGAAAATTTGATGTAGAAAAGCCAAACACAGAGGGGAAAAATAAGTAATGGGAATCAATATATGTTTCTAATCACAGCTTTTTGTAGGAAACTACAACCAATCTCTACTATATTTCATTGTTGAACAGCTTTTTCATAATCATACAGAATGGCATTGTAAAAAACTTTCAGACAACACTACAACAAAATTAAAACTGAGAGAATTGTAAATTACTCTGGCATAGAAATACAGAGATTACTAGTACGAAAACAGCTAGGGAATCCTGAACAGGAAAGATCGATAAAAAGCCATATCATGCAGAACAGTGGATATGGAGGAAATGCTTGTAGCTGGCTCCTGTTTTTACAGCAATCCACCAGGAATGTACACGTTTCTCCATTTTTCTTTCCAGTAGCAGAAGACAATGCTTTCTTTACACTTCAGCTCCATTAAGGTTGAGAAATTAGACAGATAAGATCCTCAAAAAGCTCAAGCCTTTAGGTATGTTTACTAACCAAATTAGTCCCCTCTTTATATGCATCTACAGTTGCTTTCTATTTTAAAACCTGGCCAAGTCAGAGAAAGATTTACTGGTCTAACATTGCTTCCTAGAATACTGAGTTTATGTTTTGAGCACTTGAAGCAGAAAGATCTGCATGCAATTAAGTCCCCCTCTGAACATGGGGTCCCCATCTGAAGGCATTACAAATCATACCTTTCTTACTTTGGATGAGAACGTCCATTAGGATTCAAGGCTATTACCACCAAAACTTATCCAGGAGGAAAGGAAGACCAACTCCCTATTTGAATATTCATTTGACCACTGGTATAATATATAAATCAAGGGTTCAGAAAGAAGGCAGGTTTGTTTAATTAATCCCAGATAACTGTGTGATGTCTCAAATTAGTGCTTTAGTAAATTCTTGACACTGGGGCACTGGTAATTTAAGACATAGAATTTAGTCACAAGCTTAGCATTTTCTGGTCAGCATCAGACTAATTCTCTAGTGGATATCTACCATTCTGAGTTTGGCATTCAAAATTATGCTTAAGCTGTCGGTACCAGTGCATCTCTATTACACCCACACCTCTACAGCTTAAGCTGCAAGTACTCAAAATCAGCTGTGAATGCATGGCATAGATCAGACTACAGTGAAAAGTCTGTGAGAAGTGGGATCCCATAGCCCCTTCACTCAGGAGCTGCACTTAAGCTGAATCTGCTGTGGCTGTGAACTGCTGTGTGTTTTGGTTTTCTGAACCTTGACCTGTAGATTCCATGTCAAGATTTATTGACTTTGGAGCTACCTGGGCTTTCCTGAGGACCACTGGACCAGATCCTGACCCTGATGCTCTGATTTGACTGCTTGGCATAATGTCAGATCTGCCTCATCGTTATGGACTTGTCTGCTGATGTGGAATATTAGCTGGGTCTGGCTACCATCACAGACCTTCTCTGCTCTTCTTTCTTGGATGCTGTGGGGCCTTGCCTTTGCCATTGAGGCCAGCACGGACACCTTGCTGTCTCTTGTTTCCTCTCACAGAACAGCCTACTCTTGCTTCTCCCTGAACACAGTAGTTACTAAGCAAATGCTGGAACACTAAATACCTTCTAGACAGGCTTGAGCAGAGTCACACAGAAAATATGAAACAGAACTGTTAGAAACAGAGATCTCCTGTGTCTCAGTTTCATGTTGAGGCCATGATTTTAATCTACCTCACAGGAGTTCATAACTAGGTCTTTGTATTCTGGAGGCATGTCTAATTCATCTTGAATATTCTCTGTGGAGGACATAAACTGGATTAAGATTTGCTCAAGGGATTGTAAAAGGTTGTCCTGGGGCACTGTGAAATATAATTTTCAGGATAATGCACACATGCTTTATTTAGATTGTTTACATCATGAATGGCAGAACAAAACCCAGTACCTCACTGGGACATATAGATGCTATCCAATCTAAGTAGTAAGTAATACTAATTAGACTGAGCTTGATTTACTTGTTCACATTGTTGAATTCTAAATTAACTTTAATAACTCAGGAGAAATATCTCAGTGTTATTATGGTCATTTCAATAAAACAACTGCACAATGAGGAGATGCTTTAAAAAAGATCTAACTAGAAAATTTGGCCTATAAAGAATGACAGAGCTTGGTTATTATGAGCTGTTATAACGCAATCACATGTATCACTATGGCATGTGGACCTTGTGCTCAGCTCTTGTTATCTAATTCTGGTCAGCCCATCTCCAGTATCCCCCGCTTTTTCCCTCCCACTCCCCCCAAATGAGAGGCTTTTCTTGTTTATCAAAATTGTGGGAGGAGGAATCAAAAAAGATACAAGCATCTAAGAAAGAAATGGAAACAGTCAACTAGTCAGCTAAGTCAGATGTTACACCATTACTGTTTCCTTTGTCAGAGTTCAGGTGTCTTACATTTTCATTCACTTTGAGTGCAGTTGACAGAGAAAGATAGAGATGCCTAATCAGGGTTGCTTGTGTTGCTTTCTCAGGATTTTAAAAAATCATCTGAATTTTGATGCACAGTGAGCTTAAACTGCATATAGAAATACTGGATTAACCCTTACTTGTACTGATGAGTACATAAAATGCACATTATTACTGAGCTCAATGCCAAAATTAAACATAGATTATGGTCAAAACAATCAACTCAAGATACAACATAGCATTATACCCTCAGCAGAGAGACTTCTACATATTAAAAAAAGTCTCTTTGGATTCAGACCAAATTTTCAGATGCCCTTTGTGTGCTTTCAGTTTTGCTTTTACATGCAGTGGAGAATGACCACTTGGGACAGTTAATGTGTAGAAATTACTGTGATTAAGAAAACATCTCAGGTTTTCCTGAGGCTTGACAGATACAGTTATAAGGAGCCACCATTGTGCCTGGCTACACAACACTTGCATTCCTAACACAAGCACCTGATGGGACTCTGCTCTCTCTTTGGCACTATATCTTACCTGCAACCTATTTTCTGTTACAGTTATTCCAATACAAATCTGGGGTTTATTGCTATTGTTCTTTCTTCAATTTCTTGTGCTGTTCTTTGCAGTATGTTTATGAAATACTTATTCAGAATAGGAGTCCTTCCCAACTGGAACTATACTGTTTCAGTGAACTATTCCTTATTTTCTGGAAATATTGCCTGTAGGTCGAAGCTCTGTAAAGTTAAAATGTGATTCTACATTGTGCAATATTCCAGAAAGCACTACTATACCTACGAGCTAAAGTGGAAAGGAAGAGTTTGTGCACGTTATTACATAAAAGAATAGTGATGAATTTTTTTAAAAAGCAATACCATGAACATGAAATACATAAATAAGAAGCAAGGATGGATTTTTTTTTTTGTTTTCTATTGATCAACAGTTTTTGTGACCCACTAATACAACAAAATGTCTCCAACTAATTTCCTCTACCTGAAAGTCCTAAAACAGAATTACTGAATGTATATACCAGAGAGACTATAAATTTAGCGAAAATGTTCGCAATTTATTTAAAAAAATAATCTATACATTCAGTCTTGCAAAATTATTCAGTGTAAAGTATTCTACACTTGAGTCCAGTTCTGCTATTACTGCCATACCTTATTTGGGGTAACTGTAATTATCTCCGCAGCTAGATCTAGGAGATAGCCAGAAAAAAAAAAATTTCTTGCCTTCCAAAAGTATTTGTATTACATTCATGTTCTCAAGATGGCATTCCTACTACAAATCATACCTTGGGGAACTGGACAATCAAAATGTGCAACTTATATATGATCCTTCTTCCCCACCATATCCTGATTATAGCATTGTTACCCAACAAACAGTATTTTACAGGATCCTGGAAAGAAAATTGCTTTTCTTCCCCCTTTAGTTATTTTCCTGTCTTTGTTCTATGTTGTTTTTTCAGTGCTTTTGCTTTTATGGAATATTTTTTATGTACTAAATGCATTTTCTGTCTCTAATCCCAAAACATCTAAATGGTGCTTTATTGGAAACTAAAATGACTGCACTCTGGTGGCAAATATTCATAATAAAATTTCCAAGCTGAACAAAAAATTAACTAAGTTAGGGGTCAGTGTAAGGATGTTCAGTTATTTGATAATATTTCAAAACAGTCCGTTTTTTCAGAAGAACATATGTGGTCAGCATAATCTGGATCAGTCTTGATGTAAATTGTGGCTATTAATGAAATCTTTATGATTTAAAAATCTGTGTTCTACAGCTACATTAGGTTTATTGCAAAGGGATATTTGCATTGCAATGAACTATTTTCAAAAGGTGCTCAAAGTCATCATTCAGTGCATGTGCTGAGAAAACATACTGGCTCCAGTGCTTGGAGAAAGAAATGAATTGGACACAGAATAACTTTTTCCCAAAAATTAAAAAAAATTAGTCACATCTGCAAGAGGGTCACAAAGAGGATCCAGAGAACTATAGGCCTGTCACGTTGACCTCCACGTCAGGTAAGGTCTCAACTGAGCAGATCCTTTTCAGTGCCAACATGCGGTTTGTGCTGGACAATGAGGGGATCAGGCTGAACCAGAATGGGTTGAAGAAAGACAGGTTCTGCTTGACTGATCTGGTTACCTTCTATGACCAGGTGACCTGCTTAGTGGATGAGGGAAAGGCTCTGGACATTGTCTATCTAGGCTTGAGTAAAGCCTTTGGCACAGTCACTGCCGGCACTCTCCTAGAGAAGCTGGCAGCCCATGGCTGGCACAGAGTCACTTTTCACTGGGTTAAGAAGTGTCTGGGTGGCCAGGCCCAGTGAGTGGTGGTGAACAAAGTCACATCCACGCAGCAGCCAGTCACTAGTGGAGTTTCCCAGGGCTCAGCACTGGGGTGAGTGCTGTTTAATGTCTTTATCCATGATCTGGGTGAGGGAATAGAATGCACCTTCAGCCAGCTGGCAGATGATACCGAGTTGGGTGTGGCTGCTGGAAGCTGGAGAGTAGAAAAGCTCTGCAGAGGGATCTGGACAATCTGGACTGATGGGCAGATTAAAATGGAATAAGGTTCAATAAGACGAAGTGCAAAGTCCTGTACTTGGGTCACAACAATCTCATGCAGTGCTACAGGCTGGGGGCACAGTGGCTGAAAACCTGATCGGTGGAAAATGACCTTGGGGTGCTGGACAACAGTGGCTGAACATGAGCCAGAGTGTGCCCAGGTGGCCAAGAAGGCCAATGGCATCCTGGCCTGTACCAGCAAGAGTGTGGCCAGCAGGACCAGGGCAGTGATTGTGTACTTGGCACTGGTGGGGCTGCACCTCGAGTACTGTGTCCAGTTCTGGGCCTCTCACTACAAGAAGGACACTGAGGTGCTGGAGCAAGTCCAGAGAAGGGCAACAGAGCTGGTGAAGCGTCTGGAGGACACTACTTACGAGGAGTGGCTGAGGGAGCTGGGGGTGTTTAACCTGGAGAAAAGGAGGCTTGGTCGGGGGGGAACCTTATCACTCTTTACAATTGCCTGAAAGGAGGCTGTAGTCAGGTGGGGGTTATTATCATCTCTTAAATAACAAAACCAAGAGGAGATGGCCTCAAGTTATGCCAGGAGAGGTTTAGGTTAGATATTCGGAAAAAAAAATAATGAAAGGGCTCTGAAGCACTGAAACATTCTGCCCAGGGAAGTGGTGGAGTCCCCATCCCTGGAGTTATTTAAAGATGTGCAGATGTAGCACTTAGAGACATAGTTTAGTAGTGAACATGGTAATGTTATGTTAATGGTTGGAGTCAATGATCTTACAGGTCTTTTCCAACACCAATCTTTCTATGGTTCTATACACATTCAAAACAGAGCTGATGAGAACTTAGTAGAAGTGACAAAAGACGTAAAATTAAAGAAGTGAAACAGCTCATTTAAATACATTAATAGGAATAAACAGGTTTTATTATTCAACAGAGGTATAAAATATTAGGAATTATACACAAGATAGGATAAGAGGGGAATGGAAACCTTTAAATGAAATTTGTAAGTATGTTTTAATAAGCAAATCCTTGGGCTTTTTAATAATGATACACTACATTTAGGTTATCTTTACGGAATTTTTATATTATGCCTTTTTTAACTTTTAGGTCTTTCTGCAACAGATCAATTCAACATGGGTGCAAACTGAGAACAAAGAAAACTCAAGTTACT
Organism: Passer domesticus; assembly: GCF_036417665.1. Lineage (NCBI taxonomy): Eukaryota > Metazoa > Chordata > Aves > Passeriformes > Passeridae > Passer > Passer domesticus. The sequence goes on along the minus strand of NC_087476.1, from coordinate 29,000,396 downwards.
TGAACAGTAACTTGACTTTGTTTTTCTCATATTCATGGGAAAATCCTAGCCACCAAGTATAAAAATAATTTTCTCCTTTAGTCCCAATTTCAATATATTATAGAATGGATCTGAATGAAAGAAAATTCTCCCCATTTATATACTTCTACTAAGTGAAACTATTTCAACATAAAAGATTAAGACAACAATATGAATATTAAGTCTGAATGTTCTGTACCACCAAGATGTTCAAATACTGAGAAGAAACAAAACAGTATTTTGGTAATTTAACAATTTCTAGCTTGCAGCCTGTAATAATTGTCTAATACAACTGTGAGGTAATATAACTTTGCTTAAGATTTTTCAGTAGAAGGTCTAGCCATATTACCATGAAGCACTAAATAAAAGAAAAAAAATAAAAAAAAAGAACCAACCAACCAAAATAAAAAAAAAAGAGAAAAGGTTCAGGTTAAACAATTTCATTTCATGACCAGGTATAGCTAGGAAAGACTACAAACATTTCTAAAACCACTGACAGTGCAGCATAATGCTGAGTGACAGGTAAAAATTTGGACACAGCAGCTAGTGGTATCAGTAAAAACTGTATCTATAGGGAAAAAGCCATTGAAAATGTGCATGTAGCTTTCTAGACAGAGACTCTGTCAAACCATGTATTAAAAAGCTCATGAGTAAATATGCTGTTAGATAATTTAAAGAATAACAAGAATAACAAAATTATGAACAGAAGAAAATATTCAAACAAATGCCTACAAGAAACAAGAATTACCAAATTCATACACATTTACTTTCTTACCCGTTTTCCTGTCCTTGAAAGAAAATTCTTAAATGTATTCTTTACGTACATTCAAAGAACTGACACATACAGTCTGCAAACTACATCTAATATCTTGTCAAATGAAATTAAAACCAGTATATACATAAACACTTCAAAATCCCCTGAGCTTTGCTATTCAATGCCATTTGTAAGTAGAAGTTGTCCCATATTTGAATGTGTTGCCCTGTTGACATGCAGTCTCTATGACTTAGCTTTATGAGAGTTTTGGGTATGTATAATTTTAACTTCTGAAAATTATTTCTAAGTACAGCCACAAATGTAAAATAGATGATGCAGTATAAAATCACCAGCCATGTCTTCCAGTAGTGGAACTATTCATCCAAGAAACAGGTATAAGTTCAATTTGGCAATGCTAAATGACATTCATTTTGCAGAAATTAACTTTTCTTTGTGCATTGTTGACTGTGAATGGAGACCATTATTTTTCATTGCCTAGATAGTGATGCAATTTTCAAAGCTAAATGAGCATTAAAAACATTCATTCCATGCTTCTGCAATGAACAATCTAAGATACCTAATGGCAAAACGAGACATTCCCTTTAATCTTTATGAACATATTCTATTCCCTTGAGGTTAAAATGAGAAAGGAGAGGATAAGCTTGCTATATTTTTTGATAAATGTTTATCTCACAAACAGGAGAAGTTTTGTGTGTGCAGATGCAGCAGCCTGCCTGCTTGCCAGTCCCCGAAGATCCACTCATCCTGATGACTGTCCCGCAGTTCCTTTCCCTTGGGCAGGCCAGTCTCTTTCCATTCCTCTGCTTTATTGGAGGTGAGATTTTGGTGCCAATATAGGGGAAATATGTTTCACCAAGGGGCACAATTCATACACATATGGATGGGTCTCCAAGTACTTGCCTTTTATATCAGCTTACATTCTAGTTATGCTCCTCTACAACAGGACCCCAGACAGGATTTTCTGGAGAAGTGGCTGTACCAATATACTATTTTCCCATAGGTGCTCTTGACATCTATCTCATTTCAAAATACTTGACTACTGAGTAACAGTAAACAGCACATGACCATAAAATTTTACTAGCAATGTGTTACAAAAAAATAGCATAGAGCTAACCCTGCTAATAATTAAAGTAACTGGTGACCTAAGTGGAACATCTTATATGTTAGAAAAAAAAATCCACAAAATAATAGTTATTAAATAACAGCATGAGCATTGAACCACAGATTATATGAAAAATCATTTAAGCAATCAGATCAAATATCTTTTCTAGAAGACCATTTCTCAACCTATATTAATAGAAGATTTACAGAATAAGGCTCCCTAGGGCTGATTACATGTCTTCATGATTGTAGAGAGTGTTTGTTTACCCAAAAAAAGAAAAACAATCACAACAATATCAAGCTATTTGGTGCCACTGCAGGTGATTGAAGTATTTGTGCATGCATCTAGTGCCATTCAATCACTGCAGGCCACAGAGCTGTACCACATATTTTGAGTGAGGAAAAGTTCTTTCTCTGTCTCCTCCCCACTGTAATGGAGACTTAGAGCATGGGAAAAAAAGAAAAACATAAAAGGTATATTCATCTGTAGTAGAACGAACCTCTGATTTTTATCACAAATCTTATCAAAGGTTCTTTACTTTTAGACAGAGCAAGAAATAAGGTCCTAAAACTTATACCAGAAGCCAAGGGAAAGAAAAACTTACACTGCAAAATGGATGAACTCATGGGTTTAGAACTCACAAGGCACTAAATATACGTTATAAATTTCAGGCCCTGTTGGTGGTTTTGGCCCACCCAGTACATGAACCCTTTGGGATGCTTTGGACTGATCTTACTGACACTTAGCTCTGTTGGCATCGCACAGTCTGACCTTAACAGAATGACAGAGATATATGCAGTCTCTTAGGTCTATACACTGAAGTCCAACTCTCCATATTGAAAAAAAGAAATAAAAAAATACACTTACAGAAACACAATTTTGCAGAATTATAGCTGCATATGTTTACATGGCTTTGAAGCTTGACCTCAATATCTGACAGTCTCACTGTCAAAATAATTATTACCATAAAAATACTTTTCTCTGATATTATTATCCCACTAATACCCTCACGAAACTGACTCAAAAAATGAAATATTTCTCTCCAGCTCGTTACCTCTATTGTTATGCTACCTCCAGGCTATGCAGTTTGGAAAAGGCAGATCTTTACTACTATTTGGAATTAAAATCTACCGTCATCACCAAGAAAATAATGTTTTTTCAATACAGCAGGTTGATTTGTCTACTATTATGGATGGAAGCTTTTCCCCTCCTTTTTCTGTTTTATTGCTTGGTTGGTTGATTTTTTGCTTGGTTTTTTGGACTTTATAGATTTTTACTGTTGTTGCTGTTTCTGTTAGGGGGAGGTTTTTTTTGGTGGGCGGAGTGGGCTGTTGTAGTTTTATTCTTTGTTTGTTTAGGGTTTTGTGGTTTTTCTTGTTTTTTCTTTCCTCGCCCTTGAATGGCCAGAAAATGAAAAAGAGCTTTGGCAGTATGCCATATCATTAGCTTGGTATAAACCATGTTAACTCCATATTCACAATGGACCTTTTGGTAATAGACCTGTTTCTGACACAGTGCAAGTATTAGGCAGAGGTAATAGCTAGCTTTATTCCTATTTTAACTAAATTATAATTTTGGGGGGTTTACTTTAATTCTATTTAATTTTCCTTCTTTCATTTTCAGTAGTGAGTGAGTAACAAAATGTTGTAGAAATCATTAAAACTGGGGCTGAACTTTGCTATATGCAGTTCTTAGCCACACCATCTCTAGGGCATGTACTACCAGATGATGGCTGGAAACTCCTGTGGTAACTCTTTCAGGGCCAAAAAATCCCAGAATGAGTCATCAATCCATGCAGAATTGCATGTTATGGGACTGTGCTAGTTCTGTTAAAGTAAGGACTGTAGTGTTTGGAATATCTTGACACTACACATCACTGAACATGATTGTTGCCTCTTGGCACTACCTTACTATGAAACAAACTCTCTGGAGTGTGCATTGACTCCATTACTGCATTAATGTAAAATTACCATCATGGATGCTTAATTTCTATCCCCTTATGCCTCATTCTACCCGAAAATTGTTAGGAGTCACCTAAAGGTCCACCTGTCTGAGGCAAAGGAGTGAATAAGGTCAGGTATTTAATTTCTCAGGTCAATAGCTAAATGCACTAGGTAAAAAATGGCCTGTCATACAAATTGATTTCTTCAGAAAACAACAGATTTTAATTGCTCATTTGAAGAAACAGAATGATTCAGAAAGGAGTTTACAGAGGCAGAAATTTAGAAATGATACAACAATATGAGATACATAAATATTGAAAAAAAATTTCCACAAATGGACTATAGATACTACTTTCTCAGCTGGAGACTTTTTTTTAATGAGACAAGAGCCTGTATGTCAGCATTTTTCATAGCTTCCATTTGTTTAGAATGTTTTACTCCACTTAATATAAGGTAGAGAAGGGAAACACTTTCAATTTTTCTAGTTTCCATAGCACCCATTTAAAAATACTGAATGGTTAATTTATTCAGGTTTATCTTTAAGGTTACTTAATAAATGGTATACACAAAACTAACTACAGAAATATGACTATTATTAAGAGTATAGCTAGGGAATGAAGTTAGGTTTTTATCCAAATTTGTGAAGACTGATAAAGATTCAGATAGACATTCTCTTCATATTTGGAATTTTCAATCTTAAGTAACAGAGTTGTATTTTCTCAGGATCACTGAGTATGCAGGTTTAGAAAAGAGTGAAAAAGTCTACTCTTTTATGCACTGTTCACAGCAAGTTTTCAGGGAATGTGAATCATTTAATAAGCTTATTTTATACTGAGAAAGAAATACGAGCTCTTGAGCATTTACTGCAGGCATTAAGTCAGATGCTGCAATGAGCTAGACCTTCAAAGTGGGCATGAAGTCCTTCCCCTTTAATCAGTGGAGAAAGCTTGAATCTTCTGAAAGCCTACATATTGATCTGATCAAGGAACTGCTGAGACTGCTGCAAAGGAAATTATATGAATATATATAGAGAAGAAGTACTAAGAGTATAAAAATTTGCAATTTGACCTTTCTCTGTAGTTTCCCTATTATTTTATTTATTTTTTTCCCTTCTGGAAGATTTTAGCTATGGGTTATTACATATGGTTTGAGCAAGTAATAAATACAAAAACAGGAAAGTGATACTGGCAGTGTGTAAATCCTAGGACTTGAAGGATTTTTTAAGAACTGAAAAGAAAACGTGATAGGTGTTACCTTTCACATAAGTAGAGCATCTGCTCAATCATCAGCATAGAGGTTTGGGGCAGGAAAGACTGATGTGCTACATCTGAGTGTGAAACAAAGAGGATGAGAACCAGAAGCCAAAGTCATGAATGAAAAGAATATGTGGCAGAAGATGGAACTTAGAGCTTCTCTGACCACCATGTTTGCAATCCAAGAACAAGAGTGTGACTAACTGTGCTCCACAAGACAAGGAGAAAAGCATCAATTATGCCTGTGAAGACTGTTTTCTCACCTGGCCTATTCCCTGGATAATTCCTTGACAATGTTTATGTATTTACATAGGAAGTAGCACACACTACAAGCAGTGATTCCTGTTTGCCTTCTTAAAGGAGCAAGAACAAATCACACAGTTGCATAAAGGTCAAATTTTCCTTTGTGAAAACATAGGGTACTCTGGAATAACTTGATGGAAACAGGAGAGAAATCTGAAGGGCTTTTTTTTAGGGCCACTCTACAGGATCTGAATTTTTATTTTTGTGATAGGTGCAACTTTCTATTAAGAAAAAATGCTGAAATATTAGCAGCTAAACTTTTATTAACTATAAATACCCACTTTAAATCCACACTGTGCTTTAGCACTACACAGATTCAGAACAAGAAGTAATTTAATTACAAACGAATTCTGAGTATCTGTGTATACATTTATTGAAGTACTTGTTTCCTGGCTGAAATTTTAGACATTTTCTTTATATATTTGTACAAGTTAATATCAAGGCTGTGCCTTTTTTTCTGTTTTCTTTAACATATTTGAAAAAAGAACCTTACCAAATTTTAAATAAATTTGGTCTCTTGGTATATTTTAGGCCAGCGTGACATTTGTGATATATGAGTCAGAGGATCTCAAGTGCTGCATTGAAGACACACATCACTAATTCTCATACAAAAAAGATAAGCAGACTAAGGCAGACGCCATTCAGATAAGTAAACAAATCATATAATGTGAACAAGTATCTAGAAAGTAGAAACAGGATTTACAATTTACAAGATGTAAAAGTCTTAGCCTGGGATAAGGTGAATGAACCCACACTAACAGACAGCAATCCATCTTGCTTATTTTCCAGCATTCCCAAAGCTCAGCATGTGTACCATTGCTCGTGTCTTATAGCTAGAGTAGGTGCATTTTCCGAAAGCTCCTTTGGTCACAAACATTTTTAAGTGTCTCTAGCTAGGACTGGAAAATTTTAAGATACACTCTATATGCTTGCAGGATTCTTTTGTGTTTTCCTAAAATTTCATGGACATGAACATGGAATGGGAGATTGAAGTTGTAACAATAAGGTATGCAGAGAGAGGAGACAATGGACACTTTCAAAACATCTTCTGCCATATGGCATCCTAGACTGTCTGTGAAGACAGAAATCAGACTTTGATTCCTGCCAATGCTTATAAAACTTATGTGAGCAGCTCAGTTTCAAGTTTTAAATGAAATGTTAATTACGATACTAAATCAGATTACTCATCCGAGTACCAGTGACACAGCAGCCATTTTTAAGTTGAGAGATAACAGGTTGTTAAAAGTTGATTTATGCATGGAAATATGCTTTACACCTCTTCATTTTTTCATATAATATTATAGCTAGCTGCATGTAGACACACATCTACTTGTTTCTATTTTGTACCTTGTAGGACCTTGACTTCATGCTTATTCAGAATTAAATGTGCTACAACAATAGAGTTCGGAATCTTTGTTTCTTCCTGTAAGCAAGATTAAACAGAGATGTCAGCCTAGTTTCACTTTGTATTCACTCTTCAGTTGTGTACATGCAGTTCCTTTTAACAATCTGTTCTCAAATATCAGTTCTAACAAGTCCAACTCTCAGTCTGATTTTTAATTATTATACTTTATTTATTTTTGGCTATTTTGTTCTGTTTTTTTGAACATTCAGCCCCGAACCTCTCTGTGTTCACAAGTTTTATTGACTCACGGAAAACCACTCTTCTTTGCTTTAGATGACATGAATCATTGAAATATGAGCTAGTCACTAGGCTGCCTTTACAGCCAGTGGCAGAACTTCCACAAAGCAATCCATGCCCTTATTTTAGATGTCTGAGATGATATGAGTTGCTCTCCTGAGCAGTACTCTCCCTTGATTTTAAAGGAAGCTTAGGGTGACTTTGGCAAATTTTGTGATGCTTAAAGTAAGTAAAATGAATCCAAGCCATATAATTTCAATTGAAAAGAGTGTTACAAGTCATAGCTACTGAAAACTGAAAAAAATATTGTATTTTCTTTAGACTGCTAGTTTTGCCCACTAATGCTGTTATTTTCTCTGAATGGTTTGATCTATTCCTTCTTAAATGCTCTGTCAAAACTGAATTTAATCTTGCAGTGTATATTCTCTCCTTTTCATTTTGCTGTACCTCCTGGAAATCTTCAATCTCTTCCACCTTTGACTAGTCTAAGTAACTTTGTGATATCTGGACATTTTATAAAACTACTGATAATTGAAACATCCATATTCATAAAATGAACATTAACAGAGAGTGGCTTTTCACATGATGAAAATTCTCATTAGTTTTTTCCTTTCAGTTCTAAATAACACCCATGAAAACATATTGCTCTTCAAGATTATTTAGGTTTTTATTAATATCATCTTAAAGCTGTAAGCTTGATTTTTGACAACAGAATGTCCTTTAACTGTCTTTTTTGGTTGTTGTTCTTAAGGAAATTTATTTGACAACACCAGGAAAATTTTCCCTTACAAAAGAATCTGAATCTGCCATAGAAATACATATCCCCTAATACTGCTCCCTATTTCCAGTTCCATATTCCACCTGTATCTTTAAAGACAGCTACGCCTGTGGCACTCCAATCTTCTGGTTAGAAATTTCCTTTTCAAGTCAAAGGTTAAATATTTCTTAATAGCAGTTCACCCACCTTTTATTACATGGCTTCAAAACTCTTAATGGTTCACTGTGATGAGAGCTCAAATCTGCCAAAGCACTGAGATGATCTGCTCAGGTCTTTAGTGCTCAGAGAAAAAATCAAAAGGCTATTAAAAGCCAAGGTTAATTCTTTAATCTAAAATCAGGAATTTATCTTTAAAACAGACAAAACTGAAAGCTATTGGTTAACGGAGAATGGTAACATGGTTTAAAAGCTTTCGTCCTACTGTATGTTGTATCCTTGCAGGTGGGTCTGTGAATTCAGGGACACTGAATGATAGCAAAAGCTTCTGTTTGTTCACACTATCATTTTTGTGTGCTTGCTCAGCTGGTCTGGAGGAGGAGGAGGTGGAGAAAGAAGAAGAAAAAGAGCAGGACGAGGAAGGAGGCTTCTACCTTCTATCAGAGTCTTTTATTTCACCTAATCATTTCTTAAAGAATATAATACAAAGTGCAATCATAAAACAAATACCATCTGTCCCCACCACGCATGAACAAGTAAATTGTTGCTTTTGCATTTGTTAAGTTTTTCATAGTATATTTTCTATCTTTGAGAGAAAAACTAATAGGAGATGGGCCTTGCTTTAATGGAAATGCATTTGAATTGACTGAGCTTCCTCAAAAGCCCAATAGAGTACCGATATTAGATTATCTGGATTTTAAACCAGTCTTTGATGTTTTATTTAGAAGAAATGAAAAATTTGTGTTAAAAACCATCACAATGAAAAGTTTAACAGGGGCACAGAAACTGTCCTTTTCGTCTTTTTAGCTATTTTCAAATGTATTATAATGTTGCTTGTGATAGCCTACTGTACAGTTAATGTACCTTTCAACACTTTCCATTTGTCATGAATTGAGAATGTGCAATGGAAGGTCATTGCAGCATTGCTGTTTAGTAACTTTTTAAGCCACAACTACTTGTTTCTGTGTCTTGAAAGAAAGAGAAAATAAAATTCCCTCTGTGAAAGATCTCAGGGGATTAGCATATCTGTGAAACACAATTAGGTGCTCAAATTTTACATCAACTACTATTCAATTAGAAATGTCATTCAATTAACAATGAACTTATAAACTGAAATTAGTAGAAGGAAACCAAGAACTCACTGTGTTACTGTGAAATTTGCAACAAAATTGGATTTTTTTCTCTGACAAGAAGCAGCAGTCCATATGTAGCTCAAATATAGTTCATATATAGTTCATATTTAGAGTAATTTTTTAAAGTGATTTGGAAATGAAAACACAGCAAAAAGCATTTAAAGCATGTGAAGATGCTGAGGGAATATTTTATGGTAAATAACTATTGATTCAACAGGACCCCTGTCAGCCTCACATCTGTGCCTGGAAAGCTCACAGAAACTATTCCAAGGCAAATGGAAGACAGGGAGGTGATTAAAGACAGCAACACAGCTTCACCTTGGGCAAGCCTTGCCTAACCAACTTAGTGGTCTTCTGTGATGGAGTGACTGCATCAGTGGACAAAGCAAGAGCTATGGATGCCCTCTGGACTTCTGTAAAACTTTTGATATGGTCCCAACAACACCTTTCTCTCTAAATTGTAGAGGTAAGGATTTGATGGGGAGACTCTTTGATGGATTAGAATTTGGTTGGACACATCCACAGCGTAGCCACTTCATGGCTCAGTATCCTGATGGACACTTGACAAGTGGTGCCCCTCAGGAGTTTGTGCTGGGACAAGTACTGTTTAACACCTTCACCAATGACAAAGGTAGCAAATGTGTCCCCAGCAAGTCTGTAGAAGGCACCGAGCTGAGTGGTGTGGTTGAATGATGGGATCTGGAAAAGCTCAAGAACTGGGCCCATGGGAACCTCAAGAGGTTCAACTAGTCCAAGTGCAAGGTGCTGCGCTTGGGTTGCTGTTACCCAACCCCTGGCATCAGCACAGGCTGATAGAGAGCAGCCCTGAAGAGAACTTGGGGATAGTGGATGACCAAAGGCTAGACCTGAGCTGGCAATGTGGGTTTGCAGCCCAGAAAACCAATTGTATCCTGAGCTGCATCAAAAGCAGCACAGCCAGCAGGGTGAGGGAGGTGATCCTGCCCCTCGACTCTGGTGAAACCCCATCTGCAGTGCTGCAGCCAGCTCTGGGGTTCCCAGCACAGGAAGGACATGAACCTGTTTGAGTGGGTCCAGATGAGGGTCAGAAAAATGATCAGGGGGCTGGAGCACTGTTGCTATGAAGACAGGTTGAGAGTGTTGGGGTTCTTCAGCCTGGACAAGAGAGGTCTCCAGGTAAAACATATTGCAGCCTTTCACTATCTAAAGGGGGTCTGTAAGAAAGATGAACAAACTTTTTAGCGGGCTGTTGCAATAGGGTAAGGGGTGATGGTTTTAACTTAAACAGGATAAATTTAGACTAGATATAAGGAAAAGGTTTTTTACAATAAGGGTGGGTAAACACTGAAACAGGTTTCCCAGAGAGGTAGCAGAAGACACAGCATCACTGGAAATATCCATGGTCACATGCCATGGGTCTCAGAGCAACTAGTGAGTTGAAAATGTATTTTGTAACCCAATTGTTCTACAATTTTACTCTATGAACTATTGGATTTTTCTCATTAAATATGAATACAGGTAAAATTTGGGTGTCATTTATGCAAAATATCTGCTTCCTGCATTAAATGTGTTTGTCAACTTGAAAGAATATTGTTATAGATAAGACTTCACATATTTATAAACTCTTGTTGGTATAGAATAATTATTTCTGACCAGTCAAAAACTGCATAGTTTATTCTTTTCAGTTGAGATAACATAAATATTCCCTAAACCCCAAGTACATAGGCAGTCAAGACAGTTTTGCCAATGCCCTGAGGACAGCTACACTAAAACTGAATTATTCCAGATACATTCCTTTCTTGTTAGTGAAAATAAGAAGTTACTCCTTGCTGATAACAGTCTTCTGTCTCCGTCTCAGCACGCCACCTGAGCACAAGTATTCTGATCAATTATTTGCACCACAGTGACCCTGTCCTTTTTTGATAGCTGACCGAGCATAGGGTGGATAAACTCATGCCAATACATCAAGGCACAGAGCTGGGAAGTCAGGTTTAACCTATAAATTCATTTCCAGTTTTCACCACTTGTTTCTCAGTTTTTTTCTATTCCTTTGATGGTTTTATAGTTAAGAACAGACCTCCCGAGTGCCTAAAAATATCTTATATGTAGGAAGAGGAAGACAATCAAAAGAAAGACTGTAAAGATTCTGCAGTTTTCTAAACCAGCAAGTGCACAGCAAAGTTTCTGATTCAATTGGAATGTTGTTGCTGTTACCCATGTGAAGCCATGAATATGTAGAGAGACAGATTATCTGAATGCCCCTTTTTAATCTGAATGCATTTTCCCATTTGATATTTTTTTCAGAGGACAAACAGATTAGAATGTACTACAATGTGCCAAGCAGCACAGACTGTGCTGCTCTTTAAATAAGTTCATCTTTTTATTTTGTCAGAAAAATGTCATAGAACAAACATTTCAGAAAAGATACTTTCCTTTATAAATTTGTGCAGGGTCTAGCATAATGAAGGACTGACAACTGGAAGAAGCTTTAAGTGGTATTACAGTGCAAACAGTAGTACCATAAAAATAATAATCACTGGTTAAAACCCTACTGAAATGTTTTAAACATTTTAAGACTGTCAGAGCTCTTTTTGGGGAGTTCTTTGAAATGTCTCCAGTACAAGATTGTGCCTTAAGGGACTTGTGTTTACAGTATTGTCACTTTGTAATATGAGCTGGAGAACAATAATCAATATTTATTATTGTAGAGCAACAAGCTAAAAACTCAATAGGGACAATCCAACATTTTCCCTGCTTTATTCCACCAACTAATTTCAAAATGACCATATTTTCTTACTCGTTCTAATGACTTGCTGAAAAACTGACTGACGTATATGTGCAGTAAGATGTTAACTTAAAATCTGAAAAAATGTATTGACACCAGAAGTTTTGCTATCGGACAAACACATATTTTGGATTTATTCCTTACATACAACTTCGTAATACTTTCCTGGCATTATAAAACAACAGCTACAGCAAGTTAATTGAATAAAAAAGATACTAAACAATGACAAAATGATTAGAGAATAGCTTTTCAAACTAATTTTTTAGTTCAATTTTCAAAAAAATGCTTTTATTCCAGCTCATTTATGACTACTAATAAATGTAATTGAGTTGCCAGGCATTTTTTTACTTGATGTTTGCTGTTATGTGACTATTACCTGGCAACTCTCCACTGGCAAAAACAAAGTTTGAAAAATAAATCTGAATAAATTTTTGAAACTGTTACACATAGAAAAACTAACATAAGAAATTCTATGTTTTAATTACTGGGGCAACTAATGTATATTTTTTTAAATTATTGTTTATCTGTACTGATTATTATCACACCTTAACATGTGCGAAGACTGTTCTTTGGGAGAATGGAATATTAAAAGACAATGTCAACAAAATAAACACTTCTCAAGTTATTAAGTATAGGAATTTTAACTCAATTAGCACAATTTCATTAACTAGCATTTGAAACACTATGTATCCTGGAAACACTCTAAAATCTACCTAAAGTTCATAGTATTCTGGTGAGTATTTTCTTAATTTTGATTCTAAAACTTTGCATTTAGATCTTGAGATATAACTATGAAAAATCCAACATGTAAGCCATTCTGCATGTGCTAAGCCAGAGAGGGGATAAACAAGCAACAGATAATATGGAGGAGGAGGACCAGCCCAATCTGGAATGTGATAGAAGCAGAAACTCTATAGTACATACTTGGAACTTCTGATTTTCAATAGGTCATAAATTTGATAGAAGAAATTTCTATTTCTTACCTACATTTCCAGTCATTAGGTATGAATTCTGAAAGTCCATCATTCCCATTCCAACAATGTGTATAAAATCTTCAATCACCTGCATTAACTCCACTGAACCTGGATAGATCTAACAAAGGAAGGTCAGACATGGCATTTACTATAATATCAAAACGTCTACAGCTCCAAATTGAAATAAAATCTAAATGCCATCAAAAGCAAATTGAGAAGTAACAGTCAAACAGCTCTCCTGTTCTTCATTGCTAAATACTTTCTGTTACAAAAAAATAACCATTTTGCTATTAAATACTCATATAAACAGACACTACTTCCCATAAAGTTATGTGAAATCAACTGTGCACTGGAACTGTGGAAAATGTTTATGCTAAGTCACTGCACTTCTCAAAAACTTAGTGGCCATTAGTTTCATTAATGGTTAAAGCATTTCATATTACAGAACAACTCTAATTAAAACATTCTTCCTCTGAAGATATCTTTAGTAACTTCAGAACTACTGATACAAACAGTAATGTAAATCTTACTGTGGCCTTGCCAGTATGATAACCTTCATTGCATTAGTCAACATGTAAGTAAGTTAAATTTTTACTGGTAGTACTATTTTCATTGCTGATATGGAGTAGTAGAATCATAGAATACTGGAGGTTAGAAGGGACCAGTGGAAATCACCTGGCTCAAGCCTCAGTGGAAAGCAAGATCAGCTCTAGCAAGTTGCCCAGGAACACACACAGCTGCATTCTGAAATGTCTCCCAGGAAGATGACCCCAGAGCTTGTCTGCACACCATGTTCTAGCATTCAATCACTCCCACTCCCACTTTTTCTTATACATGAAAGGCACTTTCTGTATTTTAATTTTTGTGCCTTGTTTTTTATTCTGTCAATGCACACCATTGAGACTTGGCTCAGTCTTCTTTACTCCTTTTCCTTTCAGGAACTTTTAATATTGTCATGTTTCCAAGCAAAAGAATGTCAGCTCTTTCAGCCTATCCTTGTATATCTAATTCTATAATCCCCTAAACAACTTCATGGTATTTTTCTGGGCTCATTCCATTACTTTGTGTCTTGTACTGAGGACCCCAGAATTGGACAGAGTAAACTAAAATGAATTGCAGTAGCCTTGTCATTGCTAATGTATCCTCTCAATTTGGCTTTTAAAATTATAAAAACACATTTCAGAAAAAAAAAATTATTTGCAAAGCTGTAAGCCACTAAGAAAAAATTTTCTTTAATATTTAGCAATAATGATTCATCAAAGAAACAGCATTAGAGACCATAACAGTTATGAATATAACTAAAAGTTCTGTTCATATCACATACGTTTTAAAAAAATGGTTTTTATTGCCTGTTATGAGCAAGACAATTTTCAGTAACAGGATGCCTTGCAATAGAAAAAAATAACAGATAACCTACTCATGGCGTTTTTTCTTCATATCAGTGAAATGTCAAATTTCACTTTATAAGCAATATTCAACCCATTCTTTCCACTGCTGGGACTGCAGACTCTAAAAAAATCCTACAGAGACTACAAATTCCAGCTTGCTGCACTCCATCTTCATCTTGCTGTATCTATCTAGATCCATAGTTGTCTGGTTGAGAATAGCAAATTTCACCTTTTGCCTTTGTTTTCTACATGGATTGTTTTATAAAAGGTAGGGCAGTAATACTCTTTTGAAGAAGAATTTGTTGTGACAATTATGATGCTAACAGGCTGCAAATGCTGCTTCAGGCGACAGAGACTTAATGTCCATTCTCCTAAGGATGAACTACTGAGGTAGTAAGTGTGGTTTTTGCATCCATCTCATTCAAAGCCCACACACTCACAGATTATGTACTAAGGAAAATTTTCAGTGATATTTTTTAAACCCTCGTTCTTGCATATAAAATTGCGTAGTAATAAACTGTTGAGAACTCAGTTGAGCAGGTATTCTGGGTTTTTCTGAAGCAGGGAAATACTGGTTAATCAATAGGATGCTGGCAGATCTTGATGAATAATATGCAGAACAGCTCCCACGTTTTGAAAATCCAGTATAAACTTACACATTGTGGATTGAAATGGCTTCCTGTGTGCAGTGCTTTACATCAGCTCTTAAAAAAAGGCAAGTATTAAAGTGAGTGCTGCTTATCTGAATGGTATATAACCTGTAATTAATGGTTATCAACTGTTGGCATTTCAGCTAGAAAAACAGATGTGCTGAGGCATTGCAGCTGTATACTTGATTGAAAGTCAGCAATTTGCTGACAGTGAGTAAGATTTTCTCTCCAGCAAAGAATCTAGAAAACAAGCTAAGAGATCTATGTTAGCAGTAGCTGTGGAGTTTAAGAAAACTATGCAAGCTGGCAAAAAGGTTGGTCACACTGCACCTAGGTTTGCAATGTTTTCTCACAGAAAATTAAGCTGAGTGGCTGAACCAGAAACAAGATCACCTTTATTCATTAGTGCCTGGTCACTCCCCCAAGCTGTTATGAAGAGCTACTTCTTTCAAAAAAATTTTTGAGCCTGCTTATGTAACTGCACAAGAACAGTAATACGACTAGGGGCATTGGGGGGGTCATATCTCAGTGGTCTAAGATTTAGTGAATCCTCTAGCTTTGCAACCAGGAACCTATGGCCCCAACACTCCAGTGTTCAGCTCATCTTGGTGTTTTTGCGTTCCTGCTGTACCTAGGTCTGTGAGACAATGATCTAACAGGCAGAGAGAAGGAGCTATGAAAAAGTAGAAACAACTTGTTCCCTCTCTGTTTTTCAACACTGCTCCTTCTACGAGCAGTAGTGAAAAGAGGGAACTGGAGATTTACTGTTGCCTCTTTGTCTCCACATTCTCAGAATTTCCTCTTAAGTGCTGTCATCCCCAAATCTCTGGCGTCAGATGGCTGACGTGACATGGGTAAGCAGAAAAGACAGAGGTAGAAGACAAGGCTGATAACACAGGAGTGGCATCATGTCTGTTTATTACTAGGGCTAAAATAATTGCTTAATATTGGTTCCCTTATCTTGGTGTTGTTTATGGAAACTGCCCACATGTATGTGATTTTGCTGCTTGCAGCTATCACTGCTAAAGAAAATGACACATTTTGTCTATTTTTGTATCTGGCTCTTCTAGAGAGAAACAGAAAAACAGGAAAAGATAAAATATGATTCCCAACTGAATTGTACTGGGTCAGCTGAAGTGTCATGTGCCTACTGCAAGGTTTGAATTAATAGTGAAAAGTCTTGATCTTCCCTTTCTCAGTGACATCATAAACATGAACTTACAGAACTGAGGGTAAATAGCTTCAAAGATCTTTAAGTACCTTGTGATTTATTAGGAATGACACAGAAAGTGAACAAAGTTCAAGTATCTATAGAACACAGTCACAATGACTGCACAAGAGCAGAGCAAAGATCTATGTAAGCTATTTTCTTGCCTTTGACAGTGGCAAAAAGCTGATGTCTAAGGAAGAGTATAAGGGAGCAGGAATATAGTGATACTTTCTTGGAAAGTCTTGCCCAGCCTTTTTTGCCAAAATATTGTGTTATGCAAAACTATGGTTGTTCTTTCATAGATTTGCCTATTTACCTTTTTAACATTCTCCAAACCACTTCCGTTTTTAAAAGCTTCTATTGCAAATGAGTGCACTTGACTCTTTTTCATACTGAAATATCTTGCTTTGTTTAATCCTTCTTAATAAAGAAATGTTTCCCTGCCTTTGAGCACAAATCTTCCTCTTTACATAACTATGTTCATCCCCGTTGTCAGTGTTAATTGTACCTGAACAAACCTGACAAAAACTTTTCAGTCCTGAGGATGACAACTGTTCTTCCAAATACATCCTTGTATGACTGGTCTACTGCTTACATTTCTGTAAGTTGGTTAGGGGTGTTGTATGAGGTCTTTGGATGAGGTCTGACATGTCATGTTTAACAAAAACAGCATTGCAGCTAGCCCTCAGTAGAATTTTTCAGCTTTTGTATGTACTTCATTACAATGTCCAAAGCAAAGACATAGTGAATAATACTACGGAATGTTAATAAAAATCTGTTTTTATAAAGAGAAGCAACTTATATTCTAAATACAATTTCAATATAAGGAATTAGCTGGTGGGTCCTGAAATTGCTCCTTTTTGAAAAGGATAATTTTCTTCCCCAAATATTCTATCACTTAGGATTTCCTTTCAATAGTAGGGTGCATCTTTAACCTGAATTCTGAAAACATACATGAAATTTTGTCAAATCTTACCTGTTGCGCATCTTCCCATTTCTCTTTGTTTTCTTCATCTAAGAGATTACTTATGATTTGAAAGAAGTTCTGAAAAATCAATTAAATGAAAGACTAAGTATAATTATTTCAAAGATATGAACTACCACATCCTTATTCTGACATTAAGAAAGTTTTCCTTTCCCTATTACAGATGCAGTTCTGCAGCCTATTTTCTGTCAGTAGAAGAGATGATGTAGCAAAATAATACATTAAACTGATAAGAAAGCACAGATTTTATGGTAAATTTTTAATTCTTGTGTATATAATCAGGTTCCGTAGTACCACTTCATATGAAACAAGAACCATTTTAAACTTGCTAAACTTTTAAATGTGATGGTGTTCTATTCACAAGTTGCTCGTATTCCAGAAACTAGACAATTACAGATTTTGCAAAAAAACTAAATACATTTAAGAAAGCACCAGTCTCGAGTCTTTAGTTTCTACTCAAAATGAGAAAATGATCCTTAATAACCATATATAGGGCATTCAATTACATTTTATTGGCCAATACAGTTTCAAATCAGATGCTTCTGTACTTTTATATGTCACACTTGCCTCTATCCTTTTAGTAATTTCAACTTAAAAGGAATAAGCAGTTTCTGTTTCTTTGATCTTAAGCTGTTAACTTCTTTTTCTGATTCCTCTATTCATTTAAGTATAAGGGAAAAAATGCAGTAGAGTTAGATACAAATAATATATTTTAAAAATCACTTTTCTCCAAATGTTCGTGGAGAAATCTCCTTTCTAAATTTGTCTTCTCTTTCTAGCAATTTGGATTCCCAACTTCTTCATCCTTAAAAACTAAGAAGTTGTGCAGTCTGTTCTCATCTCTGTATCACATTTTGTGCAGAATATAAATTTTGTCTTCAGCCTGCCAATTATAATTTTTCTGTTCCTTCATAAAAGATACATGTAGTTTCCAGTAACCTTAGCTGAAGAGTGCAATTAAGATCCTCACAATTTCAAAAAACTTTAACTGTAATACCAACAATGTGACCTTGCCGGAACTCAGATTACTGGTCACTACTTCACCTGCACTTACTTTTTAGCCATTTTGGGGTATAAACAGGACTAAATGAGGTTTAAGTAAGAAGCAACTTTAACCCACTATTAATGAAAGTACAAAGGACTCAACTGCACAATACTGAAACTAGAAAGAAAAAACTTACAACATTAGTCTGTGGTGTGTATGCTTGAAAAGACATTTTTTTCAAAATAGAGAGATCACCAACATTTTAGGTGTCTCACAACTATATAAGTAAAACATTTTAGGATGCAAAATTGAAGAAAACTTGTGAAACTATTTTTTATAATAACATTTTACCAGTCTAACCTGGTCCCAACACTAAGCACCTGACAAGCAAGAGGATCTATCTTTGCCTAACCATTAGGAAGTTAACTATGCTAACTATAAAATTTTCTTTAACTTGACCAAATTGACTCTAGAGGTGACTGAATTTTTGCTGAACTTGGACAAAATAATCCTGTTCATTAACAAGGCTACAACTCTTCTCTCACTGAGGTCACTAGCAAAACATCCACAACCTTCAGTAACACAACAAATTTCATGAAAAGAAACAAAATTGCTCAGCAAGCTTCTATGAAAATTACAAGTAAGCACTTGGACAAGATGGGAATTAATGATAGGACATAAAAGAAAAATGTTTTCACAGTTTGATCCATTTTGAAACAATACTAAAGAACTTTCAGTTAAGTTAAAAATAAGAACAATAGATATAGTTACATACTGCTTATATACCTGGAATACATTTAATCACTTTCAGACATTCCATAGCAAAATAAAGCACAATGCAAGGATTTACATTTGGTATTTGTTAAAATGGATTTGCCAGTTTAATCAGGTTGGCAAATCACAATTCCGTAAATGCAACTTCAGCTATGAAAAATATACATTTTCATTGGTCCCCCAAGTAAAATAAACTATATTGGTCAAAGCATGCCAGTTTCATGGCACTATAATCACACTTACTGTAGGGCTTTGTAATTTGGTGAAAACTTCTACTAGGTAGAGTCGGCCTTATGAAGATTTTGCCTGAAGGAAAACACTTTTCCAATCATGGTAGTTCTCAACTCTTCCAGTGCAATATTGTAGAAATGCAACGGATGGAAATTTTAACTTTAACTTATTAGGGCATCGGTAGCAGTCTAGCAGCAGCTGCATGGAACTCAATGTGGATAATTTATCATACTAGACAGCTGTTTTGAAGGTAGTTTCACATTACACTGCAGACACTGATTCCCCTGCAGTCTAAGCCTTAATTGCAAAAGTATCCATGTCTGTGTAATGAGATCTATCTGAGAGTCGCCTAGATTGCTTGAAGAGCACTCAGGAGTTGAAAATGTTTCTTGCAGATGATATATTACATGGGTTTTCTAATAATATTTTATTAAATTTTATATTTATTTTAGTTACAGAAAGCATAAAACTACCAATAATTGACTAAAATATATGTGGAAAAGTTTATAAATAATGCTAGACTCAAGCACAAAAAAAAGATCAGCAACAAATTACCTAACATATATTTTTGCACTTGCCAAATAAGTATAAATTAGGTGTATGAACTTAGAAATATCAATATATTTCTTCTTGGGATCTTTTTTTCTCTATTTCTAACCTTGGTTGGTGCCATATTTATGGTAGCACTGAAGGGTGAGATGTGTGCAGCTTTTTCAGTCCAAGTGATTTTTCAAAGCAATGCCAGTACTTTGTGAATTAAATGGAGATGAGCAAATGGATTTGCTGCTCCAATAATAAATACATATGAGATGCATTTAAAAAATGTGGCAGGGGAAGAACGGTTAAAAAGTTTTTGTCCTACTTTGACTACTCTCTTGTTTATTGCATTAATAATGAAAGAAACAGCATTGTCCTTTAGTAAAATGATTGACAGGTGTGAAGGCTAAATTTTAGAAGCATTATGAATGTGATCTGAGGGAATTACTGTAGCAAACACTGAACCTCCCTGTAGAATCAAACTTCTTTCTTTGCTAGCTGGGCTTGCATATTACTGAACTGGTCACTATAGAAAATGTTGGGACAGCCAGAACCAAATTTTGAAGTCCTTTATTTTTGCCCAGGCTTTCTTGATGATCATGCCAGTTACAGCTGGGAATGGACAACTACATTTTCCTAATTTAATTTCCTTCCTTTCAATTTTTTCTTCCGTAATACAATGGCTGCAGTTCTCTGTTCCAGTCCAAATTCTTTGACCCTCTCTGCAGGCATAAAGCTGTCAGAAATCCTTTTATACAGTTAGAGAAGAATTCCTCCCTAGGAGGAATTAAAGGATGGCCTTAAGTCACCTCCACTTTTGGACTTCAGCATAGTGAATGCATGTGTGGGAGGGGGAAGATGGAGGGAAAAAGGATTGGACAATCCTGTTAAACCCTGACTCACAGCAATAGTCCCTATGGCTATTAGAAGAGGGATTAGACTGCTCTAACTTCTTTGCGGAGAAACCTTTTTTCCTGTTGGTTGCTGCATCAGGGGATTGTACAACTCACTTTGCCATTCTGTCCTGAAATATAGTTACTTCCTGCCATCCTGTCCTTAGAAGGAAGTTCAAGCCCCTTTAGACCAGTTCCGGACAACACTCCAAAATGTTGCTTTCATTTTGCTTGTTTAAAATTTGTATTTTCTTCCTGGCAAAATCATTCTCACCTACGTGCAGTTTTCATCTCATAGCCTCAGTGTAGCTGCAGAGGGTATTTTAAAGAATTCCCATATTAAATGAAAAACCTTGATTACAGAAGAATTGAATTACTTGTCTTGCAATAATTTCTGCTACTGTACTGATATTTTCAGTCACTGATGCAAGACAACTTCTTGTTCAACTGCATCACAAATGGTTATTTTTGTCCCTGACATTGTATGTGCAAGTATACATAGATATTGTTGCAAAAAACAGTTAAAAGATGCAAAATAAAAGGAGTCATGTAATATATAAATTGATACTAAATATGCGTATCTTAAAAACTTTATTTTGCTCTTGGAATTGTCTGCCTAAACATGAGGCATTTTCAATGCAGCACATCAGGTAGCAGCACCTTCATTTTGGAGAATTAGCTGGAAAATTTCAAATTTTATCTCACTTTTCTGTTAATTCATTTTGTTATGGAGTCTCTGGATCACAACTCTTGCACTATTCATGAATATTATACTGAATATAAATCAAATATTGTAGGCATTTGAAGGACCATCTAGATGGATGGAGTTTATAAAAAACAAATATATTCAGACCTGTATACTTCTTCTTTCTCAGTTATAATTCAAGTGTTGTTTTTCCATGGATCTTAAAAAACCTGTTGTCCATAATTCATCATAATCTACTTTTCCAACATCAAACAATATAATAAATTATGGATTTTAGGGATTTTAAACCTCACTCATGCATTTCTGATAATTTCTTTAACCAAAATACATCAAATAAGAAACTCTACTCTTTATCTAGTTAAAAATATAGAATGGAATTAGAACACCACACAGAGCTTCTACATAAAGAAGAATTTTCATGCAATTTTAATTTTTACCTTTTTGTCACTGAATTTGATGATGAGCTAGGAACTATGAAAGTATGTCCTAATGAAAATAAAAAATAAATACAATACTCCAGAGTATGGTAGAATATGACATATGTTTACATATGGAAAAATCCATGTTTCTCAGAAATTGGTAGTAAATTTTAAACTTTTGTTACTGAGCCAGGATTTCACTTTATAGAATCAAAAGTCAGTAAAAGGAACCTTTCTTAATATATCCCCTGGGCCAAATAAATCCTTTAGTCTGATTTCACTTACTTTGCTGAATACTGTTCATTGTTGTTTTGGGTTTTTTTTTTTTTTTCATTTTACCTTAGCTTGATGTTTCTTCTCTTTTTCTTTTCTTTTTTAGTACTTTTATTTTTTCTGACTTGGAGTTTGCGTGTCTTTTTAAACTGGGATTCAAGAACTTTGTATTTAGGCATGCAAATACTGAAATACAGTTATTTTTCTTTGGTTTGAGAAATCCGTCAGAATATGGCTTACCAATTTTTATATTTTTAATTTCGTGATTCCTACATTATTTATTAAAATTCATAAAACAATATTTAATAACATTGTCAAGTTCTGCCAGAATATTATTAGAATTTTGAAAACAGCTCTACACTGTAGAATGAAGCAAAACTTTTGGTACTATCATCAGTGGGAAAAGAATCAAATTCTCTCTAATGTATGTAAACTGCAAATGACCAGATCTATTAGGCCCATGGACCAAATTACTTGTAACAAGCAGTTTCTCAAGACTGGTTCTAGTAAAGACTTTGAAATGCCTGTGAATCTATTACTGAATAGATACTGAATCTCATTCAAGATAAAAAGAAGGATTGTTCAGCAAACATACTTTTTGAAAAGCATTGTTTAAAAATAATATTTTCAGCTGGCTACAGGCCAACACAAGATATGTCAGTTTTACTGTGTAAGTTAATTGTTCTTTGTGCATAGCAAAACAAGAAAAGTGAAAATATAATAGCAAGTCTTGATAACTTAATTGTGAAAAAATATCTTTTCCAACATATCTCCCTTCATCTGTATGCATCTATTCCGAAGTGTATTTAAAATTTATGCTTACCTTTACACAAATACGTATACATGACCTGCATTAATAACTTCATTAGTAATTTATGAATGATCATTAAACTCTCTTTTTCATAAATATTATGCACATCTGCCTTCTTAGTATGCTTTGTCACTAATCTACAATCTTTGAAAAGTGTATAAAATTTTCAGATAGAAGATGAAACTAATATCTTTGTCTAGAAATCCTGAGTAAGATTTGTCCAGCCCATTATGTAGAAACAATTGTATTTATTTTAGCTCTGACAGCATTTTATTTGTCCTCTTGTAAAAGAAGAGTTAATCTAACATGTAAAATAGAAAATTTATATAAAATGCACTATCCATCACTCCTGTGCACTTTTAATGAGCTTTATTTATCTGAAATGAAGAACCAATGCCAGAATTACATAACATTGTGGATGGATTTTGAACTGAAATGAACTAGTTCTGAATTGAAATGAACTGGAACAAAGAACGCTAGCAAAATGCTTAGTGCCAAAAAATACCAATCCTATCAATCAGATCAAACCTTGAAAGACAAAGTTACTGAAATGCTACAAAGAAAGCATTTTACATTTTTCACCTGCTGCGTTGGTTTGGATATTTATCTTATTAAATGTAGCTGAGTCTTCTTCCTATTTTACACTTGGATCTTAGTTTTATGTGAAGAATGCTTATGTCTGTCATGTGGAAGACTTTTGTTTCCTCTGCGGGTAAACCAGTTGCCATGCAGTGTAGTTCAATATACAGACATAAACTCCATCAACTGAAACATTACCTTTACAATGTTTCTCTTACCTGCACCCCATCAGAAGCAGGGATATAACTTGCTCTTTTAAATGTGTCTGTAACATTTCTGAGAATTTCCACAGAAATTAGAAGGTCCCCAGCATAAAAGTTTTTCCTCTGTGTTAAATCCAATAGGGTCTTGGTTACTTGGGACATGCCATCACCAGCCAACGTCCTCTGACCCTTGGCAAGATGCTCTTTTATCTGTACCAAAAGGAAAAAAAACTATTATCAGAACCTACTTTACTGAGAAAAATGCATGATAAAATCTAAACACAGCCAAAATATGACATGTTAAAACTAGTAAAAAAAAAAAAAAAAAAAAAAAAAAAAAAAAAAAAAAAAAAAAAAAGGTCTCCTTAAAGATAAGACAAAATAGTAGTCTATGGTGATAGAAACATTATTTTTATCAGAGCATAATTGATTTTACACTGAAGGTTTCTGAATTTCTTGTGTTTCACACATTTGCTTCTTGAAACTCCATGGGCTGGACTACAGCAGCTTTAATTTGTTGTCATGATGTAGCAAGGAACTGCCCTTCTTCAGAGGAACATCTGCACAACCACTGCTGCTCCTCATTTAACAACTGAGACCTCTGAAAGGAATAAATGCTAAGGCAATATTTGTTATAATCTGATTTACTATAGGAGAGTAGACTTTTCACCTCTGCCAGCCCAGCTTGGCTAGTCAGTGCAAGAGAAGTGGTTTAGTTGGAAGCTGGTTATGGTGCTCTTTTCTGTAGCACCAGCACAAAGGTGTTAACTTGGAACAATCCTGTTTGCTTTTTCCAAGAAATGCAAATTAAATTATGAATAACTCCTGTGTGTCTGCCAAAAGAGCATACTTTAGCAGTAGCTCTCTCAGCAGATGCATTCAGGGCTAGTGATCCAAAACAAATATGCTAGAAGTACCCTCCTGATAAGAACCTGAATCTGTGGATCTGGTTAACTCTCAAAGCTGACTCAGCATCCCAGGAAGGTGTATAAAGTAACACAAAGATAGGACAAGGCAATACAAGGCTAAAAGAAAGAGCACATGGGTTAAATAACCCATTTTTAAATATACATTATAATTTAAGCATAAAAGCGCAAGTTCTTCTGAATTGAAAACTAGAATATCATAGAATCATAAGATATCCTGAGTTTGAAGGCATTTAGAGAAAGAGAATTAGCCAAGACAGACCTCATTCTAAGCAGGAGGGCTGAAAATACTATGCAACCAGCAACAAAAATGTTGTTTAAAAATGTATCTTCAATTGCTTTTTAACTTGCCTTATTACTGACATATAAAGGGAAAAATTACTAATGTAACATAAAGTTAACTAGATGATACTGAAAGTCTCTTCCAACCTTGATGATCCTGTGATGATAGGGTGGCGATGTAGAAGGGAGAGTGTAAAGATACTTTTTTGCCACTTCCAGATCTCCCCAGACACTTTGTGTCAATATTCAGGGCTTAATTATACAAAATAATGCATAAGGATACACTATATAATAAAACTGCTTAAAAGGATTCAAAATAACTCCCATGAAAGAAACTTAAAAAAATGCAATCATCCTCTGAAATACTAATTCTAAGCAGGGTGGGGTTTTTTTCTGTTGGTTCATATTTTGGTTACATTCTCAACCAGTCGTCAGGTAAACTAGATACATGTAACACAGCTGGAGCTGGACAAAGTGGCTGTTTCAGGCTTCCTCCATAGCCTTAAAACATCTTTAAGAGCAGCTGGGGATTTTTATGGACCACCAGTGCCATGACAAAATCCTAGAAATACTTAAGACTTGGAAGAATACCTGTCTGCTGCATCATGGACAGGGAGTGAATCTATCCTATAACATGAGTACAGAGGTACAAGAGTAATAGTATTATTAATATTTATAAAAGAATCAGTCAGAACTAAGACCATTAATTTGTCTGGTTGGTTGCATTTTTTAACAAATATTTCAGCAGAAATACCTCCCTCAGTCTTCACAATACTGCTATACACAATCAGGCAAGAAGCTTGCTTGCGGAAATAATTTCATGCAGTTGCTATTCCTTTTAGAAGGAGACTTTGGACATAATTGTGTAGGAAGATAATACTGAAGAAAAAGGTGCGAGAATTTAGGAAGGAAATTAATTTCAGTAAATTCAGGAATCTGATATTGTACAAATAACATTATGAACTACTTTCTTGGGAACAAGGAAAAGCAAACATGAACTTGATTTGTGCAGTTTTGATGAGAAAATTTTCTCATGAAATGTTGCCATTTGTCTCATCTGCTCACACATTGTGTCTTGGTAGCAAGTGAAAAGAGCATCAGCCAGCACAGTAACACTAAAGAATAGAACTTTTGCTATAACTCATCCACCTGTTCCTCACACCAGAACATATTTCCAGATTTTGAGGATTAACAATACTGAGTGTACCTTTAGTCAAGCCCAAAAGACATAAAAGACCATCCATATTACTGAACTCCCAAATCTAACATGTGCCTCAGAATGTACTGTGGGAAAGGCATCACACAACTTGAAGGGAGGGTTTAAGAGAGAAAAAATATGTTCTTTTAATATCAGTAATAACAGCAATTGATCAGTCCTCACAAAAACTGCTGTGCTGTTACACCTGTATAAACACTGGTTGGAAGGCTGTTGAACTATTCAACAAGTTATTTTGTAATCCATTATTTCGTTTCCTTCTGCTTCATCTGTATGTTCACCTCCCATTCTTTTTCCATTCTCCTGCAGAACTTTAAATTCAGATTTTAAAGATGGCAGGCGCTAAGTTGTTGATGGTTTTGGGACATACAAAGCCTGCAGAAGTCTTGGCCTCAGCTGCTTTTGGAATGAAAATAAAAATTGAAATGATCCTATTTTGACAGGTTTTAATACTTTCAAACAAGTAAGGTTCTGGGGTTCTTTCAGATCTCTAACAGCAGAAGCGGGATCTATAGTATGGCCTTTAGTGCTTTCAGGAAATCATTTTGGTTGCTCATTGGACCAATGATAAAAAAGTTCTAGCAAGTGCCCACAATGTCACAGGACTAAGTCATTACACTTCTTCAAAAGTAGCTAGGGTTGTGATGAAGATAGTTCAAAGAATATGAGAATTTACTGGCTCTTAAATACTACAGCTCAATTTGGAACTCTTTTTTTTTTTGTTAAATGACATACCCAGAAAGATTGATTTCCCAGCCCAAGGATCCTTTCTCCCTCATACACACCACTCATACGCAGCCCCAAGAGCACCTTTTTTTTCATCCTCTCAAGCTCTAAAATGGAAGTTCCTTTCCCCAATCCCTAGCTACCTCTCCAGACCCACATTGCCTCGAGTTAGACTAGCAGCATATCCTTACAAACAGCACAGCAAAACAGAAGGTTCCAATGTATTTAGCTAACAAAAGTGGTGAAAATTAGAGTTAATTAAGAGAATTTTTTCTAAGACCAGCAAGCAATGTGTAGAAAAAAATTAACAGGCTCTTTTTTATCTGTTTATTACGTAATGTAGTTTCTTGTTGTAAGGCAGCTTACAACTCCGAAACACAACTTTAAAATCACAGGCCATTCAATCAGTTGATGTAAACTGACACAATAGCATTAAAGCCACTCTTCAGATTAGTATAAACTGAAGGCAGTGAATTACTGCACAGCTATCACAATAATCTTTCTGCATGAAAATACAGAATATTCTCATCAGTACTTAGTATAATGTCTTTCTCACCATACTGCTTATTTTCTGTGCTACGGCCACTGTAGCACAGATATTACGCGCTGCCCAAGAAATCTATTTTGGTCACCACTCTAGGCCCTGTGTGAAGGTCATTTTTTAGTAGTCCTACAGGCAAGCTCATTAAAAATAAACTTTATGAGCCGAGAGATAGTGAAATGAAGCAGCTGTTAAGCTGACACTTCAGTTGTCAGCCCAGCCCCTATCAGCCTGCACTCTCTGACTGCATACTTGAAAAATTACTGAAATGTTTAACTGGACTTTGACTCAGGGTCCAGCTCCCTTTGTGCCCCAATTTATCAGGAAGTATGATATAATAAAAATTCCTCTTTACAAAGTCAGATCTCCTAGGCTGTTGGCATTGGAGTACAATTTATTACTGCATATTAATTACTGCAGACTTAACAGCTAGATGTAGTTTAAAAGGACAGAAAACAATGAACCCTCAAGAAACCTACAAAAGACTGAAAAGAACTATTAATTTGAAGAGTAACTACACCATCAACCATTTTTCATTATTTTTTAAGATGATGGATTCATGGCCAGGTATTACTAATGATGTCATTAATGCATTTTATGGTAGGGGGAACTATAAGAACCCAAATCAGTTAGCCCTACAAAGAAGTGAGGAAAGATCATTTGAAATAAAAATATATCCTGAAATTGCTCATAATCTTCAAATCACTTTGCTTTTCAGCTTCAGAGCCCAAGACTAATATTTTGTAAAATATAGTGCTCTTTAGATACAGAAATTGTAAGAATATTCACACCACACCTGTAATGTGATGTCATTGTAATAAAGTTGTTCATATTTGACAAAATCTTGTCAAAATCTGTTTTTTTTCTGGTAATAAATAGTTCTTTAACTGTTTTGGCACAGAAGTTTATTTTCCCTCAATATAATAAATTATTTACAATCTGTTTGTCTATTTTAAGACTGTTTCAGTGTTTGAGAATATAATTTCATCCATCTTTTAAAAGAAACAGAGTAAGGTCCAAAGATAGGGCTATGCATCTTCAGGTATGCATTCAAATATTTATAATCTAATGTCATGCAAGAGATATTTTCTATATATTCAGTATTTTATGAAGGAAGTGCCTCAAGTAATACAAAGTAATTTTCCACTTTTTCATCAGTGAAATTAGTTAGTACTCTCAGTTTCAATCATAGTAACACACTATTAAATAAACATTTTGTGAAAGAAGGCAATCATATATTCCCTTTGTGTACAACAGTAAAGGGGAAAAGTAATTTGTATACATTGTGTCAAGGAAGATTAAATATATAAATTAAGGAAAACTTTACAACTGCAAAGGAAATTATGTACAGTTTACCTGAACGCAATATGAAGTCTTCCATACTGGAGGCCTTGATAACAGCCAAGAAAAATAAAAAGCTGGAATAACACAAGCATATCTGATTCTGATAGGACACAAGTTTGGGCTGGATGATCTCATGAATTTCCTTTCAGTTCTGTAATTCTGTAACACATCCCTGCAAATGTTCTGAAACCCCAACTAAAGCCTCCTATAATTTATCCCAACCAGAAAAGTCAAAGTTTAAGGAGCCCCCTGAAACTAAACTTCAGCCTTCCTGCATTTATACAAACACGGTGTGCAATCCTCTGAACCAAGTCTTTGCAGAAACTGTGCATTAATCTGTGCCTCTCTGCACTCAGCTGAAACCTAATGCTTTAGGGAATTTATTTGTAATGTATATAGATGGAAAAAAAAAAATTAGGATCACTTCATTTTATCAAAACAGTCATGCCACTGTCATATACTTCCAAATATTTTTAAGCAAAATGTTCCCTAAAATAAGGATTTGGTTTTAGAGAAAAGAAGGTGGGTTACTTACACAGAATCCTTTGCTGTTTTAGACATTAATCTCAGGCAAACTGTATATCTGCACAGATGAAATTGCATGTGCTCTTCCATATGTGATCAGGTTTATAGAAGAATCTTTGAAAAAATAATCTAGTATGTGTGGAGGTCAAAAATGTTTTTAGAAGAATGTGAACAGCTCAGAGTAATGCTTCACTCTTTTTGTACCTTTTCTTCTCTGCCCTCTTTTACAAAAAGGCTCCTACTACGTTCAAGAGAGTTTTTACCACTTTAGCCCATTACATAATTCCTTTTTTAAATCAACATCATCATCATCAATATTATCATTCTAATCCTTGAGATATAGCCACTAAATAGGTAACAGAGAGAAAGTAATTACACACTTCCAGTATTTTGATTTGTGCATGGATCCAACAAGACATTTTAATGGGATATTTTGAATAAATAAGACTTCTCTCAGTAGAATAACAAATGAGTCTCAGCATTAGGAAAGAATAATCACTGAACAGATCACTTTTTTTTTCTTATACTCATTTCTATGTTTGTTGACCAAGGATTGTATTATTATTTTATTAAGCACTGCTCTTAAATGTTCCAATTATCTGTGATTAAATCCTGCTCACGTTGGCATGTTGTGTGAGAGATCTTGTTGTTGTTACTGTTGTTTCTGTTTTTAACCAGAGGGCATGTCTTCCAGATTTGTGTTATCTATGTATAATGCAACCTGACAAGAGCAAGAGTTGAAAGGAAAAAGAGAATGACGACTCTGATAGGGTTGTTTTCATTTTATGACAGACATAACATTGCTTGGGGTAAAGTCTCCTGGTTCTCCATAGTGACTGAATGGCTGAGGCTACAGGTCACAAAGAGATGTACTACAAATGAGCTGTCTTTCATTTTTATGCTACATGGTCATCCTTCAAGTATATGTCCCTAAACCATAAAGCTCTGATAAATGTTTAAATTGAAGTGCTTATTTGATTTTAACCAATTTCTATACTTATTTCATTTTGCTTCTATACAGTCATTTCTATGACACTCACTTTTATTTGGAAGAATAACCAAGTTATTTTCAAGGAAATCATCATTATTTGGGAGCCCTAATTTCTGCATGGGTATGCTTAAAGGCATAAAGTAATAGACAAGAGAAAAATTCTTTGACCTTCATGTACTTAATAAACCATGGTGGGGGAATGCAGCAAATGAAGTAGTGGACAAAAAGTAAGGGAATAATTTTAAGATGCTGTGACCATTTCTTTGTCTCCTACTGCCAAGCCAAACTCTTGTAGTCATTTTGCAGCCCGTGCCACATTCAATTGGAGTGAAGGTTCCAGCAGTTCTGGTAGATTTTAAGACTCTTAAATGGTAAGCCTTTCTATTGTTGGTAAGATAAATGGTAAGGCTTTCTATTGTTTTACCTCTGGCCATATCTTAGTGAAGTTCATCTGTGCCTGCAGTGTTGGTTGGTTGGTTGGCTGGTTGGTTGGGAATATCAGTGTGATCAGGGAACACTCAGTTGCTCATTACTGCAGAAGACACAGCAGCATCAGCAATCACAGGAGCATGTTTCATTTAACACACCTATTAATCTTTGGTAAATGTGTATGTTCCAGATATGGAAAAATTATTATGGACCCTGACATGATAGGGGGGACTTTTAATTTAACAAGTAGGATTGGCTGGCTATAATCTAAAATAGATATTCAAAAGCAGAAAGGAAGAAAAGGAACTTCCAGGGTTGAATTAAGTTGTGATGTGCTTGTGCAGAAAAGCAGACAAATGTTTTCTCCTGCTGTATAGTCTCTCTAAGACTGAGGTGCATGTATATGTTGGCAAGATCACAGAATCATAGAGTTATTACTTAGAATCATTTAGGTTGGAAAGGACCTTTAATATAATTGAATCCAGCTGTTATCTCAGCACTGCCAAATCCACAACTAAATCATGTCCCCAAGTGCCACATCTAAATGTCTTTTAAATGCCTTCAGGGTTTGGGGCTTTTCCTAATATCTAGTCTAAAGCTTCCCTGGTGCAACTTGAGGTCATTTCCTTTTATCCTGTCACTTGTTGCCTGGGAGAAGAGACCTCCTTTCAGGTAGTTGTAGAGTGCCCTCATCATCAAGTCAACAGTGATTAGCTTTTTTTTTCTTAAGTTTTATTCTTCTCCTGTGTAGAATGGGAAAATGTCAGTGAGGCAGGAGGAAACTGTTGCCTGCACAATCTCTTGATCAGTTCCTCTCTGATGAGATAAAAGTTTGTTATCCTCCAAACAAGATAACGCAAATGATAAAACGGAGCTGCAGATTCTGGCCTTACCAGGCAATCAAGGAAAGGAAAGTAGATCATTTATTGACACCCCTGCCTATCAAAATCTGTGAAGGTGAAGAGGAATAGCTGGCATATACCAATATAGGTATAGACTGAGAAAGAAGAAAAATGTTGTTTTTGAGGCATCTGCATTCAAATCTATAAAACCAAGCCTGGCTGCTTTGCTCCGTGGCTATATAAAAAGAAATGAAGCACTAAACTAGCAAAAAAAAGGAGTAGTAAATTTTTTAGTAGGAAGCCTTTCATTCCTCAGAGTACAGCAGTCATTTCACTGAGAAGTGCATGGACAGGCTGATATGCTGCCCTTGTAATATAATTTGGAAAAACAAAATCATCTCTAATGAGCAGCAGCTGAGCAAATCATTATTCACCTCAAAGCTCTTTTTATCAAATTATATTTTAGCCAAGCACTTGCAAAATTGTGAATAAGGCTGCTGTGGAAAAAGTTGAAACAAAATTATAGTATGAGCAGAAGCAGCAGAAATGCATTTTTATGGCTATATTATTAGTTTGGTATGTAAAGATTCACCTGCATAAGTTCCCATAGTTCTTTGTAAGTGCTAATATTTTGACATGAATGTGATAATTCACATGTAGATTTTTATTTCCTAACTCCCAAGAGTTAAGAGATATTTTACTTTTTCGATTTTCTGATAAAAAGCAGCCCATTTTGCATGAATGCATGTTACATTAGGTGTTATATCACTAAAAGTGGCACTGTGTTCTGGACCCCCAACATAAGAAGGCATAGACCTTTTGGAGTAAGTCCAGAGAAGGGCTATGGAGATGATCAGAGAGATGGAGCACCAGTCCTATGAGGAACGGCTGAGAGAGTTGGGATTATTCAGCTGGGGAGAAGGCTCTAGAAAGATCTTATAGAAGCCTTCCAGTGCCTTTTTACAAGAACATGTATTGACAGGACAAGGGGGAATGGTTTCAAACTAAAGGAAGGCAGATTTAGATTAGATATTAGAGAGAAATTCTTTACTGTGAATATGGTGAGGCACTGGAACAAGTTGACTGGAGAAATTGTGGATTCCCTGGCCCTGGAGGTGTTCAAGGCCAGGTTGGATGGGGCTTTGAGGGACATGATCTTCTGAAATGCGCCCTGCCTATGGCAAGAGGGAATGAAACTAGATGTTTTTTAAGATCCTTTTCAACCCAAACCATTACATGATTCTATTAAAATACTGCCTTATTTTTATCACAGCAACTAAATTCAGAATTTCATCATCTAGGCTAGAAAACTGTGCTTCACAGTTTTATAAAACAGTTTTGTAAACCTGTGCTACACAGGTTTATAAAATGGTCAGTATTAGTAGAGATTTTCTGATACTATTGGAGATGTCTTTCAGGAACAAAGTTTCTTGATGACAGGCTTTAGTCTTCATCATTATTTATGTGTGTAGTTCAAATCTCTTACAAACTAGAGAATTCAAAAGACATGTAGAGGAAAAGCTACTTTAGGCAAAAGGGCTATTTCAGTGTGTCGTACGACAATAATACATTACTAATACTTTTTTAAGCTGATCCCTAATAAAATTACCTTTTTTTTTTTTTTTGGTAATTCAATAAATCCAGTTGCTTAGTTTGAGTGCATGACAGAGTAGAAAAAAGCAATATCATAACCTGTGAATTCAAATATTTCCACAATTTTCACAAAATCAATTTCTAAAGCTCCACAGTAAGATTTTATGTATTAATGGTTTTCATTAAAAAACGGTCGAAACAGCTTCAATGTTCAATTCCTAGAAAGCTGATAAAATGAGAATCTCATTACTCTTCCACACCTAACTATTTGAATCTCATTTATATTTTTTTGTCAGTCCCCATTGAAGTATTTTCTTTCCTGTTTTTCAGATTTTGGACAGTTGGTGATGAGGTGAGTAGTTTCTTGTTTCAGTTTGTTTAGTTTACTTTTGCTTATTTTTCTGTTTTTTTTTTCTAATTTAGGTGGCTATTATCCACACACTGTATTAAGAATACATGAAGAATTCTTCATGCTTCTTGGAAGCATGATAATGTAGCGTATTCCTAATTCTGAGGTCTTGCTTCTTAGTCTTATTCCTTATTCCATACCAAATTTGATAGGCTTCAAGAGCGTATGAAAGCAAAATGAACTTTTATTTGAGGCATTTCAAATGGATACCATCTGAAGTAGCCCTGTTGGGTCCTAATCACTGATTCTATTCTTCGTCCTGCAGTCACTCATAAACACATTACAAATAAATTTCTTAGTCTCAGGAAAGGTTTTACCCTATTTATCCAAATAAAGTAAAAAAAACCTCAAACCACACCTCAGAAGACATTAGTCCAGACTAGCCAAGTCTTGGGTAAAGTACACAATTCTATGTGAAATAATTACGCACATAATTTTCTGCTTCCAGATCAAAAGAAGATAATGAGCAATGAGGAACATACTTCGTAATATTATACAGACTAAGTTTGGGTCATTAGATCATCATCTAATTTGCCTTTCTACATATAACAGTCCATTAAGCTAGCAACAGATACACTTTAAAGAGATTAAAAATCTTAGTTAGACTGAAGTAGTTCAGTTTTCAGAAAATGAAACTATATGCCACGGGTAGAAAGAGAAAACAGGCTTCAGCAAGGTCCATAACTTCTGCTATAGAAGTAATTGATTTGGTAAAATGGTCTGAGAACACAAATTATGTCTATCCTACAGAAGGGAAAAATCCTCCAAATTCTGAGAGTTTACTATGGAAT
Source organism: Passer domesticus (assembly GCF_036417665.1). Classification (NCBI taxonomy): domain Eukaryota; kingdom Metazoa; phylum Chordata; class Aves; order Passeriformes; family Passeridae; genus Passer; species Passer domesticus. The sequence continues at coordinate 28,966,296 of NC_087476.1, read as the reverse complement.
TAAAGAAAGGAAGGAATTCCTCACTATTAACAAAACTCTGGTGATCAGTATGTGATTAAGAACTTTCCAGAAGGAACTGAAGAAAGGATTTCCTCTGGCACTAGAGTTTATTAAAGTTTATGACTTTACTTCATTTCCATCCACAATAAAAAAGACACTTGGAAGAATTTCTTGTTATAATCCCCTCTTTCTCAAGAATACATTTTAAAAATTGCACATAATTGGGAAAAACATTCTTCTCAGCTACAATGACTGGTAACAGACTCAAGACACTGTGCTTGACTAAGAACATTTTCTTAATGCAAAGTTGCAGACACTGCAAACACATTAGGATAATGTAAGAAAACCAGAACAAAATATGGTATGTGATCTGTGATGTTTCTTTTTCTGCTCATCAAGTTAATTCTTGATCCTCTAGGTCCAGAAAGCAAAGTCTACCTATTTATCATTCTGAATTTTCCACTTATAGTGCTTTAGGTAGAACAATCCTAACTAGGTTCTTTAAATATTATTATTACAGCTAAGCAAATAATTTCCTAAAGGTTTATTTCATGGATTTAGGCATTTTTGTCCCTTAATATGTTCAGTGAACAAATTTTCTTATTAGTCAACCAGCTGTAAAAGCTGGTCAAACAGTATTTGTTGAATTAATTTGATGATTGATTTGTACCAAATGTAGGATAAATTGTTCATGACTAATTGGTTCTGTTATTCAAAGATATCTAATTATCATCCCTAGCTTTAAAAGGAACCTGTACCATAGTGCACAAGGTAAAATAAACTAACAGAAGTACAGGCTGTACATTTGTAACACAGCTGACATTTATAATTCTCTTAAACTGCTTTCTCTCAAACTCCTATAGTGTAGGACACAGTGCCCTTGAAAGACATAAACTGAGTGTTGATCTCCACAAGTCAAACCATACACCTCTACTATTTCATCATGTTCAAGTGCATAGCCTCTTTAGAGGCTCTGTGTTTGTTAAAATTTTACTATGCCGGGGATTTTCTGAGTTGTGACATGGAGATGTAGGAACATTAAGAAGGAAGAGTGGCTAGGCTCTAATTCAGAAGACTTGAGATAAATTTCCTGCTTAAGTGGTCTGAGTTCTCCATCAACAAAAAATGCAGATGTAGTACAGACTCATCTCAAAAATATATTGAGGAGATACATTAATTTAAGACTGGGAATTATTCTGAAACTGTTGCAATAGAATATTAACCATAATATTGATATATGTATCAAAAAGTGGTCCACAAGTCCAGACAATGTAACTCAACCCTGTTTTCCTCTGAGGTGCCATAACCTACATCTGAAGCGCCAGGGCACGCAGTAGAGGCAGTAATTCTGCCTGGCACATTCTGTAAGTGACTGGAAAAAGCCATATTATTCATGGCACTGGGGATTACAAGCAAAGTATATTATCTTTAGCATTACGGGTGTATTTTTAGCTTTAATGACTCTCCATCTTTACAAACAGACTTTCAAATGGATTTTAAGATTAAAATATGGTGCCATTCTAGCATGATTTACAGAGCTACCATGCTGGTCTCAGTAAAAGTCTTGAGTCAAGCTGAATAACACACAGCACTAGCTGGGTTTCAGCTTTTCTAATACTGCTTATTAAGGGTTGAAATTCGTCCCATGTCAATTCCAGGTGAGTAATAGAGAAAGCTGTAAAAATAAAAGAAGCTTTGTGCATGAAGCAGTGAATCTACAGTAGTTACACAGAGTAAGGAAACAGTCTTCAGGGGTCAATCACCTGTGGTTATGTGGTAAAATTCTACACTATATTTAGCAAAAAATTGTGGTTTCCTCAACTTAAACTCTCTATCCTCCTCTGTCCCAGAAAATCACCTTTTTATTGCCTGGTGACAATGGCCTCTCTGCTATGCTATCCTCTAAAGGATGGTGGCATTGTTTGGGAGAGTGCCCACTGGTATGGTCTGAAATGGTCAGGGAGCATGCTAACACATGCACAGTTAAACTGTGCAGATGACTACAAGGACAGCTTTTAAGCTTGAGTTTATTTAATATTATAAGTATAAGCTTCCAGTTCAGCACCTGTGTAGCCAGGTTAGCAGGGTCTATGGCCAAGGAAATATTCTCCAGCTGCCATCATACCGAACACTTTTCTTTAGATAATATTTTCTTAGGTACAGCATCATGTGGATTCTACTATGTGATTTCTGGTTCATATGCAGCTTGATTAGAGGGCATAAAGACAGGGACTTGTCTGTATTCTATGCTTTAATGTATTATATATTGTATTTATGTATATCAACTGCTTTATATCAGCTTCAGGAACACCATTTTTTTGAACACTGTGCATCTGATTTTCTTTTATATATTTCAGATAATAAATTAAAGAGATTCAGCTCAGATTTTATGGAAATATTCAGAGAACTGAGTGATATCCTGCTCTAATCCTGGTCTGCATTGGTAAAATAACTTTATTGGTAAGTTAAGCACACTGAGACAACTCATACATGCTTTCATAAGCACACATATTTATTATAGCAACACCGTCTGTCAGCAGCTTCCTTATAAAGCCCTATTTTCAGGGATTTATGGAACTGACATATGTATCGTGGGGGGACAAGCCTACATTTGCAGGGCAATGACCTTATAGGTCTTTACCTCTGTTTTCTCAGATTCTTTAAATATGCTGCGTTGTTCACTTTGAGAAGCAGAAAGATGTAAAACAGACCAATTTTCTTTGTGAACAGTTCCCAAGTGTTAAAGAAGTCCACTTTAATTTGTATGCACATGAGCTAGACTTAAATTTTGTGCAGCAAAAAGATATGTTTAGGTGCTTCTGTAATTTTAAAGAAGCATTGCCAATTTTTAAATGTTCTTTGGCAGAAAGAATATTTCACAGTGTAATTTACTTATAATTAGTATTTCAAAAAAGGAAATATAGAAAAAAGATAAAGCTGCTCTAGGTTAGAAATGTCTTTTGTCCAACAAGTCAGACTTCCGGTTCTTGAAATATTACCAGTGCCTACCAAAGCACTGAATAGCATGAAACAGCATTTTGCATAGTTTGAGCTGCAAACTATGATAGACCTAACAAATGAAATTGTTGCAACAGAAAAAAATAAAAAAATTATTAAATGCAAAAATATTACAGCCAACTTAATGTGTTTTTTGAGCATGAACTCTAAAGGGAGAGATAAACATGCAGGCAGCTGTGTAAAATAGGCTTCTGTGTAGTGGGGAAAATTCTTTTGACAATCTATTCTGTCCTATCTTAAAAATAATTCTTGCTTTGCCCTACCCTGAAACTGAATCCCAGGCCTCAATAAATTTGGTCTAACAAAACAGAAATGCAGCTCAAAGGAATTAATCATAATCTCCTCTAAGTAGCAATCCAGATTTGAGGAACGGCAGCTAGGCTACTGCTTTTCAAGCCACCAAAAATTTTTAAACATGTTACAGAAGTGTTGCACTTGGTTGAGAAGTTGGGAAGTTATGAAGCACAGAGCTGTATTAGCGTCCCTCTGCTGAATGATAAAGGGAGCAGTGGCCTTCGGAAAAGGATTCAGAGTAATAAGAATGTCAGTAGAATATATCAAGCAGGGAAAACCCATTGTCCATGAGAATCTTTAAAGGCTCATTTCCCACTATAGTATTAACCTGGCTGAATGCTTCAGCTAGGGACATAGAGGGTAACTAATATACCTAACATATACCATGGTAACACATTTATAAAGCAATATATATTATGTATTACATCTATCCATACAAACATGTTTAGGCAGTACATAATTGTATAATGCCTATGCTTCGCAAAGAAATTTTTTGTTAGGCTTTTTGAAAAAAAAACCCTCACGTAATATTCTTCATCTAGAGTTACTTTACCTTTTCCAAGACACTGTGATAGATTTACCCTATAATCATTTCCTATTGTTACATTCAAATGTGAAATTCTAAATTTGAGAGCAAAAAGAAACAATCCTGGCTTCCTACTCTGCAATTAAAGAATACACAGTATTACAGAATTCTCAGCAAGTTGCTCTTCCAGTAAAACTCATTTATTCACATCTCATTTTCTAATAAACTAAAATATGTCTTGCCTCTGACCCCTATAAAAATTTCAGGCAGTGGACATGAAAGAAAGGAATCTGACTCATTTTTCCACTTCTACAGTAAGACAAGGCTTATTTCACAAACACCAGCATTATACAAGATCAAAATAATATCCATTAACATAAATTATTCTTTCTCAGATTTGTTTTCCTCTTGGTATTGCTTAACAGAAACCTGAGAGTAAATAAGTAAGTTTCTTTTTTAAGCCAGTGATTAGTAATGAATAAACAGAGCAAGTACTAAAGCTGACTTTGCACCTACTGAATGCTGCAAGTGTCTGTACTCATTTGATATGCATCTAGCAAAGCTTGGCTGTTCCCAAAAGGCCACTCCATGAACACTGAGAGAGCAGCGTCTGCTAGTGGTGCCTGTAAGACACAAAGAAGACAGAAAATATTTATATAAGTGAGAACAACTGGAAAGAATAAACCTTATTTAATCTATATTCCATGCTATTTTAAAGGCACACACAGAAACAATTTCATGTAATGACCATCGGTATGTAGAGAGTAGTACAAGATCCTGAAACACATTTCAATGTTTACTTGATTGCTTTTAGCAGTGTTTGCTTAATTAAAAAGATTTTTATGTTCTCCCTCATTTTCCTCACTTTGCCTGATAGATCCAGTCAAATTGATTTCTTGTCAGCTTTTTCTTTGTGGCTATAATGCTCATGTGTACCTATACATATACATCTGTATATATACATATGTATATATACAGATAAATGTACACACACCACAGACCCATGCATATATGTAAGCTGTAAGAGACATCATATGTACATGTGTATATTTGCAAGCATATGCCTAAGTCAGTATGTTTATACAGATATATTCACATATATGCATATTTATATGAGTCTAGTAATAATTTATCTAGGACACAAAGCAAATTTCTCCTGTTTTTTATCACCATAAAATTTCAAAGTAGTACTGTACCTGTGGCATTTAGAGGACATCGATTGAATGCCATGTCCCCAGCTGGGGTCCTTTTCCACACCATTGACATCAAATAGTCTTCAGGACATATTTCATAAGGCGCTGTCATTTAAAAATGAGAATTTAAATAGAAACATTAACATATTTTATATCAGAAAAATAAGTGTTCCATTTCATCCTGCTTTTTCCTGAGATGTGTATGTTAACATAACTTGGGTTAATTTTAAGTTTGAAGTAAAAAAATGAGAAGTGTGAAATTTTGCATATCTGTCTTTGTGATGGTATTTATTTCCTATAACATGTGGCTTTATTCTCTCCAGCAAGCAAGCACTTTTTAGGCTGTAGTTACAATGTTAAGAGGTTTGACTCTTTCTTTCCATGTTGCTCTATTTTGATCAATAACACTAAAAAACTATCAGAAAATGATGAGACTTAAACTGTGATAAGTTATAATGCTAATCTTAAACTAAAATTTGTAGAGACTTTTCTAAAATTGAATCTTTATGTGAAAGAATCAGTTCTTAAAAGACAGCTGAAACATTAAATGTGCTGAGGGTGCTAAATGAGAGTTGTGTATTCTGAAGGATATTATAAAACCAGGTTATTTCTTTGAAATGTGTTTCAGTACAAGCTGGTAATTAAGAAAGTATAGTCAATAATGTGGGACTGAATGTCTATAAAGCAAAATAACCTTTTATTGGTTATTGCAATGCCATTTAAAAGGAAAAATATTGTCACAATTTTGTACTAACAGAACTGCATGGGGAAATATAAACTTCAGGAAATGCTTTATGTTTTATTTTCACATGGTCACAACAGCAGATTCCTCTTGCTCTTTGTATGTTAGTGTATATCCCAGTTTATGATTTTTGAGTAAATTAGATTAGCACAGAAAATGTCTGGCTGAAGTAATCTCACAACTCACATCACTGACATGTTAGTTAATGAAATCCAATTCACTTCAAGTTCAGCAGAGAAAATCAGGAATTGTTTATTATTAAATGTATTTCCAAAAAAAAAAAAAAGTAATCCTGCTGTATTACAGCAAAGTGGTTACAAAACAAGAAAAAAGAAAAGAGAAAGGAAATTCATTCTAGCAGATGGTGTGATAAGGCAGAAAGCAATTCAATGATTCACTCATGGTTGCATGGGAAATCTCTAGCAGAGGCAGGAACAGACTACAGATTTTGCCCATCCCATTATCTAACCCATAAAATCGTCCATCTTCCCTGTTTTGTACTTCTGCTGACGGAAGTGTGAGCAAGGGAACTAAGTAGACTTTTGCACAAAGCTGTACCCTCTCTCTGTAGAGGACAAAGAATACCTAGCAGATGGCTCAGTAATACTAATATGAATCACAGTTGGGCAGAAAAATTGCTTGCTAAATTTGCCTCACCATCAGCATTCCTGAATCGTAAATCAAGGCAGTTGGTGCTGCTAGAAACGCAAGAGATGCATTAATGGCAAAACCCAAAGAAAGTCAGTTAAATTCATAATCTAGAATACTGGCCCTGCTTCAGATATGCCCACAGAGTGAATGCACCAGGACAGTGATACACTGGGAAAAAAACAGATTTTGATAAACATAAGCCATCTGGTGACATAAGCAAAAGCAATTACCATTCTATTACGACCTTATAAACAAAAGAAATGTTCTGTTTTGAGGAGTGTAAATTAACATAATAAGGAGGTTATATTATAAATTACATAAATTCACTAGAGCTTAGAGCTCTTTGAGAACTGTATTTGTTATGCAGCTGTGGCCATTTCAGATGTGTTGTGTTCACTAATCAGCACTTTAGGTGCTGATTCTCAGAACTAACTCTTCTTCTCTCCACATACTGAATGTTACATGTGATTTTTTTTGCTTAAAAAATATATATACATGCACACTTCAATACACTGTATTTTCTTTTTTACATTAGCAAGCCTCAGGTAATATCAGAGATTTCCCATCTATTTGGAAGGGTACTAGTGTGCTTTTGAATTAAAGTTTTCAGAACTCAAGATTATATTGAAACTTTAACCTAGTGCCAGAGATAAACAGTGCACTTGTGTGTTATGTCCAAAAGTGAAAGGCACTCCCAAGATCTAGAGTCATCAGGAAAGAGATGTGGGAGCAGCTGGAACTTAGATGAAGTTTCATTTAGCCCAGGCAAAGACCTTTTCCTTGTCTCTGGCTGACTCTTGGCCTTTTAATGCCTTGTACAAGGATCAAGGAATGCTGCAGATAAAAACAAACTCCTTCTTCCCAAAGCTAAAACCTATCTGGCAGAGCTTACTCATCAGGCATTCGCCCACATAAAAGCATCTGTGAGGCTGCAACCCATGTCGTTCATGGAGGCATTGTAGGCATACTGGAGTGGTTCTGTATCTGAGTTAAAAAGCCTTGTTGATCCTCAGAACCAGTTCAAGTATTTCTGTAACTATGGCACAATTAATTCATAACACACCCACAGATAAATATGAGTTTGCTGTACAAAATCATAAAGAATTACTGAATATAGAAGCAAATAGCAAATGCTGAGGTAAAATTTGCTATCATTGGCAAATAAAAGGCAGTCCTCTTTCACTCTTGATGTGAATCACCAGCATCTTCCCACACAGAGCATGCACTCAAATGTACCACGTTACACCCTGTAATGATAGGCCTGAATTCATCCCACCTAAGCACAAATATACAACAAAGTCAGCGGTCTAGAAGCAGAGTCTTCTTCTGACATTAGTGCATCTCCCAGAGGCAATCAACCCAACTGGGACCTGTGGAAGCTCAGTACAACACACAAAGCAAGAGACACATGCAGCTTCACAGAGTCTACCATCTACAGAGGCAGGTAACAAATACGGGAAAGAGGAACGAAAGGGTGAGACAAGTTAGCCTACAGCACACAGAAGCTCAAATGAAGGTAGAACTACAGCTCCTCTCTTGAATCCTAATTCAATGCCCCAGGCAAAATTATCATAAACAAAGGCAATAGGAAAAAAGCTTTGGGATGTCTTATAGATTAGTGTTGCAATCAGAGCCAAAAAAACTCACCAAAGCTTTTATTTTTTTATTTAGCTGAGTATCATTTGAATTATTTGAGTCTTCTCCTTTCTCCTATTCTATCTTATCTATTTAATATTGCTGTGAAAAAAACTTCTATCATCAGTGGGAAATGATTAGCCAATCTTTAGTTGTTGTGCACTCTTGTCTTTCTGTCAACTAACAAGATAGTCTAGCATTGTTTTACGTTATACTTTGGTCTAAAGTGCTCCCATATTGGGTTTTATACTACTGAAAATATGCTTATAAGAAAAATGATGAGAATCTTTTTTGAGTAAAATCCAGGTAAACCATTAATATTGAAAACATGTCTAGAGTTAATATAAATTTAACTATTAGGAAATTATGTATTTCTAGAAACCAATACTGTATTGTTGAAACACGGTATATTATTCTGGTTGTCATAAGAACATAGTCCTATTTTTATAAAATTTAATTTACAGAAGTCTTCTACCCTGTATAGTGCTGCATTTTGGTTTTGGTTCTCCAACCTCCATTTTTACTGACACATTTGGTGGAAATTGCCTTATTTCTCTTATACATTCTTCTACAAGTTTCTGATCATCTTGCCATGCAATTCTTTATCAGATGCATTTTCTTTTGTTATCTAGCTGTCTACATTATTCTTATGGGACAGACATAGTGTTCATTCATCTTGTGTAAGTTTTCTGCTGTGACTCCTGAGTGACTAGCTGTTTACCAAATATAGAAGCATTTTTTACTTTCTCTGATTTATTTCCAATTTTCTGAAGTTATCCTTCACAGAAAAATATTTTGAGTGCAGAGTAGTGCTGACCTACTAAGAGTGACGTTTAACTTAAGACATTTGGGATGCAACAAAGCAGCAATAACTGAAGCCAAAATATCTTCAGATCTTTGTTTTTCATTCCTAGATTATTACACAATGGAAGGAAAAAAACAACAGTTTTAAAATTTATAGCTGTGAATACAAACAAATCACAAAAATGCACAAAATTTGTTCAGAAACCAAGCTTTTTTGAGAAACAAATTTTCAGATAGTTGTTGCATACAGGTAAAACATTACAAAGTGAAGGCCTTGTAAAATCATGGCTCAGCTCTGCTACTTTGGTTAAGCAGAAAAGGACTATGGGAAAGTGACTCAGCTGAATTAGGGGTAGAAAAACAAGTTATGTAACAATCATGTGTTCACATCATGGTGTATGGTGGTTGGTTGAATTATATTTGTTATGATTTTAATCTATGCAGCTGATAACTGGTTAATTGTTTAAAAAGGCCAGGTTTTTGCGAGAAAGCAGTTCTCCTTTGCACCTGCCTGGGGACTCTGCGTCACTTTGCACCCTCACCTCACAGACAGCACTTCTCTTAATACTGATTAAAGTAATTCAGTTCATGCCCCAGCCACTTGAAGGGAAGCACTGAGAAACTATGAAGAAAATTTCGTATTATACTCAGATAATGCAGAGCTCAAACTACAGAATGTGCAGACACGATTTTCAGCTATCCAGTAAGCACTCTGTTTGCAAAGCATCTCACTAACATCAGTCACTAGAACAGAAAAAGACTTTATTAGCCTTTTGCTTACACAGTTTAAAGAAGCTATAATTTAACTTTTTGTAAGTCTATAGACCTTAGGTTGATACAAGCAGGTGCAGCTTCACAACCTTAACAAAAATATTACATAGTTCTACACACCTGAGGATCTAGTTTTATGCAAAACAATGCTAATACAAGAAAAAGGATCAACACTTTAGTTTTCTAATTTTAGTTTTCTCATTTTTCAGTGGCTTACATAGAATAAGAAACCAGTGAGACAAAAATAGCTTCTTTGAGCTATTTCAGGGCTAGGAAGAAATGCATACAAATAATGAAAATTTCTTATACTTTAAACAATGCTGTGTAGTATTTTCCAATTTTACTCTTTGTTTATAGAATGCAATTTGTAAATAATTTAATAAAATTTTGGTGAATTATCTCTACACTTAAATCTGAGACTTCAGTAAATGTAAATCTAAAGACAAATAAATCTGTAATTCATGTCTAATAGTCTACACAAGCATAGTTTGTTAAAAGGTGTCTTAGGTTAGAGTTTCTATAAGCACTCTGAATCTAATCTGAAATTAATCAAGTAAATAAATAAATTCACCAAATGGCAAATAAAGTTCTGTGTGCATTTGACTTGTAAATACATCTGTAAAATATTTTATTAACAGCAGGTGGCAACCTTTGAAAATTGGACTGCAGCAGTATGGCTTTACTTTTAAATATACAAATGTAAATTATTTCAAGAAGGGTTTTATAAGCAGCATCTAGTTCATCTGACTGCTTATTGAGAAGATTCATATTAATCTTCTATTAGTGTTGTGCTTTATAGAGGAAGCCTGCATTACCTATGAAAATTAGTTTTCTTAGGAATCCAATGCAAATACTATTTTGTAATGCTTTTCAAATAATGAAATTTTTATTAAAATTAAAGGGATCATTTAAAACGCAAGTTAGATTCAGTTAGCTTCTACAGTATAGTGATATAACTTTCTAACTACAAATAGTCTTTTTGTTGTTCATCCAATGCAATGAGACTAATTGTTCTACTGTACTGCAAATACCTTGAAAACTGTTCCTTGATGTCTGTCAAGGGATCAATATGCTGCCTATGAAAAATATGGGCTTGATAACATAAAATTCACATCTGATAAATTTCTCATTTCCTGACCCAAAGCATCCCTGCCATTTAAGTCCTTCTCTGACCACCAGAGAACACAGCCAGCAAAAATGTCCAGAAGTCAGATTGCTAGATTGATTTTTTGCTGCTTCCTGGCTTGCAGTTCAGATTACATAATTTCCCAAGTGGATGGCTAAAACATCCTACCCTACTAACTACCACTTATTTTTTTATCTTTCACCTGTCCAACAATACATTATTTTACTTTAGGACAATGTGTGTTTATGATAAATACTATTGGATTCACAGATTCTTCTTTATTCATCATTTTTGAAGAAGCTCAAAAAGTACACTTTTATTAGCTTTTAGTGGGAAAGAATTAAATCTGTTGGGAAGGCAAAGTAAAGAGTGATACAAGTGTTATATTAAAAAAGTGATATTTAAGCATTACATTAATGCTTAATAATAGAAAGATGTGTCTTTCAATTACTTTCCTTTTTGTAAAATGTGGCTCACATATTCATTCATTCACTCTCTGCACTATGGTAAGGCTCACTTTATCTCTTATTTTTACTGCACTGGAATTTACCCCAAATGTATTAGACATGTCACTTGTACACTGGATAAAAGGAATTCCAGATTACAAAAACAGCCCTGATATTCTCAGATACCGTACATTCAAAGAGACTTTCCTGCTCCTGTTCCTGCTCCAAATACTATAGGTATTCCTAAGCAATCAAGTATGTTTTTATAACTCTTTTTGCTATGGTATTTTGCTTTACTCAAAACTTGATGCATTGCTCATATGTCTAATAGGGGTAATTTCCACTCAGCTGCATAAACAGAAATGCACTGAGAAAATCAGCAGTGACTTGTCTAAAGCAAGGCCAGATATGGCTCCTTATGGCTATTACTCTACAGACACTGATCTTGTCTTTCCTAAAGATGCCCATTAAAGTAAGCCCTATTGTAGTGTTAATAATAACAGCAATTGTATTTTCATCTTACCAGGACACCTCTGCTCACTGCACCGTCTAACTTCCTCTCCGGTTCCTTCACACTGCTGCCCAGTCACAGCAGCACCTTGGCAGATCCTTATCCGCCTCTCCCAGCCACCATCACAGGATTTGGAGCAGCCACTCCAGTGACCCCACTGGTTCCACTGGCCATTTGCTGTTTGGAGAAATATAATTACAGTGGTGATATGATGACAGTCATAATGGAGAATTACTATTTTTTAAAATTGATTTGTATAGTGCTGGAGTACAGTAACAATACACATTTACGATATGGCTAAGTACCCTTAAAAGAAACTAAGTAAAAACATTTTTTCATGTGCTATTGTGAGATCTTGATTTCTACATGTTCTCACAGAGCAAATGAGGCTTAAAGCTAAGTCCATATAGAATATACACACCGTGAAAGGCTGCTTTTGTACTGTTAGAGGATCATGAAGTAGTCTCAGCCCAAAAGGGAATCACTTCATATCTATTTACTTTTTAGGTTCATGAAAAACTTATTTTCTTTAAGTTTCAAAAATATCTGCCTAAAATTGCTGAATGTCTTTCAAAGAGCAATAAAGCCAAAAAGTTGATGTGCAGCCTTCCTGCAGCCCTTCAGGGCACAGTCTTCAGCTTTTTTCATCATCAAGGAAGTAAGAATGAGGCCCCAAGACTCACAGAATCACAGAACTGTTAGGGTTGGAAGTGACGTCTGGAAATCACCCAGTCCAAACCCCCTGCCAAGGCAGTCACCTGGAGCAAGTGACATGGGAACACCTCCAGGAGGGTTTTGGATGTCTCCAGAGAGGGACACTGCACAGCCTCCCTGGGCAGCCTGTTCAGTGCTCTGCCACCCTCAATGTAAAGAAGTTCTTACTCTTACGTTGACATGAAACTTCTTGTGCTGTAGTCAGTGATTCTGCTCCAGCCTCGCCGTGGCTGCAGCTGCTGTGTCCCTCGCAGCCCGCCGAGGCCAGCCCGCCCTGCCCGCCCGTCCCGGCCCGGCGCCGCTGCCGGGGCAGGCCGCGGTGCCCGCCCGGCGCCGCCCGCTACTCACCCGTGCACTCGGGGTTGTGGCACTCCCGGCTCTCGGCCCAGGGCCCTCTGCACTCGGAGCCGCCGTGGGCCGCCGCCGTGCACTGCCTGCTTCGCTGCTGGGTGCCATTGGAGCACGTCACCGAGCACTGGCTCCACGAGCTCCACTCCTGCCACTGTCCGTCCACTGCCGCCGCGGCCACAAAAGAGATGGACACAGCAGAGTTACCAGCGGAGCCAGGCAGGTGACCACAGCCCCTCGGGCTGGGCCCAGCCTGGCTTCTTATGGCAATCAAATGCAGAAACCAGGGATATGAGCTGCTTTAAACTAATATTAAACTGTTTTCCTTTTTTCTTCAAGTAAAGAGCATCCCATCTCCTCTAATTGCACACTGATGTAAAAAAGGATAAGTAATTATTTTGGTTACATACTGTTTGAAGGGTCTTATTAAAAACAAGACCTTATAAAAAGACTGGTCTTTTCAGGCAAAAGTGAGAGTCGTTCTTGTATCATGTAAATAAACGCTGAGCCCTCTGAAGTGATTGATAAGAGCTGCAAGGATAGTTCACATAGGTCAGATTATAACACTACTGGTCCTGACGGTGAAACTAGGAGTCTTTAGTTGAACAGCAAAAGGAAAACGGGAGTACCTACTTTGCCTCATATACAGTCTCTCTTCTCCGTATTCACAATGCTGAATGTATTTTTATCATTCATCCTCCCTGTGAGGGAAATGATCCCACTTCTTCAACATTCTGTTGCAATAAAATGTAGCAGGACAGAAACTGCCTGCGTTCCTTGCTTCCTTATCAGATCTGCTGTTGTGTTTGCATATTCCATAATCTTCTTTCTGAATTTGACAAGTTAAATGTCTAAACAAAATGAAAATGGTGGAAATGGCTCTGTATTTAGTAATTTGTATTAGCCCATGCACTTGAGTTTGGATTAATATTCTCCTGAGTAAAGGTTAATGACTGTTATTAATAATTTTGTATATCAGAAAGCTTCTTGAGGTAAACGAAAATAGTAAAACCCAAGGTAATGAAAAAACATAAAACAATTATGCTTCCATACAAGTTAAAAATTATATGGTCTATAATAATAGGACTAGGCAGTATGTTTAAAAACAGGCAAGCATTATGAAATGTGTTATGACTAATTGTGCTAATTCAGGATCCTGCATTCATAGAGATTGTGGCAATCATCAGTTCCTCATTGCCCCTGCAGTTAAATATAATCTCAAAATGTAGGTTCTAATATAATTTTGATTAATATTCGTCCTTGAAAACCTGGTTCTATAACTACTAGTGCTATATAAGCACCACAACTCCAAACAAGGAATTTCACTTGGTGCACTTGCCAAGCCCTGTTTTCAGGATTCTTCTAAAGGGGAATTGGAATAACAGCTCCCTAAGCTGATGGTGTTAATATCTAAAATAGAAAGAATTATCTTAAAGTTAGTCATTAAACATGCTGTTCTGTATGGGTGCATCACTGTTCAGGGAATAATGGAAGCAAACTATTTTGCTAATGTCAGACATTAACAACAGAACATTTCAAAGATACTATTCATACCCTGGATCTCAGCACCAGCGAATTAAAGGAAGAGACTTTCTGAGGCTTTTCCCTGAAGTTCTGTATTAAATATTCCATGTAATGCCTGAATGTGAACCACTTCTCAATGCAGATGCCTCTGAAGCTATGAAGCTGAGCCCTGATAATTTATTCAGAAGAAAATGGAAATCTTTCCAAACATGGATGCTAGTTCCACTCATTAATCATAAAAGGTTTATGTGAAGAGGAAAACATTATGGAAATTACATTTCAATGCACCCTCTTCAGTTTTATTCGTTGCTATATAGTATTATTTAGGATAGGAAAGATCAAATCAATTATTATACTGTCTTTGGAGAAAAGTCATTTTGTGACTTCTCATATATATTTCATACATCTCTCTTATTTATCTTTAGGAGAAAAGAGCATGTGAGTTTTCTATTTCAGAAATACCCTTTAAAAATAGAGAATTCTACATGAAGATTCCCTTAATAAATTGAAAATGCAAATTGCAGCAAATCTTAATATTAAGCAAAGACTTAAAGTGCTGCTTTTAAATGTAACAGTAGAGAAGTGCCTCTAAAAGTCATTTAGGTACAAATGATGGTTCAAAATCTAGAGTTCTCAAATAATTATTTTTGACATATTAGGCCAAAATATCTTTTGTGTTTCTTCACAGTATTGAAGCCAATTGGATTCATTATATGTATACATGTATTTTGAAAAAATTGGTCTAAATTAATCACAATCTAAAGACAAAAAGTGGAAAATCAATTTTGAAAGAACACTTTTTTAAAGTAATCTTTAATTTTAGTAGATAGACAGATTAAAATGAAGCCCATACATTGTTTATTGGTTAGTGGCAATTTTTTGAAATTGGCTTTGCACATAACTACCAGAATTGAGGCCTCTAAATCTGTACTAGAAGAACTTAACGGGTATTCAAATAGTGTCCTAGCTTGTGTGAGCCTTTCTGTCTGTACACATGTAAATAATATCCATTTTGGATAAATTAGAAATTTAAAGATTATGGTTTCACAAATATGTTTGTCATATGATGAATAAATAATTACAGTGAACCTCTAAGCAAACTGTAATTTGGAAACTGTATTTTGTATTCTGTAATTTGTACAGATATGGGGGACACAAACTATGTGACCTCTGAATGTCTCTCTTTGAGCCACACTCAGGAAGATTTTTGCCTTTTGGTTCTCTGAGACCCATCCTGAATCAAGACTTCCTACACAACATACTGTGCCCTACAGACAGAGCACCTCAAAGAAACTAAATATTGCTTGCATCTGTCTTGAACAGTTACCATTCTGACTACATACGTTAACAATTACAGTCAGAATTATGAACAACATTACCCAAGCTAGTCACTTTGGATTATGTTTTTTTTTTTTTCCTATGTGCAAAGGGCTATAAAAGAAATCACAAACAACCGACATTAAATGCACTGTAAGAAAGCAGAGAGTTGCTGCATGAGCTCACCAGGGCAGAGTGCAATATTGCAAGGTTTGTGCTGTGTTTCAGGTCCATCACATGATCTTCCCCCATACTGGGGAGGTATACATGACCTTGTCCTAGTTCTTTGGCCTCGACCACATGTGAATGAACACAAACTCCAAGGTGACCATTCCTCCCAAACGCCATGTACTGCAACAAACCATACAGATTTTAACCAGAAACAGACACACAAGTAACAAAAGGATTTCAAAATAAACAATATCAACATTTTAAATAGGAGTTATTTTACCACCTTCAAGGAAGTCAGTAAGGTAAGCTTTATCATAGGAAAACATACACTTTTTAAAACTTAGTTGATTTTAATTTAATTATAATTTCTCTAAAATATATTTTGAAATATACTTTGAAACATTTTCTCTAATCTTTAAACTAATCTCACTATCACAGTTTCTCTTCTTTGACTGTTTTATACAAGATGACTTTCCTTTCCAGAAGTTAGTTATGACACCTTTGGTCCCTGACTTGATATGTTTAACAGCCCTGATTTTCAGAAGGCTAGCTTTTGTGAAAATTGGGCATATACTTTCT
Organism: Passer domesticus; assembly: GCF_036417665.1. NCBI lineage: Eukaryota > Metazoa > Chordata > Aves > Passeriformes > Passeridae > Passer > Passer domesticus. Next base: position 28,949,926 of record NC_087476.1, on the reverse strand, counting down.
GTATCAAAGCAACTCTAAAAGCTAGAACCAATCAAAATTAAGCTTTCTTTTGAAATTATAGGAATAAATGCAGAAATTGCTTACTATGTCACTATTACAAATTGCGCCAGTAATCTTAAAGTTGTTTCAATTGTTTAAATTCTGGTAGAAATACGGCAGCAGATGTGCTTGATTACCATCATCAAAAATTCCAAGACCACATAAGTAAAAGATATATATACCATTTCCTTAAATGAACATATTCATTGATGTAACAGATCATAGCACATGCTTTACTCTTGGAAAAACATTCATTCAACCAACCGCAAATACCTTCAGAGTTCACATAAATTACAAACTTATACCACTATTTTTATATACAAATATTTGATAATATTAATATAAAGAATCACAGAAGATTAATTTTTCTCAACTTCAAGAATTTTCTACTATAGGAGAAACTGATATACAATATCCATGTGAGCTTACATACTATATGCAACCCCTTTACGGAAAAAATCAGTGAAATTGTCAGAAAATTCTCTACACATACATTCGTGAAACAGTTCTATATAAACTGAATAATACTGCAAAGCAAGCTTTACCTATTTTTCTTCTGCTTTAATAAGAGCAATTGCACAAATTTAAATCAGGCAATGTCAGAACAGGAATGTAATGATGAGAACTGCAGTCATGTTAAGCATTTAAGAGAAATCCAAAGACCTAGTATCCAGACTGAACATCTCACTCAGTACCATGTACTTCTGTTTCTGAAGCCCTTTCTGTTTGCAGGGTGTCTGGAGGGGCAAACTGTGTATAACATCTGAGTTTATCAGTAGTAATGATTCACAACATTACAGAAGAAATAGATTTTCTGTTTTGTCCTCACTTTTTTTCATCAGTGTGAAAGAACTTCTCATATATAGGTGTCCTTTGCCCTGAAGGCACATATCCCCTGTCCAGTTTCTACAAATACAACCCTTTTCTTGCAGGAATCAGAATAACATTTCCTGAGGTGAAATTCAATTGCAAGGCTGTGGAAGGACATTCAGCTCCCTGGCACATTATCACAAATTCATCAGTAAGATCAAGGGGAATTCAGCAAGGAGGTAAGTTCTATTGCCTTTCATTTAAAGTAAGAAAAATAGTCATTTCACACACTATGTTGAGATAAAAAGTTTGTTAGCTAACTTCTGAGAAATTGTACCTGACAGAAAATGTCAAACTTTATTCAGGGAAGATTTTAACCCACTGGACAACAGCTAAATCAATGAAAGGTTTTCATTTGGTCACGTAAAAGTGGTCAAAAAGACCACATCCTACATCCTTATTATCTTATTCCAAATACCATATCCATCTGTACTATATTAAAAAAATAACCCTCAGGAACAGTCCAAATTAATGTTAAAATGACAGATTTTAGTCTAGTTAATTTGGAAACCTTGATTATTTTTGACATTTTTGTCAAAACCAGAAAGTCTTGCACTTCTAAAAATAGTAAATTTATGACTACACCTGCCCATAACTCTTTTAGTTTCACCTGTTCTTAACAGGTACTATAGTTCTACAGTTGTTTTTATTCAGCTATATAATTGACTTTTTTTCCTCATTGACAAGGTATTACATTACAAATCCAGACACATCTCTGAGATTCCCAAATTTTTATCATATGAGCAAAATAAATGAGAAAACAGTTTGTCAGATCAGATTCCAAACACTAACCAGTAATAAAAATATGACATAATTTCATCTTCTGATACCACAATGGTTGATTAAAATGTTCAGATACAACAAGATTTTAATGAAGTATAAAACTTAGCTAAACAAAATTAATCCAAATTCTAAAAAGATTATTCTCCAGAAAAATAATAAATTGAAAAGGTCTTGACTCTATGTAGACATAGAGTGGAGTTTTTCTGGGCACATACAAGCTTAAGCCTATTGCTTAATTTGGAATTTTGATTCCATGCTGTCAAAATGTTCTAAGTTGTCTTTATTTGAGAACTAAAAAAATATGTGCTGAATTGTACTGTCTTTAACCAAGAGGATGTGTATTCCTTCAGGCAAGAGTTGACTGCATACTAGCAGCAACAGAGAACAATTCCTATGTGATTTTGGAACTAAACATAAGCCAAAACAAAATGTTTCATTTTGGGTGGACTGAAAGCAGCCTCTATCTGTTTCTGGTTTGAATTTAGCTGTGCCAAAAATCATCTTCCATGACAAATTTTATCTCATTAAGTAAAACTTCCACAGCACCTTCTTACATTTGCAGACTTTTATATCTGAAACTAGTAGTCCAATAATAAAATCAAGGATAGAATAGGCATAACACTAAAACAACACTTTACAGAAGTGCCCAGTATTATCCAAATTATCTTTGAAAGAACATCTTAATTTAAAGTTTCTTACCCCTGATTTTTCTTTCTGGTATTTTATTTACATCTTCTTTCTTTAACACTATTTTCTAAATGCAAAAAAAAAAAATCCCCTATAGCATCTGATGAATTATAGCCAGATGAGCTATGCCAAATTACACCAGATGGAGAGCTGGCCCGCAGAGGAGTTACTGTTTTCTATAACACAATTTCAGATGCAAGATTCATTATTTGGGACAAAAATATTCAGATTATTGCCAGCTTCTCTGTCAAAAACATTGCTAGCACAACAAGTTTGGATTACTGCAAAGCATCTTTCCCATCTCTCTGCCACTCTGTGAACCTAATCATGTTGAAGTGAACACCCACAGTGTTCGCAACACACAACTGCTGTGAAGGGGAAGGAGGCGTTAGGCCATGCTGGCCTTCATCCTACAAACATATTTTGTGAGATTTTTATTGGGGCTTAAACGCTTTTTATTTGTTCAGCTTTAAACTGAACAGATATTGAAAAAAATATGGCTGTCATTGTGGTGCAGGAAGGTCCGGTACTGTCTGATATCTTCATCAATGACACAGACAAGCTGAGTGGTGTGACTGACAAACCTGAGGGACAGGATGTCATCCAGAGGGATCTGGACAAGCTGTAGGAGCAGGCCCATGTGAATGCTATTAGGTTCAACAAGGTCCTGCACATGGCTTGGGGGCAACTTGGTTTCAACACAGGATGGGAGATAATGGGATTGAGAGCAGCCCTGCAAAGAAGGACTTCAGGCTGCTTATGAGTGAGATGTTGGACCTGAGCCAGCACTGTGCTTTTGCAGCCCAGAAAACCAAACATCCCCAACTGCATCAAAAGCCTCATGGCCAGCAGGGTGAGGGAGGAGATTCTGCCCTGCTACTCCACTCTGGTGGGGCCCCACTTGGAGTGTTGCATCCAGCTCTGGGATCCTCAGCATGCAAAGACATGAACCTGTTGGAGCTGGTTCAGAGCACTGCAACAGAGATGATCAGAGGGATGGAACATCTCTCCTATGAAGCCAGGATAGAAGAGTTTGGGCTATTCAGCCTGGAAAAGAGGTCTCCATGGAGACCTTAAGGCAGCCTTTCACTGCTTAAAGGGGTGTCTAAGAAAGATGCAGACAAGCTTTTTGTCAGGCCCTGTTTCAATAAAATCAGGGAGAGAAAAAAGGGAGGTAAGTAAAACTACCTTAGCAAATAACACCAGCCAAAGTACAGCATTTGAGAATACAAATGTCTGAAATGGCTTAGTGTATTCCTGCTTCTGCCATGTCTTGCTTTACCCATAAGCCTGAAAATGCTAAGCTACAGCTAAATTTTATGGCAAAAGGTGTTCAAGGCAATGGAGAAGTAGGAACAGAAGCTGAGATGCTCTGCAGGCATGGAAATCCCATGCTCTTTCCCTCTAAGTTCTAGCTGTGTTAGAAATCATTCACTAAACTGAAATGAATCAGTAGCACTGCAGTAATGGATCTTGAGGTGTCTCCACTCACAAAAGGACCGGTGACAATAAAAATAATCTGAGCTATGTTTTGTTGTTTACTATGCTCCACTTCTCTAGAATAGTATTGGTCTGAAATAAATATAAATAACCCAAAAAATATGTAAAAAGTGGTTCCTTCATTATTTTGCTTGAACTATCAGTAATACTATTTTGAAATTTAAATATCTATTCCAATACATACATATATATGAACCTGGCATATCCCATTTTCAAAATTTTCCAGGACACTGAGATCACAGAGAAATATGTTCTCTAACATTCCAGTGAGTATCTTGGACAGCATATAAAATATGTTAAAGTGTACATAAAGCATATCTAAAGGCAATAGAAAAAATAGTCTGAAAGGTTTGCATTAGTATTTGCAAGTTTAACAGGTTCCTTTGAAGCCTATTGATAGATGCATAAAGTACAGTAGGTCATTCTGCATATGTTTTTTATGTTGAAGGGGCGACTTTTTGATTAAGAAACATTCCAGCTCTCACAATGTTCTCCACCCTTTTGCGAATCATTTTGTCAAACATCTATTTTAAATAAATACGCTAGTATACAGACCATATATTTTTTTTATGGATGGACCAGGGACCAGAACTATGCAACTTTCTAAGTCAGGATACATAACAGAATGAGGACAGAGGATATTTGGGCTAGTAATTAAAGGGATGTTTGAAAAATTAATTGAGCAGTGCCTAGGAAAAGCATATTTCTAAATTGCTAATCTTGCACACTGCTACACAGTAGTGACCCTGTAGTCAGAGAAAAACATAAAGTGATAACGTATTTTAACTACATGGAACAATATGCAAGATTAAGCCCAGAGGACTGATTATTTAGGAAAGGTAATTTAAGATACATAGAGATTATAAAAATCAGCTGTGGTGAGCTGAAAAAGAAAATATCTTGGCAGTGCAGGCACTAAGAATTGGTAGCCTTTGTTTATACTGGGTACCTGGAAACTAAAAGCTGTATCCTGAAGTGTGAGGATATACGGAAACAGCTCCTTTGTGACCCAAGAAATATGGAACAGTGTTTTAGGGTGAGCATTGTTAAAAGTTTGTTTGACTATAACATATCTAAAAATTAACTTCTTTCCAGTTTAAATTTGACAGCAAATTAATTACTGTGGTTTTTGCATTACATGGATTTTTTTGTTTTGTTTTGCTTTGTTTTTGTATGAAAACGTATTATCCCTTTCTGGAGAGAATGAAGATAAAATTCTGAAAATTAGGTGATTTAATCCTCTTTCCTCTTTTTAGTTAATATTAATTAGCAAGAAATAAGGCAGAACTCATTGTGAGAGGTGGACTGTGTTGTCATGTTCATTCTTCACATAGCCTCAAATGAATATTTAAATCTATCTTTGATTGTTTGCAATGTTTTTTCATTTCTTTTACAGTTCTCCTCTTTCATTTTTTTTTGTACTTGAGAGTTCTTTTGCAGTTATTTCCCACCTCTGGCACAATCTAAGCTACTCTAAATATTTTAGAAATACCTGCCATTTTTGTATGGAAACACTTCCACATGTAAAGTTTTACCACTTCTAAAGTATTAAAATTCAGCTCTAACTTGGCATTTCTACTCTGAAATATTAGAAAATTTAATGTGAATTGATTAACTTAAGCACAATAGAAAACATTAGGTGTTGAGAGCAATTCTTGTTACCATCATGCATTATCTAGAGACAATCTTGTAAGCGATTTTCCATTACAGAGGCTCCCTAAATGCTTATAATGCTGATACACAAACTCTGATGGGATCACATACACTTCCCATTGGCTATTTTTCAACACACAGTAACAAAACGAGAGTTTGATTCTACATGTTACTGCTCATTGAGATAAAGTGCAAGAGTTCTCTGTGTATGACGATTTAGTTAACTTAAAAATGTACTGAGCTTCCCCAGAAGCTGAAGATGGCTCACCACTCTCTTGGGATTAAATGTTACAGAGACCTGAGGAATTTCTACTGAATCTGTACTATATACCATCTGAAGGATGGTTTATAGTCTCTCTTTTTTTTTTTTTTTTTTTTTTTTTTTTTTTTTTTTTTTTTTTTGCATTTCAGTCACAGCAGAGGAAAAATAATCTAGTCATGAGGCATATGCCTTTCCTCTTGCTTCCCATCATAGATCCACAGGTAGAGTCTAAAGAAAGATGTGCCCTTTCAGCAACTAACTTGAATATGCCTGTCTCTTCTCCTTAGTGTATAACTACTGCTGAACTCCAACGATGTCCAGATCTCTCAGACAAAAGGAGTAAGAAAACTGTGATGCAAGACACTGATGACCTTTACCGTGTGTCAGATGTAAGAGAGTTACTTTTGTCTGATCTTTTTTCCTTTGATAGGTAGCTGTTGCCCTTTCTTGCCAGAACAATGTACAGGGAAGTCCATGAAGACATAACTGTGCACAGAACATTGCCTGGCCCATTGCCTAAAGGGAAATTCTAAATGGGAAAACAATTGCAGTGTCAAATAATATATGTTAACCCACCCTCTTAATTAGTCTCTGCTCCTTAATGTATTCATTATCTGGATTTCTTCCCTAGTTTGTCTTTGTACTCATGCTACCTTTTTTTTTAATTTTCTGAGTGAAAATTAGACAATATAGACTCTTAGAAAAAAAATAGGAAACTGTCAGTAAAAAAGATGCTCTTGTTCCATATCTTGACTGTTCTGAAAATAAAAATAATAACATACATGAAAAAAATTCACAGGTGAATAGAATTACAATTCTCTGCTTTAATTGAAATGCCCCTATGAAATCCATGTTAATAATAATAATAAAAATATAGTTTAAAATTCTTATCATTATACAGTTCAAAAACATCCACAATTTTATTTATTGGCTGCTAACACTACCTGGACAGAGGGCAGTGTTATTGCAAACCCTTGATTCTCTTAAAGGGCCGCTGCAGTGTGTCCCGTAAGGTGATACACAAGTTCTGGTTCGCACCTGCGACCCTTGACCACAAGTAACTGAACACGTACTCCACTGGGCCCACTCTTCAACACCAGATTCACCTGTATTCAAGACAACAAACAAACATGAATATAGACATAAGTATTAGTGACACGGGTTGTTTGTTTTTTGGTTTGTTTTTGATTTTTTTTTTTTTTTTGCTGAAGCTCATTATCGTCTGCTCTTATAAATCAAAGAAAAAGGTACCACACCAAAATAAATATTTAAAGGTTTATGGAGTAAAGCAGCTGTGAAGATGTGCAATGAATAGAAAACAAGGACACCTATGATGCTGCAATCACATAACGCCTGTCAGAGGGGAACACTTTGATGTCTTAGCATCATTTACAACTCTATGAGAACTACTGCCCTTCAACACTTCAGAAACAACACTACCTCAGGATTCTGTTAAGTACATAGATAACTCTTTTTACATAATAGCAAAGGATTTGTCTTTGATATTTATACTTATCCCTCTAGAATTAAGGCTCAGTAACAGTTTAAGGAGCCCTACCAGTAAGGGAATTCCAGGGAAGAAAACCCCAGACAAACCAGCCCCTAATGTCTTACATTTTCTTCAGCAGAGTTATATAGCATTTGAATGAAGTTCCCTGACAAAGCAAAACATTTTGTTTACTGAAATTTAACCTGAAATGTGGGATGGAAACTTTGATAATGTGCTGCATAAATTTACTTCTCGCTTTTGACCTACAGGTATGCTGAATTCTTGGGTGTGCCCGACCTCGTTACTGCACGTAACACATGCTATTATGTTCAAAATTGTCAAATGTGATTTATTAATACTGTATATTAGAAAAGGGGAATTTTTTAAAAAAATTTTTGAAAGCTATAATAATTTTTTTTTGAAAGCAAGTAACACATAAAGTTTTCTTGCATGAGTGCTCTGTAAAGAATGCTTGAATTTAATTCTCATGAACAGCTATACACAAAATTCTGGAATTCCTTTCCCATAGGAATTCCTGTTCAGAAAAATAGATCCCTTGAGTATTCTCAGAAAGCAAAGGCAAAAATAATGTGAATATACTTCACTGAACAACTGGAGTAAATAATTTTTAATTGATATTTATCTTCTTCTGTTAAAATTCAGCATGTAATGTAAAATGGCAACTGAAACCCATACTGCATGCTTGACTTTTAAGTGTAAGTCCTTTTTGAAACAATTAGTACTTTCTGTTTTAAAATCAGTGGCATGATAAAATCTGCACACTTGAAGAGCTTGCTTGGAATTTCGGTTATCTCAGTATACTTCTACTCTTCCAAAAGTTCTGGTACTGATCACAGTCTAGGGACTGTCTGCAAAGCAGGAATATTCTGGTTCTATCTTCCAAGAATGCAGTAAGTGACATGCTATTTCTTCAAACTGTGCTTTGTACCAAAAATCTGTGAATCTCTCCAAGCTGTCTTTTGGTTGTTTTTTTACCCCAGAGGTCAAGCATGAACCCTTTGCAAAATTATTGTTTCTGCTAGACTTCTAAGAGTCAATTCTGAGGCTATTCAATGCTTTAAAAAAAAAAAAAAAAGTTTCTTGTTCAGTAAAAAGACAGAACGCATTATAATTAGCACACAAATCCCTGTTTTTAATAAAATTATATGAAGTTCTAAAAATTTCTATGGAAAACCATAAAATTATGAGCTTTCTACACATAAAAATTCCCCAGTGTTTTTGTAGTCATTTTCTTTCTTTGTTAGGTGAAAAAAAAATCACTCATTATTGTTTTAATAGTTCTTGTGACAAGAATTTAGAAGTTTGATAGCTTAGGTTCAGGTGAGATGACATAACATGCTAAATATATTTAATATGTATATAGACATTAACAATTTTAAAGCATGTACTATATGCATGGTAAAAAGACTTGTATTACTGTGGGTTTCTAGGCTAATAATTTTGTCTTTTCCTACATGTTTGAAAGTTCACTTTGTCTTTGTTAAAATTGTTTAGATAAAAGGTCAAGCAACAGAAAAAGTCTAAACTATGTTTCTTGAGATGTTTCTCATTATGTAAAAGAGTTATATATACTCAATGTAAACAATCCATTTTTGAACACAGACATGTTGACAGAAAACAATAAAATACAGAAAACAGAAGTTAATTTTTTTTTATACATTAAAGTGACAAAAATGTTACTCTTAACCCTTGGAATATGATGGAAAATTACAGCAATATGATTATTAGGCTGATGTCAGACTGTTGTGTGAATGTATTGAGTGAATTTTGAAATTGGTATTAATTATTAGAAATTCTGAGAATTTATGTACTGTTCATTCACAAAAAGCATAATCTCTTAATATATGTCATCATATGTAAAGAAGGATTAAACATTTGCTGGAGGAAGATCCTCCATATTAACATGCAATCCAATGCAAAAAAGAGCAAAATGAAGACAAAATAAAGAACACACTTATCTCACCAGCTGCTTTGTTTCCTTTTATACAAAGCATTACGATTTTTTGGTAATTTTTAGTTTTTCAGAGTATTTTATACTGCTTTCAGAATGATTATTACTTATTTTAAAAGATTTAAAAGAAGGAAAATATCTTTACATATATATAATTGTTAATTTGCCATTTTAATTTCAGCACATAAAGACTGCTATATTTTCAGGAATAAATCTAGTGTGACAACATAATTTGCAAATATATATGCCATTGTTTGCTTTTCTCATATCCATTCCTTTTTATTTCTGAACTGAAAATTTTGAACAGGTTACTTTTTATTTACCTTCTTGTTTTCTGTTTTTTAAGAACTCTTAATTTTTTTATATTAATCATATTAAATATATAATCTCAAATTATTTCTTAGCAAGCTACCAAACTCTTACTCTCCCCTGATGTTTGACACGTAAGAGGAAGCATAACTTACTGTATGGAAGGCCTCATTGATCTGTGTAAAACTTACCTGCATTATAATCTCTAAATCCCAAAACACCTAAGGGAAGGATCAGTCCAAACACAAAATGACAAATATAGAACAAGAAATTATTCACACAGTATTTTTTAATAAATGTTTTTACTGCTTCATAATACTCTCCAAAACCAGAAAAATGCATATTTTAATACCACATTTTAAAATTCTTCAATTTCCAGCAAAATCTGATGGATTAAGTCCATGATTTGAACAGTATTAAACTTTTTTCATAAATCTTTTTCAGGACATTTCTTTATTCCTATCTCTCTGTCTTTTAAAAATATACAAACATTTTGTTGCATTTTATTATTACACAAAATAAAATATCAAGCCTTAAAATAGAAAACCCCATAAACTCAGTAACCAATTATTAATAATATTTCTTAGTGGATAAATTAATGAGATAGATATGTTAGGAAAAAAAATATTAATCAGTTTAGGAAGATATCACAATCATTTTATTGCAAGAAAAATGAATGCATTACAGGTGAAGAAAATATGCAATGATCACTACAAAGGAAAAACAAAATGAAGAGATGAAAATTAGTATGTTCAGAAAGAGCACAATTATTACTTAAAATGTATTAACCTGCAGCATGGAAAATATATATTTCCCCAAACTCTGGCATCTAAATTTATATGCTCATACATCTCACATGCTTTCAGAACAGGACCTTGAAAACCAATCCAGTATAATTTTGAACGCTCATCTCCCACTCCACACACACAATGTATTGGAAGGTGATGTTATAAGGGCTGCACTTATAATGCAGCTCTCTAACACCCAGAATAGATGCACTGCAATGCATGACTAAAAATTATCAAATACAAATTTTGCGTGATATTATTAAAGATTTAAGGATTTATATGGGAAAAAAACTCAGATAATTTTACTTATTTTTTGAGTAATTGTATGAATTCAAGAAGCAGCATAAAAGCAAAGCTGTTATTCTATGTAGTAAGCAACTAACATTATATGTCTGAGCTAGGTATGTAAGTGATAAGTTCTACTTTCCTAAACTAAAACTGCATGGAGACCTAGAGAATTCTAGGCTCCCTTCTTCTACTGCATTTGCTTACAGTAGTATCTGGGAGTTAGCCATAAAAGCAATCCTACAGATTAATATGAGGGAAACACACTTTTTCCCATTCTAAATTTGTTATCAAACAGATCTACACTGATTGGCTATACTTAGATTGCTTAATATATCGATTTCTGCAAATCTGTTAAGTAAAGCACCCTATTACTAAGGAAGTCAACATGCAACATAACTAGAAGCAAGTATAGCTCTTTTACTGAAGTGCATAAAATCTGGAAGCATTATGTACAACTGATGCAGGCGTATATTCTAGGTTAGTCACTATGGGATACAGAGGAAATTGTTTGAAATCCATACAACAATTATGGGGCACAAGATTGTCAACTCAGTAACTCACTAGAATAAAGCATGTAGGGTACCAATAAAGAGGTAGCTTTTACCAACAGATACATGGATCATTACTGAAGTCAAAATGGGCAGTAGTTTTGGTGTATGAGAGCTTAATTCAACTCACCACTAAAATTTTATCATTGACCTCAAAGACAGCTGTGGTAACTGTTGGTAAACGGGCTAATCACGCTATTTTTTAAAATTACTTCAGTTCCAGGTTTCCAATATCATCTTGGTATCTTTAGATAAAGAAGATGAAGTTGCTCAAACAAAATTAGAAAATATGTTTTAGATGAAAAACTTAGATAATTTGCACATTCAATTAAAAACTACTTACGGCCAATTTCATTTAGCAATTATGAATCTGGAAACTAGAGAACAGCATCGTGCTAGGCCAAAGATAGCAAATGCTGAATGCATGCACATTAAAGTCACCCCAGTAATTAATTAATTTGATAAAAGCCTAAAGCTGGGATTAGACATCTATTTATAAAGAAATTCTGAAGCATGTTCTTAACATCTTTGAAAAAAAGTTAACATGCCACAGTGAGCTGTCTTATGTTTTGTACATGTGAGACTGCTTTTACTACTAAAGAAATTCATGCTTACACTAAATGATTCAGTATTCACATTCACAATGCATGTTTTTGCATCATCTACCTAACTCTTAGCTACTTTATTTATGGACTTTAACTGGTGAAAAAAAAATAAATGATTCAAAAAAAGTATCAGCTTAGAAAACTGACAAATATGCAGCAAAAGATTATGGAAACATGCAGTGGTCTTGCTAAAATTAACAACAGTAAATAGAAAAAATGTAACTGATGTATTACCAGTTTGTGCCATAAATTTAGCAGCATCAGCTTGTTCCTGAGGGACCCTTTTCTCATGAACAGATCGAGGTCGCTGACTTTTAATTGTATGATCTCCCATCATTCCAAATTCTAAAGACAGAATAAAGGTTTATGAAAGCTTGTGTGTAGACATTTCTCAAAAGACACATACTGTCTCATGCAATATGTTCCTAAACATACCTGGAAGTTGCTGGCAAGAGTCAGGCAAGTGATCATGGCAGTTAACATCAACTTAACTTTGCTACACTCAGCTTTCAATAAATACTTAAATTTATGTCTGCAGATTTTCCAATACGATTTTATTTTATGAACCAACATTTAATGTAGTGACACATTCTATAAATCAGCTGCATGACACGGGACAAAAACAGTTATTCAAATGTAGACATTCTATTCCTTTATTTTAAATCCGTGCAAACCACACCAGAAAATTACTGTGACAGTGTTAGACATTGCTGTTCTGTTTTGTGGCAGAGCCTGTTGCTCCTTCAGAGGACTTCTATTTCTGCACTCATCTTTCAGGCTGATGAAGCCTTCAACAGAGATAAAAAGTCATCTTTGGGAATGGTGGCAGTGGGAAATTATAATAATTTAGCCAGTGAACTATTTAATTTTTAGGCTGAATACAGCAGAACAAGTGCTTGTGATCTCTTTCCATCCTGAAACCTCTCAGTTAAAAAGACTATAGATTGAATCTTATTCTCCATGTTGATTTTAATAGGGAAAAACCTATGCAAAATCAGTGACATCAAGCCCCAGAGTATGGGAGACAAGTGCTTTAGTTGTTTATCCTGTTATCACTGCTGTCATTTACCCTCTCTTGTCCTGTGCAAACCTCCTAGACTTCTACCTAAGCTCTACTTTTCATTTATGTAATGAAATGCAGAAAGTCTTTTGCACTTAGAGGGGGACTGCTGTGTCTTCAGCACAGTTCCCTATGATCCTCCCAGGCACACACAGCTGTCTGCAGCTCAGTGCTAAATATTCTGTAAAAAAAACCCCAAAACTGGGACTCTAATTCAGGAAGAGTGTGCTGGGAAATGTGGGTTAACATTGAAACTACTTCAACTACAATCACATAAAGTTTCTGATGAGGCAGAAGGTGTCTGAAACACAAGGAACACAAACATTAAAAAATACCTTTCTGCTGGAAGGTTACCTTGCAAATGCAAAATTCAAAATTCTCCCCAGTTTGTAAAGGCATGAAGATAATAAAACTTACCTTTCTGCCTCAAAAACCACAAAATATTATATGATATGTAAATATCCCTAATAAATATTATTTGCAAACACATTGTCTTGATAAATAATTTAAAACATTAAAATTTCTATTTAAAGAAATAATAAAAGGTAAACTTATTTTTAAGGGGTCAGTCAGAAGAAAGAGGTTTTTTTCCTTTCTAGTGAACTATTCATGTATTTCTCCAAATTAGCGTTTCTTTTTGTAAATATTCATTACTGGCACCACTTAAAATATAAATTTAATTATTCATTTGAGAACAGCAATGCAGTTCATATTCTAAAGAGAATATTTAAAAATATAATTAATAAAATATATTTTGAGGATTAAACATTCAACATTTTAATGCATCCCAGAAATAAATATAATATAATTAAATTATATATGTATATACACACATGCAAATATATAATATATATATCTATGTGTATATATCCATATGTGTGTTAAAAAATGAATGAATAAATTTTTACAAAATGCACCTCTTCAACAGCTCCTATGATTTAAGATAGCATTTTATACTGCGGAAAATCTCTTATTAGAATTAATATTCTAATGCAAATTGTGATTAGAATATTTTTACAATTTTTACGAGGTGCAGTACAGATGACACATTTAAACTGTAATTAATAGCATGGTAATGGCAGGAGACTTTACGTAGCTTTTCCCCCGAAGAGGCTGTCACAGCAAGGCATGTTTACTCTGAGTCTGCTGCCTGCATGATCTCTGCTTGTCAGGCAATTTAGAGGGTATGGCACCATTCTTGCAGAAAACTTCGTTCTACTTTTTAAGTTACAGAGTGCAATAATGGGAGACCTTTGCTAGAGGAAGGCTTTCCAGAGGCATACAGGGAGGTGGAGAATGTTCTGGTCCCAGTCCTGCAGCATCTTGTGCTGGGTGCGGGCACATGCAGTGTCCTGCAGGACAGAGACTGCTGGTGAAGAGGCAAAGGGATGTCTGGGAGATCAGTTCTCTGCATTGTGGATAATACCTGATGTGTCTCCAGTCATAATGATGGAGTTACAAATACCCCTCAGCAGGATTATAATGCTTCCGTTTTTTCATTTTTCCACTTAAGCAACAACATATTTTCAATTCACTTCAACTATTGCTGATGGTCTTTGAGATGCACTTTTCAGCTAATCTCCCTTTGATATACTAAGCATTTATACAGCAAGTATATATTAAAGATAAATTTTTCATTACCCAGATAAAAATATTTTTACAAGTTTTAGCAAAAAAAAAAATGGAACCAGACTTAGGCAATGTTCTTATTTTCATATTCAGCTGAAGTATTTAACCAAATGCCACATGAGAACAAAAGCGGTACCAGGAAATGCAATGTACTGGCATGGGTGAGACCTCATTAAAATTCAAGCTTCATGAGAGAAGAAAAAAAAAGGGTCAAGTGCATTTTTGTAATGGGATCAGAAATGTCCACTTTCTGTGTGTAAGTACAAACAATGTCAAAATTGTTTCATCTAAGAAGCTTAAGAGTAATGCATTTTTATGAAACATTTTTAATATAATATATTACTTAAGTTTACAATAAATACTAAATAGAATGAGACTTTCCTTCATTTTCAGATCCTAGGTAATAAACACAGAAGGCAAACCCATTATGCAGGTTTTTTTTCCCTCAATACTTCACAGAGAGGGAGTATCTAAATGCTTTCTGGGCTGGGAAAGCATTTTAACCCAAGTCAGCCTAGAGAATGGCTAAATGGCACAGAAATTCCAAGGATCTGTTTGTGTGGGAAAGGTAAGAACCATCCTAATGTAGGCACTATCTGGCAGAGAGACATCCTGCAAGGTCAAGTCAGTATGATTCAAGACCTGATATCTGGATATAATATTGGATATTTGAATTGACATTCTGAGTAAATTAATTTTTATCATTCTCACTCTTACCTAGTTCTTGCTGCTGAAAATAAGTTTTCTAACCCAGAACAAGGTATTTTTGTAGATATTAGTTTTTGAAGAGAATTTTTTTTTGTGATATCTGTCCTAAATTTTATTCGGGTGAAACAGGACAATTATTCTCTGCTTTTATCTCTAACATTGTTATTAATCATATTGTTTCATTAAATACAGGGTGAAAGCAAATCCCTTCAGCAACAAATAGGTGCATGATCTAGTTCAGAAATGGACAGTGTGACTCTAACTCAGGCCTGGAAACATGCAAGGGTTTTAAGCCTTTTTATTACATTGTTAATGCTATAATCTACACAGCATGAAGATAAAACCCATAACTATCTCAAAATGTAAATAAAAATAGCATTATGGGGAACCTTGAATCGTTTTAACCAGATCAAGACTTATAATAAATCATAACACAGTCCAAACATTTGTGGTAGAAAGCCTCAGGTTTAGTTATCTGATAAAAGAATTTATTCTGCTGTCAGTGGTCCTTTGGTGGCTATGGAAGTACAAGGGATCACTGCAACAGCATGCTTATTTTTTTGCTCCTTAGCTGCTCATAATGGATAATACTTAAAGCATTTTAGTGATGCATATATTTTAATATGAATGTCATGTATCATTTGGTTAAGCATTGGAACAGACTGCCCAGGGAGGTGGTGGAGCCACCATCTCTGGAAGTGTTAAAAAATGATTGGACATGGCACTTAGTGCTATGGTTTAGTTGGCATGGTGTTGTTTGGTCAAAAGTGAATGATCCTTGGAGGGCTTTTCCAACCTAAATGATATCTGATTCCATGATTTCATTTTACATATAAGCTGAGGCATGTAATATAGTTCCATGCCTTCTTGGACAGAATAAAAGATTGCAATTCCAAAGTTTACAGTTTGGTATTATTTACAGCTCTTATCACTAGTAGTTCCATTGACTTTACCTTTATTGTTAAGTATGTTATGTTATGTTATGTTATGTTATGTTATGTTATGTTATGTTATGTTATGGGAATTTTTATTCCTATTGAGTAACCTTTTTAGTTTTTAGAGGAGAAGCTAAAATCTTGCGGCCAGTGTAGGTGTGCGTTTTTAGAAGAGGAAAGAGGTGCCATGTGCTCTCTGTAGGGATAAAGAAGAAAAAAATCTGTTAAAATGTACAAATGCAAACTAGGACAACTGAGAAATACAAAAGAAAAAATACCAGCTTTGCAAGGTTCTACTCAAAATTATTTGCTTTTTGACAAGTGGATATTCTTTAAAATTAAGGTAAATATCAAACATATTTTAAGGCTGTTTTATGATATTTGTAACATATATATTTTTTTTACATAAATATCCTAGTCATCAGATGACATTATAAACCATGTTGGTCTGGCTTTTATGTCTATTTTTTATGACATTTCATGGGAACTTCGTGGGATAAATGTATTGTGGTGTACCATCTACTATGAATCATGCTATTTATGGTATAGGACACACTGGTATTAATATAAAAAGCCTTTTCCATCATAGAAGTTGGTAATGACATCATAAATGAACTAAAAAAAAAAAACAAACGTAGTTCTGAGACCTCTAGAGTTACTCCCTTAGGACATGTACAATGTCAAGGAACTTCTGAGAGTTGTTAAGTGTCGTCGGCTTGTACAGAACCAAGTAGAGCAGTGTCCTGAAAGCTTTCAGAACCTTAAAAGCAAAACGAGGCAGTCAACTCCCCAAAGTGACTGTCATTTTCTTTCACCCACAGTGCTCCAGAAGTGTGATTCATACTGCCCTACCCACTCCTGAACTGTAACTAGCCAAACAAGTGTTTTCATTTACTCCTGACTACAGAATGAACAGAATGGGTCTTGCAGCCAGAATGCGCAATAATGCAACGGTCTCACCTGCACCAGCATGGCATCCTCTCTGTGCTTGCACACACTTTTTTCCCAGAAATTATGCAAAATGCTGATGTAAGTCCCAGGTGAAGGGGGAGGAGGAGAGAGTGAAAGGAAGAAAGAAGACTACAGAAATATATAATGAATCAGTCTGTTTAAATCGAATTTTGGGCTGCAATATTAACTAATTTCAGTAGATCTCATGATTTTCTGACTTCCCAGAGAATGAAAAAGTTTTCTGCACATTTTTTTTTAGCCCATTTTAGAGGTTCTCCCACAAAGATACACAGCAGTAGAAGTACTTGGGGTTTCTCATCACATTGGCAAGTGGTCAGTACAATTTCTTCTGGTCACTAGATGGCAGAATGTGTGTTGACTTAGAAGCACAATTTTGCATAGACACAAGAAGCTGTGACTTTCTGTTTCATTTTCACTATAAAATTATCTCTCCTATATATACATAATAAATGTCACTATATTCAAAGGACTGAGGGGTTTTTGTTTTCTTCTTTATTTTTGGTTATTCTTTTGTATGGCTGAAGATTACTAAAACCCCAACAAAACACCCAAAACTATTAAAACACAAACTGCAGGGCTTTTTTTCCTTGTTAGTTTTTTTTTTTTTGTCTGTTTTGTCTGTTTTTTTTTTTCCCTTACAGTAAGACAGAAGAAAATCTGAGGAGCATTCTCACTGTAGCAGAGTACCCAGGCCCCACAAGGAAGCATTTGTTCTCTAATGCTGCGTTGGCAGGACACAGAGCTTCAGGGCATTAGTGAATACCATCACTCTGCAGTACAGATTTAAGCTATAGCTTTCTATGGGAACCCCTTAAAATGATATTTCCTCATGAGGCAGGCAAGTTGCCAAAACGGTAACGTAACTATTAGCTGAATTAGATTTCCATGGGAACCTCTTCTTAGTGAATGTGGAAAACGTTCTTAAAACAGCCTTTGCTTACTTCCTACGTAGATCCTGGTCCCATAAAAAGTCCCCTTTTGGCTCTCCAAAACAGTATAGAAGAGCTTTGATCAGTTTCAAACTGAATGGAATAATTTCTTTCACGAGAGTGAATTAAGATCTGAACAGAGCTGTATTCATGAACACAGTGAGAAAAATATGCTATTACTCATGAAAACGCAGAAAGGATTTTATGATAATGGAAATACAAAAAGCAAAAGCATTTCTACTAACACAGTATATTTTTAAAATTGTACTAAATTATTGCATTTTATCAAATAAAAGACAGGTAAACATTTCTAAGAAATTAGATACAAGATTTCTTTTCTCTTGTAGACAGATATCCTAATACATATACGTATGCCTTCTTTCATCTCTCAAAAAATTAGGGAAAACAATTATGTATTCTAAACAGTCAACATATTGTACAAAGGTAATTAGTTTATATTCATCTCTAGGGAGACCCATTTACTGCTAGGACATAACTTTGAATTAATACTACTGCTGGTATTTTTAATGACATAAGAAATGAAATATTACTGAATTAAAATATAAATGATAGCACAAATCCCAAAGAGCAAGACTCTCATGGCAATGCAATCTGCTGTATCTCTGTGCATCTCTGCAGTGACTCTCTTGGCCAGCCATTATCTTTAGTGGGATCTGTTTATTTATGGTTACCGATTTGATCAGTGAAGAATATCATAAAGATGTAATATTTCTTCACTTTCATTGTGCAGAGAATGTTGAAACCGTGCAAACGCTATTACTTGCCTTCCTGGCCCCAAATGCTCATCACCATACCTAGGCAGGAGAAACTGAGCATAAAAATCTAGTGAAGTGACTCATACCTGTTCAAAATAAATGTAAAATATCACCATAGCAGGTAGTGTGCTTTCACATGGGCTTTGCAGAATTATAACTAAACGTTGAGGGAAAGGAGGGGTGGATGGAAGCCCAAACTGTAGCTTCACCCCTTTTTATATCTACCAAATCTGACATTTATAATTATGATGGCCAGGTAGGCAGAAGATGCTCTGTAGTTCACATTTTTCCCATTCAAAAACTTCCCTAGCAATCCATCCCAAAACGGTTGTGTTCAAATAAAATTAACAATCCTGATAAAAAGCACTTTATATTTCCAAGTTTAACATTTAAATCCTGTAAATTCAGTAGTATGTTATTCTCTCATATTCCATACTGTTCTCTCAAAAGATTCATGGATGTAATAACACATTATTACATTCATGGATGTAATAACACATAAGAATGAAAGCACAGGGGCTTACCTTTATAAATTTTTGCTTTTTAAAATGAAACACTTTTAATGCATTCTCTTGTAGTATTCTCATCATTTGAATGTTTCTACTATAATAACTTATTCATGTGTAGCCTTTAAAAATTTAAATCATGGTATAATAATAATTCTTCAGTATCTTCATTTCTTCTTTATATTTCATACTATTTTATTTCTGCATTAAATATTTTGGTTTTGCCATATATTTAATTAATTGAATTACTGATATGGTTAGCCAGTGGAGGAGTTATTTCAGAATGGCATCATTTTTATATAAACACTCTCTTTTCTGCAGCAAACTACGTGGTTATTACACACAGGCTAGTATGTGCCTCTTTATTGTTCTGTACTATTAAAAGTCAAGAGATGATGACTTAGAATAAACTGTAATTTCCTAAGCTGTTCTTGAATTCAATAATTCTTATTTTCTGTTCTAGAAAGACTGAAAAATAAGTAAACTGTAGAAAGCAGGACTCACAAGGACATCTAGACTATTTCCTTGCCCTGCAACTATTTAGCACAGACATTCTGCAGATGGTTTCCTAATCTTTTCTAAATGATAGAAGCACTCATTAAAATAGCAGATGAATTATCTATGAATTTTTGACAGGGAAGTTTACACTCTGTGAAAGATTCTAAAGCTGTATGAAGAGAAGGAACAAGAATCAATATTTTAAGTAACAGGTACTGCAAACTGTAATCACTAAGAACAGTTAAAATGAGTATGGATATTTTTTTAGAATGGTAAAGCTTCTAGGTAAAGCTAAATGATATTGCATGCCTTTTTAAGAGCATTTTCTTGTCCTTGTTTAAGTCTCCTAAATTGTTTTTGTGAGAAAATAATAAAAAATTGAAGAAGTGTTGCTGGATGTGAATTTTGCACATTACATTTTTATCATCTGTGATACCACAAAGCTGGCTGTTTTGTATACAGACATCATGGATGGCTGCTAAATTTTATTCAGAGAAGAGAAGAATAAAAGTAAAGGACAAGAACCTTGGCTGTTGTAAAATGGCCTAATTCCACGCAGGCAGACTAAAGTTTGTAGGCTGAGAAGGTGCACTAGAAGGTGTTTACCAAAACAAGAGACCTACTACTCTGAGTTAAAAGGTTTATATAAGCAGTTCACAAGGGTATGCGCCCTCGCTAACCGTCACTTGCAGGTTAATTAACACACGTGCAGTTTCAAACATATTATTCCACCCAGCTCATCATGGGAAATCTGTGTATGGCACACTGCCCTGATAGGAAGGGTGTTGCAGTGGTTTCCAAAACAGACCTGAAACCTCTTAAAAGGTATCTTATGGTGCCATAAATCCTCTTTGAACTCCTGTGGGACACCTGTGGTAGTAAATATGAGTCATAAATAACTCTTCTCTAGTCAACAGAATAACCTTAATGGGAAAAGGAAAGGAAGTGATTCAAATGTAAACCTCAGATAAAATTTTCACAATCATAGACTCATAGAATTGTTAAGATCAGAAAAGACCTCTAAGATCACCTAATCCAACCATCATCCCAGCACCACTATGATGTTCACCTCTAAACCATGTCCTCAAGTGCCTATATCCACACATTTTTTTCAACACTTCCAGGGATGGTGATTTCATCACTTCCCTAGAGAGCCAGTTTCAATGCTAAATAACTAAAACTGAATCTTAAAATAAATCTAAATCCTTCCTTCAGAAATACATGCACAGGATTTTAAGTAGGAAAGCACACAAGAGATCTAACCAGCAACTATCAATGAAAATCTCTTGGACCTACATATTTCGGGATTTTTTGGAAATGTATTAGATGTTTTCACTGGCTTTAGTAAAAGGACTTTTCTATGTCTCTGAAATTCTGATTTCAGTGTCAAACATAACAATTCATTTAATGTTTTTAAGGAGTCAAATATCTCACTGAGGCTAAAACCCAATGCTCTCCTTCACTCTTACTGCATAATCCACACTTGAAAAAAGTATCTCAGTGCATCTGCTGATATGTCCTTCCTGTTTCTGTGGGCCAGTGTAAAATGGCTTATTTTACAGGTGTTCGTGCAATGCTTCTGTAAAAGCAAACTAACAGTTCAGCTGCAGATCTGAGCTAAACAAAGCACAGTTTGTCAAACACCTCTCACACAAGTTCACCCTGAAGCCTGCATTAAAGAACAACTGAGGTGCAGGATTTCTCACCTACTTAACATGAGAAGAAATATCCTATGTCAAAATATAAAATAAAATTTAAAAAAAATAAAGCAGAAAATTTGACCTAGGAGCAGATCTGTTCCATAGGCATAATCCATCTGATCATGGTGTACTACTCAACACAGGAATAGCACTTTACTGGATTGAGAGATGAATCCATTACAATTAGCAAGACAATGATGCTCTACAGGTCTACCAAGCACATAGATTACCCTAAGACCCATAAATATAATGCTGGCTTTTGCAGCATACATATTTTATAAAAACTTTTTTAAATGCTGTTTTTCAGTCATGCCAGACATTTCTACTCTGTCATAGCAAAGTGCCTTCTGGCCCACATCACTGATTAAATTAGAGAGCAATAGAAAACACAGTCCAGTTGACACAACATTGATATGCATAGGGAAAATCATGGAGATGACACTACTCAGAGGTGGAAGAGCATACTTGTCTTTCATCAATAAGCATCAAATTAATTGATTTTAGTATTCTTATTATTCCTACATTCTGGCATGATATTACACACTTGAATCACTTAAACTTCTCATGCATGTCCTACAAATATTACTGCAGCAATCTATACCTTTTGACCTCCACGATGATTAACTGAAGTGTACTCTGTAGACCTTCTCCTACACATCTCAATAATAAGGATCTTTTAGAAGTGTCTATTCCATGATGGCTATATAGGATACATCTTACATAATTGATTTTATCTTGTCAGCATAACAAGCAATGTGGCTACCTAAAAGCTGTCTTAGCTCACTATGGACCATCACTTGCAGAAATTATGCCAACAGTCAAGATATATGAATGCGAGGAGATTGCAAGCAGGGATTTTTTTCAGTGAAGATGTTTAGTTCTGAACTTAGAACTATAGAGTTTGCAATACTCATTACTCTGGGATGTCTGACTGTAAGTTACATAAATGCATTCTCAGAATGACCTATTTCTTATGGACATAAAAAACCCTAATAAAATTTGGAGAAATCTGCAGCTCGTTATGTTTTACTTAGAGCAAACAGACTTTCCCTTAACAGCTAGAGACCTGTAACTGGGATATATATCATGGTCTCTAAGAGACTTGAATCTCATCCTACTGCTCCTAACTAGAAACCTTTTTTTGAATCATCTACAGTGCTGCTTACACATCTGCCCACAGACAGCCTACAAATCTCTCCAAATGCCTGTACTCTGCTGCCTAGAAAGGGCTGGAAAACAATGGGTTCACTACAGAGCTCAATAAAACAGATTTTATACACAGCTATTTTCAAACAAAAAATTGAATCTGTCTCTTTTGTGTTGGTTCTCTGAAAATATCCTAATTATTTAGTTACCTGAAAGAAGTCCACTGTAGGCATGTAGAGTGGAATATTTACATTAAAAAATTCTGAATCAATAAATTAAATTATGCTCACTAGAGACTTATTTTGACTATCCAAACAACAGCAGAAATATAGGTATGTACTTAGATGACCATGGCACCAACACTACTACCATAATGATCTGATTAGATATATTTCATATTCACTGAAGTGATTAACAGGTAACTTCAAAAAAATAATAAGGCAGAGGAGATCATAAGTTCAGAAAAATCAGACAACACAGACCACAACCCACTATCCTGACCACAAAAGTTATACGGCATTCAGTTGAGAGCATGTCATCAAGAGCAGGTGAAGTAGGCTGAAAAGCCTCTGCTGAAGCTCATAAGGTAGCAGTTCTCAAAAGACCAGAAAAAAATCCTAGCTTTAGACCTAATACAGACTGCTCATTTTGTATCGATCTTGTGGAATTTTTTTTTTTTTGTATTTTCCCAGATATATTTAAGTTTGATCTGTTTTTATTTAAAATGTTACTTCAACTTGATATTCATTTACATCTCAGATTAAATAAATTAGTTCTAAAGACTGAAGTCTAATGATTTTAGCAACAATTTTCAGCAAACGAAAATACATTTTTGGTTTTTAAATATCATTATTTTTTTAATATATAAGTAGCACACTCAACTAAAATCTGTTTAAGGAATCCTAGGCTATAAAAGTAACGTGCCATTAGTTTTAATGAAGGTTTGAAAGTAATGCAGCAATAGGTCTGCAAAGCCTGACTGAACTGGAGTGCTCTGTGCCAGAATTGACTGTGGACTCAAGGTACTTACATTGGCAGTCAGAGAAGTTTATTTCCCAGGATGACAGCAGAACCCATTGATGCAAGATGTGGTTATACAAATGCCCACATGCTAACATATGTAAGACATCTCCAAAGCATAGCCTGCATGCACAAGGTCTCCCTCTGGGAAAAGGGCTTGATGCCATATAACTGCACATGTATAGAATTTGGACCATAGAACAGATGTTTGCATTTTGTCCTTTCATGCAATTTATGCTTTTCAAAAATCATTACAGGTTCCCAAAAGACATGAAGAAGCAATTTTTTATGTAACAAATTTTTTCCAAAAAGAAGTCGTTACTGCTAATATACAGCCCCCTATACTGGTAATCTGAGTTAGCACATATATAATTTTGAACATTTTATGGTGCATTTCAGTGATTTCTCACTATCAAAAGAATAAACTTGTCTATTTTATTCTACCTCATGTTGTGGTTTTAATACATTAGAGTAACATTACCAACAAATTACAATACTTTGACCTCCACCAGTGTAAATCAAAAGTAATGAAATAACAGAATTAAATGTGCATATAACTGCTGTGTGAGCAGAACTGGCTCCAGACAGATTAATTTATCTGGTTTTGAGCAGAACACAGGACTGCCAGACCCATAATAATGATTTTCTAGCTTCTAACTCTATGTTCATGTTCTGTTAGATCATGAGGATTCTTCTGCATATCCATACTATTTAATGCTTTAGATTACAGGAACAATTGTAGCTAGTTAAAGAGTGATTTCACTAAATCCTTATTCATGATGAGGTCAGCTTGGATTTGCCTCAAAGTAGCAGTTTTAAAAAATGTAATCACAATAAATTATTCCCAGTACTAAAAATGACACAATGGAATAATCCAGAAGAAAAAGTGCCAGTTGGGACAATGTTTTTCTTGTTGCCATTCTCTTACTATTCCAAAGCCCGTCACTGTTACTGACTTGAAGTGTTATGGTTGTATTCACGGGGTATGTACTAAACTGCAGTTAGGAATATCAGCCACTACATCTTTTAAACATTTCCATGACAGGGCCTGGGCAGCTTGCTAAAAGAGCAAGAATTTATTAAAAATAGTAAAACATTTGTGCAGAGTAAAATTATTACACGGGACCACTGGAGAATTGGTGCTCTTCTGAACAAATGCCTGTAGCAATAAAGAAGTACACAAATTTTAGTCTGAAGAGAAGATGCTATTCAAAGTACCTAAATAAAACTTAAAAAAACCCCACCTGACCCAAGAGACAACTCTTTTCTTGCGTGTGTAAGGAAGGATAAATCCCTTATCTGGTATTTGTAGTTGAAGCAAATTTTAAATCCCACACCAGTTTCAAAAACTAGCTGTAGACCCAGACTTGAGACTAACAGTTGGAGAGATGCATTATTTCCATGGTTATTTAATTACCTAACCCTGGTAGTCAAAACATAGCTTAGGAATTCTGAGTTAAAAGACTTATAAATTGAGGGTCTGGGGAATATTTGTGAGGTATTTGTAAAGAGTCCACATAAATACCACTCTTTCAAGATGGAAATTGTTGGCAGAGTTCCTTCTGGTTTCTCTCCTTATCTCTGCAAGGAGTAGATGTTCTTACAGGTCTTGGAAATCTTGAAAACAGAAATTTACTTGTTGGACACAGAATTTGGTATAGCAGGAGACTTCTGCAGGCTTAAAAACATCAGGAAAAAGTAGCATTCCTATGATTAACTAAACAACATCTAAAGAAGAAAATGAGCCAAGCAGAAAAATGGATGAAGGAAAAAAAAAAAAAGAAAAGAAAAGGAAAAAAAAAAGAGGGGAAAAAAACCCACCCAAGCCAAAACACCAAAAAACCAACCAATCAACCAACAAAAAAACTTAAAGGCATGTCTCTCCAGAAGCAAAGAACTCACATATGCTTACATGTCTGGTCAGGGCCAGTCTGGCTCTGCTCAGCCCAGGAAGATCACACAGTTGAGGAAGACAGAGTAACTTAATCATCAGGGCTTCTGTTTTCATTGGCTTTTCATGAACTTAATTCAGAGCATCCTCAAGGTATGTAAGATGAATTGTACTGGTTTTAACTGCTCTGCTTTTAACTAAAACTTAAGTATGCTATATATATACACTCAATTTTATTTACATCATTGTTTACTGTTATCTCTAAGCTAAATAACCTCTCTTAAAAATGTCACAAGAAAATTGCATGTGATTATACAGATTCATTTCAACATGATACAGTATAGGAACAGGTAAACATTAAATCTAATTCTAGAATGCCTGTATAAATAGGGAATTCCACTGGGCAGTGATATTTTTCATGTAAAAAACTTATTATGAAAAAGAAAAGAAAAAGAAAAAGCTGTTTCAAGGCCAACATTATTGGTTAATCTAAACTAAGCTAAGCTTTTCAGACTAAAGGAAAGAAAGGAGAAAACAAGAAGAAGAGCATTTTGAAAAAGTTGAAATAGCTTTATTTGTGTTATTTGAATTATAGCTACAATTCTAATTAAAAGCAAAGCCCCTTCTCAGCTACACATTTAAGTCAGCCCCAAATATATTTGTGTCATGAAGCAAAAAATCTGTTATTCCAGAAATTATTTCAGTGAATAAATTTGGAAAATACAAATTAGAAAAAAATTATTG
This sequence comes from Passer domesticus, assembly GCF_036417665.1. Lineage (NCBI taxonomy): Eukaryota > Metazoa > Chordata > Aves > Passeriformes > Passeridae > Passer > Passer domesticus. The sequence goes on along the minus strand of NC_087476.1, from coordinate 28,923,619 downwards.
CATCTATTCAAACACACCAGGATTTACAGTAAAAGTAAACTATTACACCCTACATTTCTTCATAATAAAAAATAATATCAACTTTACTTAGTGAAAAAAGAAATAAAAGAATTATGTGGGATGTAATCCAAGAATCGTAATTACATTGAGCACGTAGAGGAATAAAATGTTAAAGACAATAACCTAATGATAAGCAGCTTCAAACCTTCTCATCCCACCCCATAAGGTTGTTAAGAAATTAACAATTCTAAATTTATAACAAGTAGGAAATAGTAGCTCAGAATCTTTGAAACCTATGTATTTCTTCACAGTTCCTATTCTATATAACCATGTACTGATGGAGAAGTCATTGGTCATTTCTGCACATGCTGAGGATGAATAAACAGAGCCACACGGAAAGTGAGTACCTAAAACCAGTCATCTTATGCAGCTTCAGACCTGGCATTCTGTTTCATGGCTGTGAATTCTTATCATATTCAAGCTATTGAGGATGCAGCTTGTCAGCTGCAGTTCTCATTAGGAAAAGGAGTTTCAGCTGACTGTAAGGTTTGTAGGAGTTCATAAATATTCTGCTGCTGTTCAAAACTGATGCAATGAACTGCAAGCAGACATATACACACATTTTTGATCCCACAAGAAACCTCAGCGATTAGCCTACAAAGCATGATCATTCAACGTGTTAATTAAAGAATAAAGCTTATCAAATCAAATATGGCATATTTCTTCTGACCTGCTGGATGGCAAAAGAGCGATTCAGCTCTTCAAGTTTTTGCTTCTAATCACATGCTCTGCATCTTCATAACCCTTTCAATGGGATCTCTCTGCATGCTGTTTTTGGAATGGCTCTGTAATGGAAGGTGTGAATAGTGCAGGTTTGTCTCCACAGCTCCTGCTTCCTTTGGTGACTTCAGTGCAGAGCTGGCCTGTGACCCGACAGGGCCACGGGTCTTAGTGCAGGGCTCTGCATGCCGAGACTGAAGGCTGCGTGCCAGGCTGCCCTCAAGAAGCTTGTTCTGAGGCCACTGTCAGCCTGGTAGGACATTTTCCTTCATCATCAGTATCATATTCCCTAAGCATCTTCTGCTTGTACATCCTTCTAAGGTCACTTTGATATAAATAACCAGTGACAGATGAGGCCTGTGGGGTGCTTGTTAGAGAGCCAGTGGTAGATATTTTATTCTAAGTCTGATCAATTGTGGCACAGCTAGGTTCTGGAGATCTGTGTGTGCCACTGTAGAACCATAATAAGACCTTTTCATCTTCAACTATTGAGTCCACAAACTGTGAATAAGGGCTTGTACTCCTGCTTACAGAGAGTTTGGTGAATCCAGTTGTCTTCACCTTGAAACAGAAAGATTACCCAAGCTTGGCAGGAGAGCTCTGTTTCACTTGTGAATAAAAGCAATCTCATTTGGACCAGGATGACCAAAGTTAGGGAGGCAGATCTGATCATGAAAATGGGATCAATGCCCTGTCTTCTCTCAAGGCAGTCAGAGTGGCTGTCAAAGCAGCCTGGATAGCTCCTGCACCAGGGTAACAGAGAGGCCCTCCTCCACTAATGCTCACATCTGCAGAAAGCTGCCACTGCAATGGCCCTTGGGTATTAGGAAGGACAAAACATAAAGCTGTTCAGTGCTGTTTTCTATAAGTCAACAAACACAAGGGAATATTAATTTAGAAATACAGCACATGGAAGAGAAGCTGGACCTCAGAAAAGGAAAGACAAATAGAGACCTTTTTAAAAAAAATAGTGTTTCGTTTGGGCTTTTTTCTTAAAAACAAGAGGTGGCCTGTTTTCTTCTACTTATGTCTTTTAATCCATTCTTTTAGAAGACAATCAGTAGTGTTTTAGATTTGTTCATGTCACTTAGAAATCTTTCCTTTAATAAATTTAACACATGTACTCATGTGATTGTTTCATTGGAAAATTGTTGCCCACCCAACTCAGGCAGTGTAGACTAAATTTTGGAAAATGGAAGACCCTATATCAACATTTGAATTCCTCAGTTTTACTTTCACTCCCATTGATATTTGTTTCATTCTTTACTGTTACAGTTTTCTGCAATTACTTAATTTCAGAGACTTTTCTCTGCATCCACTCCAGTTTTCAGTTTTCTATAATAAGTAAGAGCCTCTGAGTCATACACAATTTTATTTGTTACCAGTTATGGCCATGAAAATACTTCACATCCTCCAGCTCAGACTCTATCAGCCCCCTAACTTGCTGTTTGTACTCCTAAAATCTCATCCTGCCCCTTCATCTACCAGCATTATACTGTGTTCACATTAATTAACCTAAATTGCTCTATTAACCTATTAATTTCTCTGAATTCTCAGGCACATCTACAAGCAAAGGGCTAGATTAGATTAGATTAATAAAGCAAAGTACGCCAAGATACTCAAGTCATCTAAAAAGACTGCTCCATTTTTAGAATTACTTGTTTTGGTCAGCTCTGGCTGTATATTTACTCCTTCTGAAATACTGAAAAGACTCAGACGTGTTACTGAACACTGTGGAAACCCAAGGTTTAAGACCTGCTGGTGGCTCAAGTTGCATTTCATTTAATTTTAATATATCTATTAATCAACACATTTATTACATCTATTTATGAACAATTTTAATTTTAATATATTTATCAACAACGTAAAACAACTGAAGATTTGTAACTGCAAAAGTAAAAGTTTTGCATCTTATTTTCTGTTTCTTAAATGGCAATGCTCTAGTCTTGTAAAGAAAATAGTACTAAAAACACACTAAAACAGTTATTTCTACAATTTTTCTTGGGAAATATGTATTGTGTTTCAGGAACATGTACAGAGAGACACTTTGGGTTATTGAAACTTGGTTGGCAAACTAGAGAAAATTTAAGAAAAAAGGAGCCACATAAAACTCTTTTTTTTTCAGATTTTTAAAGACATTTCCTCTAATATCAGTGCCAGCATTGTATTACTTCATTATTTAAATATTCTGTATTCAGCCTTGAAACATTTTTTTTTAACTAAAGGTCTTTTAAACAAGTGCACTTGCTAAGATATGTCAGAATTAGAATAAAGTATTAGTGTGAAATTATGCATTATCCTGTAATTAAAAACTCATACAAAAACTACCAAAATTACTTCAGGTAGGAGTGGTTATGCAAAGTCTAAACATTTAATTTAGCACAGTGTGTTAAACAGCATAAACTATTTTTTTTTCTGTTAGAAGACTGCCAAAATGCAAGAAATGAGCCAGTTGGAATGCACAGGCTATCTGAAAAGAATAGTTGTTTCTCATCTAGTAATCTATAAAAAAGAATTAGAATACACCCCCATTAGACACTAAGGCAAAATTGATTATTGGTCTGTCAGTTCCATTTCTATAAAGGCTTTCTGCAACTTCCTTCTAGGGAAAGAAACCGATGGTTACTTGCCCACCTAACTTCATTAGGCCTCAAAAAAGTAAAGAAAAGCTCCACGTTGGTGTTTAGTGCTCTTAGCAATGGGAAATTTTCTTGTAAAATTTCAAAAGCCATAAATGCATACATTTTAAAGGTTTCCATGAACATGAATACATCTGTATCTATAGCACATGTTCAGGGGATTCTTTCTTTCTTGAAACCAGATTTATTTTATTTTATTTTATTTTATTTTATTTTATTTTATTTTATTTTATTTTATTTTATTTTATTTTATTTTATTTTTCTTTTTTTTATGTCTATTAAACAGTCCTGCTTATTCAATTAAGATAAATCCTTCATATGCTAAAGAATGACGGTGACACAGTAACATAGCCAAGGAAAAAAAAAAGTCAGAAATAGAAAAGCAGTCAGCAGAGAAAAGTTAGAGCTGTAACTTTCACTTGCCCATACTGAAGCATATACACATGGTCATAAGAAACCTATGAGGCAGAAGCACACCTCAGATGGGAAGAATTGAATTGTTGGAATATTTCCTGTTCAATTGATATAGAGCAAAAAAAAGTGAGATGACAAAAGTGGAGAAGAGGGAATTCTTATGAAGCAGACGAGGTATAAAAGGTGGTCAATGAGGATGATTTTGAAATGCTAAAAGAAATGCAAATCTTTTTATATTAAATTTGCAGTGATCTCGCCCCATATAGGCCAGTCAAACTGAATAAATCAAGTTAGTTGGAATGAAACACTGATAGCTCTGTAACTCTTTATCTTCTCTTTTCTCTTGCCTTAGTCAAGATGATCATACCGAGATGACTAAAAGAAAAAGGAACAATGTAATGGGAGCAATACTGCGAGTTTACAAAGACAATATATATTTTTGAGTTTCCTTTAGGTTGTCTCTTTGTAAGACTCTATGTGCATTTGCTCAGTCATGTCTCACACATGAATGAGCAAATATATATATTTGTGACCAGCATATTTATATTTGGAAAGCACTTCATATATAAACAATTCATATTACTTCAAGGTACATGTATTTTGTTCCTGTTTTGTAAAAATAATGTAAATCTCTGAGAAATTTAATCTATTTTTTTTTCATTTTCACAACATGTTTCCTCCATGATCATAGTCTAATTTATTGTAGTATTACAGAGAAATATGCCTAAGATGACATTCAGAATAAATTAAACTCCTTTTTCCAAAGGTATAGAAGATCAGGATTTTGATTTTAAGAACATGATGTTACGGATCATTAAGCATATTAATTATTTAAGACTATTTGAAATATACTTGCCACAATGTGAGCCAGAGCTGATAGTCAAATTAACAAATACTACAGAATGGCAGCTGTGTAGGTGATGAGCACAGAACATTCCCTTGCCTTGAAAAAATGCAAGAGATTTTTCCTTCATGTACTGCAAATGTCTTTCACGCTACTGTATCTTCCACTGAAATCATGGTAGGAACATATTTAAGACTGCAATAGCTGAATCACGGCTTTATTTACATAACTATTGCTTCAGACCTAGCAGATGTTTGCCTATAAACACATAAATTTTCAGGACAAATTCCTTAAGCCTTTTGAATAATTCTGTGCTTTGCCCAAGTACATCCTAGGATACTTTATACAAAAGTAATAAAAACTAAGATATAGTAATAAACATAATTATATTAACCCATTATGCATCGCTCTGTATTACATTTGTCAGCATGGTTACATTAATTCCAGTGATGTCAGACCTGAGTGTGTTATAAATGTATAGGTCACCAAGAGAAATGCAAATACTGCAACTACATTCTTTAGCAACATTTACTACTCAATAGGAGAGTTTCCAATCTTTACTTATGTTACTGCATTTAAAATTGCCACAGAAGTTAAGACATTGCATATTCTACATGACAATGAAATCATCAATGTCAATCTCATTCTCTGAACAGGTATCATCTAAATTAAAGGGAAAACAACTAACATGCATATTAATGTACTTTTGTGTGCATCTCAGTGTGACCAAATGGGTAAAAAGGTTCCATGTCGTCATTCCAATATGTAGGCAGTTCTGATCTTCCTTGTCTCACTACTTCTTCACATAACTCCATCTGACTTATCCTGACTTACCATCCCCACTTTCTTAATATATAATTATGTGTTCTATTGTAGTAAAGATATATGCTGATACTGAGTAAGAAATTAGAGAGAAAGTGAAGTACTATATTCAATGGCATAAAATGTTGAGTCTTAAACCTGTATAAATTATTCATTTTTGAATAGCAAGTTTCTCAATGCATGTTAGACTTGGTTAATTAAGTACACATCTGTGATACCATATATTAACCACTGGTGGGAAAAATATCATTCAGAAGAGATAACTTTTCAACTTCATTTAGATTGCTTTTTGTGGTTGCAAATGCAAATGAAAGGGACAAGTACACTCTGTCTCTTGCTGCCTAAAGCCACTGCCCATTAAACAGTCTAGTTGCTAGGCTTGGGTTAGCTCATGAATAACTACCAAAGCATTTCACTTAAATTGGTGGACTAAATTATTCATTCAGAATTAAAATGGCCCTAATTCATTTTAGCTTACTTGGTAAATTAAGCTAAAAAGAATTAAAGCCATTCTAACTCTGAATAAGACTTGTCCACAAAGTAGAATAAGTACTTTATTTCAGGGTCACACCTTCAGCTGATGCTGAATTTTTTATGGCATTCCTACAAAGACAAGTCTGGAATCTGCCTCCCTATCTCACTGCATGCAGTCTAGGTGTTTTGTTTTTTTTTAATGTTTTATAATAGTACATTTAGACGTGGACATCTAAATGACAGACTTAAATTTCTATGATTTGCAAAGCAGTAACAGGCAGACATCCAATAACTAGTGGGAAACCTGCCTATGTCTGATTTATTTTTCTTCAATGCAACCTCATGTTTTTTTGTAATCAAACTGCTGCAGCATTTTGATATGGTTCTCAAAAGAATACAAAGCTGAATGCTTATCTTTAACATTCCTTTTGTTTCAGTTGCAGGTTCCCATGTAGAATGGGGAAGGAAAGAGAAAGAAAAAGGAAGCAAACTTTGAGTGTATTAGTCATTATTTTGTCATGGTCACAAAATTTATTTTCTGATCCTTTCAACATGACCCTGCATAACAAAGCCACCAAGACAGAAAATATTATTTAGGCAAAGGTTCTGATGAAACTAAGTCTGTTTTTAGCCTTTGTCTTTTGAGTCAAAATATATCAACAGAACATATTGAAACAATGCTATCTCAAAATTGCCAGGTGGACTTTTTCCTTTTTTTTGTTTGTTTTTTTTTTTTTTTTTTTGCTAACTGATTGACCTGGCTCTCATCTTTTCCTGTCCTTATGTGGAATAGATATGTGGCTCTCACCAGAAAAGTTCCCCTATTTGGCCAGTAATGTTCTACACATCGTGAAGCAGATCCTCAAAAACTTATTAGGTTTTTTTCCCATTGTGTGTGTAGTTCAGTCAGCAAATTCTAGCATAGAGGCATGTAGCTGTTTATTTTCTTAAAGCCTATATAGACTATATTACAATTATATAGTCAGGTTTCTGACTTTCAGTATTGGAATAACTATTTGCAAATGTGATTTATTTGAATACTGCATGGTTATGTTGTGACCAAGATGCAATTTAATGGATTTAAGCTTAGAACAAGTTAGATTTAGGGTAGATATTAGGAAGAAGTATAAATATGGAAATAGAAGGTAACTCTACTAGTGTTGGGACACAAAATTTCTCTCTTACATTTATTAGAGATTATATCTGTTGAAGGAAATGTAGCAGTACTAATGTCCACTCTTCCTATACCACCATACCTGTCCACCACACATGAACATCACAATCTCCATAAAGCTAAGGATGTATCTTTTTGAGTACCTATTTCCATGACATATAATTCATATGAGAAATTATAAATAAATCTTGTAGATATAAGAAATACACTACCCAACACGAGATACATGTGGTTAATTTAGTGTTCAGTGAATTAAAATAGAGAAAAGTTTTGTGTATGTTTTAAACATATCCTTTTAATCACACCATATCCAGGAAAGCGTGACTTTAGCATCCTAAGAAATCCTAAGAAAGATAACCAAAATGCAGGCTAAATTCAAGACCCTTTATTTCTCATTTCTTTGTTAGATCATAATTGCTTTAAAAAAAAGGAAGGAAGGAAGGAAGGAGGGAAGGAAGGAAGGAAGGAAGGAAGGAAGGAAGGAAGGAAGGAAGGAAGGAAGGAAGGAAGGAAGGAAGGAAGGAAGGAAGGAAGGAAGGAAGGAAGGAAGGAAGGAAGGAAGGAAGGAAGGAAGGAAGGAAGGAAGGAAGGAAGGAAGGAAGGAAGGAAGGAAGGAAGGAAGGAAGGAAGGAAGGAAGGAAGGAAGGAAGGAAGGAAGGAAGGAAGGAAGGAAGGAGGGAAGGAAGGAGGGAAGGAAGGAGGGAAGGAAGGAGGGAAGGAAGGAGGGAAGGAAGGAGGGAAGGAAGGAGGGAAGGAAGGAGGGAAGGAAGGAAGGAAGGAAGGAGGGAAGGAAGGAGGGAAGGAAGGAGGGAAGGAAGGAGGGAAGGAAGGAAGGAAGGAAGGAAGGAAGGAAGGAAGGAAGGAAGGAAGGAAGGAAGGAAGGAAGGAAGGAAGGAAGGAAGGAAGGAAGGAAGGAAGGAAGGAAGGAAGGAAGGAAGGAAGGAAGGAAGGAAGGAAGGAAGGAAGGAAGGAAGGAAGGAAGGAAGGAAGGAAGGAAGGAAGGAAGGAAGGAAGGAAGGAAGGAAGGAAGGAAGGAAGGAAGGAAGGAAGGAAGGAGATAGAGGATTTCATATTTAGTAAATCAGAAAAAAAATCCATTTTGATTCAAAGCATTTTCAAAAGCTATGTATATACGTGCATTGGTAGAAATACACTTCTGTATAAAAAATCTGTAAGTTAGAGCAGAAGTGTTAGGAATGAATTGATCATGTACAAGCATATTTTTTAACATTTTGAATGGTTCTGTCTAAGCTTTGCTGTGTCTTTGCTGCGAATTGCATATTGAGCAGAGCAACTACATGCCTGGTCCTATCTATTTATAATTCTTGCCCACGAATAGCATTCTAGATGGTGGCCAGCCCACAGCTACAACTGTTCTCAAATGCTGCCACCTCAAGGCTAAACCAAAGTACAGCTAGAAAGAAAACAACCCAAACCGGCCAAAACGAGCATTTGGGAAAAGGTTCCCGAATGTGCAACACGGAAATAATCTGCAAACACAGCAGTTGCTGCCTGTATAACATGTACAAAATGCATTCGTGTTTATTCCTGTGTGCAGAATTACCTGAAAATAATCTGGGTATTTAGTTATAGAAATATTAAGTATATAACTGAAATATTAAGTATATAACTAGAAAACTAGGCTCTGTGTTTGGAGGAAACAAATGGATGAGAGTCTGAAAGTGTGAAGTTCATGTACCATTGTATCCCTCCTGATTTTGGAATAAAAACAAAGCAAGTCATGCAGATAGAGGCAGTATTTCCTATTACACCAACTAATGAAGTTAGAAAAAATAAACACAACTCCGAGGTTTCACACTGAAGAAACCTCCCTGACCCCTTTTTTAAAACTGTTTTAATACAATCCCTACAAATCCCTGGTGCATCTACTGCTGAGAATACATTTTAGACCAGAGAATTGACAGTCGCAGTAGTATTTTCCCAGGCCAAACCAACCCCTATATGTCAGTGTCCTTCTATTTCACAGAAGGACACTTGACTATGTGCAAGGCAAATAAAATCTGATGGAATAAAAATAAGATATTGTGGCGCTTGGGTTTTTAAAAATTGTTACCAGCTATTATCTAGTTGCATTGTTATTAAAGACTTTGTCAAATATGCCCAATTTCATCACTTTCATTGACAGTTTTCTTATATGTAAAAAATGAGTTTAGGAATAAGAGTATCCAGATTTATTTAACTGTGGTCTAAAATGAAATTTGAATTTAATTTTGTATGAAGAAAGGCTGATATAAATTTTAACTGGTTATGCTTCATTATTTTCTTGTTGATTTTAAGAAGTTATTTCCAATAAATACTTTGAAATTGAAACAATAGTTAATTCCCCAAAAATGATGTGTCATGCAGCCAACCAATGTAAAACAAAGAGTTTAATTACAAGTTATGAAAAACATTGTTCGTTAGGAGAAAATGTTAATATTTTGCTATATCTATACCTTTATTAAACGACTACAGTGATGACAGCCTCTACAGGACTGCCATTGTGTATGTGAATACCCCGGTGTCCTTCATGTACCAAGGAATTTGTGCTTTATTTTTATTTTAGTTCTATCTTCCTCTGTTAGGGCAGTAGCAAAGCTACTACTCCTCACCAAAAGAAATCAGTAGGTTTCGATATTGTCCTTTCAGGTAGTTGATGGGACCAGTCCACGATGCTGTTGATATGACTGATGATAAGGTAGGAATGGCAGGATACCCAAGGACTGCTCCAGTCTCTGGCAGTTCCTGTCTGGAAAGTCTCTGTACTTCCTTCCGGCCTGGGTGTCTGCTCCCCTCCCTGGAGGGGTTGGTTGTAGACATAGGACACGGGAAGTGGAATCTGCTTCTACGTTCCAATAGTTTGGACAGAATTACTCAATAAAGAAAAAGAGATTTTAGCAACCAGGGAGGGAAAAAGCAGTTTTTAAACAATATTATTCTGAGAAATTAATTTTCTAGAACAACAGATTTTTTAGCAATTGCTCTAGATAAGAAAAAAGTTTGCATTATATATGATGGTCATTATTATTATCAATGGCAATATCTCCTATTGTTTACATTTGTCCAGAATTTCTTTCAAGATGCTTAGTAACAATCAATTGATAATGCTGTGCAGGGCAAGAATTTCCACACTCAGCAGCAGTGTGCACCACACAAATCCTCAGTCTAACAGCAGCCCAGCTCAGTGAGCTGGCACACGACAGTATGATAGGGAGGGTCCAGGTTTAATTAAAGAAATTCTGCCTCTGGACAAGACTAAGTAGTTAGGGTGCTTTATGAATGCTGCTCTACTGATTCTGATATTGGGGGTGTTCAGGAAAAATTATCTGGACACTTCTGCACGCATCACAGCCATTAGCATAGATCACAGAACACAGATTTCAGAGTGTGCACTGCATGTAGATGCATTTAATGGAAGGAATAAGAAGGCTTAATCTCTTCTTTGGGAAAGTACAATTGAAAAAGTTCAGATTTGATCCTTCTCATGATAGCCACTGTGAGATTTGAGGTGTTTCAAGTTCCCACAGCTAATGAGAGGACTGAAGAAAACAACGCAAAACTAAAAAATTAAGTGTCCTCTGCTACACTGGAGTTAGAGATATTACCCCCAAAGCTTTTTTTTCTGTAAAACCTGGACTGTTTTGATAGTATATTGTGATAGGCTGATAAGGAATCTTGTAGCCTTATTCTATAACCCTCATTCTGGCTTAGAAGGGATGTCCTCTAGCTGCTTAGAAATAACCATGAGCTTCTCTCTGATTTCTGTGGATGTATTTCACACACTTCTTTCAAGTGTCATACGGTACCTTTCTAATTATGTTTTGTGGGGAACACATTTATACTGTCAATTAACTTTCTTCTTCTCATTAGCCATTTCCATCACAAAGAAGAAACAACAGAAAGCATAGTTAATTGCATAAGAGGCCAATTCAGGACAAATGCAATGTTTTCCCATCACATCCCATCACACAAGGTTGCCATTTCTCCACTTCTTAAATGTCTATCCCTTGCTGCTAACACACAAAATTGAACACTGCCTGTGGCATTTACTGTACCTTCATCTGCTGGATTTAATGTTGTCTCAGCTGCTCTACTCTGTCCCTCAGGGACCAAACCCGTTATCATTCAGAATACTCTCAGCAGCAGAAACAGAAGAACACCAATCTCTCATCCAAACTAACAGCATAAAGGTGATAGCTCACTACAGTACTAGCCTATTCACCTTTTGTCTCATTCTTTTTTATGTTTTCCTCCTAGTTCATAGCCTTTTTGGTATCAAGCAGGGACCTGAAAGATTAACCACTGTTCAAAATTCCTGACCACATTTTATTAGAAATGAGACAGAACCCAGATCTGCTGCTGGGCAGAGCTGTGTCAAGGATCGAAATTTTATTTCACATAGGATTAACAGACGTACAGCCTCAGAAGACAGGGCAATGGCTCAGTGATCCAGGAAATGTTTCTGGTAAGATGAAACCTTTTCATCTTACAGTACTACTCTGGAGATTTCAAAGTCTGACTTGATTCAAAGTCATAATGGACAGCAACAAATTTCCAAGTTGTCCATGGAGAAAAAAAAAAAAGCTTTCAAGTGTTTTAGTTGAAACTGCTTCTTGTGCAATTTGAGGAAAAAATCATTTGGGGAATTGGCTTTGGACATCTTTCAGCTGCCTCACTGATTTCTACCCCACATAATTCTGAGAAAAGTGACTCGATTTCATTCCAGTTAAGGCAGAGGAGCTTACTCCAGTAGTACATAATGGTGCTCAAATTTCCAGAGAAGTTTTGCAAAGATGTAAGTGTAGAGAAAAGCTGTAGCACTTTAATAAACCAAATTAAACTCTGCAACCAGATACTGCAACCAGGTACTGGTGCTGGGAACAACACTGAAACTCTGTGACTTGAATTCCTCTTGAATTGTAAGAAGTCAAACTGGAACAAGCTACTGACAATATATTCAGCATCACTTTATTTCAGTTGAAAGTTTTTAAAGAGTAAGGTTTTTATGAAATCATGCAAACAAAGAAATTATTAGTAAAATCCTAAAATATGTGTTTTTTTCCTTTAAGATGTTTCCTTTTTATTTAACGTTCTGGAAAAAAAAATCCATATATTTACCTAAAATTTCACATCTCACCATTAAATGTATCACAAAGACTGGCAGAGTCGGTCACGTCATAGCAGGGCCTTGGACAAGTTCCAAAATAACAATATCTTTTAAAGAGTCTTTATAAGAATATGAAGATTTATTGGGTCTTCTAACCATGAAAGCAGATGTTTGCATTTTTGGAACATAAATTTTAATATAACTAAAATATAAATTTTAGTATTTGGTAGCAGATGGAAATTTAGCAAAGCATTAAGTATTGTGAAATGAGAGAGGGGAGAAAGGTTCTTTCTTCTTCATAGTCCCAGAATCTCATAATATCATAGGGTGTGGACATAGACCATGGTCCCTGGCAACTAAGTAGAGAATGACAGAGTAGGGAAGGCTAACATAACAGTAATTTCCTAATGTCAAAAATTTCTCTGCTTATTATATCTGCCATAGGCATTACCCAAATACCTTGTTCAGGTAGTCATCTATTCCTGAATGATAGGCAATTCAAAAGAAAATACAAAGCAAGCAGAAAATTCTGCATATAATTTCAGTTTTAACTTGAAACTTCTGAACTTCATTAAAGTTCAATTAACTTTTAAAATTATCATCTGTCTTTTATCTTACTAATTCAACCATAACCTAAAGCAAGAAAAAGAAACCATGAGGGAAGCTATGCTGATCATGAAGAACACTGGAAACAATACAAAGGAGTCTGATCTCATTTAACTTCAATACTGTTTCAGAACCAAAAACCTTGGCATGAGCCTCATAAAAACCTGCAATATGCAAATAACAACGGAAATGAAGTCGCTGAAGCATGTGGACTAGCTTTTGCCTCTCCCCATTTGATTACCTACTGATTTGTATAATAGACATGAATCAAAACATTCTCAGAGGAGTTCAGACTTGACCTCCTTCACGGGGTAAATTTCTGCTTGATTTTGTATTTTTTTCCAAAGCTAATGCAGTTGAAAGCAAAAGTACAAGTGGCACAACATTGCAAACAGTCACTCACATTTTTGGACTGGAATTCTATTATGAAGTTCTAGAGCCAGTGCACATTTGTGATGTCTGCTGTCTACCCTCATACTCATCTGCACTTGCAAGTACAGTGCTTGTTTACAAGTTCATCAAACCCTTCCCCGGGGATACAGGTGTCGAGGAATGAAAGGTGACTGCCTAGATGTCAGTGAATGATCTGTTTAGAGAGGAAACATTTCCAAAGTGGTGAACAAGAATTTAAGAGTTTCTCTTGTCTGCTATGTTTGTTTAAGTTAATAATTATGACAGATCCTCAAAACATAACCAGTTTCAAAATCCATTATTGTTTTACATACAGATGATATTCAAACACTATTTAGGTATAATTTTCCAGAAGTTTTTTGTTGCTCTTTTACATTTTCTCCTCAACTTTGAATAGCTTTGTGCACTTGGTGATTATCTTCTACTTCTGATCACCTAATTTTGCTTTATCTTCTGAGGTTCTGTTGAATTCATTACACTATCACTAGAAAAAACCCTTCACCATTAGCTGTTTCTCCTCTCCATTCCTCCCTTAATTTTCTCTGTCCTTCTCAGTATTCTGTGGTTCTGAGCGTCCCTCTGACATTCCCATATTATTCCTTTCTTATTCTCCTTTCCCCTCTTCATTTAACATTTCCTTATGAAGCACAGTCACCCTCCCTTCTCATCCACCTTTTTTCCTCCTGCCAGCTGGAATGTGGCTTTTATTTTTCACTTGTTCTGTTATGAAACTGTTCCCAGCGTATTTCATGAAAATAACATCAGAGTCTTCCAGCAGTTTTCATCTTATTTTTCAGATTCTGGTTGAGTGGGAAGGGTAAGAACAGAAAGAAGAAGCCTGATTTGAAAAAGAAACTACTGCTAACCATAAAATCTCTCACCCTCTTCAAAAATAGTCCTTTTAAGGACTTGTGCAAGCTTTTACCCATCATCACTGCATGCTCCCTGTCATGGATAATCACACCTGTTGATTGAGTACTTGCCAAAAAACAGCAATATAAGAAAGTGAAATCTGGATTTCATACAGAATTGAGAATGCCAATATAGCAGACTGATTTACAGCAGGTGCCTTAGTGACTCACGATGGCCACCTGACTCTGCCAAAAAACATATTGAACATGGTATCCTTTGTGGAAGCATCCCTCCTGCTGACAACAATACCAGCTGCTGACATGCACTGCAAAGGAGTAAATCAAGCAGATTTCAGTTTACAACTTTTTATTGTTGAAAAAAGTTCACTAGCAGAGGAGAAGCTGGCTGCTTAGAACTACAGTAAAATACCCAATTTCAGATGAATCACAACTTTGCACTTTAACAATTCTCAGGTAGGATGAAGCTGCATCTTCATGAACACCATCTCTCCCCCTTCCTACAGGGCTTCAGGAAACAAGTAGATGAAGCCAAAAAAAACAGATTTAGAAGTTAAAATGTGTTGAACTTGTAAGGATGCATACAAGGGTAAAAAGTGGAATCAGCCTGAATGTGGTAAAAGCACAGCTGGTTTTAAAAGGGAAAATCCATCTACAGCTTTCTTGAAGAACTGCACAATGCCTTATATAATGGGGCTTGAATCTCAGTTGTCCCTAAGCATCACCACAAACCACTTGAATCTCAGTTGTCCCTAAGCACCACCACAAACCACTTGATTAATAATTTATCATTAGCAATGTACATGTAAGATGCACTTTATAGCTGCCTGAGTAATTCTGATTTAGTGGAGCACACTGGATAGAGTAAATACTAGAGTACACACTAGCCTAAGGATGCCTGTGAAACTTAGACCAGTGACCAAGTGTAGCAGGTTATTGTCTGAGATTGTATCAGACCTGTTAGCTCAGAGGCAGCAGAAAGGCAACCCTGGTATTTTGTGTTTTATTTATCATCAGCAATGGAGTTATTGTAAAATCTACCCTTGAGTGCCTGTTTTTAATGTGTTAATGTCACTATTGTTTCAAAGTGAACTCTTGACTCAGGCTGATTTTTTAAGAGTATAGAAGAAATTATTGATTTGGAATTATGACCTTGTACGCCAGATGAGTTAGACTGGGGAATTCTAGACAGCTTCTGTATAATATCTTGAGTGTGTTTTGGATCAGCACCAAGTGTGACCTCTTGGAATGTTTATGTTATTTAGATTTATAGTTGTTCTACAATAATTCTTAATGTGCAAACTGCAAATCTCTGTAACTCTAAGCTGGGAATTTAAATTACTTCCGAAAAAGTCATACAGGATCTTTCTTCTTACAGGTGTTGAATTAATAGTAACTTGAATGACCAAGAACTATCTCCTCTACTTCGGAGTTATCTTGCCTGCAATCAGCCAAAGCAATTGCTAGAACATAGCAATGTTTCCCTCTTTGGTCTTCACTTTAGATCTTTTAGGCAGATTTGGTACCAAAGCACTGGATTTTTAATCAAAATCTGCAGGAGGTCTGCTTGTACACAGGCGTAGAACAAGCATTTGTCCTTAGCAACTTTTGGTACAAACAATTACTAAATGTGGATCTGCATTACAGTTCAATACCTAAGTTGTCTTTTCAAATAAAGCTCATAGAAAACATTGCTTATATGAAATTATGGTATAAAATGGTCTTCATAGAACACTAGAGAAAAAAACAAGTACTAAATTCTGAAGGAGATCTTGCTTTAAAAATGCTGTGAGCTTTCCCTCTTATTTGCAATATTTATAAATTAGTTGTCAAATGGTTTTTGCTATGTAAATATTGTTTACTCCTTGTCACTGTCACCCTTCAGTTCCTATCACCATGAGCTGAGCACTTAAAATCGAGCTTTGAAGCTTCTGAACAAATGTTAAAAATGTTTTCCACCCTGGAAAATCCAAGGCTCCCCACTACTAATTAGTGCTGCTAATATGTTTGTGGCTTTTTTCTTTTTCAAACAGTGCTTGAAGAACATTTGGAAGTGCCTCATATATTTCACCAATCAAAATTATCATGTGTATTATCTTTTTGTATCTTTGATCAAAAGCAGCATTATATAAATAAAACCAGCACCCATCAAGTAAATTTAATTTAGAAACTAGCTGTAGCAGACACTATAGCAACAAGTAAAGATACAGTTAGAATTCACCAGAAAAATAAAAATAAAAGCAAAACCTCTGAGACAATTTTCATATTCCCCTTTTCCATTCTTATATAAATGTGCTAAAAACGGGAACTAGATAACTTATTCCTCTGACAAAAAGGATTCTGGACTAATAGAATTGCAAACTTGGTAAAACTGCTCTCTTCCTAATATGCTGCTTCTCCAGCACACTCATTTATCCACAACAAGCTCCACTGGCAGGTAGGTATACATCTTGTGGCTTCAATTGTTTCTATTTTATGGTCACAAAAAGACTACGTGCCACCTTGAAAAATGTGCAGGAATTGAGTTATAAAGTGGGAATACAATGCATAAAGATGCTCCTCAATGGACTCAGTAATGTTAGTGGTTTATGCTTGTAATCCAGGAGCAGTTCCTTGAAGCTCGTGGATCCGCACAGGACTGATCTTTCAACAGCTTAATACTTCCTAAACTATTTCCACCTGGACAAAGTGAGCATAGAAGGCATGCAAAGCATGAATTCTCTGTTCATTGCCAATTCATACTCGCCATGTTTATGAGAAAAGTATACAAGGAGCAGAACAGTGGAGAAACAGTCTGAGTGTACTTTTGCTTTCTCCTGGAACATGTACCAGCAAAAACCTGCTTAGAAAGAAAAATTTGTTCTGCCTAATAGGAGCTAGCAAGGAACATATGGTATGACATGGATTATACACATTGAGCCATCAGTCAACATGGCAAGAAGCTGAAGCAACATCCACAAATTAGAACCTTAATTGCTAAAAATAATTAAACAGATAGGCAGATATTTTGAAAATCACACATAGGCATCCAGTAGCCATGGAAAGTGAGTAGGACTTGGTGATGTAAATAATAATGTCATTTATAGTTTTAAGTGTTTTACCTATTATTTGAAATATCTGTACTCAAGAATTTGAAAAACATTCAAGTCCTGTTATGCCCAAGGTTGACTGGGATAATCTTCACTACTGCGCACAGTAATTTTAATTCCTCTCTATCACTGTACCTCTACATACTATAATCCGTTTGTAAATCAGTTGGATATTTATGTTGTTCCAAGTTTCCCAAAGTATTATGCATCATAGTTGTCTGTAAACATGCAAAATATTGTAATTTTTAAAGGAAAGAAAAAGAAGATTTTTTTCCTGAAAGTAAGGGTAAACCCAAAAGTTATTTTCATTAACCGTCAGGAAATTAAAACCCCAAGTAAATCTTCTAAAGTGGTTTTTCTTTTTTTTTTTTTTTTTTGTTTTTTTTGTTTTTTTTTTTTTTGTTGTTGTTGTTTTCCCAACTATAGCCTGATGAAAGCTGATTTTTAAGAAAAAGGGAAAAAGTTCTGATCAAAATTTTTCCTCATATCTTTCATAGGAAGAGTAAACATGTTTAAAGAAGAAGGAATTATATGCAATTAAAAAAAAAGTTATTTGTTTAAATAACTGTCTCAGAGTTTGAAGGAAGGTACATGCTTCCCTGAAAAGACATCATAGATCATAGTGTTATACATATAACAGCTGAGTCCAGATAGAGAAACACAGATAATTTACTAAAAAGGGTAAAACCTAAGATTCAGCTTTCCAGTAAACTTTATCATTGCTGAATTAAATGTGAACGTCATGATAAATGAATAAAATAGAGCTGCATGACAACAGCAAAATGAAATGCCTCCCTATTTCTTTTCGAAGAAACCCCGCCAAATTAGACTTGTCCATATTCATGACCTCTTTTTCCTACAGCTCTTCATGAATATTCAGAAAACAACTTTTCTTCAATAGAATATTCATGGTTACAAAAAATCTTTGCAAACCAGTATGTGTAGGAGTATTTGCACTAGTATGCTGGCATATTGAAGAGCTCTTTTATTATTTGTACAATAAACTCATTAACTGATTAAGAACATTCAGTTCAATTAAAAATAGAGGGGTCCTTCGCCTACTTGGAAAGCTTGGGTCATCCAACCAGAGAGTGCAACTGAGCTACATGGCTTAGAAATCAGTCGAAGAAATAATAAATAATGCAAACTAAATGATCGGGGTCAGCATGATGTAAAATACTTTTGTGGGATCCATCTACCGAGCCACTCAAAGCAATTTGATTAAAAAAACAACCAAGAAAACAAAACCAAAACAAAAAAGAAACCCCAAACAAACCGCAACGTGCCCACGGAGGATTCGGGCACAGACAATGCTTGGCTCCTTGGGAAGGAGCCGTCACCAGCTCTGCCGCAAACCTGGAGCCACGACCGCGGGCGGAACCGCAGCGCTCCCGCACCGCTCCCATCCATCCCCGCAGCACTCTCGCACCGCTCCCATCCATGCCCATAGAGCTCCCATCCATCCCCGCTCCGCTACCACCCCCGCACCGCTCCCATCCATCCCCGCAGCACTGCCATCCACCCCCGCACCGCTCCCATCCATCCCCGCAGCCCTGCCATCCAGCCCCGCAGCGCTCCCGTTCCCGCAGCGCAGCGCTCGCCCCAGCCCGGCCGCCGCTAGTCGGAGCCGGGAGATCGCGCACAGCCGCCGCCTGCCCAAGGGCACCGGCTGCGAGTGACCGCCTGCCCCGCCTGCCCTGCCTCCCCGCCTGGGGGAAGGTGGCATCCCTCCCTCCCTCCCTCCCTCCCTCCCTCCCACTGCTTTTGGAGCGCTCGTGGCTGTAACTGTTGGACAGCAAAATCCTGTCTGCTGTTTCATAATTAGAGGGTTATGGCCTGAAAAAAAAATCACAACTGGATGTTTTTAATACGAGCTAAGTCATCATGCTCTAGTGATTTCTAGATGTTTCTCTTGCTAGCCTCGCTTCAGTTTTAGAGCATCCCAGTGCTCCAGTGTCACAACTTCACAACTCCAGTGTCACAACTCCAGTCTGAGTGACAGCAGGCCTGGTAAGGATTGGTTTGATTTCTGTGTAGAGGCTCTGGTGGTGTCCTCGCTGCAGAATCTGGCCCGCTGTTAATTTAACACTTCGTTAACTTTCAAAGTGTTAATAGGATGACAGCTGATGTTTACGAAGGATACTGAAAGGAAATTCAGAACTAAATGTAGTTCTTAGTATGTGCAAAAGGTTTTGTTAATTTATACTGTTCCTTGTTCCCAAAACTCTTACAAGATTTTATGGAGGTGTTGGAAAAAAACCCTGTAGCTTAAAAGCCCATATGACCACCAGACAGAGCTGTCTGAGCACAATTGCTCAATAACAATTTTAATACCATTTCTGAGATAAAATCTACAGTCATAAAAAAAATGAAAGCTGGATTTCAGGTGCCTTGCTCTAATCAAGTATTTTAGAAATTTAATTTACTAACTGCAGCACTTTATGTTTGTGAGAAATATTACCTTACACTCATATTCAATTATTTACCTCCTTATTATGGTTGCCGGCAATAAAAAATGGTTTAAAAGTAATAATGAAAGATACTTATTCCAAATTTTCACCTGCAAATGGCTACTAAGGAAGAGTTTTATATTATTATTATTATTATAGATTCTTTTAAATGTTAAAGAATGAACAGAGCTGGGGATGAATTAAGGAATAACAGAGCTAGAAAGATGTCAGAAGACACAAATTCAGTACAAAGGATGTGTTGAAATGGAGCTGTTGGTTTAGAAAAGAAAGCTGTCACAGTCTCTGATAATTTTTCCCTGAGAGAAAATCAGACACCTGTAGTGAGAATATTTTCACTGTTACCTTGTACTCCTCAAGCACAGTACTTCTATCACTAGTATGAGACCATACGCTTTGTATTGAGTTTGCAAGGCCTTGGTTTTGCCATCTGAACTCTTCTTGACGTGCCTGAAGCTGAGATTTTTCCCCCAGAAATTTTTTTTGGTAGGAGGAGGATAGATCAGGAACCTACAGCAAATGACAAGTTACTCCCTTTACACAGACATCCTGCTGAAGGTACTGGCTGTAAGATGCAGAAGATGAGCGGAAGAATGAACATAATGCCAGGAAAAGGGCTGAAACTGGCAACAGTGCATTTAACAATTTAAACTAGACTATTTTTCAGACTTTGTCTGTATAGAAGTTTGTTTTTTTTTTTTTTCTGTAATGGTGTTAGGGAGACATGAGCTGATTGTGTTACAAGAAGGATAAGTACAAAAAATAAAATCCAGTCAAGCAGGCAACATAGACATTTTTTGAGAAGTTTCAAAAACTGGGAAGTGGTGGGAAGAAAGGAGGCATACAGAATTAAAAGCAACATAGGAAGTTCTCCATTTAAAATAAGTCAGTAAAATATTAGCAGTAAAGAAAAAAAAAAGAACTGTCCATATGGATGACTCAATAAATTATCTTGAAAATTACTAAAATATCACAGTGACTGAAATGTTTGCATTGTTATGGTTTTAGGATGTCTTAAACATTTCTTGCTTAACAGAAATGCCTACAGTAGATCTCCACTGAGCTGTAACTACTGCTTGTCCTGAAAAAGGACAAGGTGTTGGTGAAAATGGATCTCTTACTCATGTCCTCAAGGGTCAGGAGTGAAACAGACTTTTTCTTCTAGAGCTCCCTGTAGCTGTAGAAAATTCAGTCCACAGTTCTTCCTTTGCCTGTTGACAGTCGGGAATTTGGACACCACACATAGCTGAATCTGCCATATTGGTCTAATACACGGCTGTGGTCTCACTTGTCACTTCTAAATATCTTTTTGGATGAAACTGCACCTAAAGCAACTAAGGCAAGGGACAAGCAGGATGAAAACAGTTACTTCACTACAGCAAATTTATTATAAAGGTACTACCAAGATACAAATGTGCTAGTTAATGCTACGCTGGGATTTGCAGCTGCCAGGATTTACTGGAGGCTATCCTAATCAAGCAGAAAGGGCCAAAGCAGGGGATCATGTACTGTCCCGTAGCCCAGGCAGTGCCTGACATGTCTTTGACCATAGTTCCATCGTGAAATCCCAGTCCCCTCCTGGTCAGGGCTGTAAGAATTACATGGGTGTCAAGGGGAAACCAGACACCAGCAGCAGAATTTTACTTCAGTTAATCAATTGCTAACCAACACAAATTGCTGATTACTCTTCTAACTGCTGGGAAAGAGGAGCACAGACAACTAAGCAAACACATAAACATCTCTCCTCCCCCCACCAGCAACTCTGCTTGCTGTATTTTCTCCACCAGGTACATCCAGTTCTCCAAAATTTCACTGGAGAGGGGACAGACAGTGGGGAAGCTGAGCTGATAGGCATATAGTTTACTGCTCTAATGCATGGAGATTACTGCTGCTCTAACTGGAATATTTTACTACTGCCCTTTGGCCTGTGGCTCCCTCTCACACACACCTGAGCAGGGCCACAAGCTCTTCAGTCTCAATGGTTGTTTGATGCTTAATGGGATTTCCTTGTGCTTTTCCCATTGGTCTAGGTTTTGAAGGGAAGAGCACTTAGCCAATGAATGAAAACTCTCATGTCACCTTCCCTCAGGGTGAGAGCAGACCCTGATCTTCAGAGTTTACTAACACACAGTCACAGTGACTGGCTACTGTATTCTAAATACTCTGACTGCAAACTCTAAAATCACTTGCTACTTAAATTTATGTTAGCTGTAAAGGCTTATGTAATGGGTTTAAAACATAAGTATTTCCCCTCTTCCAGGCATGCCCGAGAAGTCTGGTCATTGCTATAAAAATAAATATTTCTATATACATATAAATATACATATTACATAAGAAGAATCAAGTGTCTTGGAAAGATTCATTAAGTGTTGAGACAGCTGGGCACTGATCAAGAAAACAACCATCCCAGGCAGCTGTCTGACAAACAGCCTCCTTTTGGGACGTGACACAAGGATCCTTCCTCCTTGCTTCTGTTATTCAAAACACACATGAAATAGGCTGCTTAGGTGGTATGGGCTGCTTTCATATACAGCTTAACCCTCATTCATAAACACTGCCTCATAGGTCTGAGTAAATTAAAGCTGAAATAGATCTTTGTTTGTATTTTAGTGTTTCCTTTATGACTCATTCAGATTTTTATTTCTGTACAAAGTGATGTGAGACCAAATAAAATAGCATATAATCAAACTGTCAAAGGTTGTACCCCTAGGGTGATCTTCAGTTTCATAATGATGAGTTGTATTTATTTTTCCCAAGATTAAAATGAAAAGAACTAATTGTTTCAGACCTAACAAAATGCTCAGATATTTCAGTGAAGAGTTCAAGACTACAAATTATGAAATGTTATTCTCATACCCCCATTGCTGATGATACTTAAGAATGCATTGCTATGCATAATAGTACATTCACTCAGTCTGCTGAACTGTACAGTACTAGGTCTTGACCTTCATGTTGCAGACAATTTTTGTACTTTTGCTTTGTATTCCCCTAATATTTTTATTTTAATTTTTACTTCTCCAGGGACTACCATCCTGTTAAGATTTTTCCAAATATTTTTTAACAAGTGGTAAAAATTGTTCTTTCTCATTATAAAGGTCCTTTTGAAGTTTTCAGTTATAATTCTATCATGTTTTATGACTTTGATGCCTTTTACTTAGCCTCTTAATTTTTCATTATTAGAAAATTGATTTTAACAAACATTCAATAAGAACTATTCTTTCAGATTTAATGAACTGCCAGTAATTAAGTTTATGTTTTTGGTATTCTAAGAACCCATTCTGCCTTCCCAGACTTCTGGTGCATACAGAATGACTCATTTGTGTATGGTTTCTCTCACCTTATTAACTATTCAACAGACCTGACAGTTATTGTGAGATTTCCATTTGTTATTTAATACTGTAAGTCAGAAATGTATGTGTTTGTTCCTGGTGTAAGAACTGTAGTAGTTTATTTTCTTTCTTGATGTGTATAGCCAAAGAATCTATCAAGTAAAAAATGGAAGTCACATACCTACTTAGAGAAAAATAGAACACAGTTATAAAAAGCAACTGAAAAAGTAATTTTTCTGTCTATCCTAGTGACCTAAATAATTCCTGACAGGTATTTGTCTAACCTTTTCTTAAAAGCATCAAGTAACAGAAATTCTACATCACTGCACTCCATTGGAAACCCGATCAGTCTTTCCTTTAGAATGGTTTTCCCAGTGTCCCATGCTGCCCTTGAAGCCTGTTATTTGAGAGTAATATATCTCTTTTCTCATCATACCATCTATTTACTTATTCAAAGACTACTATGATATCTACTCCC
Organism: Passer domesticus; assembly: GCF_036417665.1. Classification (NCBI taxonomy): domain Eukaryota; kingdom Metazoa; phylum Chordata; class Aves; order Passeriformes; family Passeridae; genus Passer; species Passer domesticus. The sequence continues at coordinate 28,900,115 of NC_087476.1, read as the reverse complement.
TTTTTTTTCCCAAGACTTAACAACCTCAAATGCCTTCCTCAGCAGCCATAATTTACCAGACCTATGGCCAGTTTCATTGCTTTTCTCTGGACTCTGTAATTGCTTTACGTCTTTCCTGAAGCTTGATGGAGTACTTGAGCTGAAACCTTACTTCTGCATTAAGCAGGATGGAAGAATTACTCCTACAGGTTATATTCCTGTTGACAAATCCCAGTAGGATATTAGCCTTGTTTGCAGCAGCTTAATAACACTGAGTCACACAGAATTTGCCATCCACTCTGAATCCCAGATATTTTCCTGCAGAACTTCTACCTACATAGTTGTTTACTTTCTTGCACTAAATAGATGATGAGTTCTGCAAACATGCAGAACTTTACATTCCTCTTACCTGAACTGTATCTACTACATCTGTAAGATTTATTGACAAGATGTATATACTTCTGAATTCAGTGTTTACAGATACTCATTGAGGAGCAATAACAAAACATTATAATAAAATCCTATCATGGAAGTCCAGCTTTCAATTTCATTGCTTATGCTGATACCAATACAGCTTTCAGCTATTGGGAAAAAAAAAAAAAAAAGGAGAATCAGTTAATATATCTGGAAGGGAACACCATTAAGGTTAGAAGGCTCAGTGTCAAGATTTTTTTTCTTCTTTTTATTTCACAAAAAATTGCTGAAGTGACAGCCTTGGGCAGCTAAATCTTCTTATTCATCTACAGAAAAATTCTGCCTGAACAGTGGGAACATACACTTCTCCACTAATGTGTTTTGAATCTTGACCCTGGAGAAACAACTCCTTGTAGTACGACATCAATTCATTTTCCATATGCACTCAGTTCCTGGTCAATCTCTCAGGACTGCCTATGGCAAGGATTTTGGAATATGGACAATGGTTCTGTGAGGACCATCTCTTTGCACATTTTTAGGGCTGATGTGCACAGAAACCTTGCACTATTTTAACTATACTGATGCAGTTGAACTGCTGTGACTTTTTAGTATGGACCCACTGTATTTTTACCATCAATCTAGCCACAATGCAATGCAGCATGGACACTCTCTTGATTTAATCCTACATTATTAGATTCCATATTTGCATGGTCAATACAGTTTAGGGGTTTCAACTCCCCTCCCTCTGTGAATTCCCCAGCCCTGCTCTGCACCCCTTTTCACTTTGCCACCCTCCTTTACCACGATGGGACTGCATTGCAAAGTACATCAGTGCTAAAATTAGAGGAGTTAAAAGCACCAGGTTTTGGTGGGCTCCACTGGTCCTATTTGTATCACAGCCATGCAAGAGTTGCCAAGAAAAAACTGAAAGGGGGTAACTTGGAATGCCTGGTGACAAAACATGGGTAAAAGAGGCAAGTAGTGATAACCTTCTGAAACACATTCCCTGCTGCAAAACTTTTAATATCATGCTGCTGACTGACTCTCTAATCCACCTGTTAAACTGCACAGCTGGGGGGATGGAAATCAGGATCAAAGTTTTACTTCAATGAATAGTTAATTGTGCAAGAAGAAACAGCAATAAAAATGACAGGGACTGAAAAAAGATGACCTCCACAGAACTGAATAGTTTAGCAGCCTGGTGGCTGCAAACCTGTTTGAAATCACACCAGTGAACCATTTGAAAACTGCCATTTTTACCACTGGGTACAACAGGTAGGGACTATCTCTTTCCCAAGAAAGACGTGATCTGGCTTTCATGCATAATCCAAAAGCCCTGAGCAGAGTCACATGCCTTACTCTGACCTTCAAAGGGCAGAGTTTATCCCCACTTCCTTTCATGGTGTTTTCTATAGAGTGGTTCAATCAGCTCCTTACTCAGAAATACGACGAGTTTCATCAGGCCCATTGTCAGTATCTGGCTTTACTGCAGAGGCTGACAGTGCTGTGTGAAGATATCAAAGTCCATTTTAAATGCTTCCTGCTGCAGGGAGCCTATATTCTCAAGGTACATTAGTCTGCACAACATGCTGTACAGTGGACTGTTTCAGTACCCAAGCTAGGTATTTCTACACTGGAAGTCTGAAGGACAAAACCATAACATAAACATACCTTTCCCCAGGTGCCTCTCCCCTGTGAGGCATTGAACAGGGACTCTGGATATCCAGTTCCATCGAAATGATCTGATTCTCTTAACCAGTGGGATGTCTAAAAATGTAAAATTACACCAACTTTCTTGCACAATTACATTTTCTTTTTATGGAACAAAAATTAAGAATTTTTGAAATTTAAGACTTAAGAATTTAAGTCGTATGCTTTTCCATAAGATTTAGCATCCTAGAACTGTGATACTTAAAGATAGGTGGCAAATTTTTACTGAACGAGTGAGAGACTAATGCTCTAACAGAGCTATACCTCTGAGATCTGGGTTTTATAGATGACATTGAAATAAGGGCATAAGCATATAAAGTGGGACATAACCAGGATTTAGGAACTGAAATACAAAACACAGATGCCTGAAATATCTAATTTGCTGCTGCCTACTTATGTCTGAAATCTGCAGAGCTCTATGTTTTCCAAATCAAAGCTCTCATGGCACCTGAAGCTCTACTTTGGAATTTACTAAAAAGTGAAGGACTGATCTTAGACTAAGTCTTATCAGACTTCACAAAATAGATTATTCTCTACTATGTTTGCAGAAAGGCTTCATATACTCTACCAGAGCAGACCTATTGTACTCTGTTTTTCTAATAAAACTGATACGCAGGGTGTGATTTCAAGAGTTAAAGCAGTCAGTCACAATAGAGGTTACAGAAGCTTCCCTTCCCACACCTGTCAGAGGGAATTTTAACTCTTACCTTCCATAAAAGCATTTCACACAATAGCCGTACATTAATGGGTGTTTGGAGTGGGAGGTGAGGAGAGAAAGAAAAGGAATCATCCCATTACTGCTGAGGCTATTCCACTTTGCATATAGTGAGTCCAGAACACCTGAAGTATGACCATAACTCTTAAACAGTGGCTTAAAAACCAGATCTTGCCAAAAAGTAAAATATCAAGATATTTATTTGAGGGAAATGAAGTTCTCCTGTACCCCAAGCTAGCCTATACCCACTATCACACTCCATACACTAATGAAACCATCTACAGCTTTGTTTGTAAAATTTATTTTACAGTTACAGATTGTTTTTGATAAATAGTTCAATAATCTTTAAAAAAATATGAATGCTGTGAGTAGGGGCTCCATGGCTTCCTATAATAAAAGAGTCTGTTATCTGCTAAGACAAAAAGCATAGCTTTAAAGCAATCCAGACAATAATTAAAAATAGGTTAAAAGTTACAAAAATGTTCTCCTTCCTGCCCTTATTTTACTGATGTTTTCATCTCCAGTTGTGCTTCCATCCACAGTTCCCAGTGGAGTTAACAGAAGGACTGAGTGTGTTCTGCACAGAGGGTGAGGAATGAAAGGATCTGGTGAGAGGGCACCTTCCCCTTTTCAGTGATATCTGGTCAGTAGTAGGAAATCCTAATTTTATTACAGTGCTCAAGCACAGAATTACTTGTAAAAGAGGCTAGGATTGAAACATGCCTGAAACTAACTACATTAAGTATGTTTCAGAATAGGCCATATTGACCCCTGGCATTTGATAACCATGTCAGTAAAAAACAGTTTTAAACAGCAAATCTCCTTAGAGGTCTGATGTTTCTATTGGCAAAGTTAATTATTTTCTCTCACATGATAGTCTTTCAAGGGGAAATACCATATTAGAGAAGTTAATCAACATTTGATTTGATTGGTCCTGTTGCAAGGACCAGTACAAGTATTCCATTTCCAATGCTGTCTATATCACAGCTTGCTTTGATGCTAAATACACTTAAAATAAATCATGCCTTCATATATATTACAGAATTTTTTTTCTTCATTGACATGCAATGTGGTACGAATGAAAACTAACAATTACCATCCCCCTCTGCCCAATTTCCAAAGAAATCTCTTAGTCTGTCATTTTGAAGAGTTAAGAATAGTTTGTTTGGCTCATTAGCTCCAATTATAACACACTGCTGCAGCAAATACAATGACGAACCCTTAAGCATTTGTGTATTGTAAGGTGAAATTCAACTTTAATGAAGTAGACAGGTTTCTAAGAAATAGTGAGCTCTACTGGAGACAGAGCTGCATGCTTTGTCTTTTTTATTTAATATTTTATTTAAATAAAAACATTAAAAAATTACAAGTTAGTTACTGCGCCTGAGGGTTCCCAGGAAACAAGAAGACACAGTGACAAACAACAAATCAAGAAAGCGATAGCAGCAAGCCATCCGAATCCCAAACTGTTTAAACTCATGGATTTGAACTCTTTTCTTAGTTGAGACTCTTCTTAATGTCTGAAGTAATTTACTGAGCAAACATCCCAGTGATGAAAAACTGTCTGATCAACCAATTGAGTATGCTGACACTTTCACCTATATATATACTAGCAGAATACACTACTTTTTCATTACTCTTGAAACAAAAGTAGGAGTCATCTGATTAAATGTGGATTACCTATACAAAGTCGATAGTTATAAATGAGCTACCCGACTAGACTAATTTTATAATCAGTGAAGAGAAACACTCACTTTAGGGTCTGATTCACCTTGTGATTCATTTTGTGTTGAGGAAAGCAAACCACATATCATCCATAAAGCCTGCTGGAGGCCTTAAGTGTGCTATGCTAAATTCTAGCACATAGACAACTGACATATGTTATAGATTATTATGTTTACATAGATGTATATGTCACTGTTTTACTGAAAGAATATTAGACAATAATAATATTTACAGTGTCATATAGCTTTTCGTACTCTGTTACTGTAATTCTGTAAAAACAAAGATGTGTTAAACCATTACCAAGGAAGGAGTAATTTTTCTAACCTGTAAGCTATATTGACTACAAAGAGAAATACCAACCTCATTTGTTTGGATATCTTTTTTTTCTGTTGGATATATTCTGTCAATCATCTGTAGTTTACAGATGACTATAAACAATATATTTTAAAAATAAACTATTAGGAAAAAAAAATCAACCAAACAAGACACCAGCTTAGTCTTACATAAATCAAATTAAATCTGCTGCAGATTAATTACTATTTTATCCAAAATTAATTTTATATACTTTGCAATTATACAGTGCTCTAAGGAACTTCAAAATAATCCCCATATGAAACTACACACTATTTTAGCATTTAAAAGTCCCTAGCAGTTTTCTTAAACTTTATGATGATACATGGATTATGCTACAGTTTTAATAACTGTATTAAGGTAATAAGTTAATAAAATTGCAATAATTTTACAGAGAAGCTTCCTGCCATTCTCTTATTTACATGCTAAGCTGGCTCCCCCAATTAAATCCAAAAGTCCTTCAGTGGTTCCTCTGACACCCACCCTCACTGACTTTGCTGCCCCAATGTGCTGTGGATGAGCACAGCCCTTAGCAGCCAAAGTTGGAAGAACAGTGTTACATGCAGAGTAACACTCTGAAGGTTATTTACCTAGAACGAGTTACTCTTTACATACATAAAAACAGTCAGATGATGTTATAAATACAAATTTGCTGGTTTTCCTTTCTTTCTCTTTGCTACATGAAAGTCTCTGCTTTCAATTTTGCCATCTTCTGAAATACAATCATCTTTAACATTGCTAAGAAGTACCAGAAATATTGCCAATATTCATAAAAAAGGATGTGACAGTAAAATCTGGAGTAGCATTTGGTATTGAAAAATCCAGTCTGTGTAAAAATGAGATTTTAAGGGCTAAACTGAAAAATACATAGAACATTTTTGCAGATGAAAATGCTTAATAAATGATGATTTGAATGCACATTTCCATCATAAATATTATCTATCTAGCAGAGGCAACTGCAGTAGAGAAAACCTGTTCCATGCTCACTGCTGCTGCACTATTCACAGGACAACAGACAACAGAAAATAAACCAATTACAGATTAGTCTGGCTGCTACATGAGAGCTTACCAGTAGCTACTCACTCATGAATAAGAAGTGTCTTCATGCAAATTGGAGACCTACCACAAAATATTAGTGACAGTCTAGTGAGTACGTCCAAGGTTCTATGAAGCAACATGCAAACATTTATGGAAATACGGATTTCTTCATCATTACATTTTGTTAATGGACTACAAATTTTAATCCTGATGACTTTGTTCACTGTTTCCCACACAGGACTGAACAGTGAGAGGAAAACACCCCACCAGGGTTGTCACTTTATATTCCAGTCACACTTGGGGACATGGCTTCCCAGCCATGGCATTTCAGCCTGTTGAGTCTAAAGAAGTAACTGTTGTTATTCTGCACTCAAAGCCAACATCTTCCACTTGAGACACAATTCCAAAAAAATTAGTGTCAGATGAGAAAAGCATTAATTCGTTTTCCAAGTAAATTGGTTATCTAATTTTAGACAGCTTGTATTGTTTCTGTGTGCAATGCTGCAGGCAAGGGAAGTCTTAAAAGGAAAAAAAAAAAAAGGGGGAGGAGAGATATTCTGCTACTGAAATATGGGCAGAGCAGGCTACTTAAAAAAAATGTCACAGTTCCTTTTTTGGCAGTGTCCCTAGCACAAGTGGATTATATCTGCATTTCAGATTTTATTAAAAAAAAAAAAAATCAGTACCTCTCTGTTATGAGGAAGGCTTAAGTATATTTATTTAACTCAATTGAAAAGCAATTCTTGATAGTATTGTGTGATTCTTTTGTGAACCATATGACAAATTAATTTTTTCCTCCCATAATACATTATGCCAAACTAGAGCAAAACTTGAGATACATTGTATATAGAGACCAGATCTGAAATTAATTCTAGTTTCATGACTTCACTTAAGTGATTTTTTATGTACATATTTCCTTCCACCTAATCCAAATACCACTTGCAACGTTTTATTGAGTGCCTTTATAAAGTATTTTCAAGTTTTCTTTCATTAATTGTTTAGAGGAAGGACTACCATAATGAACCAAATTATTTATTTTGTCTCTCATATGAATATGACTATTGTGCATGTTGCACAAATAAGACATTATTAAAAAACCCCAAAACTACAAACCAACAAAACTGGCAATTAAGTGGTCTTCACTGCTGGTTTACAATTCTAGTAAATTCTAGTACAATTTTAGAAACTAGTAGATCCATTATAAAAGTACCAACTATAAAGTTAGCATTTAGCAATTCCTTCCTGACCTGGAAACATAAGGCTATCTGAAAAGTAAAATTATAGTTTTCTAGCTCTCACTAGAAGATATAGTTATGAAACCAGTGAATTTACCAGGTAATTCCCTTTAAATACACCCTCTTCCAAGACCCACCCGGCAAAAAAAACAAAACCAAAAACCCCAAATCTCAACACGCCCCTCCAAAACCACAAAACAAAGAAACAAAAAAAGCTAAACCAAAATCCTTACAGTTATTATATTTTATACTATTGAATTTCAGTAAATTCAGTGAAAAAAATCAAGAAGACACAAGACGCAGCTGAAGATCTCTATCTGAAGTAGCCTATGTAATCTAAATAAATTTTTTATATAAATTGCTTTTATCTACATTTTCTCATTGTGTGTAATGAATAAAGCAGCTTTAGTGCTAGGATATGAAGAAAAAGAATGTGTTCATATTTTTTATCTGTGGATTCATATTTAAAAATACATCAGAATTGTATATCATATGTGAAATGTGTACGTGTTATGTGAAATGAAGCCAAGTTACGGGAAAACAAATGTCCTTTATTACAATTCCATATGCATTTTTCACAGGAATAGAAGTGTTATTCATGGAGTCTTGACTAAACTCTAATATGGGAACATCTGCAAATCTAAATTTGTCCTGCAACTTGAATAATGCTATTTTTATTTCTCTGAAGGAATTGTTAAATTGTTGGAGATGGGCACAGGAGAATCCATGCTTACATTTCATTTCGTTGGCTAATTAATCACATCCCTAAACATTCCCCTAAAGTGACTATTCCAGCCTTTAGATACGGAAACTGATATAATGGAGTAATTGACTTACTTGAAGACATCAAATGTTTTAATAGCAATAAAGCACTAATATAATTAAAAACTGAGCTTCCAGTTTCTCAAATGGAAAGAAGCTGCTAGTCATAGCCCTTTACTAAAAGGACATTACTGGAATCATGTCAGAAGCAAAGTTCAATCTGACCTCTATGCTAGTGAGAGCCAATATTTCAGGTTTGCAGAAAGAAGAAAACAACCTTTGTTATTCCCTGAAATGCAGGAAACTACCTCCCATTATAGCAGCACTTACCAACCTGGCCAGCTCATGGGCAGCTCATTGACACACGCTGCAAGCAAAATCATAATTTACTCATCTATTTAATATCTTGTGAATCTGATAGCGTAGGAGGGTTTCATGGACAATATTTTTCATGTGAGTTGTGTGTCAGGTTTATTAGATGAGTAATACAGCATTTATTTTTTTCTAGTTTATGGCCACTGTAGCATATAATATACATAGCCTTCCAATTTTGGAGTACCTGGTCATGAAGACATTTTGCAAGCCCCAAACTGTGGCATGTTGTTATTTCCAGCTGATCCAACATGAGAGACTATTGATTGCAGACAGACAAATTCCGTGCATATTTCCCACTTTTCATATCTCTACTGACTTCACTAGCCATGTTCCAACTAAATGATGGGATGAGACATCAGTACACAGCAATGCTCCTGCTGTCCTAGGCTGTCTCATGAAGGGAGAAACAAACTTAGAAGAAAATGATAAGTATTGCCTGACATGAATAACCAAGAGCTCAGGACTACAGGGGCTGTAAAAAAAGGTCTTCCCCCAATATGTGGATATATACAAAGATGCTATCAGGAAGATAAATATATTATTTAAAATAATTTTAATAACTTTGTTTTAATAACAGTGTAGAAAGAGCTGAAACTGTTTCTTTTCCAAGTGCTATGAAGCATAATAATACTTAGTAATGTAGGCCTTGCATCAAATAAGAAAAGCCCTATTGTTTAAAAAGAATATTTTAAAAAATCAGTTTTTGACATGATGTATACCTTTGGCAAGATTCCAAGGCAGACTTGTGTTCTCCAAAACTGAAATATATGTATAAGCTCTGTTCTTGAGGTAAATGAACCTTTCAAGATCTGCTGCATTCCAGAGCCTCTTCCCCAGCACAACATTCAAGTTAATTTCATATTTGATGACCAACAGATGATGTGAATGCCTGGGGGCAACAGTGGCCTATCCACGCTCCTCCAGCTGGCTCATAATGGATTTTCAGTCTAGTAAACACCATTGTTCAGTCTCAGTTCTGCAGAACTTCACTGAAAAAAAATACCATCCCGTATTTGTCTTGGAAAACACAAGAAATGAGAAAATTAAGACTGAAAATTACACTGTGCATCTGATTTCTCCCTTTCTAAGTAATGCAGTTCTAGTCCTGGGTTCCTCTGATCCTGGGGATGGACATCTTATGCAGGTGCATGCTTTCCTTTTAAATCTGAAACTCTGAATTTTAGTTTATAGAGGATTAAAATAATGGATCAAAGCTCTTACAGTCTGATTTTAGAAGATCACAGGTAGCCTTAACACTTCGTTTACCTGTAGGTATTGGTACATTTATCTAGGGCAGTGATGAGCTATATGAATTAATTATAAAGAAAAGATGGCCACAGTTATTCACTGCAGTGAGACTATACATTATTAATGAGGCTGCTATGCAAATTAATCAGTCAGTAAAAAAAAATATATGAACTCTTTGCCAAAAACTTGATGCAAATCAACATCTGGTTCAGTCATGGAGGAGAGGCAGTCCCATCTGGCTGAAAGTAAACCATCAGATTTTAAAAAACTTGAAAATCAGAAAGGAGTCTTTAATTTCAATCTTTCCTATAAGGCAATCAGTCCTGAGGACCAAAAAATTATGATGTTAAGGCTTGAACTACTCAAACTGAAAGACGGTTATTAAAAAAGAAAAAAAGAAAAAAGAAACTAGTATAACATTGGGCCTGCTGGAAATGTTGTTTAAACTACTGAAGTTGAAAAACTCAGCTGTGCTTCCATGGATAGGTTCATTTTGATGAGCTTCTTGATCCCTGAGTTAAAAATCTTTACAGCTGATGCAAGATATGTGGACAGACAAAATGCAATTACAGGGCACCCCTACTAGAAAGGGTTAATTTTTAAAAGCATTCTATGATTCCCAGTCCCTATTTCCTTTTCTCAAGAACCAGATATTTGCCCAATCTGCACCCCTGAACAGCTCATGTTTTCACAACAGGATTCCTTTTCACCTCACTTCCAGTTAAACAGCTCACACAAACGTTTTGTCGCCTCCTGAGCTTGATTATGGCCCTGAGCAGACATTTAACTTTCATCAATAATGTTAGACAGAAATCCATAGTATTTTCTTCTCAGATTCCTCACAGGTTTCAATGATTCCCTTCTCATTTACTGGGGAGACAAATCAGAGACCTGGGCTTTGGTGCTCTCAATATTCTCCTATTGATGGGCTGGTGGATGTCTAGACAGTTGTTGTGCATCTGTACTGCATTATAACACAGACAAGATATATCTTGTATATGTAGATGGAAAGTGACTCATTTAGCTGAATCTTGACTCTTCTGAAAAGAGAATAATGAAGAAATTTCTCTATGTTAATGTATTTAACTCTAATGTGCTTCCTATATATGAAGTGCTTACTTTTAATTTCAAAAATGCAGCACTAAGGAAAAGTCATATATTGTAATAATTTTGCCAAAAAGCATATACTGATTATTTACCATAATTTTCATTGTACACTTTTATATTCAGTTGTAGTTTCAGAAAGGTTTTTATTTATGTTTTCAAAGATGCATACCCTTAATATATTTCTATTTAAAAAATATCTTCTGTGAAAAAAAAGTATTAAAAAAAATCAAATTAGGAAGATAGGAAACAATATAGAATTATATAGTAGTGTAGACTTATGAAATTTCTTTTGAAAAATCATTCTTCTAATAATTTCTGTCTCTAAATCACTCCTTTCAGATGAGGGACTGGCCTCATATGTCAAGATTGCAGATTGTGATGCAAAGGATGGTGTCAAACAGGGAGTGGCTTTTCCAACAAAACTACAATATTACTTTAAAATATTGTACAAATTATTTCAGATAAATTATTTATTTCATGTAACAAGGCTATAATTCTATCCTATATACAGATATAACTTTCATTTGCTAAGTCAGAATCAGTGTTCCTGCTCCTGGTGCTAGTACATCACATATGTTCCTGTGTTATATGGATTGTTAACCTTTGGAGGTGTTGGAGGCTTACAGAAAGTAAAAATTCTCTCCCTAATAATACCCCTTAAGCAAAACTAAATGCCCAAGACCACTAAACACTGTACAAATATAAATGCTTCCAGATTTGCTGCAGACTTCATTATCACATTTTAATCATAGGTAATGAAAAGAAACTTAACCAATTAACTAACTTTCAGACAAAATAAATTAATTTATATTATTTTCTATAGCACTGTCTTTAAAGCCTAATCACAAAGTGGTTATATGGTTAAACAAAGAATATAACTCAGTCCTATGACTGAATGGATTAGAAAGCATTGGTACATAGCTGTATCAAACCAACTACATTGATCCCACAGTTGTTGTATGATTTAAGTACCAAATTAGCATAATTAATTTATTTTTCTCCACTAGCCCTTCCAGAAGAATATTATCAGCAAAACAGAAATAAGAAGGCCATGATGAAAAATAGATGACAAATTCCACTTCAAAATGGATAGAGGCAATTTCCTGTATAGGTAAATCCAGACCCAAACACTTCAGCTCTGCCTGATATTTCCAAAAAACATCTCATGTTGATTATCTCCTAGCAATTGTTTAAGAATTGAAAACAATCAGTTAAACTTCAAGTAATTTATGCAGGAAATATATTGAATGTGTGAACTGTGCAAATCTATCTGCTTCTGTAGAAGTCTGTAGTGAAGTTTTTTCTTCTGCTACAGGGAATGTGCATTATGCTTTAGCTAAACATAAACATTTCCTATTCTGTAGTAGCGTCACTATAATATTTTCAACATCACACATGAAAGGTAGGTTATTACCATACTTTACAATAAGTTCTCATAACAGGGAGTGATTTTTTGTATGGGAATATTTAACTCATTGTCTTATCTCCAAGACATTTACATTTCCTTTGCCCTGGACATATGAATGAATAATGTCTGATATGAAAAATTCATTTCAGTAAAGGAAAAAAGAGACAATCCAAAGTAGAAAGGCTTACCTTCTCAGACCCTTAATTTGACATGTAATCACAAGTTTAAAGACTTCTCAGACTGTAGTATCTTTCCATTTTAAAGAAGGAGAGAAAATCCTCATAAAATATTAGAGGATGATGGCAAAATGAATGAACTATATCAAGTGGATACTTTACAAACACCTATTGTTTTCAGATGGACCTCTCTTTCTGTGCAGATTCCTTTTTTAGGATCACACAAATACACACAAATGGTTATATAACTTTATTACTTAGGAATTGACATTTTTCTCTGGTATTGTTTTCCCTTAATCCATCTGAAGTGTACAATCCTGTATTTTTTCAGATTAACTACTCACCTAGATGATGTCATCACCTCTTCTCTAGTTTTGCTAAAGGCTACTTATATTCACTATATCCTCCCTCTATGAATTTAATCATTCTCAGTAGAAATAAGTCTAATCAAAACATCACTTAAATTATTGGAATACTGGTATGTCCTTAGGATAACTACATTTACATTCAGTAAATATTTTTAACCTCTAAGTTTCACTGTCTTTTGACAACTACTGTGAAAAAAAAAAAGGTTCAGCCACTTTCAGAACAGGATTTTAATTTTAACTGCTTTAAACTATAGGTAACGATAACAAAAAGACAGTAAGTATGTTGTTGTAGTTCTGGATTGAATCTACGGGATACTTATTTTGTACACATGCAACATGCACTATACTAAACAAGCTATACATGTAGATATATCTTTATTGTTGTTGAAAGGTCATTGTTTTCAGTCAGCTTGAACTCCCAGTCAAGGCCAATTCACAGTCCTTCATCCTGTCACCATACCTCTGCTTGCACTCAAAGATGTGAGCAACCTCACTCAAGTGCCAAGTGTGCAGGCCCACAGGCCCATGTTTTTGTGTTTTCCAAGTTGAGATGCCGTTGTAGTGGAAGATTGATTTCCCTCCTGTTATTTCAAGCATGTATATAATTTATTTTAAGAATACAGTGATACTACTTCTGTGAATCTAATTACTTTAAAATAAGTGAAACATTAATAAAACAAAGTTAATTATAGGACATATTTAACTCATTGTCTTGGTTCCCAAACATTTATATTTACTTTGCCCTGGACCCATGAAAGAGTAATTTCTGATATGAAAAATTACTTTCAGAAAAGAAGAAAAAAGACAATCCAAATAGAAAGGTTTACCTTCTTAATCCCCTTAATCTGACATGTAATTATAACAAGATTAAAGACATTTTAGAGCAGGACAGCTTTCCAATCTTTATATCCTAACATGAAGCAGAATCTGGCAATGGTGGCTGTTCTGACATTCTTCTGTGTTTAGTCTTTCATGACACATCTGGAACAAGATATCTGCTTCTCCAATCTTCAGGTTGGGACACCTAAAATTAATTTGATTGAGAATTTTTTATGTGATGGTCTGTATTACTGTCTGTTCCACCTCAGTGGAAAGACATTTAAGCTACTAGAACCAAAATTACAAACCTGAACACTTTGGAAACTGCAGGGTAGAAATTCAGGTACCACCCCGTGCCTGTAACAAGGCTTGATCCACAAGCCTGATGGAAATAAAGGGGAAACTCATGGCCATGTTGTGCATTAGAGAACTTCCTTGGGAACCACTGTATTAGGCACTTGTCAGGCTTGTGAACACCTTTAAGAATAAGAATATTTTTGCAACTGCAAAATCTCACAAACGATTCCCAGGAAAGCAGAAGCATGGGAACCTCATTCTGGCACTGGAAAGCAAGAATATGGCAATATTTTGTAAGTGTCCAGGAAGGAATAGGCAGAAGTCAGTCAAAGGCAGATAACTCTGTTAGTAATGAAAATAGATAGAGCAAGAGTGACTTGTCTTCCTCTGCATCCTAAAGGCTACACAGTGAGGATTCTGCTATGAATAAAAATGCAAAAAAAATATGAAGCTTTTAATATCTTCTTCAAAAAAAAAAAGGAAATCTCCATTTGCTCTCAGCTCTCAGATTTGTAGCAGTTCAGCATGAAGCACTTTCTTCAAAGTATCAGTGTAACCCTTTACACATTATTGCTATAAAAGGGACCTGCTGTTCTACTGTTTACCTTTCTTTAGGAGTGCCTCCACATTGGCTCTGTACTTGAACACACTGCCTTCTTAAAGAGGATTTTATTTAAAAAGAAATAAATGTACGTCTTTATTATTCACCCAAACCATGTTCAAAAATTGAAAACTGGAATACAGTTAATGTATATAATAAGACCAAAGTTGGTCACATGAGAGTCACCTATATATTTGTCCATGCAGCAACAGGAGACCTGCCTCAAATACTGTGTATCTATTATCTTGCACATACACTATGCACTCTGTTTACATGAACATTACTCCACAGCAAATCTAGGCCACATTTAAAACTACATATTTTTGAGATATATAAATTTACATATATATTTGTGTACATGTATACAAGGTTGTAAAGAAAGTGTGAGCCCAGGTATAGCACCTAAACCAATGAAAAATGCAACAAAATACTTGCTTTGGCAACTGCATCTGTTTTATGTCTCAATCTTGTAACCATTTTCTTACTGTTGATATTAAGTGGCTTGGTAAAACATTTGTTCTTGTTAGTAATTTTTAAAACAGAGGTTTTGTAGATCTAACCTTGACTACAGTCATGGTTGTGCTAAGCTGAGTGCCAAAGACTAGAACAGGGATCAGAGTTTTCGTATTAGGAAGCCTTCAGCAGTCAGGATGCAGATTCACAGGGTGCTGATGTAAAGTCACAGAAGTACAGCCAAACTCAGCATCTTAGAGTACAGTTTTTTACATGTTATCTGTTCCATTATATTTGTAGTAATTTTACTATGACTTCATTCAGTGTGCTAATGCTACATTAAATGGAAGAAAAGAGGACATTTTCCTAACTGGACAGCTGCTGGAGATGGTCCATATTTAGGGAAAGATTGTAAGTGACAGTAAAAGAAAACAGAATGGAACTACAGCCCTTAATTTTTGTTTGCTCCATTTTGTTTAATTTGTACCTTTATTTGTTTTAATTTGTTCTTTAAAACATGGTATACATTATTTTACAGATATGCAAAAATAAATTGCTTTAATTATCTTATTTATTTATTTATTTTTTTTAATTGTGGTTACTGTACTCTATGAGATGTCTGTAAACTCGAGCTGTGTCCCTGGTTCATAGGCAGGGGTATGCTGATGGAGCTTCATCTTATTCACTATAGGAATCATTGCTACAAATGTCCACCAGAGAAATCTGTTAGTTCAATCAGGTTATATTCTGGAGGAATGCACCACATCAGTTTCCATTCCAAAACTGCATATTATCTATACAAACTATCTATATTTTCATAATGTATTCATTTCATACTATCATCCTTAACATACAGGAAATGCAAAATTAATTTTACATAGAGAAGGTTATAGAGATCAAGAAGTGCAAAAAATGAGTACCCTGTCTGGAAATTATTTATTAATCGTCCTTTGTGACCAGATATTCAGATGATAATGAGATATGGCATCATCAGATTCCCAGCGTAAGGGAGTCCTGCACCTAGCAGAAGCCAGCTGGTTTTCAGGGAAGATGGGCATTTGGCAGATATTAGAACTGAGTTTGCCCAGAATGCACAATTTCCTATTCCTTAATGGTGAATCAGTATAATCATATTTAGGTATAAACAGATTGACCTGTCAATGAATAGAAACTATTATGTATGGCAGGTAGAATAGGGAAGAAAAAGTTGAAGAAGCAGGAATACGGGATTTTCTATGATAATGGTACAGTGGTCTGAAATCTGAACCCTTCTAAATCCTTTCAGATACAGTTTGGAAGGGGATGGTAAGAGTAATTCAATTTTACTTTTAAATTATTGTAATATCTGTCAGTAATTATGTTCATCTGGCAAACCGAACAGCTAGAAACAGGGAGAACAATAAACAGAAATGACTAGCAGCATCTTTCTGAAAGAGAAGTTCTGAGAAACTGAAAAGAGAACGTATGTGGTTTCCTGGCTGTATTTATTTTCTGTGAGCTTATGCTCTCTGTAATAGTCTGCTATCAGCAAGCCATTCAGAAGGTAGTTCAGATATTTTACTTTGAAAATGAATGATGATTTTATGCTACCTCTGCAGTGCAAAATCCACCTAATGTGTCCATTACACCAGCTATTCCATGTCACTCCTTGTCAGTGTGTCTGACAGGGGTGGTCCCTTTTACACTATTTCAGTTTAAACCATTCTTATCTAGCAACAGAATTTAGAGGGATAAAATAATAAGAGGAAGAAATTTTTGTGTCTTTGTGCCAGAAAGGACAAGTAGTTCTGTCTTCAGACATTTAAAGTTTGATAGAAAGATTGGTCCCCTATCCATCAATTTGGTACCCAGCTCCCAGACAGTCTTGAACCCAGACCAGCTCATTTTTCAAGATCAGAAAAGCTTCCATATTGAGGTGTCAGGGAATATGCCTGAAGCCCAAGAGCCATTTGGAGAAGTCTTAAATGTTTCAAGACTCTGAGAGCATTGGCTTAAAGAGATATTGGACTTGGCAGTGAAGTTTGACAAACATTCATGTTTCATTCATATTCATGTTTCTGCATTACATCCTGCCCCAATCTTCTTTTTGTGCTCCAGTGATCAAAGTTTCCTCTTCCACATTTGTACAATTCCTTCTGGAGCCGTGACACAACCTGCATCACTAGAATGATACAGGCTACAATCAACTTATTTTGGGGAGATAAATCTATACAGTAGCTTTTGTCCAATTACACTTTTCTTTTTCCCTTTAGAAGTAGGCAAGAGATTAGGAAAGACATGACTGTGTCTCTGGGGTTAATTTGTAATTTATGCTGTCTGGAGAAGTCTGTGTATATTTGAGTGACGCTATATTCTACAGAGGCCTGACAATTCTTTTTGTGTAATGTCATCATGTGAAATATAAAGGAAATGAGAACTGAAGTTGCAATTTACCACTGTGAAGAGTCGTGCTCATTGTGTTCTTGTGAAAAAGTATGTACCATGAGAGAAGATGAAGACATACCTTTGCTTCCACAGTCTGTTAAGACACATTGCAGGGATTTCTTAGCTAGAATTTAACAGATTCTGTATTCAATTTCCAATACAATCTTTCCCCCAAGTGAATATTTCTCCCTTTTCTTTCTCATTGAAAGTCCAGGGTGTTCTGAAAAAGTTCTACACAAGTTAACAGATAAATAAATAGATTTGTACATCTATGGTGGGTATGAAATCTTTCTCCACAACATCTCTTTGATGCCACACCAGGAAACTAGTGGGATTTGGTCAGGAAAATGTAGTGTGTTTTCTCAGGTCAGAGAAAATTTTGTTAATTAACCTATGAATGTTGTCACATGTATTTTTGGTATTTTCTATCTCCTTAAGACAATTTTTTTCCTTTAGTATTCTCTTACTCTATCTAGCAAAATCACCTCTGACAACCCAACCTAGTAATTGTACCATATTAGCAAATGGAGTTGCAAGAACCAATATGGTACAAGATTCTGCTCACATTTATGGCTTTGGAAATAGAGAGGTAGCAGCAAGGAGATGAACAAGAAAGAATTTATGACATCTTTGTCATAAGTAAATGGTTATAACTTTGCAATACTCAGACTGTATCCATCTTTTGTAGTACAAATTACCCATATTAAGAAGATAGCCAAAGAGAGGCAGAGAAACATAGTTCTATTCAATTTATCAGCTGAGGTACTCAATTACTGCTTACATGAAAAAGAAAGGTACAGATCCGTCAGCTTTCATTACTGCCTTTTTGTCTGAGTGGGCAGAGCAACCTGAACTCTGTCTTTGGTATTTCACTTTTTACATTTTAACACTGTCATCCAATTGGGGGAAAAGTGTGACTGGACTATAAACTGGGAACTGGCAGACTTAAAAAGAGAGAGACACCTGCCTTGACCTGTATAAAACCAAGGGAGGGTAGAAACTCTAAAGAACTAAGCATGTACTGTTTTAGAAATCAAAATGATCGGCTGCAGTTTGCATGTGGCACATTGTCACAGACCTGAACTGCAATGCAGAGAAAAATTGTATCCTAAAGCCCATTAGCTAAGTTTGAGTGACCCCAGGTTACAGAACTGTACAGACAGACGTGGTCTTTACGTGGAACATTGGTGTGGATCCCTGTGGCTACAACACCAAATGATAAAAACTGTCACAACTTTACCCCAGGCAGCAACTGAGAACTACACAACTGTCCACCTACCTCCCCCATCCCAGTGGAATGGGGAAAAGAATCAAAAGTAAAACTTACAGGAGGGATAAGAACAGTGAAATAATTGAAAGAAAATAAAACGAATAATAGTATATGAGAGTAATGATAATGAAAAGATGATCAAAATCAAGTGAAAAAAAAAGTGGTGCACAACACAATTACTCAGCACCTGCTGACTGATGCCAGACCCTCCCTTCTCTGTTACTACCCCGTTTTTTATCCTGGGCATGATGTTCTGTGGTGCAGAATATCTCTTTAGCCAGTTTGGGTCACCTGTCCTGGCTGTGCTCCCTGATGGCTTTTTTTTTCATCTCGTCACTGGCAGAGCATGAGACAGAAAAAAAGTCCTTGACTTAGGATAAACACTACTTAGCAGCAACCAAAACATGAGTGTGTTATCAGCATTATGTTCATACTGAATCCAAAACACAGCACTGTACAAGCTACTGAAAAGAAATTAACTCTATCCCAGCCAAACACAGGACAGAACTGCAGCAGTTATGACACCAAATAATAAAAATCCCCCTGCTTTAAGAGGAAGTACATTCAAAGTTAATCCATTTGTTTATTAAATAACTTATCACACATACTTTTCCTTTGGTATTTTGTTCTTCCAAAGGCAGTGAAGGGCAAGGTCTTTTCTTTATGTGCTGAAACTAGGCTAAGTCTAGAAATGTCAAAAGTAATATTTGTCAGTGAAGGCTGCTAACTGATGCTGATTATGATAATGCATTGGATTCATAAAAAGATGAAGCCTTTTGTTTTAAATAAAAGCATCATCTGCCACTATTCTTTCTGAAGGTCAGCATTTTAGTGCTTTCAAACACAGCTATTTCTTCAGTATGCTTCTTGGCTCTTACTGTAGTCCTTATTTCTTGACCTTCTGCAAAGTAAATTTTTTGCCTGTGTTTTTTTTATACTTTGGACAAAATATAATAGAACTTTTGTGTTCCATTCTAATTAAAGACATGGAACAGTACTACTTCCAACACATTTTTGCCTCAGCTTTCACTTATGGTCAATTTCGTAAGGATGTTCTGTCTTTTTTTTAAAAATAAAATCAGTTTCATCAACCCCTTATTACAATTGATCATACAAAAGAGATATGAAGGACAGCATGAATCCTTTTACAATAGATTCTTTCTGCAGTTCCAGCCTAAAATTGTGCACGTTACTTCCCACAGAAAGCAAAGAGGATCACAAATGGACTTGCAACTTTCTGCTCTAAGGAGGGGAAAAAAAAACCCAACCCCCAAAACCCTTTTTGACATTCTGAACTTGCCTTCAGTAACACTTACACATATATGAATATATATTTGTATATTGATATATTATTATATATATTGCAGATGCATATGCATATATGACACAAACCCATTAAAATAACATTGAATATTCTACAGAAATATCAAGTATTAGAATGTATTCAACATGAAATATACAATTGCTAACAATGCAATGTTAGCCATGTTAGCAATGGAAGATGCTAACAATACAATGCATCTGGCACAGGAATTTTCATATAAAGTTTAAGTCAAGAAAAGAGATACACAGTTACACTTTATGCCTTAATTTTACTAAAATTTTATTACAAGGGTAAATTGTTCCATGTAATTTCAATTGTATGTGAAAATTGAAGTAGACTAAAACTCTTCTCATAATTTTTCTTCAGCCTGTTTATATAGAAACTGTTAGCATAAGCCTTACTGCCTGAGCCTAGAAGGTAGTGTGGAATGCTTTATAAAAAATATAGCTGTTTTTTTCTGCATTATTACTATTCAATATTAACACCATATTAAGGAGGAAAAAAAAAGAAGGTATGTTTTTTTATACTTTCTCTTTTAAAAAAACTTAAAAAAGAGAAATTTAACATGATATTCTCTTTGATAGCAGTGCTCTTCTCTTAAATTACCTGTTTTATTCTAATAAAGATAAATATAAACAAATCATCATAGTTCATAGGCATGAATATTATTTCCTGTGTTTTAAGTGTATCACAATGAAAATTTCTTTCCCTATAAAAATTTTTATTTTTTCAGTTAAAAACAAAGTGTATCACAACCAATTTTTTTGATATCTGAGTACCTCATTCTCCTGTTTAGTCCATTAAAGGATATTTAGAGACAGAATTTGCCTCCATTGGTGCACAAAAAAAGATCTATATTAGTATCTGAATAACTGTAAGTTATTCCAGGGTCTGACATACATCTGGAGAGCCTTAAAACAGACGGATTAGAGATGCTGTGGAACATCAGTTCTTGAAGAGTGTGGAAAGTTGACAGGATAAGACCCTGAACAACCTGAGGTAGCTTTGAAGCTGGCCTTGCTTGGAGGTAGCAATTGAATTTGACAGTCTCAAGGTTCCTTCCAACTCTTTGTTCACACAGTAATCATCCTCCCTTCAACAGATTAGCTGCTTTTTGGTTTTGTTCTCACTCATCCTGTATTTATGATTTAGGATTTCTGGGTGAACACACACTCTAAAAAGCAGAGGTTAAAGCAATTGGCTACAGCTGTATATGAGATCTCACCCATCTAATGGTTTTGAAAAAGTATACCAAGGTTCAGAAACAGCAAGGTAAGACATTTTCTGCCTAGATTATACATTCTGTTCAGAAAACAGTTCTATTAAGCACTATTTTTGGTCCTCAGACATAAGGAGAAAGACCTAAGAAATTTCTTTCTACCACAGAAAATCAATGTATTGAAAAAAATAAGCATATCACTGTACAAGTACTTCTCTGCAGCCAGTAGGAATTTTGATCATGACAATACTGCATACCAGCCAGACAAACAGTGCTCTGATTTCACATTTGCAATCCATACCTGAGAAACATGCACAAAAAGGTACTGGGAAAAGTTATCACTTTGGCTGTAATACAGCTTTGTACTGTCAGACCAATGATGGATACATTCATTTTTAAGAGAACCAGGATAGCCTTTCAGATGAAATGTATTAAGTCTTCTTATGGCATCCATAACATTAATTTATAATTAGGGTGTTCTGAAACAGGACTTAGACAACTAATACCATAAGAAATTGCTTTCATATCATTGCTGCACTGGTTTGGAAGGATAAAAAAGTACTGGGGAAAAAAAAAAAGGAACATAGTTACTTTCAGTTGTCTCTGCTAAGAGTTCTGTGTGCCATAGAATCCATGTCTACATCAATAACTTAACCAGGGCTCAAACTCTGTAATACAGCTGTCCCTGCTTTTAGACCTCTAGCACAGATGTAGCTTGAGTCATCTAGAAGACTCTTCAGTCCAGAGTCCAGAGCAAGGCTTAAGAGTCACCCTGGGATAAGGTTCATTTCCAACAGGCAGTTTAGATGTGACCACTCCATTTGGGGAGGTAAAACCACCCGTAGAGATTTAAGCTGTGCTTTACCAGCCAGTCAGAGAATGGTCTCTTGTCCATCTTATTTAGTGGCACACACATAGTCAAGGAAATGAAAGTACTTAAACAACCGACTATTCTTAGAACAGTTATTTTCCTCAATAAAATAATAAACTAATAAAGAGAGCAAGGACAAAATACTTTCTGTTGTCCACTTAAAATATATATTTGATTAGTTCTTTTCTTCAAATAGATCTTAAAATTTGCTGGAATTTCTTGCTGGATCAGAAAATGTGGGCTTTTTAGTTTGTTATATTTTGTTCTGTAATTACTGAGAAAATCTCGACAGAAATGAAAGTGTTGTTGTTATTTTAAGGTATAAATTAAGCAAAAAATCACAATGCCCCCAAAATAGCATTTTTTCCTAAGTTAAAGGTAAGTTGCTGCAATTTCATTAAGGAGCCTGAGGGTACTGCTACCATGTCAGCTCCAGGAGGACCATGAGAGAAAGGTTAAGGGAATAGAAGAAACTTACGATTTGCTGGCAGATCAGGCTGAGATAAATAAACAGCTATCAGTTTCAAAATTTAGAAAGTCACTTAATGAATCAAGCATTTGAAATAAAGACTACATGAGAGGTTTGGAGAAATAGTTACATCCTTGGAGAGCAGGAATTCTAGTACAGATTAGCAATGGCATTTATAGATTAAAAACATATTAAATGAAATTTCTCAGAATTTGTCATTGACTTTGCTCAGTGGGCCTTCAATAAATCTGCCCAGGTTTATAGTATATAATATACAATTTACTCCATCTGGTTACAGCCTTTGCCCTTCTCTCCCTCCTCAGTCCCATCACTTTTTAAATTCCATAATCAGATAATTCATACTTCTGCACCTAAGAAATGGCAACACAGAGAACAAAGTGCTCAGAAACCTGAATGTTAAGAATTACCTTAGACCAGATAAGAGGTCCTTGTAAATGGATAGTTTGCAGCTGACAGTAGCCATTATCAGATAAGCTTTTAGAGAAGTGTCTCCAACTTTTGTGAAGAAAAATATGTGCACTTACAGACTGCAGGCAACATCATACTTCCCTTTTCCTGTCAACCTCTGTTTTAACTTTCACATCTCCAGCAGCCACAAGCAAATGTCTGTGATTATATACTCTTCTCTAAAGCACCAACCCTTCTCTTAACACTGCAGAAAATAACTTAAAACTCTATTAGCCCTTTTCTTGACCCCATGTCCCTTGGCTTCACTTTTACCAGTATGACTTGAATCTTGGTTTAAAAAAAGGCATTTTGGAAGAAGTAGTTTCATTAAAAAAAGATTGAGCACAAGTGCTGCAGAGAACCTTAACAATGCAGACTGCTGTCTGCAAAGATGGGTTTCAGCAGTAACAGTGGAAGGCAAGAGGCAAGGGGAATAGAGGAAGAGGAGCCACAGAGGACCTAGCTGAAAGTGTGGTAATATTTACTGAAAATAATGGGTAATTAAAAAAAAGTATGAAAGTGATAAAAACATACAGAATAAAGGGACATAAAAAAAAAACCAGCAAAGGACTTCTGCCAGAGGCTTAAAGGTTGTTTTGTTTTTTTTCAAATTAGGGTAATTGTCAGAGAAAAAAATACATTTTTTTATTAATTGAAAAATTGGCTTATACATATTCCAAATATTTCGCTTACACTTTTTCTTCCATGTAACTACAGGGTGGTACGTCAGTGACATTTCACTCAGATCTGATCCTACTCTCCATGAATTATAGCTGTTTAATTTCAGCTACCACATTGTAATCTGGCTACTGTAAATGACAAAAAAAAAAAGGTCAAACATCACAGCTGATGCAATAATAAAAAGGTTTCTATAATTTTCTAAGCAATTTACTGGCTAAAACTTGAATTTAATTACATATTTATTTCAAAGTTCTTACCATATTTTTTTTTTTATTTTGGTTCATTAAAATTACTAGGATAGTAAAAAAGTGTAGGTTTCTTTTCCTGTACCAGTGTATCAGCATAGGCCTCAGAGGAAACAACTGGACAAGAGAATTGAGTTCAGCACTTCAGTTATGCAACTGTGCAATAGCATTTTAAACTGGAAATAGGCCACAGCATCTATCCTGCAATTTGCTACTCATTGCAGGTCTCAAATCTCCTCCAAACATTTTTCAAACTATTTTTAGATTTGCAGGGTAAAATAATTCCAAGTAACACAACAGCTATCTTAGAGAAGGTAAGCAAAAGAAGTAACAAACTTTGGCAAGGACAAAAGATGAAAGCAGTCCAGAAAAACAAAAGGGCATATTATACAGCATGCCAGCCAGAAAAAATTAATTAGTGGCTAAGCATACCCCATTGCCAGCACCACTAAAAGCAGTGCAAAATACACTATGTTTGATAACCTAAGTACCAAAAGAGGTCTTCCCAATTCAACACAATATCTGTTACAAATTATTGTGCTCTGAAGTGAGACTGCTTGCAGAACTAGAACTGGTCAAAATTACCTCAGATATTGTAACCCCTGGAGCTGGCACCACCACCACTGGGGTTCTGGCACAGCAACTATATACAAATATTAACAAAATATCTACAAACATAAAAAATAAAAAAACTATATAAAGGACAGACCTGTGACTGGTTGCACTCAACTCAAAATATTTTACCTGAAGAATCAGGCTTCCATTTAACAATTACTCTGCTAAAATTTAGCTTTAGTCCAGATGACAGAAATCACCTATGATTTATGTTGTTAAGGACCCCTGGAGGTCAGCCCAGTCCAACCTCACAGATATAACAGGTGCCCAGGACTATGTCCAGGTGGCCCACAAGGAGGGAGAATCCACAGTCTCTTTGGACAATCTGTGCCAGTGCCACTCTCCCACAGAAAAAGTGTTTCCTGATTTTCACAGGGAACCTCCTGTGTTTCAGTTTGCACCCACTGCCTCTGGTCCTGCCACCAGTCACCACCAAAAAATCCTGGCT
Source organism: Passer domesticus (assembly GCF_036417665.1). NCBI lineage: Eukaryota > Metazoa > Chordata > Aves > Passeriformes > Passeridae > Passer > Passer domesticus. The sequence goes on along the minus strand of NC_087476.1, from coordinate 28,875,300 downwards.
CTTTGCACCCTCCCTTTAGACATATTTATAAATTGGTAAGGTGCTCCCTGAGCCTTCTTATCTTCAGACTGAGCAGCTCCAGATGTCTCAGCCTTCCCTCATAGGTGAGGTACTTCAGGCCCTAAGTTATCTTTGTGGCCTCTCCCTGCACTAGGCGCTCATCTCTAATCCAGGCCAAATGTGTTCTCTGCAGGTGATGCAGTTGTCAGGTACTGCAGACGGGCAGCACAGTGGGGAGTTCCTGGGCAAGAGAAGGGCTTTTTCTGTACCTCCTATGCTCCCACCTTCTACCTTCATACATTGAGAGAACCTTCATCATGTGTATGCATTCCCACACAGAGATGTGTGTGTAATGTGCACAAATTTATATCTGTGCACACTCCTAACCTCATTAATAGATCATGCAGTCACAAGCAGTGACTTTGCTAACAGAGGAATAAATGAGGATTCGATTGTGGAAAGCAATTATTCTTTTTAGGTGTTATATCTAGCATCTAAATACTTTAGCTCTGGGGAACATAAAAAACTATCACATTAGCTGGTACATGCTGTTGCAGCTTATGTAGTCAGCAAACTGTATTAGTAAACTGGGCAAAGCTGTACCCTGGGAGCTCCTGGCTGCAGGCTACTATGGCTAGTTCATACCCCAGCTAGTTCAGAACATCTGACATCTGTGAATGGCAAATGCTACCACCTTTTTTTGAGGTATAATTTGAAATCTGTGGTGAAAGTTATGCTAAAAGTTGCCAAAAGTAAACAACTTTGCTACCTGCTACTACCATTCTGTTTGAGAGAGTTTGTGTGATTTTCTAACTGGGGCATGATCAGCTTGGAAATGAAAGTACCCTTGAGAAGAAGGGAAATATGGTTGTACACTAGAAACAGTTTCTTAAAAGTACCAAGGATTAAGTTCTCCATAAGAAGAGCTGAAGCCAGCAGGATAGAAACATGTTCAAAAGCTCATGAAAAGACATGACACAATGATCACACTTTATCTGGTCTACTTAACTTTTTCTGGGCTTCCTTCTTCTTGCTGAGCAATCTGCATTAAAACTAGATTTAACAACTACCTCTTCTACAGAAGCAAGGGAGCCAAGCAGCCTGGGACTATGGAGATAGTAGGTTTAAATCTCAGGAGCTTTTAGAAAAAAATGGACAAAGCAGCCAAAATTAGCTTGAGGCAGCTGTATCTCAGTGCAAAGCTGTGGAGCCTGGAAACAACTCCTCTCTTTCCTATCAAAGAAAGCAGAGACGAAGAAAACATCTGATCTGTGCACCTCTCAAACACAGAAGTGTGAACAAAAAGTCTGCTGCCAAATAGCAAAGAAACATAGAAAGGATTCATGCTTAGATAGCAGAAGAGTTTTTCACATTTAAATACAAATGTAGTTTATTTGAGCGGGAAATCTTTCATGTGAGGATTACACCTAACTCAGTACTTGAAGAACAACTTATTCCAGTGAGGACCTGTGAAGAATAGGCTTTTGTGCACTATAGTAATACAGATAAGTAATTTTTACAGGAAAGACTGTATTGAAATGACTTGAGTTAATGAACAGGTGTTAAAACACATTTTACAAAATGAAGCGTGTGTAAATCCATCATGGGGCAAAGACCTTGGGATGTTCTACAGCTATTTTCTCTGTACAGCTGCAACTAAGCAACCCTAAAGTGAGAATTTATTTGTGGTCCTGGAAGACAACAAGGGCATCTGTGCACATCCCTTGAAATTCATGGGGCCTGAGAAAAATGATACAAGCTAATAAGGGACTTAAAAAACATAGTGGTGTCTTGAAGTGCCACTTAAATGTCTATCCTCTTCTGTGTGCTGTGATCTCTGCAGCTGCAGCTAAGGAGGTGAGACAACACCAATTAAGCCCTCCCTAATCCACAGGAATAGAGATCCTTCCCACTCCTTTCTTAATGTTCTTTCTTCAACTCTTATGGAAAACTTGGCAAACAGGTAGGGCTTTGCAGCATATCCTGAAGGTCAGCAGTGAAGAGGAAAAAAAAAAAGTAAAACTTGGCATTAAAACAGCTAAATAAAGGACTGACATCTTGCCGTTATTATCTATTTCCATGAGAGGTAAATGAGGTCATGCCTAACTGCATTTATATCAAGCTAAGTAGCCCAAAAGAACAGCTCAAAAAACCCTTTAGGTTTGCCAAGGTCCTAAATGGTCATTATCTTACATAGGACAAATTAAGGGACATTTATTGAGGGACTAGGAGAATCTTTAATTAAGGTGAAGAATAAATCCTTACTTGCAATCCTTATACTTGTTTGGTTCCAAATTGGAGCATAAGTAAAACAGGTAGGTTAGAAGAAGAAAATAATTTCTTACATAGAAACCTGCATGCCTGTGAAGCTCAAAAAGACATAAAACCAGTCAAACCTTCCAAAATAAGTACATTGATTTCTTAAACCAAACAAATAGAAAAGAAAAATGTCGTCTATTTAATGTTGTCCTAATTAATTCTGCAAGCATTATTCTTGTGCTCCTGTGGAGTTAATTACAAATCAGTTTAGTATAATTAGATATTAATATCCTCAGCGATATTTTCTAATAACTCTTAACAGTATCATTGCTCGATAGAGATGTTTTGCAAGTGTAGACCGGGTCCTACAACCCTGCAATGACCATCTGATTGCTTGCTGAAGACATATTAGAATTGCAGAATCCAGCCTTAACATTTAAACTTTTAATATTACAACAGGATTCACTACATTGCTGTTTGGAAGCTGTCTGAAGATCCCAAGTGCACAGTATTCATGTAGAATAAAGCCAATCTTTTTTTTTTCCAAATTCAGAGCACAGTATGAATTTTCAACTCAGCACTTACAAATACTCAGAAAAGAATAAACTGTGGACTAATGTTATCTAAAACAAGATTATTGACCAGTTACTAGAGTTTACTGGGATGTGTGATTGACAGGAAGAGTTGTCCCAGCCCTTATGGCCTTCTCTGGAGGCATAGAGACACTTGAAGTAAAGTATGGCCACTACCACTTAAATTTCCTCTCAAATGCAGCATGTAAGAGAGATTCTAACCAGAACTCTACAAGAATGGGAGGAACATTAGAGAAGGTAATCAACACATGAACAATGTATCTTGCAGTGTAGCAGTGAATACAATGCCTTTTCTGTCTTTTGGCCACTACCATCCCCCAAAGTTCTTTGAAATTCCCAGCAGTACTTCCCATATGTTCAGTAACTATGAAGTTTCTTACTCCACAATTACTCCTTTCTTCTGTTTCTTTTATGTAAGTCACTACTACAGGATCAATTTATCAAGAGCTACATCAGCTCTGTATACCATAGAAAGACACAACTCAAGGTTGAGAGAGCTCTGAGTATCTACTAGACAAACACCAGTCTTCAAAACATGTTTAGGAAAGCCATAGCCATAGTTGGAAATACAAAGAAATAACTAAATTATTTTCTCACTCTGTACATTTCATTACAGACTTCAGTCCATACATGGTCTATAGATGTTATATAGACATCAAGAATCACTTTACTTTGAGAATGTGAACCACATCTTAGCTGAAGGAGTTTGATTAAAAAAACCCAGGTATGTGTTGCTATTGGGACAACAAGTAAACCACTACCTTTTTACACTTCAGGATAGAAATTGTAACTACAAACTCATGACAGATGGATATATTGAACCTTGTAAATGGAAGAAAATCCACATTGCTCTAGTGGAGAATACCAATAGCTTAAGGTTGGTGGGAAAGCAGTGTGCGGGAAGACAAGGCAAAGAACATGACTTATTTAGCCCAGCAAATGTATGACTCTTGCTGAGGCTAATAGGCACCTTTCTGTAAAAGATTGATATTCTCCCTCAGTAAGACCATCTATATATCTACATCTGTCCTGTGCTACAGAACAAGATTAATTTGGATAATGAAGTAGCCTGCATTAGAAGATGTGGGAAATCGAGCTGAGTCCCTTTACTCCTGATTGATTGTCAATGGCTCAGATAGAAAAAATCTTTCAGCTTCAGAGGACTGTCTGTGCCATTTGCTGAAATTCTGTGACCAGGGCCTTCCGACCCAGAGATGTCAAAGGGAAATTAGAATTGTTTTCTTCATCACAAAGCCAGGATCACATCTGACAGGGGCTCTCAGCACTATTTCGTGTTTGAATGGCCACTAGGGTCTGAGAAAATCTCAAGTTATTTTCAAGTGCTATATTTTAGGGCTCTGCAGCTTTATCTTATGATTCTCTTATTTGAAGACAGGGTACACTGCAGAGGAGAAATCTGGACAAAAAAAAAAAAAAGGCTGTAGCAGTGGATAATAAAAAGAACAGAAGAACAGAGGAAAAACAGAAGGAAAGAAGAATAGCAAAGGACTATGTGACAAGATTTTTTATGTGAAAAAGCAATTCTACCATTAAATATTTTTGGGTGTCCACAAGGACTGATCATGCAGAACTCTGCTTCAACCAAGTGTTTGATAGAATCTGTCGTTGCACTTTGTGTGCTTGGCTTAAATTGTTCAGGCTGCAAGCCTGAGGAAGTAAGGGATCTTCAACATCTGTCAGAGTTAAAATATAAAATTTTGCATTTGCATGACAAGGCAAATGAGCAGCCATTCTGTGAATGTGTATGTGAACTCCCATGACAGAAAAATAGCAGAATTTGTCACAGCTTTAAACTGAAAAAAATATCTGGGAGGAAATATGGTAAAATATCAATATCTCAAATTTTCATTCAAAATCATACAGAAAGTTGCCGGAATCCTTCATGGAGTGCAGTCAGTGTTGTCCATAACCCAACACAATCATAAAAACATTTATCTAATTCACAAGGCAGGAAAGAATTAAGTCATACTCCAAAGCAAGCATACATTTTAGTTATGCCAGGAAGACAGAGATATCATTGATCTGAAACACAAGAAAAGGCCAAAGAATATATGGACACAGAAGGTAGAGGTACCCCAGTTAGATGACTTACTGTCTGGACAAACATTCATAAGAATGTAAGCAATGAAAGTAATCATCATGGAAAAACACTGTACTACTGTACATGGAATGTATAAAACAATAAAATACTTGAGGGTTCATAAGTAAGTATAATTCCAAGAAAATACTCAAATAAGCAACAGCCACCAAGCCTGCCACCCTCCAGCTTTTAACTTTATCTTAACATCAGACGAAACCACTCAGAAAAAAAGAATTGAAATGGAAATCTCCTAGAGTCATTTAGACTCACCTTTTACACAACACATTTCTAGTTCATAAATTTTGCATCAGTGGGAAATACTCTACCACATAAGTAAATACTATCAAGCTCAGCATCTTGGTGGATAGTTTTAGAAATAAATTGTGTTATTGGTAAAGACTCCAAGTGATGAATTTACTACTTTATTCAATAAACCATTACAATGATTAATTACTCTCACTCTAAGAAGGTGTGATTTATTACTAATTTCTCTTCAACTAAACTCTATCATCAGACATTAGAACTCATGCTTCATTCATTTAGCTCCATCTACCATGACCAAATTTCTGCTCCTTCTTTGTAATTTTTCACAATGGTTTTCCATTTGCTGTACATGATTTTTAACGTGTTCAAAGATCCTCTAGCAGCTTTCCAAAGATAAAATAACCATCACTGTCTTCTTTCTCACAATATAATTTAAATATTTTACACTTCACATTGCATAGCATAGCTGTATATTCTTGAAAAATATTTTGCTTCACCATCCGCTTATCCTCAAAGTGAATAGGACCTTTCGCATGCAGGCAGCATATAAAGTATTCAGAGAAACACAAAAATAAGAGAAAATTTGAAATACTATTTTATTTTACATACTATATTTGAGAAACAAAGTAAGAGTAAAATTTCTGCAAAATCTAACCAAAATATTTAGCATCTAACTTAAAAAAGTTTTTCTGCATTTTCTTCACTCTTTTTAAACTAAATTATGTCTACTGCTGTCCTGATTTACATCACACAGAGAACTACAATACACTTCAGCATTTTTATCTTTGTAAAGGTTTGTACATAATTTACTCTTTTACATTTAATATCATTAAGCACGGACTCAAAGTACTGTCTGAGATCCTACCTTGAAGGTATTTTACTACATCAATGTTTAAGCAGGAAATTTGCTCAGGGCATTTTTTTCTGCCTCTAAGTTCAATATAAATATTAATATCCTACTAGCTTTATTTTTAGATTTTAATTTTTAGCTTGCAGATATACACTCTTAAACTTTACTAATATAGTCAAATAAATCCACTGTGCTATTTATCGTAACATATTTTATGATGTTTTTGTCACAATTGCAGAAGCTTGAATTTCAGATATCTAAATACTCCATTATTTTTACTTCAGTCTTTATATTTCACAGATGCATTGGCAGTCTTATATATGTTTATGAAATTACATTTAATCTGCTCCTACTTTAAAAAACATACTCTAACATCCAAAAGGGAATTAAATTTAAAATAAAGACATAATCTTTGTAACTTTTTTTAAAAAAAGTCAAAAATTTAAGCATCATTTTTCAGTGAAGGGTAGAGATTTTTCACAGTCAATTATTTTTTCACATTATTATTTTTTCACCCAGTTTTTAATTATCTCTTTGCCCCAGAAGAAACAGAAATATTGTTCAGTTTGTCAAATATTTTGGGTTTATACAATGGGAGAGACACCTAAACTATAAAATGTCTATTTAGGGGGTTTTAAAATACAATTCTGTTGTAGCATATAGAAATGTGATTGTTTTTATTTCAGTGTGTCATTCCCGCTAGCAAAAATGCCAGTACTTCCACAGATAGTTACCTATGACTTTCCAAAACATAGTAAGGAGGCTGCTGAAGCCAAACTCATTTTGGTGTCAGGGGAAAATGCCAAGAAATTGATGCCTGGGAGACTCAGGCTGGACATCAGGAGGTAACACACAGCCCCAAAAACACACATTTACACAGAAACATGTGGAACAGACAGCCCAGAAAGGCTGAGGAGCCTTCACCTTCAGTGGTTTCCAAGCCTTAGGTAGATAAAGCTGTGCCCCATCCGCCCTAGTGCAGGGAAGCTCCTGCTTGGAGCAGGAACATGAGGTGATCCTTGGGGGTCCCTTCCAAACAGCTTTTCTATGACTGTGATTCTACACTTCCACACTGCCCTTCTAATACGCTGTATTGTCCCCTCAGTCTTTAAAGGTACACGAGCTAGGAAATGCACCCAGAAATGAGAAAGAGTGGGACATAATCAGAGACTTTTTCAAGAAGACAGCAGTAATTAATCTGATGCTTTAGATGCTGGCATGCAAATGCAGAATAATTAAGGTAATGATTTAATGAAACAACAGATGCTCATTTAAAAAAAAAGTGTATATAGAATATGAATAAATGAATGTTTAATAGAAAAGAGACAAAAAATAAGGTAGCTGTATGGGTAGACATAAAGCTGACAAGATGACCATATTCACTAATTATCAGTGGTCTTTTATGGATGTGGAAAGAATTATCACAGGCTTGCTGACATGCTCTGGTGTCAATTTAGGTGTACTTCTAAAAATATTATCATTAACAACATTTATGATGGGAAATTGAAAGTTCTTATAAAGACAGCAGATGAAAACCAGGTGCACAGGTATTTCAGATACACTGGAAGACAGGATTAGACTTCAAGAGTATACTGAAATTTTGAGGAATTTTTTAAAAGAGGGGAATGCATTCAAAAGAGAGAAATGCAAGATGATTTACATGGAAAAAATCAACTATGTCACCACAACACACAGTAAAAGAAATTGCTAAGTAGGTCTTCTCCTGGGTAAAAAATACCACACTTCCATGGAGAAAGCACACACCATACTGGTTTGGTTTGACAGGAATGCATCTTGCACACCACACGAATTAATCTTGCTGACACTCTCAAGATGGATAAGACCTGAAATGAAGGACCATTTTAGGCACTGCAATTTAAGAAAAAGATAGATACCAGTTAAAGGATGATAATAAGAATGATCAGAGAAAATGTCTTATCTGCTAACCAACTCTGAAACAACTGAATTTGCTCAGCTGCAGAAAGAGGAAGATAGGATAGAAATGCTCAAGGATGTAAAAAATTCTTGACAAAAATAAGGGAATTTTTTTTTTCTATGTCCAGAGGTGACCGAAGAAGGGACAGCCACAAAATAACTTGAGTGGCAGTAAGGATTCAAAAAAACCTGGTAAAACAAACTAGAGTTGTGTAGCATTGAAATACACTGCCCATGAACACTTAAGAAGGGATTGTGGTGGTGATGGTGTTGTCATAAAGGAAATGTTCAGGAAACACCTGTCAAGAATAAGTGTCATATCAAACTCTAGTCTGGAGTACAGAAGTTGACTAGATGACTTTGTATGGTCTGTTCCAGCCCTCATATTATGCATATGTGATGTTAATTTGTTAATTATTTTTGGTTTGGGAGGATTTTTCTTCTTTCTTATGTACAAAACATGAAAGAATTTAAGGAATTTTTTCCCCCAAAGCTTTATTTTTAAAGTTTGCAGGTAGGCTAAAATTGTCAATTGAATTCTTCAGCTGTAACTAAAAATAACTTCCCAGATACAAGTATGCATGCAGTTTAGAGTTTCAAAACTTACTTTTGTAAGTTTGTAAATTTTCTCTACTTATGTAGAGAAAATAAAAATGTAATTTTTAATTTCATGGGGTTTTTTTAAGAAAGAAAGAAGTTGGAATATGCAAGACTGTTTCCTGTTGGAAATAATAGAAAGAACAGACATTTTCTCTGCAATCCTTCAGTGATCCTTTATTTCATTCATCTTTTTCTAGAATGACTTTCAGTGCTTTTACAACAGACTTTAAAATTTCTAAACAATTTAAAACCACTTTAAATTATAATTGCCAATACACTTGGTTGATATAAATTGCAAGAAAATACATGAATATTGACAGAGAGAATAAATGAAGAAAAGTTGTGTTACTAAAAACCCCCATGTTGAATGGCAAAACTCCTGAAAATAATGTCTGGAAGGAAGTGAAATCTCTTATGGCATGTGTTAATGATGACCAGACAAAATGCCCACATTCGAATGCTTCAGGCACACTACTATAAAAGAACTGAACTTTTCACTAAATAATTTATGCTAAAATATGTATTTTCTGACATTAGTTTTCACTGCTAGGAAAAAAATTGACCTGATTTACATAATATTCTTATGCTGAGGAACTGACTTTTTTAAAGTCCTAGCTTAATAAAATGTTTTTTAACACAATTTGCCATTGCATATATGCAAGTTAAGTTTCAACCTAGAGTATTCTTCATCAGCCAGTAACTGTGGACATAAGTATTAAATTATCTAAGCCCAGACAAACATCAGAATTATGACAGTCATTTGAGACAATTAATACTAACATAGCAAAAAAACCCCAAAAAAACAAAAAACAAACAAACAAACAAACAAAAAAAAAAAACCCAAAAACCTTTTTTTCAAATTAATTTGTCAACATTTCAAACAAGGGAATCAGAAGAACAGCTTGGATTTTACTGTCAGATTTTCAGCAACTCAGCAGCAATTATTATTTGACTGAGATAGGAAAGACTAAGGTAAAAACTGCACTGAAGTGACCAAAACCACTTCTACGTTTCAGAAGTCTACATTGCAGCACTTTACTCAAAACAATATTCTTAGGAAGTGCTTTCCCCTGTCTCATTTTCATGAGGTGAAACCATGCTTAATATCTAGCACTTCTACAGCAGATCCAATCCACAGACACTAAATTACTGTAGCAAATGTTTCCCAAAATTATTCTCATTTTTTAAAGACGGGAAGCTGAAATATTCAGTAGTTCAGATCTATATCTAAAGCACCCATTTGAATAAGAGATGAAGGCAGAAATAGAAATAGAACTTCCTAGATATTAACCCAGTACCTATGATGACATGTACTAAACACTGTTTTGAAGCCAAATAATCCACATACTATTAAAATGTATTCTTAAAGTATATAGAAAGGATCATGTGATACCATAAAATCAAGGGCTTTATCTGACTCATTAATATGTAGGCACTGGACTGGCAAGAGACAAGCTAGCAGCACATAAAATATATTATGCTTCTGCTTGGTATCCACTGACAAGTTGATGGATGATAGTATCTGGCTGTTCTCTGGTTCACAATTTAATTATGCTTTTGATACATTAAGAATATCTGAAAACCTGAGAAAGAAATTTAAGGAATAAGAAACACTAATGTTTAGTCATTCCATACAGACCCTAAAAAGAAAATCAGATCAACTTCAGATTTCAAAGTTGTACACAAATCTTGATAAACCTTTTATATTTATTCCCATTTTTGAAAAAAGAAAAAAAAAAGTGTTGAGAAGAACAATTGGAATAAAACCACAGCAGTATAAAAACCTTAAGACCCTATTAGTATTCTCTGAAGTGCCTTCCATTGTTGATCTTCAAAGAGAGTTTCCAACATCTTCCCCAGTTGCCTCTGTGTTTTGTCTGGGCTGAAAAGGTCTGATTGCCAAGGTGTCGAAGTACACAACTTTTTCAAGTATAAAAGTCAGAAATCAGTTCTGTTGAATGAAATCTTTGTCAATATAGATAAAAGGTCAGTGCAATTTTATCTACTATATAGGCTAAGGTTGACCCAGGAAGAAATGCTTTGTTGCTTTATCGGCTGCAAAACATAGTCTTTTGAAACATTAATTCCTTTCTCAGCCTTTTATGTGAAAAGACATTGGTGGATGTTATAAAAATAAAGTACTCAGTGTTATGTACCCCTTCTCTTAGGAAAGCTCAGTACCATCATTTATATTTTTATAGACTGGTTAACTTTCAGTTGGATGTTCTCCATTTCATAATCATCACTATTTCACACATCTATATTAAAATTGTAAGCTGTAAAATGGTAGGTCAGTATTATGAAATAGGAGTTACAATTTCAAATGCTTCTAATAATCCGTGGGATTCACTTAACAAGCAAAGGGCAGTTTTCAGGAATATTTAAGCATATAAATGGCCCTATGGAACACAGAAGGCTAAGCTCCACGTGTGATGTTTTTTGTAAAACAATTATTACTTTCCCCTGCATCTAAAGAAATACATGCAATGAAGACTGCACTTATCTAAGCAAGGCTGCTGTCAAATTGCCTACATACAAAAAATATTACTAGCTCTAGGTAGGCATGTCTGAAAACAGTTGCCTAAAGCAGTCTCATAAATAATAGGTGACTAAGTGAGACTGTATTAGATCTGTAAGTACTCCTTCCTCTTCCAAATGAGAGAAGTATTTTTCAAACATATAGCTGAAGGCAAGGGGATATAGATATGTATGTACACCTCTCTGTACACAGAGGTTTACAACTGCACTTCAAAGACGTTAGTCTTTGTGTCATGTGAAACATAATTTTAAATTAAAAAAAAAAGTTTAGAAAAATTTTAGAAGAAAACAGATTAAAGCAAATTTATTTGTGCTTAAGGTGTAAGAAAGGTAACCAAAGCCTTGGTACACAGGCACCTTCAAAATAAGTCTTTATGTTATATTTGCAGTAGCTAAAGCTATAACCTAATGCCAGTCAAGGGAAAAAAAATTCTAAATTACATACTCTATGCGTGAATTATTTTAAAAAATACAGCACTTAATAGGTGTAAAGGTTTTATAGGTTTGGAGAGCATTTTGTAATTAAAGAAGAGGAGGCTACACTAAACCCATGCCTTAGCACTAAAGGGTGTACACTAATCAGAACTGTTAATGAGAAATTAGACACACAGCTTCTATTACTGTTAATGGAATTTTCGTGCTTCATTCTCTATGTGCCAAGTAAAGGATATAACCCTTAAAACATTGTTTAAAGAAGGTGCTGCCAAATCATATACTGCAGAACAAGATACGCCTATTGAGAGGTTATGTGTGTTCTATCAACATCAGCAGCTTATCTCATGTGTTACTACTTTAATGAACTTGAAAGAAGTTGCATGTATTTCACACATCTTTAAACTCCTTGTGCAGTCTTCAGTTATCTCAGCTTGTAATTTAGCATCTGGAAAGCACTGCTGCATTTAGAAGGACTTTGTGGACATTTTTTTCCAGATGATTTTTACTGTATGAATAGAGGAGAGAGTCTTTCTTTCTGGCAAGCTGAGATACTACAATGCCTACTTTAGGCACCTAAATCACTTACAGAGATCTCCCCTCTTCCTTTTCCAAATGCTCCTCAAAACCAAGATCCTAGATAACTGTCAGCCTCTTAAAGTCAGTGAGGGTCCATTTGATCTGTCAATACAACCCCCAGTGCTCATCTGTCACTCCATTTTCACTCATTTGTCCACTGTGAAGACTGAGATCTTACTAAGAGCTACTCCAACTCCTTGCTAGCTGGCATGTGCTCTTTGGGCTTCTAACTTTCATCTCTATGAAATCTGTGCCAAGTTCAGGCCTTCAGCAATCACCTTTGCTGCATACTCTCAAATAGATTTAACATCAGTTGGTAGTCCTGTGCTATAGCATTGACCTGCATTGGCATTCAGAAAAAAATACCTTGGCAATTAATCCCAGTCTTCCTATAAGCTTTGGCTATAGAAGGGGAAAAGTAGGGGGTTTTTTCACCTGAGAGTCATGTTTTGGGAATTTTTTATCTACTCAATTTTTTTTTTTCATTTGTCTCAAACCATCATACTGTAACACTGATTATTTTCACAGCTATACCCATATTCTGGCCATAAATTCAGCTCATCGTGGATTTTTGCACTAACCATATATTTCATTTATCCTAAACACAGAAAGCTACTAATCTCTTTCTTGTGTTTTGAAGTGTATTGAGACATGTGTGCAATGATACTTTAAAAAAAAATGTATCATTTGTTCAGCATTTAAATATCAACTATTCAAATACAGTCAAATCTTTCAGTGAAACATTTTCACAGCTGGTAAACTAAGTGATTTAACTCCATAGCTTCTGTGCAATACACTGCCAAACCATGCATTTAAAAAAGACAGTGCACCTGGAAAAAGCAGGCTTAGCACACTACAACTATGATCTTAGCAAAGAAAGGGGGTTTCCCTGACTTTATGCAGGATTTTTTCTCATACAAGCTGCTTATGTGGGTCACTATATTTTATTAGTTTACAGGGCAAAGAGCAATTTAAAATTTTGACTGAATTTTATCAGTGTATACAGTGCTTTAATCTTATTCCCACATATTTATGTTAGTCACAGAGGCAAGCTGACTAATTTCTTTGTGATTAAAAACTATTGAAATTCACGAGGAAATCAATGTACCTTTGGGAGCTCTGGCATTGAGTGAGGGTAACTCTTACAAATGGCAGATTCACTTTGTGGGAGAGCTCTCATTGCCTCATTGGATTGTGTTTTTCCATGTTTTTTTTCCTCCTTCATTCTTTCCAATTACTTCTGATAATTTAACCGCAGCCATTTAGTCAACAGAGTCATTACAGCAGCAAGTTAACTCCTTCTCAATCAATATGAGCATTTCTGTACTTTTTTGTGACAGACATTTCTGTACTTTGTGACAAAAACAAACACGACTAACAGAACCTCTGGCCAGCTGACACACCATTATAAATATGTAACTTTACAAAAACCTCTGTTTCCAGAAACTAAAGCTGCTAGGAACAATTCACTTTTGTCTTTCTTCTACAGTGTGCAAAGAAATAAATACAGGATATATTTATATCTCCAGATTGGTGATGTGACCAACAAATGCTCCCATGCTCAAAAACAGGAGCAGGGCTCTGCGTAAAGAGTGCAGTTCTTGTCAGGAGAAGTTAAATCTTAATCCAATGGAAAGTAGTTTTAAATTACACTAAAGAATTTTTGGATTAAATGAAAAGAGCAGTGGCATACATGTAATTAAAACTGCAGCTATTACCTGACATAAACATGTAACACCTGATGTGTTATAAAATTATTTTTTTACTTAAAAATAAAGTGAGACATCAGTACTGTAAGGGCAGACCAAACTTCTGAAACTATAAGGTACCTGCAAACAGACTGCACTTCCTTGCATTAACATTGACAGGAGAGTTTTCTAACGCTAGGTAATATGCACACATAGATTTTTGTGTTTGAAGAATAAGACAGTAAAAGAAAGCCATCAGACTCAGTCATTTAATGAATTAAAGAGCAATATGCATGAGGGAGAAAGAAGAGTAAGGCTGAATTTGAGCTACAGTGTTGTCTTGAGAATCCATTTGCCCATACATCTGAACTAGTGCAGAGGAAGAGCACAACTTTGGGGTTTCAATCATAATATTTTTAATAACTGAAAGAAGAGAGGGCACTTCTAATTTTTTTTAGGAACAAATATTTACTAAATGCACTCTTTTACACTAAGGTTCTACCATTAAAATGCCACTGCTGAAAGCTGTCAGCATTTACTTATCATCCTCAGAAAGCGTACTGATAAACAACAAAGACCAAAACAGAACTAGTCACGAAAATTATGTAAAGCTTCAAAACTTAGGTATTTCTATTCAGAAATAAATATTGAAAACTATCCTATTCAAAACAAGAGGAGTAGCAGATAGAGAGAAAAACGAAAAGCATAAAAGTTTTACATAGCAACATATATTGTTTGAACTGAATAAAAAAAAGGAAACAAGAGAAAGATACAGTGTTTAGTGAAGGTGATAGTGAAATAATGAAATACATTAGAGATGACCACATCTCTAATGACCTACATTATTACTACATGAAGGTAGGTATTTCACTTTGTGCTTGGATATTTTTAAATTGCAAGATCACCCAGAAGAGCAAGCTAAGCCCTTGTTATAGCCTCCATTCAATCTTCAAAAAGTGATACTGGGATTTAGTTGTGAATTGCAACCTTTCTAAGAATTATTGAGCAAAATGTCCAAATGCATTACATGGTAGGAATACACTTCAGACAGGATGCTAAATGCAAGTTCTATCTTCTTTCACCCTTCAGGAACTAAATGATAATGTGTAAACTTAAAGGTGTCAGCTACATCTCAAGAAATTTGTACGTGTTACCTGTTATCCTTTTTCACTGTGCCTCAATGTGGAACTGGCTTTAAATGACATATAATCCCAAGCAGGTGTCAAGGGCTTACATTAAAAGTAACATAGATCGATTCCAAAATCTCTAGCACCAAACAGCAAAAGAAATAAATTTATATGAAAATTGAACAGAATTTCCGACTGAAAGCCTAAGGTTCCTACCTCTTCTATTGACTGTGAAACAAACCTGTGGGTTTATGTAATAGCACTGATTCTCTTGGGATGGAATTCATCAGGATAAATTTAGATATCTCTAGTGGTTTGAGAATATCTCCATAAGATTCAAATACAGCAGTATTATGAAGTTCCTCTCACTGATTGAAAAGTCCATTCATTGTGAATAGAATCCCTAATTGCTCAGATACACAAATGTTGCACACTCCTAGGGAGTATATTAGAAATTGGCAGTTTATGGAGGCACTCTTGATTCTAATCAATCTACCCAAGAAACTGTTTCAAAATAAATACTTCTAGAAGTTCTGAAAGAGGCCAGTTAGGTTGCATAATTGAAGCTTGATGCAGATGCTATTCCATATATGTGACATATATCTCTAATTTAGGATTTTCTCCAGTTGTAGACAAAATTCCTGCAATCAGAAACCAACTTGTTTTTCATACCACTGAATATTTCAATCAGTTCAAAATTCAAGAACCTAATGAGAACAATCTTCCAATTTTACAAGAACCTAGGAGCTTGATTTCCAGCCTTCTGTCTAGATTTAAGCAATTTGTGTGTTCCCATTTTCACATTTTTAAAGTCTTGTATGAAGCAAGAGCTATTGTGCTGCTCTTGAAGAATAAAACATTACTAAAACATTACTAGGTTTTGAAACAAATTGAAAATAATTTTATCTATAGGTTTTAGTGATAGAAAACATCTGCACTTCTGGAAGGAAAAAGGATGAATGAAAACTACAAAATCAATTATTTCCCATGCATTTGACATGAATAAAACAGTTCAGAAAGTCATGTTGCCTGACTCTTAGTCAGTTAACAATTTGCAGCACTCTTTTGGTCTAGATCTAAAGGGATTTTTGACTTCTGGAGAATGAATATTCAGGATAACTCATAAATATGCTGTTAAAATATAGAAAACGTGTGTACATATTTGCACTAGAATCTTCTGCTTTCGATCTTCTGGTAATAATTCTTCCTTTTGTATTCTTTTATAATCAAGTCTCATGGTTTAACTCCAGCTGCTTGCTCACCCCTTGCCCCCATCAGTGGGGTGGGGATAAAAATTGGAAAAAACCCTGAGACACATGGTTTGACATAAGAACAGTTTGATAATTGAAATAAGCTATAATAATAATGATGATGATGAGAATGATAATAATAATAATGTATAGTAACAATGAAAAGGGAAGCAACAAAGAGAAAGAAAGAAACAAAACCCAAGAAGGACAAATGATGCACAAAACAGCTCATTGCCCTTTGACTGATGTCCAGCCCATTCCCAGGCAGTGGCCAGTGCCTCTTGGCCAGCTCCCCCCAGGTTATACACTGGGCATGGCATCCCAAGCTATGCAATATCCCTTTGGCTGGTTTGTTGGATGTCCAGTCTCCCCCCTCCAGCCTCTCAAGCTCTCCTTGCTGGCAGAGCACGGGAGATGAAAAGTCCTTGACTTGGAGCTAGTAAGACTTAGCAACAACTGCAATATCAGTGTATTATCAACATTATTGTCACTGAACCCAGATCACGGCCTTGTACCAGCTACTGGGCAGGATATTAACACTGTCCCAGCCAAAACTGGGGGAAAAAGGGGGAAATCTGGGGGAAAAAGCTGCCATTTCTAGAGTCATATATCACACATTTCTATTTTGTCTATTTTAAAAGAAATAATGGGTAAAAATCAAGGATTGATGGCAGGATAGATAAAGAGGAGCACAGCACCCAAGGATGCCATTCTCAAACAGACATAATCATAAGAGATCTGTGAATGGGCTTGTGAAGACACTTAAAAATGTGTCATGTGCCATGTTTCCTATATTTGACAGATCTCCTATCTGTAACACTTTCATGCTAAAAGGCAGCATATTTTTTTTCTGTATGGCTACCTGTACACACTGTATTTGCCTTATATCATCAGAAGAAAAACCTTACCTTTGCCTGCTATGACTTTGAATGAAAATATCTACAGTGTCTGTTTCTTTTCTTTCTGTGATATCTTACATGTGGTGGAGCAAGGAGGAAGAAATGCAAAATATCCAAGGCACTACACAAGCAGACAAAATACTTTTAAGTAACAGCTGTTTTCCCCCTGACACTGCACCGCTGACATTTTAGCTTTCCCTTTTTTTGCTAGGGGTATGTTTTAGTGTTTTACCTCTGGCTTCTTCCCAGTTGTAACACAGAACTGAAGCTTGGGAGAAAAACACTCTCTGTTTTTGAATTGACCTCCCTCACTATAAGATGGATATTTGATAACTGCGGGTGCCAATTTTTTTTAAATTTTTTTTATTTTCAATTTTATCTCGCTGAGGAATTGTCTCAGTAATCATTCATACAGATTCATGATTTACAGGACTTGATCTCTTTTTTTGTGGTGTGCAATACAGAAATAAGTATTCTTAAAAAAAAATCAAATATTTTACCCAAGATTGTCACTTTCTGTATTTTACTTAATCAGAAGTTACAGCTTGTTATCTCAGATGGCTGATGAAAGAGACAGCAAGTGGATGTGCTCAACAATTCTATTTTCTATAGTCCCACACAACAGAGCTGGAGGGAGTTATTTTTCTTTAATTTTGCTATTTAATGCTTAATCTATATATCTCTTCAAAGTACGCTTTTTGTAAGCCTGAGTACTTCTTCAATCATCTTCTAGAGATTTTCTATAGCACTTCACTATAGCATAGTGACCTAATTTTCAGATAAGGTAAATGTATAGGTAGGTAAATAAAGGTACCAGTTCATTCTTAAAACTGCCATGTTAATTTAAAAAAAAAAAAGAAAAAAAGAAAAAAAGAAAAAGAGACATGAAGTAACAGAAATAAATGACAAATACAATATAATTGCCTAACAACATAGGATTCTGATCATGTCTTCAAAACCCTTCCTTCCTCATCTAAAGTTGTGTAATCATACAAAATCCTTGTGGGAGGCTTTACAGCTACATGTTGTAATTTTTTCACATGTTACATCTATTCTTTAGAAAAACTTGAATTATAGCTTTAGAAACATGTAAGCAGTTGTGGAAACAAGTCAAAACTGCAATGTTATTGTCAAAATTAATGGCACCGAGTCACTAAATTCAAGAACAGTTTTTGTTTCACATATTTTTGTCATGCTTCATTGTGTTTGTAGCTATATCAATATGATGACAAATTAAATACAAATACAGGGTATAATAAATAAGTAATAACTTTGTCAGGATATCTTATTTGACTATACTCCAACACAGAGTGCAAAAGACTATAGTAATGCCAAACATTTAAAACATTTTCCTATAAAATAGACATACTAGAAATCAAAGTTCCATTTTGACCAAAATAATAAAGAGAAAAAAAGACATACCAATATTATTTCTATCATGCAGCCTTTCAGTACTTAAAGGAGGTCTATAAGACAGATGGGAATAGCAGGGCCTGTTGCAGTAGGAAAAGGGGTAATGGCTTTAAACCAGAAGAAAGTAGATTTAGATTAGATATATGAAGAAATGTTTCACAATGAGGATGATGAAACATGGGAACAGGTTGCCCAGAGAAGTGGTTTATGCCTCAACCCCAAAATATTCAAGGTCAGGCTTGACAGGGCTCTGAGCAACTGACTGAATTGAAGACATCCCTGCTTGTGGCATGGGGATTAGACTAGCTGACTTTTAAAGGCCCCTTCCATCCCAAACTAGTCTATGCTTCTACAATGTGTTGCTTTCCTTATTTATTTTTCAGTTGAATATTTTTTGTGTTGCTAAGAAAAAACTGCCTTATCTCTGTGGAGTGATTTATTAATCACATTATTCATAAATCTGAAGATCCAGTGATACCTATGGGAATACAGTGCACATAGGCATTTTCACAAGAACTGTTTATATGTGCATAAAAATTACTGAGAAGGGAGAAGAAAAAGCCTGAAGGTCTCTCCCTTGTTAAAGACAAACAAGTGAGTCTGCTAAAACTGAAGCTGCATTTTTCTGCTTCCTTTTTTGTCCTTGTTTTATACAATGAACACCATTTGGATGATGATCCAAATTCACCATCTCTCCCTTTCTCCCTCTCATCCCATCTCTCAATTTTTGCACCATCCTACATGTCTGAGGTTTAGCTGTTCAGCTGTCTGCAAACAAGAGTGCGCAAGTTTGTCTTAACAAGAAAATCACTTGCTGAGAAAGTGGCTAACTGGCAGAGGGAAGAATTCAGCTTACTCTTCTGCCCTTCCCTGAGAACAATGCAAAAGTTAAAGAAAGGACAGAGATCTACAGTTGGTGGTGTATACAGACGTTTTCTTTATTATCTGTTCATAGACATCTAGTACTTTGGCAGTCTTCCAAATCTGCATATATAATACTGGGAACCACTTTTCTTGTAAAAAAGAAGCATTTGCTGGCACAAGTTTCAGACTTAGTTGAAAAATTCAACAACTAAAGCTCAGCCCTGTCCTCACAATCATGGATAAAGTGGCCTTTGTTCAACTGGCAGAGCTGAAAGGAAGAATTGAAACTTGCTCTCTCCTCCCCCTTGGCTTTGCTTACATCAGAACTCCCTTATTAGACTGTTTTCATTCTTCATGTGTGCTTTTCTGACTTATAAACTTTTTCACTTCAATGATATTTTATATTTTATTATATATGTTTTCCTAATTCTGTGAAAAAAAACCAAAACAAAACTAATGCTTCACTCAGATTTCCCAGATTTGACTGGATTTGATGGTTTTGTGAGTAATGATCAGAAGTTACTGCTTATTAGAAGGCAGCTCAGTTGTGAACTCTGACTGTGATCTCAGGCCCCAGGAAGCAGGTTTTCACAAATCACATGCAAATCCTTTGTAAGTGGTACGTGTTAGCTTCTTTCAGTTGAGAGGGGGAATGGATATGGAGATGATCAGACTGAGGCAACACAGTCCTGTGCAAAATTCATACATTTATAAATATCAGACAGCTAGTGACCCAAAAATGGTCTTCCAGCCTGCCATATAGTTTCTCTAGCACCAAGCTAAACAAAACACAATGTCTGTAGATCCATGAGTCACATGGATTATTAGTGATTTTTTTAATCAGGTTTTCTGTTGCTTTTTTGCATCAGTTATTCTTAATTCAAATTACTCCTTAATCTAATATAAATAACATTTTATATCCCTGCAATACTCCAAATATAATAATTGTCTTTGAGAAAAGTACCTCAGGCAAAGAATGGTTCCAGGTACCAAGGGTGACAAATGTGGAGGTCAGATACATAAACACATACCTGCTGGTATATAAAGTATATATAAGTTTAATTGAGGCTTGCTTTTAAAACAAGAACTGGCACCAAAACTAGATGGTACAATCGCATTAGTTCCACCTACTGCTGCCTTGGCCATGGTGAAGAGCAGCCTGCAGAGAGCACCCTGTTGCAAACAGCACTTTCTGCCTGGAGGGGTAAATCAGTCCTTCCTCAGGTCGCCTGCTCTCCAGTTTGGACTGAAATTAATACACAGCCTCCTGGAGGGCTAACAAAGGGAAGGTCCTGACTCGGGTGTGAGGCCACTGCAATGTCACCGGCTGGGATAATGAGGGAGCTCAGCCAGGAGAGCTGGCAGAGGAGCGCAGGGGTTGCCTGGTAACCGGCGCCTGTCAGGTGCCCGTTATCATTTGATGAAAGCTGATCGGGGAGTCGTGCTGAAGGAGATTGGATCATTATAAGAGAACAGTAATTTGCCCTTATGCCTCAAGTTGAGGGATCTGATGCAGCAAGTGTCTACAGAGATAAGAGGTAACTCTTTTTTTCTTTTTTTTTTTTCTCTCAGTGTAGAGGGAGAAATTATCTTTTTATCTCAGCTTGCAGGGAAAAGACTGAGCTAGGGCACTCTGGAGGGTTGTGCTGATCCTCCAAAGGGCTGTCTAGGTGCCTCCTGGGCAGCTCTAGGCACTACACTGAGGCACACAGTTTTCTGCTACTCAGTGTCCTCTTCTGCTTTTTTCTCAAGCAAAAGCAATCATGATTTCAGAAGCTCTACACCATACACAAATTAATAATAAAGCATTTCTAAAAAGGCTCTGAACTTCACTGCAGTTCTAAGGAAAGGGTTT
The DNA here is from genome assembly GCF_036417665.1 of Passer domesticus. NCBI lineage: Eukaryota > Metazoa > Chordata > Aves > Passeriformes > Passeridae > Passer > Passer domesticus. The sequence goes on along the minus strand of NC_087476.1, from coordinate 28,854,053 downwards.
AAAAGTGTGGGAGATGCTAGCCTGAGCTATATACATCTAAAACTGTATGTCCCTGTACCCAGAGATCCAACTGAGTATTTTAGAATTAAAGGCAATCTTGCTCACATTGAGCAACTCCCAGCTGATCAGTGACTAGGTACACCAGCAGCTATTTAACAGACAGGGTGCAGGAACTGCTCAGTCAGTTGCTAACATAGAATCCCATGTTCTAGGCTAGGGGATGCCTTCTAAACATCAGGAACTGCTCTCTCATCTTGCAATGGCCTCCGCAGGATTTCCATTTTGTTATACTATAATTCAGGGGAGCTATAAATAGAGCAAAAGGCAAGACCCAAATAGTGAGTGCAGAGAAATTTAAATTTAGGCAGAATGCTTAAGAAAATTATTTAGCAAAACAAAAAAAAGTACTGCAACCTGGAAATCCATGTGTTCCCTAAAACTTATCAAGGTTGTGCAAATGGGTATTCCTGTGTCTGGTTAAAGACTTGACTTGCCCAACTAAATGAAGACCACAGCTGCTCTATCCTCCTCTTTGGCTTTATTTCAAGGGAAAAATAAAACTGATATGGCAACTAAGCCCTGGGCAGGTTTTGACAAAAAAGAGTGGATGCAGGCCTGACAGGGAAACTCCAGCTGTGAAAGACAGCACTGTGTGTCTCTGACTCACTGTGGCTGTTCCCAGCACACACCAGCTTGTCTCCCTGTTCCTCCTCCTCTGCTCCTGGCCATGCTGCCAGACCTCCTCCCTCACACCAGCCTTGGTTTCCACTCAAGTCCATGTTTGCTACTTCAATTCACTGAATTCAAGGAATGCTGTCATTCTTTTCTTGCTGGTTTAGTTTTTCTTCCAGAATAGTGAACAAAATTAATTCCAGAGGAGCCTGAAGAGCTACAGAGCAGATGGAAAGTGCATGTCAGGAGTAGAGAACAGACCAGGAAAAAAGAGAAGTTTCTCTTTTGCCAGAAATGCAAGGTTTTGACTGCCTTATTTAATGTCAGGTAATTTTATTTGAAATATTTTGCCTAACAGGTCAACTCCTCAAGCTGAGTTTATCCAACTTCTACTTTAAGTCCTCCGTAATCAGTACTGCTTCCTATTCAAAAGACAGATAACTAACTTCTAAGCATATCACTCCTTGCATGGAAAATCCTTTACTACAGCTTACAATGAATACCAGAAAGCCCCCAATAAAAATTTCTAGAGATCTAGAGATATTCACTCATGGAATTCTGCAGTGTAGTTCAAATTTTGAGCAAATGAATTTTAGTTACAGAGATGTCAAATAAATCACATTAGACTTGGAACTTGAGTTGTTGCACTGGATGGTGATATATTTCATATAAGACAGAAAGCAACTTGATGACAGGGTTACCAAAAGTCCTTCATGCAGAGGCACTTAAATGAGACAGTCAAGGCTCTGCCAACACCCTCTGCAGTAAGAACCACTCACCCCCACACAATACTTTGTGTGAATGTCATGACAGAAAATTAATTTCAATGTCTTCATCTAGCCAATATCTCTTGTGGCAGCTTAGTTTTTCCTGAGAATGTGACTTTGGAAAAGACTTCTACAATAAAAACGGAAGATTTTAAGTTGTGCGTTTTTTGCCTGAAAGTATATTTATTCCATCTTATTATGCTCTTCAAAGAATTTCAAAGACCCAGCATGTCATTCTACCTAATTTGAGGCATATATCTTACTTAAATTTGAGAAAAGTATTGATTTGTCTGCCTTCTGTGAGCCAAGGGAGAGATTAAATTTTATTTGAAATATTCTTCTTGTATTATTTTCTCTCTAAAAATCTTTCATTTCAGTGACTGGAATGTGTCTAGTGGGTACTTAGTAAAGTCTGGAGCAGAAATCTTCCTAAATTTCTATTTTATTAACACAATAGCTTTACTTATTCTGGAATTGGTTTTCAAAGTTATTGAGGCATTTGAAAATGAAGATCAACCACAATAGGATTGAAAAATGTCCTTGAACATTCTGAATTCCTACACTGCTGCTGGGAAATGTCTGACAAACATGTTTATCTGAATCCTTAAGCCTCTGATGCAGAGAAATAGCTGAACTCAGTGATCCTGATGGGTCCCTTCCAACACAGCATGTGATTCTGTGGCTTCTTTATATTTCTGTAAACTAGCCCTCTATTTTGGACTTGAAGCACGTTTTAAATGTATTTTGCTTCATGTGTTTCTTAGGTAGCTGGGCAGTGGTGTGCCCAGTGGATATACCACAGTACATTTCACAAGTCAGCTTGTAAATGGCACAAAAAACAGAAACAAAGGAGCTTATGTTGACTATAGCTCCTGTAGGCAGTTGTGTTCTCTTCTTGTCCAGTTTCTGTACTTTTTTTAGTAGAAATTAATGAAAATAATAAAATCAACCAATAGTTGGTGGTTTTTTACTTGGATATTCCACCAAAAAAAAAGGAGTTTAAACAAAGTATGGGTAAGATTTATGTGGATAAACTATTCCTTTAGAATAGAATAAAAATGCAAACTTTTTTTTTTTGTGCTCAAAGCTACATGTTTAGGATCACCTCTTCCTATAAATTTTCTGATATTAAGTGGATACTGATGATGAACTGTTCAGTGTGATTGGCTGTTTTAACTATTTGTTGCTTCTTGAAGAAAAATATATTTGGAAGGATGTTTTCTGTACTGAGGTCTGACTTTACATACCCAACAGACAACCCTACCATATCCCAGGAATACAAACCTAATAGGTTTCAAGAGGCTTCTTAAAGTGCTCTGTTCTGCAGCCATTCCTCAAGACAAGTCTATACAAGTAGCTGAGGAAAGGTGCATATACTCTCTTTTTGTCATGAGAGCTCTGTCATACACTGAAAAACTGTCACGCAAGTTCTGCAGGAGAACCTAAAGGTTTAGGCAGGTTGTTAATCAAGAGCCTCCCTCTTGAAATTTGCTCCTTGCCTTTGTTTGTAGTATACAAAAGATGAGTAAAACAACTACTGCCAACAGAACTTTGTGCATATGTTTTATGTGCTTATCTGTCTGTGTAAAATGCATCACTTTGCGTGAAACTGAAGCTGGAAGAGCTAAGGCAATAAACAGAGAGAAGAGACTACTGCATGCATAGTTAGTAAACTCATCTGGTATACTCTATGCTACTCTGAGGTCTGATCTGCTGAAAAATATCGAAAGATCAGTAAGGGTTTAGAGAAATGTCACAAAATGACTTCAGGTGAAAATATTGAGGAATGCCACCTAAAAGATTACTCAATCATGCTCTACAAAAGGATAAAGTAGAGGTCTCTGTGGCCTTTGAAGGTCATGAGAAACAAACTTTTTCTAGAAATTAGGAGAATACCTGCAATAGGGGTTGTAGTTTATCACTTCACCATGTGATGAAGAGGGTTTTTTATATCCTAAGGGATTACTAAAATAGTAAATGAAGATATATTTCTTTAGGTTTTTTGTATGCTTTGTTTTGTTTTTTTTCCCCTCCAAAGTATACTCGTTACACAGCTAATTATTAGATTCTGTGGAGGAGCAACAAGTAAATACTATAGCCCTTTACTCTGAAAAAGTTATGCAAAATGAACATGCAGATCCTTTCTGAATTTCTATTAAACACTGAGAAAACTTCAGTTCAATATCAGACAAGTAGCAGGGTATGATGAATATATTATTACCAATATAAAGAATATTGTATATTGCTATCTTTGCAATAACAGAGAGACAAATTCTGTAATAATTTGTCAACATACTTTTGAAAAAGAAATCCTTATGTCCACTTTGAATTCACTGAATCAATTTTTTTCTATTCAGTGGCAAAAGAATTCCTGTTTCTTGAGTATTTTATAACTTTTTCATGTTAGAATGGCTATAACTATGTAAATTTTAACCAATAATGTTGGAATTTTGATTTCCATACTTTTTAGTCTCAGACAACCAATTTTTTCTATTTTTCACACAGCTTATTTCAATATACTGAAATATATGCAAGTAAAGTTAAGCAATGTTCATAAAAAAAAAAACAAACCCAAAACAATGTTAAAATGCTTTACAGTACAAAGAAAAGGAATTGGAACAGGAGAAATCCCCCCAAGAAACCTCATCTCATCTGTCTCACGTGCTAGTAAAATAGCTATACAACTTTCTCAAGGATCTTTAGATGTGTAAGAATTTTCAGAGAGCTCAGAACTGGCTATGGCTGAAGCTCTAGTCCAAAAAGTTCAGAGAATTTCATGTATGTTCTCTGGAACAAAGAGCATACCCCCACAGGCAGCTGTGACTTAAGGCTTCATGAAATACAGTTTTGAATTACCCTCCCAAGGCATGCACTCATCTATTGGCCCAGCCATCATTTCTGGTGTCCAAACAAATGCCTTGAACTTCATTATTTAGGAGGTGGAATCAAAAGCAGACATGTGAGAGATGTTCTCTGAGTAGACAGAGGAGAGCTGAAATAATTCCGAGCCCCAGCACCCTCCCCTGCCTGTTTAGCAATACGGCCTCACAAGGCTGCGTGCTATACAGTCAGTCTCATTTTCTACCAAGAGAGGTGGCTGCATTTCAGCGATGCATGAAGTAATTCATCCACATAGCTTATAAAGCACTTAGAACTCCTTTGGGATAAAAAGCACTTAAAAATGTTAGGTATTAGTATTTCTTATGTGTTTAAGTTGTCAAACCTTCTTACTTTTTTATCACTCAAATCAGCTTTAAAATTCACTTTTGTAGCGAAACGTACAAATGCTAATTCACTTCAATTAAAAATCTATTGCCTGCACTTCATTTTTAATGGAGGCAGGTGCCTGGGAAAAATACCTCCTCAAATCTTACTCATGCTACAGTCTATAGAAGGCCAGCTTTCCCTGGAAATTCTATACACATGCAGAAGGAAGCAGTTCTTTTGACTGTCAATAATCTAAAAATCCTTTTGCTGGGGTCAAAAAAATCATTGAGATTTGTCTACTTTCCTTTTTTGGGATTTGCTACTGGAACGATAAGGAACATATGCAAGGGTTTGCTACACACGTACTTACTTTCTCCTCTTCCTCTTCACTCTCCTCCCACTCTACAAGGTTTCACAAAGTATAGGATGCCACAAGTGCCAGTTTCTAATCCTTCACCCAAATGTCATCTCAGTAATTCTTACATTGCTGAAGAAAGCTTGTACAAGTTTTTCTAGTTAAGTGCTTTAGTGGATGGGACTGTGCCTGACATTTACATCAGCACTGACTGTGATTTAAAAGGGGGCAGAAGTGGGGGGACAGCAGCATACGTGCCTTCACTGCAGCTGCAGGGATGAATTGGAATGAGTCTGGATAGGAGTAGAGGTTTAGGCACCACAATGAAGATTATTTGATATACACAATATTTTATGATTCTGTGAAATATTATTCACTTTAAATTATTCTCTGAAGTCAGATTGAAAGAAACTTTTTTAAAAAAGCACCAAAACAAATTAAATTTTTTTTATTTAATTTAGAAATGTAAGACACTCAAAACACTGTGCTTTAGAAAACACGTAGTACAGACTAATAGCTCTTTTGACTGCTAAAACTGCAAGTCACTCTGCCTTGGAAATCAGCTGTAACAGCACGATCTGAAGAAATATTTCTCCGATCTAGCCAATAATTTGCATGTAAAGCATCCTGAGAATGTGAAACCATTTGGTCAATAATCTATATTATTTAAGATTTATTTCTTTTTTAATTAATACTGAAGCTTCAATGGTAGAAAAGGAATGCCTAATGATGTACTCCGAGTCTTCTTAATGGAAGACCATCATGGGCATTACCCCAGCATAAAAAAGTGAGCTGGCATCAGAGATTCAGCTTTCACTCTGAATTTCCTGGGTTTTTCAAGCTCAAACAAGACCCTTAATGTTGCTTTAATGTAGTTTTTGGTGGTATAATTCTTCTTAATTCTGTCCATTGCAGTCCTTTGATACTTTATGAATTACTTATCTCACATTAATAAGGCTTAACATGGAGTATTAACCTCCTATACATTCCTAATTAGTTTTTAATGAATTTTAGTTTCCTTGTTAGAAAAAGAGCTAGCTAGCTAACTACCACAAATTTAATCTCCATTACTGGAGCATAAGACAACCACCCTTGGGGATGCATGTCCTTGAGATTTTCACGTTAAACAAGAAGCTTTATAAAAGAGTCAAAGAAGCTTAATATGTGTGTCTTGGCTTACTCCTCAGCTTTGATGGTGTAACAAGTCTTGGACTATTTATAACTAGTGACACAATACACTATATAAGCTTTCAGAGATTTCTATAATATGTTATGATACTACAAAAAATTTAACAGGCCTAATTGCTGGTCACCTGACAGCTGGAGTAGGAGGAGAAGAGAAGGTGAATTTGTGTATTTTCTTTTTATTTAGTTCAACAATAACAACAGCCATGATATGATATGTAATGGAAAACAGAATTTCATTTTTGACATGACAAGCACAGGTCTTTGTGGATGAATTTTACAAAATGCATGTATGACCTGTAATTATTTTTTGTATGTAGTACAAAGAAATATGTTTTAAGTAATTATTCTGCAAGAAAGCCATTGGAGTACAAATTACAAAAGCTTTTTTCTGTTTGTGCGGTGCTTTAAATAAGTACAATTGTGGATAAAATTTATTAACTAATCCATTGGGATTAGTACAACAAAAAGAACAGCATCTTGCTATGAACTGCAGCAGCAGGTCAGGAAAGAATCACAGAAGTTTTCACTGGCAGTGCTCAGGATGTTGCTGAAGGAGCACTCAGTGCTGGCATCAAGTCAGAGAAGCAGAAACCTTCTATGCCCTTTGGCTCTGCTGGGATGGTGCTACAAGGAGGATGTTCTTCATCCCATTTCCTCCATCAGGGGCATTGATTTCCTTAGTGATTTACCAGAGCCCTACAATTTTTCATTCAGAATATACTGCAGGAGCTTTGTGTCAGTGCCCCATGCATGACCTGGGGGAAAGGAAGAAGGTGTGGCTCTCTGGAGTTAGGGTAGGTGGTCTGCAGGGGAGAGTTCAGTTTCTTACACACTTGCCTGCTCTGACATTGTTCCATCAAGTACACAGGCAATCTTGTATGTATGATATTTTGGAATAGGAAGACAGCTGAAGAGCTATAATTGAGTGAACATCTATGTTAAAGTAGGCTGCATTTGCATATGTTGGACAAGTAGACATTTCCTTTCACTAACACAAATTATATTTGATTAATTTCCTTTTGTCAGCAGTCAGAAGCAAAAAAGCTATGACAGTGTCCCAGACAGCAAAAACATACACATGTAAAAATACACATTATTAAAACATTTTAAATGTAAAAATCTAGTATGACATGTAGGAATCCAGTATGAAATGCAACTCAAATGAAAACAGTATTTTTCTGAATCCTGGAGTTCTTTCCCTATTTTCAATTGGAGAAATTTTATAAATATGTAATGCTCATCATTCATTATGGGAGATAATCACCATGCTAGGAAAAAACAGATAGCCAAGTGTTTTAACAGCTGAATTTCCAGACCAAAAGCATAGATGCTTGAAACTCTGCATAAGCCATAGATCTTACTAGGACTGAGGCCTGGCACTGTGCTTCTGCATCACTACTGAATTTCACTCATTAATCTTTTACTTAAAAATAACAGTAATAAATACATGGTTATCATGCATTCATTAATTAGACAGCACATTGCAAGTTTCATGTTGAGACCCATCACTGTGTAGCAGCTGATGGGAAACAGAACAGCTGAAAATGAAAGGCTCTCCAAATCTATGAAATGCTAGAGGCAGCTTAATCACTAAGCCTGACACACAAAGTACAGGCACCATATCCAGATGTGGTTTAGCTGAGTTCACAACCTTATTAACTTAATTCTAGGGGTTAGCAAGCAATAACTTGTGCAGAGCAGATCATCAATCCTCTCCATTAAAGACTGTCATCAGCCCACGACCCATCCACAACTGGCCTCAAATAGCATAAGCCTTTCTTGCTCTCACTTTGTGTGGTGATTCAGGGGAAAGGGAGTATTCTCTTCATTACACACAAAAAACACAGCTATTGTAAATGCTCCTTTTGCCTGAGTCCAGCATCAGGTGACCAGAGTGTAAGAAGCATGCCAGTACACTAGACAGCTGCTGTTGGACAGAACTATTCATTCACTTACCTGCCTTCATCAACCCTGCAGTTTTCCAGAGAGTTAAACCCACCATATCTATCTACTTCCCAGTTTGAGGGAAACATCACTTTTTCCTCACACAATTCTGAAGATTAATGTAGAACTTGGACTATCAGAAGGGCTTACATGCCATTCCTTCTGTTCTGCAGAAGGTTTTTCTTGTTCCCTCTCTTGTTCCTGCTCCCTCTCTCCTCTTTTCTCCCACAGACTGTATTCCTCTTCACTTGCATAAACCATTGCTGACATGAAAAAATATTTTCACTCCAGCCAGTAATACTACCTCCAGTATTTTTTAAATACTCATACTCAGTGTCCTGCCTCAGAATACTAATGTCTTCTGTTAAAGACAGAAGATATAGACCTGCCTAGGATAAAGGTGGAAGCTAATGAACTTTTTCAAACTCTCCTTTGTGAAGCCTTTTGCTCATCTCAGGTCTGTGCTGGTAGGCACTGACAATAGTTTCAATGACTAACAATATATGGGGCAAAATCTTCAAAGACACTATTTTCTCTAAAAGAAATATATACACCAAGGCTAGCTTTAAATACCTACAAATACAATGGACTGAGTAGCATACAGGTGTTTTTTTTTTTTTTTTTTTTGACAGGAATAATGGGAACTGCAAAAATTCTTTTCTGCAGCTACACAGGTAGATGTCTATCCCTCATGCCTGCTGCTGATCCCTTTCAGGGAATTCCTCCTGGAGCTGACCACTAGCTTGATCAGTGGATGAACATCTTGGGTTTTCAGTCATTATGAATTTTGTATATGTATATTAACTTCTGATCTGCAAGCACATCATTCTACTGAGAAAAACCAGGCTGATCCAGCATTCAGTTTAATAAAACACTGTTGTGTTTACTGCTTATGACTCTCCTGTATATGCTTTATTACATTTCAAATAGTTCTTGGCAGGAATTTTGACTAGTCATAAACACACTATTTCTGTAAAGCACACAGAAGCTTCTACAAAAGACTATGTTACCTTCTTGCAATGATTACTACAGTGAATTCTGATACTTTTGTAATACCACTTCTTTCCTTGACTGTCACATCTGAATTGGCTAAAGGCACATTCTTTCAAGCTATATCACATGCTCATTCTAAAAGACTAACCCAACACTACAGCTCTTCATAAATTTGGGTACAACAGCACCAATAAAAAAGTGAAAATGAAAAATGCAATTTTGAAAAAAACCAGTAGCAATAGCCTTATTATAATTGATACTGCAGCTTTTTGCTAGTCTTTCAGCAAATATTGATCTTTTAAGATTTCACAAGCTTTGAAATATGTGGCAAAATCTCTCATTTAGACTAATCAAACTTTCTTCTATTGAATGTTTCTTACTGAACAACTTGAAAAAATTGTCTAGTAACTCTTATATGAAATTATAAGAATCAAAAGAAATATAGGTGCACATTGCCACACAGATACTCAGCTTTGAAACATAATAACACAATTTCCTATGAGATATCAAGGTTCAGGGCAATGCTATAGTCACTAGGTGTGGACTATCCAAAGATCATTTTTGAAGACAGACTTAATTAGAAATTGGCGTATTGGAGCAGGGGTGTGTGTAATGGACAACCTTTCCAGGTGCTTTTTGACCAAAATAATTCCATGTTTCTGAAAGACTTCAAAGAGGAAGATGAAAGGAAAAAGGAAGAAAAGAAGAAGAAGTAGAATATCTAATGAGGTGTTGGTTTGGGATAACAAGCTTCTCCATCAGAATGAATAGGTAGCTGGTAGGTGATAAGCATATTCAAGGCGAAAGGATAAAAAGAAAATAGCTTGACATAAATAATTTCCAAGGTGTGCATAGCAGTTCCTTCATAGCTTCTGTTAGTGGAGCCTCAGCTTCAAACTTGGTTCCCACCCTAAATTTCTTTCTTCTTTGAGCTCTAAGTGTCTTTAGGGAATTTTTCTCTCATTGAGATGATTGCTGTTGTTTGCAGATTCTGCTCCCCACAGTTTTATAATGACAGGAACTATATAATGTTTTGAATGTTATTCAAGGGAGTTCTTGACATGACACTGAGTCCCCCAGAGATTACTGAGGTGAAGGTTAGTGATTCAATGCTAAAATCAGCAACACTGATTATATCCTCCACACTATCTGAAGAGATGGTTTTACCTTTTCAAAAGTCTGTGGTTCTCCTCTTTTTTTTTTTCTTCTCTGCAGTTAATACCAAATGGAGAAAGCAAAGGCATTTTTCATCCTGATCCATACAATCCTGTGCTGAGTTTAGTTGCATATTTGTGATTATGGGCAGACTTGTGTTCTTTAGTAAATCTGAATTACTCAAAGGTGCCATGCCCGTTTTTGTTTTGTTCTGTCACAATCACAAAAATATAAAACTTCTGAACCATAAGTAAGAAAGGTTGTTGATTTATGAGAAAGGTCATGGCATATCCAAGATACATAAATGCTGATGTTGATCCCAGGGGTGGAAGAGATAGGTGCATACTTCCAATAGTGCTTAATTTACTTCCCTGTTTGCAGTCTTCACAGTACTATCACAACATTATTATTTAACAGATTGGAGACAGACTTCACACTGCTGAATATTCCAGTGATCTGTTTCCAAAAGCGATGAACGGAATGGGATGGTTGGGAAGGCATCTGTGCACAATCCCAGTGTGTACATTGCTCAGATTTTTGCCAATTTTGCCAGTAGGCTCCTAAACTTTCACATCTAAAATGTTTAAGCAATACCTCAATTCATGTTTATTCATGTGTCATTTTCAAATGGTTTTGGATAGCATGGTCTGAAATCATAGACTCAAATCTGCATGCAGAAGTTTAGAACTTCTGGACTTGGGTTTGGATTTTTTTACTTAATACAGATTAAAAAAAAAACCAAAAAAAAAACAACAAAAAACACTATAAATGCAAAAGCAGAACATTTGCCTAAAGAAAACAGCTGTACACCTGTTACTAAAGCTGAATAGTTCAGTGATTGAAACCTTATAAAGACACTTTGCTATTGAAGAACATTCCTAAAATGAGTTCCCACTCATTTCAGAATTAAAGTGGAGGCCAGCAATATTATTAAAAAGGAGAAAGAGGAAGAAAGAGGGGCCAGTACTTAATTTTCAGGGAAACCACTGAAAATTAATCAATAAAAATGCATTTTAAAAACCCTACAAAATCAAAACACAAAAACAACAGCAACAGAGCAAACTGAAAACAAAACCAAAAAAAACAGGAAAGGGCTTGCCTTTTTACTTAGTATATCCAGCTTCCTGGAAAATTATTTATACAATTATCTGCATTTTAAATACAGAAAACAGTGAAATCTCTTCCTATATTGCTATAAAGATTTCCTACATAGAGAGGCAGTTTTCTTCCTCCCCACCCTGACCAAATAAAGTAGCACACTCATTGTTGATGGAAACATCTTTTTTTACTAGAAAACTACTGGACAATATATAGTTGTTGCTGAAGCTTACAAACTGATATTTGGTTACTGAGATATTTAATATTCTAATTTACTTGAAATCTTGTCATATGAGAAAAGGCTCTGACAATTTTTAGTGCCGAGCAATTTATGAATAAACTGATAGTGCCAGTAATATCTGGGAATCTGATCCATATGTAGTAAATCATAGGACAAGCTGGCATGTTCACACAGCTTTTTTATTCTGCAAACAAGAAAGGTAACAGATATGTAAAATACAAATATTTTTGGTTTAGCTAGTAATAACACAAATAACACAGCACACTAAATTCTTATTTAAGTCTGTGGGTTGCTCTGTCTATATTTTAAACAATCCTCTTAAATATGTATCCCTTGCCTATTTGAAGTTACTACCTGTAGTATTTCTTTTCAGAGAGACCAGGACTCTAAGTCAGAGAAGAGGAATGCTCCACATGACTCACTGTTTGATGAATTTTTTTTCAGCTAGTGGTCTCAACTTACTGAGATACACTCAAATTAGCCTAAAAAGCTTTTTCTCTTAAAAAAAAAAAGTTTAAGTTTTTATAAACCATTGCCATTATACCACAACTTGTACTGATTTTCCTCCTGTTCAGGTGTATGACAGAGGTATAACAGACAAAGTTGGAGGTCCAATCCATCCCCATATTTATGGGATTTTCATATCTTTGGTGAAAAGCTAGTTTCACATCAAGTTGACCTATTGAGTCAAACTGTCAGTATGATTTTTCAAAGGAAGAGAAAAGAAAGAATAGCTCAAAGCAAATGATTTCTATTCCATGAGATCTCATTAACTCAGCTTTTTCTACCAAGGGTGTCAGGGAGTACTGTAGCACAGACCACTGCAGCTATTAAAACTTTCCTTAACTGCTGAATTGCAGGGTAATTTAAAGGTAAACCAATATGGGCTGAATGGAATTGTAGCCTAGACACTCCCTTTAAAATTACTACTTGAACAAATGCTCAGTCAGGCAACAACTGCTTTTCTCTCCATTTTAAAGTCAGGAGAGACTGAATTACTTAATTTCACATGAAAGTATAATAATTTTATTTTTTTTTAAATCCAAACATTTGCCTGTCTTAATACAGTAAGGTCAACCTTATGGACCAAATCTTACGGTCTTCTTTTGAAATATTCCCTGAAAAAAATAGGCAGTATCTAATTTAGCTGGCATTTCAGCTACATATTATATTATTTGACTTGGAGTTACAAAACGAGGTATTCAGTTTACCTCATTCAGTGGTCCAAATCTAGGGAACCTGAGAACAAGTCCAAAACGTTACAACTGTAGATTTTATTTAGGTGCTATTTGTCAATCACCACAGGTAAACCCACCCCACTGAAGTGAGCAGCAAGATTACTCAAGCATAAAAATAACCAACAGGAGGTTTTCCAGCCTTCTGAAGCCAAATCTGTCTGATCCAAGCCTGACTTACGGATCTAGATGCCCTGGGGTCTGTCTATAATTGCAGATTAAGCAGACATCTTCAATTTTTCTTAAGCACCTAACACAAACCCATGGTAAAACACAAGCTGGCTGCATCTTAATCTAGAGGTAGGAGTTATCACCAAGGGAGCACAGAGTGTTTGTGTCTTTGGTTCTTGGGAAGGTTACACATTTTGCAACATTAAATACAGAACAAAAACAGGCCTGGGAGAAGCTTTTTTTTTTTTTTTTCCATTGAATGGATGTATCAATCAAATCTAGGGATCCGTACAACTCATAGCCCTGACAAGGGGCCAGATAGGTTGATATCTTGGATACTGAAGTTGTCAGCAGGTTTTCGGTAGATTGCAAGTCAGTTAATGCCAATACAAGCTGCAGGACAAGACTGTAATTCAAGATCATAAATTCACATTATCATCACAGTTTGTTTTTTAATACCAAAACACATATTCTATCTTCTGCGTTACAGACAGTGAAAAAACTACATGCTGTGCAAAGGGAACCTGTTGAAGAATTGAGATAAGGATAACAGAAAGGATTAGAGAGCAATATCATATCTTTAGCTGATTAGAAGGTGAAAAGAACAGAGGGGAAGTGTTTAGATTTCAGGTCATGGAGAAGGAGATTAGTAAAGGGAGTAATTGCTGACCTTCATTCATAAGTAATATCCCTTTTTTGAGGAAGAAAACTCCATACAAGCATCAGTACTTGTCACCATAAAAAGGATACTAATGTTGTTTTCTTCTGCACTTGATGGTCAGCATGTACCAATAAAGCATGAAAGACTGAGTAAGACAATTAATTGAGTATCTAATTTAATACCTGTATGGTAGTGAACAGCTGAGTTTTAGATCCATGCCCCAAGCAGAATAAAATTCAGAAAAGCATAACAAAGAACTTAGCCTATCACTGCAAGTAGGCTTAATTTTTATTAGTTATAAACTTTTTTTACGAGAAAAATTTAAATCTTACAGTGTAAGAAAATTGTATTAAGGGCAACTATGTAAACCAGTAATTTTGTATTTGAACTAATTAAAAACATAGCATAGAGTCAACCCACAATTACAAATCTGGTTAATGATGCACTGTAAGAGCACGACTTTTTCCATGTGATTTAAGAAGCTGCTCATCTAGCTGACATGATATAGCTTACACTGACATGAATCCATATTCATTACTTCCATTATTCAGGATAAGACCATGGCAACAAAAATAAGTATTGAGCCTGACTGTCTAATTCACTAGGAGGAAGAAAATCTGTGCTTTGAACTTCATACTCGGGTTTAATGCTGTCAGGAGCATTGATTTCTCTTAATTTGAAAGAGGCTAAGCACAACAAAAAAACGTGCCACAAGTCAGCAGAGGAGTGGCCACTGCTATGTAAAGAACCGGGGCTACTTTGGACTCCTAGAGATAATCTGAAGTAATGAACTAAATAGAACCATCAGAAAAAGGTACCATCTGGAAACCCACATCTCCATGATTATCCATATTGTCAGCATCATCTATGCTGTCCTACTAACAGCAGCAAGACTGGTTCAAGCCAAAGAACAGTCTCTCTTGAGTGAACAAGCATTCTCATTGCACAGTGTTGATGCATCTGATCTGTTTTGCAGAGGAAGAGATTTACATGAACACGGGCAGTGCCCTACCAGTCAGCCTTGGTGTCAGAGAATGGCACAGAAACAGCCCTAGGAAGGAACTGTCCCTCAAAGTTTGTGAAACAAGAGCTCCACAAGTGTTACAAACGTGAACAAAGAGGCAGCATCATGCATGATTAGTAAAGTGTCCTCTGCATCTACTGACCTTGGTAACTTTTGTCTTCAGATACAGCAAAGCCCAATACACCATCTCATGCTCCAGTAGTTATCTTTAAGCTGCACAAAGTGCCAAATTCATATATATGCAATATAAAGGAAAAGGCACTTGGCTCCATCCATCGTGCTACAAAAATAGCACAAGAACCTCAGATAGCCACAGAAGTCTAATGAAAAATTGTAACTCCTCTAGACTGTGTTTTGCAGGATAATTTTGTGCAGTCATGATGTGTTCACTGTCTGTGATCACATCACAGTTGAGTCAAACACACTGTGGTGGAATAGCAGCTTTACATTTTCCATTAGACACTAAGCATCCATGTAAATTTAAATCAGTATCAAGAAAAAAAAATTTAAGACAGAAAACAACATGAAAATAAAAACAATAAAGAAATAATAACAATCTTCCCTTTTTCCATCTTTTTATGTCTCCAGTCCTTCTAGTTTTCTTTAAACACTGTAAATTGTTAAACAAATTTTTAAAAAATAACTTTAATTTACATACTTATTGTCTCAGCATACTGCATAGTCAAGACAGCCATGATACACAGAATACGACCATACAATTTCAGACAGTTTTAAACATTTGCCCGTAGAGAGTAACACCATACCTCATGAGAAGGCTTCAGGTGTCTGCCCACATTAGAAGGCTGCAAGTGTCTGCCCTTCTCTTTCTTTAGCCCAACCTTTCATACCCCTCATGTTCATGCACCTGTGTGCCCTCTGCTCCCTTTGGTGGTTGGTCAGTGCCCCTGGGCACTCCATGGCTCATTGCTGTCAATGCTGCTCACAGCTGCAGCCCATTGAGGATGAGGCTTGGCTGCAGCCCCACTCCCAGTTACCACAAGCTGTGTGCCTACAACTTAACTTCTATTTTTAGCTCTCAATTTTTTTTAATTTGGTGTAGATTTACAAAAGTACTGTTATAAGCAATCCAACATATGAAAATATTACTATTTATGTGTACTTGTCAAAGTATAAACAGTCACAGAGCATTTTTAATCTGGGGTATTTGCAGTTAAGCTAAAACCCTGAGTAGTTGTTGCTCGGAAGCTGTTTCTGTAAATCGATCTCATAACTTAATCTGAGGAAAAATCCAATGAAGCAACAAATTTTTAACATCAGAGGCTCAGATGGATTTATTTCCTTACTGTTTAAGCATTTTCAAGAGTAAACATCTGAACTTATGCTCTGGACTAATTATCTTTTCTAGCTTCTTGATTTGATTTGGAGTGACAGTAATTTGAAAAACATTCCTTATTCCCCTATCTTTTATATTGGACATTTATTTTTCTCTTTAATTGGTTTCAAAAAAAGGTTCTGTGAGATAGTTCAGATATTATTATCAATGTCTTAAACTGTTCTTTATTTATGACTTTTGTTTCCACTAAATTTACTCTGTTCTTTAAACATCCTAACAGAAAGTATTATCTGTAACACCATTCTTTACATCTCTGTTGGTCCACCTGACGGGAACCATCAGTAATGTACTTGTGACACACCAAATTAACCAAGTCACACCTGAAGAACTCTGAACGAGATAGCAACCTGCTTTATACTTATTATGATGTCACTTGGTCTGTTAGTCATACTTTAATCATTATAATTATATGCTCTTGAATAAGAAAAGTTATATCTTCTTTTTAATATGTATTTTTTCAATACCAACAATGTATTGAGCATTTTAAGAGGCTAAAAATATTCTCCCTAAATAATACATTGAATTTTGTAGATTCTAGCTGAAACAAATTTTGCAATCTAAAAGGAAGTATATAAAATGGAAGACCTATTTCAGAAAACAGGAATGTGGGAACAGGTAGAAGAAGAAACTATTTTTTGTAGCTAACAAAAAGAATATTCATAGAACAATGACTCCACACAGTCACAATATAAATCTGAGTATTTCTATTCACCCAAACCACATGAGTAAGTGGTTTTCATCTCAACTCTCCAACCTGGACCTTCTTTAAAACCAAAGAAGAGAATCAGGCTGTTCTAAAGTGCAATTCATCTTTACTACAGAAATAATGGTACTTTAGAATTAAAGGTTTGACCAGATGATCTTTTGATGTCCTTTCCAACCTGGGTTGTTCTATGGTTCTATAAATTTACTTTTCTTCTGTAAGACATTGACAATAAACAGGGTTCAGAAGATCAAGTCAGATCTTTGAACTGAAGAGATGAATCTCATTCTCCATCCCTAAATTCCATATAATAGAAAAATGCTTTCACTTGCTTTCTTTCATACATTCTTTCCAATACTTAAAAGTAGCCATGCTATAGAAAGCCCACATTAATATGTCCAAACATCCATCATAATTTCTGGAGATTGTGGTGACAAATAGTTGCTATGCTCTGATGAAAATTACTATTTATGAAAAATCTAGTCCCTTTATCATTCAGTGCTTTCTGAGGAGGGAGGCTGTGGGATTTTGTTTGGAACATTTTGTTTATTTTGTGATTTGGGTTTGGATTTTTAGGGGTTTTTTTAAACAATTTAGAAGTCTCTTCACATCTTTGGTACATTTCTGTATTTTCTGTTTACATGAAGATAGATACAACATGCAGCCTAAAATTAAACACACATCTGCTTTTTCACTCCCCCTCAACCCCACTGCAGAGGGATGGGAGAGAAATCAGAAGACCAACACTGAGAAGATTCAATGGTCAAGGCAGTTAAATAGGTGAAGAATTATAAAGGAAGAAAAACTGAAAGAAAACAAAGGATGTGTTGCAAAGGTAAGTACTCACTATCACCCTCAAATAGACTGATTACAGACACTCTCTGAGCAATGGCTATCTTCTTTAAAAAACCCTCCTTTCACCTTTTTTTGATGAATGTAAGATGGAATATCCCATTGGCCAGCTCAGGTCATTCCTCCTGTCTGTGTCCCCTCCAAACTTTCTGTGCACCCCCAGCCAACTCACTAGGGATGTGGAGTGGGAAAGGAAAAATACTTGATGCTGGGTAAGCACTACTCAGCAATAGCCAAAACACTGGTCTGCTACCAATGCTGTTTTAGTCATAAATCCAAATTACAGCAATATGGGCCTGCTATGAGGAAATTAACTCTGTCCTAGCCAGACCCAGTAAAATCTACAAAGCTATAATCATTACCAATGAGATGATTACTTACCTACCTACTCATGCCTGTAATTTATTCCCAGCAAACACATGTATTTGCATGAAATTAAGTTCAAAGGTGTCAGTAATTTAGAAGGAAAGAAATATTATGTTGTAATCCCAATACCAACCATTATAAAAGAGAATAATGATTACTCTTACAGAAATCTAAACATATCAATATACAGAAATGCATCTGAAAGACTAAAATAATTTAAATCCTGAGTCATAGTATTGTGCAGAAAATAGAAGACAGTATCTGAGAAAATTCTGTGTTTGCATCCAGATTAAACTGTATGTATTTTAAAAAAATGCTTTTCATAATCCTTGTTTTTTTGTGATTGAAAAAATCTTTAATTTATTTGAATGACACCAGGAATACTGTGGATATAACTATATTAAATACTGATTAACACAATTATGAACTATTTTTCTTCTTTGCAAGTATGGGGAAAGAAAAAGAAATGTTTTGGGGAAAGGGACAGTTTAAAGACTTTACAGTTCATACCTAGCTGACCTTTTACTGAAGGATTATACAGAGGAAAAAAAACAATGATGTTACGTAAATACTCAGAGCTCTTAGTGGTGGGTTACATCTTCATGATTTTCTTGGGAATGAGTCCCAGAGCCAACAACTTAACATGACCATGGTAAGCAACAACAACAACAACAACAACAAAACAACCAACCAAACAAAAAAAATCAACAAAACTGTGTCTATATGATGAAACTTCTTCCCCCTAGAATTCCCTAAGTTGTTTTTTTCCACTGAAAAGATTCTTAACAACAAAGATAACATAGAATTATAGAACCATGGAATAGTTTGGGATGGAAGAGATCTTCAAAGGTCAACTGTCCAACCCCCACTCCAGACAAGGACATCTTCAACTAGATCAGGCTCCAGAGCCCCATCTAAGATAACCTTGAATGTTTCCCAGGAACATGTTTGGTGAAATATAAATAATGCAGTTTCAAATTTATATGCATCACAGTTCAATATTATGTACTATATATTTGCACTGTCATTATTGTTGTTTATTCTCATAATCCATATTCTTGAGAATTCAAATCAAACATCATTGATTCTAAACACTACCAAGTTAGATATTTTCTTTTGACAGCCACAACTAGCCATGTCACACTTATTTTTGAGGCATCCCTGATGCCTTTACTGCAGCTCTTGTATTCTTGAAGCCCATGTGCTTGTCAGCGTGGACTGACACTGCTGTCAAACTGCTACAAATGACACAAAAAAGCTAAATCAAATAAACCTAACTCTGTCTATTCAGGTGTGCCTCTCAACCAGACAAAAGCAATCTTATCCATTAAATTGTATTGATAAAACACAGTAGGACATTTGTTTTTTCTTGTTACTTCAAATGACTGTATTTGACAATTACTTGAGCTGTGGTAAAAGACCCAGACTGGCTCATAACAAGGCCAGAGGATTCAAGTGCCTTTCAAAATCAGATGAACCTTTTCTGTGCCTCCAAGTCACAAAGAGGTGGAAAGCTATCTGGCATTGAGCTGGTTCTGGACCAATGTACAGCCTTTCATACAGAATTCCATTCAATTTCTTTGCCCTACTCTGAGATGATACAACAATTTTTTCATGCTTAAAATTTCTTCTAGCTCAAGGTTAGGGCATCATAGTTGAGTGGCAATAGATCAGGGGTAGCTGAATTAGTCTACCTTGAAAATGCCTCAAATGATGAAGAACAGATTTTGTCATAACCAGCTGACTTTTCTAAACTTCATTTTAAGAAAATAAAAATGTAAATAACCAAATTTTTCCTTCCTCGTTTAAGCTATTAAGACTCTAATTCCTTCTTCAAAAATATTTCCTGTGTTCATCCATGCCATGTGTAATAAATTAAAACTGTATGTAGTGAAATGAATTACTAGGCATCTAGAAAAAGACGTTTGCTAGAAAGTTAGATAGAGAATGCTGTCAGCCTGGACAAGAGGAAGACGAAATAGAATGTGCCTCCTATCATCCATAACAGGAGAAGCCTGTAAGTAAAATGAAAGAAAATCCTTCCATGCATCATTTGTTTAACTGAGATTAATGTAGAAACATGAGTGAAATTAGA
Organism: Passer domesticus; assembly: GCF_036417665.1. Classification (NCBI taxonomy): domain Eukaryota; kingdom Metazoa; phylum Chordata; class Aves; order Passeriformes; family Passeridae; genus Passer; species Passer domesticus. The sequence continues at coordinate 28,833,972 of NC_087476.1, read as the reverse complement.
CAATTAATGACAGATCTTTACTCTGAGGCATATGTCTTCACAGTGTATTTATACTCAAACAAACAAACAAACAACAAAAGGTACAGTGCAGCTGTTGACAGTGAGGCAAAAGAAAAATAAGGCCAGTAAAAGCAAGCCCTTATTTTTCCATACTGAAATGTTTGCTCAAAGTAAAGCCAGACTTTTTCCTTTTTAAGTAGCAAAGTATGGCCACTTCACTGTGCACATCTTAAATTTAATTTCATTTTAGTCTTGAAAGGGGTCTCCTAGAATGTCACAGGAGGAGAAGGCCCACTTAATTCTTGCTTTTTCCAACTTGGCCTGGAGTGTAATGGACTATGCATTTAGGAAGATGCTGTTTTTATACTAACACAAGCATTAGCATTTTTCATTCCTGTTCCAGCAGCCATATATAAGGTAAAAGGCTTAGATCAATATAAAAAGGCTTTCCAAATTTCAGGACTTTGGCCCACAGACAACTCGGATGGTGCAGCACTGAACACTAACCTCTGAATGGCACATTGCAAACTGTGAGTAAAGGGTGCACAACACAAGGAAAGGAAAAGTACCCCAGTGGTAAATCTGTGACCATGTGGTGGTACCGATAACCTGGTAGGTAGGCAGCCTTCAGTAATTGTATCATGTAAATCTTTCTGAGATTGTTGAACAGGTTTTACACCACTACAGCTTTTCCAGCAGGACACAAAAATAACATTAAGGCATATAATTCAGCTTCTCTGATTCCTGCATTCCTGTACTTTACTTTACTGCTCTCTAATTTTAATTAGAAAACTACATTTCTGAGAATTGAGAAGTATTAATTATTAAAGATTAGGGCACAGAAAGCAGGGATAGTGGCATCACACTTATCTAGCCAGACATGGAGCATCTTTTCTATCATAATTAAGAAAGCTTTGTTTTCAAATGAAGCTTTTCACTGAAACTAATAGTTCTAAACTCATTAATACATATTCTACAAAACCCCATTGCTACAGCACTGCTTCCATGCACCCTCCCAGAAAAAACCCTACTATTTTATATTAATCAAAATGTTACTGTATTTCTTCACATAGAGGCCACAGTCTCACAGGCCAGCCAGGGAGCTGGTATAATCTGATGCATTCAAATAATGCAAGCAGCTGTGGCCATTAAGATTTCAGTATTGCCATATTATGAGGTTCTGGAGCAATCTGTTGAGAGATGGCAATGGCTCCAAATCACATTAATACAGAGGTAGCAATAAGAACTGGTACTGTCATAATTTGCTAATGAGTAGTGAAGTACAAATAACTGGAAATATGATGAAGAAAGGAAAGAAATCTAGGCTAGTGGAAAGAAGAAGATTACACTTTAAAGCACTGCAATGAGTTTATCATTACTGACTTCAACCTCAGATCATTTTATTCTGAATGTTGTTTATTATGTCTCTGTTACTAGGGAGCTTACCCAATTTGAACTTCTGACATTCTCATCTCTGGAAACTGCCGGAAAATTTTTGCATTCATTAACCTTAATATGCTTTTATTGGTCTCAGAACTAAAAACAAACAAACAAAAAAGCAGCCATATCCTGAACAGTAAGAGGTTCAGCTGAAAAAACCAGTCTGCAACAAGAACAAAAGGTGACAGTAAAAACCAGTTGATGAACTAGCCAGTGAAAGACTACTTAAGGAGAAAGGACTGAGACTGGAATAAAGTAATCAATCAATTACCAATGGCCAATGGGCATTTGATATATGAAAAGAAGTGAGATTTTCTTTTTCAGCTGTTGGGGTTTTCCCCCATATATTCAGAACATACTTCCTTATATGAATTACTGTTTTCATTTTAGGGAGGAAAAGACTATTACAAAACAAGCAAGCAAACAAACAAAAAGACTCCATGAAAAACACCATGGACAGCTGTTTCATACTAGATAGCTTTCAAAAGGTAAAGATACTTAACAGGAAAAATTAAATACTTCAAACTTGTAAGCAAAAATTTGGTTATTTCTTGCCTCCTGGTGTATCCTGAGACATTAAGTTCTGAGTAACATTTTTGCCACTTTTTTTGCAGCCATGAAGCTTCATTTAGAACCCAAAGTAAAACAATTCTGTTCATTTAAAAATCACAACAGGCAAATGGTTACTAATTTCCAAAATTTTAAAAAATATTTAAAATGCAAGTTGATTTTGTGAATACTCAGCAGACTTATAAAATGCTTACTGAGCCTCAGAAGGTCTATGAAATGACTCAGTAAGTCCCTGTTAGGTGTCTCCATACTGTGAAGTTAGTCTTTACACTTCTGCAGTGGGGATTTAATGTTGCTGTCACTTACACTACATAGATCCTTACTTGTTTGCACATTCTGATCTGGAACAATTATTTTCTGTGGAAAAGTCTGGGTGACAGCATTCATGCCACTACATGGATACAACTGAGGATGTCAAACTCAGTCCAAGCATCCTCCCTGTCATGGATAACAAGTGCATTTCAGTCCCAATGTAACTTACTTTGAAATTTCATTTTATTGGAGCATCTCTCTGCCTGCTGAGTAAAATAAGGATGCCAGAAGTAAGACAAGGAGAAAGGAGAAACAGGAAAGGCTGGTTTACAATCGAGAGGCCCTTCTGGTTACTTTCTGAGAGTATCAGGCATATGATAACAGATGTAAACCCTATAAAGTAATAATTATTTATACTTGATTTTTCACTGAGGGAGCTCTCTGTTATTCTAATTTATGAGCTGTTTTAGACATAAATTTTGGAATGGCACAGATGAGGCAACTGAGAGTTAAAGAAATAACATAAATAGATACAAGAATTATCAAAATTTTCATGATGTGTAGCACACGAAAATAAAAGCAAGATGCCTCATTGTCATAACCATTTCTCACTAAAAGACCAATTATCACACCCAGAACTCCTTTAGGAACTCAGTTCTGATCTTCAGCATGCTAGACTGAAATTATGAGAAGTATACTATAAAAATAATATTTTGTGTGCTTTGAGCTTTTAATATTTCATTACCAGTTTTGCAGTTCAGGAAAGTGTGCTTTTATTCCTTTATGGTTTTTACCTGGCCTATAAGGTTGGGACATAGAAACAGCTCTAAGAAATAACCTCAGAAGATGTAATTTTTCAAATGTTTTCCTTTAGGCAGAATTAAAATTATAAAACAATTTAAACATTTATATTTTATTTTAATTATAAATTATGTTGATAAAAAAATTGATTTTTCACTGCAAACACATTCACTACAGTCTGTATTCAAAAAAGTGTCAGGCCTCCAAGTTCGATGTCTTGAGATTTTTAAGGTCCAACAAGAAGCAGTTTCAAAGATTTCTGAAGCAAAAGAAAACCTGTAGAGGTTTTCTGCCACCCCTTTCCAATCAATGCAAGTTATTTGTATACTGCAAATAAAGGAATACAGGCTTTCTGGGAGAGTCCTATAATTTTACCTGTGCCCTAAAATCTGAAATTTCAATACTCACACTGCATCATGGGATAAAATAATGACACTTGACTTCAGAGAGCTCTTTCAGTCTGTTTATGTATTTCGTCATTTAAGGATTATCCAATTAAGCTCCCCAGTTAGTGAAAGAAATCGTTATGCTGACCCTGTCTCTAAAAACACAGTTAAATCTAATGAAAGGTTCCTGCATGTTTGAAATTGCGAAATCGCTCAGACACGGAAACTGTGAAGTGTGTTTGAGCTTCCAGAGCTACCTGCTGAGCATCTCCACAAGTGGTAAGGGAGAGCTAACAGCTTCACAAGGGTTTTTTGAGAAAAAACCAGTGTGGAGAAGACTCTCCTGCACCAGCCAGTAAAAGTGCTTACTGCAGGTGTTTGATCTCCTGCTTGTATTCCTCCTTGTTTGTGTGTCTGACCTAGTGCTGAGAAAAGGTGTCTCTGTCTACTAAGGAGTAAATCCATTGCACTTTCCACCGAGAGATTCTAAGGTTTTAGGCATACAAGAGCCTACATTTGTTCTCCTTTTTTTTGTTTTGTTTTGTTTGAATTTTTTGTCTGTTTGTTTAGGGGTTTTGTTTTGTTGGATATTTTTTGTTAAACCTGTAACAACATGGTGAAGGAATATGAGATTTGTGGCAGTAAAAAGGGAGACAAGCAAACAAAGTCTGTAGCCTTGCACAGTATCATGATAATCTCATAGATATGCTACTAGTCCTGAAGAAATCAGAAGACGCTCTGTAAAATTCCTACAAAGAATAAAACAAATGCCATCCAAGCAAATATTCCCATGTAACTGGCACATGTCACTGCCTGCACTTGGCTTTGATTAGAACAATTACAATTACCCACTTGTAAACAAATAAAAGTGGAATTTCCTGAACAAATACTCGCAGATATCAAAAGCAGAAAAAGACAGAATGGTCTGTGGATATTTTCAAACACGTCCTGAGTCACCAGGCCCACAGTCTTGTGCTTTCTCCTGTCCTCGTCCTTTCAGTAATGCTGGAGTCACTCTGGAAAGCAGCCTTGCTCTCCAGGGTGGGAGGAAATCACAGCACAAGCAGCTCCTTGCTGCCATGATCAGATTTCTTCTGAGATGTTTCTTCAATCACTGTACGATTTATCCTTTTGCTTTAGCACAGGCATAGTTTACTCTCCTTTCTCTCTGAATCTTCTGGCAACATGAAACCTGTTGCAGGTGCATTTTAAGAAGGGTCCCATCATGTTGGGAGGCCAAGAAGAGCAGCTGCCCATCCATCCCCTGGAGCTGGAGAACTGGGGTGGGAGGAGAATGTGTGGCTGTGCCTGGCACCGCTGATTGTTTCACCAGGAGCAGAGCACTGCTGCAGACCAACTGCAGGGCACTTTTATCACCAAGCAGAAAGGCACAAAATTACTTCTAAGCACTACCCAGGTTAGGCACTGCTGAGCAGGGGGTGTTTGGATTGCCTGGATACAGCCTAAACCTAGAATAACTAGCTTCTAACGTGAGAGCTAATTCTCTGTGATGTCTCAATGTGCCATTTATGCTGTGCCACCAGGGAACTCAGACATGCTGCACTTGCCTACCTGATATGAATTCTCCTTTGATGGTTACCAGATTGCCTATTAGTTAAATCAGTACAAATGTAACACATGTGGTTTCTATACCACCTGCATATTCACAGTTCTGCCATGAATTGAGATTCATAAAATCGAATAAAACTTTTACAAACATTGATTTTATGGCAAACTGCCTCTGGGGAAAATGACATCTTTTGTTAAGGCAACAGCCTTGTGCTAAATGGCAATCATGTTGCTGAAAATCCCCTTCTGCACTGCCCATTTAATCTCTCCTTGCAATTTCTGCTGGGTTTTTTTTGCAGGTTTTGTTTGTGTGTTTGTTTGTTTAACTTTTTATGAAATAATAATGCTCTCAGCATCAGAAGATAACGCAGAAAAACATCCAGCAATGGGGTATATACAAAACAAGAAATATTAAATACTGTTGGGGGTTTTTTTTCTATTTTACGTGTCTGCTTTATATATGTTACAAGTTAAAAAAACTGGTCTCAAAGATAAGGTTAGGATTATCTTTTGCAAACCACTGCAGAGCTTAGTATTACAGATTGTAGGATTTTCATTTACAAATACTACTTTTATAAGGATATGTGTGAAATAAGATGGCAAAATTAGATAGTATCTTTATTAATGCTAATCATTAGCATTAAAATTGCAATCAAGAACTAATGTACATAACTTACCTGTCCATAAATTTTAATTTAACTGAATGCTGTATAAGAAAAAGGATAAAAAAGAGTGGCTGCAGTTTTTCCTAAAACTAAATTCCCTTCCTCAAGTTCAACTGCAAAATATCTTCTGTTGCTTCCACTCCTAAAACCAGGAACTGTACACAGACAGAATATAGACAAAATGAACTGACAAATTTATGGTTTATGAGATCAAGTTATTGTAAAATTTTTAGATTACTGTCCTTCCATGGAGACAGTCCTGGCTCTGAACCCCACATTGCTGTCTAAAAGCTGGGGGGAAAAAAGGCAGTAAAAACTTCTTCTTCCTCAGCTAGACACGATTGGTATGTTCAGTCTTGAGACAGTACAGTGGGAACATTCTATAGTAAGTGACTTTCTCCTTGACTTTTTCTACAGTCTCAGCTACTCAAGTCAAAAAGCCATCACCATGATTACAGAAATTAAAGAGGTTGAACTTTACAGCATCCTTCTTATTCCTCTTCTATGCAGAAAGGGAGTATACAACTGAAAAGCTACATAGGAAAATAAGTAATGCATTGTAAATGGTGAACGAAGTATGCAGTCATCAATAAACTCTCAGCCTGCAAGAGCACTTTTAAACTTTCAGGTATTACATTGCTATTGGTATGCAATATCGTAATTCAGTGTGACCAATGGAAACAGTACTCAGTTCTAAAGAGCCAGCAAAGCAGCAGGTCCAAACTATCTGCATCTCATTTCAGATTTAATTATTGCAATAACATCTCATTTGCTTCAAGGTATTATAATTATCTTCTCATTTGAAATGGAGTGGTATTTTAATATGAATGTAGTTAATGAGGCAATAGGTTGAAAATGTCCATAACATTGGGCTTTAAAGTAGAACAAACTGTTTTAAAAATTGGTCACTGAAAGTTAAGTGCATTTTCATTCTGCCAGATGCAGAGTATACAATCAAGTGATTTATAATAATTTTTACAAATTGCAGTAGGTTTTAGTTAAAAATTGCTAATAAATTCAGGCATTAATTAAGAGTGCTTCTGCTGCATTTGCCCATTTAGACTGCATCAGGCCATGATTTAAAATGTAAATGCTGATTTAATTTGAGGACAAAGAAAGAAGAAAAGTCTGTCACAGCAAGCTTTCAGTTCTCTTGAACATTAATAAAATATTCTGGTACAGTTGTAATTTATCTAGATGGCAAAAAACATTTCTTCAATAATGCTGTGTACAAACATTAGCATTTTATGTCTTAATTGATATCTATTAGATTATGTAGTTCAACATACATTATTTTTTTAAAATTAATACTTTTTAAATTCTCTGTAATTGATTTTGAATTATAAAGTGTTCTCTGGAAACTTAAACATAAATTATTAGGATGATGATGATGATTTGAGGTTTAAAAATCCCCCAAAGCCCGAGGAGATGTTTCTGCATAACTATATTATAGTCCTGAAACACCCATATTCATAACCCAGGATAAGGTGCTCCCTAAGAAAGTAAATTCTTTATTTTATGTGATTGACCACATTTTGTCATTATTAAGTAACCCATGACAAACAGCTCAGCACACACTAGTTATTTCCCTACAGATTACCTTAAGACATTGAAACTGATCGCTACCATTTGCTAAACCCTGGCTGCTGCCTGTAAAAGCCTGAAATGCTTGGTAGTTTGCAAGTTGACAATTCCTATTTGGCCATTAGAGATTTAAACAATTAACATTTTAAAATTTTTTGTTGTTTTGGAGGTTTTTTTAACCACATGTAAGATGATCACATATTCAACACAAGAGTTCAAGATGACTCAAGATTACAGCAAAAGTGCTTTGTTCCTTGAGCTTCGGGAAACAGTCACAGGTGAACAATCCTAAGACTTCCACCCCCCACCCCCAAATATGGCAAAGTTGTCATTAAAATATTAGACTATTTCTGTTTCTGCTCTACTTATACTTTGACTTTCACAAAATGCTTCTTCCAAATACTTTCCCTTCAGAAACCCGAGGGTTTTTTCTTGTGACATCCTTACTAGCCTCCATTCCCCATGCTCTATTTTCAATCCAATAATGAAAAATACAAGCCAAATAATGTTTATGATTTTTTTTTTTTACTTCAGTTCACTTTTATGTGAATTTCTGCTGTACTATTTCTGATTGCATGCAACATTACTATTTGATAACATTTCATTCTCTTCCAGATGTGCAGAATTTACATCAAAACTAATCTGCGAGGAGAGAAGCAATATGGTGATGGACTAGCAGTGACTATTTTGTCTACACATCATATGCCAACACCACCTCTGACCTTAAAAAATCCAAATCTTGGTAGATTGCTTGCAAGCACCTCTGTGTTTCTATTGGTTATTGCCTAGATCTGGTGTGTAGTTTCCTAAAACATTTAGCTGTAGCAGATCTGTTTGAATCTCTAATATATTTTCCCTTTCCTGGTTTTCCCTTCTCCAACTCGACTGCCACAAAGCTTTCTTCTTCCTCTTTTTTTTTTTAATCTATGAAAAACTGTTGCACACATTCATCCTAACTTTCTTGAATCTATTAGCAGAAACTGAAAATCCCAATGGGACATAACTGCTTTTGCAGTAGCTCCTGATTAAGATGTCCCAGAGGTACAGCTCTGTGTTCCAAAAATATAATAAGTTTTTTGTATATTCTGCTCTACATGACTTATGCCTGCTGTGCTAATCAGTCATGTCACTCAATAGCTATTTTGAGTTCTTATTGCTTATTTTTTTAAAACTGAAAAATTGATTACATCAGGATGATGCACAGTAACCGTTTCAGCAGTTCACTATTGTTCAGGATTGTTCAAGCTGTGGAACTATCATAAAGACACAGGCTATCATGAAATTCTATGGTTCTTTGATTCTAAGCCTCCTAGCACTGAGATATAGCAACATACTATGTCAACAGTTTGGAGGCTTTGTCCATAGTTCTCACTAATGAACATTTGTAATTTGAGAGTTCAATTTTAACAGCAGGATAACCACTGCTAAGCTGGTAGTACCACTTCATCCCAAACGATTAAGCCAAAAGCTCTTTCTATATTTGGTTACAGCCGCAGAAGAATTGAGTCCCGCTAAAAAGTACACTCCCACAAACATCTGGCTCTTCTTTTAACTTTCCTGCCATCAGTTAAAAGTTAAAAATTTTCACCTGTCCAGGAGCTCAGAGCAGGAATATAACAGGATCACCCACATATCTCACAGTTCCAAATGCTCCATGCTGTACTACTGGGGTCTGTTATTTTATATTCTTGCCCGGATACTGATTTACATTCTCCTGCCCACAAATGAGGCCAAAATTTAGGCAGGTGTCATAATATCTCTACACTGTTGCTCTCCACTTCCACTTCTGAGGCAGGCATTATTTTATCTGCCCTAACCCACTAGAATCAGACTTCAGTTTCTTCATTCTGATAAACAGGATAGCAAATCCTCATATCTTAAGAAGAAAGGCTCTCTAATTTTAGTTCTTTGTTCTTCCCTCTTCATAAGTATTACCATCCTTAGCTGTTTTCTGCCTCACTGTCACAGCTTATGACATGAACACGAAGGAATGTAGTTAAAATGTTTTCATGCCACTGAACCTCTCCTGGATGGATGTTGATATCCTCATAAAGATACCAGAGTTTTTCTTTCCCTCTGTGCTTGTGCAGAGCCATCTGTAGTGACAAAATAGCATTGCAAAGACATCAGTGTACTGAACATTTCATCCAGCTCTATGTGCAAAAACTAAATGTCAGGTGCCAGATTTATGACTCCACAGGATATAAATATTCCCTCTCTGGAAAGGTCACACAAGATTATCATCAATATATAAAGCAGACACTGACAGCCATGTCCGTTTCAGTACCTTCAGTTGTTTCTAGATCTATAATTTGCTGTGCAGTTGTTTTACAATGACCATAATGATTAGTCAATATGGGGTAACATTATTTTCTGATTCTATAGTAATGGTCTTTCATGGAGGTCAAATCGCAGCTTTGCCAGGACAGAGCAATTTACTCTGAAAATGGCTTCTTAGTTCTGGTTTTATAGAACTGATCTCTTGTACTTTACATATGGAAGTTCATAAATTGTCTTCAATCTCTGCTCTTTAGGATCATTCCCCATTAGAGTTCTCTAGAATTTGTTAATCACTTCTTGGCTGTTACCTACTTGAAGAAAACTTTTATTGCTTGTTTTTTTGATTGTTTGTTTCCTGCTTTTTTAATTTAATTGATAAGAGTTTTTAAAAAAATTGTGCTTGATTCTAATTCATCCTTGAGGATTCACATCAGATTGCCTTGTTGATCTGATGGAGTCTTCTTACTTCTGCTTTGACTTTGATGTCATATCTAGACGTTTTCCTGTCTAGAGTGTTTAATCTTTTTTACTAAGGACATTCTCTGATCCCACATCTTTTCCAGATAAAATTTTGGCAAAATCTTTCCCTGACTTGTTTCAGTTGCACCTGGTGCTACCAGAGCTCTCTGCAACAAGGCATTTTCCATACTTCCATGCCATCTGTCTCAGCAAACATAACTTCTCCCAGCATGGACTCCTGTCATTTGAACATAGTGGGAGGGAAGCTAATGCCTGGCTAGTCTTGGTTACTCATCCTTCCAGGATTTTCATTCTTGCCTTTCTACATACTTGTATGTTAATTTAAGATAAGACTCCTCTGTCAGATTGGTTTTCAAATGATGTCCCCTATGCCAGTTTCCTTAGAATGCCCACATTATGTGACAAGAACTATTCACAATAAGTACCTACTCCCTCATACTTGCTTTGGATACTTCAAGGATCTTTAAAATATTTTAATATTTCCAATTAATATTTCCAATCACCTATAATGAAGCAAAGGCAAGCTTTAGAGAAATGCACACTTTCTCTTACAGTCTCCCTTTTCTTTGCACAGTGAGATCTATGACCTCAGAATCCCATGTCCACTGAATTTTCATTCTGTTTCTGTCTCTGCTGCAAAATTCAGACATCTCAATACTTCAGATATGCCAGTACTTCAGGGCTGCAATGAAAAGTGCTGCAGCAAGCACAACTGCAAGAAACAGAGCTTTTATGTGCATACAGCAGTCTCAGACTCAGCTGTTTCCAACTACATCAAAACCAACTTCAATTATGCCCTTAGTCCACACTAATATATGTCCTTCATGAAAACTGTTCTTTTTTCAGTTCTGCTATAACCTTCGTTATCTTTCCCTGAGAAAAAAACCCAACTCTGTTACAGCTGGAAATGCATATCAAAAACTTAAGATAAAGCACATGATAGAAAAACTATAATTGTTTCAATATCCCCAAAAGTCAATGTGAAGGTTAAATTGTAAAGAAATTAAAGTATGTTAAAGAAGAAACACACAGCATAATACCCATGCAATCTAAATTCTTGTACTGTAGTAGCACCACAAAGAAACCATTTGGTTTCTGTTAAGATTTTCAGAGCCTGTGATTCCAAATCTTGTGAAACTGATTTTTTTTGAACACATTGTCTTCTTTTTTCTTGCTAGTTTCACACTAGTGAAAGATAATTCACACATTTCTTTACCTTGGCATGTCTCAGAACAGAGTTAAGAATGCCAATGTTTTAGTGAAAGTACATATTTAACCCCTCCACAACTGCTTTTCAGCAGTATTTCTAAGAATGCCTTTTAAGCAATCAAAAATGCAAGACAAAGTTTATAGGCAGTTGACGATGATTATGATTATTATTATACAAACTATTTTCTCTCTAAATTTAGGAGATTTGAAGGCATGTAAACTGTGTCTGGAAGCAGAATCTTCAAGCCTAAAACTAAAATAGATGGTGGGAACAAGCTACTTAAATGTAATTTTGTATCTGTCTCACAAAGAAGTTTAGTAGAAACTGATCTATTGAACAAAATAATTGGTGCAATGAAGTCAGTGTCTATACTATATGCATTTTTTTTTATGCAAAGATTACTTTGGATTCGTTTTACTAAGGTCCAGAAAATGGAAGACTCTAAGTTCCTACAGTTCATCTTCTGGTTTGTTTTAGTCTGCAAGACTACATAGTATGAGTTCTGAGCTCATTCCTTGCCATGGATTAAGTTTTGTAAGTGGAGATTATTTAGGGATCCTATTCAAAATTGTCCACCCAATCTACAATAAAATGATCACATAAGTGAACACCAACTTGCCTCACTGATCGATCTAATTAGGTTGATCTTATAGGACCAGTCTTCACTTGCACGGCTCTGTATGCCTGAAAGCTCATCTCCATCTTTCCCCCACTCTTTGTTCCCTCAGCTTGTACAGTAAGACAAAACTTCTTCCTACAAATCATCCCACATTTTTGTACCCTCACAGCTCCAGCACTGCTATTTGCTAAATGTGTGCGTGTTTATGCAGCCATGCAGCTAAGGAAGATGGGAACCAGTTACCCGCACTCACTGTTCTCTCTCTAGCTAATTTACTGGTTCCTACTAATAAAAATATGGACAGAAACTAAGAGGGTTCTTATCTGAAAGCATTAATTGGCACTCTTACAATAATCAGCCCATAGGTTTGGAAATGCATGGCCATTTTGTTGCAGAAACTGTTGATTGTCGCTAGCTATATGAGCAATTTTGAAAATTTTTTTGTTCCTAAAAGCTTCAAATTAGAGGGCAGAAATGAATTACATCATTTACTTCCCACATATCCAACTTCTTTTTTTTTGACTTATTCTTATTTCTGAATGGGTAGAAAGATTGTATTTTGCCTTGTAGAGTATGGGCAGTTTTCCCTCACAAAGGAAACTCAGTGAAACAGCGAAGAAAACTCCTGCAGGACTCATTTAGTACCCTAGGCAACATGGGAATAGCTGAAAAGCACTACTAGGTAACTCTGTCACAAATGTACTAATGCATGAATAGAGTATCCTCAGAGCAGGAATGTATGGATGTTTACAGACTGGGAAAAAGGTACTGTCCATTGTTTCCATTGGATTTGGTACGCTGCTTAATATTTAACATAAAGCATTTCAGTCGCATTTGATTTTTCTATCATACTGTACTAAGATACTTGTCCTTTGCACTACCATTCCTCCTCCTGGCCATAGCTGTCCCATCTCTCCCAATGCAAGGAGCAGAATGGGTGCAGCAGACTGAGTGTGGGAAGCACGTATTTGACAGAGTTCTCTTCCGGACTGCTCCAGCACTCCCCCTCACTGCACTGCTCTGGCTTTGTGGCTTGGTTGTTTTTTTTGGGGTTTTTTTTGGTTTTTTTATGCCTTTCATGATAAGCCATATACTCTGTGTAGAAAGGCTGTGGGTGTATTGTGCTTGATCCGCCAGTATGAGTATAGAATAAAAACAACCTAAAAGGTTTTTGTACCTCTATAAGAAAGACTAATTAAATTTTGTGAATCAGTGATGATGCACATATAGGTTTGGGGAGGTTGCTAAATTACAAGGTGTGCTGAAGTAGCAGTACAAATGATGTACTTGTCTACAAAGCAGGTACATCTTACCCACTCTATAAGAAAGCCTCAAAATTAAAAAGATAAAATTTATGGCCTAAAAGTACAAAATTGTCATTTAAACAAAAAAAGTGATGTTAAATTTGTTCTAAACAGACTGTCTGTATTAGCTTTTTCTTAGAACTACATTAGTGAAGAACAAGTATTGTTGCTGGCCTTTTTTAGCCTAACATGGCCTACCAGGCCAGAGCAATTAAGTGTCTCTCCATCTTGCACTGGTGGACTATGTATCGTCATCCTTCTCTGAAAACTGAAAAACAACGAGATTAATGTGAAGGCTGTGCACACCTCACTGCATATGACTCTCTTAAGCTGAAGCATGAATTCAAACAGTGAAATAATTTATTGTTTTAACAGCATCTTCTGCACTACTTATGCAGACTAGCAGTAATGCAGTGAATACCAGCTATTTGGACTTAGTTTGTTGCATTTGTAGGACTGGAGACCTGGATGAACTCTGGCTCTACTTGATCAACTAAACACACTCAACAAGACAGGAAGATCAATAAAACAAAAAGAAAAAAAAACCACTTCAAAACAAACAAACACTTTTTGTCAATTTGCAGTATTTTGGCATCAATCAACAATAACAAATGTAAGCTTCAGCAGATTTAAGTACTGTCTGTAAGAATTTAAAATGTTGTGTATGACACCATTTGACAAAAAAAACCTATATCAATCACAATAATTAAATTCTTAGTAACTCAATATTATTCCCAAGATTGGATTAATTTAGTATCAGCAAGTTAAGCTGAAACTGGAATTTACAAAGAGTAAAAGCTGCCATTCTGTAAGAAATCCTGGCAATCTGATATTTTGTTTAATCTAAAACTTCTTTCTATTTTTTAATGACAGAATGAGTATTGCAAAGTATCCCACTTTGATATTTTGAATTATTTTTTTCCAAATTCCAAACTGCATTTTAACTAGTGTAGACTCAAAACTCTCAAACCCGTTAGAACTCTTTCATGCCATTAATGGTCTTCAGACTCCCTCCAACAAACAGTAAGAACCAGCAAGTTAGTAACAATGATGCAGAAGCAGTCTGAGAACCATTTATTCCTCTCAGCACATTTGGAAAAGAAGTGCAGTTGTTGTGATGCATCACAGACATAGCCTGCCATAAATGCACAGATGTGATTCAACCAGCTCAAAAACTATAGTGGATTTTGACATATAAAGTCCTGGGATGGAAGGCACCCCTGCTCTAGTTTTTATGAGATACTTGTTCAAACACAATTAAATAATGGACCACCTGATCTAAACTAAAACATTTCAGGTATATCAGGTCAAAAGATTTAACTTGTGTTCCTTCATGACATGAAGAAATTTTTAAATTACTTTTTTAAATTTAATAAAATTAAATCAATGTTATTGCCTGAGAAACCTAGCTTTGCCTAATCAATACTTTCTGCTTTTAATAACTAATTTAGAGTTTGACAATGCCTGAGGTTAAAAAGGCCACAGAAATACAGCCAAAAAAAAAAAAGAATACTCTTCCAGTCTCATTATTAGCTACAGTTTGTATTACAAGCAGACTGAAATCAAGTTAATTTTTGGCAAAATGTGAGGAGAGGAGGCTCCCTGAAACTTTGAGTTTCAAGAGGGGAAGCAGGCAGGGAACCAGTCACCTGTTTCCAGGATTTAGGGCTGCCTGCTTGCTTGGCAAAGGCAAAAGAGCTTGTTTCCAAAACACTGACAAAAAAATCCAGAATCTGTGCTCAGATTGTGAAGTTATGCTGGCATTTTCTTGACTATGTTTGTAAGTAGTGATCACTTTACACAAAGATATGCCAAGAATCACTGGAAATTACTTGGGCAAAGTACCACAGGAACAGCTTATCATATTTTCAGAAATGTCTTTGCATCAGCTACCAGAAGCTCATTGTAGGAAAAGAACTCTGAAGGAAACTGGGCTTCGAGTAAGGCTTTTATCATGGTCTCAAATGAGAAACTGAAGGGGACTTCATCTTATGATGCCCTGAGATACTAAGTCTAGATGGATGAGCTGCAGAGTAACTTCTAAGCAGACATCCCAAAACAAATTAATCCTCTTCTCTTACAAGAGACTTAAGGTTGTCTAAACTTCAACTCCATCCAAGACTTTGTTTTCGTAACTGTTTGTTTCTGGTTTTGGCCATTCTTTGGTACGTTCATTCATACAGTTTATTTTCCAGCTTTCCAAGAAGGGGAAAAAGCAAGGATGACCAGAAGTGATTTTTGCTTTGGAAGTATGATTTTGCTTTTTAGCTGTATGATTCAGCCAAAAATAAAAGCATGTTCTCCTCTAAAAAAGCATAGAGTGCCCTGAAGTTTACCATGCCCTCTCTGAAAGGTAGGATTTGTTTAATGTGTTGACAACCAGCCCCCAAACTTCCATGAAATGACACAAAAGGCTGAGCTCGGCTGCCTGACAGCTCTATTGTGAAATGCAACTCTCACTATGCTTTCTGCCATGTGTAAAGCTATAGAGGGACATGATGAAACAAATACACAAACAGGTAGAAGAGTAAAGAGTGTATATCAAGCAGATAGCCCCAGCACTCAGACCTATATTCTTTTTTCTTTGTCCTCGCTCTTAAGTTTTTTTGCCATAACATTGAGCTATTTCCTTTGAATTCATCAGTGCCCTGAGCAATTACAAAGAGATAAGCCCCTGAGCACTGCTCACCCCAAAGAGGCACATCTGTTTCAGTCACCACGCAGCCACAAATGAGCAACAACACAATTATAACACAGCTCATAACAAGTGAAATTCAAAATGCTGCTTACATTGCTGCTTGCAGTGATAACAAAATCATGAGAGCAACAACAAACACTGAAACTGTTCAAGCAAAAAAAGTAGAATTCATGTTAGGTTTTTGTGGCAGCCACATCCCAGTGCTTTCTCCAGGCTTTCTTCCTTCCTTGATGTAATTTTTCCTTTTGACTACATCTCACTTTACATCAAAAAAAAAGTCATTCTTTCTTGTAAAATGTGCAAATTGGATGTATGGTATAAGATGAAGAAGGGTAGAGGTAACAAGAATCCTAAACTGACAAATAAAAGAAGGACTGGAAAAGAAAGTTAACCCAAATAATCTACTTGCACGTATTCAGAACTCTTTGAAGAGCTATGTGCATATTGCAAGTTGCAGCAGGCCTGCAGGCAGCTTTAATTTGCATGAATGGCTGTAGCACAGAAGCGAAGGACTGGATGACTGGACGACCTTGGCAGCATTCTGAGGGTCACTGAAATGCAATTTTTCTTCAGTCAGGCTCAGAGGGGTTTCTTTGATAGGCTATATACTAGTGTTTTCTTCCAACAGATTTTTCTTTTCTTTGACAAACATAATTACAAATGTAGTAAAGCTGTAGTATTATCAGTTTAATTTTGCGTATTTAAAAAAAAATTAATATTTCTCTCTCTTGACGTTATTTCACTGTATTCTATTAACAGAGTGTATCTTGAGATTTGAACAGTGCTTTGGGATACTTAGCAGGCCATTGCTACTCATCATGATGTTAGTCAACATAAGCTGTGTTTCTTGCTAGATTTTGATTAACTATCGTAAAACCAGCATGCCCTTTTTCCTCCCACTTCTGAGCTACAGCAGCAGAAAATGTGCAGGTAGTGTGCTTCAGGCAGCAAACATGGCAGCATCAACAGTTAGATACCTATTTTCTAATTAATTCAAACAGTTGATGCTCGCTACCACCTGATTAAGTCTGTTGCAATTTGGCTGAATACCATTAAACTGAACATAGTTCTCACCATGCTTTTCCTATAGATAAAGAAACCAAGCCATACATGAAAAGATCCTCGTAACAGAAAATAAGTAAAGATTTTAAAATACTAAGGGGACAATGCATGTCCCTAAAATTTATACACAAACTCAGTAAGCCTCCATGAAGAAAACACCTGAATTCCTATGTTAACAATGTGGAGTTATCTCTTTTCTTGGTGATAGTTGAAGTTTGCATTTAGATCAGTGTATCTCATGGATGGGTTGGATAAGTATGGAGTCAATAAAGATGATGAAATACCACAAGCTGAAATGCAAAACATATGTAGGTCTATTCCACTGTTACAACATATTTCATCTTCTTAAAATACCAAAGCACAGCAAAGATGAGACAACAAGATGACATGATGCAGAGCAAAAGGCTCTTGTTATACTGAATTTTGCCTAGTTTTCCTGACCCAGCAGTAATATTTCACAGGCTGATACACTCCTTCTTGGTTTGTAGATTACTGCATCTCATACTCAGAAATGGAGACCAGTTTCTTCAAAAGATTCCATTTAGTACAAAACAGTAGAGTTTAACTGCACTACATTGTGCTTGGCAAAATAGATTGTCACAGACATGCTACTTTTGCAGTCTCTTTGTGCTAGCTCCTCCTAAATTCAGAGTCCTGTTCAGGGTCTGTGTCCTGCTATTCATAGCCCTAGGAAATAATTCTTTTGTGTAAGGGGCCATTCTGTTTGAGTAATTTTAGACAGCTGAAAACTGAAAAAGTAGACTTGACAAAAAACTAATAAAAGTAAGAGCAAAACCTTGATCCATATTCATTGCTAAAAGATCTCTAAAAATTGGAATGGGAAAAAAATCCCTTCCTCATATCCATCAGAAGGCATTTTTTCCCTCTGGAAGTGACTGCAAAATATGCCTGATCTAAGTCTACCACAAAGAACAGCAAGGCTGCATCCCACACTGGAACAGTGAATGTGCTGTAATATTTAAATAGAAAAAAACGAATTAGAATTTATCAGCACTTTGTGTAGGACTCAGCTTCAAATTACAATATGTAAATATAAGTGTCTAGTTTTGAGTAATGCATCTAAACTCAGATTATAGCCCTTGGGAAGCTGGTACAGCCAACGGAGCCTGGAGAGAGAGTCCAATGCTATCCCGTTGATAATCATTTTGAAAAATTCACATGAGTAAATCTGTAACATATTCTCTTTAGCTCAGAAAATCCCCTAACAAATATAAAAGTGCTATTAATTTTGATAGATCCTCCCATCACAAATCAGAATTAGGGTCTTCATTAATCCTGCTATTTCTCAAAGTCTTTCAGTTTTATAGCATATCTCACATAATATTTTTTCCTTAAAACTCCAGGTTTTGTATTTTCTTAAAGCCATCAGTATCTTATAATTCTCTGAAAAAAAACCCCACCCTAATTTAGATATCAAAACCAACATGAAAGCATAAACAATACACAAAATAGAAGTGATAGAAAACACAGTCATTATGCAAAGGCATGTCATCAGCTTTAGTAAAGTTTTCAAATATCAATATTTGCAACTACCAGCACTGGTCCTCCTTGTTCCAGTTATTCAACCTGTTATGACCATGAAAGTCACCTGTATTTCTGATATATTTAGTTAACCTTCCAAGTCCACTTGGCACAGACACCTCCTCAGTATTGTCTGGTTTGAGATCACAGCTTATCAATAATATTTTTTATAATTACTTGTATAAATACTGATGATAGACCATTCCCTGGGTGATGTGGGAGAAACTGGAATATTTGTTCTGAACGTAAGTTACAGATTCTATCTAGCTCAGGTTTCACATTTGGCAAAAACTGGCAGCTTCTTTTCATCTACACCTTTAAGACTGACATTCTATATTTGATTATGAAGCACTTCAGCATACACAAGCTTTGGCATCTTCTGGAATGATTACTTCTTAAAGTTTTTTATCATCTCATGCCCTCCTCTATATTTTTTGCTTTATATTAATGATATTTTCCATTGTGGGTCGATAAAGAAGAAACTTTAAATTTTTTTTCCATGTCTTTAAAATATTTCTTTACCTGTGTTTGCTTCATAAGGCAGACAGATTACCCTCGTTAATAAGTAATTCTCTGCATAATAATCATGATTTGCAATGTCACTGCAATTTTTTCCAGAAAGAGAGAGACAATCTAAAAATTCTGAAATATTCTTTTTGAAGTGTTTTTTTAAAACAAACTTTTCAATTTTATTTTAATCACCTTCTGCCCATATTTTTAACCAAGGTCAAAGTACCACTGGATATTTTAAATTGTCAGGAGATATTTTCAGTATTTTTCTCACAGAAGATGTGGTTTTTTTCTCTGATTTCAAACAGACTTTAAAGTCAAGAGAATCTTAGAATCATAGAATAGTAGAATATTAAGGGTTGGAGTGAGACCTTAAAAATTATCTAGTCCCAACTCCCCCTGCAATGGGCAGGGACAGCTCCCACCACACCAGGTTGCTCAAGGCCTTATACAAGCTGGCCTTGAACTTCATGGTATCTAAGTTGCACACTCCAAAAAGCTCTGTTTTGAGGTCTGTCCAAAATATTCCTTGGCTCATACATCTTTTGTAAGGGGCTCTGTAATGGAAAAAAATCTCTAGGTAAGTAAAAATCTCCCTACTTTTATACGCTGTTCAAATGATCCCTTGCTAAAACTGCAAACTAAATGAAATAGTTTTGTTTGTTGTTGTATATTTGGTGGCGGTTATACCATCATGAGTGAACCACCTAATTATATAAACAGCCATGATATTTCTGGGTCAGTTGACAATTGCATTTGGAGGCACAGGAGTCCCAAGGAGTATCTGAAAGCCATAACTGGCAAGAGCTACATCTGCAGTAGTTCTCTATTTAACTTAAGGGGCAATGATTCAGTCATTCAACATTTGTCCACCAAAGGCCAAGTCATTACTTCAAGCCTCTGGACTTAATATGCAGATGTGATTTTGTTCCTTCACAAAGCAGCACTTTTTTCTGACTATTCTCAGCATTTATTACGCAACAGAAGGGCTTTCTAGAAGGAAGATAAAATCAGAAATTCACAAATATATTTAAAAACCTTGCCATTATAAAATATGAGAGTTGAACAAGCCAGAATAAGTACACAGTGCAATGAGGGTAAGCTTACATAGTGCAATGAGGGTAAGCTTTTAATGTATACTTATTACTAAGTTGAACAGCTAAAATTTTTCCCTGTTGTCAGAGAAATTTCTAGTTCCTTCTTCAGATTTATTTTTCAGAATTATTTCTTATTTGCCACTGTTTAAATGAGAAGAGAATTAGAGGCTTTTTTTTTTAATTTGAGCACAATGTTCTTGATTAAAAGGATCTACTGCAGAGATAGACTAACAATTTACCTTTTCTTCTTTTTTTTTTTTTTTTTTTTTTTTTTTTTTCAGAGGGGGTTTGCTGTCTAGAGAGTTTTTATTGTATGGAAAGGGCCAGCTTTCACTCTAGTGTGAGCAATGCAGGATATCTGTCAACAAAAACAGCTAAGGAGAGTCTGTGATCTGCTGAATCTCAAGCTGGCCTTTGTCATGCTGCTCTTTCTGCAGCAATATTCTACTGCTACAGCCTAATCCTGTCCTCAATTTCTCCCTCTTAAGTAACGCTGACAGGAATTTATGGCATTATAAGACATGAAAAGCATAAGGATGGAAGATGAAATATTTTATGCAATTTTGCATTTGCAGCACTAGGTACTAATGCCACAAACATGAAAAATCCATTAATTTGGATGCAAATAATGCAGTATTTACTGATCAATCTCACTTAAAATTTGTTTGCTTTATTAGAACTAAATTTAGTCCTTACACTTCAAAACAAATAGAGAACCCCCTCCCTGCTTTCTGCCCATCACTAAAAGCTTTCAGTTGTAGCACTTGGAGTAAAAGGAACATAAAGCCCATAAATGAGTCAGACCAAACTGCCACTTTAATCAAACTTGTAGCACTTGGCTGTAAAGCACTACGAAAAAAGTAAGAAAAACTGAAATGCCCTTAAGGATAATTGCACAAGCCAGGACTGCCATCATATAGAGAATAAATATTGGAAAAACAATAATCCAGAAAGGCTGATGCCGAACGAATTAAATTAAATACCCATGGAAGTTAATTACTGGGCGAAAAAAAAAGTGTATTGCAAGGAGCAAAAGTGAAGATAGATAAAGAAACCTGCTACCTACTAAACTTGATTCCAACTATTCCTTCTTCTATTCCCCACATATACTGTAAATTACGTGGGTACTCTGACAGCAGCAGATTACTGCAAGTACTGTAAGAAGAATAAAAACTTAGCCCACACTTTGTCTACTTTATTGAATTTCACCTGTGTCTGTTTATTGGAATTCTTGGTAAGCACCTCAATGTTGCAGATTAGAAAATGACAGAACTTTTCCAATTCTTTTTGTTTTCTCATTTCAACATTATTCTTTGGAGAACCCATCCAACCCACTGACGCTCCTCTTTATAGGCAGTAAAGTGACAAAAAGCAGTTGGGACATTCATTTGGGTAGTCATTCCTTCTCCATACAAGCAAAAAACAGCCTATTCTGGATTATGGGTATTTATTTGGCACTTCACATAAAGACAGGACAAATCTAAGATGACAAGAGAGCATTATCTAAGGAGAGGTATGAAGAGTATAAATTGTCTGTACTTCAGACTGCAACCGATGCTTCTCCTACTTTTAGAAGGACACCGATTTCACAGCAGTAGCTGGAAGGTGCCCAAAGAACATGAACTGGAGTTTGGGAGATATAGTGAGGCTACCCAGAAGACTATCATATACTGAGGATTTAGAGATCCATGTTACAGTGCTGTCCAGTGCTACACTGCATGGACAGCAGCGCCTGGGGCCTGTGTTGTGCTACTTCTCCTTGGCTGCAGAACAAGCTCAGAGGAGTGATTGTAACAGAGGCAGCTGCAGGCAGCTCACACTTGGTAGTGGTGATTACTTGTGTGACCTTGTCTTTGCCTTAAAGTGAACCTGCAAATTCTTATGCAAAAGTCCATTTCTTTCATGATAGAAGCTGTGAACAGAAGAGTTTTCATCTAAGAAAAGGCCAGAAGACCAATAGGGACTACAATGCTGGTAAACTTCTGTGTGTTTTTCCCTGAGCAGCAATGCATCCTGTGACACTCTACACCTTGGAGTCCTCACACGAGAAGGACCATGAGGTTATCTATTGTCTTTACTTCATTAGCTCCAATAAGTGTGATTCTCAGAAATACCTTATAGAGCCTGAGTCTGTTTCTTACTGGGATCGTGATTAACACTGACACTAATGGGGTCTAACACAAAAGCCATATAGACATGGAGTTAAACTGCTCTGAACACTAAAACTCTTGCTACAGTTCTGGTAACATGATAGAACTCAGTGCAGTAGGAACATATTTTGTTCCTAAAAATTCATATTTTGCTTTAAAAATTCAGTTGTAAAATTGACACACATCTCACAAATTTACAAACTTTCATTATAATTCCAATGCTCACTTGTTCTCAGAAGCATCTGAATTAAATATCAAAAGGTTATTTCACTGAGGTCCCGTTTTAAAAGAATTAAATTTAAAAAATATGTTTTGGATTTTGGAGAGCTATAAAGATTTACACAGAAAAACTTCAATTGCCTTTCACCAAAGTATTCCACTGTAGCCCTATGCCTTCATAGCAATAGTCTATCCTGCCACTGCACACAGACTGTATCATGTGATCCATGATACATGGATGGGAGTAGAGTGCATGTCCAATGACTTAATATTAACAAGGCACCCTTTGACACTGTCTCCTATAATATCACTACAGCCAAATACTCAAATGTGGACTAGATAAGGGGGTAAAAGAAACTGGCTGGAACGTTGAGTTCATAGGGTTGCAATTATAAGCACCAAGTTCAGCTGGATGCATCTCTGGGATTGACAGTAAACACCCATTTCGGTGAGTCAGAGTTCCCTCTTAAAATGTTTATGGGAAACACCAAACACAGACTTAGAGGTGGACAGCAGTATGAGAGACAACAGACACCATTTGCAACACAGAGTCATAGATTTCTAGAATGGTTTGGGTTGGCAGGGAGCTTCAAAGATCATCTACTTCAGTCCCCTACCACGGTCGAGGTCATCTTTCATTAGATCAGGTTATTCAAAAGTCCCATCCAACCTGGCCTTGAGCACTTCCATGGATTTGGCATCCACAACTTCCCTAGACAACCTGTCCCAAAGAAATCTGTCATTTCTCTGGGGAATTTCCATGGACAACCAGCATCTCACCCCTCTCATCATCAAATTTTTTTTCATTTTATCCAATCTAAATCTATCCTCTTTCAGTTTAAAACCATTGTTCTTTGCCCTGCCTCTACAGGCCTTGGTAACAAGATTGTCTATCTTTCTTACAAGAAACTTTTATATGTTGAAAGGCTACAGTAACGTCTCCCCCGAGCCTTCTCTACTCCAAGCTGAACAACTTTCAACTCTCTCAGGTCTACTTCACAGGAAACACAGACGATTCTAACTTTATGTACAAATTCACCATGAGTGTGGGCAAACACTGTATCCAGATGTGTGGCAGAGATATACCTCTGGAGATAAAAACTCAGATGTAAAAGTCCCTGAGCAACTTGATATAATCTGTCTCCCTGGGTGGAAAAACAATAAATATTTAACATGTCTAAAACCTGAATCTTCCACATGTTACAGTGCAACTGGAAAATGCATTCTCTTGTCATCTTGTGAATGGTTCAAATATCTCAAATATATTTCCTGTCTTTTAACAGAATGTAAAAGAGAAAACATTTTAAATTTTCAGAAAACATTTTTTTAAATTTGGTCTAGGTCATTTGGTTATGACCTTTAAAACAATTGTTTCACTAGGATTAGCTTATTTTTCAAAATGTCACTTGTTGGTGAAAAAAAGTGAGGTCTTTCATTTTGAAAAGGTCAAAAAGCTTTGACCTTTTCAAAACTCTTATAAGAAAAAAAACTGTCAAAAAAGTTTGTTTTGTGAATAGCTGAAAGTAGTTGTTGCAACAAAACAAGTACAGACTCACTGCTTATGTTAAAAACTTTGTAGCATGGTTTTCAGTAAAGACACATGGTCTGACTAAAAAATGTTGACTCACCTTTCTTCTGCCTGCTTAAAGCAAAACCTTATTTACCTTCATGAGTAGCAGTAATCTACCAGGACACTACAACTACATCTCAGCAATTACATGGTTTTGCTTCCAACCATAATTGGAAATAACAGGTAGGAACAAAAATGCATATAACTGTAAATATTTAAATACTTTTAATATTAGATATAAAGAAAAGAAACAAATAAGTTTCTTTCTCCACAACAGTGAGCATTCCTGTTTGACTTACAACGTTTTTCTCAGCCTGTCAGAATTGCAGCACCTCTGGGCATGACATTTCTCTTGGATGAATGTCTCCTCCACAGTTTGTTAGACACTGCATACTGATGCATTGTTTCCCCAAGGTGACATCATTACAAGAGGTGTTATCTTTTTCATGTTGTCAGAAACAGTGTCCAGCTTTTATTTTTAGGAATCTTCTTCTCTTATCTTTCATTTTATTTTTCCCCTTCATTTCACAGAGCATTTCTTTTAAGAATATTTTGAACATTTATTGGCCTCTTCTGCTACTTAAACAAAATTTCATCTATCTTCTGATTCTGAAACCACAGGAACAAATTCCTCAAATTTTAAGTAAGTAATCTTTTTTAAGGTCATTTTGCTGTTTCTCCAAAAATAGGCTACAGCAACTTACTAGTTCATGTGTCATGCTAGTAAGTTACTTTCATTGTGGTGGACTCCAAACTACTGAAATATTCTAAACACCCATATTCTGCCCCAGGATGCTAATTCCATTTCTGAGTTACAGGTTAATAAAGAAATTAAAGTAACCAGTATTTAAGTAATTTAATTACAGTTTGTAAACTGCATCTATGAAGATGAATTTTTATTCATTTGTATGCTTTCCTATTCATTCTAAAGTCACTGAAGTATGCATAGGCCTGTAACACTCTTTTGGACTGCAATATCAGGATTTTAAATTGTAAAGAATTGTCATGTAAGAAATGAATTCTTGAAAACTTCTTTGAAAAAAACTGATAAGGTTTTAGCAACGTTACATCAAAAACTATGAAACTACATGAATCACTCGTAAGAGAACAGAAAGGGGCATTTGCCTGGCTCACTGCAGGCTGTACTAAGAGAAATTAGGAATTTTAATTCCCTGCACTGTCATCTAGCAAGAAAGAAGTGCCTGTAGGACAGCAATTCAGAATACCTAAAGAGCATATGATGTGAATACTGTTTATTTGCTTCACAAGCAAAGGCAAATCTGATCCATTGATCAGACAGACTTAAATTGTCCAGAGTAATAGAATCAGAATGGGATGAATCTGGCAAAAATCTCAAACTATGACAATGTCAAATTTCAAAACTGCAAAGGGTTGTCACACTCATTTCTCTACTTTGCTGCCAATATCCCATGGTTTTGATTTGCAGCTGTCCATCAGTATCCCTCACCTGAGCAAAAGCTGTCAGTTGTACCACACTACCATATATAATTACGGTGGTATAGTGACTGCCTGACAGGCAACAGACCTTTGTGTCTGCAGGCTCTGACAGGGAAACATAAGAAGAGCTACAGGTGGATGTAGGGCTGGAATGTAAGGGTCTTCAGAGCTCCTCCTGGGAAAGATCTAGCTCCCTAAGGCACCCTAGCCTCTCCCTCCAGCAGCACTGGTGTTCCTGACCTTGTTGCCCAGAAGGACCATCACAGCAACTCAGAAAAAGGGTAGTTATTCACAAGTCTAATTGTATAATAATTTTGAGAGTATTATTCTAGTAGAGTTGTACTGTTGCTTGGGTACTGAACCCACTTGATTATAGTTGGGAAAAAATCCCAGTTTGGTATTTAAATTTGGGTATTTAAATGTGAATATTCTCTTTCCAGTTAGGCTAACAATAAATTCTTGTCTCCACATACATGTGATGCCCAAGGAAAGATTTTGAGCTTATAAATAATTAATTAGTTGATGAACATTTTTCAATTATTTTTCTTTTTTTTCTCTTAGCATACACTAGTTCTGAAAGATGTAGCTATGCAGCATGCAAAGCACCAAATCACCTCTTTTTTCTGAGGAAAACAAGCAAAACCATCAAATGTACTGAGTGGGAATTCTGCAGATGTATTACAGTCTTTTTCAAGTCTCTCCCTTTGTACGAGATTTTTTAACAATATTAGCTGTAATATTAACTGCCATGGAAACTGCGACTGTTGCTGCAGTGACATCAGCAGTGGTCAAAACGGTGCTTCAGACAGAGAAATGCAAATGCAAGCAGAATTCTGCTGCTCGAGATTTTGGTCTGTTTTGTTTTTCTTGCAGAAATATACCACATGGCTCTGAGATGTTTCAGACTGGCAGAAACCAGCCACCAGCCGCCAGCTGTCAGGGAGTTGGCACTCCGTTATCATTGCTACTGTGAAAACCGCTTGCAGATCCATCTGTGGGGGATAGCAGCAGCATGCACTGACCAAAACTTAGCACAGTACCTCCTTTTTTATTATGTTATCTCAGTGTCCTGACCCCACCTGGAGTGCTACATATAGGTCCTCAGCACAAGAAAGATGTTGGAGCAGGTCCAAAGGAGGGTCACAAAGAATATTCAGAGTAGAACAAAGGCAGGCTGAGAAAGCTGAGGTTGTTCAATGTGGAGTAGAGAAAAAGCTTTGGGGAGACCTTATTATGGCTTTCCTGTACCTTAAGAGGGCTTATAAAAAGGAGGGAGAACAACTTATTATATGGGCAGATAGTGACAGGAAAAGGGGCAAGGGATCTAAATTGAACAGGGCAGGTTTAAATTAGATATTAGGAAGAAATTGCTTGCTTGGAGGGTGGTGAGACTTTGGAACAGGTTCCCAGAGAAGTTGTGGATGCTCCATCCTTGGACGTGTTCAAGGCCAGGATGGATAGGGCTTTGAGCAACTCAATCTAGTGAGAGGCATCCCTGCCCATAGCAGGGATCTTCGATCCTCACATTCCCATTCTCCGAAAAATCCCTTACCCAGGATTTTCCTCCTGGGAAGCTGAGAAGCCTCAGAGAAAAAGGAAAACAATTCTTATTTCATTTTCTTCTCCTGTGTTGCGCTTACATGTGGAATGTGTTTGGAGATTGTTTACCTACAGGTGATTGTTTCATTGGGTTGTGGCGTGAGTTGTTTTGTCTCATTGGCCAATCAGTGTCAAGCTGTGTCGGGACTCTGGAAAGAATCACAAGTTTTCATTATTATCTTTTTAGCATTCATTAAGTATCCTTTCTGTATTCTTTAGTACAGTGTAGCATTCTTTAATATAATATAGTATCATAAAGTAATAAATTAGCCTTCTGAGAACATGGAGTCAGATTCATCATTCCTCCCTGCCACAAGGGTCCTTGCAAATACAATAAATAATTTTTAATGTCACTTCCAACCCTAACCATTCTATGATTCTAGGATTTTATGAATTTTCATTGTATTTGCACTCAGTGTTGCTTTCTCTTCTGCCCTCCCTGCATTCCAAGGAATAACTTGGAATACTTTGCCACCCTGCTCCCACCAGGCCTGAAAAGCCAGCTCTCATTTACAAGCTGGCCACACCTGTTTATTGCTCCCATCCTATAAGTGACAGTGGCAAAAGGAAAAAGATCATTACACAGATCACTTCAACTACATAAGCAGAAATTAATATCAATAATCTGACTGCAGTTCCTCTGTTTAAGGTAAATAATCAACCCTTGCCTTCATCTAGAGAAGATCTGGCAACTGGAACTAAGAGTTGTAAGGAGGTAAAGAGAATTTCTACCCTTCTTTTTTTTGGGTATGTATGTGCGTATGTGTTTTATACCATAATTTCAACAGGCAATTAGGACTAAAAAACTCTGTTAAAAAAAAAAAAAAGAGAGATCTATCACAAATTTCAACCTGCTTATTGTGACTGAGACCAAGAATAACATTTGCCCTCTTTTTTTTCCAAAAAAAATAACTTGAGTGCAGCTTCCAGCTGGGGTTTTAATGCTATGCAGGAGGCCTGATTTGCAACAGCTGCTCTCTCCTCCCAGTCCTCACGGCAGGAATGGTCATTCTCTAACCAGTGAGCCATAACTCCACAAATCATGCATGAAAGCTGCTCTTGCCATAGTGCTGGCAGGAGGCAGGATGCCACAGAAGCTGGTTAACATTTCTCAGGAACATTCTTAACCTGGTGCTACCTCAGAGTCCCTGTCTGCACCAGTAGAGGAAGGAAAGACATGAGAGGTTTTCAAACCCAGTGAATGGCTAAGCATTAAACAGAGAGCTTATATGAGGTCTAGGATTTATTGCTGCTGGAGTTTCAGTAAAGGCAAATGTAAGTAGGGATCTCATTGGATACTCATTTCCTCTAAGTTATGGCCCCAATGCAGCCCATAGAAGCTATAGTGTGGTTTCTGAAAAAACAACCTAACTGAATTATCAGTATTGCATTTCTCTCAAGAAAGGGCAGCTTAAATAAAAGTAACATCTGACTTTTCCTGGTAAGCAATGGGGGAACAATCCAATTTACAAATATATAGGAATAAAATTTACTTCTGGGATGAGCAAAATTGCATTGAAATATGTTCCAAATGTTACTTCTGTCACTAATTCCATCTGTTCTACAAATTAAATCCTGAGCTGGGAATACCATAAAAACTGAACAAGGTGCAAGCTGTCAGAAGCTAATTAAAAGAAGTAATTTTTAAGCACATCTTTTAAAAAGATGTGCTTAAAACTTTTATAAAGTTGCTATAAACCAAAACAAATGAACATGAGATGTTCATGACATGGAATCAATCCTCAGCTAGTTTATGAATCAGCAAACCAAAAATAAATGGAAGTCACATATCAAACAAATTAATATCATCTAAGACATATTGTTTTCTTTCTGTTAATTTAGTTGAATAAAATTAATTTTATTATTTTCATTGATTTGCCACAGTCTGCTCTTATATAAAGATTCAGTAGCTGGTTTAGTGTAGCTGTTTTTGGGAGTACAATATATCCTAATGATTGACAGGAAGACAGAAGAGGTTTGACCTGACCACCACTTTCATAATGAGGTTTCTCTCTACACATAGAAAAATGTAATTGAAGAGTTGTATTACTTCTTTTGAAAGGAATCTTCCATACTTTGAAACAGTGACCCCAGTAGACATTTTTTTCCCAAGACTACACACCGACAAGGACACAAAGGAAAGAAGCTATTTGAAAGAAATTATTTTCATGTTGTAGGATGACTTGTTTTGTCAGAACACTGATCCAGGGATGTTTCATGAAGCTAAAGAAATAGGATTAACTTTTCAAAGTAAAAACACTCTCTATACTAAAAAGACAAAAGAAAACATTTCTTCCTTTGAGAGGAAGAAATTCCCTTGTTTGCTGGCTGAATTTTGATTATTACTGTAATATATACTAAAACACATTTTATAAGCAACATTATATCTTTACAAAGATATAATGCTGTTCCAAAATTCATTATAATTTGTAGCTAAATTCTTAATAATAGAATTATAATTAGTTGCAGTTAATGGCTGCTTCTTAAACTATAAAACTGATGAAAAACTGATGATTACTTTTAATACATATGTCTTATAGCTTAAATTATACAAATACATTACAATTACATTACAATACATTTTGGTATATGGAAGTAATTAATCATTGTGCATAATTAAAATCAATGCAAAAAACCTATTAGATACAATCTGCTTAAAATATGTTGAACCAAATTGTGTTGGGAAAATGTGTTCTAAGTTACCAATTGCTATATTTTCCTCCAGCATTTCTTTAATTTCCCTTACTGAGATTAGATCTACCTAGCTCAAGGATCATCTTTCTAATATCTTAAGATTGGAGCTATCATGGAAGGAGTAAACCACACAAAGAAAAAGTATGTTATTGCATGAGTAACACATTGAGTAACAGTAAGAATATTTTCTCTTTAAAAATCACATTCTACATGGCTATAACAGATACCATATTTAAAAACAAAATCTTAAAATTAAACAGTACAGGTAATTGCTGAAAATCCTCAAAATTGCTGAATGTCCTCAAAAAGAAACAAAAAAGGTTTTGCAAAATTATATTTCTGAAAATCCTTGTTGTGATTTTGTTCTATCAGTAGTGATCTAAGGTCCATCAAATGGTTTTGGCTTTAAGGTCATCTCCTAAAAGATTCACTCACTTCCTACATAGAAACACTTCCACTAAATTTAATGGCATTTTGCCTGGGTAAGGACCCTTAAGATTTCTGCATTAGTGTACTATGCCCCATTTGATAAGTGAGAAAGTAATGACACAGAAAATGGTAATAATTTTGTTTGGTCTACTCACTCCTAAATGGCTGAAAATATCTTCCATTTTAAATTATATTTGTCAGAAAACCTGTATCTTTAGAACTATATTTTTACGAACATTAAAAAGGAAATTAAACTAAACAAGGTGACAACTTCATTTTGGTTTTAGGCTTGCTTATATGATGTCTTCAGCTATAATGAGAAAATCATGGGTCCTCCAGATAAAATTGCCATAGCAAAGTAACAGCTCTAAGGTCTCCTTGTTTAAGCAAGCATTAGGAAAATACCAGCTCAACCAAAACACAAAACATCAACAACCTTGGCACAGCCATGACCACCAGCCAGGTGGCAGAATGATGCAGCACAGCTCTCATGTAAAAAAAAAAACTATGCTGTTTATTATCAAGGTTTATTACTGAGGCAAAACATGGCTGAACTCTTCTTCCAGAATAATCTTCATAATGTTAATGTTCCAAATTTTTGTATTTCTAAACTCTGGAAGAAGGACCTCCATAATGGAATATGGAATGTGTAGTAGGAGGCATGTAAGAAAGAGTCTTTCATATAAAGAAGGTTTCTTTCTTTCTTTCTTTCTTTCTTTCTTTCTTTCTTTCTTTCTTTCTTTCTTTCTTTCTTTCTTTCTTTCTTTCTTTCTTTCTTTCTTTCTTTCTTTCTTTTCTTTCTTTTTCTTTCCTTTCTCTCTTTCTTTCCTTTCTCTCTTTCTTTTCTTTTCTTTTCTTTTCTTTTCTTTTCTTTTCTTTTCTTTTCTTTTCTTTTCTTTTCTTTTCTTTTCTTTTCTTTTCTTTTCTTTTCTTTTCTTTTCGTTCTATCTGCAGAAGTTGCCTAGATATTGTGACCTCCTGAGAGGACAGCAGCTCCTTAATTTTCTAAGCATTTATTGTTGCAGATTTTCAGCAAGCATCCAATTTAGCGGTCAGGATGAAAAAGGGAAAAGAGTATTCAATATATCTTTACATAGGATTTCTGTGACAGATCTATTAACTCTCATTCTACCCCCTTCAGCAGAAAACAGCTTTCCTGTGGTCATTTTGTAAACTTCTTTCTGTGAGTAAATCAAAGTGGTGCTAAGAAAATGACAGAAGAAGTTTTAATTACCTACTGCTGATGCATAATACATTAAAAAAGAGGATGTTCAGAACAATTCTACACACTTGGGATGCAAGAGATGAGGGGGTTTAGTCCAAAGTCTGTAGTAAAAAGATTTGTATTGTACTGATTAAAATAGATAAAATGGAATACAAAATGGGTTTAGAAACATTATAGGATACTTTTTCTTCTCTAGGTAATTTACAGATTTTATTACATAAAGAGGAAAAGCAGGTATTGAAAAATACTGGCATTTACACTACTACTTATAAAATACAGTAATTTCATCATAGATATTTAAACCTAAACTAAT
Source organism: Passer domesticus (assembly GCF_036417665.1). NCBI lineage: Eukaryota > Metazoa > Chordata > Aves > Passeriformes > Passeridae > Passer > Passer domesticus. Next base: position 28,802,246 of record NC_087476.1, on the reverse strand, counting down.
GAAATTCTGGTTCATTCAGGTGACTGAAAAGTCTCCTCAGATTGAAAATCTTCTGTAACACTACTGAAGATTTTTCTTGAACCAACAGATCTTTAATTCCTTTATGTAAAATGCAACAGCTTCATCAGAAGGGGTACTAAACAAGCAATTCAGCCATACCCCAGACACACCTATACCTGATCATTAGGCCATTCTCCTCAAATATAGGAGCATTTTTTGTAATTCATTTGACACTGGAACAAGCTAAACATTACACTGTTGAAGAAAAATGGGAAGTCATGATGTAAGCTCCCAGACAGAAAGTATTAAGACCATTTATTTATGTATTTGTGTATTTAATATATTGAAGAAACACTTAGGTCAGGAAACGACTCAGGACTGAAATCCCCAGAGCATGGTAATGCTTCCCAGTAGTGCTGAGTAAGGTGCTTAAATCTCAAAGAGATATCTAATTTAAGATGTATTTCTGTGTTCAGCATTTCCTACTGGCTACCTCAGTCTCTCTGCTCAGCGTGATGATTTTCTAAACCCTTTTCTGAGACTCCAAACTCTGATCCATTCTACAGGAATTCTTTGTATTACAGTAGCACAGATTTAGGTATCAGCAGGTTACAAGTTAGCTGTTACAGTGCTACACAGCTGTGTCTCATCCCTTTGTGACTCCACTATCTTACAAAACTCCTTAAATTTTGACCTTCCATCTTATATAAACTTGTTCTACTATATCAAGAGAACTATATTAATTTAGATGAGTGAAAGGCTAGTCCCGATCATGTATTAAAAGTATGAGCTTGTTGCAGTCATAATGAGCACTCAATCACAATCCATATGTGAAAGAGAAGCTGAAGTGATTATTGCCTGAAAACTGATATAAGAACCCTAATCTCTATTCAGACAACCTTAAATAGTGGGGAAGATGAACACCAAGTTGATGATAGGGCTGTTTTCTAGATCACCATTTGTATACTGGGCATAACCAAGACCTGACGAGCGATTTGTACAGCTCAGCCCTTAGTCCAAAGGGAAGAGGCCCTCTGTGAGAACAGCTCAGATGGTTGTGGTCCTGTTACAGAATGACAAGTGATCTGATTGTGATACACAGTGTAAGTGCTTTGTTCTCATTAAAAATGAACATGCTGTGGGAGACTTTTACCACTTACTCTACAGGTACCCACAGTGAAAAGCTAAGATATAATGAATATGTAATTTGGATATGCCTTTTTATGAAAAAAATCCAAAGAATAAAAAAAAAAACAAAAAACCAAAACCAAAACAAAACAAAAAAAACCAAAAAACAACAACAACAACAAAAAAAAACGAACTTGGGAAGAGCCCCTAGAGTTAGATATAATTTTGTCTGTTCTCCCTACAGTTTTAAATGAGGTGATTTGCTGTTCCTGAGCTGTAACATTCTTTCTTCCAAATACTTATGGGATTGCCATGTCATACCGTGGTATGGGGTCCTATAATAAGATAAACAACGTATCTGTTACATGTTATAGCTGGAATCCTATTTCTGCTACAAGAAAATTACAAAATCTATACACACATCATATAATCATATAATAACATCAAAAATGTTCCATTTCTGTGGAACATTTTTTTTTATTCTTGTCTATCTTCTCTGAAGTCTGTTTGTAGGGGTGATGCCTGATATTCTAATCATCTGGGCAGATCCTACAAATACACTATTTTAGGAAAAACAGCAGCACAGATTTACTTTTTTTTTTCCCAGCCTGAAATACTAACACTCAAATGCACAACTAAAATAAATTCAAAAATGCCACCACACTTTAACTAAAATGCAAAAAATAGGCAACATTTATTGCTTATAAAATGAAAGGTTTGAAATCTTGTAATCATGGAATATCACAGGTTCAGCATTAGTTCTAGAATAGTTACTTACAGTATTAAAAGTGGTCATCAATTCAACTTTTAGTCTGTGAAATACAGTGTTATAAACATTACACAACTTCACAATGGTTTTTATGTGTCCATCTGAGATACCTGCACTCGTATGTTTGAAAACTAAGGCATCTGAATCATTACAAAGTAACAATGGAAGTAATAATTTGTGGAGTTTTTTTTTAAACAATCCTATTTTTGTAAGTATCATACATAGAACATATAGAATGTGAAAAGTGCCAGAGTTGTCAGAAGTCTCTGAGTTACATATGGCTTCCTTGGTCGTTAGCTCTGTAGCCACTTCCATTCAATTATACACACCCATCAAACCTGCTTATCTGACAAAATGCACACAGTTCTCTACAACCTTGCATCAAATCTGAACACAACAGAAGGCTTGAGCATATTTAGAGCAAGAGACAACATGCCATAATGCTATCACATTTTTCCAGGATCAACAACATTAATTTTCACTTCTCAAAAGGTCAGAAAAATAATTCTTCTTTTATTTTCAATCACTGAACAATGTATTTAGGCAGTGCTGAAATAGAGTCAATTAAAATATTTTTATACTCTCTGCTACAGTTGAAATTAAACAATTTTAAAAGAAAGTAAAAGCTATTAAAGCAGCCAGATTGTCTCCTTCATGGAGCATAAAGCAAAAGTCAAAAGCAGAGCAAATCAGAGACAGAACTAATCAGACACACTAAGAAAAAATTAGTTTTGTTCTACGTCCAGTGGATATATCTTTATTTGGAAAGTTAATAGACTCTATCATGAACAGTTCACTGCATTTAATTGTTTTTAAACACACCAAAATTACCTACACTCAACAAAGCAGAAAGGTACTGGAAACCCATGGATTTGAGCACAGGAGCCCCTGAAGAAGTTCCTTTTAGGACATATTTCCTAATCTGTCCAGATTTCCTTTATTGGTATGTTCTATTTCCTTATAAACCAAAACATACAGAATGCAGTTCTAAAAACTCTGCAGCAAGTTCTAGCTCATAAAAAGAGGCTTACCAGTAGTGTGGAGCTGGCAGGTGTCCTACCCTATCTGTTTTTTATTATGCAGTGGGGTAGTGCTTTTGAGCTGGAGTCAGACATTACTTTTTTCAGGTCTAATAGTCCCAATCCTACTTTGCCCTCATCTTAAATGATCACTCAGCTAAAGAAAATATGTACTTTGAATCTGAGTAAAATTACATAGCATTTATGTTGTACTGCAGTAAAGATGACTTGAAGCATTATACCAAACCACAAATATGTATGAAGTGTTACATGGTGTCTGGTCAACTTCATTAGTTAAACAATAACCACGACTAATTTTGTGTATCTGGAACCCAGCCAACACTCAAGGAACCTCAAGTAGGAAGGGAATAAAGGAGTTTCCCCTTTTTCTAAGGCCTCTGCAAATGCAATGCAGAATTGCAGCAGTCCTAGCCAGCACACAACGGAGTGTATGGATTGCTGCCAAGTTCTCTATTCAAGAGCAAAATACAAACCAGGAAAGATAAAGAAATGTGGAACAATAGCCTGCCATGCCCTTGCACTGATAGCCACTGGCCTGCAGTGCTAGAGATCACTGCTACATGCCCCCCCACTTTCAAGGGAAGTTACACTGCTACCATGCAAAATGTCTTCTTGTGTCACAATACAGCAGCGCTGTAAATTTAGCTCATGATGATTTATGGGAGTCCTTCCAAAAGAAAATAATGTTTCTACAGCTGGGAAGAACTTTCAATAGCTCATAAGTGCAAACCTCAAAAGCATAGTTCTCAGTGAGGTGCCTCTGTGCCACTGAAAGACATGTGAACCTAGCTAATTAGAAGTGTAGGTGGCATGGATATCTTTAATCTATCTCCATCTAGTCATATTTTAAAGGGAACAGTAGGATTTTTCCTTCAAATGAAAAACTGATGCCAACAAGGTTTATAGAATTAGTTAAAAGTCCATAGGTAACTAAAATGCTGCTTATAAATTACTAGTGAAGAGAAACCCAGTATCCTCTCATACTTATCTTTATGATTAAAATACATATGCATTACACAAACATTCAAATGCATGAAGTAAAACAGAAGTATTACTAGTTTGAATAAGGATGAGAAAATGGCAAATTTGACATTCGTGATCCTTGCATAGGATCAACAGTGTCACTTGGCACTATGTGAGTATAAACTCCATCAGTAACTTCACGTTTTAAAAATAATTTAACCAGTTATCAAGAGTTTAGGTCCAGTGTTCCCCATTAAGGAACTGTTACAAATACATGATTTTGATATTGCCTCCTGTAAAACTGTATTTTTTATATTCACAGGATTTATTTCATATCCTAAGACACCATTAATATGAACTGTATAAAAATTCTATTTATTATTGTAGATTTAATATGCTCAGCTACTATTCATGAGACGTACAGTATTAGAATTCAGAGGTCAGAAAACTTTTACTAAAATGAATAAAAGAAAAAAGGTTTTACAGGATATTATTTTATCTCAGTATATAATTGGCAAGTGTTTAAGATCTCATCATGCATATAAGTGCAGTTATTTTAATCATGAAGATCAAGGATTAATCTCTGATATTCTTTCATCACATAAGCTTTTATCATATGTTAATAATATAACTTTATGTAATGTTAGATGTTGCAACTCATCAAACAGTAGAAAGATAAAAGCAAGAAAATGAAACATATGTAGGCCACACTGAAAAAATATAGACGGAAATAATTAGAAACTAGGAAAGTAAACAGACACAAAATGCTAAGAAGAAATGAATGCCATCAAAAGAAATTTAAACAGAAACATGAAAATCTGTCACACACAAAATTAGAATAACCCTAGAGAGCATACATTCTTAATGACTTCATAACAAAATAATCATTTTAATTATTAGTTGAGGAGGTCCTTTACATTGGTTTGCCAAAGTAAAAAATTATCCTTTTAAAAAACTCTAACCTGTTATAAGCAGGGTTTATTAAAAAGTGCAACACAACAATATGTTCCTTAGGGGAAGAGGCTTTGTAAATTCCTAAACTGGTGAAGATAATGGAAGCTTTTGAATGAAGAAAAAAAATGAGAATACAGTATAAATGTGATGATTAAATATCAGATGTGATGTGAAAACTGAAATGGGTTTGAAGTACCACCTAATCATACCCTTGCCTAGAAGCTAATCAGTTTAACAAAACTTACCTAATTTTATTACAGAAATAAATTCAGGTGTAACCATTTCACCTGTATTTGTTATTGAAACACTAAATATAAGGACAAGAGTACATCTAATGAGATTATTGTGAATTTTAGTGCACCTCAGTGAATGCAAACTGTGTTTGAGTCTATGAAACCAATTTCTATTCCATAAGGAGAAGGTTTCTGTCCCTGCATGTCAGCAAGCAGCAACTGCCAAAAAGAGAGAGCCCTTATCTTTTTTTTCCTGATGATGGCAATCAAAAGAGAAAATGTAACCTCCTATTGTGAATTACAAGCACACTGCCTTGTATTCCCACAACTTCCCTGCTGTCTGGAGACTGCCATGGCACTGCAACATCTCCTAATGTTTGATACTCTATTTAACTGTCAGCTACTTAAAGAATTTGAGAGGAACAAATACAGAAGGAACAAACACCCTCTCTGCAGCCTCACACCATCACAGTCTGTCACATCAGGAGCGTGAAATCATAGTTTCATAGGAAGAGGTGAGATTCTGCAAAGGACCCAAAAGAGGAACATGGGGCTGTACAAGTTGGGAGCTTGCATGCATTTGACACATTCAGCTGCTTAAAACACATCACACTGCTCACCTCTGGAGCACTGACAAAGAGAGGATGATAATAATGTGGCAGTTAAGATCCTTCTGTCTACTTACCTTTGTGAAGGAACAGTGGCATGCTCTGCCTTAGTAAAACTGTTCTCAGAATCTAAAGGAATCAAGGGAAAAGCAGCAAAAGCCTGATCATGACTTTGAAAGTAATGCCAGATGATTTGACCATAAACAGGTCACTGTATGTCTAACAGCTTGGTGTTTCCTTGGAATAAAGTATCACAGAGTAAGAGAAAGTTTCTGTGACATGTGTAAGTATCCCTTTAGTCCAACATTCAGAATGAAAACTTCAGAATCTTGTAATATTCACATCTTCCTGTTCCCCTTCACACAGCTGTTAGCCAAAGTAGAAAAACATAAAGGCTTATATCTCACTTTCTTATAACTCTCAAAAACTTTTTTTAGTTTTTTGTTTTGTTTTGTTTTGTTTTTTGGGTTTTTCTGTGGTGGTAATTCTTACTATAAGCTTCAGGTGTGGTGGGGATTTTTTCTATTCCAAGCAGATACAGATCAGAATTAGAATGCAGCAAAGTAAACCAGAATTCCATAGAATTGTAGCAGCACACAATCATAGCATCATTTGAGTTAGAAATTCCTCTAAGGTCATTGAGTTTAACCATTAAGCCAGCACTGCAAAGTCCATCATTAAAACATGTCCCTAAATGCAACATCTACATGTCTTCTAAATGCCTTCACGGATGGTGACCGAACCACTCCCGTGTAGCCTGTTCCAGAGCTTTAAAAGCTTTTCCATTAATGAGTATTTTCTAGTAACTAATTTATACCTTCCCTGATTCAGCTTGAAACCATTTCCTCTTGCCCTATCGCTTGTAATCTGAGACAAGAGACTGACCTCATCTTGCTACAATCTCCTTCCAGGTATTTGTAGAGAGCAATAAGGTGTCTCCTGCGCCCACTTTTCAGGTCTTCAGATTACTCCTCCCAAACTGCATAGTCATGTCTCTACTAACTGTCCAAGTATTTATTCAGCTAGTTTGGTTCCCTCTTCCTGACTAAGCCAAGTTATTGAATCACCTGTGCCCAGAACGGAACCACACGTTTGACATAATAGCTTCATTTGAGTGGCTGAGAAAAACGTATTATATATGTAATACCTGGACTAGCAGAGTTCAAGCCTCTGATCACAAACCATTCCTCAAGCTGGTAGACAGAGATTTGTAACCAAATCTTGTATTACAGAGGATATGTCTACATTTTGAACTATAAGACACACTCTTAAATTCCAAAGAATTATTACATTTTTGCTTCCCAAAGCCATTAATTCCCCATTTTCTCCTTGGTAAATTAAAAAAAGAAAACAGAATCTATAGCACAGATTTACCATCACTCTCACATCATCATTATGTTTTTCCTCATTCAATAGCAATTATTTCAAAACTTTCCCACTGACCTTTCACTAAACCCTTTTGTAACCAACCTCCCAGTCTTGCTTTATCTTCCCCTGAGCTCTGGCAGAAGGACAAAGTTCCTACACTCACAGGGTTTGCAGTTCATAAACAATTAGTTGCTGTGGCCATATATGCAGTCAAAGGAAATTTACAGTAACAGCATTACAGAACTTAAAATATCCTAAATGGTGTCTATTAGTATACTCTGATTTTCTGATGCTGGGACACACAGGGAGCCCGTGCCACTAAATAGCAATAATTAGTATAGGTGGTCTCTCTCTCCTGCCTAGAGGTAGCTCTTAATTCATCATTCTTGTTCTATACTGACAAGTTGTACCATAAATGAGTCTTATCTTTATTCTTCATTCAGTGATTCAACAACTGATGAGTTGAGATTTACAAGGTAAGTTGGAGACAAGAAGAAACTTTCATTTTTGATAATGCACCTCCAGTCTGTTTTACATTATCTGTAAGTTTCCCATGCTCACTGAGGAATACAATGGGGAGTCTCCCAGTGATAGCCCATCACATTAGGTTTCCTAATCTGTAGCAAATAGGCTGATGATCTCAAAGCATTGTACAGCCCTGCTTACTCATTCTTCTTTACCCTTCCTTTTCTATGCACCTATTTTTTCACAGATTTGCCTTGCATTGGTCTTTGCCACTCACCTAACAACAGGAAGGTTAAAATTCTACAGTTCTCATATAACACATAAAGACCAGAAAAGTAAGTTCAGTAACAGTTAAAGGAGAACATATTTTTAATGTTTCTTTGATTTTATTTTACAGTCCAGGTAGCAGTCACATCAACACAGCCAACATCCACAATGTCAAGATGGTAATCACGTTTAAGTGGACTCAATGGCTACCTTAATGGAATCATCTTTTGTTTGCTCCTGTGTAGAGAGAGATACCTCTCCTCTCAGCTCTTAGGAAAAGCCCTAAAAATTCATCTGTTTTAAAAGGTTACTTATGGTAAAGATAGCAGATAATTATGATTAGAGACATCAATAGCGATTGCTAACATCATAATACCAAGAATCTTTTCGTTATTTAATAATGGTATAGGTACACAGTGTACTTTCAGATTATATTTACTGTATATCCCGATTTGCTCTAGGCACAGTAATTACCTTGTAGATCGCTCTTAACACAAATTGATTTTCTCAGTTTTCTAAGAATGTGCTCAATCTCATTCCTAAATAAAACACTGTACTTAATCAGAAAGCAGAATTCAGAGGGAAAGCAAGTAAATGATAAATTGGCCAATGCTTTTGGAGAGATAGGAGAATGTGCAACTGCCACCAAAGGTAATGGAAGCATTTCACTCCCCTTAGGATTTTGGATGTTAGGTATGAAAACATTTTAGCTGGGATCTCTTTCAGTGAAAATATGTAAATCTGATTATGAACAATGTCTCTTATAAGGAAATGGTAACCTCAATTAATGGAGGCATTGCCAGTAAGCTCTTGATGCTAAGTTACCATTTCTGGTTTGCTTTTTCTTTCCTGCTCTCATGCTTCTTCTGTCTATTTACTTCTTTGATAGAAGCTTCTGTTGTTGTGATAAAATCTAAAAGTATATAAATCACCCAGCTACTGTCTGTTCCTCTTTAGCTCTTTCAAAACTAGCAGCCACACACTAGGAAGAATTGCCAGGAATATCACAAAAGCCACTCAACTTCTGGCATGGGTTCAAGTCTTTTTCATACATCCATTTATACTTCTATAAAAATTCAGAAGACTATCTACAACTCAACCTTTACAGAAATACTAATATTAATATACCACCTTCTGCTACTCTGTCACTGTTAATAGGAATAAAAGTTCCCCAATTAAACACAGCTTTCTAATTAAGTCCACAGTATTATAAACTGCTACACTGCTTTTCCACAAGAGAAAATAGAGGATTAAAAATTATCCTGGAACAGCCTATGGGTAGTCTAAAGCTGATAAAGGGAGGAAAACAACAGTACAAAAAAAAAAAAAGGTTAAAGTTTTCAAATAACTGCATTTTATTCTGTAAAGAGAACACTATTAAAAACCCAGTGTCTACTAACAATTACTGCAGTTCAGTATCTGATATATTACTGCCATTCCTTATTTCTTTAGTAATAAAAAAAAAAAAAGAAAAAAAAAGAAAAAAAAAACCAGCAAAATTTTTACAGAACCTGAGGAGTCACACTTAGTTTAAAGCCTAGACTGTGTGAGACTGGCCTGTCTTTTCAATGAATGGAAATTACTGACACCACCTAAAGTAATCTTAGAACAGACTGGATAGTCAGAACAATGTATTTGATAACTGACCATTTTCTTTGTATGATTGTACCTTACCAAATTGGGTCACATAACTAACATTCTTACCCATTCCCAAATCTTCCATTAGTTTTGCATAGTTCCTCTACAATCTTATCTCCTGAAAGGATTTTCAAGTAAAATTTACTGACAGAGCAATTTTTCTATTGACTCTTGTGCTTTTAAAGAAAATTAAACTGTACCAAAACCTCCCAACTCCAGATGCTTTACTATGAGTACAGGGCAATTTATAAAAATTATTACATGTAGTAGATAAAATAATTCACAGTTCTGGAAAATCTGCATACATTTTGTTATTTTCTCATAATTTATAGATTTATCAATGAGGTTTCTAAATGCACATTAAAGTCTGGCATTAGTTTAACTTCTGATTTCCATTTTGTACGTCTTAAAAGCTTCTTAAGAGGTAAAATGGCTCCTGTGAAAGTCACCCCATTAGTCTCTATTGCTCTGATGAACAAGCAAGGCAGAAATACACATTTGTTCTCCAAAATACCTTTCTCTAGTCCAGAAGGACTGTTTTCTCTGATGACCAGGACTGAGGACTGTGTGGCAATCAGGGACAGCTTAGCTCAGTGACCAGTGACCAGTGAGGTTTCACCTCGCACTTTCATGGGGTCTCGGTGCTGTTCATCAGTCACATCCTGAACCTCTGGCTTACAGGAGTGGCACAGCATAAAATGCCATGATGGAAGCTGTGACACTTCATCAGCTGACTGACAGGCAGTCCAGTATCTGTGCAGTGCAGGTGGCAAAAAGAGATGGAAGCAATAATGTCAACATCCATTAAGCTGCTCCCAGTTGTCATCCAGATCCTTAAGCAACCACTCAGCTGTCTGGATCATCCTGCACAGTACAGTCAGCATAAACTTGCCAATTTTAATATTTATCCCAGGAAAACATAAAAGAACTTTAACGCAGTCCCTCATCTAAAGTGCTTCTAGTTTCTCAGAAATTAAATTCAGGAGTGGGGAGCATGAACAATCTGCTGAAGATTCAGGGGGCCATGATGGTGACAGAAGTGACAGTGACACAAGGTCAAAAGCTCCACTAAGACACAGCTCTGGTCACCAAGCTATAGAAGAATAGCTCTGCTGAATACATTAAGAGGCTTCATTTTTACACACAAGGCTAAGTGTATTTCATGACAGGGTTTTTGATACTTCTAGTAATATAAAGAATTTACTGAAAATGTCCTTTAATATACAAACAAGAGAAAGAACGTGGATTTAGGTATTAAGAAGATGTTTGTTATTAGCCAGTAAAGAGACAAAACAAAAACAGATTGGAAGAAGCAATGAAATAGAGTCATCTTTCTTTTATTTTGCACACCAGGTTGGAAAAGGTGGCAAATATGTTAATGCCTGTTTCCTAACAACTGAACAGATATTCACATAAGGTAAATTGCACCAAAACAATATTTCAGTTAAAATGGAAATTTTTTTAACTTGTAAAGCAGTGCCAATAAACTTAAATGTCATTTTACCCATCAGTTGCTGTCTTGTTATGACCTTATCCCCACCCAGCTGTGCCATGGATATTTTTGGTGAGTTGCTGACATGTCAGATCATCTGATGAGGAGACAGACTCTCCTGATGAAGCACATGCCGCCAAAGCTGGTTTTGACTTCTTCCACTAATTTTATGATTTTTTGCATAGTTTTTTTTTTTTTTTTTTTTTTTCTGTATATGAGTTCTTGAAAGCATGTCAGGGTTCTTTTCTTACTGGTGGTGGTTTTATTTTTATTTAATATAAAAAAATGAAACTGAATTCATGAAAATTTGAAAATCTGAGCTTTATTTTTGAGTTTTTCTTGTTTAATAAATTAATAATTCACTTTCCATAAAACCTTCAACATCATGAAGGTTTACTAAAGGCTACTAAAAAGTAACAAGAACAAACAATTTAACTATTGCATTATTTTCATCAAGTAGGCTGAAAATATTTCAGTTACTGAAAGAGGGATGTTTTCAGTCCTTTTTATAAATTCATTAAATGGTCCACAAATTCCACAAATAATGCTGCAAAAATTATTTTTTAGAATTAGAAATTAATAAAGAAAAGAGAAGATATCAGCAACTTTAATAACTAGTCATGTAAAAATCATAGGTATGGCCTAAGAAAAAAGTATTTTTTACCTCATTTATACATGGTAGTGGATGAAAGCCATCATATTCCCTTTATTTTGTTGACTAAATTTTTTAGGGCTTTTTTTCCTGGGATTGTATCATAATCCCTGTTTGTTTGGATTTCTCGGCCAGACATCTTTAACAATGACAAGGAGGATAGATATAGATGGAAAGTCTAAAGTAGCTACTTATTGCCTAGTAGATACCAAAGATCAGCAAACTAAGCATTAATATGCTCCCCACATCCAATAAAAAAATCTCAAGGGTCTTTGCTGGCATGGTGGGCACCAGAAGAAAAGCTGGTCTCAGCTTGTCTCAAGAAACAAATCTTCAATATTGTTACATTGCATCATCCATCCCATCCAGTCCCCACCAATGACATTGAGTGGCCATCAGAATGACAGCACAATTTCCTGGTTTTTTACTCACTGCCATGGGCAGGGACATCTTCCCCTAGACCAGGTTGCTCAGGGCTCCATTCCAACCTGGTCTTGAACACTTTCACTTTCAGGGATGAGGCATCCATACATTTTCTAGGAAACCTGTGCCAATGTCTCATCACCCTCACGGTAAAGAATTTCTTCCTGAGATCTCATCTAAACCTACCTTCTTTCAGTTTAAAGCCCTTTCCCCTTGTCCTATCATCACACATCCTTCTGAAAAGTCCCTCTCCATCTCTCTTGTAGGCTTCTTTTAGGTACTGGGAGGCTGCTCTAAGATCTCCCTGAAGTCTTCTCTTCTCCAGGCTGAACAGTCCCAACTCTCCCAGCCTTTCCTCATAGGAAAGGTGTTCCAGCCCTCTGATCATTGTCACGGTCCTCATCTGGAATTGTTCCAACAGGTCCTTGCCCTTATGTTGGAGGTCTCAGAGTTGAAGACAATACTCTATTCTAGAATAAAAGGGCGAAACAAATACCAAAGTGCCTTCAAATGACTGAGTTCTGTAAGGTGCTAAATACAGTAGTTCAAAACTATTTGTTCAAAACTTTAGTTCGAAACTATTTGGTATTTGCAGTCACGGCTCAATGTCCAAATGGAGATCAATAGGTATTTCAGTTGTCAGCACTGTTAACCATCCTTACTAGAACAAGGTACAGTGATGATCAAAACTGTAAGTCAGAGAAATTGCTTCATATTTGGTATACAAGTAGAGCACTTAAAAATACCAATATTTTCTCCTTCTTCCACTCCTCTAGCTCATATGTATAAAGAAATCAATCACAAACAGCTTACTTGAATAAAAAAGCACAGTCAAACCCTCATCATAACCATGCCCAGGAATATCAGTGGAACAAAAATCATGTTTGATTATATTCTGAATATCTATGTAGCCTGCTAAAAAAAGATATTCTGACAAACATAAGCAAAAATGTATTTTTTGAGTGAAAATGGAAAAATCATCACACTGTGGTCAAGTTTTGCTTTTGTTCATAGGCATCAATTAACTTCTTTGTGCTCATTACAGTCCAGGAAATTATTTGCTCTGATCCCAATTAGGTATTTGATGTATATGCTTCGTTACCTAAGGTCTTGTTTGTATGGATGGATGCAGACAGAACTCCATTCATACTGCACCCAGTCAGCCATGAGCCCATTTTGGGCCAGAAGTAATTCAGGTGCATGAGAAAAATGGCACATTCCAACAAAAGGGCTTTACAAAAGAGCAAAGAAATTCACTCATATGGGTGCACTGATTTTGGATCAGAACTGGCTCATATCCAGAGAGTTCAGAGTATAATTAGAAGGGCTCAGGCTCCCTCTCATCCCTGCATGTGGATGTCCCTGAAACCATATTGCAACTTCTACTCTCTGACAGTACAACTGTATTTTTCTCCCATGGGAGAGCAACTCGGGTACAATAAAACTCTGGTGCAGAGGGTCAACAAACATCCTATACACTAACAGCTTCTAAATTATGGTATAATTTACTTAACCAAAAATGGGAATTAACTTCAAAAGCTTCAGCAAAACATAAATTGCAGTATATTCAGGACTGTAAAACTGTTAATAAATAAATCACCTCTTAATTATTACCTATCAACAGGATACTATGACAAATAGATACCCATTACATGAAAACAGACAACTAATAAGGATATTGCTCCTCTTTTAAAGTTCAAATTACATTATTAAATTGCATACTGTTAATCTCAAAAAAAACCCCAACATGCTGCTCTGCATACTGTTTGTTTGATAACATTAACAATAAGAATGAGGAATTTAGACATCTTTCCAAGTGTTTGACTACAATTAGGAATGGCCAAATAAACCCCAAGCAAACATGTAGGAAGTGACAGGTCAAGGTGCAATGGCTGTAAAAGGAGTAGGTTTAGATTAGCTATTATGAAGAAATTCTTTACTGTGAAGGTGGTGGGGTACTGGAAAAGGTTACCCAGAGAATTTGTGGATGCTCCATCCCTGCAAGTGATCAAGGCCAGGTTGCACAGGGCCCTAAGCAAGCTGTTGTAATGGGAGCTGTCCCTGCCCATGGAGGGATTTTGGAACTAGATTATCTTTAAGGTCCCTTCCAACCCAAACCAGTCTATGATTCTACATATTAACAAAGTTGTCTTCAACATCACATTAATAAAGAAAAACAAAACAACAACAACAACAACAAAAAAAAAAAAAAACCACCAAAAAAAAAAAAAAAGAAACCGCAGCCAAAAAAACCAAACAGTGACCTTTATTCCAGGTAAGAAAAACCAACTTGGAATTTAAAACTATTTGGTATTTTCAGTTGTAGCTCAATGTCCAAATGGAGATCAATAACAATTGGTGTCTTCCCATGGTCTATAAAGGAACATGGTATGGTATCTTCATTCATGGCATAGACTGTGGCACTCAATGCACTCTCAGCAAGTTTGTGGGTGCAGTTGATTCACTAATAGGAATCTTGGAGGATCTTGACAAGCTTGAGGTGTGGGCTCATATGAACCTCATGAAATTCAACAGGCCAAGTGCAAGGTCCTGCATCTGGTTGGAGGCAATACCCAATGTCATTACAGACTGGGGGATGACTGGACCGAGAACAGCCTGCACAGGACGACTTGGTGATACTGTTGGATGAAAAATCAGATGGAAACAGCAGTGGGCACCTGCAACCTAGGAAACCAACTATATACCCTAGGGTGCATAAACTCATGCATGGCCAGCAGGCTGAGGGAGGCTATTTCTCCCTCTACTCTGCTCTCATAATACCCCACCCAGAGTACTGTGTCCAGCTGTGGAGCCCCCAGTACAGGAGACATGGATCTGTTAAAGCACATTTAGAGGAAGGCTACAAAGATGATCAGAGTGCTGGGACACCTCTCCTGTGAAGGAAGGCTGTGAGAGGTGAGGCTGTTCAGCCTAAAGAAGATAAAGCTCTGGGGAGATCTTATTATGGCCTTTCAATCCTCAGAGGCAGAGGCTTAAAAGAAAGACAGAGATTTTTCACCAGGGCCTGTAGTGACAGGACAAGAGGCAACCACTTTAAGTTGAAAGAGTGTAGATTCAGATTGTACTTAACAAAGAAATTTTTTATTACAAGGCTGGTGAGACACTGGAACAGGTTTCCCAGAGAGGCTGTGGATGCCACATCCCTGCAACTGTTCAAGGCCAGGCTGGTTGGGGCTTTGAGGAAACTGGTCTGTTTGAAGGTGTCTCTGCCCAAGGGTTAGAACTACATGATAGTTAATAGTTCCTTCCAAACAAAACCATTCTACAATTCTATAAGTTAGCAGAAGAAAGAAAAGGATCCAGATAAAACTAACATGATAAAACAAATGTGATAAAACAGATGCCAAACATAATGGAAAAGGTACTTAGAAGTAGTGGTATCACTTATGACTTCCAGAGCAGAAAGCTTTATTAAGCAGAATGCTGCAGTGTTATGCTTGGGCTCTGGTTCTTTCAATACTTTAATAATATGGATAACACTAAATATTTCATGCAAAAACTCTCAGATGGTAGGAAACAATGAGAATTCCCAAATTTATTGGGACAAATAAGAGCAACAACAGTGTTCTTTATTTAAGACCTACAAAGACTATGGAGGAATGACTTATGAGGCAGCAGTTCTTAGGAGGAATTCTGGAGGTCTTTGGAATTTTTACTAAACCAGACCAGCAATATGCAGTAGTTCTTAACTTAATGTAATACTTGTCATCTGTGTCCTCTGAAAGACATGAGGAGTAATCTGTTTGAACTAGCAGGTGGTTAGAGCTCTGCATCTTGCTTTGAGAATTGCTCTTGCAGAAAGTGGTTTCTTTGGAGGCAATCCAGAAGAGAAAAACAGGAATTATAAAGCTGTAGCGAGTGATCTGCATGGAAATGCCAAAGAGATTGGAGATAATTAGCCTAGAAAATGGAAGAGTTATGGATGGAAGGATTTATTTAAACACATTTTTTCAAGGATCTATCTAGGGTGTTTACAGTCTTCAGTTACATAAAAGAAACCTACAAAGAAAAAGGAAGTATTTTTTTCTTTATATTCACAATGATTATTAGAAAAACTGGTTAATAACAAAAATCTTCTAAAAAACAAAACCAAACCAAACCTTTTTTTAAGACCAGCTAGTAAAACAGGTATGTGGTAGCTGACAAGTCTTAGTTACTGGTAGTATCTAAAAAATGGGTTAGATGGACATCTCTGAGGAACATTTTAGATCAGATTCAGAATTTTTTTGGAGGGAAAAAGGAAAGATACAGTGACTTCCCAAGGTCCTCCCAACTTCTTTTGTACAATTCAGTTTAAACAAACTCACTAAGGTAGTGAAAGCACATCTGGTTATACAACACAAAGTACTAAATTTCTGACATAGAAGATACGCTATCTTATGTAAAAACATAAACACTTCAGACACACTTCTTCTAGTACATAGTCCCTTCAAAGTTAGCCTAAAGTATAAAGTGTATTGCTCTATAGTGCAGTGAGACCGCATCCATGTATAACAATAGCTGGTACATCACAACTGCAACCATGACTACTTAAAGGAAATAAGTACAGTTTGTTCTGATAGGCCATAAACATCTCTCTCCTCCAACCCCTATGAAATGTAAGTATTAAGGAGGATAGAGGGATAAAATATTTCACCTCATAACATGTCTGGATATTCTTTTTGGAAACCAACCAACCAATAAAAAACCACAGGAATTTAGAACATAAGCATTGTAATACACTTCTTATTTTCTATCCTTACTCTGAAGTCTACATACAGCATCTAAGATATCTTGGACAATCAAGATCTCTTATACCGAACATAGATTGACTGTGTCAGTTTGAACTGATTACTTCAACTTTCTGAGAAATGTCACTTAATATAATGCAATCATAATCTGAATTCAGAGCATTGTGTAGACAAGGAAACAACTCAAAAGTAAAACTATTTTTTTCCCAACTTGTACACGAGTCTAGGACAGACTTAAACATCCACAGATTTTCCACAAAAGACAAACAATACAGAATTTGCTATGTTTGACTGTAGCACTCCCAGGTAATATGGGAGATCATATTCACATCCCTAAATTGCTAATGTTTTTTACTATAAGGAAGTTTCACAATTATTGGACTGGAGAGTTACTGTCTTTTCCCCTTCATATAAACTCTGCTTATAAAAGAAAAGACTTTTAACAGCAAAAATGGAAACAAACTTAATAGAAGTCTAGAGCCTTTGAGGGATAGACAAGCATTACTCTGTATAGAATGACTAGGGGAGTTTCATCGGAGCAAGAGTAGAGACAGCATTGTTGCTTTTAGTGGCACTCTAAGTTTAAAGATTCGAGATGTCAAAGAAGTAAGGCATAATGCAATTTACTTCTACCAGATTCAAGAGTAACCTGAAGACTTTTTTCTACCACTGGTTATTTAAAAGACAGAGTCAGAGAGATAGAATGACAGCTGTGAAAACTCATGTCTCAGGATTTTCAAAGACAAGTTGTACAAACACAAAAATGAAGATCTGGATTGTGAAATGAAAATACGCTTCTACACATATACTGCGATTCACACGTTCTCGCATATGGGTTTTAAAAGATTTGATTAAATGATTTGAGTTTTTGAACAGCTTTTAAATTCTTTCAAGTAAGGAACAGAAGAAATTACATGTTAGTTATGTAAGCAATCATTGACTGGCAAATGGATCAAATCAAAGATTAAAGATAACAGAAATAATAATACAGTATTTAGAAAATAATGCACTTAATAAAATCCTGAGTGGGTCAAAAGCTTGCTTTGAGAAGGAGGGTGAAACTTACTTCTCTCTCTCTCTCTCTCTCTCTCTCTCTCTATCATTGTCTTCACAGGGAAGAAAAAGAGTAACAAGCAGATTGGGATTTATTAAAAAAAAGAGTTATATAATATTTCTGGAGGTTGCAAAACCTTTCAGGAAAAAAAAATATTCATAAGTTGCTGACAATCTACCATAAATTGTTTATGAATCAATTCAATGATGGCACAGGATATTTATTTAACAACAGATTTGATAAAAACTATAGTCAAAAATAAAATACGACAGCAGACAGTATTACGTAAGCTTACAGTTTTTATGCAATCTGATGATTAATTTTATTTACTGTGTTTTTAATATATGTTCTTCAATAAAAAGGCAACGAAGCCTATCTATATTCTCTTGTATAAAACCTTATGTCAGATTTCAGCTCTGTTTCAAAGCCTGCTTCTCTTGAATTGAGTATCATGAAGAGTAGTATAGACTAAAATCAGAGCTTTTACAGGAGGTCTATATTCTAGATGCTGAAATAACTGTTAAAAATTAATAACTCTACTAATGTTTCCAGATTGAGCTATATATATGTATAACATTTGACCTTAAGCCTTGAGCCTGTTAAAGTATGAAAGTCTGTTACTCTGTTGGTTTTATGAATCTGATGGAATCTAAAGTGAAAGGCAGGATTTTACTGCAGATAAATCATTGAAGAAATGTAACTGATACTTTTACCTCAAGAACCCAAGGCAGGATTATATTTGAGAATAAATCAACAATGTAAAAGTGGAATTCTACTTATGAACAACCACCACGATAAACAGGAAAAAAAATAAACTCTTACTTAATGATGTCTAAGTCTGGTAAAGAAAAACTTCATTCCTTTTTCTCAAATATAATGCTGGATTTTTTTTTTCTATACAAATGCATCCATATTCTGTATTAAAGTCCATGGATTTTTGTTTTCAAATTTCCCTTGTTTTCAAAGAATAAACAAAGAGCAACCACTGCAATGTAATTTGTCTTGTGAAAACCAAAAATATACAGAAAATGCTGTTAAAGTATTTCTCTGCTAGTCTAATGCGTTACCAATGTAAATTAAGTACTCAATATAAAGTATACTTTGGAAAGGGTTTTTCAATGACATCTGCTAAAAAGATGAGACCTGGCATTTTTCCATTGCAAACATTTTAGAAAGATGTATTTTCTCTTAAATTAAGAACTTTTTTTATGGTTCTACTGTAGAGAACACAGCATCTTGGGAAAAAAAAAAAAGAAAAAAAAAAGAAATTTTCTTGACATTTTTCAAAGTCTAACACATTCCTTCAGGCATAAAGTTTATTTTTATGTCTCCCCAGTAAACTACTGTGCAAAAGACTCCAATTTTGTTTTGTTGTTTCTGTTTTGTTTCAGTTTTCTTTTTTAAAAAAGAAAACTAGTAGTGTTTGTTTATTTCTTGTGTATAAGAACTAAAAAATATGCAGGTCTTTTGAATGACTGTAAGAATAACAAAAAAGTTAAGATTTCCCACAGACAGTGGCTCTCTGTGCTCTTAAAATATCAAAGTGTTTCCAGGACTTGTACTTCCATCTTTTATATCCCTTTAATTTCAGAGGCAGTTGTGTCCTTATAAAGGGCATTTCACATTCCCTGGTGGGAAAAAGTAAGTATACTTTTTAAGGCAGATTTTTGTGAACAAATACATTACTGTAATCTATTGTAATGCTTTTTCTAATAAAGATTTCTTCTGTCTTCAAACACAGCCTCACTATAAATCTGTTCATATGGGCCTAGGAAATACCATGTTGGATGTATGTGGATATACCCTGAAAAGGGTATACCTAATTTAGTATTCTCCAACAAGAAGTGTCTTGCCAAGGAATTAAATGTGTGAGAGATGTGATCTTTCTATATACTAAGAAAGCAAGACTTCTAGATTTCAATACAACTCAGCTGACATATGTCAGAATCCTAAGTTTTCTTTAGCATTGAGTTTTGGAATATATAAGAATACACCTGCTAAAAAACACTTTAAATCTAAGACAAGTCTTATGATGGTTGAAGAAATCCAAAGTAGACAAGTCTTTTCCAAACATCTAAAAAGTAATTTATTCTGTGCCGTAAGAAATGAATTAAACTTCCCTCTTGTATAACTGGGGATGTTCTCTTTTATTCCTATATCTGTCTAATCCTTTTTACCAATATCTTGGTCTCAGTGAATTAATTCTTTGCTTTAGTGTGACATGCTTGGTGTATTTAGCCCTAAGACAATCTAGGGGTGACATAGGAAATCATTGCAGCCTTTCCCCAGAGTATATTCTTCTCTAGTCTTCAAGGAATCAATCTTGCAATGAGAAATTGAGAAGAAAAACAAGAAAAAGTGCTGGAGGCTGACTGAAAGACTGCCTTTACCTTAATAGCAGAGCAGAAAATCCTGCAAAAATACCCTGGATTTCAGAGTATCGTGTGACCCCTTAAGAATCCCTGCAGGTTGACGTAAGCTGCTTTTTAAATGAGAAAACAGTGATCCCTGGAAAGGCTAGTGATCCCTGCTTTGTTTTGCAGACCCAGAATGCTTTCTGGACGTATTCAGGATAGAGTTCACCTTACAAAAGAGACTCTGGAAAAACATTTATGCACAAGATAAGCTCCATTTCAGTCTTGCTGCAAGCACTGAAATATACAGTTCTTCAGCTGATTTTCTATTTTGAAATAAATGCCAATTTAATACTCATGTAACTCAATGAACAGAAAGGCTCACCCTGGGGCAATGGTGATGCTTGGTCCAATTTGCCATCCCATGAGTAATTAAGTCTTCCCACCCACACTGAGGTTTTTGTCATTCATGCCCACTGGTCCTTCCATCATTCACGGATCATCCATATCTGTCATTAAGGTGTCATTATCTACATCCTGGGCTGAATCAAACGAGGAGGGACCAGCACGTTGAGAGAGGTGAATCTGCCCCTCTACTCCACTCTCATGAGACCTCACAGGCAGTGCTGTGTCCATCTCTGAGGTTCTCAGCACAGGATGGACATGGAGCAAGTCCAGAGCAGGGCCACAAAGATGATCGGAAGAATGGAGCACTTCTCTGACTAAACAGGTGGAGAAAGCTCAAGTTGTTCAGCCTTGGTAAGAGAAGGCTCCACAAAGACTCCATGAATTGTGGCCTTCCAGTACTTAAAGGGAAGAGCAACTTTTTACACCAGCAGATAGTAACAGGACAAGCGGGAATGGCTTTGAACTAGAAGGAGAGAGATTTAGAATTTATGTTAGGAAGAAATCATTTCCTCAGAGGGTATTCAAGCACTGGAACAGGCTCTATAGAGAATTTGTGGATGCTGGGAAGTGTTCAGGGGCCCTAGACAAGCTGGTCTAGTATAAGGTGTCCCTGCCCGTGGTGGGAGGGATGGAACCAGATGATCTTTAAGGTCTTTTTCAACCCAAGCCATTCTATGATTCTATAATGAAAAATACCAGATAAATTTAGCAATTAAATTAGCCTACTGTGCCTACAGTATATTTTAATTTCTTCATGTTCAGAGGACAGAAATTTCCTTTCATTAAGATATTTATTTATGAAATCATGTAATTCTTTGCTAGCTGATCATAGAGGTTTGAATGGAATGTATAAAATAGAAAATATGTATTATAGCCTCAGGATATATTCAGACATTGATATATATCTATATTTATAGTGAGATAAATTGGTAAATTTATTTATTGAATAAAAATATGCAGCAATGCCTAGGATTAGAAAAAACAGAGACGTTTGAATGAAACTTCACTATATTGTATTATTCTGTGATTCTACAAAAATTAAAGACTTTTAAATGTATATCCAGATCAAAAACAACAATAAATTATCTAGACCTTTTCACTCTTTGCTTACATAGGGACCTTTTGTTATGAGTTCCAAATCACTCTTGACATCTCTTCCTCTCTGTAATTACCTCCAAGTATCATTCACTACTAGTGCTTTCAGGATTTTCCCTTAACATTTTATTTCAATTTATTTCTAAGACAGAGTATTACAGTATTTTACAGTATTGTAAATTACATTATCATATGTCCTCCCCATGTAAATTATATGTATCATATGCCCTCTCCCTTTCTTTTCTCACAGTCCCCAACACTATTTGCATTTCCTGCTAATATATTGCTAAACTCCAAGTTTCATCAATTACATTATTTTCTTTGTTAAATCACTACAGAAGATATAAGTTCAAATATTAATTTATGCATATTTCAGTACACCATTGATATAAGTTTATAGTTTTCATACAGACCCCAGTCCACTTTTAAATTTGTTAAAATGTAAACCAACATGAATTAGGTTTTATAGAAATATGAGTAATATCCATAACTTCTCATATAATACTTTAGTTTACCCATTTTACAACTCCCCCCCCCCAAAAAAAAAAAGCTGTGTAATGTTTATAATATTAGAATTAAGTAAAAAGAGAATGCCATTATAATGAATAACATTTTGTTACTTTTACACAGTGGTATCCTTTCAGGGTTTTTTAATAGTTTTACTGATCTAGAAATAGGATTCTTAGAAGACTGAAGTTAACCAATTTTTTGTTAAATATTAAAAGATGATTATGCTATTCTGTGTTATTTATTTACTTCAATAGTCTATAATACACATTCCCTGGAACACTGTATTCCTACATATTCAGATTTCTCACATATGACCCTATTTCTGGTTTGTAAATTCCTCCTTACTTTTAAATTGTTCTAGGATCTTAATCCTTAATTTCTCATTCCTAAAAAGAAGCTTTTTAACTAGATATTTTAAATAAGATTATTATCATCCCTTTCAGTCTTTTCGGCATTTGTTTTTTCCCTATGATGTTGTTAGAAAATCCTTATTATCTTAACCCCTTTGGCTAGCATTAATCCATTTCTCTTTTTATACTGCCTTATCTTTGCCCTACAAGCTTTAACTTCAAATATTTTTGTCTGGCTGCCTCTTCTCTTTCTCCTTTCCAGAACACTATTCAATAGTGATCGCTTATCTTGTCTTTCAGTGCCAGAAGCTACCAACAGCACAGTACAGCTGTGACATATCACAAGCAAAAGGGAAGGCACACAAACATGCCTCACATTATGAGAATGATGTAAAATACCGTAGAGAAACTATTAATATATATATTTTTAATGCAACCTCTTGGCATCACTGAACCTGACTTTCTAAATACCAAATGGTTTCAAAAATCTATACATTAAGGATAGCCATAATTATTTTTTGAAAACTGTCTCTAGAATTTTTTATTAGCTGTTATTCAGATGAACTATTTTGGTCATTCTGCCTGCCCATTGTTGTTGTGGTTTAAGCCATTTTTCTAGTAGTTAGAATACTACAACCTGAAGCCTGATAAAGAATAACTGAAAAAACCTATGGTCCTTTACAGTGACTGACAAAAATAACAAAATTCATTGACAACATACATACTAGATTTGATTATGGGTCTGGTTATTTGCTGAATCCTGACATACGTACAAACTATTTAGGAACCAAAACAACCCACCATGAACTAAAGAGAAGACTGAAATGAAATATACAACTCAATTAGCTTCACCCGGAGCAACGGATTCAACTACATGGCTATCAGAACCCTTCAAACCTAAATTTACATATGAGTCTATCTCAGGCAATTTCAAAAGCATTTTTTTAATCTATTCACAAAATAGTTCAACGAGTAAAAATTTAGCCTTAATGTACCAACTTTAAGATTTCTTCAGTTTATTATCTCATCTGTTAATACAAATACAGTCACCTACTCTCAAACATGAAAGAGCCTCAAAATCTTAACATGCATTCGTGTATTAAAATATCTCAGCCATAAGCTGGAAAATTTGAACAATTTTCTTCTGTGAGTGCTCATTACCTGAATCCTGCACACAACATCACAACAGGGGAATGCTAAAATACAACAAAATCATGAATACAGACTCTTAAGGAATTTTCCAGGGATTGCCATCAGTTCTACATACTCACTTGCAATAAAAAATGTCCAGCTAACTGTTCTCACCCAGCTGATGTTGTAAATGATTCAAACTTCCAACCTGACTTATCAATGTTTTCCAGAGGTTACTTAATTTTTACTTTACTTTATATCCATTCAGAGCAGAATCTTAAAATCACCAACCAAACAAAACAAACAAAAAACCCCAAAAACTTCCCCCAAAAACCCCAAAACAAATACCCCCCCAGAACCACCCCAAAAAAAACAACCTCCCAACCAAATGAAGCAAAACAAGAAAGAAAAAGGAAAAGAAAAAGGAAAAGAAAAAGAAAAAGAAAAAGAAGAAAAAGAAAAAGAAAAAGAAAAAGAAAAAGAAAAAGAAAAAGAAAAAGAAAAAGAAAAAGAAAAAGAAAAAGAAAAAGAAAAAGAAAAAGAAAAAGAAAAAGAAAAAGAAAAAGAAAAAGAAAAAGGCAAAAACCTCCCCAAAAGTAAAGCTCCTGTGTTTTCCTAAATGGAGAAACAGAACTACTGCAAAGAACATCAGCATTGTTAATTTGTGTTATAAGCTGAAATGGTTGAGGGCAGCCTCAGATACCACGATCATCTTGTTCTCATAAACTTCTCAGACTTACTTGTGGAGGCATAAATTACCTTTTGATTGCTATATATCAACAATTTAGGCAAAAATACAGGAAATAGTCTAATTCACATATAAAGGAGTAAGACCAACAACAAAGTCAGCGAAAAATTAGATTTAGTTTAATGACACTTGAAAATATGTTTAAACATTTTAAATGCATATTTTTCAATGAGTTGGCATTGATTTTTTTACATGTTACCGTGGATTTTTATATTAATGGAACACATAATTGTTAGAACTATACAACTGAGTTCTGTGTGGCTGTGCTTATCAGATGACTGATCAGTGGTGTACAGAGAAATGAAATTTCCTGGGAAACAGATATGTGCACTCAAAGGTTGTAGGAGATACCTGTGTGGACAAAGACATTTATGTATGATATCTGGCCAGAGTTCAAGATTCATGCTACTAAATATTCAGCTGGGAGATCTAAGATTACTTTATGAGTGGCAATGTGTCAGAGACAGAGTGACTAAAAAAGGGGAGGGGTAATTTAGAGTATTTTCTTGAATAAAAAACACTGTTCAGTAATAAAAATTAAGATTAACTGAATAAAGACAGCTCCAAGCACAAGAGGGCTCCTAGCACCACTGCCAGTCAAAAGCACATAGATGTAACATTGCCCTGGAAAGGTCATCTGTCCATCTGTTTCTTTGGCAGAGGTGACAACCAGCCCACATGGATTACTCTCTCCTAACAGTATTTAACATTCCATAATCCTCAAACAAAACAGAGTCAATCCCATAAAAATTCAGGGGACAATCTAGAGAATTTCCATTGTGGTTATTGCCTACAATGGGCTTGAAGGATCACAGACACTATTCTGTGGTAAAAAAGCACTGTTCTTAATGGTCATTCATCACCTAGTTCTTCCAAATGAAATTGTAAATTATGTCTCTATGTAGACAATTACATCAATTTCTCTGAACTTACAGTGAGTTTTATTATGAATAATTTAAAATAGAAAATGTACAACATACACTGAACTATTTGTTTTAATTTGTTTTTATTTATCATTTGTCGCCCAGAAATGAAAGTATTTCCATGTTTATAATTCATATGATTACAGAGACTTATGTCCTTTAGATTAAGGTATTGTCAGCTTTGAGTATACTCCACTGCATTTACCCATGAGAGATTTATTAAAAATGTAGTGATTACTTGTGATAGTGAAACAACTGCAGTAACAAAAATAAAACCTTGATTAAATAACACCTGCACCTTTGACTTACACTAATGACTAACTAGCTTGTAACTGTGATTCTATATCAACACAGAAATTAACGATCGCTATAAAACTAGAAATTTCATGGTGAATTTCAATTTTAAGAGAATGTGTGGCTTGTCCTAGTAGTTCTTGTGCTTAACCAGATAAGCACCCAAAGCCAAAGAACAGGAAAGACTCTATGACTAACCTTCTTCCCTTCAATTCTACTGACATCAGAAGACATTAAATACTAACACAAGCAAGGCTTGACAAGAAACATCATTAAAATTTCCAAGGTTACTGAAAATGGATTAACTAACAATATTTGCACACGGTCTAGATACCTACTAAAAGAGAGCTGAGCAGAACTGAAAGCTGCATTTCAAGCAAGTGGTGCAGATGATCTGAAATTAGCCCCTGAAGAGCCTATGTGGGAACAGTCCTGTTCCCAGTGGCCTAAATAAGGCTTCCAGGACTGCACACTCAACTTTGTTCCCTCTGTGAGCTTGGTCAGGGACCTAGGTGGACATGAGTCTGCAGCGTGACAGAAAAAGATACATGACCTGCTGTTGACCAAACCTCCACATGCTCTTGGGCAATGCTATATATCTGAGAGAATACTGAGCTGATCCCAAAGACTTTTTGCTTTCGTAGAAAAATACACAGCCAGAAAAAAGATGGAATACACTCTTCACATATAAACTCTTAGGGAGGAAGAGTTGCATGTTTGTGGTTGTACTTAGCCTGAGGAAACTTAAGCCCTTGGTTTTTCTGGGATACTGCTCTCACTAGTAGGCAAAGGCTCATGTTCATTGTCAGTAGCTTCTCGAAATCCTATGAAACTACAGCACCGCAAGAAATAAGAAAGCAAGATTTATAGGGTCAGCAGAAGCAACTCAAAGGAAACACACTATGTACTGGAGGTTAAAGTGATTCCTGACCAAGGGAGCACTAGGCTGTGGGAGACATACACATTTAATTCACATCCCTGCTTAGCCCACTGCAATTTGGTTGCCTGACTACACTTTACCATTAGAGCAGTAATAAGCCTTGCAGAAATGAATGAGGCATGGGCTGGAAGGCATAACCTGCCTTTTGTGACTGAAACCTTTTATGTGCATAAAACCAATGGAGAAAACCAGTGGAAGCAGATAGCACAGGGCAATGCGAAAAAAGAAACAGATTTTCCAAGAACACAGAGGAATGATGGACAAACTAGGGCTGGGAATATTGGACTCTTCAGTGACTTCAACTGGTTGTGTGACTGGAGTGATGAGAAAAAAGCAGGGGATTGAGTACAGGGATTCTATTACCTTGTTCAAGCCTGTGCACTTCTCAGGCTAGCTGAAATAAGACAGGTTTTTGTTTTGTTTTCAGGGTTTATTCATTTGTAATTCCTATGAAGCTTCTGTGTTTGTTTACTTCACCTGTTTTACACCCCAGATGTGATAAAGTGTAAGCTTAGAGCACTAATAAGACTGGAGTTCTGTGAAGGTGTAAGCTTCTGGGAAATCTGAGGGTTTAGCTGAAAGAGTAATGTAAAGAGCTAACAACCTAAACACAAGACAAAGCATAGGGTGACCAAAGGGGAAAAAAAATCAAAAACCATGCTTAGAGCCAGTATAATTTCAAGGGAAGCTTAAGTATGTATAAACCTTATGTTTTAGGAGCTGCAAACCAAGAAACATGCTCACTATTTAGGTCCATCGGGGCAAATGTGACAATTTCTAACAGAGAACTACAAGTTACAAATACCAAATATGCTGAAATGGACTTTGTGGCCTGAGGGTCTGTCTTATGAGAGGAACAGTGTGTGATCATCCTTCAAGTTAGCATGCACATAATGTATTCTCTGATTAACACAGCACTTTGTGTCTTCGCCAGCACATCACTGCTACCATGAGCAGTGTGTGTCTGCCAAAGGAACAAAGAAGAATACCAGCAGTCTTTTTAACTGCATGCCAAAAGGATCCCTGTCCTGAAATGGCAGAATTCCCGACTGTATCACAATACCAGCCACAATCTTGGTGTCATATCGCAATAGAGTCTTTCAATAGCAGAGATTTCTCATCTCCAGTATTTTTTCCTAAAGAAATCTCCAGTCTACCCTCTGTCTATTCACCATTGTTTAAATTATTTATGCAGTCTGAATTAATCCACATAAAACAAAAAGTAACTTCTAAATTTTTATCTTTTCAGTTAATTTTACCTCTGATTTTCTTCATGTAAATATCTGCATAGACTTCACAATACAACAGTGATTCTCTCTAATTTGCCAAAAAAATATCACTTTTCATTCTTTGCCTTTAAAATGCACAAAGACTGTAAGCAGTCATGACACATAAGCTCAGGACTTGTAATGATAACTGAGCTGTGATGAAAGACTGGACAAGACTTCTAAATCTATGGTTGGTCTCAGACATGTAACAAAGACCTATGTTAACAGAGCTATGCAATTCACAACATTCTATTCTGCTAGCAAAATAACTTCCATTTTTTGGGATCAGTCCTACCCAGAATAATAGCAACCAGATATTTGAAAATATCCACATTTCTTTTATTGTAAAGTTATTTTCTATGATTTTCTATACCCATCTCTTCTAAGTGAAATACTGGGGTTAAAGTATATACGCAATAGAAAACAAAACTTAGATATGTAAAAAATCATTTCAAATTATGCCACAGCATTACTGCAAGACACTCAGTTAGGATTTTTTAAACTGGCAGTTAGTAATCTCTGAAACCTAATAATTTTATACAATGTTTCTGCAGATAACCAAAACATCCTGGCGTGCTTGTTTTGGAGTTCTCACTTCATGACACCTGAGTAAATTACAAATTCCCTTGTTAAGATGATCTTTGTGTTGTATTTTTTTATAAATTCTACTATGTATCTTAACATCCTTTACCAGCATATATTCTCCCACAGTTCATATTGTAATAAATATCATCTTCCAATACTTCATAATTTAATGCCCTCTTCTTAGGATGAACTCCCTGACAGTGGTTGTCATCTCAAATGACTGTCAACTTTGTGTTCAGACATGTATTCCAGAGATAAATACAACCCCAAATTTACATAAAAACAAGAAGTAAAAAGCATCTATTTCTACAGCAGTTGTAAGTCATAGTAAAACATCAGCCAATTGCTCCTAAATAAACTCTTGTTTTTATCCAGAGGTGTCTAGTGTGATACCATTTGTCAAACACAAATCAATAATGTGACACTACTTCCTCCTTTTCATCTAGCAAAAAAATGATGCAAGTTTAAGAATGTTAAAATTTTGCAACAAATTTCATGGCAGTTTCTGGATACATTCAACAGGAAGGGAAAAAAATTACAATGATGATAACCACTGCCATTCTTCATTATTCGAAATCTATTTTAGTTTAACTCTGTACAGCAATACATGCAGCACTGCAATTGCCATTAAAAGGCCTCAGGACATGTCAAGTATTGTCTGAACTTGTTTTGTTCTTCTTGGAGCTTTGTTCAGCTTGTTTAATGACCAGACAGCTATTGCCTGATTTGTTTAACTTTTGCCTATCTTAGTGGAGCCATATTCTTTTTACAGAGGGTACCAACAAACAGTTGTTCTGTATTTTACCCCAGAGTAACAGTGTGGTGAGGAGGAGCACAGTGCTGGCTTTGAGAGCAGAAGTGCTCAAGCAGGAGACAGAGGGTGCAGTGCAGGTTTGGAAGGGCCAGTGAAATGCAAAAGATGGCTTTGGGGATCCCAGAGCTAATGAATAAATACACTGATGATCATCTAAAGCTGTGCAAATCTGGGAACTAGACAAAACTATGTTCCAGGGTAACAGAAGCAAAGAATATTTATTGAGCTAATGTAAGGCATAAATAATAAATTAATTGTTATTATTGATATTTATTAATATTGATTTGTTTGACTGCAATTTATTATTGTTGATAGGATTAATTTCTAGTAATATTTAGAGAAAATATTTTAAATAATAATATAATGGCTTCCTGTTCTAATATTGATTAGATGTATTTCAGGAACCCACAACTCCAATTGAGAGCATTTACCAGCAAACCTGCTTTTAATTAAATGCCATTTACATGAATAATGATGTTGATTCAATGAGTTTATTTATACACAAGCAAACAGAAAAGCAGGAATTTAGTAATGTCTGAAAAATATTTAGATGCTACATCCTGGCATGCTTGGATACCCTGTCATGTCTTATTTATTCCAGAAATTCAGTTATTGTAAAGTTTCTGTACATATAATGTTACCAGACTAAAACCTATTTTTTGCAACAATTCAGATTTCACATGGACAAAAATCCATTACCCAAAAGCTTAAAAACATGCAATAGTAGATAAATGTCAAAGCCCTTCATTCCCTTCATCTGTTTCATCTGACAAGCAACCAATAAACTCACACATTCATTTCAACCACCAGAAAATACTCAGGGAAAACATGGATTTGATTTTCACCAGAACTATGAGGGGGGGAAAAAAGACTTTAAGGTTTAGCAGTAATGGCATAATCTATATACACTAAGCAAGAGTGTGACACGGATTGCCAAGCAAAACTTTGGTGTGCTTATGCTCACAATATTACCAGAAGGCAGTACTATTATAACACCACGGGAAAGGAACGTCTAAAAGCATTTACAAAAGAAATCAAGTAAGTTTACAAGCCTCATCATCACTTTGAAGACCCACATGGAAACTGAGGACCTACAAAATGTTCATCCCAGGGCAGCCCACGCCTGCTGGTGTTTAAGAGCCTCGAGGCAACCTGAGCAACGCGCACACAAGGGTCTGGGCGTTGCCTCACAGTGACAAGTAGCAAACTCCTGACTGGAGTGATTCCAAAAGGTGGTCTTGGATCATACCAGCCTCACCAACCTTTTCACAAGACACAACCAGAGATGGCATCCTACTTTTATAGGGGCACCTTCCTTTTATAATCTGTGTATGAACTGTCAACCCAGACCTGAATATCCTGTAAACAAGTGCAGCACTTGGAGCAATCTGGCTCTGCTTCTCAGAAGGCTCTGTCTGGTCAAAGGATAGGAATATTGTTGATTTTTCCCAATTATGAAGCTGCTCCAACTTTCATGAAAATATTAAAAATTCAGTGAATACATAATTGAAAATTTATTTACAAGACAGGAAAACACTGCTTCCAGAGCAGGCTCCAATTATTTTTAGGTACATTTAACTCTCCCAGGACAATAATCACCAAACTTTTCTGAGTATAATTTTGCTTCAAGAGGTATACCCACTATCTATTGCATTTATAAACCTAAATAACAGCATAATCCACTGAAGCCCTATGGCCCCATACATAACTCTCACAATCTTATCAGCTGCTGGGATTGGCTAATATCCCAGCCTTGGCACATCCCTCCCTACCAAGGAGAGTGAAACTTCATTATAAGCTCTGTATTATTAGTGGAATTCTACACATTTGATGCAGACAGACCATTTGGACAAGGCTGTGTACTCACATTACACCTGCAGTGCTGAACATTTTCCCTCTTCTCCTTTGTCAGTGTGAAGCACATCTATCAACCTTCAAACACACCAGCACGGAGCATCTGTATGTTTGCCAGTTACTGCAGATATTGGCCAATGCCGCAGAACAAACAAAACACTTCCAAGGATAAAAACACAACTTGTTACAGTTCAAGCTAAAGTGCCCAGCTTTGCAGACAATTAAAATCTTCCATGTGTACAGTACAGAAGGGAATGAAAAGAACAGGATAGAGAAGCAAACAGTATTAAATAAAAAAGTGAATCATTTAGGATTCAAAGAAATAGTTCACATTAAATGCTCAGACTTCAGATTTTCCAAAAGCCT
Organism: Passer domesticus; assembly: GCF_036417665.1. NCBI lineage: Eukaryota > Metazoa > Chordata > Aves > Passeriformes > Passeridae > Passer > Passer domesticus. Next base: position 28,770,801 of record NC_087476.1, on the reverse strand, counting down.
TTCTGGAAAAAGCAGTCTTGCACAAAGCAATATTGTTTCTCATAATCAATGAACAGCATGAATTAGATTCTCTGATTTTCTAACCTGTAATTTAAACCCTTTCTAACTGCACTACTGGAATGAGCTGCAAAGGTTTTGCTGACTTATCCCCAAGCACCCCATGCACACTTTCACAGCGATCTGCACCATTCTTTAATCGTCAGTGGGAAGCCCTGGATAAACATGTATCTTGGACTCTGTTTTGAAGGATCTGCCAGTAATACTGTAATCAAACATGGTGCAACTGCCTAGAAACACAGTATTATGTAATTGGCTGCCAACCTGTGCAAAAGAGCAGGCAAGAGTAGCATGTATTGACCACTTTTTGATAGACTTTTTTACCTAAGAAAATTTAAACTGTGCTGAACCAGCACCGCTGATTCTCCCCATCTCTTTCTTGTGCCACTTTTTGGTTCCAGTGGAAGCTTAGCTGGTCCATTATAGCATACTTGCCCAACATCAAGATCACACATCTGAAAAACGTAAGGTGAACAGTTTTCTACTTGGCTGGTGTACTGACAAAACTCAGCAAAGGGAAAGCAGTGAAGCCACAGTGGGGCCTCAGATTCTCACAAGCAACATGTTACAGCATACCTTAGAGGGTTAACAAATTCCTGTTTAACATAAGGAATGTATGTGTATCCCTACATCATAATTACAATAATAATTAGGTAGGTGTATCCCTACATAACTTACGAATGAGCTAGCAGTACATGAAGAACAACAGGTAGCAGTCAGCTCCCAAAATGTTTCACATCTCCCAAAGAATTAAGAGAGCAAATTAGCAAAAATTGGCCAAAAGTGAGTGACATGGTCACCCTATTGTCACCAATTTTCTACTGAGCTGCCAGAGAATGGATGCTGTTCAAATTTTATATTTTTGTTGTGGTTTCTGCCATTTCTAGGAGATATAAATAAAATTTGAACTTAATTACTGAAAATAGCTTGCTTCCAAATTTCAGCTGCATGCATTTTCAACACCATCAAAGAAATACTAATTTGAGTGCATCATATGTCTTTTTTCCCCTCCAGATAATGAAAAAGAAATTTAAATAAACCACACAGAAACAGACTAACCAGCTAAAACTGAAATAAATGCAAGAAGTTACATAAGTGAGTTTTCTTGAATGAACATCTGCTTTGCTCCACCAAATGTCAAGGATGGTTTCAAAAGTAAAACTACAGGGAAGAAAAAAAAGAGTTTATAAATAAAAATTATGAAATAATTTTCTTTTGGTAGTACAAACACGTTATTAGTGTTTCAGATCTTTTTCATCGGGTCTAATCTAATCTGTGCTTAGACCAAATTATGTTGATGGAATGGTGAATTTGTCTTGAGTAAGGACAATAACTTGGCCTTTGCAAAGCAAAGTAACAACATGGATCTCGTATCGTGTTATTATTGATTGTTCTTATTAATTCTGATGGTGGCTAGTCCATCAGAAAACTGTGTCAGTAATTTGACAAAAACTTTATTTATACCTTCTCTAAAAGATTAACAAAACTGAGAATGACTTTGAAAAATTTGACTGTCTTCCTCTTGAGATTAACATCAGAAAGGCTAAAACTCTGAAATATTCATAAATCAGTGATGCATAATTTGTAAATTTGTATTTTATATAATGTACAACTTTCTCTGTTCTAAAGAGCATTTTATATTTCTTGTTAACAGTGAATGCAAATAATGCTCAATAGAATTCTGCAGTGACCTTTGTTTTATTACAATTACTGCATATTTATAAATGAACAACTAAATTCCAATTTGAGAACTACAACGACTTTGAGTTGGAATCCTTTGATAAAACACAACTGAATAAACTTCATAAATTTAATTCCCTAAGAAGACAAAAAGAAAGTCTCCTCTGAAAATTCCTCTGTGTATACCCACACACAAAGCATATTTTTCCATGCTTTTGCAAGCAGAAAACTAAACAAAACAGCAATATGGACAGATTTGAACAGAAGAGGATAAATTGCTTTAAAAAGAGCACAGGAGAACAGATTGAATGTCAAACATCATATAATCACTGTATTATATAAACACATAAAATAGAAATATGCAGGTGTAAACCACCGCATAATAATAAAAAATGCAGTACCTGTGTTATGTCATAATATAATTCCATGTAATGTCACTAAGTCTTAACAACTGAAATCCCATTACGTAAGCAGAATCTACATCAACTTCTGCTAATGGCTGTTCGATACTGGAACACTTCCACATTTGTCAAAACCACATGAAAATCAGAGGTCGGGGTCCAAAATACAGTACACATATTGTGGACTTCTCCCACCCAGACAAAGGGTAATTGGAAGCATTTGAAGACAAAAGGCACAGCTCACTGGTAGGAGAAAGGCCAACAAAGAAGGCATGACTGGTGTGAAATGCCTCATGGTACAGAACTCAGTATTATCAAGCACCTGTTCTGGAGGCAGCAGCAAGACAGTATGAATTCTGTTCCTAATCTGGATACTTGCTTTGACTTCATTCTGAACACTTAATTTGTTCCTATACCTTGCCCATTCTTTATCACTGGTTTCTATTCATGTCCTGTGTTTCTTAGAGTGGAAGTTTGTAGCAGCATTTATACTCAGTTAAGAGCAGGTTTTCCAATGTTTGAGTGAAAACAGAGATTTAATTCAAGAAAAAAATGACAGGTTGAGAAACTAAAATCCTGGTTTGGGTCATAACATACTATACTAAACATGAATGTTTAAACAAGCAGTGGGTTGATGAAAAAGTGCTGTTTAAATCCTATACAAGACTGAGACTGGCTGATTTTTCCCAAAAAATAATGTGCCATCTCATTAGTGTGTGAGAAATGCTGAAGAAAACACTGATAGAATCTGTGATACCAAAGAAATTACCACCTAGAGAGAGAGAGAAGTACATTTACTAATAAAGTATGCAAATAACTGGTAGCAAAGCCATTTATATAGGCTTTTTTTGTATCATAAAGGACATGGTCTGGGTATTTTCCTTTTTCAAAGCATCAGAAAATTCACTTCTGCATTGATCCAAATCCCACTGAATTCCATACACATACATGAAGTGCTGATTACTCTTGCACAAACTTTTAAACTTTATGCCAAAACACAAATGTTCATAGTTTACTGAGGTAAATCAGCACAAACTAAAATACAGTCATTAGTGATAATCACATATGATAATTTAAAACAATGCTAAGGCTTGTTGAAGGAGGTGCTGATCATAACTGCTTTTTCTACAGTGCACTGCTTCAAAAAAAGAATTTGAAATAAAACTGTGAAGCACCGTATTATGAGGGGTTCAGAATAGCTCAAATATGTACTAAAAGTATAAAGTTTTAGGGTGATCATTTTCTTCTATCAAAGTAAGTCAAAATAGGGCATATTATGTAGCACATGGGAATCCATAGGAGATTTAAAATTATTTCCTTTTATGGGGAACCAGACTCACAAACATGATCTCTTTAACTAACTCTATTAATGTTTCTATGACGTTTTTGGCTATGAGCATTTTAGCAGGGTATTTATGTAAAAAAAAATTACTTAAAGTGAAATTACTTTTTTTTATAGTCTACATTTTCACTGAGATCAAACTGCTCACTACAGTGTAATAACAAAACTGTTTAAAACTGCTCATAACCTGCATGGGAACCGCATATTTCAGTATATCAGTTTAAAGTTTTTAAAAAATGCTTTGTAAAACATGAAAAATACTCTTCACACAAAATTCAAAAGTGTGTTTTCCCTTAGTGCTCATCCTCCTTTGTCCCCTTGAACTCATGAATAAAAGGGCCACAAAAAGCAGGAGGATTTAAAAATTATTAAGCCTCTTTCAAGTTACTGTACTCATTCAATATTTTGGACAACTGTTCTATTTATTTTTGATTTTCTAAATTTTACTTTAGTCTCAAATAGTTGTTGCATACTAAATATTAAATATTCCTGTCAAAGTATATGGTTGTTAGACTCCATTTTGTAATTTTTGATCTTACTAGACAAATCCTTCACTGATTTAACAGTTTTAATCCTGTGATGGAGCCATGATATGACATGTTGTTACTGACTATGACTTCCTGACTAGGGATGTCCAGCCTACTCATCGAGCTAGTAACCTCTGGGTATATGATGAATATTATGAATTCATCTCAACTGTGTGCAACAGGAAGTAGGCATTCATGGAATGGCATATAAATAAATGCATACATGTCATGAAGGTTCTGCAAAACTGTCTGCATCCTACATCTTACTATTACTCAATAGTGTGACATAAACTGTTATTTTAAAGACACATCTATTATACTAAATCCCCTCTTAAGATGTCTGTATTGTCAGATTTGAAATCAGGGGGAAAAAATCAAATTGAGATACTGGTACACAGTGAGCTCTCAGAATTTCTGACAAAGTAGACCTATGCTGCATTTTTTGCATAATAAAATATCCCTACTAAAGTTATTTTAGACCATCTGAACACGAAATACAAGATTAAGCCCGGAGCTCCAAATGATGAAATTCAATAAATGTGAACATCCCTTATCTTTTCCTCTTGGATGTAAGTAACAGGTCAAAGAATGATTTCCATTCTTTTAGAAGGAACCCTGTAAAATTTGGCAGTAAACACAGCAGAAAATCTCCACAGAGTTACTTAGACAGAAACTCTGTACAGTTTCTAAGTAACTATTACAAAAGCCCACAATAATATTATGACTACAATAAGAAAAAAGATATTTGGATTCCCTCTTGGATTGACTACATAAAAAGTCTTTACGTCTCTACTAGACTTGGAACTGAGCCCTGTCTTATTGACAGAAACTTCATTACATACTTCAGTCACAGCAGTGAAGATCAAGAGGACAAATTCCCCACAGCCCTTAAATTTAGGACCCTGCCAAAGTATTCATTGAGTTCTATTTGCCAGTGCTTTGATCCAGGGTAAGCATCTCAAATATAAGGCCACAGAAAAGGATCTAGACACAAAGAAACTAGGTCTAAGCAAAATGGTAGCGATTTTCAATATTGCGTTAATCAACAACACCAAAGATGATCTTCCTATAGAAGAAATGCTGAATAAACCACATATTTCCAAACCATTTTATTAAAAAGCAATACCTACAGCTTCTACTTTTTTGACCTAGATCCTTTCATTGTTCAACACTTCAGCACATTTAGAAACACAATGATCTATTGTACACTTGTCACGTCTTTTGTAAAATGCAACACTTCTTAAAAAGGAAAAATATCCACTTTAATCCATTTTCCTAAGCAGTTATTATATTCAAAATTGTAAAAATCTTCAGAGGTTCAAAATAGAAACAGTTGGCTTTTATCTAAATGCTCTCTATTTACATAAGGGTTCTAAAATGTGGCTGAAAATAGTTTTGGAAAAAGATTTTGCACTTCATACACTCAAACTTGATGAAAGCAAATCTGATGGATGGGAAGGTTTGCATAATACTTAGAAAGCTGTCAGGTCTTTGCAGTTCCTTTCCAAAAGTTATTTCTAGGCAATGTCAGTACCAAACTTCAAAATAATGCAAAAATTCACAGTCTTACCAAATCTAGAGCACTCTCTCAATAGTAAACTCCATTTCCCTTAAAACTCAACTTACACTAGCAAAACTGCACTTTCAGTTGCCACTATGAACTCTAACAACCATTTCTTAGTTACTGGTCTACTTTATTTATGCTACCTGTGCCAATCGAACTTGAACTAGATTGTCTGTGAAAACAAAATTTGTATCTCTTGTCTTAATGTTCGCTGACAGAAGCGATGAACTGCATCCCGTTTGTAGCAAGAACATTCTACGTTTTGATCCCTCAATAAGGACTTGGGCTGAACCACAAACCAGCTTTTTACCAACAGATACACCTGACTGATGTGCTTAATGAATGTAACTGTATCTACAGAAAACGATGACTAAACACACCTCCCTTGCAGATTTCTAGCCTTCTGAGGAAAGGGAAAAAATGCTTTAGACACTGAGTGAAAAACAAAAAGCTTACTGCTAACTGAGAAGTACTGTGAGGCTGAATTTGCAAACTGATTATAACTTTGAGTAAAAAGCTGATGAAAAATTTCAAAGTGCAGTGCATTAACTGAAGTAATTCTAATACTGTAAAAATTTTCGTCAATACAAAACTGGCCCCACTAAATAGAGTGAAAAACAAGCAAATCAAACCTTCCACCTACCAAATGAAACTTCCACCCTAACACTGCCATTTCTCAAGCTAATATGCAGGAAAACCCAAGAGTAGGGATAAGAATTAAATATACCTGAAATTGGAAGCAAAATGCTGAAAACATGTTTTAAAATTTAAGGGAAGAAAAAAAAAATAAAGAAATGCTTGCCCTAAGCTTCTTCTGTCCTTTCAACTAAGTACGTTTCTGAAACAGATGCTTTAGCCTGGATACACTTATCCCCTTGGAATGTAGCGTATTTTGGGGAAAGATGCGAGGGCCCCCGGCGGCCGCGCACGCAATGCGATAACGCTGCCTCGCCCCCAGCCCCACGAGGAGCCGGTGCCGGAGGACGGGAATCAGGGGCAGGCAGGAAGGACGGACGCGCCCCTCCGCCCCGCTGGCCGGGGGATGTGCGCGGTGCGCGCCCGCCCCTCCGCAGCGCCCCGCGCTTCCTGCGCGCCCCCGGCCCGCGGTGCCTGTGTTCTCCGCCTGGGGCCGCGGCTCCCCCGCGGTTCCCATGACTCACACGGCGGAGGCTGGAGGGGCGGGAGCGGCGCTTCCCAGCCAGCGCTGCGGCCGCGGGGTGCGAGCGCCCGCACCCGCGCAGCGCCCGGGCTGCCCCCGGCTCCGCCTGCTGCGGCCGCGGCTGCCTCCGCCCCCTGGGCACTACTCGGCTCTAAAGGATGCTAACCACCATCCCTGCCACTGAACGAGCTTCTCTAGGGGGTTTTTGCGGCAGCCGGGCCTCCCCCGTCCCTTAGAAGCGCTCTGATCCCGGGCTGCTGGCTGGCGGAACAGCGCGGAGCCGCAGGACGCTCAAAGTGTCCCACTCGCCAGCCTTCCCCTCCCCCGGCCCTGCCCTTGGCCGCTGGCACCGCGGCAGCTGGACCAAGTTCAGCTTTTCTTCTCCCACAGCACTGGGGCTTGGCTGCCCTTAAAGAAAATCCTCTCCTAACAACGTGTCAATGTTACATTCCTCCACAAAGCAACTTCTATTAGGGGGCTGGGAGCTTGGCACTGCCTCGCCACAGACTGAGAGCTTTGTGGCTATGCAAAAAACAAGGAGAGAGGGAACATTTCCTGCATTAAAATGCAATACCCCAGGCTCGATGATTTATCCTCACCCTCCCCCCATTCCCACATGGCAGCTCTGAAGGACCCTCTCACCAAGAGACCCCATCTATGTTCAACCCACGCTTTCCATGCCTCACAGCCCCTCAAAGTCCATCTAAAAATCACTCTCCCGCCCCAAAATATCAGGCTAAAACAGGAGGTATATAGCAGAGGGACCAGGTGGGAGACTGTTGTGTTAACTGCTAGACCCCTGACTTCCCACCCTTCCACAACAGCCCCTTCCCCTTTTTCCAGCAGGGACATGAAGCAGCTGCTGGGACTGGAGCAGCTGCTGGGAATGACACATCAACCCTCTCCTCGCTAATACTGCAATGAGACTCCGAGCCTCCATCTCTGGGAGCTGGGACTGCCTGGGAATGGGTGCAGGAGCAGCCACTGGCCCCTTCCCAGAGCTCCCAGGAGGTTAAACCAGCATGTCCTGCCTGCACAGTGCCTCGCCTCTCCAGGCATCTCAGGCAGAGGCTTCACCCTTAGGAATTGCATTTGCTCTTGGTTTATTTGTAGGTTGCTGAGGTCTGGCCCAGGGACCAGGTGTCCTGAACATGGTAAATCTCTTGGTCTTTTGGTCAGGTTGCCTGCATGCCTTTGGAAATATTTTCCTTGCAAAGTCGAGGGATCATATCAAGAAGGCCAAGGTTTTGCAGTTGGGTGGTTGCTGTAAAGAGATGGTGAGGGGGAGAGTGATTTCTGGCTCACCACCTGTGGGCATTACTGTAAGTGAGGCCTTAAAACAGATGGATCCTACTTGTGGGGAGTTTCAACGGTGCTCAGCAGAACTATATGCTGTACTTTAGAACTATATGCTGGCCAGTTTAGAAATGAAAATTCAGCCTTCCCTGCCTTTAAGGGAACGTGCATCTTCTCCAGCCCTTTTGCCTCATCTAGAGGAGAGCCAGAGTGGAGGGCAACTGAAACGAATGTGAGTATTAAGGAGAGCTGGCAGCAGGACTTACACACTGGCATGGCATTCGGCCCCCCCTCCAAGAAGCACCTACCTTCTTTTGGCGGCCGCTTGGCTTCTCTGGTGAGATTGCAGACCTGGGTGGTTTGCAGCTCCTGGGTCAGGCAGCCTTCCGTCTGCTCGTTGAGGGGCAGCACCACGTTATTGAGCAACACCAGGGACTGGTCGTCTATTCCCCATTCTCCCAAATGCTGAGGGCAGGTGCATTTTGTATACATGATCCCACAGGACTCGGTTCTCCCATTTTCAGATTTCAGGCAGCTCTCCAACCAAGTGCATAACACATGGCACCCAAACTGGCTCGGGCTCACCTTATTCAACACCAAAAATTCAAAGAAGGATTTGTGGTCTTCTTCTTTTTTGTGTAATCCTGGGAAGTTGATAGGATAGACACGACGTATCTGAATAAAATTCTTATCATACTGCAGAAATACAAAAGCATTCTTGGAGTTGCAGAGCTGCATTATAGAATGGTTATTTTTTAAAAGATCCTTTATTTTTTCATGAGAAAAATGATCAAACTGATAAGCCAAGAGGGAAAAGTTGGAGCAGCTGAAGTCCTTTTTGGAAAATTTCAGGTAAATACTATATTTGGTTGGATCTGGATTTTCCAGCGTCCAAGTGCAGTTTGTGAAGTTTTTAGGAAACATTTCACTTACAGAATACGATCCATAAATGACCCCCTTCACCAACGTGGAACACCAGAAGTCTTGGGCAGCATTAAATCCAAACATAACCAGTAGATAGGTGGAAAATATATAAATCAGCAAATTACGAACAGCCTTCATCCTATGTCATTTGGCCTGCAGGAGATGAAATGAAATAAAAATGCAAGTAGAATTCTTCACGCATAGAAAACCAAACTCCTTCCAATATTCGAGCCAGCTGTTTTCAAGCTTGCAGTTAGAGCCCCTTTCAGAAAGAAGGGCAGGTAATTTTTATTTTATAACGCAAGGGCCGGGGTTGCCGCTGTGTGCACAGCGCCATCACGTGGCCATCGCCACAGACACGTCTTCCACAGACAAATTAAAACTCAACATCTATTAGATTATTAATAGGAATGTCCTCTCCCCTCTAGGATTTAGTCATCATGGCGTGGACTAGAACTGCTCAACTTAAGTAAAAACCTAGATGCCTTACCTGGCAGACCAAGAGAGGAGAAAATTTATTTATTTATTTATTCAAAAAGTAAATAATTAATCTGCTATAGTTACGTGCGTGCATATACGATATCCACATGCAGAATTTCACCAGAATAGAACAAGAAAGCCGGTAGAATTTGTTATATATTATTTTTTTTCTTAAGTCTGAGAAATAACTGAATTATTACAGCTATAATTTAAAAATGATCAAATTACTATTTGTTACAGATAGAACATTATCTCCCATATGCCTACATGTCTTCCCCCTGGCTGCCTGGTATACAGAGGTCTCTAAAAAGGCAGCAAGTACTGAGATTAATGTATTAATAAAATTTTGACAGTATTGAAGAAAGAAACAAAGACAGATGGATGTAACTACTGCTGGTCTGACACGATCACCAAATGCCAGCTTTTTAAGATAATAATTTCAATGTGCTTCAGCCTCTAAGGATATATAAAATGGATCACAGTATTAGTATTACAATCAGTTACTGCTCTATGTAACTGGCCGTGCTACAGCAGGATCTCTGCACCTATTGGACTGCACTTGCCCTCTGATTACGAATTACTTACACTGTCTGATTAGCTCCTGTGTTTTGCAGCCCTGCACTTGAAAAATGAAAGAAAATATTACATTTTCTCTGCTAGTATCTCCAAATAAAGCTGTTTTACTGCACCTGCCAACCCTCAGAGTCTCCACATGCTCTGTTTCTTTTAACAGTGGCCTAGGTTCATACAGTGAACCTGAGTTACATTTATCTCTGTAGTGATATCCAAAAATTTCAGGTTGAAGGTTTTCAGCATTAACCTTTGAAAAGTTGCTTATCTCTTAAAAATGAGTAGTTTTTCACTCTCTGCTCTTAAATACAAGCAGAAAGAAGTGATACCAACCTAATTTCAAAACTCTCTAGATTGCAGTCTCTTCCACTGTTGCTCTGTAAGCAGAGGCACACGTACACATAGGCACTGATACTGAGTTTTGATGTGTGTCTTTGCCTAGCTTTTCATCTCCTCACCAAACAGCAAGGCATCTTCTGTTTCCCATTGCATAACACAGAGCAAGTCACCGGATTAAGCTCCCTTGAAGAGATTTTTGTATCTCCTAGATTATAATGCAAACTCTGAATCCTGAAATGGGCAAAAAGCAGTAGCAACTCTAACCCTCTTTATAGCAAAGGTTTAAAAAAAAATAAAAAAAGAAAAGCAGGGCTGCTGCTGGGTCTATCCACATGGTCAGATTTTCTCCTTTCTGAGCATCCGTCTCAATGAATAACATGGTTCTCCTTCTCCAAACAGGGCTGGTACAGCATTTAAGGTTTTAAAAAAGAGAAACTTATTGGGAATTCTGGAAACAATTTCCCCTTTGCTGAAGCACTTTGCAGGCAATGCAGTTCTGCGCAGTGTTATTCAGGATGGTGTAGGCGTTGAAAGCCAATGTGACAATAAGTGTCTAAATTAAGAATTCCACCCATGAAAAAGGATTAATTTTATAATCTGGAAAGTAGAAAGGGAGCTTATTTGCTTTTCTCTTTGAAAAAGAAAAAAGCCCCTGACTTTTTCCATCCTATGTAATATCTGCACTAGAAAAATAAAGCCCTCTGCAGTGCTAGGCTGTTTTCTATGAAGAAATGTAAAGCCCTCATTTTAGTTGAGCATTTTTTCATGCACGGCTACTGAAACAGAGCACTGTCTTAATCCCTCTCTGCCTGCGTGCATTACACACGCACACATGCACACACACACGAGCTGAGTGTGCCGGCAGCGTTCAGTTAGTTTGCAGCATTGCTAGATGCAGAGTGAACCTGCTCGCTGGAAGGATTAAGACACTCAGATTAAAAAGATCTTTCTTTTCCATGGAAGAGGGAGTTAAAGAATGGCCACAGAGGCTTAAGGTTGCCTATTTGGGAAGGGGGAGAATTCTCTTCTGCTGAAAAGAAACGGGCATTCAGTTTGGATATTCCCCGAACTGATTTTCTAGGTGACACTGTAGTTTAGCCGAACATAGACGGCGCCATCACTCCATTTATTTTTTTTTCCCCCAACAGAAGACCCACTGACTTCTCTTATTTTAACTTCCTATTAACCTAACAATTCCCCCCACCCCCCATACAAATTACCCCAATCGTGCACAAACCTCAGGTTTTCTCGGTCTCGCTGGAAATTACTCTCAGGGAAGCAGACCTGTCGCAAAACGGACTTCTCTAACTTTTAAACTGCAGCGCTGAAGTAAATGCGGAGATCATTTCGTATGTGCTGTCTCTCTCTCTATCCTTCAGCAACAGCCTGTCCCCCTCCTCCGCCGCCTCCTCCCCGGAATCCCAAACTAAAAGCTCTCCAGTCGTAATCCCTGGAAATGGGAAATGGAAATGCCCCGGGCACCCTTACCTTCCACTCCGAAAGCTGTCAGGCTATTTCTCTAAAACACTAGCACCATAGGCACACGTCCCAACAACAGTGATGGAGAGATTCCCCTTCTGACGGAAGCACCGTTTCCCATTTTTCCCGGCTCAGGTTCAAAACCAAGATTTAAAAAAGCAGCAGAAGATAAAAAACGCAGCGAGAAAATCCCCGCACGCCACACGCACACCCCACCGAGGAAAAAAAATCAGCTTTGGCTCCGGATCCACCAAATCCAACCACATGAAGGGAAAGAAAACAGGAAAAAAAAATAAAACCAAAAAAACAACCACCTCAAACCAGCGAGACTGCAGGGGAAAAAATGGAAGTGGCTGAGCAAGCGAAGGTTTTTTTGTTTGGTTTTTTGTTGGTTTTTTTTTTTTTTTTTTTTTTTTTTTTACTTGAAACAAAGTCTCAGCACAGCAGCCCGATGCACGGCGATGCCAGGCAGTCGACGGTCTGAGAGAAGGACTAAGGCGCTAGTGCGGATTTGTTGGTGGGTTTTGTTGTTGTTGTTGTTATTACTAATAGACTTATTCCTCCTTCCCTCCTCCTCCTCCTCCTCCCCCCCAGGCACTAATGGCCGGACAGCGGTGGGGGGTCCTCGGCTGCCGATGTCGGGGAGCGGTGTGAGCGCCGGGCGCGCAGGGAGCACGGCGGCGGCGGCGGCGGCGGCGGCGGCGGGAGCGCGGCTCTGCCGCTGCGCGCGGCTCTGCCCGTGCGTGCGTGCGCGCGCGCCCGTGTGCGCGCCCGCGCGCGCGGAGCCCGCCCGCCTCCGTGGGAGCCGGCCCGGGAGCGCGCGCATGTGCGCGGCCCCCCCCCGCGCGCCCCCGGCCGCCCGCTGGGGGGAATGGGGGGGGAGCCCCCGCGTGCGCGCGCCTGCGCCCCGCTCCGCGCGTGCCCGCGGCGCCCCCCGGCCCCGACAGCCGGGCCCGCGGGGCGGTGCGCGCGTCACGGAGCCCCGCGCGTCCCGGGAACGCCGCTCCCTGCGCTCCGCAGGTTCTCCTGGCCGCCAGCGCTGGGGCCGGCTGCGCCCCGGCGTCAGAAAAACCCGCGGGCGGGGAGCGAGGGAAACGGGGACGCCGGGGCGGGGAGCTCGCACTTGATCTCCTTCCTCTTGTTTTTTCTTCCAAAGCACAACCTCCCCCTCGCCGCAGCCCCGGGAGCTGTCGGCTCGGCCCCGCGATGCAGATTAACTGATACAGGGCTCCCGGGATAAACCCTCTCAAACTGCCGCCCGCCTCTGACTAGAAACAATGGCAATTTCCTCAGTGCGGCTGCAATTAACGCCGTGTTTGTTCCCCGCCAGAGATAAGGCTGTGCCCTATGGCGGCCGCATCCCTTCCCTCGGCTGCCGCCGGCCGCCCTCCTCGCAGGGCAGGGATGGAGAGCCGGGGCTCGCCCGCGCGGTGCCAGTGCGGGAGCCGCGCTGCCCCGGCTGAGAGCGGAGTTTGCCAGGCGACAGCGGCTGAAGTGGCACCGTCGGCGGCGGGTGCGGTCAGACGGGGGAGGTTCATGAAAAAAGCTTTGCCACAAGCGAGGCGCTCCCTTTTTTCTTTTTGTTTTAAATTCTGCTACGTCTGGGTATGGTTGGTATGCTTTTTTTGCGCTGCCCTCCCGCTGTGTCCCTTCTGCTCCCCAGGTCGGGTTGGGTTGTCCTCTGGTTCTTCCCGCTGGCGTGAGATATTGGGGCAGTCTGCACGACAACAGATATCCAGCGTGAAAATTAGGAGATGACATTTTAATAAATGCTGCTGTCAGTCAGCAGCTCTCAGCCTGGCTGTCGTGTGCTCCCACTGCTGCCATTCTGCAGAGAGCACAAGGCCCTGCTGAGTTCGTGGTGCAATACAGCCCCTCCATGCCTTCAAAGTTCATATGCATCATGCCTGTGTGGTTTTGGACACGACCTCCCACCCCGTTGAAATGAAAGTTTAAAGTTCTGGACAACATCCAAACCAATCAGTCCTTAAAGCAAGCGATTTTCTCCCCTATGGTCCTGTTCTAGCCCCTGCAAGGTTTGAATTCCAGTAATACAGAGCTTTTATGATTACAATTACATGCTGCACAAATTCTGATCAGAGAGGTATTGCTGGTCACAAACCACTTTCAACCAAAGTAATCCAAAACACAGTTATAGCTTTTTACTGTATTTTCCATAGGTATAAGCTGTAAACCACCTCCCTGCTAGCTTTTGCACTCATAAATATGTTATATCCCTGTTGTCAAAATAAAACAAACAATATCTACCCAAAGCAAGGAAAATATGAGAGATGTTCAGGTTCTGTGCCCAGCAAATGCAATGCAATGAAAGCTGAACTGTTATTGGCTTAGAGACAATCAAATTCTCTCACATTTGGTGACATTCCATACTATCTGTGGGTGATCATCATGTCACCTAAAGTACTTAAAGGAAACTTCTGTTCATTGACAGGGTGATATGAGCAGAACAAATCAAAGGTGTACATACAATGCAATATTTGAATAAGTTTTTCATCTCCTTTATATTAAATGAAGAACTGTAAGGTAAGTCACAAAAGACAACTTGGATGAGTTCTCTTACCTGTTCTCTATGGCACTGGCAAGTTGTAGCTCCTTTAACTGTGAGTGGAAATTAAAAAAATAATGAATATACAATGTATGGTAAGCCATTGTCTTTAGACATCTCCTAGGTATTCCAACTCAGCGATTAACTTGAACTTTTCAATTTTGTGAAGACATGGCAGTGCTGGAGAGGAGTCTGGAATGGAAGACTCCTTAACCTCTTGTCCACAAAATGAAGGGAACGGTGGAAGCTGCACAAGTCATGCTTAGGTTAACTATGGCAGCTGAGGGGCAGAGGGGTGGGAGGTGATGGGGACAGAGTGGTATGGGATGGCAGCACAGAGCATTCTCAAAATTTGTTTACAAGATTTGTGCAGTTTGACTTGAACAATTCATGTTTTGATGACTGGAACTAAAATAAGCTGTACCATTTTTCTGAGTACACAAATATCTGCAATCCACTTGCAGGTGTTTTTCTACTGGAATTGAGGCCAATTTGAGAAAAAAAAATTGTTTGCCAGGTGTCATGCAGCATTTGAGGTAAAAGAAAAAATGTTATTTTTTATGTATATATATATGTTATTTTGATAGTCTGTAAGTGAGAGTCAGGATATATTTAAGTCTGCAAAATATAAGTAGGTAGAAATGTGACAATGCGTTTGTTTAAATTGGGCATGTGGATCACTTGTGTTTGGAATGGTCCTATTTTGTGTGTGCATTTATTCCTAAGCTACAGCCTGAAGGGCAGATGCAAAGTGAACCTATGCACCTAATTTGGAAATATTGAGTACATCAATCTTGTTTGAGTACCTTTGTTAAAACCTAGGAATAATGCATTAATGCAATCCCACACTGTTTCATGGGAGGGCTGTCAGCCCTGCATGGTGCACGTGGTGCCATCTGTACTACAAAGAAAGTATCAAGGCACTGAAGGAAGTGTTATGTTGCTCAGTAGTAGTGTTGTAGGGATAGGCACAACATAGTGAATGCTAAATTTATAGTGCTGCTTTCTAGACTCAATGCAATTGTTTCAGCAAAGCTGGGCTTGATCCCAACTAGGAAAGAGGGAGGAAAGTAATGTTTTTAAGTAATGTCTGTATTAATGAGAAAAATGAGGCTTACCCAATTTAATATATTGGATGGAATAAATTAAAGGGCTCATTTAGTTAGGTTTTTTTCCCCCAGACCTGCAGAAGCACTCTGAGATCTTCGGTATCTTGGTGACAGCAGCTAGATGATTTCAGTCTAGATTTTGGTGAACATGGCACAGAATTCAACACAATTGGAATTGGAATTAACACTGACCATTCTGGTGCAAATTTGAAAAGGAAGACCACAGTTTAAAGAAAGTGGCTTTGGAGAATGGATTGTTCTCTTACTCAATCACCAGTCACTCTTAGGGGGACTGTTTTCAAGTGAAGGTCACTGTTGCAGCCTTCAGTGTCACTCCTTTGAGCAAATAAGACAGTCTATCTGCAGTACTTCAGGCATACATTTAAAAAAAAATCTTAAAATTGTTTTTAACAAGGACTTTATTCATTACTATTATCATCATCATCATCATCATCATGTTTAACTGACTCCAGAGTTACATATGTTCTTCTGTGTACACAAGATAGGAAACTGTTGTTATAGACTCAATTTACAGGTAAGAGTTGAGGGATGGTTACCCTGAGCCTCTTGGCTTATGTAGAAATGCCACTGGTCTGTTTCCCACATCCCACTTTTCACAGATATGCAAGGCCCTTCAAAATCCCCTTTGGCAAGAATAGACTTTCTACTCTGCATTACATATTCTTCTGCAGAACACCAAGCTGTGTTTCCCAGCACCAAGTCAGGAAAAATGTTAAATTCAAAGCTGGTGTGACCACTTGAAGAGAAATGTTATGTAATTTGGTGTGAAAAAAGAAATAAAATGGAAGATGCTGGCCATATTACGGGTATTATAAAATTCATAAGAAGAGAAGAAAAATACTTTGCTGTTCCATCAGATAGAGAACAAATGCAAATTGGAAAAAAAATTCATCGACTTGCACTTTTTTTCTGGTCCAGGATGTTACAAACCATTAAGACTTTAATGCATTTCTCTATTAATTTCAGATTTTAAGTGAATTTCACCAGTGTTAGTTTTCTCTCTGTTATTAAGAGGAAAGATTAATTTAATTAATAATAGGCTATGTGCTGCCTTCTCAATTTTAAATATACTTGGAAAGTTTATATGATTCTAATTAATTTTATTAGATAAATGGTTCATATATTCATAAATAGCTAATTAATAATGCAGCACCAGTAGATGGTGCTCAAGAATATATAGCATAACTGGAGGCATGGGTGAATAAAATGTTCTGGTTTGAAATCGAAAAATTTTGGCAAAAATACTAATTTACTTTTGGGAAGTTGATTTTTCATCAATAATGTCACCTTCCAAATTCTATCAAACCTTTGGTTGGTTGAAAATTTTCAAGTTGAAGAAGTTAGTGATTTACTTGCTTGTTTGTTTTCATTCTTTGTATGTCTTTTTCAGCAAAGGTTTTCACAAGTAATTCTAAATTGTGCTACTAGCTTTAAGTATTTTGATATTGTCATTCAATCCAATAAATTCAATATAAAAAAATTACTGGGCTAGAAGAAGTGAAACTTATGCAATAGGTGACACTAATAGCATGGGCAGATCTGAATCACATGGAAGGCCTGTGCAGCATCCTACCACAGATGGTGGCTCTTGAAGGCTCCTGAGGAAGGTGCAGAAAACCCAGAACATGACTGTTTTTGACAATCTGACTTCAGAAAAATCTCACCTAGTCTGCAGTATGCAGAGCTCTTTTTAAATGTCCAAATAAGTTTTAAGTTCCCCTGCAATAGTAATTTAGCTAGTTTTAACTCCATGCGTTCGTCTTTTCTACATAAGCACCTAATTGTTTTCAATCTTAATTTTTTTTTTCTATCTCAGCATTATCAAATTATGAGTCCCACAGCATAAATTCTAAGTGAAAACTGATGTTCTGTTAGATTTGCTAGCTTTTTATTTAATTCAACATATTCATATGTCACCATATTCTTGTATTAATGCAGGGAGAAGTGAGAATCTGACTTACTTCTGGCAGTTATGTCATATTTTTGCCATGCCTCTATTTAATATCCTTTTAAGATATTCCACTCTGTTTCCATAAAACCCTGCTTCTATAATTCTTGTCCCTTTCCTCTTAAACACTTTCTAGTTTTCTGATATCTTTCTAAGATGTAGAAATCAGCAATGCACACAGCAGTTCAGATCAGGCTGCAGCTCTGATTTTTATGACATTGTTTTTCTTTATCATCTCCTCTTGATTAATTTAATATCTTGCTTCTTCTGAGAGCTGCTATGCTGAACAGAGGTCTTCAGTTTGCTGTCCATGTCTCTTCTTTTTATCAGTCTCCCTTCAGAAACTTTGTCAAGCAAGTTTAAATAAATGATGTCTATTGGTTCTCCTTTGACCACTTCAGTAGTTTACTGATGTGTTGAAAACATTCCAGCAGATGAGTGAGGTATCATCTTCCTTTGCACAGATCTGTCATCTCATGGTTTTGTGAGTCTTTTATTTTGTTGGTTTTAATTTGTTAGGTACAGAATGTAAGACTTATGAATCTTTGATTCCCTGAATTGTTCTAAACTCCTTTTATCATGTATGTGAAACATTTGCTATTCTCTAACCTTCCAGTAAAGGAGTTGTTTTTCAATTAGAGATTGCATAGCTCAACTACTTGTTCAGGATTTTCAGTCTTGGTGGCTTCCTGCTTTTCAAATGATTGATTTGTTCCAGCACCTCTTCATCTGATAGTACCTAATTTTTATTACCCAAGAGTAGATATCTCCCTAACATCCTCTATTGTGAAGACTGATGCAAATAAATCTTCTGTGCTCCTAGCAATGTCCTTCTCCTTAATTGCTGTCTTTATTCTCTGAAGTTCCCAGAAGCCATAGTTACTCTTAAAAGTTTCTTGCTTTTGCTATATTTAAGGAGGCTCTTTTAATTTGTTTTTATATTTTTAACTTTATGCTTTTTATAAAAACATATATGTTACCTTTGCTATCCACTTTTTCCCTTTTTACCTCTTTGCTATTACAGTCCATGATAATTTCCCTCATTTCCTGAAAGCTGCATTTTCAGATTATGACAATTCCCAGTTTAGCTCAAGTAGCATCTCAAATCCTTTCATTTCACTCCACTGGTTTGCAACTTACCTTCCTTGTTTATCTCCTCCCCTCCCCCGTATGTGCGTTTATCAGTGGAAATATTCTTGGTTTTAGAAGTAACATAAATGCCACATTTTGGCTAGCATGCATTCTATTGAAGGCCTTTGTCCAAAGGTTAGTGGTGTGACTTTTTTTTTAATATCTTACATCTTGTTAGATGTGTTTAACCTCATTATTTTAAGACCACTTTACATATTAGTTTGGATGGTCTTAATCCTTGACTTCTTTCTGCTTATTGAAATTTAACTCTAAAAATATGTCTCAACCCTGTTTTAATAATGGTGTCCAGTTTATCAAGCTGAGCTCATTGATTTAAGGCTGTCTTATATCTTGCAAGGTGACACACATTTCTCAAAATAGTTTTCTTTCAATTATGTGCTGTTTCAAGAACCAATTTCCTATAGTTCTGAGAAACTGTATTTTTAATCTTTGTTTCTAATTGGGTTGTATAAAATTTATTACTATCCTGTTTTGTTACATATTCTTGCTTTTTTTCTTTTTCTGTGCTGCACCCTTGTATCTTAGTTTTGACTTGCATTTTTCAACATATGTCTTTTCGTGCCCTGGGCTTCCATTCTCAAGTACAGCCCTTTTCCCTTAGAGGATTTTTTCACACTGGAATTTGTAGAATCTTTTATGTACAAAGCAAAATTCCTCACAGAACTGATTCATTCAGTTATTCTGGGGCAGTTTACAAGGCATTGTAGTTTTTTTAAAAAATTATACCATAAAGCCTTCTTCTATTGGAAAGCCTTCTATTTCACTTATTTTGCTTTTAATTTTTAATTTTGCATAAATATTTCAAGTTCTTTATTTTTTACCAGATGTCATTCTATGGCACATTTCCTGGATTTGTGCTTCTTTGGTTGCATTTTAAATGGATACTCAGAAGTATTTGTATTACTAGTAACACTTGTAGGTTACTTGGTGTTCTTTGCCTCTGTTTATTAGGCGTTTGGGGAAAAAAACAACTTCTAGCCTTTCAATCTATGAAATCAACATTTTCAATACATTACGTCTTGCATATATAATTGCTGTCATTTGATAAGAAGCTGGCTGCTATTTCATGTATGCACATAGTCTGCTAGTAAAATTCTAACTGGCTGTACTGGTAAAGTTATGAGAAAATCATTGCAGTTCCTACATGTGGGCTAGATAATAAACTTTAAAAATTAATTGGAGAATATTTATGCAAAGATCAAAATAAAAATAAGGCCACAGTTTTCATGTTAATTATCTAAATGCACTGAAATCCTCTTTATACTGGGAGGAGTACAAATATTTTAAAAATGCACTTTCATCTCTGATGTTATTAATGTACTCTAAAATATTGCCTAGTCATTAATCAAATTGAACTGTGATAAATAGAGAAAAACACACAAACTCCATGTCCTTTTAGCTTGTTCTACTAAAAGGAACGAAATTGAGAGTTAATGCTGAATCCGTCTTTAATGCTCTTCATCTTGCTTATGTAGGCTAGAGAAGAGTAATTTTATGTACTTTGTGTGTCATTAACACCACTAATCACAAAGGGCAGTGGTAAAAGATGATGTCTTGTGTTGAGTTTTTCCTTGCATTAATGAAAATGAAGGACGGATAAACCTGTCTAGAGTTAAAGTTTCTTCTTTCTGTAAGAGTTTAATGTTTAAAATGGTGGTGGTTTAACACCTGCAGCTAAGCCCCACATAACCACTCACTCACTCCTGCCTCAGTCGTGTTGGGGAAAGATTCAGAAGAGTAGAAGTGAGAAAGCTCATGGGTTGAGATAACAATAGATAAAGCAGAGTCTGTACACGCAAGGAAAGCAAACCCTGGAATTCATTCACTACTTGCCGTAGGCCTGCAGTTGTTCAGCTGTCCCCAGCAAAGCAGGGCTCCATCCGGTGTAATGGTTGACAAATGCCATCACTTTGTATGTTTCCCCCTTTATTCTACTTCCCCCAGCTTCATTTCCTGAGCATGACTCCATATGGTATGGAATGTCCTTTTGGTCTGTTGGGCTCAGCTGTCCTAGCAGTGTCCCCTCAGCTCCTTGAGCATCCCCAGCCTCCTCTCTGATGGAGTGGGGTGAGGACAGAGAGGGCCTTGGCTGTGTACAAGTGCTGTCCATCAATAATGAAAGCATCCCTGTACTATCAACACTATTTAAAGCACAATTCCAAAACCCAGCTGAACACTTTACTACTACTATAAAATAAAATTAGCTCTACCCCAATCAGAACTAGCATAGAAACGGACAAATTTATGCTGCTTGTCCCCTACAAAGTTCAGTTGTGATCTGTTTTAACATATTGATCAAGATACCTGTACAGAATCTTGTTTAAATAAGTTCTTAGTGGAAGTCTTGGATTCCAGTTCATTTTTTGAGGGTTTGAAACCTGAGGTTTTTCCTTGTTATAACTTTCTAAGCCAGAGAAAAGGACAGCAGCATTTGTTTGAGGCTAACAACAGCTTTTGTTATTCCTCCTAGGCCTCCTTCAGGGATGCCCAGTCCACAATGTCTATTCAGCATGAAACACAGAAAGAATTTTCTAAACTAGGATCAGAATCCAAGTGGCTCTTTGTTCTTCTATGGCTTTGGTTCTAGTGAGGGGAAGTGCAAATGGTATGGTGACACCATTCCTGCTTTACTGCTGCTGACAAAGTATGGCCTGCCTTTCTCTTTAAAATAAAGTTTCTCTGAGTTTGATTTGAGGGGAGGATTCAGAACAGTGTATCCTGAGCATCCGGAAGTGATACTTTGATAATGAATTTTTGGGAGGATCAAGTATATCCTTTGTAACAGTATCCCCAGTTATCAGGGGCTTTAAATTTCCCCTCACTAAGAATTATGTCTTTCTGAGGCACATAGTTCTTCCCAAGAGACTTAGTGCAACAAAAAGCTGCATCCTAGCTCAGGCTTCCAAATTCCATGCTAAAGAACAGGAACTGAGATCTCAGCACAGTCCTCCCCTGCATGCTTGTTTGATCCAAATGCATACATTTTTCAAAAAGAATAAATTAATATGATGAGTTTTTACAGGTTGTATTTTCTCAAATACCCAGTATTTCCATGGAAAGACCATTCAAGGATTAGCTAAGTCAATCAGGAAGCTTCACCCTGGAAAAGAAAAAGGGACATGTTACAAGATTATGGTACTAGAGAATCAGGACTGGCAAGGAAATATAAGCTGGGGATTGATAATTTGCTGTCCAGCAAAATAATAGCAGGCATCATAAAAAGCTAAAAGGAGTCAAGCTCAAAGCAGAAGAGTTGCTCATGAGGCAAGTAACTCACCTTGAAACTCCTTGCCAAAGGATGTTGTAGATAATAAAAAAATAAATAAAAACCAAATTTTCGGGGACTCAGGCAAACTGGACAAGCGTATGAAAGAGAAATCCAGTGGTGGTGAGGGTTGTCAATGAGTGTGCAAAATCAGATCTACTTCAGCAATTCCCCAGTGCTGAAAATAATTAGAAGTTGGGAATGTATTAGGGGAGAATCTTAAGCCTCCTTTAGCATTTCTAATGACTTCTGAAATGGAATGTGGAGCCCAAAAAAACTTTAGGGCAGTACAACCATTTTGATCTTCACTCTTTTTGGATATTTTAATAGCGACTGGAGAGGTAGATTTTCAGGGGTGAAAATCTGAGATTTTTTTTCCAGAGATCCTGCAATGGTTGAAATTTGGAAGCAAGCATCGAACATTATTGTTCAGAATGTCAGGACATCTATTTCAGTTTTAAAACATTGGCTGAGTGCCCATAATTGCCTTAAGTGAATGCTCACATTTAAAAATTTGAGGATATAGTCCAGATTCAGATCAAGTTGAGATCCAGGGATGAAATTCTCAAGGTCTTTTATCTCTATCTAAACACCGTTAGTTTTGTAAACACATTATCTGCAATTCCCCACATCTTAAAGGAGGAAGAGGCTATGTCCTATTCTAAAATTGTACAGTATCTAAAATTTGATTGAACAGGCAAGGCTTATCTTAAGGTAAACAAATGTTTTAGAATTGGGAATAAAAGACATACTTTATAATTTTGGAAGAGAATACTTGGGAGAAGAAAAAAATATGCTCTCTTAACCAAATAATTTACTTGGCTGCATGGTGGGTGTCCAGAGTGAATTGTTTCATTGAAGCAGTCTGCTTAAAAGTGTATGTATATGTCAGACACACTTTTTTGTACTGAAACACTCAGTATTTCTTTTTTGAGATTGTATTGAAAAAAATATTAAAATATCTGAAAAAGAGGAAGCATCAGACAGTAACACAGTAACAGCCAAAGTCTAGAATGACTAATGCTGCTTACTGACATGGCGAGGATGCCACTAACTCCATGGTCAACAATTTGTTCATCCATATGACTGTCAATAAGCAGTTCATGGTCCACAGGTCTGCAAGGAGGTGCTGTGGAGCTCAACTGCTTGGGGAAAAGAGATGTGAATGTATCATTCAAATTTTAAGAAATGCAGATTTTTGGATGTGTTTAAATATGTATTTCAGGTCATTTTATTAGTCTTCTGGCATGGAATTTTAAAGGAATAGCTAAGTTTACTGAGTTACAGAGTTGTATGTTGGCAGTAGTTCAGCTTATATCAATGGCCTTGTATCAGTGTAAAACATATGTGAGAATAGAATCATGCTCTTGATATGTGCTCTGGGCTCAAACTGAAGTGTGAGAGGAGAGAAACACATTTATATTACTGAAGGGCAAAATATTCTGTCAAAATAGGGGGTATTACTGTTAGGAGCTACAGTGGCTGTCATCATTCTGAAGAGACACATTTTGACAACACTATACAAAATATGAGAGGTTGCAAGAAAAGTAGTTCCCAAATTGTCAGGCACAAGGAAGGACTATTTGGAGGGTGGGTTTTTATTGTTGTTTTTAAAGATGAATGACTATGGGTGAGTGAGTGAAAGGAAATGACAGAGATGTACTAATTTATATAGCTATCTACCACTGAATCCAAAAACCCCAAAAAATAAAAGGAATTAACCCAAACACAGTATAGAGCATCTACTCCAAATGTATTAGACTTCCTGCTAAAAGCCGCAGGTTTTTGTCTTTCATAAATTCTGGCAATGTTCTCGGTCCTCTCCTGCCAACAGTGTCTGATTGCACTGAAATATTTTCCCCCTCTATTTCTCCCTTTCTTTCTCTCTTTTGCCTTTCTCTCTTCCTTCCTGAATACACACTTGAATCTGTTATTTCACTGTTGTTAATCAGTGAATCCTAGACCTTTTATTGAAGTGATATAACTGAAAATTTCTGGTGAATGATTTATTGTCCTGTTCTTGCTGAACATTGCTGACTGTTATCACAGTAAATGTAAGTAGTGCCACTGAAGTCAGCAGATCCATGCTGAATTAATCAGTATGGATTCTGGTCCTGAGAGTCATAATTGATAAAGTCATTTGCGTGCTTGAAAAAAGTCGTGAATGGATGTCTCAGTATAGGTTCCTTAAAACTGGCTTAACTGTACATTTAATTAATTTTAGAAGGTGTCACCTTCACACAGAACAACTCAGCTTCAAAGTGTTTGGTCTTGGTAAATGTCTTTATAATGTGATTATTCATAAACTTTATTTTTGTTTATTAGTGTTAGGTTTTCATCTGTGCTTTATATTCTGTGTATTAACAACCAGGCTTTTAAAAATAAGTTGGTTACCTTGCAGAAGGGAAGCCAACAGATGGCTGTAGTTTCAAAGACTGCAATATGCTGTATATTCAAAAGTGGCACAGGGTTAAAAAAACCCAATAGTTTGTTTTCAGTGAAATGCTTAGATATGAACATATTTCTATTTCATACCCATCTTAAGTGAGAGAAAGATACTGAGAAATAGTTAATGATGAAACTGCTAAAACATGATATTCAAATATACTGACAAGAAGCTGCTCTAATCTCTTTTCTTCCTGTCTTTTATATGCCTTCTCTGGCTTCTTGTCTCTTCGTATATTTAATACGATACTTTCATCCCATTTACACGGCCTTGCCTAATCTTTTTTCTTATATAGCTCTTGCACTCATTTTTCTCTCTCAGCCATGTATTTCTATGTCTTTTTTCTCTTCTGTGTATTCAGTATTTCTTCTCATGCTTCTCTTATGCCTGTGCTACTGGCTTCCTATAAGCATCTATATTGTTAGACTGTTTTCCATATTCTAATTTTATCATCTATTATTGCTCTTTGAATTCAATTCCCAAAGTATTGTTTCAGCTACTGGAAATACAGTTAAAAGTTCAAGGATATTGCTTATTTAAACAGTAACTTTCTTAAGTTACCAAGAACATCTGACAGTGAAGAACAAGATTCCTTCCTTGACTGTTCGTACAAGATGGAAATATTTCTCAGTCTCTTTCTGCCCACCATTCCTCAGAAAACTGTCCAATTAATGGGATATGTATTGGAATCCATCTACCCAATTTTGGACTGACTGCTAAAATGCAAATAGATGGATGACATCTTAAGTGCAGATGTCTATATCTGGGCTGCTTATTCCCCAGTATGGTCAACAAATAGAAACAGGTGATTCTAATAATGCTTTTAATTTAATCTTGCTGTGGATCTTAGAAGTAAGTTAGCTGATTCCCATGAGGAGAGTTTTTCTTTTCCCTGTTCTGATGTAAATTTCTGGGGCTGTGTGAGATAAACCTTACTTCTGCTAACTCCTATAGTAGGCTGGTAAAGTTAATTCTCTGTTTGACTTCCCAGTTTCTTTGGGTATCCCCTTCCCTAAATCTGTTTCTGTGTCTAATTTGAATGAAAATCAGACCTTTCATAAAATTTCTCTGCTAGAGACTTGCTGACAAGACATTGTTGTAGAAGGACTTGCAGGTGTTAATGTCTTTTTTTTTTTTGACTGCTGGTCTGTTAAAAACAGAGATGATATTCTGAGTTCTCCTTTTCTCTCTGCTTGTCCTCTGCTTGTCTTCATTAATGCAGTGCTCTTCTGCCTGTGTCTCCTTTCCTGAGTTATTGTCTTCCAACACATCTTAACAAGTTTCTTTAAAACTGTGAACCCTTTGGGGCCAGGGACATATCTTGTTAAAACTTAAGAAGTGATGTAGAAGTGATTTTTAACATGCTAGAATGAAATTTAAATATAGATATGAGATATAATAAAACTCTGTACTCACATACGTGGCCACAGTTGGAAATGTACACTTGAGAGCAGAACAAGGGGCACAGTCTGCAAAGGTCGGGCTCGCTAGCTATGTATTCAATAATTAGTAATAATATTCACACTTTTAAATGTAACTGATAGAACTTCACTATAAATTTTTTGTTGTTGTTGTTGTTTAAAAGGTTTGGTTTGTGATACATTAATGAGTACTTGTCTAAATTGCTTATTGATCAATTAACTTTATGGATCTGAATATGCACATTTTCTTCAATCTGATCTTTATTATGGAAAATGCCATTGAGCAGTTAACTTTAATATAGTAACTGCTACTGAGTACTTAGAAATAAGGATGTAGGTGGCATGTCTTGTGAGTTACCAACTGGCATTAATTATGAAGTTGAACTTTTGCACTGAAGTCCTACTACCTCTGTGGTTTTAATATAGAAACTATATCTCTTATGAAAACATATTTTTAAAGTGTTCATGTGGATTTTTCTCCCTGTTGTATTTTTGGACAGAGGATATTAGAAAAGTTTAAAATTGTAGATGGCGCAAAGAAAGAGGAATAGAGGCAAATTTGATATATAAGAAATCTGAACTGTTTCTATAGGCTCAAAATGAAAAAAAATTTGTAAAGCTCAGTTATTAATCACATGCATTGTTAACAATAAATTTGCTAATTCTTGTCCCATTAGGGGAACCTTCCACCAGACCAGGTTACTCGAGCCCCATTTAGCCTGGCCTTTAACACTTCCAGGGATGGGGAGTCCACAACTTATCTAGTAAACCAGTTCCGGTGCCTCACCACCCTCTGAGTAAAGTATTTCTTCCTAACATTTAATTTAAGCCTGCCCTCTTACAGTTTAGAACCATTGTCCCTTGTCATGTCACTATCTGCCATATAAAAAGTCACTCTCCCTCTTTCTGAAGCCCCCTCAAGGTACTGGAAAGCTGTAATAAGGTCTCCCCAAAGCCTTTTCTTCTCCGTGATAATCAACCCTAACTCTCTCAGCCTTTCCTTACAGGAATGATGTTCCAGTCCTATCATAAACTTAGTGTCTCTCCTATGGAGTCATTCCAACAGGTCAACAACTTTCTTTTTCATTTTAAGGAAAGCATTTTCCCCATTTTTATCTTAATTTACTGTGTTTTAAGTTTAAACACTTGCTCACTTGCTTTTTATTCCAGCTGGTTGGTAATAAGGTGAACATAAATGTGAAATATGAGAGTTTGGAGCAAGAAGATGACTATGAAACATACACAGTTTTTGTTTCCTGACAAATCAGATGGAGAAATAAGTGAAGACGGAAATGGGCATGATTGTCTGAAATGAGAAGAGTAATGAAGTAATTCAGAAATATTTCACCTAAGTAGGCGTGTCACAATTACTTTCCTTACAGCAGAATTTTGCCATTGAGAACATTCCACATTCAGCCCATGACACAAAATTGTAATTACTTTCCTTCACTGTTTGACTTGACAGTTTCTACTTGACTAAGCTATAGCAATGGATAAACAAATTGTTGACCATGGAGTTAGTGGAGTGAAGACATACAAGGCTAAACAGCACAGGTGTCTTTAGTCAGAAATAAAAGAAAAGGAAATTGTTGTAGTGTATTTTATAGTAACAGTTTATAATGCACTGATGAACACACAAACATTTTTAAAGAATTTTGTACACTTATGTACAATTCAATTATCTGGAAAGCACTGGATTAGCAGTCTTGGCAACTACTAGATATTTACCCAACTCTGATCACAGCAATGTTTGACTTCTTAAGTATTCCCTGCAGGTGCAGATGCCCTGTCTTATTACAGTGTTCCTCTCTTTAGCATTTTCGAATGCAGTGCCAAAGACACCTGTGTAGCATCTATGTAGAGGAAAAAGAGGATCTTTCAGAAAACTCTGCAGCACCAGGATTTTGTTTATTTGCCTCTCTTTCCCTTCCCACTCAGCAAATCAACCGGGCCATCCTCCAGGACAATGGCCAGGTTCTTGTTCCAGACTTTTCCACCCTGAATGTTTTCATTATTTATGTTTCTACAGCATGGAGGAAAAAAATTGAAATATTCTTGACTTTCAGCTTTTTGTGTCTTCCATGTGAGATGACTCTAAGGAACGGGAATTACCAAGAATTTTCTTTGGTCTGAATAGTATCAACTAGCCTTCAACAGTATCACAGTTAGTCTTCAACACCCTGTATTGATTAGTCAGTAGGCGGGTGTGTATTGCATTCTGCCTCAGGCATGCATCCCCGATTTGCACTTTTACAGATTTGTCTTGGACCAATGTCAAAGTGACTTTTGGGAGGTCCAGCCCTATAATGCGTGAAGAGCCAAGCTACAGGACACACTGTGAGGTAAATAACACAAATGCAGGGAAAGAACTTTAAGCACAGGGGAAGGACTTTTATTGTTTGCTTGTGGTTTTTCCTTAAGGAAAATTTAAGGCAGCCCTGTGAAGATTTCTTTTTGTGTAAAAAATGTGAATGGACAAATCCTGTCTTGGTTTGCAGCATTACCTTGAGGAGAAGATTAACTATGACATCCTTTGCTTGATTTTCTATAAATTTAGGGTGATATACCAGTTCTAGTCAATTAATTCAAGGGATTTCTAGCGAGAAACCTGTCTCTTGATTATGTTAACGTTCTTCCAATCTTTATCTTCTCTGCTGACTTAGCAGTCAGTGCTCACTCCAGACCTGAAGGTGGATGAGTTGGCGGAGCCCTCTGCATGATGCCTTGAGCAGCTGCTGTGAAGAACCACAGGGCATTGAGAAGCCGAACACTACATCCCAGTAGCCCTTTGTCAGTTCTTTGGCCATGAGTTCCATGAGTCACAGTGAAGGTATTTTACTGTACTATATTTCAATTCCCTTGAAAAACAAAAAAAATTACACAATACTGTCTTCTAAACTGATGCTATGAAGGAATGCCTTCATTTAAGTCTTTTGCATCCTACATATCTAAGACCATATATAGAGATGCACTTCATCCACATGACCAGTCCAGAAAATGACTTTCTGCCTCATCACTATCTCCTCTGCATGGCCTGTGATGTGTCTCTGGGTGTCGGTAAATTGAGCAGCTTTCTAGTCTTTATTAAAAAGAGACAGTGATGAGGGTAACCACAGGGCATTTTGGTGTGTCTTAGCCAGGTGGAAGAGTGGAGGGTGAGTTAGTGTTCAAGAGCTCAGGTGAGACATCAGACATCACCACCAACAGGCCTTTAGAAGACAGTGGGAAGGGAGAGGCAAAACTCACCAGCCCAAGTTTCTTCCTCTGTTTCCAAATGTTGTCAAAGATGCTGGTAGAAAATTAAACAGCATCTCTCATGCAGTGATACAGGGTAGATCTCTCAGATATATCCCAGAGCAGGTTTTTACAGGTGTGCTGTGAGAACTTATGGAAGAGGTATAATGTGTGAAGACTCCTTGTTTTCTGAGCTCTGGATGTGCTTGGGATATGCTGGTATGATCATGGAGGCCTGAATAGAACACACCTTATGGGGTTGATTTTTGGAAGTGCTTGAAGCATACCATCACATAGACACAGACAACCCAGATAATGTACTGTTCTCTATAAAACCCCCTAATCAGTGATTATACAGGGAAAGGAATGAAGCACAATGGAGAAGGTTACTTGAGTAATTAATATATGCATCCTCTTTCTCTGAGAGGGCTGACATTTAGTTTGAATTAAATGTTCTTTTTCCTTATTTTTCCAGTATTTGGCACATCTCTACCACTGCCAATGTACGTGTCACTTTGTTCTCTGTTTTATTTTGTGGTATGATTATCTCTTCCATAGGAATGAGGGGTGGGGAGTGAAAGCAAATCACTGAAGTTCAATTTCATGAGGGAGAAAATGTCCAGACACTGTGAATGTAGCAAAATGAAGCAAACTTGCATTATTTTTCCCCACCACCCCCTTTTAATTGGATCTGTTTCTTTTTAAATAGTTTTTCTTTTTTTCCATTTTACTCTACTCTCATGTAATGTATTTATGATACTGCATTGAATAAGCATACTTTTTTCAACTGTAGGTTTGAAGTGTTTCAAAAGATGTTCCAGTAACATATTCCATAGACACAAAGATGTTAAATTACTTTGCCAAGTTAACTAAGGAAAGAACAATAATAAAAATGAGAACAGAGAACCTTTTTCTTACTCTATTCTTCAATGACAACCTGTGATGCTTTTAGTACAGAACCATGACAATGGATGCAGAAAAGCTAGGATGTGTTCATAGATGACATTCAAGAAAATTAAAATTATTTGTAATAGAAAGGGAATGAATACCCTGACCTCTTTATACCTTTATGTACATTAAATTTTATTCATAGGAGTAATTTTTCACAACTCAATAAAGTTATTCATTTGGTACATTAAATTAAGCATAGATTTAAGTGCCTTCAGGATGAAAGCATTGTGAATAATATTAACATTATCAGAGTTGTTTTCTGTTTTCTTTCTGAACTCATACTCTTGACCTTTGGTTGTAATTTTTTGCTTCTTTTTTTTTTTTTTTTTTTTTTTTTTAAATTTTGTTTTGTTTTGTTACTGCCTGCCCTTCATAAGGAACTGTTATAAGGGAACAGCTAGTCCTTGTCTTCTGTACTAGGTGACTGCAATTTGATCTCAAACAGATGAAAACAGTGAATGAGTTGAAAAATAAAATGCACTATGAAAATCCATGAATATGGGAAAGTTACACCATGCAGTTAAAACAAGTAAAAACCAAAGCCTTTTCTGCCTTCTTCATAAAGGATAAGTTTAAGTACATAAGCACTCAGCTTTTTTACAGAGCTCTCACTGATGTGTTTTTTGCTAATTTGTCTGTTTGTACTACTTTAATATATTTTGCAAGCCATTTTCAAGGTAAAATTTGATATAACTAAATTTACCTTTGAAAAGATTAAATGTAAGTGGTTTAAAATGGGTAGTTTTAAGGGAACACCATCTGGTACATGGTTATTAAAAAAGTCCATGAAAATATTGCATGACAAAATTAATACACAGCTAAATTACCATAAAAACCTAAATTAACAAGCCAGTTCAAAATGCTGATTATGATTAATTTTGTATATAAGTTTGCATAATTTTGAATCTCTGTTATGACCCCTGGTGAGATGTAGAAGAGATTTTTGTAGGACACAAAATATAGCAATATTTGAGGGGATTAGTAGTACTTGAGGGGATAAGAATCAGTAGAAGTCACTCAGCATTTTTTCTATCAGGTTACCCTATTAATAAACATTTATAATAATGAAAGAATTGCAAAATTGGATTTTTGAGGAGGTTAAGTGGGATTTTTATAAGCTCACTTTTTATGAGAGACTTAGAAGTCCACTGAAAGTTATGACATATATGAAGTTACTATGCATTACTGTTTAATCTAACATACTGATCAAAATTTCTTGGACATTGCATTTTTGTTGACATTTCATATTATTCTTTCCTTGGTCACTGAAATCCCATTGCTCCATATCTGTGGTGAATTATGAACAGTCCCTGTAGTATTAGGCTGATTAACATAATAGGAAGCTATGTGCAAAATAAGCAAAAATAAATAAATAAGTAAACAAAGTGCACAATCCATCCCTGTCAGCATTCCCAAGACATTAAGTGAAGGACAGTATTGCAATTTCTTAGTGTCAGCGGTTCTAGTTTTGACAAGGTGCAAACTTTGGTTTGACAGAGATAGTCTTCAAAGCGATACAACAGTTAGCAAACACCCTTATATGTTTTGATTTCTAGGAAATTGAAGGTCAGTTGTTACAAACTGCTTAGGGAGACAAGCTGACAGGTAGATAAAGGGAGAACGCTCCGGGAGCTGAAAGATGGAGGCCTTCATCCATTCTGAGAGCAGCGCATTCTGGTAGAGGGGCTGAAGGTGTGTGCAACGAGACAGGGAGCTGCAAAGGCAGGCTTCATGAAACTAATACAATATTTGCTTCTTGCATGACAGCTTAACCCACTGTTGTAGCACAGGCCTTGTTCAATGGTTCAGCATTTGGGAATGTCCTGCAAAAGTATCAATGTGATGCTGTAAAAGCCTGATAAATGCCTGATAATAGCTTTCAAGGCAAATTTTAATAAACTGGTAAATATTCAATGTGTTCAAAAAACATGACAGTGAAGCCTATATAATAAATGATGCTAGCAATAGAGAGGGTGGGAGCCACCCTGGAGTCCAGGCAAAATTGGTTGTCTGGTGTCACCTACCCACATTCTTTTTTTCATCTTGTCTCCCCTACATACAAGTTCTAGAACAGGATGTCTCCCTTCCTTGAGCTCCTCTTTTTTTTGGCCATTACCATAGGGGCAACCTGTGGTGAACTACTTTGAATCTATGTTTTAGATGGCTGAAATGAGGTGAGATAAACCATGTGTAAAGTTCATCAATTCTCTTTCCAAAGTCTCCTCTCCTCTCCTCTCCTCTCCTCTCCTCTCCTCTCCTCTCCTCTCCTCTCCTCTCCTCTCCTCTCCTCTCCTCTCCTCTCCTCTCCTCTCCTCTCCTCTCCTCTCCTCTCCTCTCCTCTCCTCTCCTCTCCTCTCCTCTTTCTTTCTTTCTTTCTTTCTTTCTTTCTTTCTTTCTTTCTTTCTTTCTTTCTTTCTTTCTTTCTTTCTTTCTTTCTTTCTTTCTTTCTTTCTTTCTTTCTTTCTTTCTTTCTTTCTTTCTTTCTTTCTTTCTTTCTTTCTTTCTTTCTTTCTTTCTTTCTTTCTTTCTTTCTTTTCTGTATGGATCTGAAACATACACTTCACAGGTGTGTGTGTGTTTATGAACACATATACAAGCAGATTTGTCAGATTTGTTAAGGATGTGATTCAGCCTTTAAAAAACAACACTTACTTATATGTGCTATATCTCATCTGCATGTATGCAAATTTGAAAAGTAAAGAGTCACGTCTGTCCTTCCCACAAAATTTAAAAATTTGAAGACATTTTAACAGTTCCCTAATCAGCAGCCTGCTCTCTATTGCATCAATGGTTAACTGCTCCTCAACTGCTGTAATAAAAATCTGTAGCCTCTCCCCAAACTGTCACAAGTGTTGTGATCAACACACAAAGAGTTTGCTGGATCTCTAATTAGCTGGCACTAGTTTAAATCATGTCTTACCCCCACAGCCTGTTGGAACGTAGGACATTCCTCTGGCTGCCCTGGGTGATCCGAGACCCTGGCAACGGCCTCAGAGGCCTTGGCACAGAGTCAGAAACATCTGTGCCTTTGATTTTAGCCCATGGAAAAAATTACCAGCTTTGTGTGAAGATGTACAAGCCACAAGAGTTTGAGTAGAATAATAGTTAATTTTTCACAGGGTGAAAAAGTAGAATTTTGGGATTTTAGAATGGGGGTTCAACAGGCAAGATGGAGGAATTTGGGCATGTCCTGCCCCTTCTCCTTCTTCTTGTCCTCCATCTTCTGCTGTGATGGTGACATTTCTTGATTATTTTAGAGTAGAGATAGACAATATAACATACGTATTGCAAAATTATTATAAATAAAGTACATGTAGTTTTTAGTATAAAATTAACACCACCCCAAGGGCAGTCAGTGTGCTGCAACCTGACCTGCTAGACAGATCTCAGCTGGTCAGGGAAAGAATGTTATAGATAACGAAAAATAAACATCCTTGAAAAGCAGAACCAATGAATCTCGACTTCTCTGGTTGCAGGGCTGGAAGAAAAAAGGCTTTCTACTACCTCGGGGTCATCTCAACCTCAGAACCCTGACAACAGCCCAGCTCACAAATAAAAATATATAGCTTTTAAATTAAATATACAGGCAAAATACATTAGTAAGAAAATATTTACAGCTCACAGGTAAAAATAAAACTCCTTCCCTTTTCCCTTGCTGTTATTTTATTTGCTTTAAAGTGGAGACAGAACTAGAGTTGCCTAACCATTTTTGAGGAGCTGAGCACTATTTTAGCATGTCCTGATGGCTGCATTGTCATTGCGATTGCACAAAGGTTTAAGAGCAGGAGTGAGGCCCCCTACTTACCACCTGGATGACATTGTTTACACAGTTAAGATAAACAACAGGTTATCTAAGACTGCATAGCCCTCATAGACTCATAGATTAAGGAAGGAATAGTGTCATGGTATTTTTACTTTGTAAAAAGAAAAAAAAAAGAGCTCTGATCCATCATTTGTTTGGGGGAAATTTTATAGTAATTTTGGCCTTGTTAAATCAAATTGTGAATCATCTTCTGGGCTTGAAGTTAAAAATAAAAAAGGCAGGTGTGACTCCAAACTCAGCAGGAATTGGCTACCAATACAGTCAGAAGGAGCTCAGAGCCAAGACATCTGCTTTCACATCAGTAAAATCCTGTCTAAGAGGGAGGCATGAGGCTTATAAGTGCTGAAGTAATTGGTAGCTGAAGGCAATGAATTTCTTACTCTTCCAGAAACGACACGCTCGTGTGAGAGGCAGAGCCTCTGGATCCAGGCACCTGTTGAGTTCTGAACTCCACACAAATTTACAGAAGCAATGTGGTTTTCAGTTCTGTAGTTTTAATTATTCTTTCCTACTGGCAGCAGCACAATGTATATTCCTGAACCCAGTATTGTTCCAGGTGAAGAAACAAACCAGTATGATAAAATGCCTGTGATATTAATATAAGGATTCATAAATAACACATTTTCATATTTCAGGTTTCATAAATTGACCCTGAATTCACAAAACATCCTACTTTTTGAAATGTGATTCTGGAAAAATCTAGTTCAGTTAATCCTTCCCACCCCATCACCTCCCCATCCCCATTTCTACAATGGCTAGGACTTATCTGTGTCTGTTTTGTTAGAGCTCTGATTTTAGCTGGGTTCTGACAGTCCTTCCTCTTAGCAGCCCACCTCTGAGGAGGTTACTCATGGTCTCCTCCAGTTTCTTGGGCATGGTCACAGAGCTTAGTCTGCTCACCTGATACTGTTCAGTGTTCACTGCCTACAGCCAGTCAATAATTTGACTTTTACGTAGAAGTGAAGAAGGTTAAAACAAACAAGATAATTGTATTTTCAGTAGGCTAAAGAGTTGCTTAAAGAAACTAGGTCTCATATTTTAGTTACCAGGGACAACAATTTTAAGTCTTTGAGGTCATTTCAGTCTCTTGTGTTTTTAAAATAGGATACATTGGGTACAATACAATGTATTACATGTTAACTTCTAACATAAGCCCTTGAAAACATCTTTCTTAGTGCAAACCTGATACATGGACTGTTAACTTTGACAAAATATGCAAGTGTATTTGGTATGCTTTACAAAATTATGTCT
This sequence comes from Passer domesticus, assembly GCF_036417665.1. Taxonomy (NCBI): domain Eukaryota; kingdom Metazoa; phylum Chordata; class Aves; order Passeriformes; family Passeridae; genus Passer; species Passer domesticus. Next base: position 28,735,796 of record NC_087476.1, on the reverse strand, counting down.
GGTCTCTCATTTATTGCATGATGTACTTTTGACCTGCTAAGACCTGATGGCTGCCCAAGGGAGGTGATGTTGGATTCACCGACAAGTTGAAAAGAGCTATATTTTTTCAACAAATTAGTGATTCAGATAATTATTTAGCAAGATTTACTTATTTGCAGCATCTGAGGGCTGATCTTACATACTTTTTTGTTGTTATTTTGGTTCTAAATGTCTCATTTTCTTTTGATTCCTTGCCTTGCCTTGCCTCTTATATTTGTTCAAATCAGTGAATACAAATCCTCACAATTAAAGTCTATTTTAAAACATTCATCATTTTTTTCAAAATATGTGTAGTGCTAGATTAAATTGTTTTTTTACCAAGATATGATTATAATTATAATCAGTGATAAACAATAACAAATGTGAACTACAGGGCTGAAAAAGGTCCATCAGTGTATTTTTTACCAGAAATTTTAACACACAAAGCTTTTGCCTTTATATTTCATCTGAGATTTTGGATTGTTACAATTAGGAAATGCATATTAATTCAGCAGTACAGTTTACCTGTTCTGCCTGTTGCAGTCCTATTCATATACACACAACTCGTGCTACCTTACTCTATTCTGGAGAACATAGTGAATATTAATAAATTTTAGTGAATAACTTAAATTCTGTTAGAATTATTTGTTGTTCTGGGATTTTGAAACATTTGTTTGGCAAATATCCATGTTTTTTCTGTTACAGATGAACAAACTGCATTCATGGTTCAGTGTGATCCATTCATTGGTTCATGGAGCCCAAAGTCCTTCAGGAAGTGTGACAAATCCACATAATTTCCCTGAATGCTAGGTTGTGCATGTTTTGTATCTGATTAAATTGAAAGATGTGTTAAAGAAATGTAGAAAAATCCTCATGTATAAAAATCCTCAGACAGCTCCCAATAGCTATATATCTCAGAAATCTCTGGAGCATTTTGTTATTCAAAGCAAAATTGGCAGTAATTTACACTCAATAAATTGGTTCCAGATCTGCCTCTTTCAGATGATATCACAAGGACATGATTTTATGTGAGATTCCCTTACCTTTTGTCAAAGTGTGTTCTTTTAAAGAAATTTGCCATGGCAAATGCAGATGATAAAGAGACTCCCTTGCCTTGCAGAGCATGAAAGAATGTAATGGATCAATAGTTCATGTACAAGCTATGTTATGATCAAATAAAATCATCATTTTTTCCCCAAGTTTTTGGAAAAGAAGGTTCTGAATTCATGGAAAAATCATTACATATATCATTCATAATGCATTGATAAAGCATCCATTTGCTACAAACCACATAGTCTTTGCAGAGAGGTACAGTAAGTTTTGATTTGTACCCAAAGAAAAGTGAAAATTAAGCCTTTTAGCAGTCAGGCCTTGACTTGGAAGAAGTAATCTTTTCTATAGTTTTTACTTCATTGCTATTTAACAGCTTTACCAAATAATAGTTTATTACAAAACTGACTAATTTGGTTCAGGATTTTTTTTAAGGCAGCTGTGAAGAAATACAGCTTATCTGTCTGCAAGTTGTAAACGCATAGAAAAAAATATTTTAAAAAATAACAACAGAAATTATAAATAAAAATGAAAGTGGGAAATTAAAAAAATGAAAATTTAGACTGAAAGAGAAATACTTTTCTCATGGTAACATCACTTAGACTTGAAACTTTAAAACAAATATTTGAAACATTGAAACAAAAAAGAAAAAATCACTGTCTAGCACTGGGAAAAGGATCGCTTAAATAATGTAATATTTCTTTTATATTTTGAACTTACTAGCTTTGTGATTATGAATGGTTGTAATTTTAGGAGAAAGGAAGGAAAATGTGCTTTGTTCAGATGATAGTGGTACTTTGTTGGTTGCCTGCATGTGTCTGGGAGAATAATGCTGTTGTGAAGTTGCTCATATCTCTATACATTCTATTATTTGAAGGAAAAAATACTTTCAGTGGAAATGCATTAAATAGGTCCATAGACACCCATTTCTTGACTCCAGTTTAAGTTGCAGTTGCAGGATGAGGTCAACAACATCTTGTACCTCTGGTACAAGCATACTTTGTGACTTGAAATCAATGAAGTATTGGAAGCAGCAAGCATCTCTCCTGTTCTTATCTCTTTCTATAAAGGAAAGCATAAGATGGCTGATAAAGGTAGTGTTTTTATTATTTCTGTTGGCTTTGTGCCAGTTGAGGAAATTCTGGTTTTCCTATTGCAGTGTAAGTTTAACTGACTGTAATACCTCCACCTTTGACCTTTATTACTTGGTTTGGTTTTTTTTGGTTTTTATTTTTTTTGTTTTGGGGCTTTTTTTTGTTTTGTTTTGTTGTTTTTTTTTTTGTTTGTTTTTTTGGGTTGTTTTTTTTTTTAATTTCAAGAGAGCTTGAGAATATGCAATATTCACCTATACTCCTGTATCTCAGTATTTATGTGCTCTATTTCCTTAATCTAGGGAAAAATAAATGAATTTTGCACTTTGTTCCTAGTTGCTGGCAAAGATATATTTGTAGAAGCTTTTTCTCCTTTCCTATCACAACATGTTGATAAGTGTTATTGCTAGAGTATAATATTCTTGCCCCTTTTTCACTTGAAAAATATTTATTTGCATTTATTTGTCTTTCTGTTCTTATTACAGTGCTACAGCTAGACCTTTAATTGTTGACATGCTGCTTTATGGAGCCGCTCAGAAGTACATAAATTCTGTTAGACAGATGATTGTGTAAGACCTCTTCATCTGAAACAAAACTGATCCTGCTGCTTTTTTATTATTCTTTCTTTACATAGGCTATCTACAGATGTCTGAAGATATCAGGTATCAGGAGTAACAGTCCAAATGTAAGGCATTCTCCATTCCATGTTTGTGCAAAATATAAGAATAATGCCTATTTACCTGGTACTAATTTAATTTTAATTTGAGATATTTTGTGAAAATTATAAATTAACTTTTCCCTGGTCAAAAAGGCATTTATATGCAAGTGTTTATTGTTTTTATTGCTTTAAATAAATAAATAAATAACATGAAAACCCAAGTTCTAAATCAAAACATTAAAAGAGTAGTGAAGCATTTGTTCTCTGAAAGAAATCCTAGTAGATTCGTGTCCTTGTTGTTCTGAAGTGCCAAATATTTTATATAGACTTATAAGAAAATAAAACCAAATACTAGAATTTTTGAATACTGGAAAAGAAACAGCTTAAAAATAGCACATATGGTCAGTTGATGAAACTTTTGGTTCACCATGCCTGATTATTCTGTTATACAACTAATTTTACAAATTCTTCTGCATGCAGTGAAAAGAACTACTGTTTCCTAATTTTGCATGTTGATATTATTATTTCCCTATATAAAAAGTCCAGGCTTTCTTTAAACAATGTAGTGGGTTGGCAAGGCTCTGGTAGTGGGAAGATACAGGAGTGGCTCCTGTGAGAACTTGCTAGACGTTTTCTGCATGTCAGATAGATCCAATGCCAGCCAGATCCAATATGAACCCATCCCTGTTCAAGGCCAAGCCCATCACCAAAGGTTGTAGCACTTCTGGGGTAATGTATTTAAGACAGGGAAAAAAGTTATTGCATAGGAGCAATTGCAGCCAGAGAGAAGAATGAGAACATATGGGAGGAACAGCTCTGCAGACTCTAAAGTCAGTGCAGAATGAGGAGCAGGAACTACTCCAGGTTCCAGAGCTGAGATTCCCCTGCATCCCATGGTGCAGCCCATGGTGAGGCAGTTGTGCCCCTGCAGCCCATGGAGGGCCATGGGGATGCAGAGATCCACCTGTGGCCTGTGGAGGATCCCCATGCCTGAGCAGATGGATGCCTGACAGAGGCTGTGACCCCATGGAAAACCCTGGTGGAGCAGGCTTCTGGCAGGACCTGTGGAAAGAGGAGCACATACTGGAGAAAGTTTGCTGGGCAGGATTTGCTGCAGTGGACCTATGCTTGAGCAGGTTGTGCCGGAAGGACTGCACTCAGTGGAAGGGACACAGACTGGAGCAGTTTGTGAATAACTGCAGCCCAGAGAAAGGACTCATATTGAAGAAGTTCGTAGACTGTCTTCCATAGAAGAAACATCACACTGCAGGAAGTGAAGAGTGTGAGGAATTCTTCCTCAGAGGAGAAAGGAGAGATAAAGACAATGTGCAATGAACTGACCTCAATCCTGATTCCCTGAGAAGTCAGGCGTAAAGTTGAGCTTGCGAAGAAGGGACGGGTGGGGAGGATGTGTTTTAAGATTTGGTTTTATTCCTCATTACCTTGCTCTGATATGATTGGTAATAAATTAGTTTCCCCAAGTCAAATCTGGTTTTGCCCATGACAGTAACAGCTGAGTGATCTCTTCTTATGCTTGTATCAAACTGTGAGGCTCTTTTAATTTTCTTCTCCCTTGTTCAGTTGAGGAAGGGTAATGATAAGAGTGACTTGGGTGGGCACATGGCATCCAGCCAGGGTCTACCCACCACAGACACTCATTTATGGGATCTTGTGGTTGTGGCCTTGCAGTCAGTAGCAAAGTAGCAGGTTAAATATTGCTGCATTTCCATTAGTAGCAGCTGATTACACCTTCTTATCTCTTGCATCTTGAGGCCTTTTAGGTGATAATGTTAACTTCTTGCTACAAATGTCTCATGAGATGTTGTAGTAGGGAATCATGGGTTTATTTTAAATTCATGCTCATATGCACATTCTCATAATTAGTAGAGAATTCTCATAATTAGTAGAGAATGTGTTTGTCTAAATAGTCTGTCTAACATTCAAGGATTAACAGGCATGTACTGAGGTGGCCTGGCCAGGACTTCCTGTGATGCCATGGAGTGTAGTGAGCATCCTGAGTCATTACCATGGCTCTCAGCTATTTCCTATGTTGGCAGCTATAATAGTTTTTGATACCCTTTTTATATCCCTTAGGAGCTGACCTCAAGTAGATTTTTTTTATTCTGGTAATAGTTTTATTCTCTCTGAGCCCTCTCAACCTTTATACATCATTTTGATTAGCTTTCTTTTCTCTCTGAATCTTTGTGTACCTTTTGTCTTTCTGTGTACCTTTGCCCATCCTGTTCAGGGTGTGAGCTGTCCTTTATTTTCTTCTCAGTTTTCTTCTCCTTAGTACACTGCATGTACCAGCACAGAGATCTTAAATTTCTTATCAAGGTGCCATAAATGCTGGGTTTTGTACATCCCTCTTTTGCAGTTTCAGTATCTAGACTTTCAATATCCTTCGATTCTCCAGTATCATTTCTGTTGCAATTCTGACTGGGGGGACATGACAGCATGAGGACCTGAGATTCATCAAGGCCAAGTGACAGGTCCTGCACTTTGGCTACAACAATGCCATGCAGCACTACAGCTTGGGACAGGAGTGACTGGAAAGAAGCCTGGTGGAAAAGGACCTGAGGGTGCTGGTTGAGAGCTGCTGAACACGAGCCATCATGTGCCCAGTGGCCAGGAAGACCAATGGCATCCTGGACTGTATCAGCAACAGTGTGCTGGGATTGTCCCTCTGTATTTGGCACCGGTGACACCACAAATCCTGTGTCCAGTTCCCGGCCCCTCACTGCAAAAAAGACATTGAGGGGTTGGAGCAAGTCTAAAGAAGGGCAACAGAGCTGGTGAATTGGCTAGAGGGTAAGTCCTGTGAGGAGTGACTGAGGGATCTGGGGTTGTTTATGCAGGATGAAAGGAGGCTTGGGGGGACCTTACTGTTCTCTACAGCTACGTAAAAGGAGGGTGTGTCTGGACAGGGAATTAGTCTTGTTTCCCAAGTAATAAGTGACAGCACATAGCCTCAAGCTGAGCCAGGGAAGGTCCAGGCTGGACGAATCTCTTCAATGAAAGGGTTGTTAAACAATGAAATAGGCTGCTCAGGGAGGTGGTGGAGTCACCATCCCTGGAGGTGTTCAGGAAAAAAACTAATGTGGCATTAAGTGCTGTGTACCAGTTGGCAAGTTGGTGATCAGCCATAGGATGGATGTGATCATCTCAGAGGTCTCTTCAACCTAAATGATTTTGTGATTCTGTGCCATTTCAGGACCAACTTTCAAGTTGCACTGTATAGTTCAGCTGAGGTTTTAAAATTACTGCAGTCAATAAAGCCCACTACTGTCTGAAGCCAAAGTCTTGTTCCTTTCATTAGAGAATGACCAGCAGAAGAAGGTGACCATTTAAGCAGTTTTAGTCCAATATTAGACAAAGCAGGAAAACTATACACAGAAAAATATCCAGGATGATTGCTGATTTTTTTAAAAGAAACAGGATTTGTAGGTTCATTGGTTCCTTGAAAAGAATTTTGATGATTGGCAGTCTAGGTGAAATGGACACAAAAAGGACCCTTTTCTCTGACCCATTGATTTTTTCATGTTTTTACATGTCATGGAAATCAGGAGATTTATGAAAAGGACCTCGCTTTTGTTAACCTTTTGTTACAGATATCCATTTATCATAGCATCCAGAAGATTTTACTAAGTTGTTGAAAAATATATGATCCATTCTAAAAAGAGCTGAAACTGAAAAATAATTTCTGAAGTGAGTTGAACTAGTGTAATGTGTGAATATGTATAATATGATCTCTTGTGACATACACCTTTGACCAAACAGTATTAGTAATGGTATGCAGGATAATATGGCATTAGTAGTAATAATCGGAAAATCACCTCTTCATTGGAAGATGAAAACAAACAAAAAACCTAAATACCTGTCTACACAGTGTTGTCTAATTTTTCTTCAATCAGGTCTTTAATGAATTTAAGATGTGAGTGTAGTCACAGCAGTTCCAACCCCCACAGTGAAAGAGAGCATATGTAAAGAATACAATTTAACAGTCCTTTAATGCTATTTTGAACAAGCTGCAAATGCAATTGTAGAACTATTCTATTTTTCAAATGACCTGGTAGGAACTGCGGTTTGTATAACTCATTTTGTGATGGTATTATGTTTGTGTTGTCCTCTTTTATCATTAATCTGCAGAGTTATAATTAGAAGTTTGGCTTGATTAAGAAAAAACATAATGTTAAACATTAACTCAAATAAAAACCAAGCCCTTGAGGTTTTCTTTTTAAAAAAAAATCTTAATAATTCTTTATTATTTTAAAAGGTAGACAAATGGCATAAAAATGTATTTAAAAAACATTTCATATAAACAATAGAGTTATACATAGATGTTTATATCTAATCTTTCATAATTCTGCCAACTTATTTTAATGTGTATAGTGATATGTCATAGAGAGATTAATTAGCAATTGCTACTTGACTGAGAAACACTTCGCATATTTTTCGTACCATAGAAACCACCTATTAAAAACTACCTATAAACATTAATAAGGGTTGTAAATGAAAAAAAAAAACCAACATGTATTTTTAGCACATTTCCACCCAGATGCAGTTGGAATTATAATAACAGGGTTGAAAATGTTGTGGAGTTATTGTCATGGATAAGTTCATTGCCATGACTAATAACATCACTGGGAAAAAAAATGCAAGACCTACTCAGATTATGTACATACGCAAAAGAGTAAAATGAGGAGAAAGTTGGAGACAGTAAGTGTTAAATTGTAATGCTAAGGATGAGCAGCATCAGACTTGCCCTGGAGTTGTTGGAAAACATGTTGAAAAAGATGCCTTGCTGTTTCTCATTTACCAAATTGTTTTCTAAAATGTGCATAAATTAAAATATTTCATAGAACTCACTTTTTTATTACTCTTCATTATCGTATAAGAATGGAAAGGAATTATAGTTAACAATTTAAAAATATTGTGCCATTCAGAATGAAAGCTTGCATCTACATGTAAAAAGAAAGATGCTTGTATATTATACTTTCTTTTGGGCGTTTTTTTTCTGTACAGAATACATGTAGGCAAAATATTTAAAGCTTCTTAGCATGCTGCTAATTCCTTTTCAAAATTAACCATATTCCTTAAGCTATATGGCTAAGCCAGATAAATAACCACAAATATGGAGGAAGTTATATGCATATTGCAACCCCTACTATTTACTGAGTAATATTTAGAATTATAAAATTATCTTTAGAATTATAAAATTATCTTTAAAATTGACAATTAATAATGGAAAACAAAAATTATATGCTGGACATCTACTAGAGGTTTTCATTTGTAGTAAAGTGTTTTATTGTGTGACATGGGAAACATAGGGATTGTGATTAATGGGAGAGCAGAATTATGCAGCATCTTTCAAGCAAGGCACAATCTCACACTATCTCTGATGAGGATTAGGTGTTTATTACAGGTCTACTGGGGTCTTTACCAAAGACAAGGAAAGGTCTTGTTCCCCTAAGTCATTCCTGTATTGACTTAGAACTGAACCTTGAAGTGAACTGAACTGTATTGAATTGAACTGAACTGAACTTAGAATTACATATGAAACAGAAAGAGTCTGGAGAGTAGTGGAATGGGTTTAAAACTTTTGAACTCCAAAACATTTTTGAATAAGCACCTCTTACAGTCATTAAGTTTTAATACAAGAACAAAATATTATATAATTCTGTGCTACTTGATTGTGTAGTTTTAACAGCTATGTATATCCACAAGTGTAGAAGTATAGGATACCAATAAGTCAGAGGTATCTTAATATGTTGAATTTTAAGACACTTTTTACTTTCCATATATTTCTTTAAATTTGTTGATTTGGGGAAGGAAATCATATTGCTTTTACTTTAAATCTGAAAAATATGCAGATACTTTGAGCTGATAATTGCTGTGGAATCAATGTGAAAAATCCTTCTTTTCTGTTTACATAGAATGTAAACAAATGAACAAACCAACCCACATTCCCTCTTTTGTTGTCTTCTGTGCTTTCATTATCTGGCCTTTGACGTACTGAAGTAGATTTCCATAGTATTTTATTACTTCAGAGGCAAATTTTACCCTTCATTTCCACCTGCAAACACTGGCCAAACTAAAATTCAAGTGTTATTAAGTCTTTATGGCTCATCTCCTTGCCCCTTCCAGATCAACTTCACAATTTCTCAGAAAATTCCTTCACAACAGGTCTTTGAAGGAGTGTTAGAGGCAGAATTGACTTGTTAATGCTTCCCTCAAGCAGTTGCTAGTGCTATTGCAGTCTTTGAATTTCAGTAGCATTTGCACTGCAGGTCAGACCATGAAAAATTTTTTGTGCTAAACTTAGATATGCATGGACTTCACCTCATCTAATATTACTTTTTTATTTATTTTTTCAGAAATTCTTGCAGACTAGCAAGCTCTTATAACAAAGTAATTTTGGATGTTCTTTTGTATGAAGAATCTTGTTCCTTAACTATTTTTATATTTCCAAGAAACTAAGTACAGAAGCCAGTGGTGACTATATGTTTTATGTTGTCACAGAAGACAAAAAGAAGCCTGGAACACTGTGTGAGGAATCTCTGACAGGATATATTCACATCAGGATTTTAGTTAAGATCCTAAAAGTATTTTTGAGATCAGTCTTGCAATTAGCTTCCAATCTGTGATACTGTTGGTGTCATAGAGGCACGTGTTGGTGTCACAGAGCAGGTGTCCTGTGCAAAATTAAGCTGACTGTGTTAGGTTAGGCTCCTGGCATGCCTATCTCAGGCTCTCTGGCTGCTTAGAAGTATCTGATTCATGAGACCATAGCAGTTTTTAGAGTAATCATCTCTGAAATATGTATTTCATCAATATCAGGTCCACAGCCCCAGCTGTTTAGCTCTACCAACCTACTCCTACTGTGTACCACTGCTTGCTGGTTGTAAAAGCAGTGGACTGTCATTGAACAGTGGCCATTGTAACAACAGAGAAATGTGCAAGTCTGAAGAAGCTGCCAGCCATGTTGCTGTGCAAAAGGAGGAAGCAAATTTTTGGTTAAGTGCAGACATAGCCCCATTACTTGGATTGCCTGAACCATAGGTCTGTGTTTCTCAGTTTTACTATAGTAGTTTAGGGATCATGATCACTGATTATAGTGTAACAGATTGATAAGTGTTTGAATGCTGCTATTAGTAAAAAACATAAGAAAAAAAACTGCACTGAAATAATGTAGATTAGATCTGGATCTTTAATTTGTAAATACAGCCCTTGAAATACTGTGAAAAACATTTCTTAAGCAAAAAAAAAAAAAAAAGAAAATGAATATTTGCAGGTCTGAGAGGCTTTTACTAAATATAATAGGTAAAGTACATGTATTTGTTACAGCCCTTTAGTTATGTACACTTATCAGATGACTGCCACACAAATTAGAAGATCAGAACATCTATGGGGTCATTAAGGTGATGCTTTTCTCAGGGTATAATTCTTTCTACAAAGTGCTGTCCAGGTATTTATATAGTCCAGTTTAAAATGACTTAAAGTCTTCCAGATTTCACACCAGGACATTGCTTTGTAATTGAATGCATATCACTCTGAGATTGCTTTACAAGTGATTGGCACTCTTCAGAATATATTTATAACACAGCTCTGGTAGAACAAACAAGTGTACTCAGATTAGATCCTGAGGAAGCTAATTTTCTTTCCCAGGCACTGCAGTACATCAGTAATTCTCCTCGCTATTGACACAGTGTTGTTATGCTCAGGCATATCTCTTAAAACCTTATAATTCACCTGTAACGTGTGTTTTATACTTTTCTTCCTCCTAACTGCCTCCATGTAAAATCTTTATGTCCAATGTGTGTGTGCTTCGACTCCAGACTCAACTGCATGAGGTATCAACAGAATATCACAACTGGTGAAGATATGGAAAGAGGCATGATTTTGTGTTAAGGAAGACTTTTTTTCTGTCCAACTTATAGTGAAAATGCAGCACCATTTGTGTTGCTGAGATGAACCAAAAAACTATTAGATGTTGTCTTGCCACACAGAAGAATGCAGCAAAATTTTGTTTACATTTGCAAGTTCTTACAAGGAGCAAGGATCAGGAAGAGGCATTTGAAATGTTTGGGCATTAAAATATCTTGAGGAATTTTATAGAGGTGAGTATCAAATAAATGCCTCTCTAGGACGGATGACCACATGTGGTGGTTATGACAATGGGATCCTGCTCCTTGGTTCAGCTTTCATGTTTCAAGTGTTCCATTTTGTATATGGGAACTAATGACATGTTCTTGCTGTGAGCATGAATGAATTCTTCTTAATTATCTAGAAGCAGAAAATATTCTGTCTTTGTCAGAATTTTTTTACATCCTGCTAACATAGCTATTAAACCATACATAGCAAGAGAGTGTGTCAGTTCTGCTGCTCCTGCAGCTTGATGTGTGCTGGACCCAAAGACAGCGGCATGCGGAGCTCAGAATGTCACAGGTGAACAGGCTAATAGTAGTGCTGTAGGAAACCTTAGGAAAAACATTTTTGAATGTTGAGAATTTTGTCAAAATTTCTCATAAAGTGACTGGATAATTAAAATAACAGAATTCCAAAGCAGCTTTACAGTCTTTGCTGGTGCATTGGTTGTAGGTTGACCTTGATGGGTTGCACTGGATTTGTGTGGACATGTTTTCAAAGTGTGGGGACTGCAGAGGTGTCTTGTGTGAGAAGATTCCAAAAGGTTCCCTTCATGTCTGGAAGAGCCAATTTCAGCCAGGTCCTGGATAGATCCTGCTCTGGCCAAGGCTGAGCCAGTCAGGATGATAGTAATGTTGCTTTGATAATATATTTAAGAAGGAAAAGAAAGTTATTGCAAAGATTTAATTGCAGCCAGAAAAAAAAGCAGGATGAGACTATGTGGGAGGAACATCTTGGCAGACAGAAGAGTCGGTGCAGAAGAAGAGGCAGGAGATGCTCCAGGTGCCAGAGCTGAGATTCTCCTGCATCCCACGGTGCAGACCATGGTGAGGCAGCTGTACCCCTGCAGCTCATGGAGTTTCACAGGGGATGCAGAGATCCACCTGCAACCCACAGGGGAGACTCATGCTGGAGCAGATGAATGATTGAGAGGAGGCTGTGACCCCATGGAAAACCCATGCTGGAGTAGGCTCCTGGCAGGGACAGCACACCTATGGACAGGGAAGCCCATGCTGGAGCAGGTTTCTTGGTAGAACTTGTGACTCTGTCATGGACCCATTTGTCGTCAGGCTGTGCATAAAGGACTTCATCCCATGGAAGAGTGACCCACATTACAGCAGTTCTTAGAGAATAGTTGCCTGTGGGATAGACTCATGATTGAGGAGTTTGTGCAGGACTGTCTCCTGTGGGAGGGACCCCACAATGCAGCTGGGGAAGTATTCCTCTCCCAGAACAATATGAGAAATAATATGTGATGAACTGACTGTAACCCCCTTTCCCTCTCTACCTGCACCATTGGGAAGGAGAAGGCAGAGCTGGGAAGGAAAGAAGAATGGGGGGAAAGTGATTTTAAGATTTGCTTTTACTTCTTATTGCTCTGCTCTGATTTTGTTAACAATAAATTCAATTAATATTCATGAACTGAGTCTGTTTTGCCTGTGACAGTATTCGGTATGTGATCTCTCCTGGTCCTTATCTCAACTCATTAATCTTTCATTATATTTTCTTTCCCTGGTCCAGTTGTAAAGGGGAGTGATAGAGAGGCTTTGATGGGTGCCTGGCATAAACCCACTGCACAGCTGCCCAGGAAACCACTCTCACCCTGCCTTCTCAGCTCTACAGGAGAGAGAAAATAACATGGAAAACAGCTCATAGGTTGGGACAAGGCAATTTTCTAAAGTGAAAGTGAAAGATTGAGCATGCACATGGAGAGGAAAAAAATCCCAAACTTATATTCTCTGCTTCCTAACAGCAAGCCATGTTTACCACTTCCTGGGAAGCAGGGCTTCAGCATGTGCAGCAGTTACTCCAGAAGGCCAACATCATAAATAATGAATGCCTCCCCTTTCTCCTCCTTCTCTTAGCTTTTATTTCTAAGCCAATGTCTTATGATATGGACTATTCCTTTAGTCAGTTTGGGTCAGTTCTCTTAATTGTATCCCTTCCCAACATCCTGCCAGTCCCCAGCTCACTGATGAAGGAGAGGAATGTTGGACACTGCTGATGCTGAAGGAGCACTTCTCAGCAGTGGCCAAAACACTGGTGTGTTAACAACACCCTTCTAGCTACCAATGCAAGGCACAGCAGGGTGAGAGCTGCTGTGGAGAAAATGAACTCCTCTTCAGCCAGACCCATCCAACATCTGTCTTGTGCTGCAGAAACCTCTGGTGAGGAGTGTGTGACCAATACCTGAGTGTAAATGCTGAGTGTAAAAGCAAAGCCTGTTGTCAGACAGAGAAGGGCTGGGAAGCCCTTGCTCTCCATTAGGACCTCAGAAATCCTAGAGCAAAATCTAGGTACATTTCAGCTGGGCTTGATTTTGGAGCTGTAGAGGGTATAGGTGTTCTGGTGCTGGCAGTGGGGTGTCTTTGAAGAGATGGCATGGCTCCCCTGTGATGGACGAGGAAGGAACAGAAAAAGTGAGAAACAGCAGAGCAAATGCCAAAGTGAGAGAATAAGGAGAAGGAGGTGAGGGTGAAGGAAAGATGGTTTTGTTTTTGTCTTTGTTTCTTGCTATCCTACCCTTTTGTAATGGGTAAGAAATTAAATTAGTTTTCTCCAAGCTGAGTCTGTTTTGCCTCTGATGGCAATTGGTGAGTGATCTCCCTGTCCTTATTTCAACCCATGAGCTTTCCACCTGACTTCCTCCCCACTCTCCTGCTGAGGAGGGGAGTGATTGGCAGAGAAGATGGTGGAGGTCTGCAGCCATCCAAGGTCAGACCACAGCCCCCCACCCTCTGTAGGTATCCACATGTGATCTTGGCAACTCTTGGCTCGTGTATCCAGGAGTTCAGGTCCAAGAATATACCTGGGTGTGAGTGAGCGTGAAGTGTTTCAGGAAGAATAAATTTGTTTCCTTGGAAACCATACAAGCTAAATGCTGTATGCAGTCAAGGTCACGGAGGAAGTGGAGTCTAGATGGGTGGAAGGGCTAAGGTTTACTGTAACATTATGTGTGTACGTGTTATGGCACTTCAGGATTCTTTTTTAATTCATTTAAACATAAAAACTAAATCTTTGAAGGCAAAGAAATAGAATTTTTTCAGTGAAATGAAATCTCATGCTACCTGCTGTTATAGACTAATTGCTCACAATCAATGAACTCTTATCTTTTTCATTTCAAAATTATTAACACTACTTTGGTTATTAGGGTAATTTGGTGTTATCCTTTTTTCTTTCGAAATTAAAGTGCACCATGTTATGCTCTAAAATTAATAAGAAGTTTAATTATTTTTCCAAGGGAAAACATTCAATTTAAGTTTATATTCAATACTTCTGTGTAATACATCAGTATTATCATAAAAAGGCAATTTTGGTGTGTGAGTAAAATAATTGAAAAGTGTGTGGGGTGTGTATGGTTAAAATGCTCAGCTGACAGTAAATTGGTACAAAAATTCATCAGTATCTCATAGTCTGTATTCTTTCTTTTAATGAACTTTCCCTGTAACTCAGCTTTCCTTTTGCTAAAACATTCCTTCTTCTGTCTTGTCCTTCAAACACTTACTTAGACATCTGATGTCTGAATCTTATTTAGTGTATCATTGGTTCCCTTTTGAATAACAGACAAGGATCCCATACTTAATAGCCTGGCCTCTGCCTACTTTTACTTTTTTACTTTGGCTTGTCACAAGAATCACAGATATCTAGTCATCTATCAGCTTCCTTCAAATTTCTTCTGAATAAACAATTTTAACCTTCATAATTTTTTTGGCTGAGGTTAGCCAACTGCTAAACTAGCCTTTTCATGCAACTTTTTTGAATCATTAGAAATAATACCATTCCTTATCTTCATATGAGTTTGGGATAATCTTGCGGGCTATTTTGAATGTGACTGTTTAATTTTCATAAAATACAAGTCATATGGTTTTGCTGAATAAATATTCAGAATGCTTGATTTGGTTAGAATGCTCAAAATTAAAGCTAATCTTACCTGTATGTTTATTTTTAAAAGATGACAAGACTTAATTTCCAACTTCATTTTTTCATTACTACTACTACTTATTATTTTTTTCTAATTTAATGGTGATTTTCAGATTTTCTAATCTACACTACCCCACAGTGTTTCCTATAGTAAAACGTCTTTATTTGTTCATTTTAGTCTTGGCTGGTTTATGACAGAGAACAACCAATCTGTATGGAAGTCAAACATCATTACACTCAATTCTAATTAGTCTCTTCTTCCATTTTCACAGGAATGTACCTCATTCATTTTCATGGTTTGACTGCATCTCACTTTCCTGTTTTGTCTTTCAGGGTAGAGTCTTTCTGGGTATGAGTTTAAAGGGTTTTTCTTGACCTCTGTGTTACTTCCAGATCAACTTTCTGATGTTTAAATCTGAACTTTCTTCATTTTGGTTATATCCATTTTGCCACTTCTGGATCCTTGTCAACACATTGAACTTCCTATAACAGTAATTGCAACTCCCTCTATTTACCATTTTTTCGACATTTGCATTCTATGAAATCTAAGCCAGTGAAGCACTTAAGAGCCAAGGGGTAAAATATCTCACCACCACTGTGATGCTGTACAAAATCTTATGGTTATGCAGTTTCAATTATGCATTTGGACAGTTCACTGAATTTTTCCTTCAGTACTGCCTGCAGCTATAAATTGTCTCAAAGGAGCTGGAAGGGAATCAGAAAAACTTTATTCCATAGAATTAATGGCCATGTTTGTTCAAAAATCCCTAAGTTGGAAACATCATGAACCTGAAAGTGTCTCTGCCTCCTGTCTGGGCCAGCATCAATATTTCAATATGCATCTCACGATTCTGTTCCTTACCCCTTGAATCATTGCTCTCTGACAACAGTATTGAGGTGAGAGTAATGATGTGAAGAAAACAGGTTATTTAAATTGCCTTGTATATATAAGCTTCAACTTCCTTGTATTGAAATGTCCTTATTTCTATAAATTAAATAATTTTTATCAGAATGGAACAAAACAGGACTGTTTTTCCAATATGATATTTCTTTGACCAGATAAGAATTTTTTTGCAAGTGAAAAAGAAGATGTTTTAGGAAATGATGAAAAAAATTAAGATATAGCTAGATTTGTGTAAAGTATAGGTAAGGTAAATAATTGTACTGACTAGGTCATTAACCATAACGAGTGTGTATAGAAATCTAGAGTTTACATTATCTGCATTCCAGCTGTTTCACAGTGAGGATGAAGGAAAATGAAACTTCATCAGGGAAATTTTGTTTCTTTTTTCCCGTGATAGGTTTAAAGCACATCTGTTACAAAGTTTAAAAGGATATTATGTCAGAATTGCCAGGAGAAAGATCTGATTGTTCTTTTAATTTTACAGTGACTGCAGGTAAAGTTAGATTTTTTAGCCTAGCTGTAAATGTGTTTTGAGAGAGAATTGTGTTCTGTTTCATTTGTTCGGAAGTTCTTCAGAGACTTATTGTTACAAAAGCAACCTAGAATCACAAGTGCAGTGAGAGATAGGCAAGACATCATACTACTCATGACTACTATAAAAAAGATCCATAATCTGAGATCTTGCTGTCCTAAGGCTAGTCTGAAAGATTATCATCAACCACAGGATATACTTGCCTATGTAACAGGAGCTGGAATTAGATATGGAAAATGGAAGTATGGTTGGAATACCAGGGAGGGATATAAAATGATGCTCTGAACATGCTGAAATGGAACTGAAAGATAAAAATTCAGATGGAATTACAAATGGAAATAGGAAGGAAAATAAGTTATGAAGGAGAATATGAAAGGCTCTTAAAGCTACATCAGAAACAAAAGGAGAACCAAAGAACAATTTTGGCACACTGGAAAGGGTGTTTTTTCACCAATGAAGAAAACAGAAGAGTTTCTGAAGTCTTTGCTACCTTCTTTTACCCTCAGTCTCTGGGACATTATTAAGAAAATTCCGTAGAAGCCAGTTCAAGACACATAAAGATCAAGAAGGTAGTCTGAAACAATTAGCATTGGTCAAGTAAGGGCACACTCCTGTACCAATGATTGTGCCCTCTCTGAGAAAATAGCTGGCATTAGGGAGATCAGTGAAAGACGTTTGCTTTAGTAGTATCTAGACTTTGGCAATGTTGTCCATAGCATCATGGCATCCAAGCGGGGGAGAGGTGTGCTAGATGGGCAAATTATAAATATTACAAATTTGCTGTACCATTACGGATAATGGTTTGAAATCTAACTGGCAACTAATTGTGAATGATGTTTCTTGAATAATACTGAAGTTCATGCTACTTAAGATCTTAATCCAATCTGCTTAGGAGACAGAATATTTCATCACGAGGCTGATATGAGACCTCAGAATGGGAGGACTGCTTGATACACTGGATGGCAGGGTTTCCTTTCACAGAAACCTGGACATGCTAGAGACGGAGTCCAACAGAAAGTCAGTAATTCAGGAAGACAAAAAGTCCTGCTATCTGAGATGGAATAAACTCATGGAACACTACAGCCTGCCAGCCAGGAAGATGCACTGTAGAAAAGGATTGCACAGCCCTGGTGGACAAAACACCTGCAGCAATGAAAGCTAACTGCATACTGTGTTAGTAGCAGTGGAGTTGGTGAGTCAATTTTTCCTTTCTCTTTGACACTTTAGGGCATATATATGATACTCTGCCCAGTCTAGTTTCTTCCTATACAAAATAGAGATTGACAAGCTTCAGAAAGTCCAATGTTTGGTTAAGAAGATAATTAGGAAATAGAGCATATGATGCAGGAGGTGAAGAAAACTGAATAGGAGTTTTTCAGGTTAGCGAAGAAAAGATCAAGGAAATCTAATTGCAGTCTACTAAAAGTTAAAGGGGTTTATAAAAAAGACATAACCAGACTTCTGACAACCATTCACAGTGAAAGAATAAGAGGCAACAGACACAAATTGCAGAAAAAGACCTTCCAGCCGGATATGTAAAGAAAAAAAGTCAAAAATCATAGTGAGGGTGATTAAGCATTACAGCAGTTTTCACAGAGAGGCTGTGAGAACTCCATCCTTGGAGATATTCAAAGCTTGACTCGACAGGGCCCTGAACTGCCTGACCTAACTTTGTTCATGATCCTGCTTTAAGAAGCATGTAGACAAAATGACTTAGAGAGATCCCTTGCAACCCAAACCATTTTATGTTTCAGAAGCATTTCAGGATCATTGTCTACCATTATTTGTGGTGTAGTCAAGCTGCTTGGGTTTTTTTCCTGGACTTGAATTCATTCAGCTTCCCATCTGCCCACACTCTGAGATACTACAAATCCTATTTCCTCCCACTTGATCCACTATTGTTGCTTGACTGATGACTTCCGCAGTAGTTCTTTTGATAGCTGGTTCTTGTGGTAGCTGCTAAGCCTGAATTTTGGATCCTTAGATGTCAATTATACCCTTCCACCCCGAGAAATAAGTGGTCTGAATATTATCCTTTGAGTAACTTGTATCTTCCCATAAATTTTCATCCTGTCAGATATTTATATACCTCTGTATAGGCTTCTATACTTACAGATTGAATCATGGTCTGGACTGAGGCTTTGAATCAGGTTACTGCACTGTATCACCCTCACTGCACAACTGGATGAACTGGACAAAAATATGGAATTCTGCTAACTTCTTCTAGCTTGTGCTAACTTGTCCAGCTCTTTGCTTTTCTTCTTGCTTTCTGAAATGCTTCTCTTGCTCACTCCCTCTAGGCCAAGCATCCTAAGGGGATACCTTCCTCTGCCTGAGGTTTTATTCTGTATGTCTTTAGAAAACTTTTTATTTCTGAATAGGAATCCTTGCATCCCCTGCACACTTCAAAATAAGTACTGATACTGATACTTACTTACTGATAAGTAAATAATGATTTTAAGCATTAAGAATAATGCTATGAATTACTACAATTTTATATAACAGTATATACAAATGCCACCTCAGATCATCTTGAAGTTTACAACATCAGTTCAGAATTAAATAGAAGTAGAAAGTATAATCACTCTGTATTTATGTAAATATAAAATAATATAAAATATTTTATTAATTATTCTGTTAATATAAATTAAAGCAGGAACACTAAGATTTAACTATCAGACAGACAATAAATTCCTGCAATTCCTGTATGGAAGAACAACTCCTTGGGTTAATAAAATTAGTGCTTCAGTGACATCAGTCATATTATATATTATTTGCATGTGTGTTTGTGCTAGTTAGTAACTTCTAAATTGATGATGAATTCTAGGTACAACCCTAAACTGAGGTTCACTTTTCACAGAATCATAGAATCATAAAATTGTAAAATAGTTTGGTTTGAAAAGAACTTTTAAAGGCCATCCAGTCAAATGATCTTGAAATTAGCAGACACATCTTCAACTACACCAGGTTGCTCAGGTCTTCATCCAAACCTAACTTTGGATATTCTGCTGATGGGGCACGTACCACCTCTCTGATCAACCTGTTCCAGTGTTGCACCACCCTCGTCACGTTAAAATTCTTCCTTCTGTCTAAACGGAATTTACTCTGTTTTGGTTTAGAGCCATTATTCTTTGTCTTATTGCAACACTCCCTGACAAAAGCCTGTCTCCAGTGAGCCCTGCAGCATATCTGGAGATCATAGAATCATAGAATATCCTGGTTTGGAAGGGATGCACAAGGATCATCCAGTCCAACTCCTGGGCCTGCAAAGGATAGCCCCAAGAATCACGCCATGTGACTAAGCATTGTCCAAATGTTTCTTGAACACAGGCAGATTTGATGCCATGACTGTTTCTCTGGGGACCCTGTTCCAGTGCCCAACCTCTGGGTATGGAATCTTTTATGGACATTTAACCTAAGACGTCCATGACAAAACTTCAGGCCATTCCCTCAACTAGGACCTCTTCTAATTCCCAAAACTGTTCAAAAATCATTGTGAGAGGTCTTGTGATGACATAAGCCAGAGATTTGAGTCTTCTGAGATGAATTCCATTGGGCGCCATAGACTCATAGAGATGCACCCAGGGTAGTAGTTCCTGAAAAAGTTCAGGATTGACTGTGATTTTATCATTCTCACACCATGGTTCCCCAGCTTAGGTCTCTGGGACCCCCATAGCCCATCACTGGTTATGGAGAGTGAAGGGAAGAAAGCATTAAACACCTCTGCCTTGTCTATGTCCCTGTTTGTGAGGTGACCATCCTCGTCAAAGAACAGGTCAATCACCTAGTGCAACCACTCCACTTACAGCCAGGGTCAGCTAGAACAAGATTGTTCTTTTAGTATTCAGTTGTTTTGAATATCTTGAAGGATGAAGACCCCAAAACCTCTCTGGGAAACCTATTCTAGAATTCAGTCAACTTCTAAAAAAAAATAAAATTAAGATTAATTTACTGTATTTCAGTTTGTGCCCAGTGCCCCTTGTTCTGTCACTGGGTACTGTGGAAAAGATACTGGGTGTCTAATCTTCACTTCTTCCTAATCAGGTGTTTATTTGATGAGATTCCCCTTAAATCTTCTCTTCTGAAGGCTGAACAGTTCCAGCTCCTTGAGTATCCAATCATACATCAGGTGTCCCAATCCTTAATCATCTCCATGATCCTTCATTAGATTTGCTTTATTGTGTACGTATCTCTGTTGTACTGGGAGGTCCAGAACTGGACCTGTTACTCCAGATGTGAGTGAGGTGCTGAGCAGAGGTAAAGGATTGCTGGCAATGTTCTTTCTAATGCAGCTGAGGGTACTGTTGACCTTTCTTCCTTCAGAGCACATTACTAGCTCATTAATTTGATTTTACACTGGGATGCTTAGTTAAGAATTTAATTTATTTAAATATGTTGTCTTACTGTTTGGTGATAAAACTCATGAACAACTTCAATTTTTCTTCCAAACTGAAATGAGGGCTCTGAGATGTGTGCAATACTGTTTACAATAAGCTGTATTTTATGTCAGGTTTTTTGTGTGTTTTTAAGCTTTGAAAGGATGTTGGCATCAGGGGAATTATATAACATGTATGATCTTACTGAACCATGCATGGCCCACAGGTTTCACCTTTAATGTTTAATATGATGATCGGGCAACGTTTTTATTATTCTGTGTGGCTTTTTATTGACATGTTCCTGGATAGGTTCCTGCTGTAACTGTGAGGGTGGTCACATTGCTTGTAATGCCATGTCTTTGCTGAATGAAAGCACATTGCAGACACATTTCAGAGGAGATGTTTTGGATTGAACAGAATGATATATATTTCAAACTGATATCTTTGCTCCTGTCACATAACACATCTTTCTTACATTACAACATTTATTTATCCTTCACATATCACTCTTTTTCCATCACTTGGGAATTCCTTACTAACCCATTGAAGACTGAAAACTGAAGTTACTCAGCTACTTGTACTAGGAAAATGCATTAAAAAGACAAACTAATGTGCCATTATCTTTCCTCCCTACATATAACCAACATGGAATGTTTTCTATGTTTCATGAAATCTATATTTATGGATCAGAGATTTCTTTTATTTTGCTTTTTTTTTTTTAAACAGGATACAAAAAAGGAAACTCTGAGCCCAGTGTTGTCAGTATTTTACTGACAGCATGAAATTGTCTTGTTGTCCCAGAGGTTAATAAGAAAAAAATCTCTTATCAAACATCAAAGAAAATGCAAAATTATCACAACAGAAAGCAATATTCTTTCATTCTTTAATAATAAACAGTGCATGTTGCTACAGGAAACAAATGTACCCAACTGAATAGATAAATCCATAAATAAGAGCTGACTTTTTGCTTTAGCCAAGAAACAAATTGAAAAGTATTCCGCATATGGCTGAAGCCAAACTGTGTTAGCAATTGTGAGATTTACTGGAAAACTCATTGCTTTTAAAGGTCCTTTAGCCCTATCCACTAACACATTGTGGAAACTTAAAATAGAAAGCAAACCTCTGGTTGAAGAGTTCTTCATTTTAAGACAAGAGCAACACTAAACACTGACAGACAATATTTTCTGATTAACTTCATAGCTACAAAGAAATCAGAAATTATTAGGATCCAATAAAAGGGTTCACACCCTTTCAGCAGGCCTTAGAGAAAATGTATTGCCTAGATCCAAAATGGTGTTGCTGAGAAACCACTCAGCTGCTACTTAGCTCTGGAATTTCATAGTTTGCAAGCCTCTACTTCTTGGTAGTGAGAAATGAGAGGTTTCTTCTGGATGTATTTCGAAAGAAATGTGTAAGCCCTGATAGTGCTCAAGGATCAAGGGTATAGTTCATATTTTCAGGGAAGGCTTCAATATTATGAATGCTGAGTTCATCATGTGTCTTCATAAATTCATCTGGGTAGAGAGGCAATATGCTGCATGCACTGTGTTCTCAGTGTTTTCTTAGAGACCAGACTGTTTCATATTGCATTTGGAGGGCAGCAAAATGCCTTCCCAGAGCCTGTTCAAATTTGCCAAACTGCTGTTTGGAACTTTCAGTGCTTATCTTTGGGCAGATATCTAAATGCCCATTGTTGGGGAATCCCAAGCAGCTTGGACAAAAGGTAACTCAAAAAGAAACAACTTACTATCTATCATCTGAACCCTAAACTCTTTGCTCTATCTTGAATCATCTGAATTTGCAATGCATATAGGTCTTAATAAGATCTGACATGTTTTTCTACCATGAAAAGTCTAATAGATCTTCTTTTTGATTCAAACATTTTATTTAATTTTAGATTTCTCACTTTGATAAGGCACTATTACTTTAATTTGACTTTAGTTTGCTGGCATTTTTCTTCTCAGTTCCATTTAACGTCAAAGAAAACACTAAACAAGCTATCAGGAATCATTCTGAGCTTTCAATAATAATTGCAAAAAATGTCTTGTAATGCCACAAAAAAGCTAGGACTTACTTCACTTTACTAGTGCTAATACTTTTTTACCTTTAATACAAATAAAGCATCTGAGCTTTTTCATCTAGAATTGTGATATTTAACATTATCACCCAAGAAATAAACAATTGTTTAAAGAAATGGGTGAGAGTGGTTCTCAGTGCTACAGTGCTGAGTCAGTCATGCAGAACTAATTTCCTGGCTGTCTCTGAATGCACATAAAGCTGCTCTGTAGATGCTGCTGACAATGAACTAGTGACTGGAAAAAGGAATCTTAAACACAGTCACATCTCTTGACTGTTAAAATCCTTTACACAAAGCATGCTGATCTAATGTACTGTAGTAAGCAGTACCCTTTTTTTTCCTGCTTGTTAGTAAAAGAAGTTTTAATACCTGAAGCTGTTGCTAAGTAACTAACTGCTTCCAAAATACATCTTTCTTGATAATAAAACTGGTTTGTTTTTCTGCTAATTAATATAGCTACATTGGAATTTCAACACTGCCATTGTGTAATGGGAAAAATAACCTAACAATAGAAGATTGTCATGCATAACTGAGGATGTCTCATTCATGTGGGGGCCATATTACAAGTCACTTAATCAGAAAATCTGTATTTGAATACAACTGCCAGCAGTTTAGAATCAAAATGCAAATAGAAGTAAGATGCCTGTGTGAAAGGGGGCTCCCCCGTTTCTTTAACTACATCATATGGTGCAGATAAAAAGAACTGATGCCAGTCCATAATATATGATATTCAGAACAGGGTCGCAGAGATTTTTTCTTTCTTGAGGAAAATGAGCTTGTTTGAATTGTGTTTCAATGCAATGATGCTCAGAACCAAAAAAATTCAGGAAAAAAAAAAAAAAAAGGTATTCCTGTACATAGATTAACTAAGACTGCAAGGAAACAGAAGATGCCCACAAGTAACAATAGTGCTTCTAGCTTAATGTCGATCCAGTGTTTTTCTTCAAATAAACTTTAATGGCTGCAAGAAGACGAAGGTGGGAGGAAAATGCACTCAGATCCAAGTTTGCAGTATAACAGCCCACACAGGGATGTAAATGAAGATTTGGACACAGGATTTGCTCAGCGAAGCAGAAGGTTTTACTGCCCTCTAGTAAAATGCAGTTACGAAACTGTCTTTTAAAATGTATGCATGCTGAGTAAACCATTTCAGTTATTGTTACTGAAAATGTGATTAGTTGTGGATTGTCATCTCATTGTTTCCATAGTCAAAGAATAAAACATTTATGTTCAATCTAGAATGAATTATTTTTGAATTAAAAAAAAAAATAGCAATAATGAAGCACAAAAGCAAGGTCTCTGTGGCTGCATCTGCATGAACAAATCTCATGCCAAATTATCAGCACTGTTATTAGGAAAAGACTATGTGGTAGCACAGTGCTAAATTTCCTCAGTCCTAACTACAGGGGAACTTACCCTGTCGTTAGGATTGTATCAGCACTGAATTAGCAGCTCAAGAGTGAGCATGATTCCTGTCCTTTAATTTCTGCCAGCAGCAACTCTGAGAATTAAATGGCAGCAGAACTCTTTACCTAGTGCTACAGAGAACTGGAAGGTAAGTTGCAGGGAAGCTGTAGATATTTAAGGGCCTGACACACAGGAAAAAAAAAAAAAGAAATCGTGGTGTTGTTGTCATGCATATAGCAGTTCCATGCAGTGCTGTACTACCGGATTATTCCTAACAAGGATGGCACGAAAGGATGTGTGAGGCTGTCACCGTAAAATCCCTGACACTGATGGTGATTGTTGTAACTGTGACTTGTTACCCAGTGCAGGCTCTGCCTCTCAGAAAGCAGCAGGAGAAGTGCTTGGGAAAGGGCAAGTGCTAACTGCTGTCTCACAAAGTACTTAGTTCATTTTCCCCTGCATCTTACTTTTCTCTCTTTCTCTCTTTCTATTTTCTTTCTTGCTCTTCCCCCCCACCTCCCCCCCCCCCCCCCCCCCAGATGTAAAGTGTAAAACTGGCAGGTTTTTCAGGAGCCACATAGACCTTCTGGGAAAATTATATTTTGAATTTTCATCAGTCACAAAAAGTACAAATCCTACCATTGTGTTTTTATACAGGAATATTCAATCTCCATATATTCTTATTTATATAGTTTCATAAATATTCTAATACCTGGGGAAAATGAGGCTAGAAATGGGGATGTTGTTCTAAAGTAAATATAAATTAAAATAAACATTAAGAAATAGAAAGAGTTTATACTCATTCATAGAAAAAATCCGAGTAAGGTAATATAGCTTACTTCTCCTGCCTCTTGCCTCCCTCTGCCAGGTACAGAGAATTCCAGGGGCAATATCTTGTGCAAGGACCACCACAGAGGAGAGACTAGACTTTCCACCCTGTGATGCTACCTTTGCATACTCTCTCAAGGCCAACACATAACTGGAATCTAGAAACTCAGTCCTATCTTGTACATTGATGGTGGTCTGGGATCAGAGGACTGCAACTGCTTTCCTGACCTTTTCTCTTGAGATCTGCTGAGATGTAGGTGAGAAATCAAGCTCTCAAGTGCTCCAATACTTTCTTCTATGCAGGAAGAGATGCAGAAAAAACACAGTTTCTGCATTTTTTATGAAGGCACTCACGTAATTTTCCAATCCAAATCCATGCATCCCTACTAAAAGAGGTCTGGAAGGGACTGTGGGAGACAAACTAATGCAAGCTTCGTAAAAAGGAGAATAATTTGTACCTCAGTCATTGTTGACAAATGCTGACACTATCTAGCCTGTCCTTGAAAACCTCAAATAGCAGCTACTGCAGGTACTCCAAGGTCTTTTCTGTCTTCATTAGGTAACATCCCTGATGAATCTTTACTTTTAACTGCTCTCCTGTTCACAAGCTACTTGCCTCTTTATCTCATTGACAGAGTCCTACTCCCTTAAAGGCTGTTTTACATTTAACTCTCCTAATGATTTATGCTCTAAAAGAATATAGGGGAAAAATATATTGTTTGAGCTTCCGGGAAATACTAAGCTTACTTTTTAAACATCCTAGTTTAATTTAAGATATATTTTTGCCCTTTCACTGAACTTTTTAAATAAGAGAACATAGTCTATTGGATTTCATTTTAAAATTATTAATTTAGTATGCATATTTACACTGCATTTTGCATGTGGCAGGTATTGCATTATGATAATTTCACCTTCCATTGTACATTAGTAGCATTATTTATTAAATTTTTGTTGGTTTATTGTTCTGGTACTGTGAGTATATTTGGGGGTTTGAGCTATGTGAGGGCTTGGTCGGATTTATTTCTCTTGAGCTTTGTACAATTAGTAGACCATGTTAGTGATGTTTCATGTGTATGTATTACTATTGTATTAGGCACTTAGATAAAAATACCTTCCATGATTTTAGACAGCTCTATAGTCTTATATTTCACCTGAGTTTTGAAAACACCAAATATGCAATGGTGAAAAATAAAGACTTCAGAGAGCCCCCTAGATAGGTAATACACAATAAATAAAAGCCACAGCTGTATTGTCACTTTTCAGATTGGTGTTAATAGCAAAATATTTTCTTCATAGCTCCATTCCAAAATATGGCCCATATGTCTATGTGTAAAGCATACAGTAAAGAAAAAAGTGGCATGCTTTTAGCTGAAAGGATGATAGGTATAAGCATCTTAAGTGAAAATATCTCAATTTGTTTTAATTTAAAGTCAGGACCTGACCTGAATAATGTGCTGATAATTTATACTGATGAGGCTTGGATGTTTTTATTTAGTTGCATTATTTTCAGAAATCACCATCACTTTTGCATGATCTTCCTAACCTAATCTGTATTTCTGTCCCTTTTCCCCAAATTCTGTAAGTAGAATAAATAAACTTGTTTTAAAAAATGGAGGAGAGTTTTAAGAAATTCCAGAAATATTTTAAATTACATTGTGAACACAATGTGGCCCATGTATTTTTTGTCCCTGGAGATCTCGGAGTTTCTAAGTTCTCAACAAATCAAATTGTGTGACAAGGTCATAACTAGATCTGCATGATCTACATTCTATCAATGTGTTAAAATTTTCCTATCATGAATCATATGAAATTACAGCCTTTGGAATTTTTTCAGGAAAATAAAAGTGTAAGGAGCTTGCCTCCTCTTTGATGCATAAACCACAGGTTCCTCCCTGCCCATTCAGCATTTGATTCACAATCTTGGCCTCATAAGCCATCTCCTGAGTGAACATTTGATGAGGAAGGCCTGGAGTGTAAATGAAGAAGTGCATATTCACATCTCTGCAATGCCTGATTTAGACCAGAACAGGGATTTTCAGCCTTTGCTCTGTAGACCCCTGTGGATTTCAGCCAAAAACCCCCAGCAAATAAAAAGCCAACTTCCCATATGCTGCAGAAATCTACAGACATGTGACATTTCTGAAAGGATCCACATCTCCTTTGGGAAATTTATGCAGGTAAACAAACTGAAAATGACTGAAAAACTCTAGACTAGAAATTTGGGTTAGTCACTCTGAATGGTTACTTAGTTCTTATGCTGTTTGGAAGCTCATGTGTTTTGTTGGATGAAATGTTTTGCTTCCTCTGAGGGGTTATGTATTCACTGAATGGGTGAGGCAAAAGATGTCTTTGAAGTCTCTGTAAAATATAGGTATGGAGCTATTTAGACAAAGTTGAACAGCTTGAGCAGATGCTTATCTAGAGCTTAGAGGCTGTTGTATTCTTTTTATTTCTTTTGCTTTTTTTTTTGAATCAATGCTCTAAAATAATAATTAAAAAAAATCTTCTGCAAGACAAGAGAATGATGAAAATTAAATCACTTCCAAGAAAATGGTGAGATTAGGCTTTCTGTATATTTATGAATCCTGAAAAAATGCTTGGATGAAATCAGCATCACCAATTCACTCCTGTTGTTCTCCCTCATACTGCGAGTCTTTCCGAATCAGCAGCAAAAATAGGAATGATTGAATCAGTGAAGCTGTGAACATTACAAGATGCACACTCCAACAAACATAAAATGCGTGAGTGCCTGGTGAGCATTAGGAAATCTGTCACTATGAACAATTGAAGATGACAAGTTTAAATAGACCGAGGAATTCCAGTGTTAACTTACTTTCAAACAAAATATTTTCAAAATTGTCATGATCACTTTTTTTTACCTGAAGATTGTCTGCATGAAAATAAGTGAATTTAAATTCCTTTTACATAAATGAAAAAAATAATTCTGGGAAAACATTAAAAATAAACACAAGAGCATTTGTGCACTGATCAGTTTCCCTTTTTTTGCTAGAAATTTCAAGAACACCTTTCCATACTCTTAGTCTGGATGACTAACCTAATATTACAGCCTCTCATGGGGTACTGACAGTACCTTGGCTAAAAAGTCCTCAGTTTTCTTTTGTTTTCTTGAAAATAAGAGAATGCTCTATGTTTGAAACCTCTACTGTTTTCACAAATAACTTGTGAGAGTCTTATGTAAGACTGATTCTATACTGAAAGGGTTTGAGCCCTGCAGAGACACCCCATCAGGCAGCTTCGAGAGCACCTACTATGCTGGCTTTCACAGCAAAGTGGCAAGCACAGGGAGCAACCATTAAAAGCATTACAAGCAGTTTGCCTCCAGAGTATTTTGTTCTGTGAGTTGTTTTAGCTGGTTAAATTCTACAGAAAGGAAGATGGGAAATGATAATGAGGGCTAAGGAGAATGGGACTGTCTTGAGATACTTAATACCCCTCTCAGTAGGCTGATAGATTATATGAAAGGAGGGACAAAAATTGCATTTTTTGAAAGCAACTCTAAGCTTCAGGGAACCAGGGAAATTGTTTTCTGCTGTATTTGTAGGCATAGTCTCATCTGCAAGATATTTAAATATGAGTACCCCTTTAGCACATAACTTCTGCTAATTTAGCTATCTAAATAGTTTTGTTGATTTTATTCTTTAAACTTTAACCTAAATGGTAAAAACAGAATACCAAGGAAATCTTTGTAGTGTCTGTGGATGTAATAAGGGTAAAGTGTCAGAAAGTAGGTTTCTGTCTTTTGTACAGTTAGTATACTCTAGTATTAACACTTTGTAAATGACCTGTGCACTTTCATATTTCAACTTTCTTACTTATACTGCATGTTAGATGGAAGTGCTAACTTTAAAATTAGTCATCCTAATGTGCAAAGCACTGCAAAAAGATGGATGTTTTGAACATAACAGGCTTTACATTAAACTCCAGCACAGATTAGATGAATTGTGGAATTATGTCTAATACTCTTAAGGGGTTTTAGTGATCAAACACACAGTAGATCCATGCTGACATTAGGTCTAGCACATCTAAAAAACATATAATAGACATCCAGCATCCTACAGACCTGCAGTCCTACTGGTTTATGTTTAAACATTTACAGTGTAAAAATGTTGACTGAAAAAGCCCATTTTTTTATAGTCAACAATAACTCCAGTGGTGTTTCTGGGCAGTCCTGTCCCTGTGTATTTCACATACTGTATGCTGTATGAATCTACTGCAATACTGTGTAGCCCTCTTACACTGTAAGTAGACTGATACTTGCAAATTGTACCTATGTGCTAAAAATATTTTTGTTTTCACCATAGGAGATTGACATGAAGTCTGTTGTGATAATGTATGAAAGTCTATACATTTGTAATCTATTTTTTGGAAGATTTAAATTAATTTCTTTTAAGGACCACTGATTTGCTAGCGTTCACTTACCACTGAGGAATGCTTTCCCCCACCCATAGTATGGATTTAATCTCAGGAATTTTATTCTCCTAGACTATTTCAGAAGATAAGGAGATGTATCTAAAACCATGGCATCTAAGACAGATAAACCTGTGCCTGAAATCTCTTATCTCTGTCCAGGACTAGACTAGTCAGCTGGAGTTAAGTGAGATGAATCTTGTCTACAGTATGGAGGGCAGCTGCAGCAGAGCTTTAGATCCCTCAAGATGGGAAGTTTTCCTCATGCTTGCATAGGAATCTGAGAACTTTGGTTGCTGTCAGAAGTCACTGTGAATAGTTCAGTATGGTTAAGTACAGTGACTAATGAGAAAGCTGGAAAGTTTGAGATGCAAGCAGTTCAATTTTAAGTGATGAACTAGGTGTGTGTTTTCACAGCAAAGAATGAAATTAAATAACCATTTGTACTATAGGCTGCATAAAAAAATAGCACTGTCTGGTATTGCTATCAATGAATATGTGCATTTTAGACATTTCTAAAGTTTTGTGGTTTTTTATTTAATTTTTATTTTCACATTCTACAGCCTTACTATGTAAGGTGAAACTGAAAAAATAGATCTATGTGGCAAAGCTTTGGTAGCTGTGGGTTGTGTGAGCAGCCTTTATGAGGAGACATAAGGAGCTGCCCTTACATCAGAGAGAGACGCAGCTGGCTCCAAGACAGACCCACCACTAAGTAAAGCTGACCCTATCCGAAACAGCAGGAGCACCTTTCTGGTAGCGTATTTGAGAAAGAGAAAAATGTATCCATCAGAAGCTGGAATAGAGGAGCAAGAATATGTAAGAGAAAAAACTCTGTAGGCCCCAAGGTCAGTGCAGAAAGAGGGGGAGGAGGTAGTCCAGGCATAGAACCAGAGATTCTCCTACAGCCAGAAGAGAGACTGTAGTGATGGGCTTTCCTTGCATCCCATGGATATCCACTGTGGAACAAACAGCCACCTGCTACCTGTAGACAGCCCACATCAGCACAGGTGAACAGCCCTTAAAAGCAGTGTGAGCCATGAAGGGCTATGCTTGACCTCCTGATGGGAAGCGCAGCCCATGGAGAGGACACCACACAGGAGGATGTTTGCTGTCAGCCCTGTGACCAAGGACAGCACTCCACAGCAGGACCCACGCCGGACCAGTCAGCCTGGGGGCTGACTAATGTTGGAGAAGTTAATGAAGGACTGTCTTCAGTGGGTAAGCCCTTATGAGGGAGCAAGTGAAGAGTGTGAGGAGGAAGGAACAGCATAATGGAGTGAATTATGCTGCAACAGATCCTTCTCCCCATCCCTCTGCACCACTTGAGATACAGGAGTTAAAAGAGTTGGGGGTGAAGTTGAGCTTGGGAAGAAAGGAAAGGTGGGGAGAATATGTGGTTTTTAAATTTTTTTTTCTTATTTCTTATTATTTTATTCTGCTTGGTAATAAATTAATTTTCCCAAGTCCAGTCTGTTTTCCCCATGACAATTGGTAAGTGGTCTCCCTTATCTCCATCTATGTGTTATTCATTGTCCCTCTGTCCTGTTAAGGAGCAAGAGTGATAGAGTAGCTTGGTGGGTGTCTGGCAACTGGCCAAGGTCAACCCACCACAAAATAATAAAGATTTTTTTTTTTTTTCTGAACCTGAGACTATTTTCTGAACCTGGAAAATAGATGTCAGGAAGGAGACAGAAGAGTAACTTGTGAGGGATGACAACAAATTCTCCAAAATACTGAGGCTTCATCCATGCACTAGGTTATGCAATGTAATTAGATTCATGGTTAATCATGGTTCAGTTACTAATCTGAATCTGTCCTGGTGAAACAAGATTTAAACTTGCATAAAAATGTCTGTTCATGAGATAGGATAGTTTAACTAAGATGAAAAGATAAGAGAGTCCAGTAGAACTTGATGGCACAGATGAATTTCAGACTAATGTAAAAGCAGCCCTTAAATACTGGAAGATATGGAAGTCTTTTTTTTAAATATAAATTTCATAATAAATTGTTTAGTCAAAATTACTGCACTTGTTTCTATTTTTTTTTCATTTTTAAGCTTCTCATATTGTATTCCTTCTGTATTCACCTGCGTGACTCCTGAATCACTCAGTTTATGTGAGCCATGGTAGACATGACTGTAGCATTTGAATATTGAAATTGAAACATCAGAATTAAACTTCCCCTTGCAGAAACACTTGTCAGTTACTGAAGTGATCTGTTTCCCCTGTGAACTGATGCATAAGGGATTTTAAATATGTGCCACTGAAGTGCATTTTAAAGGCTGTTTTTTTAAAAAACCTTTTGTACAACCCTGAAATGTCTTTAACTCTCTCTTAACACTGCTTTGTTGGGCACTTGCCAAAATAAATTTATAATGCAACATGTATTATCTAGTTTACTAGTTGGAATTTTGTCTATGTCTGCATCCTCAGTATTGATAAAACTGAGAATTTTGTTGGAAAAAGGTTAAATTCTAAAGACAATTTCATGGCTTTGATCTTTAAGCACCAATCCCAGTAACATAGAGAAGAGCCACAAAGAGAAATGAGTGTATGCTCCAACAACAACTTCATACTTTGAAACAAAATGAGAAAAAGGATTTTGAGGAAATGAAGTAAAGTAGGTTGATCCCCAGAATATACAATGAATGCAATATCTTACGTTACAGGTCACCTGAGCTTATTTTTGCCTGTGCCAGGAATTGCTCTCTTGCAGACCACACCGATCTGCATCACCCAATAACAGGAAGCATATGATTTCCCTTGGAGACAGGCAGGGGAGCTCTTCACACTGACATAATGGAAGTAGATGCTTTAGGAATACTTCAGAAAAACTGATGAGATGGATTGTATAATTCCTCAGAAAATGTTCAGATCTTTTTTGAGTAGCTTTTCTAATATGCATGTCAGAAAATGGCTATTTCTGATCTCCATAAAAGAAATGTATGAGTTAAATTTGGCAGTTATTACTATTTCTAGACCGAATTTTGATCTTAGTACCATATTGCTCTGGCTGTTTTGTAATTAGGTGCCATTAAAAGAGGATGTCTATCAAAATGTTAACAAGGATGGTGGTCAATCTCTGTCAGATTTATTGAAAGCAAATACATTTACAAGTTCCATCATAAATCTTGGTCAAGTAATGAGATTCTCAACTTATTTTCCATAAAGCGGTTATTGCATTATGCAGGCAAAATGTCATGGTACACAACAGTTCAATTTCATCAGCTCTTCACACGGCAACGAAATAATAAACCAGTACTGCTGAAATTTTGATTTATTTCAATGTCATATATTAGCCTAGAATACATGCATGGAATGTATGGAATATTTTTGCAGAATATATGTTTAAAAACTCCAAGAATTCTCTTATTTCTGTTGGAATTCTAACAATAAAATGCCAAACTCTTATTTAAGAACAAAATTAAGTATGAATATTTTTCATGTTTTGTTTTGGAATGATGAAATCAGTGTTTTAAATTATTACTAGATTTGGCACTAACACTGAAATTGATACATACAAATAATGTTCAGAACAAAATTATGCAGAACTACTTCTTTAGTCTCTTAACTTTTAGTGAGCAGTTCCAAACAAGAACTTGCTTCCTTTGCATATCTCAAATAATTAACTATTAATGCAACTAGGAGCTCAAGGTGAATTTTCAAAGTTCTGGGCTATAGGTTATTATTTACCATATGTCTCAAAAATGTTTAGGTATTTTTCAAAGATCAATTTTTACTTCAAAGCCTGAAGAAGCCATATAATGGTAAATAGTTTTCTTGTGAGCACACTTAATGAAGAGGTAGGAACTTGTGGTTCATCTTTCTGCACTGATCAATGACTGAGCAATCAGTTGATATTTAGGGAATTCATATAACTAGTATGAGCTGTGGTTTCGGATTCCCTCAGTTGGAAAATTATTTGCTACTATTCAATGTATGCACTTCTCACAGAATAAATAAAGAACATAATGTTAGAGCATTCAGCATTCAGTCCTCCAGAATGTTATAACTTATTATTTCTTCCACCTAAAATTATGCAGGAAATTTGGGTTAAATTGACAAGTAATCTGTGGGGAAAATAGTAGGTTGTTGAAATGAATATGCTACAGAAGAAGAAATTCTTCTCCAATACAAGACTATACTTATCTGTGTGGGTCTATTGACATCTCTATTGAATGTTAGGTTTAATCATAAATTTATGTTTAAGCCTCTAACTGATGATCTTGGGTACAAAAACCTACCTTAGTCTAGTCTCGAACAGATGGCTGTACCCCCAAATACAGCAGAATGTGGAATGTCCAAATGCAACACAGTGGTATCTGTTGGCCCCTCCTGCTGTGTATGAAATTCATCCATATACTGAAAGTCATAGCTGCAGAAAATACAGCAATGGTGATTATGCAATTTCTTGGTCTATCATTTCTAACCTTCTACAAACTGTTATTTCTTTATCCTTTACTTGTGATTAGAGCAAGTGGGGACAGAGAAAAAAGGCTCAGTCTTAAAAGGACTTTGAAAAGCAGATTGTGGATCTCTTTCGGGTGGGTCCAAAGTAATGGATGCAAAAACGTGGGTTTTGTGTCTTGAGTCAGGTGCAGATGACCTTCAGATTAGACCCCAGGGATAGCTGTATGCTATATTACTCGATGGATATTGTTCCTGAAAGGTGTTACTGACTGCTTTGTTCTGCTTAGATGAGCAAGACAGTCAGATCAGGATTGATGTTTATGCACTATGCATTCATTTGTGGCATAAATTCAGTTTAATGTTCCCATTGTATATGTCTTTTCTGCTCTTTTTGCATTCTGTAAAAAGACTGCACAGAGACAATATTGTGAAATGGAGGAAGAATAGTAAATCAGTTGATTGATTTTGATATAGTTTCTGTCCAGAAAATTTTTAGACTTGAATTAAGCATCTGAATAGAAGTTGTATTTTTCCTATGTAGTTCTATGTTTGAAATGCTGGAAGTGAGCCACAATTTTCTGGATTCACAGTGAACCACTTCAGATCAATATTACCCTGTCTGAATATATGTTATATCTTGGCTGACTCCACAACACAGTTTGGAAGTTATCCTACAACTAGATTCAAGCACAGATCCCCATTTATCATGTAGGTAAATATATCATTGGAGTTTAAATGATTTTTTTTTTTTCTTTTCCCTACCCAGGAAAGAGGAATTTGATGACTTGCTAAAGGTTTCAGAAAGCTCCAGAGAAATGACTGCTGCACTTCATGATCATTTTGGACACACAGGATTTATGTACTGTGATAAATATGATCTGGCTATCTAGAAACATTGCTGTTTGCAGTTTTAATGGTTAAAGGGCAGAAACAACTACAGGGCTCACAAAGTATATGATGGCATATTCTGAAGCATTTGGTGTTTTTTTTGAGTGTTCCTCTTAAATTTTGCTGTGAAGAGGATTAAAGGAGAAGAAAACATATTTCTTTGGCTAAAATTCTGCTCACTCATAGGGGAAAGGGTCCAGAATGATATCCTTTCCCTACTGAAAGAGTATTGTAACTCTACAGTGAGAAACTTGTGCCCAACATTGTTTCTATGAATAGTAGATTGCAAATTGGTACTGGACAGCCAACACACAACAGTTGGTGGCAACTCTGGATGGTAGGTGTTACAAAACTAAAGAGTAATTGAAGGAAGCTAGCAGTCATAGTTGTTCTTCCAGAATTCCATACTGGGGGAGAAAAACAGGAGCTAGAGTCAGAAGGATCAGTGAAGTAATCAGGAACAAAGTGTGAGAGGAATAAAATAGTGTCCAAGAAAGAGTCACATATGATGCCATGGCATGCAGTTGCCCTCTCTCTGTAGCCCCCCACTGCTGGGGTTTTAGCTGCTCGAGCAGGGAGTCCAGCTTTGATACACTCCAGCTGTGTAACCTTGCCTCAGACTGCTGAGCTGGAGCTGTGAGACCGTCTGTACCGGGATAAGAAAAGTAAAAAATTACAGAGAGCGGCAGGACTGCTGATCCGCGGTAGCTAGGAGAACAAGGACTCAGCAGAGAAAACATCAACATGAAATGCTAACACCTTAAGGAAAATAAATGAAGGTAGCTGGAGGCTGATGTAGTCAGGGACAGTCTGGAACTGCCAGGCTGGGGTTGATCCATCAGTGTTGATGGAGTGAAAGGAAGGAGCACCTCTGCGCCCATGGTGGCTCTTGGGAGCCATGGCCACCAACCCCTCACTCCTCACAGCACCTGCCTGCCTGGTGAAGGCTTTCCAGCAGCTGCACTGGACTGTGAGCACACCTGTGCTTAACCCCACAGTTCACTAAATACCAGTTGTGTTTTGTGTGAACTGGCCAATAAAGAATTGCTTTATACCTGTGAGTTATCCATATTTTGCTTGCAGAGTATTTTTGTGCCAGGCTAATGATGCCCAAACAAACTGACTATAAAAATATTTTGTAGAGGCTAAGAGGTGATTTTATTATTATGCTGGGAAGCCAACATGAATATTTGAGAAAGTAGTAGCTTAATAGGAAAAGAACATCATCTTGGAAGTGATTTACATTTCTAGAATTTAAAAAAAAAAAAAGTCATCTAGCAGAAGGTACACTGTTCCTGGGATGGATGAAGAATCCTTTGCTGCAGCCATACATCTAGAAAAGCTCTGATACTCAGAGCTACCTGACATTAAATCATGTCAAGCAGAAGCAAACAGCAATGGAAAAAAATCATTGATGTTTTTAATTAGGTTGTCTTGAATGCTCATCTGCATTCTAAAAGCAAAGGGCTTATTTCAGTGAAAATCATGGCCAGCTCCTGTAGTAAGGAAACTGGCTGTACTCAAGCTGAATTGGGCCCTAAATTTGTTGCTTGGCAAGAGCAGGGAAATGTTTTGCTCTGGTGTCTGACTCCATTGGCAGTGGTGCTTTTTAATCACACAACCCATTACAATGCACTGTACAAGGAGGAATCTCAAAAACATCTTATTGCTGAGCTAAAGGCTATAAAGTGCAGTCTTTTCTGCTAACCAGATTTGTGCTCTGTTGTGTTTAGTGGTAGTTGTGCCAGTCTGTGATTACTCACAAGCAGTGACTAGAGTCTGTGGCTGAGAGCCCTGTGTGTGAGTGCAAGGAGGGGAGGACCTCAGAGCTCATGCTTTGAAGCAATATTTAGGCTAGCTTAACAATGAGCAATAAAATGAAGACAATAACATGGAAAAGGAAGGCTAAAAATGTTTAATTACTTTACCCTGATCACTCTTCTCCTCTCCAAGTTGGCAAGCTGGAACTCGAACTTGCCAAACATGTTTTATTTTTAAATCTTTTATCCATTGGCAAATCTGCATATTGCATCAGACCTCATAAAGGTGTTTTACAGTTTTGAACAGTTTCCCAGCCTGTACAAACCCATGTGTTCATGCACACCACTTAGAGAACTGCTGCATAGAGGGGCAACCCTGACTGTGGGGTGTGTGGGGTGTCCATCCTCCGCTGAATTTTGTAACTAGGCAAAATCTCTCTGAGTCATGCTTCCCCTTTTTCTCAGTGCAGCGGCAGCAGCCTTAGCACGGCTAGCCCCACGATGAGCTCTGCAGCCCACTGGAGGCAGTACTGTGCACCCATGCATTCCTTTGAGGGAAGGAATCCCTCTGTCCCAGCACCTTCCAAGCCTCCAGCTGAAAAACTCAGGAATTAACCACATATGGAGTGGTTCTTTGTATGCTGGATACTTCCTCTAAACAGCGCTGTAGGATCTTGTTTAATGTATGGTAGAGCGTGTAAGTATCAGCAATGTTGGAATCCTGAGAGTAATGAGTAAATGGAGAAGAGGTTTAATCTCATAAAAAATGGATATCTGTTACTGGAATCCTAGTCCTGGCATCGCACTGCCTGATTTCTTTTCATCTGGGAGATGGGAATCACTGCAGCTGTGTACACTTTCATTTACATTGCTCAATTCCTGTCCTCCTTTCTAGTGCATAAGCAGCCCAACTAGCAAATAACTAATTTTTTTTGTATATCAGCATTCTGGTGAGTGTGACATTTAAATTGGGGTGTTGGTTAGTAAGCACTGTCTGGCATTACCTGATAGCTGGTAGCTCAATAGAGTGTGATCTTGTTCACACTGTCAAGTTACTTTCAGTTAATTTTCCATTATTTTATTAAATGAGAAATAAACAGGGACTGTAGCTGTTTTTCTGGGAATAAGGTATTTGGATCCCTTTTTTTGAGGTGCCACAATGAATGTCACTTAATCACTGAAGAGTTAGAGCTAACTTCTTAGAAGGATTTGTGTGCAGTGGGTCTGTTTCATGCATCTCTGAATGTGCTCATGCACGCAATGTAGCATGGTCCAGAGCTGCCAGCAATGTTTTGTGTTACTGTTGTGACTGAAATGTGCTTTCATTATTACTATGCTCTGGCTGATCTGCAGTGTCACAGGGTGAAAAAAGACCATAACTTAAAAGTAAAAACAATGCACTTAGGAAGGTATATTTATGTAGTTTGTATATTTTTAATTTTCACAAAAGCTAATTATTTATTACCACTGTCTGGCTCAAAATTAATCTTACAAAATTAATTGTTTCCAATTTTAAAAATTTGACAATTACAAGTCAAGATTAAAAAATGGAACTTAATGATAAAAAAACCAACAAAAACTTCATTACCTTTAAAAGATCCATTCCAACTCGAACTATTCCTTGATTCTGTGAATATAGCATCTATCTCTAATTTTGACATTATTTTTATTTTTATCTTAGGTTTTAATACAGTTCCTCTGCATATTCCAACAAATGACCAATGTATATTACAATCATGTCAGTTCTGCATCCAATTTATTTTTCAAATAGTCAGTGTGCTGAATCACAGTTATCTTAAAGACCACATTTCTCTTCATTACCTGTCAACAGACAGTGCTCCATAGCAGCAGCGTGGCCAACAGAGTCCAGGAAGGATGCACTGCTGTGCATTCTATTGCATATTAACAGCTTTGAGTCCATGTCTTCTTAGCTAATAATAACCCATGTGTTTCAGCCAGGTTCTAGGCCTCTTAATTTTTTGTTAATTTTTCTTCAGTGATGAAGAAGTTGAAGTTTCGGATAGTAATATTTATCATTAAAAAATTAAATTGAATACTGGAATGAGTGACCCAGAATGCAGAATAAAACTCTGAGATACATATAAATCGTTATTTTTTGCTCTGTACAAAATAAGATTTTCTAGATATAAAGGAAAGTGGATTGATATATCCAGATTAGCAACATATTTTGCCTTTTAAGAATTTTGAAAGAGATGAATTTTCATGTAAGGAAACACAAAACCTTGTTATAATTTTCAGTGTGTAGCATAGGGAACACTTGTAATGTATCAAAGCTGAGATCTCAATAAATCCTTATTCTAAAATATGTAGGTTAAAAAGGGAAATTTGAAACTACAAATGGTATCTAAGAAGAAATCATTCTTTCCCAAATCTACAGTTCTTCCAGGCTTACATCTTATTGAAACCAAGTAAAGTAAATTTAATATTTTAATAATTGCAAAATAATAAACACACCATTTTCATTTCTCCTTCTACTAATATTTATATATTTTTTTATGTGGTAGTTTAGATACTCCATCATCTGAAGTGGATTACAATGGTTCAGAATTCTGTTTAAGACTTCTTTCCAAGAGATTTCTTTTAAGATTTTCAGCCACTGGCCCAAAATTTGAGTTGGTCTTTTGTAGGGCCTGTGCATACCTGACAGTCTGATACAAATATCTTGGAGACCCTAGGATATTGCAATAACAACAGGCTTTAGAAGCTGTGGTTAAGCAACTGTGTTGGGGTTTTTTAGATAGATTTTTATAACATTTAACTTCAGCCATCAGAAGTACAGGGGAAGGATTCAATTCAATATTGATACCTAAATTAGGTCCTTACCCTGTCATGTGGCATATATACCATCTGTGTGCAGATAGATAATTGAGGAAACCTCAAATGGCACTAAGTGTAGTTTTGGCAATTGAATTTGTCAATGCAGCTGCCAGTATTCTTACTGAAGCCTAGTTAAAAAGAGACTTAAGTGCAATCCAGTGCTTATTTACCTACTGGGTTTGTCCTGCCCCATTTGAGTATCTTCTTTAGGCAGATTTTTTATTAAATCTTTCTGGGAGTCACCGATTTATGGAGAAAAACCTATAAAATTAAGACCTTTCCATACCTTAAAAGTTTAAGATAAAATTAAGGGTTTAAAGCAGAATACCTAGAGTTTGTATAGTTTAAGACAGAAAAGATAAAAAGATAAAATATCACAGGCGCTAAAGTGTTCAGTCTCTTGTCACACATTAAAATAAGAATGATCAAAAATCAAGATAAAGAACTACTTTTATTCTTAGTAATTCATTCCTCATTATACAAAAGTCAACTGTCGACCTTAGCTACACACAGAAAATTATAATTTCTGAGAGCTCTGACATGTTTTGCCATTTCCCACTGCTGCAGCGTATGAGGTTATTGCCCTAGCTCTCTGTCCTAAGCAGGCAGTATATCTGTTTCTTACTGCTTCAGTTAGTAACCTGGTATGTGAGCTCAAACTGTTGCTAATTGCAATTACTATCCTGGTCTGAGAACTGCAATACTATGTAATAGATATGTTGCCTACTCCATGCCCCTGCGGCAGAGTAACAAACAGTTGACTACTCTTCATAAATTGCAGCATAAAGATAACAGGTCAACCCACTGGCAGACATCTCACTTATGGAAAGGGAAAACAAATTAAAAATCTAAGCCATGAAAGTAAAAGCAATGAAGGGCATGCATTTGTTTTTCATCAGAAGGATCACATAAAATAAGTTCATACTGCTGAAGAACAAAGCAGATGGTAATAAATGCCAGATTGTCTTTAGATATGTGGTGAGAAAGGCCATTCCCTACTTCAAAACATTTAAATCTGTAACTCATACAGCTTCTTCATACATCTTAATAACTTTATGAAATAAGGAGTTTATATATCATTAAGACAGAAGGGACACCTCATTGCAGTTACAACTTCCTCGTGAAGGAAAGACCGGCACTGACCTGTGGTGATCACTCTGTGGTGACCAGTGACAGGATCTAAGGGAATGGCCTGAAGTCGTGTCAGGGGAGGTTTAGGTTGGATATTAGGAAAAGGGTCTTCACCCAGAGGGTGGCTGTGCACTGGAACAGGCTCCACAGGGATATAGTCATGACATCACATCTGCCTGAGTTCAAGATGTGTTTGGACAATGTACTCAGGCCCATGGTGTGACTCTTGGGAATGGTGCTGTCCAGAGCCAGGTGTTGGACTTGATCCTTGTGGGTCTATTGCAACTCAGCTTATGCTGTGATTCTGTGATTAATATCTTGGTAAATTC
Organism: Passer domesticus; assembly: GCF_036417665.1. Taxonomy (NCBI): domain Eukaryota; kingdom Metazoa; phylum Chordata; class Aves; order Passeriformes; family Passeridae; genus Passer; species Passer domesticus. Next base: position 28,695,000 of record NC_087476.1, on the reverse strand, counting down.
ACAGGGACTGGGTTTTCTTTTGTCAAAAGATAATGCTTTTAAAATTTTGATTTGCAGAATATTTGAAAACTTGAACTGTTCAATCCCATTCAGACAAAATGAAATTTCATGAAGATTTGAATTTTCTGTGAAAGAGAAAATGTAATTTTAGATTGACTTGTTGAAACCTACACTTAAAATATGATTTACCATATTCTCACCATTGCACTAAAAATCAAGATCTGGTTTCAGTTATTACCATTGTGGAAGTCACATAGTTTTTAAAATAAAATTCTGTGCCCACAGGTCTTCCAGTCTATCCATACCAAAACTAGCAATCTATCTACAATAGCATCCTTTTCAGAAATTATATAACTTAATTAAAGTTGGTCTGTCTTGCAATGTTCTTTGAGTTTTATGCAATAACATTTTATTCATTAAAGCCAAATTGAATAAAGACATAACCTTATGAAAGACAGACATCAGAACACATACATAGGAAGCACAGAAAGATGATGAGGACTTAATAAAAATGAAATCTCTATTCTCTATTTAATTATAAAATATTTCTATATTAAAATAACTACAGTTGAGCAAAAGGACAAAACTACATTACTTACCCTTCTGTTTTAGAAAGGTCTGTTATGCTGGTTATTAATATTGGTTAGTATAATAAACATGCCTGAAAGTAGCACCTCAAATAAATTATCAGACACATGGAAAAGAAAACTGACCTGTTTAAATGTCAAGAAATTGCACATTTAATTAGTGAGCTTGTTATTTCTCACAAGGAAAATTATCAGATGACAGCATTCATATTTTAATTAGGAGAGAATACCTTTGCACTCTTCCTGAGGCAGAGTACAAAATTTGTCATGCGAGCTGATTTTCTTTGTGAACTGTTCTGCTCTGACAGCAGGCCTGGACTCTCAGGGCAAAACTGCACTGAAATAGATGGCTTGCATACCTGAACAGCCTGGAGAGCCTTGGATAATTTCTTTGACATGAAAATGTATTGAAGACTATCTAATGGCCTCTTCTAGTTGAGGACATGTTTTGCTGTCTTAACAGAGTCATAATTTTGCCCACAAACTAATTTGACTTCAGATCTGTATAGTTACCATATATGCCTTTGATCCTCTGTTTTGATCATTTCAGCTAACTAGCCATTCCCAATCAGAAGACTAATTCAGCACCCATTTATAGTCATTTTTGCTCCTTATGGTTTTAGTTGCCTTTGATTCCGGCAGAATGAAATGTCTACACACTTTCCCTCACCTCAGCAGCAACATCTGTTCAGTCTTTTTCTTTAGTCTCTCTGGCTTCTGTTCTCAGCTCGCTTCTGAGCCATGTGTCTGTGTTCTTGTATTCAAGCAGCTAACAAGCATTGTGGCTGTTTCTTGAGCATTCTTTGATGGGCTTTACTTTGAAGACTAACTCCATTTTGTCTTTTCAGCATGAAATTGAATATTCTATTCAATCTTTAATATACCAGGTAGGTTTGAAAATGTTGCTTATAGTCTATGCTGCTCATTGGTCAAGATCTCTCATTAGGAAAAAAAAACCAAAACACATATATATATATGCCACCACACTATGCTGATGACAGTAACCATAGTATCCTAGCAACAGCCTCCTTTCAAGATGAGTTTTTCAAAGGGCTACTGTCCAGAATGCTTCAAATAGGCTTAATTCTCCATGCGGGTTCTCTAACTTCAAAATTTTTTTTTTAATGCAAAATCTTCTTGATAAGGCTGTTATCACCAATAAAATGTTATAAACCTTAGATTTTTTAGGTTTTGTTGTTTGGTTTTTTTTATAGTCTGCATTTTTTATAATAGTGTCATAACAAGGAAAAATGGAAGTTTTTCTCTTATGAGTAAATGGATACAGTAAACTGATGAAGAGTTTTCTACAGAAATTATTTTCATGGGATGTGTGCTTTCTCTGCATTTGTCTTCATAAAATGGATTGATTTTGCTTTTGAAAACTGTGGAAAACTTTTGCTGCTCCTCAGGGAGAGTAGAATGCCCCCACTGTGCGTTCTGTCTTTGCTCCAGGGACCTTCCATTCTGCCCAAGGGCACAGCTTCCAACAGGACATCCATCAGATAAGTCTTGGTGCCTAGTACTTGGGTTCAGACACCATTCCAACATGGGTGGTATACTGGCACCTAATTGGCAGACGACTGAATCAGAAATTAGATCTAACCCTCTGACTCTGAGAGAATCAGGGCATCAGGGTGCAAGAATACCACTGCCAATGAAAAAATGGGGAAGTGGAACAGATAGGTGGAAGACTATCAGGAAAAATACCTGGTTTTGTTATTCCCCAGAGAAAAATTATATTAATGCTATATCAGGATACTTATTTTAATTTTACAATCATTGTATCATGCATATTCTCTTCTACTGTCTGGTTCTGTAAAATGTCCAAAATATGTACCTCTGTCAAGTCTTGAAATAATTGTTCTGGTTATCATGAGATGGGACTTCAATATTTAGTTACCTAGGAGTTTAACATCTTTAGTCAGTACATTTTAGTCTCACAGAATGTCAGAAATATAATCAGTTTAGACTTTGAGCCTTATTTGAATGTTTCATAGATAAAAGGAATAATGATATAAGATATAATAGCAATTCTACAATAAATCTTTGCCTTTTTTTTCTGTGGTGTTAATTTTTTGAGATCAGTTAGAACTTGAAAATTTTTAAGTTGATTAGCACCATTCTTCCTGCAATACTGGTTTTGCCAGCATTATTTGGAAACACGTTATTTGCCTTGTGGAATATGTCAGCAAACGTAGAGATAACTTTAGAGAAGAACAATGAGAGAAAGCCATTATATTTATCATTGAGGAAGTGGGTAGGCAGAGATCTTCCAGTGATGTCCTAATGACTCCCTGTGGCAGATTATAGAAATATAGCTTTTCAACAAAGTAAAAAATAGAAATGACAGGAGTGCTAGTGCAGTGGAATCTTTTAAATACTTTATACTTTTTAACTCATTTTCATACTCTTCATATGGTTTCTAACATTTTCCTCTGATTTTTCCTTCTTTGATCATTAGAGTATGATATTCCTCTGGGAGATCATAACATTATTGCATTCCCTATGCTGTGGAGATATGCTAGGAAAATGAAGAAGAGAGCTGCTCTGGGAAATGTTAAGGAAGAGTTCAAAGTCTTATAATTCTCATGTTCAAAAAGGCCTAGTGTGATTGGTTACTCTGACCACACCATAAAATAATCCTGGAAGCTTTAAGCCTGTTTGTCAGCTGATTTAAAACCCTTATGGGAGGACACTGCAAACACCAGTAATCAGTGGCAACTAACCCTGGGTTAAGAGAATCTGACATATCTTGGTGAGATTTAGCAAGATGTAGGCATGGCTAAAGATAATCTCTTCTGGCTGTTTTGCAGAAAATACACTGTTTATATTCCAGCTACCTCTATTGACTTTAACTCATTAAAGTGCATAAATATCTAAAGGCAGGGTGTCATAAGAACATTTCCAGGCTCTTCTTGGTGGTGTCAAACAATAGAACCAAAGGCGATGTGCAGAAGCTGATGCACAGGGAGTTCAGCCTGAATATGAGGAAGAGCTTCTTTACTGTGGGAGTGATGGAGCACTGAAACAGATTTCCCAGAGAGGTTGTGGGGTTTCCTTCCTCATCTGGACACAATCCTGTGCCATGTACTCTAGGATGACCCTTCTTGAGCAAGGAGGTTGGTCCACATAGTCCATTGAGGTTCCTTCCACCCCGACAGATTCTGTGATTTCCTTCAGGTTTTATTCCTTTGGTTTCAGAGGTTTAAATTTCAACTTTCTCCACACCAGTAAAGAAAGTAGAAAATGTGAGATTATTTAATCTATACAGACATACATGTTTATTCTACACTTGCATAAAGATATCTTACTCGAAGCATTTCATATTTATTTCCGACTGGATGCATAGGATTTTACAGAAATAAAGGACAAAATAACAACCTTAAGCAAAACTACAGAATCTCCCTTAACTATGTTAGGATGAGAATATAAAGAGAATTGAAGGTTTACCAATCTTGCAAAATTTCTGTGAATTTCTTTCTATAGGGCTTAAGGGATAATAGCCCTGTTTCTGTGGCCCACATCTTGCAATCCCTCATCCAGGCATTTTATATGCTGACCTTACACACATAAGGAATAATCAGTGGCTAACTTAAATTATGCACCACTCAGTGTAAATTTTTCAGATTCCCTTTGGTGAAATTCTTCTGTAGCTGGCAACATTAATAAAACAGAGAAGGCATCTGCTGGCATACATGATTGTTAACACCTGCTTTCTCAGGATTTGTCCCTAAATTGTTAACACTTACTTCCTCAGGATTTGTCCCTAAATATCTCCATGACCATGACGCTTGTCTGAAAGGCAGAAAGATAACAGCACTTTATCCACATAGCTGTAGGACCAATGCAAATGTAGCAGGTTTCACCGGCCAAGTCAGAGTTAATTCTAGGTCATATTTAAAAATAAAAAGAAAAAAAAAATTCTTCTTGAGTTCTACTGATGAGGAATGCAAAATCTTTTCAGCAAGATACTTTAGCTGTGAAATGGGTAGTAAATTAAAAGTTTAAAGACCATGGTTTCCTATATACAGCAACCACGCTCACCAGCATGTTTTCTGTGATAAAAGTATCTTGGAATTAAGAAAGAACAATAGTCTCCTGAAGTCATGAGTGATGTGTCACAAATGCCTGGAAAGAAAGGAGTAGATGATAGAACGAGGCAAACAATTAAAATGACTGGAGGTATAAGACTTGTGCTTCTGGTTTATGGTAAAAAAAAAAACTAGTTAGCATTTACATGAAATTCTCAGTAAAAGTAAGTTAAATAAAGTATTATTTCTGCATAAAACCGCTTTCGTTTTGCAGATAGTTACCTTCTTATTCCCTTTCACCCATGTGGGAATAGAGTAAATGGAAACTAAATGAAAAGCAATATAATGAAAAACTAAAAAAGAAAAACCCAACTTGCCACATGTATTAGTCTAGTTTACAGTGTATTGTTTTATAGCCAGCAAATTCTTAAGATTTTTAATGTGAAAAGAGTGACAAATTTAATTTATTACCATGCCACAGCTGTTGTGAGAAGTTAGAAACTACATGGAACTGAGCCACTCATTCTCTGATTTGAAAATCACCAAAAAAGTGTGATTTAGTTACTTGCATAATCTCTACTGCTTTTCTGAGCAGCAAATTCCTCCTGCTTTAGTTGATGTTGAACCAAGCCATTTCTAGTGGTGAGACACTGTAGAGGATGGATCACTGCTAACTCAGACATGCACTTTGTGAACCAGCCAGCTTGTATGTTAGCTGCTTAACAAAGGAAAGAAGGTAGTCTCAGAAAATCTTGTTGAAACTATTCCTAAGCTTCAACTCAGTAGAAAAATGGTGATACTGTCTTTCTACCTATTTAGGTATGTCAGTAAACTTGGATTTTGCTAACGTTCTCCAAGAGGTTGTCCCTGGTGATTTTGATCAAAAATGTTGGCTCAAGCATCAATAATGACTGGTAAGAATAAGCCTGCTATTTTATTGTTGGAAGACAAAGAACATAATTTTCAATGTCTAGGAAGCAAATAAATGCCTCCAAAATAATAATTATCTGAATGTGCACAGTGATATGCTATTACTACTGAGACAATTGTGGAATGGTTCTTCCCACAGCAAACAATAGAAGCATTAAATATGGGAGTATCTTTGTGGTGAGCAAATGGCCCTCAGAAACTAAGCTATGTCTGTGACCAATTTATTTACTTTAAAAGATTGAACACACTGTTGTTCTCATGCTTAATAGAACATGTTTCACAACAGGACTCTACTGGCAACAACTTTTATGTAACATTAGTGTTCTGCAAAAGTAGCCTATTAGGACATAAATGCATTGCTAATAAACAGAAAGGTAGGAAATGTTTTCTATGCACACAGAAAGAACAAAGTTATGCATAAAGAAGAAGATAAATCTACCATGAGTGTTTTCAAACTTAATCAGGTCAACAGTCTTAGTGTGTTTGAGTTTGGGTGCATCAAAATGAAAGAGTGAGTTTAGTGGCTGGAATACAAAATTGAGAATCAATATTCCTAGGTTTTATTTTCTGATACTAACTTGTTGTGTGACTTTGGGCAAATCATTTGAGAGCTTTGTGCCTAAGGTTGTTCATTTTTCAAATGAGATATTTGCATGATTTATGAGGATGTTGTAAGGCTCAAATCCCAGAATATTTGCAAGGAAAGGTACAGTCTGAGAGGTACTAGAAATGTTAGATGTAATGACAATAATACAGTGCCATGGCCAGCTGTAAATGTTTCTTTCTTTTAATGATGGAACCAAATTGTGACTGTTGAATATGTCTTCATGCTTACAAAAGTGAAAAACCATCTCTTGGGTATTTACCAGTATAAAACTGGCTGCATATGATGAAGTATAAAGCAGGAATTCTTTGTAATCTGTAGTGCCCTGTGGGACTGCACATGCTACCTTTTTGCTGTACTGTTTTCAGAACTCCTGGATGAAGGAGCACCCAGCAGGAATACAAAGGAATGGAACTGAAATTAAAACAAAAACAACAAATCTGTGTTGCAAGTCATTATAGCAAAAATCCATCTGCTTTAAATAACAAGAAGAAGAAAAAAGTGCCTACATAGTGCTGATTTATGGTGAAGCTATAAGTTGAGTAAATGAGAGAAGATGGATTATTTTGCTAAGAGGAAATGGCTATGCCCCCATTGGGAACAATCTGACTTTTTTGGTTGGTAGGTTAAAGAGGAAGTGGCTGGAGAAGTTCAGGTGAGCCACTAGATCACTGTGTACTTGGCATGGAAATACAAATATGTCCTGCCAAGAGCATCTTTATAGACAAATCCATTGTTAGGACCTGGTGAGGTATTTGAAAAAGAAGAGTGTGTTCTGCTTTAACTTACCAAGTGACAGATGTCCGGTGAATTACATTTTTTCCTGTGAAAAAGCATTTACAAAGAGTCATTTGAAAAGCCACCAGGTATTCTACCAACTGTCATGATCCAAGCTTGTGTCCAGGCTTGGATCTCTGAGGTGTGAGACAGTAGTCTTATCTAAATATGTAGAATGAGTGAGAAAGGAATTACCACAGGATTACAAATTGGTTGGGGTTGGAAGTACCTTTGGCAGTCATCTAGTCCAACTGCCCAGATTGATCTGGTGGGGCCAGAGTTAGTTGCCCGGAGCCATGTCTTTTGAGTATCTCCAAGGGTGGATACTCCACAGACTCCCTGGGTAATCTGTGCTATTTCTCTGCTACCTTCATGTAGATAAAGTATTCTCTGATGTCCAGACATCAGTTCCTGTATTCTATTTTGTACCTGTTGCCTCTTGTCCTGTCACTGGGCACCGCTGAAAAGAGTCTGGCTCCATCCCCTTTGTGCCAGTCATGTACATTGATAAGATCCCTCTGACCCTTCTCTCCCTAGTCTGAACAGTGCCACATCTCTCAGTCTTTTGTCACAGGTGAGAGGCTCCTATACCTTAGTAATCTTTGTGGCCCCTTGTTTGATTTTGTACTGGAGAGCCTGGACCAGGTCACAGCACTCCAAGAGAGGCCTCGCCAATTAACAGAGGGTAAGAATCACCTCCCCATACCTGCCAATACTTTGCCGGATGCAGACTAGGATAACCTTCTTTGCTGCAAGGGCACAATGCTGGCTCACATTCAAATTGGTGTCTGACAGGATATTTTCCAGAAATTCCAACTGGGTAGCGGGAAATTTCTCAACCCTGGGTGCAGGATTTTGTGCTTTTTCTTGTCAAAATCGATGAGGTTCCCATCAGCTTATTTCTCTGACCTGTTGAGATACCTCTGGATGGCAGCAGAACTCTCTGGCATATCATCCAGTCCTCCCATTTTTGTGTCATCCTCAGAATTGTTGAGGGTACACTCTGCTCCCTCATCCAGATAATTAAGATTTTGAAAAAAAATTGAGCCAGTATTGACCCCAGAGGTACACTGCTATTAACTGGACACCAATGACACTTTCTGTCACTGACCACCATGCTCTGAGCTTGGCCATTCAAGCAGTTAATAACTCACCTCTCTGTGCTTATCCAGTCCATACAGCAACATCTTCTATATAAGGATCTTATGGGAGATTGTGTCAAAGGTCTTTAACTCATCACACGTGTTCCCCATAATTGCATACATTAGTGTACAAGCACACCAGTATGTGGAGTTCTTGGACAGGGAACTACTTCTGGGATAGTCAGAAGGAGATTATTGATAGTCCTCCCAAAACATCCAGGATCCTGGGCCTTGGTGGGCAGAACACCTGTCTAGGTTGCTGCTTTTGTTGACAGTTTCATGTCTCTTTCCCCTGCAGCAGAGTTCACCTGTAACAACGACTCATTATTACTTTCTGGTAGTCTTGCATGATTTAGTTAGGTGAACCAGATTCTTTACTTGCAGGCACATCTGACATCTCTTAGCTTTGAGGAGTGTGAACCCAATTTGTATCTGTAAACCCACAGATGGGACAGGAACCTTTCTTTTGCTACCAGAAGCTGCCAGATTCCATCCTTCTTCTCCGGAAGTTGCATTTACCATGACAGTGAGTGTTCTTCAATCTGTTGAGTCTCAGACAGAATGCTCTCTATCACTCTCTCACCTTCTTTGATGATGACACTTGCCACAGGAATTTCATAAGCTTCATAAGAAAGTAAAAGTCCTGCCAAAGCCCTAAAGATCTAGATGCTGCCAGTTATAGTACTAATTACTGCATTTTTATTTTGCCACTTTCAGTTCCCTACTATAGCACAAAGTGACAGAAATGAGGTAACGTAGGCTGACTTTACAAATTCTCCTGAAGTTCTGAAAAGCAGTCAGCATCTGAATGCAGAGGGACCACCACAGAACGTAGCGGAGATCCTGCACACACCATAGAAATTGCTCTCAGAGCATATTTTGAAAACTTGCTTCTGACACAGGGGAACTTTTGGAATTTCAGGCAGCCAAATTGTTAAGTTTGGAATGTTAACTCTATGGAATGAATACTAAGCAAGGTAGAAAAATTGCATTAAAAAAGACAAGACAGCAGTACAGAAGGAAGATAATTCTGAGTTGTGTAGAAAATTATTTTTAAAAATCCATGTTAAAAGAATAATTTTAAAAGTTGTGGTGAAGGAATAAAAAAAGGGTGACATTCTGATGCAATGATGCAAAAATGAAGCCTACATTACACCATTTGTGTAACATTTTCAAATCATGTTCTTTCCACATGTTACGTCATTTGTGCAACATGTAGGAAGGAATGTGATTTGAAAATGTGTGTCAGAAGCTAAAAGGGCTAGTGCAAGTCCAGTGAGGCCTTAGCCTCCTAGTTTAATAAGAACTTCCTTTTACAGACAACTTTTCCTTCAGAATACATATGCCCTGTTGCCTCTCCTTATTCTTGTCCCTGACTTTTCATTGAATGTGCCACACTATGTTGAAAATACTGTTGATCAATGGCAATTTTAAAGTAAAAATAAAATATAAGATTTCCACGCAAGTCACATACATAATAAGCCAGTAAGTGCTGTAAAATCTTTATGGCTAAGGCTCTTTTCATTAAAATAGTTGAGAATATTTTCTACAAAATGAAGGTCTTTGAAATTGTGTTTAAAGTTTCAGTGATCCTGATAGAAAAATCTCCAGGAGAAACAATTATTTCCTTTCCATGTTCTACAATCATCGTACTAACAGATCCCTAAATGTCAGCTAAAATATTTTCATAAATAATATATACAACCACATATTTGCCTTAGTTATTGCCTTTTAAAATTCTGGTAGTTATTCATCACTTACTGGAGAAAATAATATCTCTTTGAGTAGATGTTTAAAGATGGTAAGCAAGGGTTTTCTCTGGTTTCAGCTAAATGTGTAGTCAAGGTATTCTTTCATATCCATGCTTTTTCACAGTTTCTGTATATGTTACCACAGAATACTTTTAAAGCTTAAGCATGAGAGACATTTTTTCCCTCATTATCATATATTACATTATATTGTTCTTTTGACTTGGAGAAAATAATAGAACAATCTCATACTGTTTTTGCCATTCTCTAATTCTTCTATATTCCTGAAGGTATATAACTCCATTTAAAATATTATATACTACTCATAGAAGTAAAATAAATCCTTTTCAAAATTTAGACCCACTTTCACATATGAATCTTACTTAAAAATAGAACACACTAATTTGTCAAGCTTTCAAAAGAAATGTTGATTAAATATTTTTAACAGTTTTAATAAGCAAAAGCTATTGTTAGATGTAAAATGTGGGTTTTTACACTGGCTATTCATCTTAGCCCAGTAAATGGCTGTACCTCTTTCATATGATGTCTTTTCTTTTTCTTAATTTTATTACATATGCATTTAAAATCTCAAGACTTCTTTTACACTGTGAAATGAAATACAGTGGAAGCCAATAAATATGACTTATAATTGTCACTGGTTAAGATCAAGAATGTGGTCAGCTGTATCAGACAGTTGTTAAGCAATGGAAATACAGCCATACAGTCATGTGATCATACCCATATTTGCAAGGAACATACAGCAAAACTTCTACAGTAAGTAGAGAAAACCTTCCCTGAGGAAACCCTACATTTGTAAGGTTATTTAACCCAAAAATTTAAAAATCACTGTTGAATAATTATTAACAGATTTTAAAAAATACATTTTGTCCTTTTGACGTGTGGAAAATTCATATAAGCTTGCTTATTACGCCTTCACCATCACAGAGAGGCATTTGAATTTTGCTTTAATAAAATGGAGCTGTTTCCTTACCACTTAGAGCTTGCTACAGATGCGTGTGCTTTCCTTAAAAGTCTGTGTGATCAAATCTGCTTTAGTCTGTTTCTCCGGTTCTCCACCTTTTTGTGTGAAAGTTGATGACAGATGAGTAGCTAACAGTGAAAAGCAGTCATAGTACACATTTTGAACAAGCTTGCCATTCCGAGTGAAAAATTCTTGTTACAATGTTAGTGAAGATCCTCGTGTTCACTTACACATGTGACATAAATTTGCTATGCTGGCTGTGTAGCCCAGGGGGGCTATAGCATAAATAAACATAGCCTACAGCTTGCAAGAGTGCACTTTCTGTTAAGGGAAGAACAAAAAATGTTGAGCTCTTGAATGAAAGAGCTTTCCTAGGAACATTCTTCTATCTAAAGCTGTCACTGATAGGTACCTGAAAAAAAGAAGAAACTAGTAAAATATTTCCTGGCCTTATTGCCCGCCGGGGTTAATGGGAAGGACTTCAAAGCAAGTTGCTAAGTGATAGCTGTATGGAAAGGCTTCTGCATTTCAGTAATCACATGGCAACAAAGTGCACCTTGGCACCAGCCGTTCCAGATGATTAAGTTGGACATATCTGACTTCAATAGGTACAAATCTATTGAAGAATGACAGGTACAGTGTGCATAGACTAAATTGCAACATTCTTGTAGTTCCAGACTTCATGAAAAGGGTATTTACAGATAAAATGTACTATTGAAATTATGCCTACAGACACATCCCCCCCCCACCACCACCCTCACCACCCCCCCTGCAGGTATGTTCCATTGAGGTGGCAGGTGCCGCATGGCTGATTTTGATAGAGGCAGATCTAGAGATAGATGTAGAGATAAATGGTAAATGTCTATAGTGACAATTACATTCACCAGGCAGCAAACTCAGGCACTGAACACTTGTCTGTCCATCCTGCTTAATTGTCAGCTTGTTCCCAGCTGTTCTACAGATCATTACAATTAGCTTTCTGACAGACAAGAACTAATGATGTTTCTGCATTTGGTCTTAAAAAAAAAGAAAATAAAATAAAGAGATAAAAGGGGAAAAAATAAAAAGAAAAGCTAGCCTGAGCTATCTGGTTTCATTGTTCCTTCCTTTGATAGTGCTGCTATACTACTCCTGTAACGCTGCAGCACCCAGCATGTGCATTTTATTCTGCTATAAAAACATAGCCCTGGTGGCCTATAACACAATTTTCATGCTGTCTCAAGCAATTTGAAAAAGCATAGGAACAAAAATTACCATAAGCAGAGTGCCCAAGTGACCAAGAGGGCCAATGGCATCCTGGCCTGTATCAGCAATAGTGTGGCCAGCAGGACCAGGGCAGTGATTGTCTCTCTGTGCTTGGCACTGGTGAGCCAGTTCTGGGCCCCTCACTGCCAGAAAGACATTGAGGTGCTGGAACAAGTCCAGAGAAGAGTAATGAAGCTGAGAAAGGGTTCAGAGCACAAGTCTTGTGGGGTGTGGCTGAGGGAACTGAGATTTAGCCTGGAGAAAAGGAGAGTCAGAGGGGCTCTTATTGCTCTCTACAACTACCTGGAGAGATGTTGTTGGCAGCTGGGGGTCTCTTCTTCCTATTAAAAAGTGATAGGAGAAGGAGTGTCCTCAAGTTGCACAATGGGAGGTTTAGATTTGATTTTAGAAAAGATGTCTCCACAGATTTCTCTTGTGAAGCAGTGGAAGAGGCTGCCCAAGGAAGTACCTTGGTCATCACCTAGTGTTGAGTATAAGCCATTTGGCCTGTGGTCCAGGAACCAGTCCTTGAAGCCTTGTATTCAACAGTCTGGAAATTACCGTGATAACTTTATGAGACCATTCATACTGCTTTTACAAAACTTTTTAGAGGAAAATCATGTTGTATTTCTGTGAGAGGGGCAATGAAAATTAACTGTAATTTAATTTTTTCTTCAGAAATTTTTTGGACTGTTCTGAGACATTAAGAAAAGGAGGGTTACTTTTCTCTTCCAGAAAGGAGCAGACTTCTGCATTTCTCCCTTCCTTTAAGGTGTTTTTTCCCCCACCCACTGCCACTTGGACATATAAAAGTAAATCCATCACAGTGTTGTTCTGAAAAGGTTTATTTCCCACTATTCTCACTCTCTGTAAAATTCTAGTAAAAAGCCGTTGACAGATAAATAAAAAATTCTGGCACTGCTTGAACCCCCCTCCATCTTCTTAAAATCATATTGTGGGTTAACTTTGGAAGACAACTAAGCCCTACATGGCTACTTGCTCACTCCCACACAGTGTGATGGGGGAGGGAATCAGAGCAGTAAAAGTGAAGAAAACTCATGAATCAAGATGAAAAAAATTTTAGAAGGAAAACAAAAACTGTGCGCTCAAGCATAACAAAAAAAGAAATTACGTTGAGACTTGTCATTGGCAGTCAGGAGTTCAGCCATTTTTCAGGAAAGCAGGATTTTATTATACATGCACAATCCCTTGCCATCACTCTGAATGTGCCGCTCTTCCTTTTCTTCCTCCACCTTTATAAGCTGAGCATAACCCCCAGCCTCCACTGGTGGTTGTGTTGTGAGAAGGAGAAAAGGCCTTGATGCTTTGAGAGCTCGACTCAACTTGGTTTCCAGCACATATCCAGAATGCAGAACCTTGCAGTCTGATATAGAGAAAATGAGCTCCATCCCAGCCAAAACCAGCACAGATCATGATTTTTTTTTGTTTGTTTGGTGTTTTTGTTTTTTGGGTTTTTTTTGTCTTTAGAGCTGTATCTTCTATTCTTCATGTAGAATTTGTGGTTCAGAAAAAAAATCATGAACTCCATATAATTTTTATAGCTGTAGAAAGACAGCATATTGGATAAGATAAAGGTGGCCAGTAAAGACATTTTATTAGACAATATATATAGAGTTACTGGTGTAGAATTATGGAAAAAAAAAAAGTAGTTAGAGTACATGAAAAATGAAGCATGCTTCTGTATAATTTAGATAAATGCCACGTGGTGCTTACGTTATCTGTGTGAGAATATATTTTAATGCCTAAAGAGGCCACCTGGAACAGAGGCTGGACAGAGTTAAAAAAATTAAGTAGGTATTTATTGAAAGGCCTTCAAAGGATACGCCTTGGGCAGCACAAGAGCCCAGCCAGGGCTCTGCCCAGGATGGGCCCAAGTTGGACACAAGATGCACGACTGGTCACAAGTTTTCACACTTTTATAAGTTTTGGTCCATTTACATATTTGGGTTAATTGTCCAATTACAGCTTCAGGTTATGAAGTCACAACCTCCCAGATTGCCCTCCTCCATTTGCTGTTGTTTGCACTTTTTGGACCTGAAGCTGCAATGGTGTCCTTGGTTCTTAGGCTGGAAAAGGATTGTTTTGTGTAACTAAACTGTGAAGAGAACTTGCTAACACTTTATATGAAGTTCAGAGTTAAGTACAAATGCAGTACAGAAAGTATGAAAGCTAAAACTTAAGGTGTCAGAACATTTTGAATTAAATGAAATTGCACTTTATAGAGAGACAGCAGAAGAAAACAAAATAAGAGAGAGAAGAGCTGTGCTGCAACATTCCAAAAGTCTTTTGAGGGAAAAAAGGCGAAATCACCAAAAGTATCCCAGTTGACCTGGTTATGTACACTGTTCTCTAACTAAAATCTGAGGTCAAAGAGAATATTATAACCTGCATGCCTGAAGGAAAAAGTTGAAGTAGATTTCACCAGAATGAGGCTGTGACACAGAAACACATAACAATGTGAAAATATGCTTAGACCTGGAAGTAAAAATTCTCCCTAAAATGTGCAGAAATTAATGTGGCAAACATTAATTTCTATATATTCCAGAGTTTTTTGTCTCCTTCAGCTGTTATGAAAGGTGTTTTCAATTGCTTATAGTCTTTTCAATCCATTCCAGTCTAGGACTGATGACAGGATAAAATTTATTCTGAAATGGTAAAATGTAAAAATATAGGAAAAGAAAAAAAACACATAAATTGTAAAACCAGGCTAAATTGCAAAAGTTCTACATTAGCTGATAATCCAGGAGTCATCATCTGAAGTGTTTAAATAGGAACAAGCAAAATACTAGAGAAAACATAGAGGTGTTTAAGCACTAACTTTATCCTGCCTGACCCCCAGCTGCCACCCCATAGAGCACTGATCTTCCTGCAGAACTTGATTTACACCCTCTACCCCCTTTGGGAACTAAACACCTGGAATGTTTCAGATGCCTCAGTGCCTGCTAAACACTTGTTGCTAGGTATTTACACAGCTAAGTCTCTGCCTGAGAGACGTAATTTAGAGAGTAGGACTGTATTGCCAGTAAAATAAGCAGATTTAAGTGACTTTCTCACTTTTGATTCATGGATCTGATGTTTCATTTAACCTTTTATTTTTAAAAAAAGTAATCACCCGCTGGTCTATACCCATATAAGTTAAAACTCCATCCCTTACCATATAGAAAATATTACTTGCTTGAAGTATTTTTGTATCTTTGGTATCATATTCTCTATTGTCTTCCACCAATTTAGGCTTTATTGACTTCCATTAATTATGAGAGAGAGAATAATAGTTGTTTATTGATCATTCTCATTCTCAGTAATTTTTGAGGATTTAGTATCTGAAAAGTCTAATTAAGTTGTCTAACTCAAGCGTTCTGTGCCACTAAACACAGTCTAGAATATTTTACTTAGACTTTAGTTGCAAAAGGTAGCATTCATTTTGTCATTCTGGATTAATATTTCTAGTATCGTAGGTCATATTTTCATTATGGTTACTAGCTCTGAGGTTTTTGGGAGAAGACAGCCAATAAATTTTCCAGTTTAATACATCTGAAGAAAAGATCTCTTATCTCCATGATAATTTAAAAAAAACCCTCCCAGTTACATGTCTGTTTATAGTTATGTTGGAACAAGTGGATGTACATTCATTTCACAATCTTTATAGCCAAGTGAACACTGCTGATGTTATAGAAGAAATAATGCAAATACCATGTTTCAATGACAGGCTTGTGTTTTACTTGTCCAGCAGTTTTATAGCCAAAAAAGCTTTCAAAATTAGGCTTAATGATAAGATCTTACAGGAACATTATGGTGTTTTGTTTCCAAAACTGAATTTTTTGTTACTGATCAACTTTCCTCACCCGTGCCTGACAGCTGGTAGGTAACCCCAGTGAGGGTTGTTCTTTGCAAGCCAGCTAGGTGTATATTTTTCAAGCAGTATTTTAAATAAAGAGAATAAAAAAATTGATTGTTTTCACTAAAAATGTAACTGCAGATTGTCCTTGAATGCAAATTGCTCTCAAGAATTAAATTAGCAATTCACAAAATCCAAGAAATATAATTTCTGACCTCATTACAATAACAAAGCTATCTAATTCTTCTACAAGTCTATGTGCCAGAATCTAATTTGGCTGTCTTTAATCTTCAAAGATAAAAAGGTTTAATATTTTAGTAAACAGCTTACAAATTATATCAGACAAAGAATCTGCATGGAATTTTACAATAGTCTGTGTTGATTTCCATGCTTTCTCTCTCAAGATAAATCACTTACAGTGCTTATCACAATGTTTTTTCACTTCAGAAAATTATATTTACCTGCATTTTGCTCTGCCAGTTTTGTAAAATTTTGGAACAAAACATGCAATTTCTTTTGAATAGGATTACCCTTTCAACTCCTTCCTTCCTTCCTTCCTTCCTTCCTTCCTTCCTTCCTTCCTTCCTTCCTTCCTTCCTTCCTTCCTTCCTTCCTTCCTTCCTTCCTTCCTTCCTTCCTTCCTTCCTTCCTTCCTTCCTTCCTTCCTTCCTTCCTTCCTTCCTTCCTTCCTTCCTTCCTTCCTTCCTTCCTTCCTTCCTTCCTTCCTTCCTTCCTTCCTTCCTTCCTTCCTTCCTTCCTTCCTTCCTTCCTTCCTTCCTTCCTTCCTTCCTTCCTTCCTTCCTTCCTTCCTTCCTTCCTTCCTTCCTTCCTTCCTTCCTTCCTTCCTTCCTTCCTTCCTTCCTTCCTTCCCTCTCTTTCTTTTCTAGTTATTATTAAAATAATGAAATAATGTGTTAGGTCAGAAATAACAGATTTTCTGACTATATTAATTGTACACTATATTTTTGTGATCACATTAGATAGACAATCAGGAGATATCTACCTCAAATATAACTTTCTGCCTTTTAAAACTATAATTTCTTGAAATACACCAGAATATTTTTGGAATGTATTTGGAAAACTCTTTTATATAGTGCTTCATATTTCTTTAATGTTTGTCTTTAATAGATATTTTAGAAATAAAATAATGATATCCAGATATCTGCCTGAGTGACTATGTGAACAGTATCACAAAAGGCATTTAAAAGCTCAGGGGCATAGGTACCTACAAGTTACATTGCAAGAACCACTCCTTTAAAATTGTGTACAATTTTTTTGTTTGCTCTGTAATTATTTATTATTTATATTGTGGTAAGATTTGTGTTCTTCAGTTAAGCTTTGAGTTAGACACTCACTGAATAAAATTTATGTCCAGTAAAAAAATTGTTTACAATAAAATATAAAAATACAGCAACAGTGATACAATTAAAGCAGAATGGGGATCACAAGAAAGCAATTATGTATTATTGGTTTGCTTGCTCATAATATCTAAGACATAATGATGCACTTTCAAGAAAACTATTAACTTGGAAAAAGCATTGCAGTTATACACTGACAAGTCCTGGTAGTTTACACAAACATCTCTCTGTCAAGATCTGTTTCTAATACATCTTAAAAAAATGCATCTACAGTGCTGGAAAGCTTCTAATCTTTGAGTAAGTACCAAGAAAGGACAAACCAGATGATCAGCTGAAATACAGCCCAATATTTTAGATAATAGTTTAAAACAACAAATCCAAATATATTGGGATTTGGATTGTGCTAAATTGAGTCAATAGGGCTTTGAAGGAAATAAATTTGGTTAAGCAGACTTGATGAAATTTTAAAAATCACCAGATACTAGCAATAAGTTTAGAAATTCTGTTAATGATAAACAAGGCAATCACATGTGTGTTTTTGTTTCTCTGTTTGCTCATGAAGAGGTTTATTTTGGAGTATTTAATATATTCGTGGTAGGCATTCTTGTTGCTTACCCAATGCAAAGTTCTTTGCAATGATCAGTATCTTCACAAAGATACAAGTAGATGTAGGTGCAAAAGGACCATTTTTTTTTCCGTTAAGAAAGACATAAAACAAACTAGGAATGCTCACTAAAACAAAACAATACAAAGAATGTTGGTATTTTTCTAACAAAGACTAAAAGTATGGAGAACTTCTCAAAGTGGTGGGCTGCCTCTCTACCAAAATGGAATTATTCAAGACATATACTTTAGCTAAACATTAGATTTTCAAGAGAAAAGCTGGAACAATTGGATAACTTATCATACTCATGACCTAATAATAGTTTCTGGGGTATTAAACATCAGAACATGAGGAGCAATGGTATCATCTCTATAATTCAGTATCTTGAAGAAATTGACACATTTTTAAGTTAAGCATTTCAGTACAGTTAAATTAACAGTAGAATTCCTACTAAATGCATCCTTAAAAGTGCTGCCAAACAAATAAATAAATTAATTCCTTCCTTTATTTAAATATTTAAATTTATTTCAATATTTAATACCTTACTGAAATTTACAAAGGAAACACTCAAAGCAGTAGACTATTTTCTTTGACTAATACATTAGCGACTGAATAAGGAGTATATGACCATTTCTGCATCTAATACAAGTATTTTAATTTTAGGTTTTAAAATATTTTTTTTCTGAAGTAGCTGATTTACAGATGAACTTGTCATATGTATTTTTGTTCAGACACAAAGGCCCAAAGTGCAATCCAACACTTACTGAAGCCTATTAGAAACCTTTCATTAGAACAATAGACACTGTATCAAACATAGAAATTAAATAAAGTGACAAATAATAGGGTAGGAGGAAGCAGTGGAGGAGAAAATTCAGAACAGATATACAATGGATTATGCCAGCACAATAGTACAGTACAATTACTAAGGGTGTGGAAGTTTCAATGTTACACAGAAAGGGCAGTTTTTGAACATTGATTGTGAATAAGACATGTATTTTAAACTTCTTTTAATACATCTCTAGAATTAGTTACTAAGGTTGCATAGACTTTTACATAAGAATTACATGTAACATGGCATTACAGGTGTCAGAAAGGTGTCTGAACATGCAATTCCAGCAATTTTGCAATGTATGAGAAATAATTATTAAAAGTAGCTATGAAACAAATCACAACAATTATTGAGTGAATCATAGTTGGTCGATGCAAATATTGAGGATTAAAATATGAGATGTGTCAATATTAACAGCAAGTACATGAATACCTGGCAAACATTCATTCTTTCCATCAGGAAAAACTTAATCCCAATTGCTATAGGAATCATTAAATAGCAAATGTGGAGCTATGAATTTTCTATTACAAATACAGATAGATTTAGCATAATCCCTTTAACTTAATTTGAACAAAAACTCTCTCTTCCACTTTTCATACTCATTTCTCCTCTTTTTTTGCAGTGACTAAGAAATAAAGCAGAAAATAGCTGTGTAAATGGATTCTGTTCATTTCCTGCTTGGAGAGAGAAAAAGAACATTTTACTGTTCATTTTTTTTCTCTTTTTTTTCTTTCATATTATTCTCTAAAACAAGAAGGAGGAAAAGTAGGGCAGTCTTTTGTAAAATGCTTATGCCAAATTAAACAGGCTCTAGGCCACTTTGATGACAATTTCCATTATTGGGCTGAATAAATGGATGAGAACAGAACACCAAAATCTGCTGTCTAATTTTCTGGAAGTCCACCGACCTTCAGTATCTTAGTTCTGTTGCTATTTCCACTTCTTGTAATTAGGATTAGATCTATCAACCTCAGCCAAACACATCCTGCCCCACCTTCTCTACAGTGCCTCCATCCAGCAGCTGGGTTCACAGCGGGAACTGGAAATGTTCAACAGATAAAAATGAAATCACCTTTCTTCAACCTATCCCTGCAAGGACAGAGGATACTGTGAGATCAAGTTGTAGGAAAGTAAGGGGATGAGGCAAACATAAAAAACCACCCCCACCAATTTCTTCAGGAGAAACTCTCCTATTGTGTAGGCATTCTTGGACTGTGCTTTTGCTTCTGCCATTGTGGCACTCCAAGCCTGGATTATTGCACGTAATGAACATGCACATCAGTGGACATATATACACCTATGAATGTGATGCTTGCAATTCTAGACCTACACTGGATGGCAGCAATAAAGTCAACATTTAGTAAGAAAGTAATAGGAAAATACTACAAATGAAGCATGACCAGGTCAACAGAAGAATAAGCCTGATTAGATTATAAAGAGCAAAATTCAAATGCCTGGTGCAGGGGAAATAATAACAACCCCCACTGTCCAACTAGTTACATCCAGCAGAGGTAGCAATTTCTCTAATTCATCCAGACTAACAAGCATCATTCTCTGCAACATATTCCTTTGCACACTGAAGTGCTATTCAAGTGTTGCTCAGTTATAACTTATTTTCCTAGCAGATTAAAATGTTGAGTATTAAAACTGGCACTGGTTCAACCATTAGTGTTCATTAAATTACTCAGGAGATGTGGACTGTGATAGTAAGGCCCATGAGGTAAAATGAAATGTTCTATTTATCAAGTCATACCCTGCTGTGCTATTCATTTGGTAATAAAAACTTTATTTTCTCCACTTGTGTCCTCTCTCATTAATGAGATAAAAAGCATAGTAATTTTATTGGTTTGTACAAATACTTAAACAATCAATCAAAAGCCAAAAACCCTATATAAAGCTTAGCTGAAAAAAAAATAAGAGTTTATTTTTTGAGAAATAGTTATGTTCCTTTTTACAGTTGCATGGGCTTTTTGGACTAATCAGTCATTACATATATCAAAGTGATAAATATCTATTATCTGGCAAAGATCGTTCTAACGATATAATGACAAAAGTTTCAGTTGTGTAGCTCTGATATATTTGTTTTGACCCTTTTCACATTAATTTTGTAGTGAGGAGGCAACAGGGGTGGCTCTGTGAGAAGCTGCTAGAAGCTTTCCCCATATCCAACAGAGCCAATGCCACCCAGCTCCAAGATGGACCTGCTGCTGGCCAAGGCTAAGCCCATCAGCGATGGTAACACAATTTCCAGGATAACATAGTCAAGAAGGGGAAAAAACCCCTGCTGCAACACCAGCAAAAGTCAAAGGAGAGGAGCAACAATATGCAAAAGCAACAACTCTGCAAACCCCAAGGTCAGTGAAGGACGAGGGGGAAAAGGTGCTCCAGGTGTCAGAGCTGAGATTTCCCTGCAGGCAGTAGTGCAGACCATGGTGAGGCAGCTGTGCCCCTGCAGCCCATGGAGGGCCATGGTGGGGCAGAGATCAGCCTGGAGGGCTGCAGGCCAGAGCAGGTGGATATCTAAAGGAGGCTGTGACCCCAGGAGAAGCCCATGCTAGAGAAGGTTTGCTGGCAGGATTTGTGACTCCACTAGGGACTCATGCTGGAGCAGCCTGCTCCTGAAGTACTGCATCCCATGCTGGAGCAATCTGTGAAGAGCTGCAGCCTGTGGGAAGGAGCTGTGTTGTAGGAGTTGTAGAACACTCTCTCCTGTAGGAGGGAACTCATACTGGAGCAGGAGAAAAGTGTGACGAGTTGTCCTCCAGCAAAGGAAGAAGCAGCAGAGGTTTGGGATGAACCCACCACAGACCCTGTTCTCCATCTCCCTGCACTGCTGGGGGACAGAAGGTAGAGAGATTGTGAGTAAAGTTAAACCACATCATTAGTCCTGACTTTGAGGACCTCAGGACTGAGGTCTTTGAGGCTCACTCTGAACTTGTCTTGACCTGTCTGGAGGTTTTTTTTTTACCTTGTTTTGCTGTAGCAGCAACTTTTCTTGTGATCAGGAGTCTAAGTGGTGTTACTTTTGCTTTTCTCTGTGTGATACACCATAGTTTTATACAGATAACAGTAATAAGCAGTTATTCTTTATAAATTAAAAAATTTATGACTGTCACTTGATAATGCAGTGTGAAGAAATATATGCCTCTTGTAAGAGCAGAGGCCCAGAGAAGTGGAAAAATAGGGTGCAGCATAAGGGAGTGCAGGCATGGGACATTAATACATGGTTGATAGGCTTGGTACTGATCATGACCGCAACCTTAAAACCAATTGACCAGTCAGTTAGAGAAGTTCAGATCTGGAACTAGACAAAAACAGTTTGAGGAGTAGCAAGGAGAAAAAATAGGATGTAGTTGCACCCTATCTAGCATACTTGAGTATAATGTGAACTTGCTGACCAGTCAAGAAAGACCAAGGTGTAAAAACAGATTAGCAAACATTAAAATGAACTAGAGCCTGGAAAGGGAAAAAATATCCACAAGCATCATAGTCATCTTTGGTGAAGGGCAAAGGACACTGATGGCTCATTGTTCCCTACCCCAAAAGACAGAAGGCATAAATACTACCACCCCAGAGAGAAGTGGAGAGGAATTTTTAAAATCCCAAACAACAGAAGTGATAAACTCCAGGAAATGTGTGTAAAAAAGTTAAATATGTTGATGTTAATACTTGGAACTTTTCTGTAAAAGATAATTTGATTTTTTAAATTTTGTTGTTTTCTTGTGGTGAGTTGACTTTGGCTGAGTGTCAGGTCCACCACTCTTACTTTCCATTCTCAACAGGGCAGAAGTAAGTAAGAAAAAAATAGGATGCAGTATATTGTGACTTCAGATAAAGAGAGAACATCACAGACTCAGTTTGAGAAAATTGATCTAATTTATTGTCAATTAAAATAAACTTGGATGGTAAGAAAAGTAGTCTAAACTACTCTCTTCTCAGCACACCTTTTCCCTGGCTCAACTTCACTATTTCATTGATGACTCTTCCACTTCCTTCCACCCAAAGCAGTGCAGATGAAAGGGGAACAGAGGTTGTGGACAGTCCACAAGAGGCCATCTCCAATACTGTTAGTTTTCATGCCTTTCCCCCTCTCCAACATGGTCTCTACATGGGCCACATTTCTTTCAGCAGTTACCCACACAGACAATTTCCAGCTCCAGCCACCCACTGCAGGGCACTGCTTAGTCTGGCCACCAAGGTGGTGGTGCCCTGGGGAAAATGTATTGAGAAACATCACAGAGGAAGGAGGAGAGAACAAAAGGAAACTGGGTACACTGAGGGGAGCACAGAAGGAGGGGAGGAGGTGCTCCAGGTGAGGGAGAAGAAACTCCCCTGCAGCCCATGGAGAGCATGGTTAGCAGATATGCACTCTGCAGCTTGTGGGTGACCATACACTGCAGCATGTGTGTATCTGCTGAAAGAACTGTGGCCTGTGCAACCTCACACAGCAGAATGGGAAAAGCATAAACAAAAAAAAAGCATTGGAGAGCTTCATTAATGGATTGACCACAATTCCCCTCCAACTGCACTCCTCATTCTTCCCTGAGTGGTACTTAGGTAATGCTGAAGCAATATTTGTTCTAGAGATTTCATACATTTGTAGGAAATATAGAAAGTACTCTTATAGGCACTAAGGAAGAAAAGCATTTTCTATAATTAGAGATAATTATAGCTATGAATAACTACTCCATCATTTTCTATATAAAGAGCAGTGACAGAAAAATCAGTGAATAACTTGTTGGAAATCACACAACTATTACAGTAAAAAATTAAATCAAGCATTTCAGACATCTGAAATGGCCAGTAGCATAAACAGAACATATTCTGCCAGTTTCAGTGTACCGGTACAGTATCTGTTATAGATGCGTTGCCTCCCTGGGACTATATACTACTACTCACTGGTTAAGGAAAAAAGAAAAAAAAGAAAAAAAAAGAAAAAAAAAGATTATTCATCTTTCAGTAGGAACTAGGTTAATAGCCTGGAGCTTAAGTACTGTTGGTCCAACACTGAATCATGTTATCCAGAATTACCCTATGTTTTCATGTACTGAGCTGCTCTAGGTCCAGGTAGACTCTGAATGATTTTGAGAATGGAAACTTCCCTGTATTTTCAAGCAATCTCAGGCATTTTGTAACACTATGGACAATATAGCTATATATATTTTAAATGTAGCAAGTTGGAATGTCAAGGGATACTGGTTCTATAAATGGCAAATTTAAGCTTCCATTTCTTTGCTTAACATTGCTAATTGTTTTGCCACCTACTTATCTTTTCTACATAATGTGTTTCATCTACTTATAATGTTCTGTCTGGCAGCAAAATGAATAATAATAAGTTAAAACCTCTTCTAAGCTTTACTTACTACTGACAACGTGAGCAATTGCCCAGTGGGATTGGAAGAGGAGTGTGGAGTCACAGAGGATATTCAGAGGGAAGTAGATAAGAATTTAGGTATGCCTGGCCAAGATTAGTTGATGCCTAGGTAGAAACATATTGGAAAGCAAGATATTTCATTGCTTAAATGTAGACTTTTAGGAGCAGTTTCTTCAATGTAAAATTCCCTCTAGCCTTCCATTTTTCATAAGATGTTTCCTGCAGGTCACACTTCATATGCAAAAATCCCTTGCAGATACCCCAGACTTCATCAGTTTATGCATGGGTCCTAGAGACTGAAGCTTATATTTTGGGGCCTGAATTGTATCTCAGCTGCTCTCAGTTTGCATCCAGTTTTTTTCACCTTGACTGTGTGCTGCAGTAACGTATCAGGACTACTCAGAGAGCAGGGATTAGTGTTTGCCCTGAAGTGTTTCTGGAGAGAATCTGAAAGGTAAACTCTACAAAGTAGAGAGAATGATGTTTCTTGCTGGTGGAAGTGTAGGCAGGAGATAAAAGAGAGAATTGTAGTTGTCAGTATTTTGGTATGTGAGACAGCAGGTGATGATGGAGAAAGGCACTCAGGTGAGGGAGGGATGAGGAGAGGTTGCTGAAGCCTTGTCTTAACAGAGAACAACTTTTGGGTTTAAGATTACAGATCTATTTTTCTCTTTGTCAGGAAAACAATAGTTTTCCCCAAATGCTCATTTTTGAGTCTTGGCTCCATCAACCAGTCAAACAGATCTATTTATAAGAATTAAATTATTTCTAAATATATTGTTTTAAAATATCCATCATCACTATCAAATGTCCTTGATTATTGCAAGGCTGGCACTGAAACTCAAAATAAGTATTCATGAGATATATTTGGGAGGCATTTTTTCTATGAAAATGCATTTTAAATCTTCCAAATTAATTTAAGAATGGGGGAGTTGCAAATTTAGCCAGCGACTGAATTAGACTACATTCATATGGATTCCTATTATTAATAGGAATAGTTAGCAAGTAAAGTGGGTCATTTCAGTAAGACCCACTGGTTTACAGATTTCCAGACCTATTCATCAAAATGCCAGTATTTTCTCATTGTCACATAATTTCAGATTAGACATGTCTCTTATAGAAATGGATGGATAGACCATTCCTGCAATAGATGATGAAACAACAAAAATTATAAAAGAAAAAGTCAGTGAATGTGCTTCATGTTTAAGTGTAGAATTGGCAGAAGATACTCAGGAAAAAAACAACACAAGCAGTGAAGGGTTAACACAGTACTGAAGCATAAAATTGGAAGAACAAATATCGGGAACGATATGTAGCACATGGCTTGCTGAAGGATACTTAAAATGTGTATCATCATCTTATATCAAACCATCATGAGCATGAAACCTCAAAAGGCAAAAATGACATACTGGCTGAAAAGCCAACAGAGATTTTTCAGCGTCAAGAATGAGAAATAAAAGTGTTTGACTTTTATGAGCAACCAGACAACAAACTTTGCAAAAGAACTAATGACTTCTTAAGTTTCCTGGCTAATTACTAAATATAAATAGGTACACAGAGACAGAAAAATAAATGCTCATTCTTCCCAACGCATCAAAAAGATATTTTGTTGTATGTGGGGGCATATTTGCAACTCTGCTAAAATGCATTCCAGTACTGAAATTATTTGTGTTCAGATAAAATTACTTGATGCATTTCTATGAACTGCCAAATAACAGAATGTCTTAAAATGTAATCCCAAAAGACTTGTAATTCATTGAGTGTAGAAATGCATTTAGTTCAGCTTGACCACTTCCCACTGAAAGACACTTTCTTGATGGGAAACTATAGGGTGCTGTGTCATTTAGTCGTTCACATTAACAGAAGATAATAGGAAAATATTGTATATGAAAAAGGGCTATATTCAACAAATCAGTGTCGCAAGAGAGCTGAGAGGTGTTGAAAAGCAGTAGAGTTCAAAACAAAAGAGAAAACTTGTGGCTTCCAAGTCAAAATTATATCAAGTTTAAGGTATTCTAAAAGTGATGTAGAAAGAGTAAAGTTAACAGTTTTTCTCTTGAACTTAAAACTGGTTTATATTTTGCAGAAAAATGGGAATAAGTTGTCTTGTGGAAAAATTGTAATGCTCATTTTTGACATCAAAATTGCATTTATTTAATATACTTGCTTGAACTATTCTTTATCCAACAGCCAGTAGGGCCTCCGTTCAGTTAGCTAAATATTGCCACTTGAGATGACCAAAAGGATCCCAGTATTTGTGTGTGTTGGCAGTTTAGAAAAAAATGCCTGTGAAAGGTTATCAGCAAAAGATTTTACTGTCATGACACATGAATACCAGGCAGCATAGCCCACCACATCTCTAATTACAGAAGAGACCTGCCTTTAGAGAATAAATTAAACCCTATATCTCAGTTGGCTATAGTAAAAGCTGGGAGACAGTGTCTATGTAGATGTCAACATAACTGGGGTGTTTATGTATATTAACCTCATATTGAACCCCAGATTAACTTCCTAAAAGAGGAAGATATGACTGGAAAGAGTCATGTAGAGATAATTCATTTTATTGTGGAATTTAGGCAAATAAAGTAGTCTTGGAGCCAGTTACAGTTTGTTATCTGCCTGGTTCCCTTAGGCACTTTTAAAATGTTTTGGTAACAACTGTTGATCAGTGTGACTCAGTTTAATAACCCTCAGTGTCTGTCTTTTCACTGAGACAGATGAAGTTCTCTTGCAGTTGTCAGGGGATAAATCACACAATACAATACAATACAATACAATATTTATTTCCTGTGTAGTGGAGTAGTTCTGGCTTTCAGTCATTGGAGGGTATTACTTGTTAGAAGAGTTTGTATTAAATGTCTTAACCCATTAAGCCTACATAGTGAACATTGCTTCCCTTTGCCCAGGAAAGCAGCAGTCACCATCCCTGGAATGTTCAAAAAAGCATGTAGATATAGTACTTGAAGACATGGCTTGATGGTGAACGTGGTGGTGGTGTCAGGTTGATGGTTGGACTTGATGATCTTAGAGGTATTTTCCAACCTTAACATTTCTGTTATTCTATGATTCTGTTATTCTATAATTCTATGCACGTACAAAGGCCTTTTCTTTCTCAGACTTCATGAACAGAATATGGGAGTACTGCCTTCCAGAGAGACAATTCTGGGACACTATTTCAATTTTCACTCTATCACAGACAAGATCTGCACCATTGCATGAATGAGGTAAATGAAGAGTATTCAAAGTAATATATTAAACTGTTAACATTGCTTCAAATTAGTTGTAACTGATTAGTTTGACCTAATTTAAAGAAAAAAAATATTTTAAAAAGTCACATTTTACAAATCTGTAAAAGAAACCATGAAATATAATCGTCTTCATAAATAAGTTCTTAAGGATAAAAAGTTAAGGAGCAAAAATATGTATGCACAAATACTAACTATCTCAAAATGGAAGAAGGCAAGGAAGCACAGGTAGGAGAGCAATCTGACTAAGTCTTGAGATCTTCATTAATCTCAAACCTAAGCAGAAATCTTACAGAAAGTAGAAACAAGTTGCAAGTATCTATTAGGTTTATAGAAAAGTAGCACAAGTATGGAGAGATTTGAGTTGGAAAGGCTAAGACAGAAAATAAGTTCCAAATAGTATGTCATCAAAAATTTTACTTAACTTTATAGGGAGATTCGTATGAAATTGTTGGTCTTCTGTTCACTGGGGAGGGTGGATTATAAACAGATGACACCAACTAGGATGAAGTGTTTAATGCATCTTTTTTTCTTCTGCTTTACCCAAAATGTTAGCTTGAGCTAGTGACTAGAGTAGTCAATGCCAGTAAAGGCAGAATAAGAGAACATGTTCCATTACTGAAATATAGAATGTAATGGTTTTTGGTGAACTTTAGGATATCTGCAGTATCTTCACAGAGCTAGCAGTTATGACACAAATCCTCCTAGAGAAACAACTGGAGGTCAGTCAGCACACCTAGAAGTATCTTAGAGGCAGTTGATAATTAGCCTGAGCAAAGACTACACATTTCAACTGAATCTAGGCACCAGTAGAAAATTTATACTAGTAATGATTTTCATAACTCAGCAATTCTGAAAACATCTCAAGAAAGATCAATTGTGATCTCAAAAAGGATCTATGACTGCATATCAATTTGAAATTAGAACTCTTAAATCTACATTTGTTATGTAGGTGCTTAAAGGTATGCCGGATACTGGATTAAAATACCTACACCAAAAGTCCTTTTGAAACATGGAACTTGAATCAGGTAAGAATATCCTGCAACCTCTCAAATAGCAACAGATATTGCTAATCCTAAATTCCCACTGTGGACAGTGGAATGCAAAATGCATTTTGGTTGCTCAAATTTAAGCCTCTAGTACCACTTGTAGTCTTCAGGCTAGCTAACGAGGACATGGGGCTCACACTGATCTGGTATTATGTCCCCAGTGGCTGTCTTGGAGACACTGCATGACCTAAAATGATACTAGACACTTGTATGTGTAATTTAATCTAACTGAGGGGAGGGAGAGGGGGGAAGTCTCTTTTCTCTGTATTAAGAGGTTAGACTCGTGGAAGCTTCTATTTAGATGAAAAGTTATGCTATTATACTCTTATAAACTTAGTAATATATATCTATTCAACATATGTTCTGCCCTGAAGTACAAGGAAAGGCAGTGCAGTAGTGGTCATAGAACTTGTGGGGAAGAAAGGCGTATAGGAGAGGGACAGAGATTGATACTGACCAAAAAGAAAAACAAACCAGAATTAATAAACTACATCAATTTTCTGAAAGATAATGGAGAGATTAATTAATCTGAGCTTGAAAAAAAAATATTCCAACTCAACCAATTTTTTTACATCACAAGGTCAGAGGTCCAAAGAAATTAAGAATTTAGTATGCTTTTATCTGTAATAACTTATTTTCTTTCTTTTCTCTTCTTTCTTTCTTTCTTTCTTTCTTTCTTTCTTTCTTTCTTTCTTTCTTTCTTTCTTTCTTTCTTTCTTTCTTTTCCTTCTTTCTTTTCTTTCTTTCATTTTTAAAACATATATAATCCAGATAAAGAAGTAGATTTTTGTTGTCTCTTCTACAGAAGTCTTAAACAATGTTTGGAGAACTGTGCCCAGAGAATTATTTGTGGTTCACTGCCAGAACGAAAAGATGTACAGAGTGGAGATTAATTCGTTTTTTCATTAACAACAGGGATGATGGAATCAAGAGCATATGATTAAATTTTCAGACAACACATAGCTGGGAAGGACTGTAGGCATACTGGAGGATACGATGAGAATCAAAAATGATCTTGACAAATTGAAGAAATGGTCTGGAAAAAAAACCAGATGCAGTTCAACAGAGAGGAGTGCAAGGAACTACATTTAGACAGATATAATTAACAGCATAAGTGGGAAGAAAAACAAGTTGTTGTGAAGAAATTAATTTCCTGCCTTTCCAGGGATTATAGTGGATCATAAACTGAACTTGAATCTGTGAAATCATCCTGTCATGAAAGAAAACAAACATCATATTCACAATGTAATCAGGAATGTAAGTGTGCCAGATGTGTTAAAACTATTTATTCATTAGTGGGGCAACAGGTAGAGTCACCTTCAGGGTACTCTGTTGTGGGTAGGTCTCCTTCAAAATGTATGTCAGCTAAAGAGAGGAATTTTAAATTATAGCAATCTCAGATGCAGATTGGAGAGCTAGAAAACAAGATTTAGCAGGAAGCATTGAATAAAGAACAGTGAATAGGATACCATGGAGAATACATCAAAAAATTCTCTTTTTAAAAAAGGTTATTGTTACAGAAAAATACATCATGCTGCGTCCAACAGACCAAGAAGCTTCTAAGGCTGCTACAGCTCCATGTCATAGGTATAATCAGCAGCAAACTGAGCTTGTGGCCCCAGTAGGCGCACACACACACACACACACACACACACACACAGACACAGAGCACATACAGTTTTCCACACAGACCACAGACACACAGAGCACTCGCACAAACACAGACAGCAGAAACAGCCTTATACTGCCCCCATCATTAGCTGAGGAGGGTGGAGGTTTGCTAGTGAAAATATATTTATGTACATGAATATAAATATGTATCTACATATGGTTAACATGGACCTTCCTCAGAAGCTGGGCTCTGACACTCAATTTGTCCAGTAGCTCTGCCTGGATCCCAATCTCCCTGGTTTCTAGCACCTGGGCATACAAGCCCCTGACACTACAGCCCCTCTCCAGTTGCTGGTGCAGATCGTCTCTCTCAATACACACATGATCACACCTGAACACCCAGAGCTGGCTGGGACACCCCTGGTACCCTGCAGCCAAGTCCTCCAGATTCTTACCCTTACAGACACACGCACCACCAGGTCTTGCCCCTAGAGACTGCATCCTATAGTATCTCTAGGAACTGCTGGCACTCCTCTGCTTTTCCAGTCTGGGAAAGTCCCATTTCCTCCTGGGGTCTCTCTCGTGGAGATACCTCTTCCCTCCAGATCTCTGAAGTCACCTGCTTGCTGGCTGGTCTGACTGAATTTTTGCTGGTGATCACACACATTCCTGCAGCAAGGGTAACTCCAGGTGCTGCACTGTGGACACATGGGCCCCTGACTCAAGTACTACACCAGGACTGGCACTTGGGTTTGACTCAGTTTGGTCTCTTCAGTCCAGTTGCTGGCACCCAGGCCACTGCACCCTCTGACCTGTGGTCCCACACCTATTGCTGGAATTCAGACCCCATCCCACAGATAGGTACGGAGAAGAGGAAGTCTTTCCTACAGAAAAAAATGCTAAAAATTGTGCTGAGCATGGTCAGACAAATTATTTTGGGCAGCAAGCTATTTACATGTGGCTAGCCTTTTTTATTTCCATGTCCTTATACTTTTCCAGTCTTGCTCCTACACAGATCATCTGGATTCTCTTTAACACTTTTGGATCTCCCTTGAACATCCCCTGATGAGTCTTGAGCAATCTGCAAATGCTCTTCCCCTGCATCCCATAAAGTGTTCTATATACCTAGGCAGTCACTCCACTCAGTCCAAAAGGTGCTCCAGCATTGATTCATTGTGATGAGTCCACATGTGACACCCATCACAGTGAATCAATGCTGGAGCATAGGACATATTATGGGATGCAGAAAAGTATTAAAAAGAGTGCCTGTGGGAAAGGGTCTGAGTGCCAGCAACAGGTGTGGGACCCAAGGCTGGTGGGTGCAGGTGCCCGGCTGCCAGCAGCTGGACTTGAGAGACCAGATTGCTTTCTTGTTCTTTTTTTTTTAATTTGGGGCGTGGTTGTACCATTCATAACAGTCTTAGGACATGTCTCCCATTGGTGAACACTTTGCCTGAAGGGTAAAGAAGTCACAGGAGATGCTCACAGGAAATCTGTTTGAAAGCAAAGCCTAGAGTATTTGATGGAGATACTAACTAAATTACAGAGTGAAATGCTTGGGTTTCTTCCTGAATATGAACAACTGACCAGCAATGAGATGAAAGAAGAAAAAAAATGCTAGTGGGACTCCTTTATGTGTTCAATAATTTTGCATAGCTAGAGATGTAACAGATTTCAGCAGTATTAGTCCCTAAATCTTCAAGATTCTTTCAGGTCACATATTATGAGCGAAACTTTCCAAAGCATGTTCCTGCAGTTACTAATGTCAGCACATAACTTTTCTTCAATAGCTTAATGCTTCTTTTCAGCTCGTTGAACAGACAGTTGTAAAATTTCTGTTTATGTAAACAATACTTACCCAGTTAACAGTCTGCTCATAGTAATAATGATTTGCCCAAATTCTACATTTTGCAACTCCATGGAAAGAAATCTAGTGCAATAATTCTGATTAGGTCATTCAGTCTTTTGCTAGTACATGCAAAGTATGCATTAAGTAGTCAACATTAAGAGAAGCCATCAGGACAACCCCTGAAAATGCTTAGGAGAGAACATTATCGGTGGTAGCCAGTCATGAAATTACATTGTTTTTGTTTTTTTTTTTTTTTCCGAATTAAAATGGAAAAAAATAATGTAGTCTAGTTAAGTTTGGTTTGGGGTTTTTTTTTTGTTTGTTTGGTTTTTTTGTGTGTGGGGTTTTTTTGTGGTTTTTTTTTGTTGTTGTTGTTTTTTTTTTAAATTGCACTTTTACATAATTAGCATTATACATAGCTATAAGAACAGAATAATCTTTCCTGTAACTTGTCTTTACTTTGGTTAGATGTAATACTTGTTTAGAATGTTAATTTTTCTGCATATAAAACAGAAATATTTATAGTTTGAGGATGACCTAACAAAGATGGAATCCTCTGACATCATTGATTTCATTTATGAATTCTGCAGATGAATCACATTAGAGCATTTTCTTCAGATTCCCTTCATGTGATGAAAATTTATCAGTATTTACCAATACTAATGGTGTGCAGCAAAATGATTTAATTTTTATGTAATACTTTGAGATAGTGTCATGGTGTGCGCTGTTTTAATAAGTGCTTTAGTTTTTACAAGAGCAAATATTACTTTTTATTGTCTTTCTGAAATCTGTTCCATCAGTTTGAGATTTGTACTGGTCCACTTAAAAGAACACAAGTACTGACATAGCCGTAGATGTTTATGTACATGTATTTGAAAATGATTATGAATTTCATAAAGGTTACTTTAGTCAGCAACAGATGTTTCACCTGTGCTAGTGTTCTTAACAGAGACTTTCATTTAATGTTCTCTAGAAACAGCAGACTGCAGAGAACTGATGAATAATGTCAGTTCCTACACATTATAATTTAATATTTTGTTGTATCGATTGTTGTATTACTATAAATAATTTTAAAATTCAGAGTATGTAATAAAGTGACTGTTCACTCTTATTTTCACCCCTTTCTCCAGGAAAACTATTCAGCATAAGGAGGATGAACAAGATGTGGAATAAATAGTAAATCAGATAATGAAAGTTCAGGACAAATTAATTTATTTAAGATACAATGCTTGATTAATCACTGAGTTTAAAAACACTTAAGTAATCTTAAATAAATTGCCATTCTGTGTATGAAAATACTGCTGGTTCTTTGTACAAAGGACAGTCTAAAATCTAGGTATTCAAAAGGAATCACACCAGACTCTAATGCACCTAAGTACTTGAAAAAATATGCCAAGATATAATGCTTTGTTTCCCATAATAAACCAATATATATGAAATTTAAAAAAAGAGACAAGGAGATAAAGAAATTAATTAAGAATTAATTAAAAATTCATTTATATTTACTGTGTGAGTTCATGATAATATTGCCTATTATTAACAGAAAAAAATTAAGCTTGAAAATAATTCTAAGCAACAGGAAAGAACATTTTACCTACATCAGGACTATTTCATTATTTATGTAAATTAAGCATCTTGCTAAAGAAGTTCACGGAACATGAAAGGGTTGATGCAAGACACTGAGGAAAAATGACCTGTCTTTTTTTTTTTCAACAAGAGAATAATTTTAATAATTGCAAAATATCATTAACAAAAAGTTGTTTGGTGCTGGCTCCTTTTTTGATCGTTCTGCCAAAATATTGAAAGGTAATAAATTCTTTCTGTCTACCGGGAAAAAAAAAAGACAGAAAGCTGTAAGCTAAAATGTCAGCTGATCCTGACTTGGGGCAGAACAGTTTGACTGAATAACCCTATGAGTTTCTTCTCAGTCATTTTTCATATGAGTACATAATTAGAAATTGGCAAATGTTTTGAAAAATGCTTAGCTGAAGTAAACAGAACAGTCACGTATCTTCCATTGTGTGTCCCTGGAGCTGTTTGCATTTATGATAGTTCTGTGACACTGAACAGTCTTGCACCTGCCCAGCTTTTTTTCTCTTACTGATGTCAAAGTGCATTATAAAGAGAGCCAAATATATTGTCCTGATTTCTCAGACTGTGTGACAGAGTCAATTAAAGGTTAATAGAGTTCTCCTTGATCTGGCAGGAAGCTAGTGGCATAGGAATATAACCAAAATTTGATGATTCCCACTTTAAACACAAGCATGCCACAACTAGAGGTGCTCACAGTACTTTGAAAAGTTACATGTACCTCATGTATATAGTTAGTCACTGGAAAAAATGTAACTGACATGTTAGCATAGCATACTGGAATATTTTAGTTTGCCCAATAACAGAATGGTATAGGTGGGAGCTTAAATGTCACCTATTTCCAGATTTATCCATTTTTCCAATGTTTTTGGAGCTATGCTGAATCAAAAAAAAAAAATCTCAAAAGGGTATAATGATCACACCAGTTTCCTCCAATATTGGTTTTTTTCCACTCTATTATTCCACAGAAAGAAAGATGGAGAGTTCCCCATACTTAACCACCATATGTGTGTCTTTGCGTGTGTTGTGATTTTTTATTATGATGTTATTTCCATGCAGCATAACTAGCCCCATCTTTTTCTTTTAGTGTGATTTCTTTAGTTAAGTGGTACAATCTGTAGGGAAAACTTTCCCTGCAGCTGTTCCCCTCCATAAAGCAACATTCACATCTTAAAGCTTTTCTTCTGCAGACTAAATAGGAAGAGCTTGTGAAGCATTTCTCATATCATTGTTATATATTTATAGATTCATTTTGATGGTATGTTTATGCCACAGTTTATACCTACATATTTAAAGACCATGCTTAAAAAAAAGAAGAAAAACAAACACAATTCAAGATTTTTAGAAGTATTAACATACTGTCATGACTAGAAATTCCAGTGATTTTAGTGTCATAAAAATTATGATGTGCTTTACATCTTTGGACATTCATAATTTCAAAGCCTGTGCAAAGCCTGAATACATTCAAAGTCACTTTTGGCAGGCTGCACACCCTGCTGGTGTAGGTGTAGCCTCTGTGAACCAAAGCCCCTGATTCTATTTCCTGCCTCACAACGAATATCTCTAAAAGTATGTCTGAGACATGTTGGAGATTACTTTAATTCTAGCTCCTAGTTCTTCTGGTGAAATGAAAAAAGAAAAAATGGAACTCTTAAGTAATATTAAATTTACATTATTTTGGAGGCATGATAAAGGCTGAGCATCTGGTTGTATGTTTATCCATGCAAGTAAGCATTTGGGAAACCATGAAAATTACAAGACCAGCAGGAGTTTCCTAAGAATTACAGCTTTTGAAATTTGAACCTTAGGATGACAGTCGAGAGTCCTTACCAACATCCTTGCTTGGTATGTGGTGGCGGAGATAAATTTTATTTGAATTTCTAATAAAAAATGCTTCACAGACCATTTTGCTTTGTACAGGAAAGTGCAAATGTAAACAAGAAAACACAAGTAGGAGATGGACTACAAACCTTTCATTTCAGACAAGGAAAAAATGCCAATAAGGTAGGTAGACTTCAGACAACAACAACAACAACAAAACTGTAGTAAACAAGCTGTGGGATCTGACAGATGGTGCAAAACATTTTGTATGCTCTAGCATGAAATACATTTTTCCTTCTTGAATTAATTGTAA
The DNA here is from genome assembly GCF_036417665.1 of Passer domesticus. Lineage (NCBI taxonomy): Eukaryota > Metazoa > Chordata > Aves > Passeriformes > Passeridae > Passer > Passer domesticus. The sequence continues at coordinate 28,659,455 of NC_087476.1, read as the reverse complement.
TGTTTTTATTTCTGTGGGGTAAACCTATCATAACAAAAAATATCCAATTCCTGGAATAATATTTTTGGATAAGAAAGGTTCAAATTCATGTTCCTTGTCCTCATTAAACCAAAAATGGATTTAGCTGTTTTGTTCCCCTGTACTTCATCAGACTACTGCTGACTCCTCAGCAGTAGGATACTGGCTATTTTAACCTTCCCAATCTGGTTTTGTTCAGAAATTCTTTTTGCAATTCTACAACATAACTTTCCCTAATTCTATTTCTGTTGAAATCAATACATTGTATTTAAATAATATAATCACAGTTCTCTGAAGAAATGTTTGTGATTGACTCAGGTTATACATTTACCTCAAAATATTTATTTTATTGTATTTATTTCTTGTTCATATTTTTTTTGTCATACATCCTGATTTTTCGTCATACAAAAAGGAATTAACAAATATTACAAGCAGTACAGATTAATGAATAGCATTAAAGTAGAGGTAAGACTCTTTTGTGTTGAAAACAAAAGTAGTTAATGGCTTGGAGCACTCATGAAACAGTGTCAAAAAATCTTCAAAAATTTAACAGGATAATCAAGCAATTGTAATACCCTGTGTTAAGAGGAGTTTTGACAATGGCTGTTATGATACAAAGAACATCACAAAATTACATGTCATCTGTATGTGTTTGCTTTTATATGTGTGCTTGTGTGTATATTATGAGAAAATAATATTACTTTGTAGACAAGAGCTGCTAAAATAAGGAAGTATTGAATTAAACAGTGGCCAGTACTTCAATTTACTTTTAAAAAGAAATTGTGCCAAGTGGCAAACAACACAGTTTGAAGGTCATAACTGTAGTGACATGTCTGTGAAAAAAAAACATGTTGCATTTACTTCTCCCTTCTAATAGTGTTTCTAACAGCCAATGTTGTTGCAAAATAATATTTATGGCGTCAAACTCTGTCTCTTCTACTCGTTCATTCATTATTGCCACTCACTCTCATTACTTTCTTTTTTCCTCCAGCAGCACTAACCTTGTCTCTGTCTGTAAAAGCACAGACTACTTTAGCTTGTAGACAGTAATGAGTAGCTTCAGTGCACCCTTGGAGTTTAGATCATTATCTAGCACATATTTCCCCTTCCTCTGCTTTAATTTTTAAAGTATTTGAGTACATTTTTCTCTAACATTTTACTTCCAGTGCAGTAGCATCCCCCCACTATAGACCTCCTTCCTGAATATATCAATGTAACTTTTTCTGAAAAACACTTTTTAAGAAATATCAGCAAATCTAGGCTGCCAATTCCAGGTGATTGATTTTTTAAAGCCTGAAACTACATCAGTGTTGTTTTCTGACAATTTTTTCAGGTTTCTTATAATTTCTAACATTTCAAGAAAGAGTATGTAATTTCTTTCCAGAATAACAATCAATTTTTCTGATCTCACATTATAAACCTTGTCCCATAACCACTTACCTTGTTGATGCACTCCTGGTATCTTACTCATTGATATCACCTTTTCAGTTCCACTGTTTTACTTCTCTGAACTTCTTCCTTTTCTGACACATGACATTGAATAATTTTCTACTTTTTAAACATTATCTTCAACGTTGCCTCCTCTGAGATTTTGTTGCGCTTTATCTGTAGAACTTTCATTAAATTTGTCTTATTTTTTTGCTTTTCCCTTATTTTCTTTTTCATTGTGACTGAAAGCATCTAACACAACTGGCTAAAACTGTGCTGTCTACCACTGTGAAGTTTTTCACATAGCTATATATGCATATAGTTAAAATGGAGACTAAATCTTCCTCCATTTCTTCAGTGTTCAATTTTGAGACACATTCTTTTCTGTCACAACAAATTTGTGCATTTCTTCATGATGATCCTTCAAGATACCTGGATGTATTTTCCTCAGTGTCAACTCTTCACTTGTCAGTATGAAAATTTTTCATCAGGTGTGTACATTTCACTTTGAAAAGCATGTCAAAGCTTGTGAAATTTATTTTTGGATCATGAGCTTTGTCTTTTGCTGTGGCTAAAGTTTATTTAGTGATGTCAACAGAAAATCAAACAAATGAAATGAGAAAAATATTCAGTCATATTCAAATCACTGTAAGTGATAATTAGTTCTCACCATGTTCATTTTTCCTTTGAACTTATTTTCTGTGGATGGTTACAGCTAAGAATTATGACTTAAATTTGATCTGTTGGATGTTCAACACCAAGACACAGATTGTACATATAAATTTATCAAATTTAAAATAATGAATAAACACTGACTGAAAACACCTGTCAATCTTGGGTCATTTAAAGGCTAATAGTTGCCAGGAGCCAATGCTACAGCTAGGTGTCAGAACAGTTGTAGTATAATGTCACCCTCTATTCTGGATAGCCACCAGTACAAACATGTAAAATGTTATGCCAGTTGAAGATTTCATGTGTTTGTTTTCTTCTTAGTGTTAGACTTACATAGTGTTATGTTACTCAGGTAAGCCAATTTACCTCTTACTGTACGCAGAGATCAGCTCTTACTTGCTACCAGTCTTTTCTTCAATTTTTTTTTTTTACTAAAAGTCTATGCCTTTCTTTATAAAAATTGACTCAATATAACTACAGTTTATAAAGTTTGCTTTTGTGATTTTTATTTTTTCTCTCCCACAGGTTACTCTTTTTTTCCTAAAGGAAAAAATCAACCTTTAAAAAAATCTTTGTTCTTTGGTATCTTCACACTCCCTGAAATTTACTTCCTCAGTGCTATCCAATTTAAAAGTAGATACTTTTCTTCTGAGCTTATGATGTGCCTACTGAGATAAAAATAATCCCACTCTAGTTCTATGAATAAACATTTAGCCGATTTCTTCTACTTATCTTTTGCAATCTGTGAGAAAAGTTGTGAAAAAAGCCTAAATGACAGGTCTATAAAGAAAATCATCATAAAAAATTAGTCTCCTCAAAGATTTATCCAAATGTTTTGTTTGCAGGGTGCTGTACTCAGTTGAAACCTCATACAGATGAGGTGAGCAAAGCACCAGTGTCTTCAGCTGTGAAACAAAGCCCCAGAGCATTGCATTGCTTAGTTAGGATTCATTAAAGTGGAGCTAGCAGAGATTGATTCAGTGTGGCTGAAAACATATCTGGAGGCTGAAACTTTGCAGAATTTTTTCTGTACACTAGTTTTAAAAATATTAAAATTCTAAGTTTTGAGAAGCACAATGTCCCCCTGCTTAGAGCACTCAATTTCTTAGCCAGACAAATGATTTTTCCTTTTTGCGTCGCATCTTTGAATGATTCTCTAGGATCCAGATGGGACAAACAAGGGACACAAACATGGTTTGGTGTGTTCTGTAGCTTGCAGTATGAAAGATTCCTCAAAAATTGGAGCAGTCAACAGTATTTAATAATGTGTTTGTAGCATTTAAATTCTCCCATTCATCTGTTAAAAGGAATCCTATATAACCTCTCATTCTCTGTGTAAGAAATGTGCTATGAGTTACATGCTGTTTCAGTTGCACACTCTGCTTTGTTTAATTATAGCGCAGCATATAAGAAGAGTTTTTAATCACAGTTATGAACAGTTTGATTTCTCCCAAATCCCATCTTTCAGATGCATAAGAGAGGAAAGCATATTCCAATTCCAAAAGGAATGGGGAGGAATATTCTTTCTCCACGTCTTCCAAGCCTAATAGTTCAAATGTCTTTCCCGCAGGATTCAGGTATCTAATACATTTTTTTTTTCTAGTGGTCTGTAGTCCTAACTCCTCTTTGTTTTAAGTTTCTCCAATACTGTGTATAAGGAATTTAGTATTTGAGGTTTTAAGCTGTAGTGGGTTGGCTCTGCTTGGATGCCAGGCACCCACCAAAGCTGCTGTATCACTCCGCAAGTAGGCAGAGGAGAGAAAACACAACAAAAGTTTCCTGTGTTGACAGAGAAATCGCTCACTGAATACTGTCAGGGGCAAAACAGACTCAACAACAAGAGGCCACCCCATGGGCAACTGTTCTCCACAAACTGCTCCAGTCTGGGTCACTCTTCCATGGGGTGCAGCCCTTCAAGCACAGCCTGCTCCAGTGTGAGCTCCCCACAGGGTAACAGGTCCTGCCAGCAAAACTGCTCCGGCATGGGCTCCTCTCTCCATGGGCCCACAAGCCCCAACCAGGAGCCTGCTCCAGCACAGGCCTCCCATGGGGTCACAGCCTCCTCTCAGGCACCCTCCTGCTCCAGTGTGGGGCTCCTCCAAGGGCTGCAGGTGGATCTCTGCCTCCCCGTGGCCCTCCATGGGTTGCAGGGGCACAGCTGTCTCACCATGGGCTGCACCAGGGGCTGCAAGGGAATCTGAGCTCTGGCACCTGGAGCACCTCCTGTCCCTCCTTCTGCTCTGACCATGGTGTCTGCAAAGCTGTTCCTCTGACATATTTTCATCCCACTCTTCTTTGGCTGTAATTAAATCTGTGCAATACCTTTTTTCCTTCTAAAGCATGTTATTATGGAGGTGTTAACATCATTTCTAATTGGCCCAGCCTTGGCAACAGCACATCTGTCCTGGAGCTGGCTGGCATTGGCTCTGCTGGACATGGAGGAAGCTTCTGGCAGCTTTTTACAGAAGTCACCCCTATAGTTCCCCCTATTACCTAATTCATGCAAACCCAATACATAAACCTATTTTCCTATATATCAATGCCCACACATAATTTTTTCAGAAAGTAATTTCCATGTGATTTTTTTTTCTTTTTTGTTCATTGAGATTTTTGTATTGTTTTTCATTCTTTTCTCTCTCTTGCACCCTTAGTAATTTCATGTTACTTTTTCTTAATATTAAGTGGGATCTTATTTCAGGAAAGCTTATATATAATTATCTCTGTTTTATGTGTAAGGAAGGTATTAATTAAAAAGTGGAAAAATAAAGCTGATTAGTGAATAATTATGTATATACTGTGAAGTGGATGTGGTTTGTACTCCACAAGTGTAATGCTTTTATTGCCCACCCTTGGGGACCTACCAGAAGCCTCTCTCTTCTTAGGATTATTTAAAGGAAAAGCAAAGGTGCACCACTAGGACTGATATAGCCCAATATGAAGTGTGGCTAACTTATATATGTGTTTTTGAGACAAAAATAAAAGGTTTGGATGTGTAACCATGTGCTGTTTAAGTTTTCCATGTGCCATGCACAAAGGAATTTCAGAAACAGGAGGAGAATAGAATTTTCTGGTGCTCACTCGAATCACAACATCTGATATCCAGTTCCTTTTGCCAGATTTTCCCCAGTGGAAGCTGTTCCTTTATTAGGCAATGGTTTATGAGTTTTATACTGGTAAATTGTTATGTTGTTTGTTAACTGTTTCAACAGCCTCCTTAAAGACGATGTGTAATGCTTTCCAGGCATAGTTCAGCTTCTCATGTTATCACTGTAATGACTCATCCAGTTTTCTAATATAAAACCAATTCTGGCTTGCAACAGATCTCTACTGGATGAGAGGAAATTTAGGAGCTTGCAACTAAATGAAAGTACTATTTCAAAGTGAGTATTCATGCTGCCTGACCTTGTGCCACTTAATGATACTTTATTGTTCTATGTGTCCTGCTTCCAAACTATATTGCATCAGGAAGACATCATAGGTGACTTTTTAATTGCCTGTTTTCTGGTATTTACTCTGTAGAATAGATCTGTTTAGTCTGTGGCCATTTTTTGTTTTTCCTAATATTGCTCTGGTTAGACAACAAAGCGCCACACAGCTGCTTCATCACTCCCTTTCAGTGCAGTGTAGAAAGGAAGGAGAACTAATACAAACATTCAATAACAAAAAGTTTCACACTTGAAGGCAGACATTTCCCTCTATTCTTTCTCTCTTTCATCCTGAGATCTTAGTGATTCCCATTCTTGATGAAATACATATTTAAATTAGATGAGGTCTCACCTTCTCTTATAATTCCCCAAGTCAGCTCAAGACAAGACTGTTTTGTAAATGTGTAAATGTTCTTAGAGGAATCAATAATAAATATTTTCTTCTTTTTTCTTTTAAATTTTAATTTTCAGAAAAGTTCAATTGAATTTTTCAAAAGCTAGTTGCACCTGTCAGTTCAAAACTTTTAGTATGTGATGAATCAAAGAGAGAAACACCTGTTACTGTAACTGAAGCCAACTGGAGAAAGGTTAAGATACCTAAAATTAGTGAATAATTTTGTAATCATGGGTAAAAAATAATTTACTGTTCTCACAGAATTTCATTTACAAGTTCTTTTCTTCCTTTCCTTGGGTCCTCTCCAGATATAACAAAGCTTAAGGATCCTAAGCCTTTAATGGGCTGTTTGTGTTTTATTCAGCATAACACAGGTCTGTGAGGGAATAAGGATTTCCACTAAGCCTTCCAAATCAGGGGCTCCTGCCCTCTAGACTTTTTTTCACTTAAAAATTGACAGGCAAGAGGCCAGATTTACTGCAACTTTATTCAGAGCAGATGGAAGCAGATGAAACTATAAACGGCAAAGTAGCTGAGCATGGAAGTTAACTAAAACACTAAGTGAAGCTGTTAAATCTGACACAGGGACTAAAGACACACTTCAGAAAACATTGTTGCTGAATTAAGCACTGATAGAAAGCAGGAGCTGATTTCATACAATAATGAAAACCAAAAAAGTTTGTTAAAAAAGTTAGAAAAAGATATTAAGAAATAATTGGTGTTAATTTAGAAAAGCATCAGATTAGTTGGTCTAATGAGCCTTAGAAACTGCCAGTATAATGTGTTCTTGATTTTCATCATAAAAGAAAATGTGTAAATTTTGCCCTTGGTGAGTAAACTACTTTTGAACATGAAGAAATTATTTCCTTTCAGGGCCCATAAACCTGCCTCCAATTTTATCTGCATAAAACTATAAATCATAAAAAGCCCAGTTATGAGGGGAGGAGACATTTTTGGAAGTATTTTCAATAATCACAGAATTACAAAATCATAGCATAGCTTGAGCTGGAAGCGACGTGAAAGTCCCAAACCCTTTGCCATGGACAGGGACACCTTCCGCTAGACCAGGTTACTCAAAGCCCCATCCAACCTGGCCTTAAATACCTCTGGGGTAGGACAGTCACAGCTTCTCACAACAACCTGTACCAGTGTCTCACCATGCTCTGAGTAAATAATTTTTCCCTAATATCTGATCTAAACCAACTCTCAGTTTAAAACCATTCCCCCTTGTCCTGTCACCAATTGCCCTCATGAAAAGTCTCTCTTCTTCTTTCCTGTAGTCATCCTTTAGGTTCTGCTGCAGTAACAGTCTTCCTGGAGCCCACTCTTTTCCAGGCTGAACAACCTTGTCTCTTTCTAAAGGTGCTTCAGCCCTCTGATTGTCTTTGTGGCCCACCTCCAGACTCACTCCAGGTCCATACTCACAAGAGCAGGGTAGAGGAGCAGAATCACTTCCCTAACCCTGTTGGCTATGCTGCTTTTGACTAATCTCTTTCAAACTCCTTCCCTTTGACTAATAGAATTTATGAAAAAAACCACCCCTATGCTCCAGAGATCCTTACTGCCTGTCCAAGGACTCTCTAATCCTTCTTGGTCCTCTTCAGGCTGCTTCTGTCTATCACTGGTGCCCACATGGAGCAACAGAAGCAGGGAATAGTGAACTGTACAAGGCTTGATGTTCCCTCAGTGACATCCCTGATACGAGCACACGGCAAGCAGCACACCCCTCTAGAGAGTGTGTCAGGCTCACAGACCTGTGCCCTCATACCTCTCAGAAGGGAGCTGCCTCTGCTACTACCCATCATCTGTTGTGTGAGCTACCTGGGAGGTCTCTGCACTTTCCTGGGGCTTTCTGATTTCAGGACCCGCTCCGGTGTGCTGAAATGTCCCACTTCACTGTGGAATGCTCCTGAAGACAAACTTATCACCTTGACAAGAAAATTCATCATTAAGATGCCTTTTCTTTCAAGAAGTGTAAGCACTTACTAGTTGCTGTGGTAGTCACAACTGGCAGCAGTCTCTGCCTTAAGTGCATGATAGCTCAAAACATGGCTCAGGGACAGTTGGTTTTGCTACTGGCATGCTTACTAAAATGATGCAAGGTTGGGAGCTTATTTACACATCTCTCCCCCTGCCTCTCTCTATTTCTGATAGCCAGGCTGAGTCCTGCCTGAATCAAGACTGGAGTAGGTAAAAGCTTCTATAATCTGTCATTAACCTATGAATGCCTTGAATTAGTAATGATTCCTTTAACAGCAGTAAGACAGTGGTGTCCAATTTCTTTCAATTATTTCCCATTTCGGGCATAGTATGAAGAAAAATTGCCATGTCTGTTGCTGTTGTACATATTTCTTGTTAGTGTTTTCTAAGATTTTTAAAGTGAAGGCACACATATTTCTGACATAATTAATACTTGATTGTAGTCTGTTTACAGTTGATTGACTCTATAATTCCTTAAAGTGATCATACGTATGGGGTTTATGTAGCAAGGTTCAGGTAATGAGGGGGGCTATAGGTGTGGCTGCTGTAAGAAGCTGCTAGAAGCATCCCCTGTGTGTCACAGAGCCAATGCCAGCTGCCTCCAAGACCCACTGCTGGCCAATATTAAATCCATCAGTGATGGTGGTAGCACTTCTGGAACAAGATAATCACGAAGGAGGAGAAAAACCCAATTGGGCAGCTGCAGACAAAGTGAGAATACAAGAGAATACAGCTCTGCAGACCCCAAGGTCAGTGAAGGAAGAGCAGGAAATGTTTCAGGTGCAGGAGAAGAGATTCCCTTGCAGGCTGTGGCAAAGACCATGGTGGGGCAGGTGTGCCCCTGCAGCCCCTGGAGATCCATGGCGGAGCTATTTCTCTACTGCCCCTGGAGGATTCCACACCAGAGCATGGATCCGTGAAGGACACTTTGACCCCATGTGAAGCTCATACTGGAGCAGGTTCCTGGCAGAGTCTGCGGTCCTGTGGAGAGAGCAGCTCCTGCTGGTGAGAAGTTTTGACCCAGTGAGGGTCACATGCTGGAGCACTCTGTTCCTGAAGGAATGCAGCGCATGGGAGGGACCCATGCTGGAGCACCTAATGAAGAACTGTAGCTTGTGGAGGGACTCATGTTGGGGAATTATATGCAGGACTGTCTCCTGTGGCAGGGGAAGAGTGTGAGGCATCCTCCCCCTGCAGAGGAAAGAGCAACAGAGACAACAACGTGTGATAAATTGACCGGATCCCCCATTCCCTGTACTGCTGAGCTGCTGGCAGAAGAGGATTCAGGAGCGAGGTTGAGCCTGGGAAGAAGGGAGTAGGGGAAGGTTTTTTAAGATTTTTTTTTTGTTATTTTTCATTACCCTACTCTGAGTGGATTAGCAATAAATTAAACTAACTTCCCAAGCTGAGTCTGTGCTGTCCATAATGGTAGCTGGTGAGTGGTCTCTTCCTGTCCTTGTCTTGAATGACCAGCCTTCTTTTATACGATTCTCTTCCCCATCCAGCTGAGGAGGGAAGTGTCCACTTCGGTGGACACCTGGCATCTACCCAGGGCCAATGCAACACATCATATAATTTTGATAAAAATAAAACCCAGGAAGAGGATAAATAGATGTAAATTTTATGAGGACAAGAAGGGCATTCTAAATTTCAATCATTCTCTTTGAAATACTCTAAATATATTTGTACAAAGATGAGGTAATTTAGAAATAAAGCTTCTTGGCTTTGGAATAGGCATACAAATGAGGAAGAAGTTAATTTGATGTGTCCCTACAGTTTCTGTTAAGAAAAAATGAGTGTGATGGGGTGACAGTAATTAACATCATCATGTGAAGAAATGACACCATCCATGTTCTCTTTTAGGGAATATAAAATGGATTGTTGATTGTAAAGCTAAGAGGCAGATCAGAGTATGGAGGGAATGGCACTTCTGGTAGAGAAATTTTAAATCCCAGAGATCTCAAAAATAAAAGCCAGCAGAATAGAAACTGCAGATTGTTTAGTCACAGGAACATATGGCATCATGCAAAATACTGAAACTGAATGATTAAACAGACAGACTGAACATTTATATGCACAGTACAGAGCTTGTAGTCTATTTAAAGTCAAAGATAAGTACTAATTCTAAAAGCTAATGAAATCAGAAAATCATTTCTGGAAGCAATAGGCACAGTTTTATGATGTTGAGTACCTTGATTACCTCAATTAGTTGCATAACATGGATTTACCAGAATTTGCTTGCAAAGGTCCTTTTTGGCTAGCAGAATGTGCCAAGGCAGTTGAGGGTGTGTGTCTCTATGCATGTGTCCTTAACATTATGCCTAGCAGTATACTTTTAAATACATATATTTATATGTGTGTGTATATATATATAGAGAGAGATATTTGAAACAATAAATTCCTTTTGTTGATCCTTTAAGACTGGTGTCTGCTGGTGTTACAACATGAAAAGTGCCTGATTCCAGCAGAGCTACTATGAACACTATATAGGAATTGGAATTTATTTATCTCCATGGTATCTGAATAAATCATACAAGGACCAATATTTTCTGCAATAAATAAACTGAAATACACTGTATGGGACAAAAGATGCTCTACTATTTAGCACAGACTTGTCAGAAAACTATGAATGCTTTCTAATCTTTAACATAGTCATAATCTCAGCTGGGATTATTTTTTTGTTTCCTCTAAATTCATTCTGTCACTAGGCATGTGAAGTCAAGACAAATAATGAGTCTGTCTGCTTCAGTATGTGTGAAATGTGTGAAAATTATTATTAATAAAAGTATATCTAATTTATTTACTCTTAAATGAGGATCTGACTCTCCTGAAGCCAAAGAAAATGGATTTTATCCTGTTGGTTTTTTGTTCAGTTGATATGTTTACTTAAGAATTTAAAAATAATTTTATTACTTGTACTGCATTTTGGATAGTTATAAACTATAGGTGTATAGATTTAGATATAGGCTGTTTGTTACAGTGACTGCTTGCATATATACCATATGTTTTTATGACACACAGTCCTATAATTTTATAGGGTTTTGTTCATGCTTTCTTTTTGATTTGCTATTTTTTATTCAGTTTGATTACACTTACAGTTTGTATAGCCATGACTGTTACAGAATAGTTTTGCATCAGCAAAGATAACAAGCAAGATAACTTCTTGGGAGACTGCTAGATAAGTGCCAAGAAAAAAATAAAATGGAATTTAATATCTATTTGCTATAATCAACATTTTGATGCCTCATGTTCACTTTTTAGCATTAACAGTAGTATGAACTCCTACTGAGCTATTTATCCAACTGTAGTTTTTATCTAACTGTGCTTTTCAATTTTCAAGCCTAAATTCTCATAATTTTTTCAATTAAAAACATACACAGAGGAATATTTATGGTGCATGAAGTGGCAGGTACACATTAACCTCTAGTTAATTTAATACTTTTGCCACTGCCTGTTTATATTCCTAATTGTTGTTTTCAAACAGTAGTTAACTTAGATCCAGATGTTCCAGTAAATATTTTGTGTAAACCTTTGAGGAAATCTATCAATGAACATAGTTTTCAAGAAAGAGTTGAAAATATTAAGGAGAAAAAAAAGACCATTTGTTAATGAGAAAAGTCTTATCTATACATGTAAAAGTGCTGAAAAATAAAAGCAGTAGAAATAAATGGCCTGTTTGCATTTCTTTATTTCAGTGCTACTATTTTTTCCTTAAGGGTGGATGGGATTAATGTATTGTTCCTCTAACCATAGGGACATGATCTAACAGATGTAGCACTTGAAGGGAAGATTCTTTCTCTACCAGCTGGAAATCTGTTTGACCTTCACACTTTAAAGCTGGACAGATGAGAAGGAATACAGCAATGGGTTGGTTTAGTCCTGCTGACCTGTTTTGCACCGTCTTCTACTGATCTTCTTGTTCCCAACCTCTCTACTGTAATTGAGCTGAAATAGTTTTGCTGGAAAGTGAGGATTATGCAAGTGTTAATTTAGCAGCTGAAAAGATGACATGGTGAGATCCTTTGATTTTGATCACTGTTTTCCTTGAGTATTGCTCCAAGTGGAATGTATACAAATAGTCATTAATGATGTATCTGTCCAGTAGATCACAATGATCAGATAATAACAAATTTTTGTCCTGAACTGGTAGTTGCTTTTTGAGAAAGTTAGTCTTCTTTCACAGAATCACAATGTGCTGACCAGAACAACATATCTCATTTCCCTCCTTCTGCAATGTTGGGTCAAAATATTAGATGGAAAGATGTAACAATTTCCATACTATTGATTCTTTTCCTCAAGTCTGAACCCTTCTGATTCAGAATGAAATACCAAATCAAAACATAGCATAAGCAATCTCAACCTCTGGTCAAATACTTCTATAATTGTGCATTGTGATCACTAATTTCTGTGAAAAGTAAAATTTTCCTGGTGCTACCCTCAATGCCAACTTTTAGTGGTAGCTACACTAGAAATGCAATTCATATGGCTAATAATCATAAATCCTTTTACTGCTCCTATACTACTCCCCAAACACTTTTTCTGTTAGCAACTAACCTATTCTATAAAATATGAATGACAAAAGAGAAATTAATATTCTTTGTTCAAAATGTATGATTCAATCTTCTAAGTACCTATGTAGAGCCATGTGAAATTCAGCAGGGAATTGTTACTTCAAGTGATGAATAATATCCCACTCTGAATGGATTTTTTCTGCTATTTTGATCCTTGAATGTGTAGCAATCTACTTGAAACACTGGGAAATTTATGCTTATTTTCCATCCCAATTTCCTACCTAGTGAAGTTCACAAAAAAAAAATGTCACTGAATCCAGTGGTAACTGGATGGAGTCTGTGATACCAGGGACTACAACTATAGTAAGAAGAACTGGGAATTTATAAGTAAACAGTTATTTTCCATGTTTTTACTTGCTTATTCAACTGTCAATCCTTATGGATAAGTTTATGTCAACTAACAGTTAAATTAAGCAGCAGTTAGGTTTTCTCAATAATTTACAAAGGTGGATTCCTCCAAGAGGCATTTCACTGGTTATCTTAGCAGGGGTGAGTTAGTCTTTAGAGATGTTGGTCTTCACTTAGAGTTGAAGTTCTTTAACACATGGATATTAAAAGGTAAGACACAAGCTTGAGACCAAGAGAATTTTGGAAGTAGATTAAAGTTATTCAAGTTGCAAATAAGCAAAGTTATTAAAACTTTGTATAACTTCCAGTAAGACCAAAGTGTATCCAGGGGCAGAGACAGGATGGCTAATGGCAGTGTCAGAATAGAAATGGAAATTACCACATCTGAGGAGGAAAGAGAACTCAGAGTTTAATGTGCTCTGATCAAGACATTTATTGATTGTCACTGCAGAATAATGAAATACAGGCACACTTTTAAATTTTGATGAGCAACTGATTTATCAAACTTGGAATATAAGTATACCTGTAAAATAATAAACATTGTACTTTAATTAATAGAAAGAAAAACATAACCCTGAGAAAGAAAAACTAATATTTTAAATTCAAAAGCATAGAAACCTTTGGAATAAATTAGAAAGCATTAATTCTAGAAATAGAAATTAATGAAAAATCAAAACCATCTTTTAAAAGATAGATAAAACCAAGATAACTTGGTATCTTTATTTGATAGAATAATTGATTCCCTGGATATGAGAGAAGTACAAAATATAACTTATCTTTTTATGAAGTGCTGGAAGGGTTTAACTATAGAACAATATAAGGTGTTGAAGATATAGAATTAATTAAAAAAATTATGTTGATTAAAAACTAAATAAGGGAACATCTTAAGTCTGCTATCATTTATACATTTATATTTTGTGACTGCCAAATTCCTTGCTTGCAAAAATAAACTCATTTCTGACCTGAAGGTCTTCAGCATAAATTGTTTCAGGATAGTATTACGAGACTCAGGAAGAACTGCTTAGGTATGGTTAGTTAGAAATGATAATCATAAAACAGGTAAAATACATTAGAAAGTGCAGTGCAAAAGTTAAGCATTTTGATTCTGTTGAACCATTTATGTTACAGGCATAACTGCTCCTTACCAAATTCTTGGTCCAGGTGTATTCCTATAATCATTAGGTCCTATTTATAACCGTTGTAAACAGGAATAGCTACTCTGAAATCAGTGAAAATGAACAGGTTTGCAGTAGCTGAAGTCTGTCAATAACGATTCTGTTCCCTCATGGACAGATACGGTTCACATGCACAGTACCCTTCAAATATTAATAAACTCCTGGCTTCTTAGAAGGAACTCATTTAGAAATACTTTGAAATTAAAATAGTCTTATTCTGCAGAAGAGTTGCACAACTGATTTAATGACTGATCTAAATGTTGTTGAAATCAAAGATAACCATGAGAATTACAATAATTTTTCTTTCATATACACCAAAATAGAGTTTTTCTTAGAGCTTGCTCACTTCTTATTGTGTAGAAACTTTCCTTCATTACCATGGACAGCTTTCATTAATTTCTCTATCAATGCATCTTATTTTAGGGATGAAACTATTTGTTGTATATGGTTGTGTGTACATGTATGTGCACATATATACATGTACACTAAAAAGAAATTAAGTGCTAGGAATCAGATTTCACTGTAATGGATATGTTTAAAAAACATTATAAATAATGACTGTAATGGTAAAATAAAGCTCATTAGACCAGTACTAATTAACAACACATTTCATGCAAATCTTTTGTTCTCATTATTAACCATTATCGTTACATACTCAAAGCCATCACTACCCAGGAAGGACATTCAACATTAGCTGTGAGTACTCAACTGCACAGAGGTGACCTGTGTAATTAGCAGTGATGGCAAAAAAACTTCCTCCTTGGTCACCACAGTGCAGATGACCAGGCCAAGAGCTCTTTAATAAAAAGAGATGAAGTAAACACCTCTGCACTCTTAGTCATTCCGAAGTTCAAGTTCTGGTTCTTTTACAGGGTGGCTGATTTTCAAGTCAATTCCCATTCCTTGGCTCCCACACTGAGTTACACACTGCCTGAACTTGGGAAAAAATTGTTTTCCAGTCTGCAGCACATGCCTCATCTTCCTGTTTGGCTGCTGCTCCCTTGCCTAAAGGGGAAGCAGTCTTCACAGGTGCTTTTTTCCTATGATGAGTAATGGCCCATCAGGGTATTGCTAGTAAAGCTCTTGGGTGCACAAAAGCTTTTACAGATATGTTGACATGCTCTTTCATACAGGTTCATGCTATTTCTTTTTCTTTCTTTCTTTCTTTCTTTCTCTTTCTTTCTTTCTTTCTTTCTTTCTTTCTTTCTTTCTTTCTTTCTTTCTTTCTTTCTTTCTTTCTTTCTTTCTTTCTTTCTTTCTTTCTTTCTTTCTTTCTTTCTTTCTTTCTTTTCTCCTGTCTGTCAGAATAACAAGCAAAATTATAAAGTGTCTTAAAAAACAGTTTTATAACATAAGGATGAAAGCTTTTTTACATAAAATGATGTGAAATCTGGATATTTTTATTTTTTATCAGACCTTTCCTAAAGTAGTGATTTTGTAACTTTCAAAACAGCTGTCGTATAGCACTCCCTGGTACAGTGGGGATGGAATTTGTTTATCCAGTTCTAAATTAAATATGGTAAAATTGTTTCCTGGAACAGGAAATTGACTCTGAATCTGCCTTTACACAAAATATTTTTCCTTTCCATTTTCATTATCATGGCCCATGTTTTATGAATGCCTATGAAGGAATAGGCTACTTGATCTATTGAAAGAATGCTTCTGTAAAATGTATATTTCTTAATTCTGGCCTTTGGATAAATAAAAGCTGTCAAATTACTAGGCTCTTTTCCCTCTACCCACAAAGGAATTGAGTAGTGATTAAGTCTTTGTCTTCTTTCATTTTATGCATTGCTTCTAGTTATGTAGCTATTTCACTCAACCCTGATAGACTTCAAACACTTTACTGCTGATTTAGCCATAGACATATCTAATTGTATCAAAAGGTTGTGAAGTCCCAGTTGTTTTCTCACTGAAATGTGTGACTGTAATATTGCGGAGAAATGTCTATTTTTCATTAGTTAATACATTTTATGGATGAATAACAGATTGTCATTCAAATTGATTGTTTCACTTAAAATGTTTAACTGCTGAGGTGGATTGCTTCTGTGCACCATTACTCAAAGCACAGAATATACTTTTTAGAAAGGTTTTAAAATGGAGTAATTAAATTATATTGAAGTATGGCCACTGCCTTACTAAAAAGAAGGTCACAGCCTGCTGACCATATTTTAAAGTTATTCCAGTTATTTTATGAATATTTATAGAATCATTGTAACATGAATGTCTTCCTTGCCACAAGGTAAATCAGGTATATCAGACCATGGGGTTCTGAAGGATTTTATTTATATTTTAAACATTATTTTAAATATTATTATTACTACTACTACTACTACTACAACTACTACTACTACTACTACTACTACTATTACTACTACTACTACTACTATTTGTGAGTTTTATGTAAAGGAGAAGATTACATCACCAAAAGCTTATATAAAACCAGAATATTTTTAAATAGATAACAGGTATATTAATAGATAATATCCATTACAGGAAGCTGTTGCAAAATAAAAATTATATTTGATTTAGCTTTTCTCTGCCTAGAACCTGTCCCTCAGAGGGAAGTGAGGCATTCTGTTGCTCCATATCCTTGGAACTGAAGAAAAAAGCAAACAGAGAGAGGAGCAATGACGTCAAAATAGCAATAATGGTAGTGATTTTTATTGAGAATTGAGTCTTGAAATACAAGTACAGGGAAATCCATGACCAAGACCAAGAATAAGACAGAATCTGATGAGCTGGTGATGATGGAGTTAGACCATTGAAACTCATTTCCTCTCCATACATTTCCCTTTTTTTTATTTCTCTAAACGTATATTTAGCAGTTTGTTTACATGAAAATAGTTTTATGTATGTTTGAACCCTGGGACTTAGTAGATGAATGGAAACCCTAGACAATAAAATATTGCAATAAACAACATTATAACTGTATAGGTAAAAGCTTTTATATTCAGTATAAGTTGTATGCATTTTGAAATGTAGAATTTTCACCTGAAGCAAATACTACAATGTCTAATGAATGGATTGCTGTCTTGGCATCCTGATTCATGGCACCTTAGCTAAACAGACACAATCCCTGTCCAGTCAGTGAAAAAAATGTGTGCCTCTGAAAAACAATTTTAGAGTCTCAGTGAGAAGTATATCCATGGAATGATATAATACTTGCATAGACTGCGCAGGGACTTTTCTAGACCCAGCAAATAACAAAGCACTAGATATTGAGTATATTAGCATTAGCATATATGAGTATGGATTAAAATATTCCTCCATCAGAATTTACTGATGACCTTGCTTTGCAGAACAGATGCCTAGTAGTTTGCAATGATTTTCTATGGGCCATTACATCAGCATAGAAAATCCAGAGCCTTGACTATACATCTTTTACTCGCATGTCAAGGAAGAATGGAGGAGAGTTAGTGCTACTAGTTAATTGATGAATACAGATAACACAAGGACAGAACAAATCAACTTTTACTCTAGTGGCAGAACTATATGACTTTTTCTAGGAAGGAAACTAGGGCAACATACTTGAAGAAACCGGATGAAAACACTTTTTTGACAGAATGAAGTAGTAAGAACTAGCATTTGGCTTGATAATATCTTTATTTGGATTCTGTGCAGTCATCTGTAGTGACTGCAGCAAGACCAATATATTTCCATGCCTTCTGAAAATTGACCTAAGTAAAATTCTCCAAATAGTGCTAAAACCTTTCTGTTTCAGAAGACAGATACCATGTACTGAGTTACCAATTCCTTCATACGATGATCAATGGTTTCCTTGCCTTCTTTGATATAGAAGGAAAGAGAGGAAGAAGGAAAAAAGGAAAGAAACCCCACCAGTGTATTTTGACTGTCTCTTTGACTCTCATAGCAGAGGGGCAGGGAGCTAGAGCAGAACCGTTATGCTGATTTGTCTTGGCTAGAAAATCCTCTAGGGAGGGTGCAGATCAGACAGGTGTAAAAGCTGCAAGATCGGGATGTGAACCACATTTAACACTGGCAGCACACAGTGACAAGATGCTAAAAAAGTGTTTTTATCTATGGTGTATTCAGGTTCTTAACAATGAAATAATATTCAGAGGTCATTCAGTGTCACTGTTTCATGCAGGGATAATTCTCAGCTTTCTGAATGTGCACCTTTAAATTTATTTTGAAGACATTGATTCTACCTATTTATTTACCTACTTTTAGGCATTTCTCAGCAATTTGCTCTGTAGCATCTGCCACATAGAAGGGCATCGTGATTTATCTACAGCTCTGAATATATTACTTTTTAACCTTTACGAACACCTAGTGTGACTCATTCCATCTTATCACAGCAGACATCAGTGGGAGTAAGCATCACTCAACAGGATAACCAGTTTGTACAGGATATAGGCGCGTGTACAAAATGTACCCAGATACAAGAGTCAGTTAATTTTTAAACTGTTAAAAAGGAGTATGAATACAACAGTTCAGTCTGCCCTGGGATATGAGCCATGTGCATAATATGAGCCATAGTCATAATAAGGGGATCAAGAACCTGACAATAGCCTAAATAACAAAAAAAAGAAATTCATTGTAATTGGCACCTCTATGAATCTCTAATTAAAAAAAAAAAAAAAGGAAAAAGAAAAGTAGCTTTAGCCCCTTATGTGTCTTTCCCTTTTCCCGGGAACTCCAGTGCTGTTACACCAGACACTGCAGATCTCCTGAACAGTACCTTGTTTGTTTATTTGTCTGTCTAATTCTACAGACTTGGGAAGCACTGCACTTACACAGTTTAGCTTTCAATGGTTTATTCATGCTGCAGTTTCTAAACTTTTTATGCTCATAGATTCAAAGTTTTCTAAGACATACTTATGTATCTACTGTCCTTTGGATTGATTTATATTGTTAGATTCACACAAATCTTCCCACAACCAGTATTGCTCTCACAAAAACCAAATTTCTGGCAAAATAACAATAGTATATAATCCACATAATCTATTGAACAAATTTAAACACATACAAGCAAACAATCCAAGTCAGGAAGATTGTTGTCTCTCTCAAGTCAGGATATTTCTATGAGGACAATTGTCTTCAAATTTCACTTCCAAAAAGAGACCTTGTGAAGGTTTCTCAGGAGTTTTCTTTCTGAAATGCATGGAATTTTAAGAATGGTAGAAAGCAAGCTGATAAACATCAGGATCAGACATGGTTGTGGGATCACCATAGAATCTGAATGATTTGGCTTGTTAGGGATTTTAAAGATCATCTAGTTCCAGCCCTCTGCTATGGGCAAGGACACCTTCCACTAGACCAGGCTGCTCAAAGCCCCATCAAAACTGGCCTTGAACTCTTCCAGGGATGGGTCTTCCACCACTTCTCTGAACCACCTGTTACAGGGCCTCGCCATCTTCACACAAGAAAAAGTTATTTCAAACACCTAATCTAGGCCTGCTCTTTTTCAGTTTGAAGCTTGGTGTCATCTGCATGTTTGCCAGGGGTGCATTTGATCCTTTCATCTACGTCTAATAATATTATTAAGTGTTCCAATACTAGTGAAAATATTAAATAACACCAGTTCCAATATGGATTCCTTGAGGGACACCACATGTCACCAATATTCACTGGGACTCTGAACCATGAACAGCTATCCTTTGGATGTATCCAACCAATTCCTCATCCACCTAACAGTCTCTCCATCAAATCCTTCTGTATTCAATTTAGAGAGAAGGATGTGGGGACCCACATCAAAGGCTTACAGAAGTCCAGATTAATGCCATCTGCAGCCCATCCCTTGTCCACAGATGTCCACCTCCTTCATAGGAGGCCACTGGGTTGGTCAGGCAGGACTTGTCCTTGGTGAAACTGTGGTGGCTGTCCCAAATCCTCTCCTCGACCTCCATGTGCCTTAGCACAGCTTCTAGGAGAAAATTCTCCATGATCTTCCCCAGGCACAGGTTTTTGAGGTTTTTTTAAAGTATATAGATTTTGACCTAGATGCATTAACTGCAAATTTAATATTTGCAGTTAATGCATCTAGGTACTCAGCAAGGTACTCAGCAACCACTGTCTCAACATAGGCTCTTCAAAGCCATACAGAAAGGCATTTGGTTGGAATTATGACAAACGCCATGTATTTGAATAAGATTGTTCCAATATCCTACAGTATTTCACCTTAGTAAAATCTAGTAAATTTGCTATTAGAAAGACTTCCTCCACAGCCAACAACTACAAGAGATTAGGAAGGGCATAAACATCTACCTAGGTGGCTGAATTAGACATCTAAGCAAGACAGTAGGTTACTAAGATTTTAGATCTAGACAAAGTTTGGATGCCTTAGAGACTCTTTAAACAGGTTGTAGGTACCTAAAACAGTAGCCAAAGTTAAATGTCCCAAACAAGGCTGGGTGAATCTTTTCTTGGCTTATTAATGCTAGACTGTGCACAATTGTTCAGCTTTAGGAAAAAAAAAATCCATCTTTCCCGCTATTCTATTGTTGATCTTGAGAATTTTCCATGTATGACAAATTTATGGTATCTCAATGTTACATCTTACTATTTTTTGTAGCTAGTTTGTTTGTGAAAACATCCACCCATGCAAGGGTAGCCCTGGGCATGGCATGTAAATCACTTACAATATTGCCCTCATGAAGCAGAGGTTTTCAGATTAGAAGAGACCTTTGCAAACCATAGCTAACATGGCTTTTCAGCACTGAAAATTTTAGATAATGAAGTTGTCATAGATTGGATTACCTTGGTAATGATGTATCTGCTTCTGACACAGAATGTCAGGTTGCAGCATTTGCTTAAACTTACTTTGTGCTTTGTACTCTGACATGGTATGACTCAAAGAACTTCCCTTGATATGTCTTAAACTGACAACTTGCCATAGATATGCAAATGCTCCCTTTTCTGAAAAGAGCAATTAATATACTCTTGATAAACCAAGAGTTCTAAAGAAAAATACTGATGTTTTTCCACATTGCCAGGATAAAAATGGTATGATACAGGATTTGCTACCACACTTTACCATTTCTTTAAATGTACTGAAGTACTTCTGAATCAATAATTAACTGATACCGTTCTGAAACCTGTATTTTGTATAAGACTGGAAACATGCTGGTGAACACTAGTGCTAATTGATCATACACTTTACACATATTTTTGTAGCTATAACACATACAAATATAAAAGTAAAGCTATAATAAATTAATCATATTGTATTTACTTTCCAATATCCATTTTTTTCTTCTTCGGTTGGTTTCTGTTGTACATAAAGGAATGTTATTGTTTATCCTTATCAAGACCAAACCTATATTATTAAATGCCTTCTATAACTTGTTAACATAATTTATTGACTTATTTTATTTCTATGGTTGTCCAAAGTCCTAATTTTAAAAACTCTTAGAACTTAGTGTCCTTGTTTGCAATTTTATAAAGATTTAAGTTTCCCTTAGAGAATGTTCCAGATGAAAAATATGAAAGCTGGAGGTAAACATTGTCAGTCAAAGGGATTTGGAGAAAGAAAATATTTCCACTGGAAATGTTTTTGCATAATTTATGCTGTAGTTTAAAATGTGTTTGTGGTTTATTCCTAGCAGGATGAAGCTGATAGTCCTATTTAAGTTTATAAATTGCTAGTGTTGTGTTTCTTACTATGGGTATAGGAAACCAACTGTTATATGTTGTTAGGCCAAACTTTTACTTGGCTGGTCCTTCTTGGAATCATCAGAATGGGATCAAAAATATATGTCTCCCCACCAAAGAAAGTCTCTTAAGGCTCATTTGCTCACATTTTCACTTTTGAGTGAAAGTGCGTAAATGCCGTCTGAGATACCTAAGGGCACCTTAAGCATTCAGGTGTCGTTGGCAGACAGGACACCTGTGTCAGATCTGTCACCTTGTGGAGCAGCAGCTGGGGACCAGGTGGTTGCTGCTAGGGAAGGTGGGCTGCCTGAGGCTGGCGGGGTCACAGCCTGGTGAGCCAGTACATGTCTATGTACGAGTTCAGTCCTTAAATCAGGGTACACATGCAACTGTCAGTGACTATCCAGGAAGAAAATACGAGATGTTAAATTTAAGGGAAGTATATTAAAACACGCTTGGCCCATAAGCTGTGTCAAGTGCAGCACAGGGACGGTATTCAGGCACACGTATGCTTGTATTTATTAGGCCTTGATTATTTGATTTTTTATTTTGTCTTGCATTGTTCTCTTCTCTTTCTGCATTTCTTTTACTATTCAAAGAGAGCATGACTCTATATAGGAATGATTGTGAGTTTAATTTCAATGACTGAGGGAGAGGTAGGGCAGGTGACTGAGATGATCCAATAAGTGTTTGGGATTCATCTTAGTGCTCTTAAGGACTCACAGCCCTGTAGTTTATAACATAGCTCTTTTTATATCACAGAAATCTCAGTACTCCCAGGTCAGCTCTGCATGGCCAAAGAGTCATGGTATTAATTCATATTCTAGTTTTGCAACTGTATTGCTGTTGATTTATTTTCTCCAGTACAACTACTGAAGAAGAGATCCAGTGTTACTTGAAAAGTGTTTCAAGTGCCTATGTGCTCTGACACTGTTTCATTCCACCAAGATTATCACTGCTGCTTAGTTTACACCTGAGATACATTTTTCTTCGTCATGCAAGATCCTATTATGTGTAAATTGAAGAATCTTTAATTCACCCTCACAATAGATGTGTCACATATTCATCACACAGCACTATTGTCAGTGGGCAAAGTATTTTTAACTGGGCAAACATTTTAAACCATCTGTCTCATATACATTGATAAAATTTGGTGTACTAGTACAGTGCTATTGTATTTTTTATTAATATAAAAATTCTGCATGAACATGTATTTTTATTTTATGATCTGCTTGCTAAAACCTTTACTCAGAAGCTGGTAGACAAATACTTATCTTACTGAAGAGCAACAAATATATATTTCACGATGAAAGTATTCTTTCTTAACAATTGTCTTTCTTAGGAATATAATATGGAATAAACTCCATTTATTCCAACTGAATATGAAGCTATATAAATATGCCACAAGAAATGCAAATACATCTTGTCAGAGAACAAACAGAAAGAACAGAAGAGAAAAATCTGTAGACTACTGGTTAGGTCATACCAGTTTTGGACAGGAAGGACAATGTTAATGGATATTTGAAGGTCAACAATTTTCTATTGTTGGATAGTTCTGTACTCCAAGAAATACTTTGGACTGAGAAAGAAATAGCAGTGTTGAACCTGACCTTGGTTGAGTGAGAGTTCCTATGTCTTGTGCTCTCACTTACTTAAAGGCAAATTTTGCTGTGTGATGATAATACCTCTCAGACTAAAGATTTATGTTGTCAATTAAATAATATAACTTCTAAGTGAAAGAGGACAGCTGTTCCAATGTAGAAACAGGAAGCATGGAGTCATCCTGTCACTGAAAAATGCTCTTGCAAAGGTAAAAGCATGTAATTCTGCTGAAATTCATTTGTGTATGACAGGTGGTCGTGCTCTCTTTGCACGTGGTATTTAGGTAAAATACAAGCATTACTATCAGAGTTGTTCAGTGGAAGAAAACCCAGTTGGGGTGTTTTATGGATGATTTGTGTTACATTTCCAGTGGGTTTTGTGGGTTTTGTTTTGGTGTATTTTTTTGGTGAAATATGGCAATATGATTTTGTGGCAATTGAATAGGAGACTGGAATTTATTTTCTGTAACTAAGTAAGGTAAAAGAGTGCTCAGAAAATCCATTATCTGGAAAAAGGATTAGGTCTCTGGGTTTAGGCAATATGAGATCTCTAAAGTAAGGGAGAAAACTGTGACTGAATATTTGTAGTGGACTTTATCAATATCTTAATTTTCTTTTCTCTTTTAAAGAATAAGCCTCACTAAAAAAATCTCAGCTTCATGGATCAGTTTAACTTTAGTAGGTCAGAGTTAAAATCTTAACTCTTATTGTGTTACTTCGCACTGTGACTATGTTTATGAATCTCTGTTTCTTGGCAGAACAAGATATATTTATATGTTAATTCTCATAATCCAATATGTACTGAAAAAGTAAAACTTTTGAATTTTCTTCACTTCAATATTTATTAATGACAAAAATGATGACTCAAAATTAAGATATTTTGTTTATAAAAATTCTATTTTGCTTTATGCAAAACTCTCCAGAATTTTTTTTAATTATGCGAATTTGAAGCTGCAAAGTAGAGAATAATTGCACTTTTACTAAGGTTAATACAATTTTGCATTAAATACAGACAGATCATGCTAGTATTAAAAATTCTTTGAAAATTAAATCATTATTCTGATTGCACTGGCATCATTCTGAATTTACAGCTATGTTACAGTGTTTACACATCACTGGACAAGGATTGTATGTGTTACCAGAAGGATTGTGTAAGAAGCACTCCTTGAGTGGAGGATGTGTGCAAGAGATGCTGGAGTGTCTTGGTGCTCCCAGCACAGCCCCTGCTGTTGACTCTGCTTTGAGTTACAGCTCCTCTGATGGTGGGGATCCTCTCCTTTTGCAGAGGAAGAAATGAGGGCAGTTAGCCTTTATTTTCATCTCTGCTCTAAGTGCCCCAGGCACCTCAGACATTGAAGTAGGTAGGAAGGAAAACAATCTCTGCCAGGTAAATGCCCAGCTCCCATTATTCTCTAACCTGGAACAAGGCAAAATTAAGGTTTACCTTGTTATTCCTTGAATTGATGTTCAGTTCCTTTTCAGGTAAAATTCAGATATTCCCTAACCCTCTACAGAGCAAATTTATTAATTTGAAGTCTTTCAGAGAGTGCAATAGTTCAGAATATTCAGCAGAGAATGTTTGTATCATTTAGGGCTCCTAACCTGCTGTTTCCCAGATTTTGAAGAAAATAGCCAAGAGTAGCAAAGTGATGGACAGAAATAAATATTCCACAGGTCCAAAAGCTGCTTTCAGAAACTGGAACCAAATAAACAAACAAATAAATAAAATGAGAGAAGTACAAAAAAATACTTTAATAAGAGCAGATAGGCAAGATAGACAATAAAGGAAAAACGGACTGAAGCCATACTTGCATATGGAATTATTTTATAGAATTAATTTTTCAAACATGAAACGAGTGTTTGATCTTAATCTAGTGAAGAGTGGTGCTTCTGCTGGCCTCAGTAAAATAATATCAGCTAATAGAAAAACAGATAGTCATAAAAGATGAAATTCACTCTCAATTAAAGTGTCAGGACACTGAGGTATGTTGAGTTAGCATAATGATAATTTTGTAGTATGAGAAATTTCTTTAAAAAATTGAATTTGAAAAGACCCTAGCTAGTGGATGGCTTGATCAATCAAGCTTTCTGTATATTGAAATTTTAAAACAGAAAGAAAAAAGAAAATAGAGTTTTCTGTGATAAATATATGATAAAATACATATATTTGATGTATTTTATTTTATATATATACATATATATGCAACATGTCCTCGTCTTTGTATAATAAAATGAGGACAGAAAATTCTTATGCTTTTTGGTCTAGTTTATCAATTAAAAATGAAAATACATTAGAAAATAAATACATGTATTATAATACATACATTAGAAGATAAATAAAAAAACATAGATAAAAATTTGAAAATTAAGTCACCAGAAACCAGGGAGTTTTATCACTAAATTAGATATTTACTTTTAAAACAATGAAAAAGAAGCATATCCATGTAGCTGCTATTTTGAATGGAACAGCAGAATAATCGCAGCTCAACAAGATGGCAAGCTGCACTTCCATTCTCTGGAAAATTATGTACAATATTTATATTAAATAATGTATAAATACACTATTTCACAGTATTTTTATTTGAAGTTATCATAAGTATATTACTTGAACTATGTGTTATCTAATATAAAGTTAATTTTAATACAGCAAATATAGTAATTGGTACTTACTTGAAAGCATCTCTGGAAAAATAATTTTATTAAAGAAAAATCTCAATTTTAAAAATAAGAAACTTTAACTGAAGTTTCAAGTAGGCGAAACTGTTCCTAGACTAGGAAAAATCCATAACAGATTGAACATTCTAAAAAAAAAATTGCAAATGCACAACACTAATTATCTTTCAGATATAAGAAACTCTTAAGATTAAAATAGAGTAAATATCGAAATACATTGGTTGCTACAAAATTAAAGCTAAATTATTCCAAAAGAAAAAAAAAATAGACATCTCAATTATGAGCCATTCAAAAGAATTTGGAAATATACTTTCTCCAAGTGCATTTACAGCTGAGCCCAAAGTTTAGGAGTGCTGGTACAGCAAAACCACTAAAGCCTAAAGTTGCAGACCTGGATGCTTTAAGTATCTGCAATGCAAAACAATGTCTGCACCCAAGAACTGCACACAACTTTGAATAGATTTAAGGTTTGGTAAAACATCCACAGTAACTGTCAGAATGACTAGTGTTCTTTAACATGAAGACACCATGCCTCACATTGCAGGAGCAATATGACTGTGTGGAGCTGTGGGGGTTTTTTTTCCCCACTGGGGTTGAAAATAGAAGTAAATTTATGCTTGGGATCACTCATGCTTTATTGAGAAAAGTAACTTCCAAATAACAATCAATAAATTGATTATGACTATCTCTAGTAGGACACAAAGCAGTCTATTTCTAAGCTGGTAAATAATAAACAGATATTGTAATTTTGATGAAGTTTGCAATGTCTTGTCTGTTCCTGGAAAGCTTGCCAGACCCACTGAGTTTTTAACCTGGTACTGATACAGAAATATCAAAAAACATTGTAACAGGGACTGGATGAGTGAAAGTGAATGCAAGACATCACAGAAGGGCTCTTTTGTAATTACTAGATTCAATGAGAAAGACAGATGTTTTCCTTTAGCCTTTGAATAACTGAAGTCAAATAAAACCCTTGACTGTGTACAGAAGGAATCTCTGAAAATAGTTCCTTGAAGTTTCACTGATCATTTGAAAACTACCAAAAATATTTACTGGGATCTTGGGGCCACAGTAAAATCACAGCAGAATCCACCTCCATTCAAACTTCTGGGAAAATATATCCTTTCCCATCATTTCTGTTAGAATAACTGGAAATACAACTGTAGAATAAAAGGGATATAAGGGGATATTAATAGCTTAAATAGGATACAATACAAACAGTATAAATAGGATACAATACAAACAGTAACGACTCAATATTGTTTCTTTCATGGAAGAGAGCATGGTGGTTGCATAGTCAAGGTTCCATCTGAATCTTCATTTAAAGCTTGCTTTTCCTTCTTTCTTTTGAATTTCCTCCTAAATCCTCAAAATGCTTCTGGATACAAAACTTTCCTCGAGTTGATATTCTAAAATGTTTACAATTGCTCCTTCTTTAAAAATTTTTTCACTTTAGGCTCCAAAGTACAGAATCTGCTTCTTATAGATTTTTGTAAGTAATACAGCCCAAAAGGAATGGAATTGAGCACATATTAGTCTACTATGTTTATGTGCTGTACATTGAATCAGAAGGCATATTGCTAACTGAACTCCCTTTATTGTCTGTAGAAGACAACCCAAGGACATATGCTGGTTTCCTAAAATTTGACAATATGAATAATAAAAGGTTATCCAATGAGTTCTTCCACTATACATGAGATCACTTTGCTTCAGAGAATAGAATAATTAGCTGAAATGAAAAGCAGACCAGATTAGACTATTTAAAGATAGTTTACCTGGAAGTGATATTTCAGAAAAAATATTTCAGAAATTTAAAACTTACAAAAGTGTGTTGACATGGAAGAAGGGTGATGAGAAAATAAATGGTACATTAGAACCTTTTAATGATCCATAAATAAGGAGGAAGCAAGGATTAGCATGAAAGAGTAACACAAAATACAACTAGGGGTCAGAGGGGATTACTAAAAAGACTTACAAAAGCCAAAGACATTAAAAGCAATGAAAGGGAAAAATGTACAATACAATGGTAAAATAAAAAGGGAGGCCTAACTAGGCAGATGATCTTAAGGCAGAAAAGAATTGTGTGTTTCAATGGACTGCAAACTTACTGTAAATTAGCAGCATTATTTATGATTTGCCCAAATAAATGAGGAATAATTCCTTTATAGAGGAAAATGCTGCAGTGCATTACAAAAGTGCATAATGATATTATTGCAGCTGTGATAATCTAAATTACATTCACGGGGCTAATAAAACATCTTACCTTTCCCTACAACTTCTGCTTTATTAAGCGGAATAATGCTTGTAAGACACAGAAGGTAATTATGATGCTTTGTTTGGCATGGAAGACATCTGGCATACTGCCTCTAGGACTGGGCAGTGGACTCAGAAAACAAAAAGGACTAATAGGAGACACTTTAGAGGACAGGAATATAAATTATTAGGGATATGAAATAAAGACGTCAAGGGAAAGAAGAAACTGAGGCTGCAGTAGCATTTGGTTTGAAATACTAAATGAAATATAAAGGAAATGTCAGGATAATTAAGTATACTTTATGATTACTAATGGTAGAACAAGCAAAACAGACTTTTTTTGAAAAAAAATTAATTATTATTTTGTTTAGTATTAGCATGAATTTATCAAGTATCTAGATGACGCTCTAGGGAGGTCATTGTAAGGTCTCAATGTTAAGAGACAAGAACAAGAAATGAGATAGTGGATCTTCAAATGAAGTGGAGAAGTCATACGTCACAGAAAATGACAGCACTTTCCTTGGAGCACAACTATTATTATCATTAGGCAGTCTGTGTGTCTGTCATGTCTCTCTGCCATCACAGCATAATTCCAGGAGGTTACTGTGATTCCCATAGCACCACCCAGCTGACTTGGCATCTGCATCAACCATTCACAGCTTCTGGTATCTGTGCAGTTTTGGTATGTTAACTGTGACTGTCAGATGCCTACCCAGATTGCTCATTCTCCCTCCTCAAACAAGCCAGGAGAAGAAAATGAGATAGAAGAAAGGTTTTTTTGGTCAAAGTAAGGGCAGAGAGATTACTTACCAGTTACTGTCATAGAAAAAACATACTTGACTTTGGCAAATTAATTTCATTTATGGCCTGTTCAAATATATATCAATGATGATATAAAATATGAACAGGCTAAAATCTCAAAACCTGCTCCTTGTTCCCCTCTTCCTGGGCTCATTTCTGGCTTGTCCCTCTGTCACACAGCACTGAAGGGTTTGCATTGTGGCATAATACCTCCTATCCATCACTTCTTCCACTTATTTTTCCACTGCTCCAGCATGGAGTCTCCACCCCTGCCACTCCTTTGACAACAAGGCCAAAAATAGTATACAAGACAGTCCTGGTCTGTTAGAACTGCCACTTTTGTAGTATCTTAAGAGCAGGGTAGCTACAGGTCACCAGTAATGTGTGTCAACCTGCAGTAATAAAGGCAAGATTACATAGTCCCTCCTGGAGAGAAACAGGAGTTGATAGATTCTGGGTGTGAGAAAGGAACTCCAAATTACAACTGTACAGGTACATCTCTGTAAGTTTCTGTGTCTCTAAAAAGTTAATGCACCACTATAATCTTTCTTTTTGTAAGTCTATTAATTATGCCTGTTCTCATTGCTCATCCGTCCAGTTCTTCAGGGGCTCTTCAGAAAATTTATGTCCTCCAGTAGAAAAGCTTATCTCAACCACATAAAATCAGATAATCAGAAAAAAAACCATTATAAATTATTAAGCTATTCAGACAATAATAGATAATGAAAACAAAGGTAATTTTCTGTGGAATGGGTATAGAAATTTAAGAAGATGTTTCAGATATCTAGGGAAATAAATTTTGGATATTTCTCCAGGACAGTTCAGTTCCTGATTTTGATATTTTCTGCCAGGTCTTCATGATAAGCAGATGATTTTCCAAATCATAGATGATTTAGTAGTTTCAATGGAATTTTTATTGTTTATATTTTTCCTACTGTCCACATATATTCAAGTAAATATGAAGAAGTATATCATCCTTAGATATGTGCCCATAAATTATGAATAATTCTACTTTTTGCTGACTTCATATAAAATTATATGAAGATTGGTTTTTCCCTGTAATGTGCATGTGTGTATACCAAGTAACACATTCATATGTGTTTTCATATGTATTATGTACGTATGAAGTATTTAATTCCTGGAAAGAACAGAGAAATTAAAAATTAAACTTAAAGCTTTAAGTTAGGTCCATTTATTGTTTTTGTTTGTAAATAGACACAGTCTTTGCAAAAGAAAATTTATTGACTGGTTATTTTGAACATACAGATTAGGATTATATAATGGTTTTACCTTTCCTTCCTCTATATTCTTTCCTCAGCAAGAGCTGTTATTCAAACAATAATTGAATATTCTTTATCTACTGTGCTTAGGGTACTCCGTAAACTTATACAGAAACTTTATGATGTGAAAATTTCAGCTATTTTAAACCCTCTTCTCGTAAAACACTTTTTGCATACAGGCAGTATAGAGAAAAGTAGCACTTTTGATCACAGCACCCAGCTGTTAATTCTTACACTCTATTGCACTGCAGATGATTTAAGGTGAAGGGCTCAACTCTGCTGCAATGAGTCACTTAGCAGGTTAGGCAAACAAAACTCTAGAGTAAACATCTTCACACTTCAGAAAGAACAAAAGCTTTTCTTTCTTTGTATCAGTGTTTCAATTTCCCATTCTCAATGCTTACCTGAAAAAAACACTTTACTTCATTAGTCAGTTGCGTTCCTATGGAGCCCTCTCTGTACTGTTATTGCTTCATTTCATAAGTCCTTTACTGAAGAGGCATGAGCAGGGGAAGTTACTAGGGAAGGAGTGAAAACAGCCTCTATATTTAGTATCACAGTCTCCCAACACCATTCTAAACAACAGCAGATTTCAGTCGTCATCATAATGGACATTTTAAATCCATATTTGATCTATGCTCTTTGTGTTCTCCCTCCAAATATAGGTCTTTTGAGTGTGGTAGAATCAGGAGTATTGCAGTGGTGGTGAGCACATCTTACACAGCTGATCCAGCTTCTCAACACAGGTTTGGAAAACACAGTATTTCTCATTGATATGGTAGAGATAATGGGTTAGAAGAAGCCTCTCACAGATGCTTACTTTCTTATATACTTTGCAATTTGTACCCTTCAATCTGCATTGCATTTATATGAACAATTTAAATTCTGAAAATATTTTGAAAGATGAATCATGAGACTAAAACCCATTTATTGATAGTCCTCCTGTAGTCTCATAATCTTCCTACATATAGTTGTTGAGAGCAAAAAGTCAGTTGCACGTCAGATGGAAGTGTGGAAATGGAAAATGTTTACAAAACTCAACATTTTTAGCTAAATCTCAGAACCTTCTGAGATTTTTTTACTATCTCCTTGTCTATTATGCAACTATGCATTTGTAATCTAAATTTTTTTATGTTGCACATGAATGCAGAATTATGACCTTATTAGACAACAATTAGACAACAATTCAAATATTTCTCCCAAGGTCAAGGGAAATGGAATGAGATTAATACTGATGAAAGAATACTTAGTATTTTGATAAACCCTTGGATTGTTTTTTGGTAAAGGAACAACTATTTCAAAGTACTTTGTGATGCTTTCTTGGATAACAGTGTATTTGATATATAGAGTATATTTACAAGTTATATTTTTTCTTTTTTCTTTTAAAATATGCTTAATAGTTCAAACTGCCAGAGTAATATGCTTTATCAGCTAAGCTACATTTACACTTTGATTAGGCAAATAATTCCATTCATTTCACCAATACAGTTCCTGAAGTGTAGAACAATGTAATGAAACCACAAAATCTGCACTGATTTATACTATATGCACTTCCTATTTTGAGAATAATTTTCTATTACTTCCAGGTAATATTGCAAGCAGTAACTTCAGAATAAATTATATGTCACTCAGGCTATCAAACCTGTCAGTATTCCATCTTCATACCCTTTTTGTTTTCTCGGCCCTTTTCACTTTGATTTGGTAGCATAGCTCATCTTCCATTTCATTATGGATTTAATTTAATGGCAATATATTAGGACTGAAAAATAATGTCTTTTGAAATTTGTATTCAGGAAATATTGTATTGTCATTGAGTGTAACGAAACAAATTTATGCAAATTTCAACCACTACTAATGAAGGCTTAGAATCAGTTGATCAAGTGGTGGATTATTCCTGGCTGGATGCCAGGTGCCCACCAAGACCACTCTATCACTCCCCATCTCAGCTAGATAGGGGAGAGAAAATATAACAAAAGGCTCATGGCCTGACATAAGGACAGTGAAAAATCACTCACCAGTTACCACCACAGGCAAAACAGGCTTGATTTGCAGAACAAATTAATTAAAATTATTTATTCCAAATTTGTCCCCATTTTCCTTGTAGGTCCCCTTTAAGTATAAAAAGGTCACCATAAGGTGGTCCCTCCTCACTCCTTCCCATTTTTGATGGAATTTTATTCACTCCTTGACACAACACTGTTACTCATTAACACTCCTAACTCCTGTTGATATATTCAGGAAATATGTGCATGTATCTGCCTAACAGACAGCATGGAAGCAGAGGGAAAACAGTAAAACTAGCATCTCATAAAGACATAATGTTTCTTTATTGGAAAAAAACGTCTAAAAATATTAGTTGAGTGCCAGGCTGGGCTGGTCTTTCTTCCTCTTTAAACTTAACATCTACTCTAATACTTCTTAAGCAGCAATGAGAAAAAAATTTAAGCTGTTATGAATTAATAAATATTACAAAATTAAAGTATATTTATAATATACATTACTTATTTTGGTAGCACATCAGCATATTAATATGCATTGTTTTGGTTTATACTCCTTTCTTTTATAATTTGTCAAGAGGAAAAAAGAACAAAACACAAGATATTCCAGCTCCTTCATCTTTTTTATGCTTACTTCCTTTTTGCTCAAAGGTTCTTTAAAAATGTAAAGATGAAACCACTTCTGCAAGAATAATGTGGTAAGTACATGATTTGTTTTTTATAAAATAAAAAATCTTGAAACACTGAATATTTGAAAGCTTTTTACAAAAGAAAAAGCAAAATCTTCAACTTATTTTAAGAAACACTGAGTTAAATGTACTGTATAACATATGTTCACAGATATTTTGGCTTCTTCAGAAG
Source organism: Passer domesticus (assembly GCF_036417665.1). Classification (NCBI taxonomy): domain Eukaryota; kingdom Metazoa; phylum Chordata; class Aves; order Passeriformes; family Passeridae; genus Passer; species Passer domesticus. The sequence goes on along the minus strand of NC_087476.1, from coordinate 28,626,361 downwards.
CCAGAGTGCCTGTAATACAATATTTTTTTTAAAGGGAAAAAAAATGAGGGATGAAAATTACTATCTAGAAAATCTGAACAGAAGGATTTTTGTTTGAGAGTTCATATTCTAGCTGAACTGAAAAGGAAGAAAAAGGGAATGACCACAAAGAGGACCATATGGGAGACAATCACTAAGCTACTGAGCGAAGAAATACAGTTCTCTCCCTTTTAAGCTTCATCCATGCATGAATTTGTCACTTTTGTTTAAGAATTATGCATTTTTTTGCTGGTGATTCAATCCCCTTCAGAAACCAGTAAAAAATGTGTCATGCTGAAAGGCAACATTCTAGGTCTCTGAAAATCTCTTTACTTTGTTTTCCGTAACACCGTTTCTTAGACAGCCAATCTCTTAAGCATCAGATTTAGGACCTGATTGGATTCCCATTACATGTAAATAAAATTTTGACACTTGAGAGTAGGACTAGATCTTCAGTCCTGGGGTAATTATGATTGAGAGGTCTTAGAAAAAAAACAGCTTTCCATTGAATATTGCAGTCATCAGTTTTTGAAAGTCTCCATTCCATAGCTAGCTCTTTCATTTTTCAAATTCCAACCTTTAAAACATACTTAAGTGTATAGAATGTTGCAATCAACTTTTATGTATAAAGCTGTTTCCATGATATCTTGCTGAATTACAGTTTGAAACAGCAATGGGATTCCAAAGCATCAAATATATAATAGACTGAGGAGCCAAAATCCCACAGAGTTTTGAGCCTTATGTACTTATATACTCCCTTCTCAAAGCCTTTGCAAGTAGGGCATGAATTTTTGCAATCATGACTGTTGTCTACGTATATTTTTTATTAACATCTTAATAGAAAAATCTTTGAGTTCTCATTGGAAAATGGCATTGCCTTAATCTAAAAATATCTTGAAAATAATGGTTGTGTTGGAATCAGAGTTTTTTAGGAGCACAAAATTGTGAAAAACATATTACTAACAAAAGACTTAATGGCAAAATTTCAAGGAATATGTATTATCACAGTAGATAACTTATCCTTAAAATAAGCTCTTGGTGGAATCAGTTAGTTTCAGCAGAGTTTTTTTGGTAGTAGTACTCAGGCTAAACCTACAATTGGGCAGCTCTCTAAGCAAGGGTTTTGCATTTAAAGTCATATTTATTATTTTATTTTCTGACATTACATTCTCTTGCTATTAAAGCACATCTCCACAAACCAAATGACTGTGGCTCCTTGGGATTTAGAAGTGCAATTACAGTGAGAGCAAAGTAAACACTGTTTCAATTACCATCATTTGTGAAATATGTGGGGGGTTTTGCAATGTTTTTATAATTAAAATTTTGTCTAAGTTAGCTTTGTTTCCTTTGTTATCAGATGATTGTAAATCTACAGTGAAGACTGAGAAATTTCTGAACAAGTTTTCTTTTGATTCATAAAAAATTTTCTACTAAAGTAAACAAATAATATTTTACACACTTGCGTGTTTGATGTACAAATGACTTGGGAAAAAAATTATACTTTTTTCCCCAGAAACATACCTTTTGGAAGAAAGTAACTGTGAAAGGCAATATCCTCTTCTTATTAAAACGTTGGAAAATAGCTAGAAAAATCATTGTTGTAGTATGATACCTCAGATTTTAGCTTTTATATTTTTTCAGATTCTATTCTGCCTTAGTGTGTAAGTCTAGACTGCATATTAGGGGATAGTAAGCTCTCTTCACAGAGTAGGTAGACAAAACAATTCCTTCTCTAGCTGGGGACCCAAGGACAGCTGACCCAGACCTCGGGCCCAAGAGCATAAACAACGGTGGATTGAAGAGTGGAAAACAAGAAGGATGGGACTTCATGGGCTAAAGCTGTAACTGGACAATTAGCTCCAATATGCTAATGGACTAAAACTTATAAAAATGTGAGTGCCCATGACCTTTTATCCATTTTGTGGCCATTTTGGATTGTGCTGCTCAAGGTGAATCTATTTGAGGCCTCTTACTAAATACCTACTTTATTCTTTAACACTGTCTAATCTCTGTTCTAGGTCAGCCTTCACAAGGCATCAGTATATATAGTTGTTTTTTTTTTTGGGAGGGACAAAAAAATATCATGTCCTGCCTACAGGACTGGGAGCTGCACTTTAATGCCATCCACCCTATCTCCACTATGACTATGAGTACTTCACTTTTTTGAAGGTGGGCTGTGTGTGAGATAGGGTGCAATGGAAGTTGTGCAGCTCATGCCATCTCTGTATCATGGATGGACAGACTCAGAGATATTGAAGTAGTTCAGTCTTCCAGGATGAAAAAGAGGTATTCCTGGAAATGACCTCTGAGGGACTGTCAGTGTTTCAGTGTTCCAAGTGGCATATATTAAAGGACTGCTTGAATTTCTGGAATAAGGAAATGAAGAGTGTAGTTATTAGTTCAATAGAGTTGTAGCACCTGTAAAGTTGACAGAACTACTCTGGCTTTTTTCTGATATCACTGAATGCAGACCATGGCCATTTGCTCCTTACATTGTTTCCTTTAAAGTAATAAACTTTAAATTACTCCTTACAGATAGCTTTGTTTGTTTACTTGACATTTTTAGTCAGTTTCAGAGATATCTTTCTAACAAGTGTCTTGTCACCATGGATTTATTTTATGTGCACAGCAAAGGAATTGATTGGACTGAACTAATTTTGTGTTAATGCTGCTTCTACCTGTACCTCTTTATATCTTCTGCTTTAATCAAGGATTAGTTAGGAATTGGTAGACACTAATTTTTTTTTTACAAAATTGTTTTAGGATTTCAAGCCACAAAAATCCTTGGGGTCACTTTAGGTCAAAATTTATGTCTCTATGCTTAGAGTTCTACCAGAGATAAGTGGAAGTCTTACTGTTATTAGCTACAGTGGTAATATCGATCTATCAACGTGATGAAGGTTGGCTAAATGAGAAATTTTACTTTTTAAGTCATTTAGACAGAGAGAGGGGGAAAAGGGGGAAGAGAGGTCAATGGACCTATGTGGTATGGATTAAACTTTTAAATCAGAAATTTAAAACTTTAAAATTATCATTGAGGTGCTCTCTAGATCTAAACCATGCCAAACTGGATAGGTAGGTGTTAAATTCTAAGCACCAGGGTGTTTGCCTCTATCCTGTCCACAAAGCAGCCTTCCCACTGCTTAGCCTGTCCATGTGGCAGGACCCATGCCTCTGTCTGCCAGCTGGCTGTTCTAAAGAAATAATTCAGCCTTGCTCTCCTTGTGTGGCTGAAAAAATATTTAATTACTTCATGCAAAGTGGAACACATTCAGTGGGAAAAATTAAATGTATATTGATGGACTAGATGACCTTTGAAGATCCCTTCCAACACAAAACATTCTATGATTCTATGATCCAGTCAAATTTGTGACTGAATCTTGAATTAATTTTTTTTAATTGGTCCATGTACAAGTTATAGTGTTCCCCAGTAGCAAAGCACTCATAATGAGACAGTTACCTAAAAAAATTGAGTCCCACTCAAAGTCTCTCAAATTTAGTTTACCTTGCTGTATTTATAGTATTTGATTCCTGGGCTATGTAATTGAAAGTTAGCAATCATGTCTACAAGGGCTTTATCTTGCATTTTTTTTTTTTTTTGTAGAGAATATTGAAATAGAATTATTTGATTAATGGAAATCAGAACAGGTAGAGGGAAAAAATGACAAGGAACACACTTTCTCATCCATATTTTTTACAGATTCACAACTTTATAATCAGGACATTAATTTTCATGTTTCACAGTTTTAGATGCCATCATAGTATATGCTTAGCTCTAAGTTTCTAAGTAACTTTGTCTATGTTTTATATATATATATGTAGATGTGCTTCAAGATTACTTTCAAAGTTATGATACTGTACAGAAACACCTTAAAATCCTTGTGAATCTGTTAATATTTTTTCAGCACTTTAGGAAAAGGCAGATACAGACCCTAGAGTGAAAAGTTTCTGCCTGGCACCCAGTGTAACTGGACAATGCTTACGCACCCAGCAGTGGACTCTGTGCCAGTCCACTATGAATTTTGTATATGAAACTCTGAAATACACTAGCAATGCAAGTTTTACTTGATTTTCCATTATTGAGCCCCTCTAGAAATGATAATTAGCTTCATCTCTAGAGGCAGAAAAGCTAAAATATGTTTGACTTGGTTGATGAGATACGAACCCATTTCAAATATGGAAATGATATGCTGTGATATACACGAGGAAAAAAAAAGCCTAATATGCTAGGTTTTGTGTGTGTGGCTGCCTGACACAGCTTTAATTTAGTTACTCATTTTCTTCAGTCTCTTGTATACAGACAGCAGAAGCATAGTCACCATTTATTTTGTATATATATATATAGAGAGATAAACACACAAAACCATTTTCATAATGCTGAACAGTTAGTTCTGAGATATGCACCTCAACCCTTCCCACAGCCCATAGTCTGGGCTAGACCCACTGAGACTTAGATTTCTCATCATACTATTTGATTTTAGAAGTCTTTGTCCAACAATATACAGACATCAATAATAAACAGAGATTTTTCATGTAGTTAAGAGTTTGCCTAAACCCAAATGTCTAGTGTCATTTGAGATCCCACTAGGTATCTTCCTGGATTTGAGGGTGCTTTAATGACATGAAACCTCCATCTTCAGGAAACTGAACCTTTTGGCAAGGTGCAAGATACAATCTGAGATAAAGTACTGAGTATGTAACTACCTGTGTGGCAGTGAGTAGTCATATCTGAGCTTTCATATCAGACAGTAAAGGCTTAGTCAATAGGCTGTGGAGAACAGTTTGGCTCTCTATGAAAAAGATCCTAAAACAAACATCATATTACTAATTAGCTCTTGGATCCACCAATTGTATTTACTATATCTCCATTGTTTATGATGTAAGCCTTGACAGCTCATACATAATTATACACTTTAACATAGAAATCTAAATGTGTTTGAGTTTTAAACTGTATTATGCCCTGGATATTTACTCTTAGATGCTAACAGCTGAGCTCATCTTTTATTGTGACTGGAAATTTTAGATCCATTTCAGACCTCTCCTTTTGCTTAGTTGAAGTGCATGCCAGCAGTACCAAGTTCTTTTCTTTTACTGAAGAGACCATGGGGTGAGTAGTTCAGCCATTAATATCCATTAGTTTCTGAAATGCACCATATTAGTGGTTCACCTCGTTTCTTTATGACTAGGATTGCTCACAATCTTAAATTTAATATCATTCTTAAATGCATTAGTATACTATAAAGTAAATATGTTCATGACTCAACTCTATCAGTCAACTAAATACCAAGAAGTTGCTTGCTCACTACCCTACCCTAGTGGGATGGGGAGGACAATAGGAAAAAAGTAAAACCTGTGTGCTTAGCTAAGAGCTGTTAAAAAACAAACAAAAACAAACCCAAAAACAACAACAACAACAACAACAAAGAAAATAAAAAAGCAAAAAGGGAGAGAGAGAGAGAGAGAGAGAGAGAGAAAGAAACATGAAGCAAAATAAGTGACGCACAATAGAATTTCTTACCACCTTCTGGACAATGCCCAGCCTGTCCTGAACAGTGATTGGCTTTTCCTGGCCAGCTCCCCCCAGTTTATATACTGAACATGACGTTCTGTGGTAAGTAACAGCCCTTTGGCTTTTTCTGGTACTGGCTGTGTTCCACACTGGCTTCATCTGCACTTCTTCACTGGCAGAGCATGAGACACTGAAAAGTTCTTCCTTTATAGCAAGCAGTACTCTGCAAAAGGCAAAACATCAGTGTTCTATCAATATTATTCTCATACTGAATTCAAAGCACAGCATTGTACTATCTATTAGAAGGAAAATTAACTCTTCCAACTGAAACAAGGACAAGTAGAAGAAGTTAAAATACTTCTTTCTTGCTGAACTTGTAAGAGCAAAAGGACCTCCTGACTTCATTCATGTTTCTGTTGTCTACTGGTTTTCTTACTTAAAAAATGACCTGCTGAAATTTTTTCCAGACTTTTATATTTTATATTAGCCAATTAAAAGTGCTTGTCAAAATACTAGCAGTAACTAATCATTCCCATAAAAGCAGTAAAATAAAGAATTCAGTATTGATAACTTTTCCAACTGATGACTACTCTTATTAAAAAAAAAAAAATCAAACCCTTCAAGTAATTTGTTAAAATTGTCAATTTTACAATTCTATGGGAAAATAACAATTTTTGCTGGTTTTGACTGAAATAGAGTTCATTTTCTTCGTAGTAGCTAGAATGGGGCTAAGTCTTGCATTTGTGCTGGAAACAGTGTTGACAACGCAGGGGTGTTTTCATTATTGCAAGCACAATGTCAATGCCTTTTCAGCTCCTCAATGTCATCAATGAGGAGTCTGAGGGTGCACAAGGACTTGGGAGAGGACACAGCCAGGACAGCTGAACACAAATACCAAAGGGACATCCCATACAACATGGGGTCATGCTTAGCACATAAAGCTGGAGGGAGAAGGAAAGGGAGGACTTGCAGAGTGATGGCACTTGTCTTCACAAGTCACCATTATATGATTGTGCTGGTTTTAACAACCAGCTAGGAGATAAACTCCAAATATGCTACTATATCCCCCCCACCCCTTCTGATAATGGAGGGACATTAAGGAGTGATTATAGATTGAAAATAAAAATTTTACTAAAATCACAATAACCACAGCAGTAAGTACACAAACCATAGCAAAAAGTACAGAAAAAGAAGGTGTCTTATGCACAAAAGGGCATTCATTGCTGGGAACAGAGTAAGACACTTTAAGACAGTGCCTAGTGTGGTCTCCAAACAGGGGCAGAGCTTCCCTGGATTAATGTTTCCCCCCATCCATTCCCTCCAGCCCAAAACAATGAAAATCTGTGACAAACCAATGCCTATAAACTAGTTCATCCAAATAAAGGGGCTCTGCAGCTGCTGGCTGAGCTCAGTCCTCTGTGATTTCTTGAAATACCACCTCCAGCTCTCCAACTCCAACTCTCTTCCACTCTGAGCTGTCTGCTTTAACTCTGTAACTCCACAGCAGTGCTCTGGAAGAAAAATAGGAAGAGGGAATAAAGCCAGCAGGCAGCAGAAGGGCCCAAGTACACTAGGGTTTGAGAGGGTAGTCCACTGCACTGCAGTGACCTAGGCCAGAATGACAAGATTCCTATTTCTGGTCCCAGCATTTCCTGCTGAAACCTGGCCCCCCCAGCAATCACATTAGTAGAATAAACAGCATTAAATCTCCACTGCCTTTTCTCTGTAACCAGGACAGTGGGGGACCCCTGTTTTTCTGGAGATGTCTGAATTCCCTGCTCATGGGAAATGGTGATTGAAGCTGTTTTGTTTTGCCTGCATGCATGGCTTTAGCTTACCTGTTAAAATGTCTTTATCTCCACCCATGAGTTTTCTCACTTTTACCTTTCTGATCTCTCCCTCATCCCACAAGAGGAACATGAGAACCAGCTGTGTGTAGCTCAGCTCCTAATGAGGCTAAACTGTGACAAAATTTAAGGCAACAATATGCTTTCAATAGAGTAAGCAGCTTTTAGATCTTTGTGTTAATGCTAGTCTGAAGATATATGGTACAATTTAATTTCTTTCCTGCCTTATATTAAATTGAAACATAAACTTCCATTATATTTGAATATGGTAATTCAGTATAGTAAAAAGACTGAAAATAATGATGATAACCAGGCAACAACTTAACTAATAAGGAATCTTTACTTACCTTCACATAGCAAGATTTTGGTAGTGGAGAAGTTACAGGGTTTCCTTCTGTGAGAATCTACTAGAAGCTTTGTCTGTGTCTGATAAAGCCAATGTCAGCTGGTTTTAGATGCACCCACTGCCAGCAAAGCCTTAGCTCATCAGTGACAGTGGTAGTGCCTTTACCAATGTTAGAGGCACATATTTAGGAAGCATGAAAAAACCTGTGCAACTGCAGTGGAAGTGAGGAGTGAGAATATACGAGAAAACTGCTCTTCAGACACAAGGTCAGTAAACAGGGAGGAGGAGGAGATGCTCCAGGTGCCAGAGCAGAGATTCTTCTGCAGCCTGTGGTGAAGACCATAGTGTGGCTGCCCATGGAGGAGTACACACTGGAGTAGGTGGACGCCCCAAGGAAGTTGCGATACTGTGGGAAGTCTGTCCTGGAGAACACTGGTCAGGACTTGTGACCCCGTGGAGGAACCATGCTCAGCAGTCTGTTCCTGAAAGAGAGTACCCTGTGGAAGAGACCCATGCTGGAGCAGTGGGAAGGAATGGAAAAATAAAAGTCAGGTCTGAAAAAACTTACAAAATTGTATTAGTAAATTATATACTTGGCATGGAATGTTAACTTGGTAAGTTAGTTCCTTATCTTATAGCATAAACACATGTTGCTGGGCTTTGAATAAGGAGTAGGGTGCAAGAGAAGAGAGAGACCAAAGAGAGGGGCAGTGAATAAAAAAGGAAAGAAAAAGAGGAGACCAGTCCTGGCTCCAACATTGATCCAACTGATGGTGTGTCCATCGTCCTGGGGAGGCTGCCCAGGCTTTGTGAGGGTACTTTTTTATAGATAAGTTCCTCCACCCTGAAGTTTACTTTCTCATTTTCGGTGCAAATTATTTATCATGCACAGTTCATTCTAGACCTTTCTGGAAATGGTTGTAGGTCTTTGGGGATTTTTGGTGCTCTTGATTTCCCCTTCTACTGGGTCAGTCTTTGCTCAAAAGTTCATGCCTGCTTCTCAACTTCATTCCTGTGCTTAAGCTTATCTCCAGGAGCCAGAACAAGGATATTTGTCCCAGAAAAATGCTTCCCTACCTCCATATGGCTCTCTACTTCAGCCATACCATTTTTTTTTTCTTACAGTGTGTTTTTACCAACAGTCCTCGGTTGGTTCTATGGCTATCTGGGTATTGTACTGAGACATCCACATCAACCCCTTATCTTCTGGGCTTCTACACTGTGCCCTTGTGCCATTGAAGTGGGGATGAGGTAGAGTAAATCAGGACAGGTGATATCACAAGGTGGGGTGAACACGGTTTAAGGTTTGATTTTTTTTTCTCATGTCCTTCTCTGATTTGGTAATAAATAATTTCCCCCAGGTTTCCTCAATAACTTTCCCTTTTACTTTTGACAGAAATTGGTGAGTGCTCTCGTCTTTCCTTCTCTTTATTTGTGAGGTTTTCGCTATATTTTCTCTTCTCTGTTGAGCTAAGGAAGAGTGATAGAGCAACTTTGGTGAGCACCTGGTATCCAGGCAGCCAAACCACTACATATTCTATAGCTCAAGTAAATTGCATATTAACATAATATAATTTTAAATTGTAACTAGGCAGTCAGAGGGTAAAAATTAGGGATGCTACTGAAGGTGAAGGCTTACTACTGAAATGGGAGATATGAAGAGCATTGCTGGAGAAGTTATGTAGAGTATCAAGAAGCAAAATTCTATTTCACATCACTAGATAGTCTTAGGATTTCGGTTCTTCCATGTCTACTAGTAACAACTTCCTGTCAATATCAATATAAAAATGTAAAAACAGATTAAGTGGCAAAATGTAAAGTAGTGCCTACTTTGTTTTTCATACACAGAAGAAGGGCTTTCCTACTGTATTTTTTTCTCACACTTCGAGCCTCTCTTTGTGTGCATCCTCTATGCGACTTTTCAGAAACTTAATGATTCAGGTGTCCCCATGATTTCTTAGTTGTGTGTCTGACAATGGAGGTACTTAAAATCAGTGATTCACTCAAAAATTCAGGTTTTCATATGTATATATTATTTTATATTCTTTCTACAGTGTTTGAGAAAGATCACTATAATGTTATATTAATAAAGAAGTTCTTGGTGACAATGATTTGACAAAAGCATTTCCATAAAATTTGCAAAACATATAGCTTCAATTTTATTGCATTTCCCTGCAGAGTTAGCAGTTAAAAACCTTTCAAAATTATAGTATTATATCAGAGGCAGAACTGAAAGGCTTTTAGAAATAAACTAGTCTGATTTACCTGTCTAAGTAAGATGAAATTGAAAAAATAAACTCTATACAGTGACAAGCAATGTAGATTAAAAGAAATTATTTGGCATCTAGAATGTCATTTAAAACATAGACGAGAAGAGATTTTTAAAAACTGTGGTAGGACAGAACTAGTGTGAATTGGCAGACCTCCATTGATTGCATTGGAACTTTGCCGATTACATTAGCTGAGGATGTGAGTTTATATGAGTTTTAACTTCATAGCATCCCTTAAATCATCAGGAATAAGATGCCTTAGTGACTCAGTAAATCAAGGCAAGATCAAATAATTATTAAAAAATAAATGAGATCTGTTCTTTAGTGCAATACAATTTTATTTTGAATAGCACTTCATAAAAATGCATCCCAAGACACTTTACAAGAAAAGCTATAAATAATAAAATTATGTGGTTTAATAATAAATAATAGATTAAAAGCTGTTAAGGGTGTTGGAGAAATAGTTTCGTCTTATGCGCAGAATAGAGTAAAAATTTTGTGGGTTGAAACAGGGCAAGGATGCTAGTTTAATCAGAGAGGAAGAGATATTCAAACTATAATCTGAATGAAAGCGCAAGGGGAAAAAATAAAAATTTTTCATGGCTGAAATCTTATATGCAAATAAATCTATATTTCTTACTCTCTGGAGAGTAGTTCAATCTCCACATAACAGCCTACTCAGGAACTGGGAATATTTTCAGGCCTGCTGAAAACGGAGCTGTTTTGCCTTGCAGAAAGAGAGGATAGACTGAGCAGTTCATATCACACTGAACCTTGTGCGCAGCTTTATGTGGAGAAGAGAGTTAGTGTCCCAACCCTCCAGCCTCCTCCCCAGGTGAAAAGCTCTTTAAAATAATGAGTCAGACAATGTATTTTTGGTTCTGTGTTAAAAATGTAAGGTGAGGGAGGAAGGACCACAGGGGGAAGAGTGGAACCTAGTTTTCCATTACAATTTTCCTCATTCTTGACTCCCAGCACAGCATTTTTTTTCCCTAGTTGTTATAGGCTTCATGCCTTTGCATGTGACTCAGGGCTGGCGATACATATGCTGAGGGAAGATACTAGTGCTTAGGAATTACAGCAGCATTGCAGTGACCAAGGCACTAAGGTATATATCTTTAAGCTAAAAATTATGTCCTTTAATTCTTATATACTTATTCTTTCTAATGTGTGTGTCTGTCTTTCAATAAATTATTTTTATCATATACATTCCAGTAGAAAAGTTTTCCAATATATGCCTCAAAGACTGGAGGAGGTAAGAAATTGATAGTGCAAGGGTGACTTGCTGTCAGGTAGCTTCTAGAAATCCATTGGAGATGCAATGATGAAAATATGCCTAGGACATGACGAAGAGAAGAAGTTGCAGGGGTATTCAGAAGGAAGAAGGAATCAGAGTGTCAAAGGGAAATTGGGGAACAGTTACAGCATGGGAGACATGCAACCTTTCCTGAATGAGATGAAAAATTAGCAGAGCCTCCTGCTGTTCCTCCTCTACCCAAGAGTCTCTTAGCTTTATACTCTCCGCCCACAGTAACTGGCAGCAAATCTAACACATCTGCTAATCCATTTTGAAGAATATTTTGGTAATAAATTCTTTCCTTTCTCCTTATTTGCACACCCAGTATGCTCTCCTGGAAGATGAGAATTGTGGGTAGGAGTCTATAACTTGTTACCAATCGTTAAAAAGTACTGCCAAACTTCACAATGACTTAAGAAGCCCCCATGTCTGGAAATCTATAAATCAGACCAGCTCTGTGCAGGGTCACCATTTCCTTTCTCTAAGGCAAGTAAACTAGGTTAAATAAAGTATTTTTTAAAATCCTTACATATGGGACTCCAGACAACTTTTTGAAGTCCTGTGGAATAGTGTGAGTTATTAGGTAACAATACCAAAGAAAATAAGCTCTCTGTGACTAGAATTAAGTAAACATTAGTCTATTATACTCAGATTTCAGTAAAGTATGCCCACATTCACTTCACAAACAATATGTACTTTACATATAGCCATATGCTAAGGATATATACATGGCAGGTCTCATGCTGGGCCTTTCCATTTTCATCCATGTTTCATTGTGTTCCACACAAAGGTTAGAATGGAACTATTAAAAAGACGGCATGAATCAGATATGGTAGTTTTGTACTTAGGTTCTACAAGCTTAAGGATGTCTTAGCCTCATGTTGAAGAAATTGCACAGCTACATAAGACATCATGGTCTTCTGCCACCCTTGAAAGCTCAGTTGCCCTTCAGAACACATCATGGAACTTCTGTCTTCTTTATATGTATTTATATTTACAATAAAATTTAATTTAAATTTTTTTATAATCTATCACTGAACAGAATACTTTGTAAGCCATGACAAAGGATTTTATACACTCTAATTCAAAATTAGTAATAACAATATCTTTTTGCTATTTGGAATTATTTTTGTTTTTAAAAGTGCAAAAGCCAACAATAGAAAAGTACGCTTTTAAACTAAAATACTGTACAAAAGGATTTTACCTATAGCTACAGCAACAAAAGCTTTTTTCCTGGTAGAAAAGACCTATTTCCCTCACCTGACAAACATCACTTCTATGAACTTGTTATTCCTGTACTCGTTATTCCAGTGATTAGTTGGGTGACTGTGAGAGTTATTTGCATCTTTCTTCTGTGCTACAGCATTGGTGCCTGGGGAGAGTAGGAAACCTTGGTTAATATTAATGAAATATATTGGGACGTGGAGCAGAGCACTAACTTCTGCTGTCTGGGTGGTAATATTCCTCCTCATTAAAGAGGAAGTTCATCTCACATTCAATTACAGACGCCTGAAAACTGTTTTCCAGGCAATCTATGCCCCTTAGACAAGGGAAAAGGGGGAGGAAATCATCTGTTTTCCCCTGAGATTTACTGCTCTCTTTATATATACTACCGCTGACCAGCTGGAAGATTTTGTTAAGTGACTTGTTGGTCAGAGAGATGCCATATTCAGAGATGATGAATGACTCTGGGCTTCTGCTCTAAGACCTAGCAGAAATATTGCAATAGTCTCAAAGGAATATTGGAAGTTTTAGCTGTAACAGCTTCAGAAATGCAGCCGCATTTATGATGTTCTAAATTCTAGACAAGTAAAAGCCCAGCAGTTTTAGTTTTTGGGGTTTTTTTTTTGAGAATAACATTTTGTACACAGTTAACCCTTTTGAATATGAGTCTAATGGGGTTGCCTTTGTGCAGTAAAATTCTGCAGGGCTTGGAAGTTCGAGAGGAAGAGAGGAAGCAGAGAGGACATACAACACTTATGACACTTGCTGGTTTTTGCCTCAGCTTTTATTCTGTTATGAGATTTTCTCTAATCACTATAAAAATACATGATTCTTTTATAAATATGCAGTTCAGAAACACATCACAAAGTCAATTCTTATGAGGTATGAAAAGACGAAGCAGCTGATGGAAACTATTAACTATCTCAAACTTGAATTTGAATTGTGTTTTGGGTGAGATACTTTGTTTATCAAAACTTGTGAAATTCGAAATAATTTATTTTTCCCTAAATCTCTATTTCAGCCGCATTGAAGACAATATTGAAGAAGGGAGTTGGCTGGTGGTCACACTCAAAGGCTTGAGGTAAATTATTTGATGTCCAAGTACAGATAAGTGAAAAGCATCCTTCCTTGAGGGCTGGCTTTGGGACTGACACTTTCTACCATCTTCGTTGGTGGCATGGACAGTAGGAGAGCAAGTTTGCCAACAATGCCCAGCTGAGTGATGTGGTTGACACTCCAGAAGAAAGGGATACCATCCAGAAAGAACTTGGCAACCTTGAGAGACAGGCTTGTGTGAACTTCATGAAGTTCAACAAAATCAAGTGCATGTGGATTAGGGAAATTCCAAAAACAGCTGCAGGCTGGGTGGAGAATGGATTTACAGCAGCTCTGAGGAGAAGGATTTGGGTGTGTTGGCTCATGAGAAGCTCAACACAAGCCAGCAATGTGCACTTGTTCAGAGAGCCAAATGCATCCTGGACTGCATCAAAAGCATCATGGCCAACAGATTGAGGGAGGTGATTCTGTACTTCTACTCCACTCTGGTGAGACCTCACCTGTAGTACTGCATCCACGTCTGGTGCCCACAATATAAAAAGAACATGGACATTTCAGAGCAACTCCATAGCAGGGCAAAAAAGATAAAAGGGCTGGAGTGGGAGAAGGCTGAGACAGATGGGGTTATTCAGCCTGGAGAAGACAAGGCTTTTGCGTGACCTAATTAAGGCCTTTCAGTACCTAAACAGGGCTGACAAGAAAGCTGGAGAGGGACTTTTTACAAAAGCATGTAGTAATAGAGAAAGGGGAAATGGCTTTAAAGGGAAAGAAAGTAGGTTTAGACTAAATACTAGGAAATTCCTTACTGTGAAGGTGGTGAGACGTTGGAACAGGTTGCCCAGAGATGTTGTGGCTGCCTTATGCCTGTGTGGAAGTGTTTAAGGACAGGTTGGATGGAGCTCTGAGCAACCTGGTCTAGTGGAAGGTGTCCCTGTTCGTGGCAGGAGGTTTGGAAGTATATGACCTTTAAGGTCTTTTCCAACCGAAGTAATTGATTCTATGATTCCATTATTTGCTGTCATATATTGTGAGAAAACATTAATTTGCAATATAAAACATAATTTCACAGTCTCTTTTTGTACTGGATATATTTGTTAGTTAGAATCTACCTGAAGCTGAAGAATCAACATATGCAGAACAAGACAATTACTATATATTTTCTGGTGTTTAATGCTCTTTCCTTCACCTCATTTTTCTTGGGAGGGGAGAAAGAATTTGAACCCAATAATAATGAAAGGATCATAAAATAACATATGCTGACATATGAGAATATTAATTAAAATTCTGGACTGTAAATGATTTTTGGAATTCATGGAAAAATCCAAAATCCATTGATTTTGGAAACCATGACATTCACAAAATGGGAAGTTTGCTAGACTGTGATATAAGTTATACCAGTTTCCCTTAGGAAGTTTTGCTGAAATAGATGTCTCAAAAGAGAAACCTAAAATCTGAAATTAGAAATGATCATTACATGCAATATGATTTAGACATATTGCTTCCCTATTTTAGACTGAAATACCCTCTTTGGAGGACAACCTTCACTGCTTTTAAGTTGGACATTATTTCTACCTGAAATACTGTTTGGTTCCTTTTTTAAGATTTTCCAAATGCTTATCAACTCTAAGACCTCTCTCATGTACTTTAAGCTTCCTCTGTTGAATCTGATAATGACTTTATTTGCAGGTTTAGGAAAGGGTACAGAGCTATAGTGTGCTCCACATGCTAACAACAACCAGCTCCATACCCACAAATCCTGGCAAAATCTGTAGTCCAAGGATGTGTGTCTACTTTGGTAACATTTTATTTTCAATTATTATTTTTTTTCTACTCAATAAGATTTTTTAAAAGGTTTCTAGATGGTTTTGTTTTACTTGTAGAGGGATTTTTTTAAAATTATACCATTGTTTTAGTGTTTAGAACATACATTTTTAACAGTTCATTTACAGCATGTTCTAACTGCTTATGATATTTAAAAATATAAGTAACTATTAGATAAAAGTTTAAAAACAATATGCTCAGCACACAGGCAATGATTTCAATGATAGTTTTGGTGGAGTTGGAACAGAGAGGCTGCTTACACACTCTCAGTGGTTGCATTGAAATGACATACCATAATGGCTCCAAAGGAGCTGTTACAATCTACCCAGTCAATGACCCATGAACAAAGAGAGATTTAGTCAATTTGAAACCAATACCTTCTAACATGTTAAAAATAAACAAGCAAATGGTCCTATGCTCTGCTGGTCCACACAGAAATTTTCTCCTTTGCTCAAAGTAATGCACCTATCTTCTGCCTCATCCTCTTAGCTCTCCCTACTCTGTCTTCTGAAGTACTTGAAGGACTAAAAATAAAAATATTTTAGTCTGCTTTGATATTACTGTCAATGGCATTTTCAAGTTTTGGGAAGCAGAGTGGAATATTTGCAAATCAACATACATTTGTGGTTTAACCTCAGCCTGCAATCCCCACAAAAGCTCCACAAAACTGCTCACTCTTCCCCCACACTGGGAAGAGGAAGAAAATCAGAAGGTGAGAAGTGAGAAAAGTGAGAAAACTTGATGGGCTGACTGTTTAAATGCAAAAACTTTGCATGGAAGCAAGACAAAACAAGGAATTCATTCACCGCTTCCCATCAGCAGATGAGTGTTCAGCTATCCCCAGGAAAGCAGGGCTCCCTCACATATAACAAAGGCTTGGGAAGACAAACACCTTCCAATCCTGTCTCCGTCTTCTTCCCTCAGCTTCATATGCTGAGCATGACCCCATGTTGTATGGGATGTCCCTTTGGTATTTGTGTTCAGCTGTCCTGGCTGTGTCCCCTCCCAAGCTCTTGTGCACCCCTTGTCTCCTGCTGGGGGAGTGACGTGAGGAGCAGAAAAGGCCTTGACTCTGTCCAAGCACTGCTCAGCAATGACTAAAACATCCTTAACACTGTTATTAACACTGTGTGCAGCACAAATCCAACAGACAGCCCTATTCCAGCCCCGTTCTGAAGAAAATAACTCTATCCCAGCCAAAACTAACACAAATAGGTATTACTAGTGACTTTAGGAAAATGAGTTTTCATATCCAGCTTAAACACAGACATGAATGCAGCTTTTGACTAATTACCTATTTTACCAAGTATTTTAGCTTATTTTTTGAAAATGTGGATTTATTAACTGCTACTTGTTTAAACAGCAGTTCAATTCTAAAACTGTCTTTGATACAGGGACAGTGATAAGTATCAGAGACATTTGTATTTAGAACTTAGGGAAAACAATCCTGCAGAAAATCCGTAGGAATCCAACATACTGCATGTAAATGGATAACAGTAGACTTACTTTTTTTTTCATTAAGATAAGTCTGTCTTCCTCTTTGTTTTAATGGCATAACACTATGAATTTTCCAAAATAGTGAAGCAGGTGTGATATCACTATTTATTATTAAGGGTTCATTGTCTGAATAGTAGCAGCCTCAAAGGATGACAAGTTTTGTGAAATATATTTAATCTCCAGATGGAATTCCCATTACCTAGAGCTGAGAGGGTGAGTAATCTAGACTAATGCCTAAATTTGATGTGATAAATTGTAGATGTTGCACCTAAAATCCTGAAGTGCCTAAGGTTTCTAACTTTCTAATATTCCAAATTATTTGTACAGTTATAATAAAAAGACAATACATTTTAGGTCTGAGTTCTACTGTCTATCAAAGGGGATCTGGAACACGTATTTAACCTGTAGAGTGTAAACAACTATATGTATGTATTTTTGAGGTGGGAAAAATGCTGAAATACCAAAATTCCTTATCTTTGTACAAACTCCATGAATTTATGAATGTTGAGAAAACATTGCATCATCACCATCAGAAAACATAAGTTCTTCTTATAAATACTTGATAAATATAAAAGAATTGTAGGATCATAGAATCATCAAAGCTGGAAGAGACCTTTGAAATCACCCAGTGTGTCTGTCCCCCCAGCAGCGCCACTGCAACCCCCAAAGCACTGAACCACATGACCCAGACCAGATCTGAACACGTCCTGAGCACCTCCAGGGATGGGGACTCCACCATGTCCTTGGGAAACCTATTCCAATGCCTGACAATCCTAACAGTGAATTTTATTTTTTTTTTTTGTTTGCTCGGACGACATAGAACAGGTGAGAAATTAGATAAGAAATTGAGAAATGTTTAGGAATCCTAATTAGTACGCATTAAAAAATTACCAGCTGAGCAATATAGTTATGGAAGAGTGAATGTCACTATCCTAGCAGTTTTACTAGTTCTTAAATTTTAAATTAAAAAAAAAAAAATTAACTGAACATATGGAGCTGCAGCATGGTAATAGTCCATAATTCTTTAGAGATATACTTATTTTCTTTTACTATGTCTTAAAGCTTTAGATCTTGTATATGGACATGTTACACAGAGAGAACTGAGAGGGATATAAAAATTATTCCAACTCATAAGTTGTTTGATGTTTGTTTACTAAAATCTGGAGTTAGAGTAAACTATTACTCATTCCTGAACAGGTTGACAGTTTTAATGAAGTACTTGACTTAAGATGAACTTCTAAAACCTATGATGCTGAACTTTATATGCATCATACACAAAAAGGGGAAAGGTAAGATCAATTTACTGCAATTTCTTCAGACCTAAGTAGTTTTTGAATTCAGATATGGCTTGATAAAAAAAATAATTGAGCATATTTATAAAAAATGCATATTACCAAATACCGGCATTCTCCCTAAAAATAGAATTCCAGTACATTTTCATTAAAGATATGTTCACTATTATGAGTCATTTATTCTTTAAAAATATTACTGCTTTTTATTAAGTATGAAAAATATCCACAGAAATTCCATATGCTACTTAAAATCTAAGCAAAATGTGTGTTTTCATATATGATCACACTTTTTCAATTTTTCACTAAAAATAACACAATGAGGCTGGTAAATTTTAGAAGGATCTATTTATATTTTTTTGTCAGAGCCCCATTTATTGAGTTGAATGTAATTTTCATATAAGATCCTCTTTCATATGAAACTTTCAAATATAACACATGTTAAAAACCTTTCTATTGCAAGACTTGCATTATGTTTTATTTTATGAAAACACACACATCTGCACACAGAAGTATACATCTGCCCGTCCATCCACACATCCATCTGCCTATATATTAAAGAAATTAATTTATCAAGAATTTGTCCATCAAAAGTGATGGAAATTCTGCACTAAACTAAGGAAAAATAATAGGTATGTGTTTTCTGCTCTAATTAATAAATCTGCATTGTGAAAAAATATAATTCACAATTTAAACAATACCAATCACATATAGGAAAGATAACATCTGATACAAGTTCTCATAGACCCAGTGAGTTAAAAATAATGCCCCTACTTTTCACATGTTTAGCTGTTAGACATGTGAATCTTTACAAGTATTTTCATATATATTAATATTTGTTCTATGCACTTTTTACCTGGTCTTGGGGTTGGAGTCCTCATGGTTTTGCTTATTATTTTGAAGGTTCTGATATCAAATATATCTCAGTTTCTTCTGTGGTACAGTCTACCTAACCTAAAATACAATAATATCCATTTCTACATTTCTCTAAGAAATTCTTGTAATTTCTGTAGAAGATGTAGATTTTCAGGACCTCTTTCTTTTTCAAGTGTTTCCTACCAGAATTCTGTAAAAGCTCAGTTTTTGCTGCTTTGATTGAGTTTATTTTTAGTCCATCTCTCTCTTATTCTTTTGCCACTCTTACATACTTAGCTGGATTTTATTACTTTAGATTCAGGTTAACAAAAGTCAGTGCATTTCTGGATGTTACGATAGAATAGTTAATGATCTGAACTTCTGTTTCACTGAAATTTTTTGATTCTAACAATCAAGAGAACATTTCTGTTTGTGAGAAAATTGTTCTTCAGAAGATTTCTTCAACTACTCTAGATAAAGGTAATGTTATCTTTTATGTTATCTTCCATAGCTAAAATCAAACATATGACACATCCTGAGGATCAGCACAATTTCTTTACTGTAGATGTACATAGATAGAGCATGGTATAATTCTTCATTCAATAATAGGAATAAATACGTGCAGTGTCAACAGCATCAAAATAAGTTCTACACAGCAATTTAGTTGCCATAGCGTTAGACTTTTCTAGGTCTTCTGCAGAAAGTGTGAAAGCTTATTAAATTTCCTATATTTTTTTTAAAAAAGTAGGGCAATAGCTGTAGAATCTTGAAGCCTTCACATTTATTTTGTCCACTTTCTTTATTAATGTGAGGTGGTTTTGCTCACAGAATCATAGAATTATGGCATCATTAAGGCTGTAAAAGACCCTTAAGATCATCAAGTTCAATCATTCTACTAGCAGTGCCAACTCTACCTCTAAACCATGTCTCTAAGTGCCACGCCTATACCTCCAGGGATGGTGACTCAAAGCACCTTATCTCACTTGTGTGCATATGGCATGAGCAGTGAGATATGCATTTAGGCTAAATGAGTGTAATATTAATAAACAATTATGAGAATGAAGTACTAAAGCTAGCTGTTGCAGAACCCAAAGGCCATGAAGTTGCCTTGTACATATGTAGCTCATTAAATTTTAAGCAAAAATCAACTCTTATTCAAACCGAATTGCAAAACACTATTTTAAAATGTAGTTAACCTTTATTACTTACATAGAATGGGCAGGAAAATATTCATAGCTTTTCAATTTTTTTTCTCTCAAATTATATAATACCTCATAAATATTATAAAATCCCTCAAAATAAATATCTTACTTCTTTGTAATTGCATTTGTAGCTGATGTGATAGACTTTCTCAAAATGTCTTACAAAAAAGAACAACATTTTTTGGAGCAATTAACATTCTATATGTATGTGAAATTGCATGTATACACGATAGAGATACATATATAGATTCTGTGTGAAAAAGGTGTTATTAAAGATAAAAATATTGTTGAGTGTAGGTTTCAAAATCCTTACAAGAACTCAGCAGATGCCACTGAGTTTTACAGAAAAGTCTGTAAACATATCAGCATGAACTGCAGTATGTTCTCCAATTCTAAAAACAAATTTTTGTGTGGCATTTCAATGCCTTTTTTCTTTTTATATTTTGTTCTTGGTTTTTTTAAAAAAAATCATGTAAATGTACAACTTTATGCTTAAACATATTTTGACTTTCTTACATTTATTAAAATTGAAATAACACAGAAATTCAAATATAATGAAGTTTAAAATCATGTTTGGGGGATTATGAAAAAAAGTGGTATGATAAAATGATACAAGAAGTGCTGTTCCACAGGAATCATGACAGAGCAACAGATAGAGGACAAAGTTTAGCTTACAAACTGGTTCCCTAAACTCTTGGGTTTGATGATGCTACTTGTGCTATAGTATGAAAATACTTTGTATGCTTTTATAAATGACTATTCCCATAACAGAAAAGTAGTAGAACTGAGACTTCCTTTGATGCCTTTACTGCTGTGAATGAGATTTCCCACACCAACTCAAAGAGCCAGAAGACCAAGCACATAAGAGTTTCATGACTATAAAAGGAGACAACATAAGGTGTCCCACTTTTTGACTTTGAAAGTCTGTTCCCTATGCAGCTGATGGCACGGTGACTTTTCTGTTACATGGTGACTTCTGAGATTCTGACATTTGCTTTTGTTCTCTGTTGGAAGCACAGCAGAAGTCTTTGTGGAGCACTATATTAGATTGGTATTCAGGGCAAATACAGGAGTTTCAGTGTGAGGTGAGTGCTCTTGTCCCCTTGTATGTGAAGGGTTTTGAATTGTTTTGAATTGAGCAGGATAAGAACTTGATCCTCAGCCTCCCATGTGTTTGTATCTTAGGCATCCAACATAAGAGTTGTGCTACTCCTCTTTTTCCACTGACACTGTACCTTAGCTTTGTGAAACCTTTACCATGAGAAAGTACATCTCTGGGAAATACACTAGAGATGTTAAAGTTGATATAAAATTCACTGTTCTGGTGAATTCTGATGTTTGCTTCATTAAAGGAAAATAAACACTTCTGAACAGTTTGGGAGCCTCTTCTTGGTTTTCAACCCAAATTCAAGCAGAGAAAAGATATACAGTATTAAAAAATGGATTAATAATTTCACACATGTGGATTTATTTATCTTTGTCTTTTTAAAAGTACCTAACATGTTTCTTTCCATTATTAGCAGGAGGATGACATATGGTTTAGCTCTGAAATTATTAATTTTTTATTATATACTATTTTGTTATATATTTTTCTTAACTGTTGGATTTCCTTTGTTGCATTTCTTTTGTGGAAAAGCAAAACCTTCAAGTGAAGTAAAAGTCTTGCCATTCCATAAAAAATCAATTTAATTTCTGGTTTCTTCTTCTGTGTACCTGGACTTTGTCAAATGTATTACATGCACCTGCAAGCCCTTCTAGTATTCAATTATTTTTTTACTGCAAGCATAATAAGAAAGATATAATATGCTTTTATTCAGCAAATGAAAAATGAGAACTTGGACACCTGATTATGGTGCACTGAAAATGTGAATGCTGAGAGTGTTTATCAATATTTCTGGGATTTAATTTTTTTTTTAAAGAGAAACATGCAATAGAACCAATGTGTTTATTTAAAGGCAAAGGGGGCTTCTTTCCCCACTAAGTAAAATCATACCAAGTGAAAATGCTTGTTCACCCTGATTTTGAAATACCAGAAAATGAAATAATAACTCTAAAGAATAATACCACAATTCTAAAGAAGAAAATGATTCTACCAACCAACAACAAGAATACTGCTTCAACTGGCTTCTAACAATTAGGGTCACTGTGTTCAATATTAAGTTTCAGAGCTGATTTTTTTTTTCTTTGTCTCTTTACTGAATTTACTGTCTTTTGAGTTGTAGCACTATATGGTTATGGAAAGCTGCTTTGAGGAAAGCAAATAAAAAAAATTTCTGACCTTGTTCTAAAGCAAATTTAAGCTGTCCCAAGCCAGTATATGAAAGTACTCATATGGCATTTTGAAATAAAAACAAATAATGTTTTAATGTTATTACTCTATGACTCATAAAAAAATGAGACTGTTTATTTTA
Organism: Passer domesticus; assembly: GCF_036417665.1. Taxonomy (NCBI): domain Eukaryota; kingdom Metazoa; phylum Chordata; class Aves; order Passeriformes; family Passeridae; genus Passer; species Passer domesticus. The sequence goes on along the minus strand of NC_087476.1, from coordinate 28,603,719 downwards.
TGTATACAATGGGAGATGACAGTGCTTTTACACAAAATAATAAAAATACAGAGAGGCAAATTGGATATTTATTCTTATAGAGTAGGAAAAAATTAGTACTCTCAAAGGAAATGAAAAGCAATTAATGTAAAATTTATACAATAAAACAGAATTATTTCTTGTTTCTTGTTTTTCACAAATGTCTAATCAGAATTTGTAAGTAATTTGATCAAGTAAACCACTATCAATATCAGTTTGGTTTTTTTTATGAGTGTTTATAACAGTGCTGAAAATTCTTACATAAGATAAATTTCTGAACCTAATTTCTTGTCTTAAAACATTGAAAAAATAGTAATTTTGCATTATAATGAGAAATTTCTGGGTTTTTTTTTCTTTTAGAGTTTTTTATATAATTTATAAACAGATGACTAGATTAGTTGTTTATTTTTCTTCATATTTTTACTTATGGTGCTATAAAAAGATCTTCTTTTGATTCCCTTTCTAACACTCAGTTTTCAGAAAACAACACAAAAGTTTATTGAAATTATTTTAGCATCATCTGAATTCAATGGGAACATAATTAAAAAGATTTAAAAAATTTATTTTCTTCCACTGCATAAAACTGACCTTTATAAATCTCTATGATTTTAGTAGTGAAAGATTCATTGGGAAAAGAAAAACTTCCATAGTCATTAGAGAAACATAATCAACAAACAAAACAGGCCCATTTCAGCATTTTGCTGTAAAAAATTTAATCCAGACTTGATCATCAAGATTTATAATGGCATGCTTTGTTTCAATTTGTAGATTTTATAATTGTTCTGAAAGAAAAACATGGTAATTAATCAGAAAAAAATCAAAAGAATGTTCAACAATATGTTTCATAGTCCAAGTTTTATGGATATAATTTGTGCGATTTGGCTTTTTCATTTTTCACAAGTCACATTGATGCACAAAAAATGTATCACAGTCATGGCATGAATTTTTCAAACTGTAGTCAAGAAATTATTTTCCACAGTAATTTTTATGTTACAAAAATTTCTTAGACATTCAAAGGAATTACTAATATCTTATGTATTGCTGGTGACAAAAGCTCTAAACACGGGGCATGAGTTCCCTTTTCTTTGCTTGGGTCTCACACAAAAGTCTACTCATGGATGCCAGCAAATCACAGGTAAGATTAGTTCATAGAAAAATGGGTTTAGAAGGGATTGTAAATTGCTATACAGCCCCTTCCCATATCACAATGTGAGTAAAAGATAACTTTTCTTATAATATTAAATAAAAATCTTCATTCATGGAGTGTCGTGGCCTTTTTGAGGCAGTCTATTCTAGCAGATTTTGGAGTAGTGAGTTTAGGTAGGCTCACAGATCTTTTTAGATGTTAAGTCTGCAGTGCTACTCCACTGGCTTACCTGTGAAATCTCAAATGTGACCTGCTCTGAGGGCAGCACTGTGACAGTGAAATACTCTTCAGCTGGTTTCTTGGCTTCCAGAGCTGAGAAAAGCCTCAGAGATCTTTGCATGTCAGTTTGAAAAATAACCATGATCTCAGATATATTTTCAGTATCTGCTTTCCTAATTTCTATTTTCTAAGTGCAACTTCTGCTTTTATTGGTATAATCAACCTAAAATCTCTATGCTTTTATAAACTAAAAAGTTTTGGTTGCATTTAAATTTCTTTTCTGGCATTACCAATGCATTATCCATGCTTTAGAAATCATTATTTATTTCACTATAATATTTAAACAAAATATAGTAGAGTGAAAGTAGAGTGTTGTCCTTTGGTAACAACAGCTTTGAGTATTTTATTTATCAAGTATTCCCCAAAGCTGCAATTTTTGATCAGAGGTTGATAGTAATACATGCCAGAAAAATGGAAGAAATGTTTTCTTACAGTCATTCTCCAAGGCCTGTTTGGCAAAGCCCAAGCAAAGGGGACACAAATCATATATTTTCATCCTATTATCTTTGTTCCAGCCACAATATTTGTTTCCTCCTTTTAATGGACATAATTTCAATAAGCTACTAGATACAGTCTATCATATATTAGTGTGTCTGACAGTGGCTTGCATACATGAAACTTGTGAAATGATTACAGGAACATTGATAATTCTCACACTGCCCATCAACTTTTAGATCAGGGAGTTTCTGAGCTAAAGGTTTGATGCAACATTAGACACCAATTTGATGCAACATCAACATCTTTTTTTTGTTAAATGAAATTCTAATAAATTAATTTTTTATAGATATTTTTATCCTTTATTCTTTATGGTGATATTTTTGTCAATCAGGTGTGAATAAAGGATCTCTTTTTTTTCTTTTAAAATGTCCCCCTTCCTTAGGATATCCTTAGAAGATAAATGGTTACTCCCTATTCAGTTCTCTTTAGTTGTGTCCATGATGTTATGGTTACCTTTCATAAATACCTTTCAATCATCTTTTTACAGAACAGTGCATCTTAATTTATTTAATCAAAACTTAATCAAGATGTTGATCATCTGTGTAATCTTTCTTTGTATTTCCTTGAGTTTACTTTTGGGATAGAAAGAAGAGGACTACATACAAGATATTGCTAAAAAAGAGCTAAATCAATGCAGTATATCTTAATGTTTTGGGTTTTTTCTTTCTCCTAAAACTCTTTGTATTTTTCATGTGCTACCTTAACTGCTATAGATCAAAAGGCTGCTGATTTCAGACAACAATTCAAGTCTTAGATTTAAGGACAGTAGGTTTAGATTAGATATTAGGAAGAAGTGCTTTACTATGAGGTTGGTGAGCACTGGAACAGGCTGCCCCATCTTTGGAAATTTTCAAGAGTGGGTTGGGTGGGATTTTCAGTAAACTGGCCTAGTTAAAATGGGCATGGGAGGTTGGAAGTAGATGATTTTTAAGGTCCCTTCCAACCCTAGCATTTCTATGATTCTATTATTCTAAGAGGGAAAAAAAAGGTTTTTTTGAAGGCAGATTAGTTAGAATTTTCATAATCTTAAACAAAACTGCTTGATTTGGTAACAGAGTGAAATGATCTTTACATTTAGTACAACGGAGGCAGGGCCAGCATCCCACCCCTTGTTTGCTATTTAATGCTATGCAAATCTGTATGTAGCATTGTAAGCAGTTCTAGGCAAGTTTAAAATGAGATGTCTGAGTGGCAGTTTAAAAAGACAACTCACATCTCACCTTTGCTTCCCTGTTGAGATGTATGTTTGGTGATGTAACTGCTGGATTTAGCCACAGCAAGTCAGGAGATTACTGAGGTCACGTGCACACTTGGACTGGTCCCAGGATAATATCAGGAGTGAGAAGTGGACATTGTATTACGTCTGTGGTGGAGCTCACAGGTACTTGGTTCTTTACTTTCTGGTGATTTGAACACTTTGAGGTCATTATCTAGTAGAGCAGGGGAACTGCTGAGCAGATTTCAGATGCCTCAAGGACTGTGGAAGAAACAGTTTCAGCTGATGAGAAGAAAATGATGAAATTTTACCTTAATGATTTAATTTAAATTTTCTAGTCTTAAACAAGCTCAAAGGGGTTTTTTTTAAGCTTAAATAAAATAGGCAGAGTACAGAGATTGGGAAGATCTGCATAGAGACCTGAGTTTTCTAGGTCTCAGACAAAACTTGAACAACTTCAGGTCTATTTTGTATTTGGTCCTATTTTTCATCTGCATTGATTTTTTTTTTTACAGCTAATGAAAATTATTTATAGACATTGATACTGAAAACTTCTGCTGTAGGGACAACTTTACAGCAAAGGAAGCAGCAGAGGCTTCCAAACAAAGTACATATGCTACTGTGACACCCATTTATGAGTGTTGCCTGCAGATTGAAGGAAGTGATCCGTTACCTCTGCTCAGCACTTGTGAGACACATTTGGAGTGCTGAACCCACCAGTACAAGGCAGGTATGAAATAAGAGTCCAAGAGAGTAGAATAAATCTAGCAAACTGGAGATAAAATATTGAAGGGCTGGAGTACCTGACATAGGAGTGTAGAGATGGGACTATTCATCCTGGAGAAAAGAGGGTTTAGGGGAACTTTTTAAATGTGTAAAAATAACTGTTGGGAGGAATAAAGAAGACAGAGATAAACTCTCCTCACAGGTGTCCAGTGGCTACAAACTGAAATATAGAATTTCTGATTAAACATAAGAAAAAAAGGTTTCCATAACTGTCTGAACACTGGAACAGGTTCCACCGAAAGGCTGAGGGGTCACCATTTGTGTACATTCTCAAAACCCAACCAGACATGATCCTGGGCAGCTTGCTTTATCTGACCACACTTGAGCAGAAGCCTTGGATTAGATGCTCTCCAGAGATGCTCTCCAACATCAGCCATTCAGTGAGTCTCCTTCCCATTGTAGGACATGTCCTCAGAAATGTAGTTTCAGTTGTGTTCATCCATGTTGTGTTGAACTGCTTCACTTCTTGTGAACATGTCAAGATGTCTTTGACAATCTCAATGTTTTACAGAAGTGCCATGGTAGTTGTGGTTGTCTGGGGCTATAACATGTGGGGGTTTTGAGATTTTTCATGTCAATATATGGCAGATGTTATAAACATGACTGACTCTTCAGAAGGATAGTAAACCAAGCTGGTTTAAAATAATGATGAAGCACAGTGAATTTATCCTGTATATGGAAAAGTGTTGAGCATTTCTACTCTTCCAAAGCTCTTCAAGCATGATGTTGCAGATAAATGTGCCAGTGAAAATCCAGAAAAAATTTAAGGTGAAAGTTTTCCATTTCTGTTTTGGATTTTTCTATGGCCTGAACAAAATTGCAAAACAAGGAATCTATGCTAAATAAAATATTTTCTTTTACTTAAAAATATTTAATCAATTTACAGAAAAGCTGAATTTGTAGGTGCAGATTACTCTCTTTCATAAAAGAGATTAGGAACATTATATCAAGGATAAGAATTTTTTTAGGTTTTTTTTGTTTGTTTGTTTTTGGTACTTGACAATTTTTATTTTTTTAAATCAGGAAAAGAAAATACCTATTAAGATTTATGAATACTGAGTGGACAGCCTAAGTAGTTCATGTGTGGATAAGTTTATTTGGGCAGTGTTTCCTAAAAGTGACATTTATAGCTATCAGCACTTAGATTCCTCTTTCCAGCCAAACTGAGTGTCAGTAATTGGTGTACCATACTGCCATGTAGTAGTTCATAAAGAGTTTTTTTTTTTTTCTGAATCAGCCCAAAATGAACAAATAAGAACAAAATCTAGAATTTCCTGTGAGCTGGAAGCTTCCCAAATTTTGCAGCTGCTCAGAGAAATGAGCACTGAGCTGTGATACTGGCAAAAATGCAAAACCTGTCAAACTGCATGCACTGATTGTAAGATGCACAGTGTTGAGCCCTTTCTCATAATTGCCTCGTGTATTTCCAGCGTTGTACCTTGGCCTTTCTTCTTTTTCAGGCCTTTACATGCCAGACAGTTTGTTGGTGGTGTGTTAATGTGGTAACCAGCTGCTCCTTGCACACGGGTCAAGGGATGGACAAGAAACCAGGGCTTTGCCCAACAGCTGGGGCAGTGCTTTTCAGGGAAACGTCTCTGCTGAAAAGATCCCTGTAGAAGACATATTACTTGGTTGCCATGTGTCTTTTAAAAACCTCTCTTATACAACCCCATGTGGCTCTCCAGTTGCACTACATCACCTGCTCTTCTAATTGATTTCTCAGCACACAACTTGATACAGCATAACCTCACAAGCTAAGGAAAATTAAATTTAACGAGCTGAAAATACATATTTAGCTGAGGAGGTGAAGGAGGTCTCCATTTTGAGTTATTCTCATGTATTGTACTAAACCTTGAAATGAAGGTGGGGATAGTTTCTGGGGCTGAGGTATTCTCACTCTAATACAGCAATAAATTAATATTTTCTAGTCAATTTTCTATTTCAATTTTCTATTCCCTTAGAAAACATATGAATATCTGCTCTGCTGAAATTTAAATAGATCAAAGGAAGAAGATGCTAATACTGTCAGTGATACACATAGGAAGATGCCAATCTGTCCTGTGGAAGAATCAGTATTGTTCAGAGATTTTAGAGCCACAGGGAAAAGACAAGCAACATCCATAAGACAGCACAATCTCACATATATAATATGTACACATCTTGATCATACAATTAAAATGAATTCTATTATTGATGGTTTTTACCTGAAGAAGTATTTAGAAAGCCATCTTTTGGAGCACTTTTATAAAGAAAATATACTGGCTAGGGAAACTAAAATTTAGGAACTATGAGCTACAAAACTAGAACCATGACCTAAAAACCACAGTGAACTTATTAATGTAAAAGAAATGGAGTAGAAGTGAAGCCTGGTTTCATGGGAAAAGAAGGAGGAGAAAAACCACAATGAAACACATCAGACAGACAGCCTGAGGTAGTCTGGTGGGGTGATCTGAATGAAAGGGAAGAAAAAATTTAGCTTGATACAAAGGGCAGAGGAAGCACAGAAAGAACTAAGGAAAAGAAAGAACAACAAAAGGCATGAAAGCACTTTACTGTATTCTGTTAAACCATGGCTTGTAGATTTTTCTAAAAGTTAGTATAAATTGCATAGCTGAAAAATACATAGTAGTTAACTGGCAAATTAAAACATGTAATAGTTGCAAATTTAAGTTCTGTATTGCTCAATTCTTCTCTTCTATCATGCACTTTTACCACATGATGTGTTTAAAATCCAGTGGGAAAATTAAACCCACTCAAGATATCTCCCCACCCCTTCTGATATTGGAGGAAACACTAAGAGAGACTGTAAAATGGAATAACAATTTATAGAAAAATCACAATAACCACAGAAATATTAATAAAAGAGAGTGTTTTACCAAAAAAAAGAGTATATTCACCACTCAACAAAGGAAAACATTTCCCAAAGAAAATTCCAGCTGTGATTTTCCCAGACAAAGGTGAAATAGCCACTGGCTTCTGGCTAAGCCATCTTGTATATAGGAAAGCAGAGGCAGTAAGCCAGGGACGCTCTTGGTTTAACTTCCTTCCCTCAACCCCCAGCCCATAAACAATGGAAATACAGGGACAAGACAAAACTTGGTGGGACCTGACAGGGCTCTGAAGCAGCACAGGGGAACCTTTCCTGGACCTGCCTTTATAGCAGTGGGACTGGAGGGCTTGACAGTTCCACTGCAGCTTGGCCACCATCTGCAGCTCTTCTGTTATCACCACAGCTGAAGCTTGGGGTCCACACGGTTCAGCTGGACTCTTCTCCTTGTCCACTCTTTTTACTTTTTCCTCAGGGCAGTGTCTTGGGCTTGCCAGAGCTGTCTTTCAGAACAAAAGCTGGAAAGCTGCAGATCAAACGAATGAGAAAGGGACTGTCAGTGGCAGAGAGAGACTAGCTTCGACCCTGAAACCTGAACACCCCATTGTTTGAAGGGTGCCCTTTCTGCTTCCAACTCCATCTTCTTCCTGCTTAAACCATGCCCCTGCCATGATGTGGGTAGTATGAAATTAAACAGTGCAAGAAACTCCACTCCTTTTCTCTATAACCATGATATTATCCATTCCTTTTTCTAGACTATCAAGGTCATGCCCAGATCTTATGCCTTTCAACACACACACACACACACACATATATATATGCAGAGACATATATTTATACACAAGCACGGTATTGTTTCAGTAGTCACTGGCAAGCCACCCAAGATATTTGTTGAATTCATTTAGTCCATGAGTGGTGTAACTGGAGCAGTCCATACTCGTTGACCATGGTATTTAGAACATACAATTGCAATGTTACTTAGGAACTGATATCACATATGTAATTAAACATTTCAGGCTGTTCTCAACCAAAAATTAAATTCCCGTGAGTTACGTGTGATGTTTCCCTGTCCCTGTATATTACCTACAAAGTGCACCCCAGTCCTTGAGTGAAAACAGTGCCATGGATGTGTTTGCCCTTGTTTAAGCCAAGACTAATCTTAACTGTCATCCCAGCACTCTTCCAATATGTGCCATGGGGACTTTATCTTCTTCTGTGGTACAGAGGGGTTTTGACTGGGCACGTCCAGCTCAATTGGTAGAGCCTCTAGTGTTAACTAACCAGGTGGCCTTCACTAAATGTCTGATCCCACCACCCAGTGCTTTCATTGTGCTTTCTAACAGTCCATTGCACCATTCCACTTTCTCAGTGCCTGGTGAATATGATTGGGAATATGATACACCCACTCAATACCGTGCTCTCTGGATCAGATATCTATGAGTCTGTTTTTGAAATGAGTCCCATTGTCTGACTTTGAGGGTTTTTTCGGTGCTGGATTTGCTTTACAAGGCCCAGGATGGTATTAGAGGCAGTGGTGTGAGGCACAGGGTACATCTCCAGCCATCCCTTAGTTGTTTCCACCATTGTCAACATGTACCACTTGCCTTGGCAGGTTTGCAGGAGTGTGATGTAATCAATTTGGCAGGGCTCCCCATATTTATAGTTTGACCATTGTACCCCATATCAAAGGGGCTTCACCCACATGCTTGATCATGACACAAGTTTCATAATTATGAATAATCTGGGAGATAAAATTCACGGTCAAATCCATCCATGAATCATGAGTCCATCTGTATATTGTATCTATTCCCTGATGACCTGAGGCATCATGGACCCACTGAGTCAGAAATATCTCACCCTTGTGTTGCCGTCCAGATCCACCTGAGCCACTTTTTTCTTGGCAGGTTGATCCACCTGTCCATTGTTGCAATGTTCTTCAGGAGCCCAACTCTTGGACACTGTACACGTGCATCTACATGATGTACTTTCACAGTCAACTTCTCTATCCAGGCAGGGATATCCTGCCACAATTCAACAGCCCAGATGGCCTTTTCCTCTGTGCTGCCAATTGGCCTTTTTTCTATTGGCCTAGCCAAACCCAGAGATCATTTGCTACCATCCACGAGTCAGTGCAGAGGTAGAGTGTTGGCCATTTTTCTTATTCAGTGATATCTAAAGCCAGCTGGATGGCTTTCCGTTCTATGACTTGACTGGATCCACCTTGTGCCCCAATAGTTTCTGAGACTTGCCATGTAGGACTCTATAAAGCAGCTTTTAGTTCTTGATTTGTCCCTAATGATATAGCAGGAACTGTCAGTGAAGAGACCATGTTGCTTTCCATTTTCAAGCGTCTGATTATATCATGGGGTCTCCTCAGCACATGTAAATTGTTCCTCATCCTCTGGTAGTACAAAATTTTCACCTCCAGGTCAATTTGTGATGATCTCCAAGAGCCCTGGGTGACTGGGAGTCCCTATTTGAGCTCACTGTGTGATCAGAGGAGTCCATTTTCTCCACAGGGCACAATGGCATGATAAATATAAGGGACTTTCCCCTGACAGTCGTGGTGCCAGTAGAAGCTTTGCTTTCATGCCAATCACTTCTGAAGCCAATTGCTTTCTCATGCCAATCACTTCAAATTCCTTCATAAGGTGATAAGAACTCTTTTTCAGTTGGGGTTTAATAGGCCTCATATCCTTTGTATCCCAAACTGCACTACCCCAGTGACAGTCCTCAAGTATCCCTGGGTACTTTTTGCTAGAGGTCTTTCCTTGGAAAGGACCCCTTCTCCCCTTCTCTGGTGTAGAGTGCCTTTCAGCACATCATGTTCTTACTCACCCAAGAGCTACTTCATGGGCAATTTCCTGTTTAATTTGTTCAAAAGCTTGTTGTTTTTTGGGACCCCACTTGAAATAATTTCTCTTCTGTTTCATAAGGTAGAAAAGGCTTACAATCTGTCTGTTCTCTGGGATATGCATTCTCCAAAACCCCATGGCTCCTAGGAAAGCTTGTGTTTTTCCTTCTTGCAATTGGTGGGAACATAGCTGTTGTTTTGTTAACAACATCCACTGGAATCTGATGACATCCATGTTGTCATTTGCTGCTAAAAACTAAATTTTCTGGGCAGATTCCTCAACCTTAGTTTTGTTTTTATGACAGAACAGCTTTCAGGAGGATCTGGATTATCTCCTCTCTTATCTCAAAAAAAGAATTTCCTTTCCCTGCTGTGCTCCTCTATACAGTGATGTCATCTACATAATGAAGTGTTCCAGAGCCTCACCTTTTCCCAGTGTAGTCTGGATCAGTCCATGGCAAATAGTGGGGCTGTATTTCCATCCCTAGAGCAGTCGGTTCCAAGTGTACTGCACCCCTACCTCTAGGTAAAGTCAAACTGTAGCCTTCACTCTGCTGATAGAGGAATGGAGAAGAATGAATTGCCAATATCCATAGTGTCAAAGTCCATGATTTTTCTGTCTTGAACTCTGGTTCATACTGAGGCTCTAGCATGTCCAGCACAGCAGCACTCAGCAATGGTGTTACTTCATTCAGGCCACAATAGCCCACTGTCAATCTCCACTCTCCAATGGACTTAAGCACTGGCCATATCAGACTATGAAGGGTGAGCGAGCCTTGCTGACCACTCCTATGTCCATATAACCATGACAACCTTCAGCTATTAAATATTTCTTAATACATCTACCTTGAACTTTTCTGTTCTGATATAGTATTTTAAAAAATATATGCAATAACTAGTCCTATTTCTGATATGCCAGACCAAAACTCCCACCTTTCAAAATACAATCTTGCACCTTTAATGTCTTTAATGCCTCCTTTATTGTCCTTATTCATCACAGTCTAGACAGAAGGTTTTTGATGAAAGTGGTTTGATAGTAGACTGACACAATAACTCTACTTAATTTTTTCCCCCTAAACAAATGTTTTACAATCTATTGTTAAAAATCAAAAATGTTACTCTGGAAAAATTTATTAGAGTAACCTCAGAAGATTTTTTTTAAGTCTGGGATATACCATAGTGCTCTTAAATAGCACAGAGACAAAATGCATACCCAAAGAAATCTTGTTCTGTTGTTCAGCTATCTGACTTGAACTTGTTTCTAATAGGAAATATTTTTCCTGCTCTAAAATGTTTTATTAACTTCTGAGCATATGCTACGAAATCCCTGTATTTTTTTTTCGTTTGCTGGTTTTTTTGTTTGTTTTTTTTTTTTTTTGAGTTAGCAAAATAATATCCATGAACTTAAACCACCTAAAGGATAACAACAAGGCATCTGAGAGGCACCCATTATTTCCAAGTCAGTTGTATGCAATTTAAAATTGTCAGATTTGCAGCTCAAATAAGCCCAACAGATACTGGATGCCCAGAATAGTCAAAGAGACACAAAATACTCTTTCTAAAATTATTTCTGTATCATTCAAAGCTGTCAATCTGTTTGCATAATTAGAAATAAGATTTTGGCATTGCTTTATGGAGCTTTATCCTGAAATACAGAGTCTAAGTCCACTTGTTACAGATTCAGAGCATTATAAATATAAGACCCTAATTAAAATTGCAATCATTAATTTTATCCTCCTGCCTATTGTGCCTTGCAGATTTGATCCTTGTTTACTGTTTTGATCTTGGACAAAACATCAGTCTTTGGGGTTGAAGGTGCACTAATACTGGATAGACTCCTTTCATTTGCAGTTCCTTTAGAATTTTGTAGTGACCATGAAGACACTGGCAATCTGTTATCACTATATTTTCTGTATATCTGCTTTTGATCAGTACTTAAATGAGTCTTTGGTAAATGGAATTAACTACTAAAACCAGTTAAAATAATCTATATGAAAAACCCAAACAAACAAGCAAACCCAAACCCAAGACAAAAAATAACCCCAACAACAACAAACCCTCTGAACAAGAACAATTGGATTTATCCTCAAGAATTCTTATGTCTACATTCAAGGGGTAATCTTCACCTCTGTTTGGTTCTTCCCATTGCTCCTGTTTTGGGAAGAAATTATTAAAAGTAGGTAGGTTTTTGATGCTTATTATATTTTCAAAAAATATCAACAAAATCCTCTTTCTTTTTGCATAAGAAGAATCAAACATCTGGAGACTATTTCTTTGCTCAGATTCCAAGATGTGTTCTTGCCAGCACTCATCCCAAAGGTCTTTTCTCAGGATATTATTCAAATCCACATGTGTTCATATCCAGCCTGTCTATCAATGTGTGTCCTTTGTTCTTGTGTCATTATTTTTACCAACAGGAACAGTTTCAGCAGATAGCATTCAGCATTTCAAAGCTAACCATGGTTTCCATAAATTTTCCCCTCTGGTTTTAGCCTCAGTGGCAGGCAGTCAGTACTCTCACCAGTTTCAATATATATAAAACCCAGCTTCAAACATCAAAGAAAGAAAATACACTTATATGTGCAGGTGCTTTCTATGAGGAAAATATTGAAAGAACATATGATAAAAGGTCATATATTTAGCAGAACAAGAGGGATAATGTCAAAGTAAATAATTGAAGTCTTCTAGTTTAAGAGATACAGTCAAACTTCAGGTAATTGCAGTCAGTTGAGAGAAAAATTACAGCCATTTCCTGAAGACACAAATTTTCTTGCACAGATAAGAAATCATAGGAAGAGGAAATGCAAAGTTTTCTTTCTGAAAACAGACTTCAGGAACAGTTGTAATATAAACTCCTTCCCAATTTTACTTAGAAATAAATTATTAGGGTGGAGCATGGCTAGAAACCCATAAAAAGAACAGAGATGTTTTATGAAGTCTAGTTAGTAAATGGCTGTTAATCAGCTGTCCCTACAGGAGCAATCTAAGCCTATTTCTCAAATCAGTCTGTTTTCTAATGACATATTTTTTTGAACAGTGTTGAACAACCTTTCCTAAATCAGGTTCCACAATGTTGCAGCAGCCTATAAAGTAGCAAGAAGTGACAGGAATGGAATGATCCTCTCAATAGCATACAAATATCTGCTCCTTTAATCTGGTGTTTTAGGCAATGCAACTTGTGGAATGTTTAATTCTAATGCCTAGGTCCAACATATATGTTAAATAAATTCTGAACATAGTATGGCTACCAGTGTCCAAGAGATGTCTTCCTGTTTTCATTGTGGCTTTTCTTTCTTTAGACTCCTTAGTTACTGAAATAAAGTCATAATATGAAAAATAATAACTTTTAAAGGTAATAATAATAATAATAATAATATTAATAATAATAATAATATTAATAATAATCCACCCTACAACAACAGCAACAATAGCAACCCCTAACTAATCCCTCTACCACCAAAATTATTGGTATTTTAAGTCTCTATCTGATACCTTCTCCTCTTTTATTTTATTCAATAATGCACACATGGTAACACAATCTGAAAGACCCTAACAGTAATAATGCACTCAAAAAGACCTAATGTGGTCTGCATAAATTGAACTTGATCCAAAGTTGCACTATAAGAAATTGCTGTTCCTCTGGCCTTAACACTATCTAGTGAAAACTACCAGTCAAGGAGCAAGGAACAACCAGAATCAAGCTCTTAATTGATATCTAAAACACTAGAGAACAGAAGTAACTGAAGCTTCAATTTCAAACAGTTGTAATTAGGAAAGAAAAAAATGTTCTTTTCCTGGTAAATTGGAAGCCAATTGCTCTTGATGCGATGTCTTTGAATCTTCTTTCTGTACAGGTATAAATATGTAGGGTGAAAAACGCCATCCACACCAGAACTGTTCACTAATTGTAGCTTACAGTCAAAGGAGCAGTTGGAGAAAGCACTTCCTTTGAGAGGGAGGTAAACAGAACAAATGCATTTTCCTACCTAATTTTCTTTTGAGACTCTCCAGTATTACAGTGACATCTCTGTAAGACTCAAAAGATTTCTTGGTCTTTCTGTTTACTTCAGAGGAGTGTCTGAAAGTAGCTTACCTCCTTTTTCTTGCAACAGGTGAAATGTTTCTTTTGCTAGTGATGGGAGTCATTGAAAAATGTCATTGTCATACCATGAATTTGAACTGTAAAGGTCCTTCCTGCAGAAAACACTTTATGCTTTTAACTAGGAGGGAGAACAAAAAAGGATTCAAATGGTCCTAGAGGCAAACTTTGTGATTCGGAAGTCAAAGAGAAGGCTGTGACTGGAGATGGGTACATTTTGAAATGCACCTATCTGTGCATATAGGTATGTGAGGATTCACAGAGGTTTAAACATACTCGTTTCCTTTGCATGTCCAGTAATAAGAAATGACCTTGTGTCAGTGAAAGAGAATTTCGTAATTTCTATCCTCCATGACCTATTCTTTGTCCTGCACATGTGCCACACATATGACTTTATTGTTTCATAGTATTCAGCACTGGAGGAAAATGCATTTGCTATTATTAGTTATTATGTTCAGTTTTTTCTGTTCAAATCAAAGATATTAATCTAACTGTAATAATTTAATCATTGCAGGTTTTACTTTATTTTGACCCACACTCTTAATCTGTGTTCAAAATACTCCCACTTGGCTCAGCCAGACTTCACTAAGGTGAACTTTTTTCCTAGGATCTTAATCTCATGGTGGTACCTGCTTTTACAATAAAAATGTGGACACAATGAGATACAGAACACGGAAGAGATACAGGCAAAGGAAAAAAATAGAGTAAAATTAAGAAACCATGCCAAGGTTTTTTTAAATTATAACACACAGAGTTAAGAAATGCCTTGAGATGTTCTCAAGAAATAGCAATCATACTTCATTTTATTTCACATCAGTGAGGGAGACCAAGCCTGAAAGTGGAACACACACATTTTGTCAGACAAGCACATCTGACATCTTGACTAAGAACATAAACAAATTTTTCACCATTTAGCAGTTGCTGCTAGACATATAGTAGACACAGTCTCTGTAGTTTGCAGACTTTTTTTCACATTAATTTTCTTTAAGCTGAATTTTTCCCTCCTCTCAACTTCTTTTCTTTACAAATAATTCTATTTGGATTTCTAGGAACCTAGAAGAGGTTATATAATTTTGTATTTTTGCAGTAGGTATTAAAGACTTTGCAACAATCTCTTTTGTTATTATCACATTGCAATAAAGCCTTGAAAAAATATAGTGAGCATCTGTCTGTTAATTCTGTAGACTCAATGGCAAACTAAACATCTAGAAAAATATCACCTGAACTGAAAGAAAATCAGTATGTGAGCTGTGATAGGCCATGATCAAGAGGAACTATGGCAGTCTGTGACTGACCCCATCACAGAAAAAGTTAAGATATAAGTCTTCCTTATAATTCATATGATAACACAAAAAAGTGTTCCATTTTACACACACACACTATTTTCTAAAATAAAAAATCCCATAGAAATCCTCCAAAGCCAAGAAAACAAAATACAGTGCAATGAGCTATGAAATGGCTTTTGCAGATGAAAGAAAATCATGCTAAAAATGGTGTTTAGAAATCCAGACTGTAATTTGTCGTTTTCCATCCAAACACAGGGTTTGGACAGATGTGTTGAGGTAGCATTAAGTTTGGCATTTTAAGAAGATAAGCATCTTGTTTATAGTAGTAAGAAAGAAGAAATTAACAGATAAGAAAATTCTGTAACTGTGGAAGGAATGAGATGTCCTAAAATGATCCTCATAACAACTAAATTATTATTTACCATATGAACTTTTGAAGTCATAAATGATCATGTGTCTTAGCCATGATAATTTCCTATAAAACAAAAGAAAACTAAAAGCAAAACAGAAATCCTGAATTTTAATGTTGCAGATAATGCCTTATGTGAGAAAAAAGTAAAATGATATGCATGGGGAGGTGGAATAAGCTGTTATCAGCAGTTGGTCATGGATAAAACCTGTATAACATGAAATGTTTATCTTAAGCCAGAGGAAGACATGACTATAATATAAAAACACAGGGACTTTTATTTTCTTTTAATAACCTGTTTAGACACTTGTGGAAAGCCCGCAAAAGTATCTGTTTTAAGATATATGGTAGTCAGTAATATATGAGACAGCTTAATATATAAAGGTGTTCATAGATTTTTTTAGTTAAATGGTCTTTTGCTTGAAGGCACGGGTTTTCTTCTGATTTTTAAGGAAAATAACAAAACCTGGAACACTGATATAAAATATGAGAATTTTGGATAGTTTTCACAACAAGAACTGAATGTCTCTCCCCTAATTCTATTAAATATTTCCCTCAGCCTATTTGATTTTCACAATTTTTTTTTTCTTTTAGCACTGGAAAAATGGCAAGGATCTCTGGAATTTTTGATAGAGCTGATTTCTTTAGTCTTCTCTTTGAGTGGATCTTTCTGAACGTAATTTAGTAGATTATGATTTTGAATCTCAATGGCAAGCATAGGGAGCTTCGGCATAAATAAAATTGAACTAAGAATTTTCTGGTTTTCATATGAAGATGTCTGAAAGTCTCTGAAGCCTTTACAAGAGCTATATTTAATTCAGGCACTGAGTGCTTATTTAAATGTTTAAAAAGAGGTTATAAATAAGTTTAAGTATTTTAGTGGTATACATTTTTCTTAGAAAATATTTTTTTAAAGTGTTTTATTGACTTCAGTAAGTGTGAAATGATTGAAGCTATAATGAACAGTTTATGCTTGAGCATACAAGGACCCTAGGTATTTATAAATGACAGGTCTACAGAATACCTATGAATGAAAATGACCCCAGGTAACTGAACACTGCTTTTGCAGCAGGTATATACACAGCCAAATAATGAAATGAAACCCACAGAGGACTCTCAAGATATTTGATATGAAGTAATTTATGATTACTGGTGGAGTAAAGAAAGTGACATTCAGATTTCCTACAGATCTGTTACAGGCTACAACAAAACTTGTATGTAAAGCAAGGCAATAGAATGCTATATTTAATGTATAACATATAATATGTTATACCAGGACAACATGGTGTGTTAAATTAGGTATGCACAGCAATGAGAGTATTAGGCTGCCTACTAGGTTCATAAGTTTATTTGATACAGAGCATGGTACCATATAGCACAAACCTTTTTTCTACTATAAATATTCAGACACACTGATAAGTAGTCATGACTCATTCATGTGACCTGACATCAGATGGATTGTTTTTCAGAGACTGTATTATATATGTGTGCTCAACCTGCCAGCCTGCTAGGCAGAATCACTACCATGAGAATGATTACATTTTCTTTTTAATAACTCAGCCCTGTAACATTGTCCAAGGGCAGAAAAAATTCTCTTTTCTCCCAAAAAAATAGCTCTGAACACAATATAGAAACTAAAAAGCCTTCCCTTTAGGCTTCACCTATCTAGATTTCTGTACTCATTTCCCATTATGAGAATTCTTTCATACTTTCTCTTTTTTAGACTGAACATAGTGTAGATTGTCAATCTCACTGAACTCTCACTGTGACTGTGCAGCAGCAGAAATCTCAGGCACTGATCTCAGCTAAATGAAGACCAGTGCCCAGATTCAGGCTACACAACTCAGGTCAGTGTGCTGGCAGAAGACCTACAAGTTGAAAGTCTTCGAGCCCACAGAGAACTGCAGGGAATTCCCTGAGAATCAAATAATTCTATACAGCTGGATCAAGGACGCAGCCATAATGAGACAATTCAGCAACTGAGTGTTCTACACTTATACACTTTTTTTTTGCCTTTTTTTTCCCAAAAGAAAGATTATTCATTTAAAATTAATTTAAATTCTCTAATCACAACCTATTCAATACCCCAATGCTGGGGCTGCCAAAATCTCACATTTTTTTCTAAATGTTATATAAGTGCATGATGCAGAATGTGCCATGAACAGAAACATATGGCCTTTCTAATATAAAAGCTGTTACTGCTCCTTTCAGCAACTTGCAGGGACCTCTGTTTGCTTACTGCTCCAGAGCCCAGCTGTTCACAGACTGGGCAATGGCAAACAATTCTGGGGTCCTGCTAATCTCTTACAGGGACCCCAAAGTTTTCAGTCACCAGACCACTTCTGTCCTGGCCTCGTCACTCAGTCTTCTTTGTTTAGGCAGTATGACAAGTAGAAAAAGAAGCAAAATCAGGTGAAACCAATCCAACCCCCTTCTTGCTGACCAGGCAGCCACCCATTACAGAGTAGGCACAGAGGAGTTCAAGTCATCTAGTGCTCTCCATATATTAGACAGGGTTATTTTTATTGTGCTTATTTATTATTAACCTTCCACCTGGCATTTATAGGACATTTATGCTCTCTAAGTGGTTGGACTTGCTACTTAGCTATTACAGCTGCCAGGATGCAGCAATAACAGTAGCTTCTGCCAGGATAGGTGATGGGGTGGCAGGCAGTGGCAGCAGCACAGGGGACACATGAGATGGGCACAGGGAAGGAGGTCTGCAGTGATCATTTAGTTCAGCCAAGAGTCCAGAACATCAGGTAGATCCGTAGTAATGAGGCAAGTCCAGCATCAAGCCAAAAAGTCGCAAAAGTCACCTGCAAGCTGGGCTCTGGGAGAAGAGTTAAGGAGGCACAGGACTGGGATACCAAAGAAATATCAAGGGTGAGAGCCTAAGGTAAAAAGCCTCTCCCGGGTGCAGTGGGTTAAGTCACTGCTGGGGCCTCTCACATCCAGAGAGAAGCATCATCAAAGTTTTCCCTGAGTTCAAGCAGCTATCCCCTGGGGACTGTAGGAAAGGCAATCAGGACCCAAAAAACATTTGATGCTTTCAAGAACTGGATATAAGAGAGCATTAAAGCAGATCAGATATAAGTAGGTCAACCATGCTTGGCTCCTTTTTGCTAGTTGTACATGTGCCTTGTGTTTGGCAGACCACTGAGCTGCAACCTCTCTTTTTCCTTTTTACTCCACTAACAGCTAAACCTAAACTTGTTTGCAGGCTCACAGCAGTGTTCTTTACACATACTGCTGTCATTGCTGATAAGTCACTTATGACTCACATCCACCTGTAAATGTGTTGTTTTCTCCCTTCCATGACAAAATATAAGCCAGTGTTTCTTCAGAAAACAGGAATAGACAGGTAAGTGAAAGGAATGGGTATATGCATGTGTACACGTTTGTGGCTGTGTGAGCATGTGAATATCTGTTTCCAATTAGTTTAAATTCCACAGTAAATTCTTCTATCTGAGGAAGTGAACTTTCATAAGAGTCTAAGCTGTGTTGGTACCACTAAGTTATTGTTCTGACATCACTCTTTGTCACATACATAATTTTACAAATTATAATGGATGGTAGTGCTTATTCTTAATTTTGAAGTTATCTGGTATATAGTCTTTCAGAAGAATTCTCTCACTTTCTTTTTTATTTTTGGAAGGAAACAAAGAACTATCTTATACTAGATTTCTGTAGAGTCCTCCAGAGTCTGTGGGGGCTTCACGTCTGTGGGGTCACCTGTAGCATGTTGCAATGCAGGGAGGCAGCAAGGGCAATGTCTGATGATATGAGCTCATGGTAAAACAGGAATGTGGAACTGGGGAATGAAGATTTGCCTGTTGCCTCTTCAAATTCTGATTACATTCCCATATTTAATTTCTTATCAAGGTTGTACACAAACCCCATGATGGAAGAAGAAAGAAGACTGATGGTAGACAGGATATATTTTTACAACCACAGGGAGAGCAAAGCATCATGGAATAACAGTCCACAGTTATCTGAAGAAACTGATTTTCTTTTTACTTTCCCTTAGACACCAGAATTAAGAGTTGTACTACTCTCCTTTGTTTATACCTTGCTTGCTTCTTCATTCAGATTGTATCGTAAAATTTATATGAATAAAATACTATCAAAGACACTTAGTGCTTATTTATAGTTCAAGTAAAGATCATAAACTCTGGACTTTTCTTTGGTTTGGATGTTTCTTTTTTTTTTAAACCCTGTTATGTTTGGATATATAAAAATGAGTGGAATCATTTATGAATATTTACATAAAGTAGATGGGGAGGATGCACAGATAAATATTGTTTCATAATTAGTTTCAATGTTTACAACATAGCCAAATAAATGAGGAAGAATATCTCAGAGGAAAACCTGAGCAAAATAAATTGTTCTATAAGAAGATAGAATCAAATTATCAATGGAAATTTGGAACATCTCTTTAGATAGGGACGAGATTGGAGAACAGAGGAGAAATTTCAAGTGCATGGATTAGAAAAGATACTAAGGCCTAGAACTATACCAAAATTTGTGGGGTGATATAAGTTGACATAAGACAGAAAAAACAAGAACAATTTTTGAGAGTAGCTTATTCAAGATGATCTTCTAAAACAAATTTGGGGAGAAGCTGAGAAAAGAAAGGGTGAATCTGAAGACTAAATCTCTCTTTACATCTGTGCGCAGTAAAGACAGAAACTGGAGCTCAGGCAAAAATCATATCTTCATCAGTGTTTTTGACTTTCCTGAGGACTTAGCAATGGTATACAGTGTTTGCTTTGCCAAAGATTCTCCCAATATGTAACTATCTTAAAAGGGCCCATTTGAGCAGCATGTCCTATTTTATAGGACCCAAGGCAGTGAGATAAAGTAAACTAAATCATTATGAATCAGAAATTCTACTATGTTTTTGCACTTAACATCTTATCTACTCTTAGCAATCACAGAACAATCTATTTCAAAAATACAATGGTTCTCTACCATTATGCTAATTATCCTTTTTTCTTGAAGTACCTCAGATAACATTCTTGGCTTAAGTTTTGTTCCCTGTGTAATCTTGTAAGCTAAAATTCTTAACAATAAATAAATCCATAACCATACATTAACCTGACCTTTTTAAAGAGTGAGATCTACTACACAGAGGAGCCTCTGGACTAAAATAAGGGCAGCTTCTGACCACAGAGATCCTGAAATATTACAAACCTTATTAAAAAAAGAACTGTAATCTAATTGACATGCTCTGTCATTGAAGTGCTGTTATGTATCAGTGGATAAATGATACTTTAAAAATAATCAAGCAAGCAATAAGGGAGAAAAGAAATCCATTTGTGTTGCTTGGAAGTGTAAATCTCTGCTGATAATGGCTTGTGTTACAGAAGGTCTAATATGTCAGGATAAGGAGAACCTGTTGCCTGCAAACATGCCCAGGGATAGCTTATTTTCCCAAAATATCAGTCAGAGTTTGAATCTCCAGAGACTGAAATTTTAAGTTAAATATTTACTCTTTTTGATCCTTTCTTTACTACTACTGACCTTGGATAACCTGGTACGTTAACAATTCCCATGGAAGCAGCAAGAATTTTTGGACACACAGATGAAATTTACTGTAATATACTGTCAGGTTCCAAAGCAGGTGTTGCTTTATAAGAAGGAATGGTTAGGTGTAAAAAACTGGTTGACAGGGAGTCATTGTTGTTTTTTATGTTCCTATGTACACTACAAATTACATATGTAATATGATACTACAAACATCTCTCAAGTGAAGAAAAAAAAAAGGAATACTGTGGAGGACTTCATTTGATCTCATAAACACAGTCATCATCTAGAGCACAGGAAAAAAGTTGGAATAGAGTTTAGCAGATACAAGAATAGTTTGTCAGGATACAGGCAATTGGATGTTTAGAGAATTTACCCAAGAGCTAAAGTAGGTTTAGACAAAAAACCCTTTCTGTGTCTTTTATGAAGAAATTTCATTCACTAATACAGTATTTACTTACAAGGGAAATAAACCAAGCTTGTAGCTAGCAGCCTTAAGGATACCCAAGTGAAAACAATCCTTCTTTCCTGTAGCAGCCCTAAAAATTCCCTTTGACATTGATTGGACATGGCACCTTGCACAGTAAACAATGCTACAATTACTTATCTTTTCTTGAAAAACAAACCCAATCCCCTGTGGTATTTTTAAGGTAACCTTAGGCCCAGTCTGGTTACACAGTAATAACTATTTTGTGGGGAAGACTTCGCTTATCAATATTTGAAGGCTGCAGCAGAGGAAACAACCTGATCATGAAAATTTAGACAATTTGGAAGGAATGGGTTTAAGAAAGGGAGATATTGATTCCTTTCCTGGCTTCCAGAAGCTTTCAAAATAATGAAACAAAAGAATTTTGCAACCAGTAGAAGATATATCTTCTATAAGATTTTGACATTTTTTGGACAATGTATTAAAGAATAACCTGTCACTGCTGCATGGAACTTCCAAACAAAAGCATATAATTTCTGCTACTTTACTTACATTACCCATTAAGCTTGGCCATTTCAGCGCTTACTAAAAGCATCAGCCGATGGTGTGGGGGGAAATTGTTTTACACATATCTAAGTTTTAGTCTGTTAAGAGCTTAAGTGATACATCAGCTTCATCTGAACATAATTTTCTTTGAAGCCAAATCTTAAATCCCTGCTGATAGAATCTGAGAGAGAAGTTTGGTCCTTGAGACTATGCATGGTGAGAAAGGCACAAAGGTGAAAAAAGACATGGCAGAAAATCACAGCATCAAAGACAGAGGGTCTGTCACAAAGGATGAGGGTGAGTAGTTGAGAGAAGCAGTCAAGCATTGAGAATAATCAGTGAACAGCTGGAAAGGCCAAGAGGGACCCTGGAAGTCAGGGAGTATTAGAGAGAGTTTAAGTGTGTCAAAGCCCTGCTGCTTCTTGGGATTCACAGGAAAAAAAAAGGCATGAGTCAAAATTTTCTCAAATTATTTATAGCTTTAGAGGAGTTTTATTCTCCAAAAATCTCAGAAATCCAGATTTCCCACTGGTACATCTTCTGGATTTTTTTGAATTTGGACCTAAAGGTTGTGCCCATCTGTCCTACAGGAACAATTTCAAAATGGTTCTGGGTCTGCAGACAAATGATCAGTTTTCTGTGTGAGTATAGAAACACTGTCACTACAATGTCAGGGAGTAGCACTGGGAGGGTGTTCATCCTGAACAGCTGTTCATGCTTGGTGAGTACCCTACAGTGAGAAGCACTCCCCAGCTCCCACAAAACACACCCACAGCAGTAAATTGCACAGCACTTAAGTCACGATTAATTGTCCTCATGCTGTATCCCAGCACTGGCGAAGTTATGTACACTGCACAAATTTATCTGTGTGATAAGCAGACACAGCTTTTTAGTTTTCCAGGCTTCAGAACAAGTAGGAAGAGGGTCATGGACTTCCCAGGCAGTTTCCCACTCTTGCCACAGCAGAATGTACTTTCACCAGGACAGCACTAAGAGAGTACAACACCCACCCTTTCTGTGGTTCTTAATTTAGAAAAATGTTGCAGTCCTCCTCAGCCAAAATTCAATTTTTGTTGGAGATCAGCACTGCAGTGCTGCAGAAGTCCTCCTAGGAAGCAGAAGATTCAGTAAAAAAATGGCACTAGCTACTCATATCTTTACCTCCGAGTCTTAGGTTTTGAGGTTCATCATTCATAATGAAGGAGTTTAGTGAGATGCATACACTTTTCTCTCTGGAAAGTGAAACCAGGAGATATTGATAGAATCGACTCAACTTTAGTGACCAGTGGGGAAATTATTCATAAATGCTCTTCTAAGCTTTTTCTTCATAAATTTTCTGGGGAAAAAAGTATTTGCTATAAATGAACCTTATGTTCTTACAACTTATTCTGCAACAAACCGTTTCCACCATCGGTTCTGAAATTCTGAGTATTGTTAAAAATATTTATTCCAATAGAAATACTTTTTTCTTCAATCTGACACTCACTTAATGTTTTCAATCTATTAAATGCAGGCTGTGGAAATTTTATATCAGCTCATATGTTTGTACCTTTTTTTTTCTTCTGTTTCATTCTCCAGTTTATAGGACTGTACACTCTTTGAACTGAATCTCCTTATGCCTTTCTGCAACAATTACCATAACTGAAATGTCTGAGCTTGGCCTTTAAAAAACTTAAACAATAACAAAAGAATATTTGCAAAAAGCAAAGACAGAAATAAACCCAGTATTACAACATGCTTTATAATATGTTAATTGGTGGCAACTGAAGATTAGTCTGCCCCACTTATTTTCTGAACAAGTTCCTGCTTGTGTCATAAAATTGTTCTCCCCTTGTCTATTAGAGAAAATAGAATTGCCCTCTCTGGCCCCAGTCCTGCAGACAGCTATATCTTGCACTAACAGTTCCATTAACTTCATTTAAACTACCTGAGCAAACTGACTT
Source organism: Passer domesticus (assembly GCF_036417665.1). Classification (NCBI taxonomy): domain Eukaryota; kingdom Metazoa; phylum Chordata; class Aves; order Passeriformes; family Passeridae; genus Passer; species Passer domesticus. The sequence goes on along the minus strand of NC_087476.1, from coordinate 28,579,855 downwards.
AGTTGGGTATGCAAGTGACTGAGAAATTGAAACCTTTGTCCTTAGACAGTTTCAGGATGATTTTTCTTCCTAGATTTTTCTTCTCTCCAAACCTCTCAGTCATTACTGGATCATGCAGCTATTTAACAAAATGGTTTGCATTGCTTATCCTCCAGTCTGTCTAATTTGATGTTGTCACTGCTAATAATTTCTCATATTAAACTCACTTTTGCTGATAGCTGCAGCCATTCTAGAAATTAAGATTATTTAAAAGATGAGCTTTATGTAAAAAGAAATAGGAAATAATTTCTTGGCCTCCTGGATAGAGAAAAAATAAGAAAAACATTAAGATAATATCAGAGGACAAAAAATATTTGAAAGTTGTTATTAAGTCTCATTTTTTTAGACAATATTGTTAAAATCAAAAATATATCCCATTGTTTCTTGAATTTTGAAGGTGATGAGGGATCTTGAGAGGATTGATGAGTGGACCCATGTAAACCTCATGAATTTTGACATTGTCAAATGCAAGGTTCTGCCTCTGGGCTGGGGCAACCCCCAGTATCAAGCTGAGTGCTGAATGGATTGAAAGCATCCCCACAGATGACTTGGGGATACTGGTGGATGAAAATCTGGCCAATACTGATGCGGCTCAGACAGCCAGCTGTATCCTGGGCTGCATCAAAGGAAGTGAGACCAGCAGACTCAGGGTGGTAACTCTTCCTCTGACCTCAACTGAGGAATCCTCAGAACAAGAATGGCACAGACTTGTGAGAGCAGGTGTAGATGAAGGACACAAAAACTGCCAGAAGATTGGAATACATCTCCTATGAGGAAAGTCTCACAGCTGGGGCTGTTCAACCTGGGGCTGTAAGAGAAGATTATGGGGAGACCTTACTGCGATCTTTAAATATACACTGGGCAATCATAAGAAAGAATGAGACAATGTTTTTTTTCTGTGGGAACTCATTACATCACTCCAGATGTCCAGAGCTACCGAGACAACCCTTGGGGGGCTCGGAGGCCCTGGAATGTTGCCAAAAGTACCTGGTGGCTTGACTTTGATCCTTTTAAAGAAATGACACCTGAATGTGAGGAAATGAGAGAATTTCAGGTCTGAATGGTGAGGGGATGTTATTCACTTGCTAGAACTTAAGTTATAATACACTGTACAGGGGGGTTTTATGTGTTGTACAGGGGGGTCTAGAATTCTGTGCATGGATCAGGAGTCCCAAGATGGAGGAATTTGGGCGTGCCCTGTCCTTCTTCTTTCTTCTCCTTGGCATCCATGTTCAGGATGACGTTGGCACGTGTGGATTGGTTCATAGAGAAAGTACACTTGCCAACAAGGGCAGAAAGTATTGGGAATTAAAGGTAAATATCTAATACATAGTTTTCACTATAAAAGAGACAACCGCCTCGTGGGCGGGAGAGAGTGCCCTTGGCTGTCTTGATGATCAGACCTCGGCTGGACAGACAGAAAAACTTTGTAGATAAGAAATAATAAACTCAACTGAAGACCTAAAAGCAAGAGTCCAGACTCCTTCTTTGAGAGCGCGGCCTGCCCAGAACCACTTTTTCCCATGCTGGGGCAGAGACAAGTAACAGCCGACCCCGGCATTTATCAAGGACTGTAGTGACAGGAAAAGTGGCAACAGTTTTAAATTGAAGGAGGATATATTTATATATATTTAGATAGGAAGAAATATTTTATGACAAGGTGAGGCACTGGAACAGGTTGCCCAGGGAAGCTGGATGACCCATCCCTGCAAATGTTCACAGCCAGGTTGGATGGGGCATTGAACAGCCTGTTCTAGTGCAATATGCTCCTGTCTATGACAAAGGCATTGGATTACATGGTCTTTGAAAGGCCCTTCCAACCCAAATTGTTCTTTGATTCTGTCATATTGCAATTATTGAAATTATTGTACATAATTCATTATTCTCATTAAGAATTCCTCAGATCTTCTAGAAAAATTGCTGAGAAGAAATCCCACAAATAGTTAGAACAAAATAGACCAAAATCAATAATTGAAGCTACTTTTTGAAACAAAGATAATCTACTTACTTATTTAGTATTCTCAAACACATTCAAAGTTCTGAATAAGTTCCTTACTCTGCCATCTACTTGTCTCCATCTTTTGTATTCACAGAGCATGTGACCTGCTTTTAAAGGTCTACACAGGGATCAGCAGCACATTGCTAGGGAAAGTTGCAACCAGGAGCACCTATTAGGATCAGGGAGAATGACCTGTTGCACCTGGACAGGAAGGATGGTCACAAATTTTTAAGTGATTGCTCAAAGCACTATTGGATCTAGACATGTAGAAACTACAGTTTTTTGGATCAAAGGAGGACATACTATTCTGAACACAAGCAGACATTTCCATGTATGAACTAGTCACACAAAACTCCTATTGTGTTAGTGAAGAAAGAGCCAGCAGAAAAAAAATCAAGAGAAAACTCATGTTATTCAAAAGCAGAGATTAAACTATTTTGTAACTGTTTTGTTGTTGTTTGTTTGTTTGTTTGTTTACTAACTGGAAAAGGATTCTAACGTGGCTAATTTTGAAATATGACCTTACAGTATAAACGTATACAGTTAGATGAGAGAAATTTCATTCATAATGCCTTTGGGGAGAGAGAAAGAGAGGTAAACAGTATTAGGAAAGTAAAAAATTCACAAGAACTTGAGATCTTGGAATGCTAAATTGCCGTCAAACTCTTCTTCCAATATCTGGTTTGCATCTCTGGTTATAAAAGGGCTGTGTTCAAGAACTACTTCTGCTGTCTTGCCCAGATATATTGGTTTTGTTCTGTTAATGATTAAGCTAGGGAGTATAGAAGATTTCTAATTCTGAAAGAGTGTTTCTACATATTGTAGTGTTGCTAAAGCTGCTCATCAGAAATGCTGTAAATCAGGAAAGTATAATAATTCTTTCTGGTTAATAAAATATGTGGAAAAAGGTAATTTAAAAAGTAAAATGACCAGTGGAATACCATCAGTTAATCTACCTGTGATTTACTTATGGAATGCTTAGTTTATTTATTTGTTGTATAATGTTGACAAGAAATTATTTTTTTCAAAAAAGGTTCAAAAATTTTGGCATATCAGCACTTGGAATCTAGCAATGCTATTAAAGTTTCAGCAAGCCAGTACTGTCAATTGCTGCTGGTTGTTTTGAGAACACCATTTGGATAACAAAATCATAATTTTGTAAAATCTATATTATGAGTCTACTCTCTTGCCAGATTTTCGGTTGTCCAGATTTCAAAAAGCTTTCTTATGCAATTCTTTTCTGCCAGTATGAAATGTATAGAATAGTGGACTGTAAATATGAATTATAATCAGAAAACTGTAAATATTAAATGTATACAAGTATAGTGAATTGAATGTCAAAAGAAATGGTTCAGTTCTATAGTAGTTGTATCAATCTATTGTACAACAGATTTATTAAAACACAAGACCACTCCTAACCTTCTCCTCTCTTCTTTTTGAAAGAAAATATCTAGTTGGAGACCTGTCACTAGTGGTTTCTCCCAGGCTTCAGTACTGGGGCCAATATTGTATCAATTATTTCTCAATTTTTGGATGAAGGAGCAGAGACTGTCTCAACAAGTTCACTGATGATACAAAGCTGAGAGGAATGACTGATACTCCAGACGGCTGTGCAGTCCTTCAAAAGGACCAGGACAGGTTGGAGAGGCAACAGAGAAGAACTTCCTGAAACTCAACAGGGGAAAGTGCAGGGTCCTCCACCTGGGGAGGAAATAACCACCTGCACCAGCACAGGCTGGTACTCTGTGGAGAAGGACCTGGGGGTCCTAGTGGACAGCAAGTTCTCCATGAGCCAGCAGTGTCCTTATGGCTGAGAAGGCCAATGATGTCCTGGAAGAACATTGTCAGCAGGTCTAGAAATGTGATCCTGCTCCTCTACTCAGACGTGGTGAGGCCACATCTGGAGTGCTGTGTCTAGTTCTGGGCTCCTCAGGAAGAGAGAGACATGGAGCTCCTAGAGCAGGTCCAGGGGAAGGAAACAAAGATATTTAAGGGATTGGAACATCTCTCTTATGAGGAAAGATTGAGGGAGCTGGGCCTGGTCAGCCTTGAGAAGAGATGGCTAAAAGGGGACCTCATCACTGTTTATCAGTATCTGAAGGAAGGATATCAAGAGGATGTTTCCAGGCTCTTTTTGGTGGTGCCAACCAATAGGTCAAGAGGCAAAGGGCAGAAACTGATGCATAGGAAGTTCCACCTGAATATGAGGCAGAACTCCTTTACTGTGGAGGTGACTGAGTAGTGGAACAGATTGCCTAGAGAGGCTGTGGAGTCTTTCTAGTTGGAGATACTCAAGAACTGTCTGGATATAATATAGTGCTGTGTGCTCTGGGACGACCCTGCTTGAGCAGGGAAGTTGGATCACTGTGGTCCCTTTCAGCCTTCCCAGTTCTACGATTTTGTGAATCTGTGATTCTGTGAATGTGACAAGATCTTTCATAAGTGTTATTTCCGCAGCAATTTTTAATATTCCAACATCAGTCATATTCAGTGACATTTAATATCAGATAAACATCATCAGGCTCTCAAGAGACCTATGTTCTGTGTCCATAGTGCACTGAATCATGTCAAGAAGTCTCTGATATCTTATTACCACACACATTGCAGTTCATGGTGTTTTTCAGTGACCTATTGCTAAACAAAGTTGTCAAGAACACTATAATTTTATGAATTTGCATACCATTTCCCAAAAAGACGCACTTGTGTCAGAGTATAATGTAGCTCCACATAAGTGTCTAAGTGCAAATGCATAGAAAGTTTCAGCTGATTTTCTCCTAAGTAAAGGGTAGGTTCTGAGAGAAAATTGCAGAAATGCTTTGTAGATTTGGGAAAAGTTATAAATGAAACTCAAATAAAGTCAAGAAAATCAAGTAGCATAAGAGCAATTTTGATCAAATGGGTTTCTCAATGGTATCAGAATATTTTTCACATGGATATTCTTTTCCATATTATTCCTTTCATTTTGAAATATTCCTAATCACTGCATTACTGTTTTGTAGACAACTGCCTCTGAAATACATGGAAACATATTTTACATGCAATAATGTATGTTAAGAAAGAAAGACAACTCTACATTTTTATACTATCTCTATTCTATTTAAAACCCATTTTGTTTTGAATTGTTTGAATTAAAATGGACAAACAATGAGAAAATGTTCACTAAGGAATTATCCACTGGTGTTGAGGGCTAGAGTTAATTTAAAATATCTTTTCCATATTTGGATTCTTTCATTATTACTTGAGAATACTATAAGCTTGAAATAATAATTCTTCCTTATTCAGCTTAAAGTATGTAATGCACAAAAGACATTAAAAGTTAAAACCACATCTTTTAATTTGTTTGCAGTGTGGACACCCTCCCAGGCAGGGTGAAATAGTCAAAAGAAGATTAAGTACTCCCTGTCTCTGAATATGTTATAAACTATCAAAGTAAGAGGCATTATTCTGAGAAGGCATATGAAAAACAAACAAGTAGAAAAGGTCTTGCAGAGACTACAGCTGTTTTTTTTTTTTTTTGGTTTTTTTTTTTTGGTTTTTTTTTTTTAATAAGAAAACTGTATTGATTTATATTCCTTCTGGATTTGTTCTGTTTGAAGAATAAATTGGATCTTGAAACAAAGGCCCTGAAGATTCCAGAATAATACTGTTTCTGTCTTGGGGTGCTGAAATAGCCCAAAAGCATGCATATAGTATTTTATACTATTTGAGTTATTAATAGAAAATTATATTGTTTCTTTCTCATTTACAAACTTTGACTTAGTGAATATACCACAATGAAGAGGCCTATTCTCAGACAAAACCTTGCTTTTGAATTTGTGCCATTTGACTGAGCTTGCTTTTGATACGTATTACTTTTGCTAATGTTCCCTGTTAAACCTTTATTTTATTGTTACAGACATATTTTCACAGAATCACTTTTAAGTGGAAATTAAAAATTTTAAAAAATGTAATGTTATTAATTATTCTTATTACAATTCTTTTAATATGTGAAAAAATTCCCTGGTATGGAGATATGAAGGGGGATGTTTCATACATTTATTTTCCAATACTTAATTCAATATTTGGTAAACAAAGTTCAGATTTGAAGGAGTTGAAATCCCTATATGACTACATCAGGTATTATATCACAGTTCTCTCTGTTCTTTTCTTCTTTTAGCTTTTCTTATTGACATTTAGAGTCTTAGTATTATTGCATTGTGCTTACATCTGACTCAATTTTCATAAAGCTGGTAGAATGAGTTTGTTGTTTTGTCCGTGATAAAGTATTCAAAAAAATATCAACTTCCACTTCTTTCATGACTGTGTGCTTTCTGAAACAACCTCAACTATATCACACATGGGATCTTTAAGGTCCTTTTATACTTTGAGATTTATAGAATCATGAGGTTTTTAAGGTTGGAGAGACTTTAGAATATCTAATTTGATATCCTCTGTACTAAAGGCAATAGCCCATTTCTTGCAATATTGTTATTTGTCACACCATCTCTAACTAGATTTTACTTGTTTGTTATTATTTAATTTGAATATGAAGTTTTAAAAGGGTAACCATCTTTTAACATAAGTAAAAAACCCTGACAGAAAAATGAAAGTAAATGCTCCAAATAGAATTTAATATAATTTGCTTCAAAATATTTATTCTGTAATATTTTTACAATGTAAAGCTTCTTTCTGTGTACAAATTCGTATTAGAATGTGTAGTTTGTCTTTCTTGCCTACTGCTGACATTTTAACAAGATGATATTTACTGCAACTGCTTGCTTATCACATTAATTTCTAATGTCACCACAATATTTCTTTTGAAAAGCTTTAACACTTTGGAAAGCCACAGACATTTCATCTGTCTGAGTGGAGTAAGATATTTCTGAATACAAAATAAACTGTAAACTGACAGTGGTTTCGTATGTGAAATTTTTTCTAGGGTTCAGTTATTATAATGTGTATTTGGTTACTGGTAGGATTATTCCTGCCAAAATAAAAGTAGCATTACTGAGTTCAATGAACTCTTAATGAACACTTTCTATCACCTACTTATCAAAAAATGTTTCTTTTCTGATACATGCATTCTGTCTAATTTTCTGAGAAATATCCCTAACAATTTTAAGAGGATAGCTTCTGTATTCTAATTCTGACAAAGTTCACTTGTGAATTTTTATTTGCTTTTTGCCAGTGTCTTTGACATGTCAGGGACATATTCTACTTATGAATAAATTAGTGAAAAACATTCTGGCCTCTCTATTGGAAGACCAAGTTTTGTTTGCTTAGTGCAAGAGTTTTAAAGATCCAGTTGATGTCCAACCCAGAGGCTACAACTCTTAAATTTTTTGCTATAACTGTACAACTATCCTGTTTCCTTTTTCTTTGACTTAAAACACCACCAGGGATCTCTGCAATTCTTAAGGAATTTATCTTTTCCACATCGCTATGTTAAAGTATTTTATGCTTCTCAAATTCAGCTCAGCCTTCCTGAGTTAACTGCAAAAGTTGCAGTGTGTTGACCCCAGTTAGCAGCTAAGGCCCCACAGAGCAGTCCATACACCACTGTCCCAGCAGGATGAGGAAAAGAAGAACAAAAGTGAGAAAATCTCGTGTCTTGACATAACGACAGTTTAAAAGGAAAAGCAAAAGCTGCATGCGCAAGCAAAGCAAAATAAAGAATTCATGGAATAGTTGCCCTGAGCAGACTGGTGTTCAACCATTTCCAGAAAAGCAGGGCTTCAACACATATTACAATTTTTTGGGAAGACAAAAGCTATTACTCCAAATACCACTCCCTTCCTCCTTTTCCCCAGCTTTTTTTGTAGAACTTGATATCATATGGGATATACCTTTGGTCAGCTGGGGTCAGATGTTCCATCTGTGTCCCCTCTAAAGTCTGCTAGTTCTTCTTCCCCAGTCCCCTAGCTCAAGAAGCAGAGTGAGAAAAAGGAAGAAAAAACATACCCTCAATGGGTTTTATTGGAGGAGTGGGGGGCACTGTGAGAAGCAAAAACAGCCTTGATGCTGTGCAGCTGCTCAGCAGTAGCCAAAGCACTGATGTTTTAACAACTTTTGATCATAGATTCAAACCACAGCACCATAACGAAATTCACTCCATGCCAGCCAGATTCAGCACAAAAATAAATTTCCTTCATGTTTTTACTAGGCCTGATTATTAGGAAGCTTGATCCGTATCATTCCATCTCCAGCAGAAAAAGTAGACTGTAGCTACAACTAACAGATAAGTTTTAAAGCAGTTATTGGCATTTAACTTTGTTGGTCCAAGAAGATTATGGATTTCAGGTCTCACACTTCTCAAGCAAGTACTGTTCCCCATCAATGGTGGCCTCCTCTTTCCCTTGCAGAGCTTTTCAGAGGTTGATCAGCCCTTTCATGCTTTTGGATTTGGTTCACGTTCATCTTTCTCTTTACTTTGCATCTGGCAAGCTGAAACGTTTAGGAAACGAACATAATTTTTATAGGGTTTAGGCTGTGGATTCAGGAATAGACTTGTGTGTTCCAAGACTGACAAGAAAACGGTTTTAGCATAGTTTCAGATTATTTGTCCAAGACCTGATTTCTGTGTTTTCTCCAGCCTCTGCCTTTCCAGGATCAGAAACCTTGCTTTTTCAAGTTGTAAATCAGGCTGGGGTTGATGACAGGCTTTTCTTCCTCTTTCTTGAACCAATATGAAACAGGGCAGCAGAAATATGTTGCACATAGCAGAATATTGCACGTCAAAAAAGGCAGAGAAAAGAAAGAACCATTATGCAGTGAAAATAAGCCTGTGTTATAGCAAACAAACTAATATCAGGTGATATTTCAAACTACAGCAACATTATTTAGAAATTACATTCATCAGCTCTTGTTATAGAATTCCCAAATTTCCTTACCCCCGTGAAAAAACAACAACAAAAAAAGAGTCTGATTTGCATCAGAATTAAATTAATTTTGGTAGGATGAACTACCTAATAAACTGGAATTGGGAGAAGATATTTTTTCTTTAACTACATATTTTAGTTAAATAATTAGTTCTGAAATATAAATTTAGTTAGAGTTTCTACAGTTCCACTGATTTCAGTGTCTTTTTCACAGACTGAAGGGTATCATCAGATTGATTGGTTACCTTACAGGTCTAAAAGAACTTTCTTATAGTGACATCTTTTATGTATTTTATTATTAAGTAGGAAAGCAGAAAAAGGCTGGGAGATAAAAGCCATCCCATTCTGGAGCATCATTAGCCCCAATAAATCCTGTTGCATGTAAATGATCTGAGCAACTCAGAGCAATTAGCTTTTCATTTTAACTTGAGTGTTTTAGTGCAGATTGGTAGCTAATCAAGCTGGGAAATTTTAATAGAGTATGTAAAAAATTGTTTATGAGTAGTACTGTAAACAAGCATTGCAGATAAGTCTGTACCTGCTTTAGTGCTATAATAAAATAAGCAGTGAAATCAGCATTGCATCCATTTAGGTGCAATTGTACAAATTGCTAGCTAATCAGAGTGAGAAAATTGAGTCACAGCTCAGGAGAACAATGCTGGTTGCTATTAACTTGGTGTTTAGCTATGTATTTAAAGCATTTGGAGATGAAGTCTTTTTAAAAAAATAAACATATATTTATTTTGTTGTAAAAAGCATGCCTGATTCTAAGTTGGTTTCATTAGTGTAATCAAGAAAAAAAATCCACTGACATTCGAATTCAAACTGATGTAAGCAATAGGAGAATCAGCACCATTTACTTTATTGTTTTCTCCTGTGTTAAGCCATAGACATTTCATTAAAATTTGAAACTGGACAAATACATAAAATTCCCAGAAATAAACAGCTGAGTATATCAAGCCAGCTGTGATCAGCAGTTCAATGGATTTTGACATGCACAAGACAGAAGGGACTTAACTGGAGCCATGTAAGCCTGGCTCAAAGGCTTCTGGAGTTTTCAACAAGTTCAAAAAAGCTTGAGAATTCATAATATAGGGAAGGATTGACTTGATACTTCTTTCCTGTAAATTCTATTTTGTTTAAAGTTTTACATTGTTTAGTGCTGTGCATCAAGTTGTGAACTAGCCAGCCTTCCGAATGCAACCTGATGGTTTTGATCTTTAAGAGCTAAGACACAAAGTAAAGCTCACATGTATTGATCTGTCAAAAGACATCTAAATACTGCTGTCATTTACCCATTCCACAGCAGTACTTTTGGAAGGTTCTGCTACTCTACTTATAAATATCTCTGTATGTTTAATACAGATATATCTACTGAATAAAAAAAAAAAAAGTTAAAAAACATGTCAAAAAAATCTTACAATAATGCATTCATAATGCTGGAATGAACTGCAGTAGGTCACCTAATATTTTAAATATCCCAGACAGAAGCAATGATCCCTCAGTTCTTTCTAACAGATATTCAGGTCACAAGAAGAAAAAAAAAAAAAAACTGATGCGATACCAAAGTCTCACAGGGAACTTAACTAGTATGACCATGAAGAACCTTTTTTTTTCTAAATGTAAATTTATATATTTCTGAGACTAAAGCCAATTGTTATTTATTCTATGCCTTGTGGTCAAAAATAGAATATTTCTAACAGCAGACTTTTATATTTTTCAAGACTCTCTCCATCCTCCATTCTTCTGGCTAAACAATTCTAATTTTTTCAAATTTTTCTTACAGGTCATGCTTTCTAGACCTCATATTGACCAATTTTCTAGACCAAGAATTCTCATTGCTCTCCACTATACTCCTTACACCTAATGTTTCTGCCTTGGGGCCTTAGAGGTAATAGAAGGGAAAAAATATGAAATGCATCTTACAGAAAATGCCACTTTCTCTATATCGATGATAATCTCTGGGTGGTGTTTTCTTGCTTTTGTTTTTGGGTTTTTTGGGGGGTTTTGTTGGTTTTTTTTTTTTGGGTTTGTTTAGTTAGGGTTTCTTTGGCAGCATTTTGAGTCATGTTCAGGTCAGGGTCTACTACAACCTCTACATGCTTTTATGCAGAACTATTAACTAGGCAGATGTCTTTAAAACAAGATTATGCAAACGACTAATCACTTGGAACTTGTTTGTGTTGAATTTCATGCAATTGTTTGTTCAAATTATTTTTAATTTTCTTTCAATCTGGCAACATACTGGCTACCCATGTTGGCTTAAATTTTGTGGAGTGATTAATAAGAACAGTCTGCAGTTATTCTATGAGATTACTGGTGAAAATATTGAATGGTACCTCACTCAAAACAAGAGGAATTTAACTTGACAAAGGAAACAGACGTATATATTGAAGCACATAGATTTTCTTAATATACACACACAAAGAAATACATATAACTGTGTATGTATATTGAATAAAGTTTTTTTGGGTCTTATGTAAGAAAATATTAATATTCAATACAAAGATAATTAGTAAAGGACAGAAATACAGGTTGAGTTGTGCCTAAGTTTTCTCTCTATTTGTGTATTTAGTTAAGATTTAGTAAGTCTAACCTTAAGTAACTCACTTACCTCTTCACAATCGCCCCTTCCATTTCATTACTGCCATAGTCTAAATTACTTCAACGCCCATTTCCATCTAAGAAATCTGCAGGGAGAAATGCAGTAACAAGGATTGTGTAACACTGTGACATCTACATTATTGTATCAGGCAAAAAGTTGTTAATAAGAACTAGCTAATGATTGGCAATGGAATAATAGATCAGTAATTGTACAGCCTTGGGGTAAGTCAGAGAGAACAAAAAAAAAAGAAGGAAGAAAAGGCTGCTGTCAGTCATCAGACACCATAACAATTCTTTAATTATGTTGTGGGCACCATTATAAAGCCAGACTACAGATATGCTTTATCAGCTTTACTTTGTAGTAGCCCATCTATATAATCCTAGTCTGTCACTTTTTTAGAAGAAGTCACTCTTTAAATCAAAATTGAATCCCTAATATGTATATATATATATATGTATATATATACACATATAAAATTATTTTTGTATTAAAAACATCAAAGGGTATATCACATAAGCAAGGAGGAAAATGGACAGCACAAATACAATAATAACATTTCTCTCTATTAACTGAAGGGAAGTTAGCAGAAATATAATTCAGTCAGTGGATTCCTGTGAATGGCTTAAAAGGGACATAAGAAATTGGGTTGCATGCTTAAAGATTGGAGTACAGTATTCATTACTGATATAGTTAGCAAAATAAGTCTGTGATATTTTAAGAAGATGATTGTCATTTAATAAATCTCCCATAAGACTTGATTTTTAGGACATGATTTTCCTGCCTTTAGAAATTGTCTTTGTACAGTGACTGAATTAAAGCTCAAATCAAATTAAAACAGGATCTTTTGAGGGAATATGGGAATGGCTGGGAAAGAATAAGATACAGGGGAAATGACATAAATAAAAACCTTTTAAGGTAAAAAAAATAGAAGCAGAATTTCTGTGGAATCAGAAACAAGCAGAAAGTTTTTAAGATGGAGACAAGCAGAAGGGGGTTTAAAATGGAAATTATTATTTTCAAACTACAATAGCTCAAAATCATGAAATACAAACATATATTCATACCATGAATAGAAACTATAGAAAATGAGGCTATAAAACAGGTATCTCTTCTGCAAGTAGAATGGTTTAATGTAGAATTATCACAATGACAATATACAAAAATATATAAGCAAACAATCCCTGCAGGAGGACTCACACTTTGTTTGCAGTGCACAAGGAAAAAGGAAACTGATTCAAATATAAGATTTCATTGTTCATCACATACTTGCACAGACAGATTTTTAAAATTTTTTTAACACCAGAAATCAGCCCCAGAAACTAAAATTTATTCTACTGCTTTTCTCAGAAGTTCCTGAATGAGTTACTACTGCAGCAGGAAAATAGAGTGTAATGTGTAGTAAATATGAATAAAAATGAGCTTGAATGGCCCTCCTGTCTACTTCTTTACTGATCCTATATAATTTAATAGTCAAAAGGGTATCCTATGAGAGCCATTAGTCATCAATAGGCTGAGGTAGTCTTAACCAGACTGGAGTGCCAGAGAATGTTATGAGTATTTAAATGGAAAACTACCATGGTGTGATCATGTTGGGAGCCAACACCCATTTATCAGTCAAACTGAAGCGGTCTGGAGAAAATAATAAACCAGACCCACCAGGCAATAAAGATAACTATCTATGAATGCAGGACTCCAGAGCCCAGGTTTGTTGGCTGTGTGCATAGCCCAGCTCAAATACAAGCAGTAATGGCTAGATCATCTACTGCCACTTGACATGACTTGCAGCTTATGATCTGAAATTCTTGATAATCTCCTTTCTGCCTAAACTCTTAAATACTTTCTATCAATCAACCTCAGTTTCCCTTAACAGTGACAAAGTGCAAAGAGCAACAGAAAATTACCAACAAAGCCAGTGAAAAAAAAGTCACCTTCTCATTGAGAACCCATTAGCACTTGGGCTTGCCCCAGCTATTCTAAAGGATAATTGAATTGTTTAAATTGCAGCTGGATTATTTTAGCAGAATTTTTCCCCTACTGTCATTACTGAGTGATACTTAACTCCCATAATGGTAATTTAAAATGAAAGTCTATCTTGGCTTTGGATAAAAGTGAGCCCACTTGCTTTGTAGTGAATAAATAAATTATGGAGTGTTTTAATCATTGATGTTTTACACCTGAAATCTGCTACATAAACTGCAGAAATAGTTCTGTGATCTGCTACATATGCCACTTATATTTTCTACATTAAGTATTTAATTAGATTGGCATCTGAGAAGCTAACTCAAATACATTTATTTTCATCTGGTGTGACCTAAACATTGACATTAGATCTCTGTGAATACTAAAAAGACTGTGATTATATCCAAGATTAAAACGATTACCTTCACTGAGCATTATTGTTATTCCTCTTAAACTTCTGACCTCTCTCCTGAACACCAACACTAAATCAAGATAACTTTTATACACATGAGATTAACAAAATAAGACTAGTTGTTTTCAAAGGTATGTTATTTTTGTGGAGAGTATTGATAAAGCAGTGAGTAAAATACCCCTATTAGCACTTAATAGGAGGCAATAATGGACTATCCATTGATCAGCAAAGGAAAACATGGGACACACCATCCTTTGATTACCGGGAAGACTGCTTGCAGCATATTCCTTTTTACGGCTGTTCTTGCATTTTCTGGGATAATGTGGCTTGTTTAGTGATATCGTTCATAAAATTAGTACCCCTATTTATTTAGTATTGTAATGTCAACCCACCAGTTTAGCCAGGTAAAATGATGAAATAAGGTGGTTGTGGTCCTTGTATGTTGGATGAAGACAATTAGATACTTTTAAGAGCTTAATTGTCCCTCTTGATATGTAAACTTCCCAGGGAAACCAAGACCACTAAGAGCAGGGTGTGATTGAATTCAGAGAAACTGGACTCTAGATCTTGGACCCTTAGCTTAAAAGTTATCAGACAATAAGTTTTGTCTATTGAGAAGTCAACATGGGGGACATCTTCTCCTGAAGACAAATCCTTAACTCATTAAACCCCTATGTCCTTTGTAAAACCAAGAAAAATTAAGTATTATGTACAGTAATTCAGTGATGAGGCAATTGAGTCTGTGTCTAAAAATGTTCTCAAACTTGTGTAAGAAAGACAGGCCGTCATTTTGGTGGAATGTAGAAATCAGATGAGAGAGAAAGTCTATAAGTAAGCCAGAAAAAAGTGTTCAAGAGCCTCATCCCCAATATATACTTTGTGTCTCATTGATCAGATGAGGGAATTTAAATTGACCTGCAGAGGAGAATTTCTGTTGCCTTCAGGGTAACTTAGCTGCAGTACTGTGGGGTTTCTAGTACTTTGTAATTAGGTACATTTAAATGCTTATTTTTAGAACCCTAAATAGATGTTTTGGATTTTTTTCCTAAGCAGCTGCACACTGTTAAGCCATTCCACAGAGTTTTAAATATATGAGGCTGAGAAAAGCTTGGATACAACCAGTGAATACTTGAAAATTAGGTGACATAACTGTCATGCAGTATATGTAGCTCAAAATCCAAGAATAGCAGCTTATTACTCTCTTCTTCAATAGCTACTGACAGTCTCAGTCACAAAAGGGTATGTAAAGTATGAACCCTGGATATGGCACTGAATTGTGGCAGAGGAGTCAGGAATGTTCCTTGAAGCCAAGTAATGGGTACAAAGATGACTGCTTTGGCTCCTCTGCCTAATAGGATGTAACAGGAGAGGCAGAAGGCAGTTGAAGTTACTTAATAAAAGTTTAGCAGAACTTAGAGGACAGTGCTGGGTTTTGGATCAAAACTTCATTTTTTGGAGGATTTTCCATAGGTGTATGAAATTAGATCAACTTTTTTTACAAAGCTGATCTGATCAATGCTGAGAAAATGCCGTCAAGACATGTAAGGGATCCCCTGCTGGTAAACAGAGGGAAGCTGCCCCTTTTCCTAAGGGATCTCATCCTGCTATATGGACCCTATGTAGTTTTCAGTCCCTGATGCTACAACTGTATTAGTGAATAAAACATCTGTAGCTAAAGCAGATGCATACTGCACCTATAAATGTAGAAGCACAAAAAGCAGACTTTAATTGTAGCTTCTTTTGAACCCAAACAAGAACACATTAATATAGCATAACTATGTGAACATTTTTTACCTAATCATCCAGTCAAAAGTTACTACCACTGCTGGCTATGGGCCTTATATTTATTGTGCCTGATGCAAACAGTGTGAAGTTCTAGTTCTGGCTTGTGAGGCTGAATATCAAATTGTTATGAGAAATGGTTGACATGGACCTGATGCCAGGTGTGTCTTGTTATGATGCATAGTTTAAGTGCCCGTTAATAGCAAAGACCTTGAAAATATGAGCACTGGTTGAGGGCAGCATCTCCAGAGCTATTAATAACACACCAATGTTGTGCAATTGAAAAAATGTAACCTACTGAACTGTGGGAACATTTATTTTGCTCTAGGAAAAGCAGCAGTAGCAGATGAACACAGGATAAGGAACCTGCCACAGCCTGGAAAAGTAATATTCCCCAAGGATCAGGCAGCTGGTAGAACAGAGTTGAGGCTGAGGGTTGAGAATTCACTAGCCTTATGAAAGATCCAGAATTTCGTGGGTATGGAGGAGAGATACACTGAAGATCCATCTTATCTTTACTGTGGAGACTAAGAACATCCAGGACTGCTGCCATCAGTGCTAATTTGGTGGCATCAAATCCTTGGTATTGAATTTCTGTAGCTGGTGTCAGTTGTGATTGCTAAGGACTGAGTACCTTGAATACATACTGATAAAATTATAGTGATTGATACTAAGATACTAACTAGCCACTAGCAGGAAGGGTGTTATTAATTACTTCTAGTCCAGGAAAGCTTAAAACTGGACTAAAGTATCAGTCTTCTAAAAACTCACTTTCTTTAAATTTTACTTCTGTATATATTTGGCCATTAAATAGTGTCTGGGACTGTTCTTTTGTATTGATTCCCACAGGTGATACTTGTGTGAAAGCTTGTTCTCAACAGTCAGCTTGGATCCACCTTCTTTGTGGAGGCAGACAACAGAGATCACTGTGGGGACAGACAAAGCATTTGAATTTAGAATTCAAAACTGCTTCCAGTCTGGGGAAAAATAAAAAAAAAACCAACAAAACAGAAGAGATAATTTCTTAGACATAATCTAAGAGTTCTTCATTCTAACAAAGAGAATTCAATGTTTGTTCCATACTTTGTGTATTTATTTATGTACCTGACTAGCACTGGGACTAAAATGTATATTTTTTTTCAGTATGCAGCAGTTCTGTTGGGTAAAATAACTAACCTAAAGTAAAAGACATGAAGTAAAGGATCTGCAGTGATGAGAATATGTTTCTGTAGACAGGTGTGCACGTACCAAGTTTGCTGGGTGTAAAGTGTGAGGTAAAGCTGCTTTCATGTCCACTGTTCTTTGCAAAGTCTCCTACTTGGCTGTTTTTAAGCAAAGAGCCTGCATATAGCCTCTGTTGAGGTACTGCTTTGGAGGACTTTAGGAATTTTCTACAATTGGAAGCTAAATTCTTCTGAGAGACAGAGTAGAGAAATAATTCTGAAAATCCTTATTTCCAGTTCTGACTGAGAAATAATCTAGTTTATAAACCAACTTAAAATATGTATGCCATTTGAAATCTATATTATGAGGTATTCCAAATACGGCAAACACAACAGAATTTAAGTTAAAAGTATAAAATGCAGTTTATGTGTTATAGTTATTGCATTTCTGGGTATCCGAGTGGTACCTCTTACACTTCCAGTTAACTTGGATCATTAATTCCTTGGGGAGTGGGAAATTTCCCCAGGCACTCTTCTGCAGAGGAAACTCACTGAACACGAGGCAAGTTGAATGACTGAGATCCCCCATTGTTCACAACAAAGTATTTGAGCAAATGCTGTAAAATGTTTCAAAGTGGCCTCAAGAAGGCTTTTGGAGTATTTCCCTCAGGCAGTTTCTGCTCTGGCTGTACTAATTTCATCTACTCAAACATGTTGATTAAAACCCCAAGTGGAGAATCTGGCCCTTCAGGAAGATCCCTTGGGTGTTTTCCGCTGTAGATTTATCAAAATTGTACCTAGATAAGGCACTTTAAAATGGTCAATAGAGACTGCTGCAGCAGATGTAGAAGTAGTCATGCAGGCCAGCCTTTTGTATATAGGGAAGAGAGTTAAGGGAGATTTTATGTGTAGTTAAGATGGCAAATAACTGGAGCAGCCATGTAGAACCAGGGACCAGATGGAATTTACAAACTGAGCAGAATAAAAATTTTGGAAGACTTATGTGATCCAGCTGAAGACATTATCGGTAGGATGTGTGTACCAGAGATTTCTGTTTCCATCTGTAGAGCAACTCTCTGTCATGTTATTGATTCTCATTCTCCATGCAAAATTTCCCAGTGTCCAAAACGCAACTCTCTGTCCTGTTATTGATTCTCATTCTCCATGCAAAATTTCCCTGTGTCCAAAACACAAAAATTGGGTTTTTTTTAACACTCTGTCTCTTTACGTCTGAGCTACATAGTCCAGATCACCCGACAGCTAATTTCCGCATAAAATCTGCCACACAAATAACTAAATGTTTCCTAGGAAAAACTGAGCCAAGCCTTCCAGCTGCAAAAGAGCAATTATAAGTGGCTGAGCCTATCCAGTATCAAGGCCACTTGGACTATGGCAGTTTGTTGTGTTATTCTGCAGGTATAGCCTGGGGAGAGCTGCAAAAAGCTGAAGTGCTCATTGCAGAGAGTCCTTTGGCCCTGTGGATGTTTTCACCTTAGCTGCCAGACAATTAACAATGTGAGAAACTGCTGTAGACCAATTATTTTTTAAAGAGAAAGACTATTGTATCTGAAGGTTTGACTAGCTCACCTAGATAATTATACACTTTCTTCTTGTGACTGAAACTAGCTGTAACTGCCCTGTCTCCACAAGTTGGAGGAATTTCTCTAAGAAAACATAGGTTAAAAACATTTACAATCAATTTATTTTTAATGAGTGTTTTGTGATTTCTACTGTTACACAAGAATAAAGTTGATCCAAAACAATTCAGACATTTTTGTAATCTACCATATGAAATGTTGTTCGTTATTGCTCCACAATACAAGACATACATCCAGTAAAGCAGTGACAATCTGCGCTATACTGTTTAACAACAAAAAAGCATAGACAGTCCAAGGAGTGCTATCATATACCCCAGTGGCACTTTCAATATAGAGGTTAGCTCATATTGTTGGGAAAAGTATATTACTTTTGTCTAGTATCTGAGACAGTTGAAATATTTTCCTATATTTTGTCTCTAATTAAAGCCATAAAGCATAATGAAGACTTGTCAGAAGAAGAAAATACTTCCAGGGAGCATGTGATTGTCCAGTTGTACTTAAAATATTTCTTCATCTCTGATGACAGGTCAACATTATACTTTATGTTTGTAATAAAAAAATGACATGTAATGATCCATTTTTAGAATTAATCATCAAAACCAAGAACTTTCCAATTAGTTCGCATATCTAAGGGATTCACACCATTCCCTGACTTCATCTGCTCAGTCCCAGTTATGACTTGGCTGACGGGATGAAGGACCTTGATAAATCAGGTGTCCATTGGGATACTTGCAGGAAACATGCATGCTTTCATGTGATTTCTTTGATGACTGTAATGAACATAACACTTTTTTTGTGGTAGTCAAAACCCAAGTAGCTTTTATGAAGCAGCTTTATGTGTAGATTTAAGTGCTTAAGTCCTCCTTAATTTCAGTGATATTGCTGGCAGATCCTCTGATAGCAGGGACAGATTTAAAGCTGTTTCTTATTAAGCAGGAGTTGTTTTTTTTTAAAAATAAATTCCCTCACATTAGAAGAAATTTGTCAAGTTTTTGAGACAGTACTGGGTGCAGGTTCCCTGGTGCTGGACACAGCCAGTACCAGGCAGCTCCAAACCATCTGGTGCAGGCCATAGCTGAACCCACAGCCCAGGTGGGGACATCCTGGCAGAAAGATGTGAAAAAAGGGAAAAATAATGTCATATTGAAGGTTGTGAGAAAGAAGAGTGAGAATATACAAGAGCAACAACTCTTTAGACACTGAGGTCACTGAAGAAAGAGGGGGAGGATGTGCTCCAGGCACTGGAGCAGAGATTCCCCTGCAGCATGGGAAGAAGACCATGGGCAACTGACATCCACACTGCAGCCTATGGAGGACCCCATGCTGGAGCACAGAGAGATCTCCTGAAGGAGCTGTGGCCAATGAAGGGCCCATGTCAGAGCTGGGAGAAAGTGTGTGTGGGAAGGAGCAGTGAGGGAAGCATTTATGAACTGAGCGCACCCCATTCCCTGTCCCTCTGCACTGCTTAGGGGTGGAGAGAGAGTAGGTGTGAAGTGAGTGAAGCTGAGGTTGAGGAGGAGGAAGAAGGGGTTAGGGTATTTTAGTTTTTGTTGTATTTCTCAGCATCCTATGAGCATAAGCAGCATATCTGCTTTTCAAATAAGCAACAATACCAGAATAATCCTAAAGCTAATGTAGACATTTGCAGTAACAAACTTATTTATTATTATTTTACATTCAATAATATATATTCTACTAGAACTTTAATATTTCAATTCAAATTCATAGTTTTGTCCTTTGCTTGGCACAAGCTGCATTTCTCACTACCATTTTAAAACCACAAGAGAGCAACTCTCTGTGGAGCAGGTAGCTGTTTTTCAACTATTCAAGGGCCTTTTTCTGTCTTCTGATAACTTGCTACTTTTCAGCTTTGGAGGAAGCTTTGATATTCCTATTAGATTTGACTTTCCTTTTGTACACCAAAAATGGCCAACAGAAAAATTACACCTCTTTTGGAATAAAACTTTGTGTCTGTTTCTTTTCTAAAGAAATCTTCAAAGGTTAGTCTGTGTACCTGTCATATTCTATGTAATATTTTGGATATTTTTATTGTGTTGTCTCCTCACTTCTAAGCTCTGTGTTGCCCTAAAAATGAGTCAGGAGTGTAGGTTCAACTGTAGCACTAAAACTTTCTCTCCTGGAGAAATCACAAAATCTTTCCATCCTCAAATGTGGTTGAATGCTCTGCCTTTGTCCTGGTTTCACACGGGAAGAGATTTGAAAGCATCTGCACAATGTCACTGAGCAAAACGCTGTTCTTTGTGCCACCACAGTAACTGCAGCAAAAATCTATTAAAGCAAGAGAAGTTAAACTCAATTCATGCTGGGGAAACAGAAAGTGTTGCCTAATAATTGCATGTGAATTTATATATATAAATTAACATTAACTTAAAAGGGCACATAACAAAAAAAAAAAAGTAATTTCTTTCTTTACTGTAAACACTAAGATAATAGAAAAAATCATGCAGTCCTTATGTATCTGGTAAGACAGACGTATAAAGGTCTTCATAGTTAGTTCAATGATTAAATATATCCAAGATAAGTGCAATAACTGGACTTGGAATGGGGTTGGTAGGTACATCATTAATTCTCGGTTCTTATGCTGCAATTTTTATCAGACTTCACCCCTCACACCCCAAAAAATAAAGAAAAAAAAAGATATCAGGTTTAAAGAGAGCCTGTGTATCATTAGAAGAGCTTGAGAAATGTTTTCAGTCTGAAACTACATTATATTATTTTTCTTTAGTTAGTATCTTTAAAAAGGTATCACATTCTGAATAAAATTAGAATTGGAGTACAGACAGCAAACTGAAGTATAAACACTAAGTTTTTGATAGATTATTTTATACTTAAGTGGTTTGGAGTTGGCAAGATAAATTAAGTGTATTAAGAACTGCTTTGTTCCATAGCAGGGATGAAATACATCGAGGTTCTGTGCACGCTGTTAAAAAAAAAAAAAAAAAAAAAAAATTAGTTACATAGTTGTGCAAAAAAATAGAAGCATCAAGAAAACAGAAGAAAACAGAAATCCCCTGAAGTCTCTGCTCTGTTTTTTATTTTCAGTGAGAAGTTTGGGATTGTCTAGCTTATCAAGTCTAGCATTCACTTTCATTAGTCCAGCTGCTTCAAAATCAAAAAAGGGTGACAAATATTTACCTAAAGGAATGGTGGAATTTGTTTATTTGTATCATGAGGCCTATAACCTATAAAGACACATTTCAGGCAATGGTACAGAATTATTTCAAATTTTAAAATTAGTATATGTGTAATGGAATTTATGAGCACAGGAGGTTGTCCAGGCATTGCGCACACTTTGTGAATCATTCAGGTGTTTACATGTGGATATCTAATGCCCAGGGCAGCTCAGGTCACTTTCAGCAGCCACTTTTAAAAAGGTATATGGGTCATCCACAGCTCCAATATTGTACCTGTTATTATATCAATGTGGAGACTTTGGACACCTAGGGGATTCCTTAAAGCTTAGTCGCCTATCTTTTACAAATAAATCCTGTCCTTCTAGCATGCGTGGTTCTGCAGCTTCTGTTTTTGACACAATGGAAGTTTGGACATCCTTAGTAGAGTTGTGTGGCTGTAATAGTCACACAATATAGCTTCCTCAGATACAGTTATATTTCCTCATAGTAAATTTTAATAACAATTTTCATGCTTTCCATTAAATTCATCAGCATTATTTGATGTACAACAGTAAACCAGTGAGGAAGTGTTTGCTCTACTTGGTTTATATTCTCTCTCAATGGCAATACTAGAAATTATTTAGCTACGTATATTTCTGAACAATATATCAAGATTATATAGCAAAAAACTTATGTGTTGCTAGTCTTATTCAGATGTAGAATATAATGACAGTGCAAGAAATTCAGAAGAAATTATTAGGTCAAGCTAACAGTTCTGAAGTTTTCTTCCTTTTACCTGACCTAATTATTGCAACCTTTTCTACATATAACATTATGCATGGCATAAACCCATCCAGAATTATTGCATTGTTACTCTGATGGTATTTAGTGTCACTGTGGTTTGTTTATCTATGCACTTTAATGATGAAATGTATATCAGAAGGGATTCAAAATGTTTTAATTTAGTGGAGAAAAACATACAGGTGGGACAATTTACCTCTTATTGGTAAAAGACCCAATGATGCTGCCCTGAAACACATGCTAACTTGTATGTTCTCATTTCTGATGGAAGTGCACAATGCATCAAACTGAAGGATTGTTATTCTGTTGGCTGCAGCTAACCTGTCTTTATAAAGAATGAGAATGAAAAAAAATTTCTGCAGGATTTTTTGTGTTTTACCAAAAATATATGTAAGAATTCACCTTGACTGTATACTGACTTATGGATTTTTATAATCAAGCATCTATCTTTTTTTTTTTTTAACAGAGAAGTATAAGTTATTTTGAAACTGTTACCTACATATCTCTGTAAAAATCACTTTGCGTGACTCTTCGCATGATTCACACATAAATTCACTTATCAACTGCATTGCAAATATAAAAATTTTACCAATGCTGCTAGTAAAGACTTAAAAAATTTGAAAAAGAGGACATGTTATAATTCTCAGACTGGTTGGATATACCAGATGGGATTCTACCATATGTTTATGAGAAAAATAAGTTCCTATTTTTGTTTTAGTTGCTGATACAGTCTGAAATCTTATGTTGTATCCCTACATGATCTCCTTGTCATACATTGAAAAGAGTGCGATATATTTACAAGTTTTTTACAATTATATTGCAATGCAATCATCGTTTCTATCTTTTTTTCAGAGACCATTCTTACATTATTAACAGACCAAAACAAGCTGTTAAAAAATTGAAATTTAATCTGAACATATCCCTTTCTGAAGAGCAATTAGAAATTAATTCAAGCCATTAAGTGAGATTCAGAAGTAATTTTTCAGCAAATAAATAGGCTCCTTGCAATTTGAGGTCTCCACTTACAGAAACGGGTGATAATTTGGTGTTACAGAATGGGAGTCTAAAAAAAACTGCCTTCATTTAGGTTTAGAACCCTTTTCTGGTGTGGAATAAGATCTGCTTATTTATTCCCTTCTTGACACATCTGATGAAGCCCACAGAAAAGTATAATTTTAATATCCAGTGGGAAATCAACAGGAAGTTACGTGTAAACATACAAATTTTATGACAGCTAAGTATGGGAAATGTTGCCTGTATATTATGTAGCATTTTCAGTATTGCAATACACTGTTGCGTGATCTATCCAGTATTTTGATGACAAGACTCTCTAATCATTCACTTCTGTAAGGAGACTGTCTCTTGGTAGTAGTGAGTCCATTATCTACTTCTGCACATAGACCATAAAAACAGTGCTGGGCCTAAATGATATGGAGAAAATTAAGACTTTGTTGGAAGGTGTTTGACAGCACTATATCAAGCTAAAATTTCATTGGTAGTGTTGCATTTAAAGTAAATGCAGAACATGGATTGAATCCTCTGAATTTATGGTAGATCTAAATCCATAAAGAGATTTGAAGGTATGGTGAATTTGCTCTTGCAGCAACAGAATTTCCTGATGTCACTGCTTACACTTAGAGTAAGAAAATTGTTCAAGGGAAGAATCAGAAAGGGGGTGTTCTTCAAGAAGTTTGTACTCCTCTAATATTACTATGGTTTTACTACTGCTGCAGGATAAGAAAAACCAAAACTGTGACATACATTTGCATGTGTATGCTGTGTCTGTTCAGAAGGACAATGCATGATTGTTACTGCTTCCCACAGAATTCCTCTAGCATCTTTTAAAAAAGACTCCTACATATCTGTTTTGGACAATAAAATTGTTACTTTGTCTTTCATAGCTAAGTTACTGGTAATCTACAGGTAGGTTATTATTTAAACTCATAAAAAATCAATTCCGTGTTATTTTGTACAGTTTACTGAATAATTATGAAAACATTTGCAGCTTAAATATAATGGTATAAATTCATTTTGGTTTGGTTTTAAAAAGCATAATTGCACACAGAATATCTATAGTCTGCTAACAAATTTTATTAAAGAGGGATAAAAGTTATAGGATATATCACAGTGCAAGAAGACAGATGTTAACTTGAGAAGCAATCTGAAAGGAATTAACAAGGAATTGTGCAATTCCTGAAAAGATTATAACAATTGTCTCTCACCAGTAAGGTAAGTAAAGGTAAGAGAGGACCAGCTAAACTTCAGATGTCCCAGATTCTGTGAAGTTCTACACTAATTATCAACTTCTTGAGCAGTCCCCTGTACTGCCCATTTCAATATTTTTCTGCATTTACCTGCTGCATTTTTAAAGGTGATGTTAATAATAAAATTTAGACTTAAAAGTGCACCAAGCATTGATACTTCAATAAAAGTTGATCCCATCTTAATGAAAAAACCTTTTAAAACTATGTGTTCCACAGTGTGTTTTCACAAGATATATTGAATATTTTTGGGCCTTTTCCCACATTTTAATAGGTTTTGCTTAGAGCAATGTCATAATTCTGGCCAGAAAAATTATGCAGTGCATAATGTCTAAATGTTTTCACTACTGCTACTATCCTCTTTGCCCTATTAGAGGGGAAAAAAGACCTTCCAGTCTCATTAGCAGATGCACTGCTAATACTGATTCTGTATTTCTTAATAAACAGGTAGTTCATGAGGTTGGTCTGTTTATATTCATTTATGATCTGTGGCAGCATTAGGAATTTTTTTTAGTCTTATCATATTATCTATGAGATTTATGAATCTAAAAAGCAGTAAAATACCTTTAAAAGGACCATATGTGGGTTGCAAAGCTTTTCAAGGAGCCCATAGGGGTCTCTGTGGGACAATCCATATGGCTGTGAGTTCTGTGTTGCAGCAGGCAGAAAACAGCATCCCTGCCTTTGAAACAGACAGAGCAATTGAGATGAAATGACAGAGATGGAAATACTGCTGGAAAAAAATAGTGGAAAACAGTGTGGCTAGAGGAAGAGTAAACTATTACTATGCACTTTAGTATTCATGCATATTGTTGATTTTGGTTGGGTTTTTTTTTCACCTCTAGTTTTATTTTTATTTAATTCTTTTCAGAATACTGGAATATGTAAACATTATCTTTGAAGTACATCTTTAATTTCAAAAAGACAAATAACGATGGTTATTCATGTGTTTTAGAATACAGTATAAATCCTCCTGAACAAAGCTTCAACTCTAGGCTTTATTTACAATACTTAGAATATAAGTGAGAATAAGATCAAGATTTCACACATGAAATTTACTTAAAATTGAATTTAAATTATCTATTTTTTGCAAAAACAAAGCATTGTGCATTTGTCATAACCTTATTGTTCAGTGGCCTGTTCTACAGTGTTCTGTTCTATACGGGTGAGACTTCAATCTCAGTCTGGGTATCTATTCTACAGGATTTCACTTGCAGCTCTTTAGCCATAACTGCAGTCTATTTTAAATCTAATTTTTCACATATTTCACATGGGAATTTGTATGCACGTAATGTAAAAGGAACCAAAGCAATATTATGGACAATGAAAGCATAATCTTGATTTTTCTCAAGTCCCATATACAGCAGCTTCAGCAACTGCCTCTGGGTGTTCCTGGTTCTGTTTCACCACTGTGCCACCTGGGGAAACATGAGAAAATCAATACTCAGATTTTGGAGGTTATGCTTTAGAGGTTATTTCTTTATATGAATTGTTTTACACCTTTTCCTCATAAATATAATCAGAGGAAAGTATCTAGTGGCAACTGAGATAGCTAAATACTGCCGCTTTTCTTAGCTATAGATAAAAAGGTTGTAAACCTTGCTTGACAGTGTCCAGTCATAGCATGAAGGACAAATTTTTCATGGACTTTGCATTAGTGTGATGTATGGTTCTCTATGCCCCCTCCCCCACAATAAATTAACTTCATCCAGGATAAATGTAAATACAAGAGCAAGCAGTAACATTGCTTGATAATTTAATTCTTCCTCACTGTGCCCTTGAAACTTTTCAAAAAGCACTGTAATCTTTTAGAGTGACTTAATGCATAAGGCAACAAAGTACTGAGAGAACCCAGTTTCACAAAATTAGACAGGCATTGATTTTGAACTGGGAGGTTTCCTTTTCTTCTTTATTAACATCTATCTTTGTACACTAAAGGAAATTTGATGGAATGCATCTGTCTCTGATCTTGAAAATTATCATGCCAATTGAGGTGTTTATTATTAAATAGTTGGCATTATTGCATGTTATAAATTTTAAGATTAGAGTATTATTACATTCTGCCAATAAAATTAAGAATGCATGTACTGATTTATTTTCAGTTAAGCATGAACAGAAATGGTTTTAACTTTTTGATCCTCTGAGAATATGCTACCTAAAGGCCTTCATCTGTAGAAATGTCTCAAATAAATATGTGTGAACATGACTGGGATTTTTATTTTTCTGAATAAATGTGTAATGCTGAATAATTTTTACTTGCATAATATGTCTTATCATATAGTTGCAGAGATAAAGCTCCTTCAACTTTCAGAGGTCTGAATACAAAGTAGGTCTGCCCCAATGACGTAATTTCCTACTAAGTCATATCTCCCATTGTGTCTAGACACTTAAGGGGCAAGAATCAGGACTTTTGGCTGTGACCACTGAGACATGCATCCCATGATGTTAGAAAATACTGAAGCCTTTATCGCTCAGCTGAAGGAATTAACTCACCAGGACAAGCCCTGCTCCTTTGTGCCTTTTCTCTGTCTTGCCCTATGCTCTCAGCATATATGATCACCTGGGGGCCTAAACTAATCAGAGTTGTAACAACTCCATTTTAACAGACCCTTGGTGAAGCTGGCTTTGTCCTCCTCCTGTCAAAGGTATGGGATCCCTCATCTCAACTTTGTTGATAGGGAGATGTCATATATTTTTTCTTCAGCTAATCAAGTACAAAACCCAGGAGTTTCACTACTATCCCTTTTGGAGAGTTGAGTTTAAATTCAGAAATTAAACCAAGGAAATTGTCAGACTAAATACAGAAAGTCTTTAAGCTTTGTCAGTATTGGAAAGGTGCAGGGCATGATGATCATACAGTCCAGTTCACAGCCTGGATGTTATTGGATTGAAGTCTGTGTACTCAGTAGGTGGCATCACTGATTTTTATGATTTATAACACAGCACATGGACTTAAAATATATATGAGAAAAGAAGCGGAAATCTGAAAATCTTGGTTAGTACAGACACAATACTTTTCAGAGACCATTAATGTTGAATTGATAGTTACCAACTACTAGAGGAAAAGTCTCCTTAGTCCTTTTACTTCCCTGTTGGATATAATAACATTTCCATTTGGTTTTCTTTTTGTCAATACCGTTATTACTGTAATTGTTGTGAACAAATTAAGAGGGTATTTAAAACATAGTAACCCCAAATTCTCCTTTCAGGAACACAGTGCTGCATGAATGGAATATAGATTCTTAATTCACAGTTGGTGATCACCCTTGGAAATATCACTGCACATTAGACAAGTTCTTATCTGCTATAAACAGATAAATATATCCACAGATATATTTTATATGTCATAACGCTCTTGTCCGTAATTTCTATTAGGTTCCTATTACTCAGAAATATATGTTTCCTTCTTCTAGGTAAAGTGTCTGAGCTGTAACTATAAACATGTGATATATGATGTGAAATACATGGTGAAAGCTAGTGCCCATTAACCAATATTTGGGAGAACAGTTCTGTTTAATGTTGGCTGAAGACTTAGGACTCCTGATGATAAATGCAGGAGCTCTGTTTTCTCCTCTATTAAGTGACTCTTATTCAGCCTTAGTCATAACACTAAGAGGCTTCTAAATTTTCATCAGATTTTTTTTCTTTATACATTGATTTTAGGGGACCTAGACCAAAAATTAATTTTACTCAACAGACCAAACAAGTTTAATGTCTTCACTAAACAAGTTTAGATAGAAAGAAAAAGAGTGTGAATATTCACTGTATGTATTTTTCTACTTTTCTTATCTACACTTACTCTGTGCAGAAAACTAATGTATGCTCCAATAGCATCTGAGGACTACCTGCCATGTGGATCATCTGTAATAGTCATTATGATAGTTTTGACTCAGTTTCAGTATCTGATTTTTCCAAGATGGAATTTTAACCAGATTTTTAAAATTTAAGATTGTGGGCAGATTTTGAATGAATTTTATCTAGCTGTTAGCAGAACTAGTGAGAGAACAATCAAAATGTTGCCTGTCACATGTCTGGGACTATGGGACAAACCTTTGTAATACACTTAGGAAAAGCATCTTGGACTCTTTTGTTCTCTTATCATACATCATATGTTATTACTTCCATTTTTTGAAAGTTGGGGTCCTTGGTACATTTAATATCTTTGTGAATTAAACCTTCTTCAATAAAAAAAAATCATTACCTGTTAGATATTGTAATATAGATTCTGTTTCATATAGGCAGTTTTAAATCAGTGTACCCTGCCTTGAATTAAAAAAAAAAGAAAAAAAAAATTGACCGGGTAGAGGAGTATCCTTGGCAGTGTGAAAGAAAATTATAAAAGCAGTAGGTATTGCTAAGGTTCTGGTGAGACACAAAAGAACTCTGTTAGCCAGTCATATCAGGATATGATTTATTGTAATCATAACTTATCATCCAGTGGCCATGAGTATATTAGACGTATCAAAACCAGAAATTGGAATTCATCTTCTTTCCTCTATAGTGTTTGGATAATGCTCTGTAGCAATGTGTATTAAAGAGAGAGATAACACTACAATACATTTGTTCCATAGATTAAATTATTACAAAGTGCAAGAACAAATTTTGACTGTCTTTTTTCATTGTTTCTAGAGATTACTTTATATGAAACGGTCAACTCAGTGATGACAATTATATGTCAATGTCCAAAACAAGAATACAAGTATGAGTTTAACAGTGAAGATTTTTCTAGTAAAATTATATCTGACCATTATCTTAAAATATTAAGGGTTACTGACAATATGCTGATTTTGAAGATGTCAGCTTATACTATGTAAGGACTTCTGTTCCATTTGGCTATTAAAGCTATATTTCCTATTACATAATCTATAAGATAAACAGTGACTATGTGACAAGCTTAAGTATACTTAAGTATATTAAGTATAAAGCCTGAAAAAGAAACAAATATCTAGTACCTCCAAAATATATGTGCTAGAAAACTAGATAGATCTAAACAGCTCATCAACAGGTTTCCATATCAATAACTTAGTCTTCAGATTTTAATAGCTTCAGTGATCTAGGAAAATAGACTATATCCAACAAAATGCAAGTTTATAGCTCAGTGGATGGAGATTCAGGCTTCCATTATAAATAAATGGCATTGCATTAAATTGCCCTAGCCTCTTACTGCACAGCACCATCTGACACCAGTATAATATTACTGCATTACCTTGCCCTTTGTACCAACAGCAGCAGCACATACCGCCAACAACAATGAACTTGCCCCAGGGAACACTGGGTTCTTCCTAAACTGCAGTACTCATGAATAGGGGTGGGCTGATCATCTGCTTCCTCTACTAATTTCCAATGCAAGAAATACTGGCTTTTGTGGCAGAAGGATGGTAATTCAAATGCCTGAAATGTCACCTTATTGAACCATTTTTTCTTCTTTGATCTAATCATTCCTATATGATTAGGAGTGAGTAATATGTGAGTATATTACATAATAAGTGTTGATTTACAATACGCAGCTTTTACTGAGCATATCATGTTTTATTTTATTTTCTGAATAAAATATGAAAAATTAGCACTAAAGACTTTAATTTTTAAAGTAAAAAACTTAGCCATTGACAAAAAGACATATGGTCCCTAATTTAGTAAATATTTTGCAGAAGATTATGACATAAGATAGATATTTTCTCTTCACTGGTACATTGCAGATGGGTAGACATATGCATTACTTTACACAGATATTCAGCATCTTGGACTTTCAGCTTTATAAATTCACAATTGGAACAAAACTCGGTAAAATTATAAAGGATGAACTAAAAGCACTCACAGGCACATGCTGATCAATGTTCTTACATCAGTGTGTGTTTGAAGCATAATTAACATAGAAAGAAACAACATTCCTATTATTGTCGTGCCATAAATGTGCTATTTGACTTGATTGGTTTACTTAGCCCCCAAGTTAAAAACCTGTGTATGTATATATGTGATGAGGAAAAATACTGTAGCACTTCACCCTCTTACAACTTCAAAATGCACTACACAAGTATTGCAAAATTTGTCCTATGTTATGTCCAAAAGTCTTGGTGACTTGACAGGTTATGTGCTTTCAAAACAAATGTTTAGAAAAATTTCCTCTGTGAGTTGCTTCTATCCTACTAGAGTGGGTTTGATATAAGCTAAGAATATGCTGCAAGGTGTCTGCCACTGGGATTGGGACACCTCTTATGTTTTACAGCGTTATATCTGAAATATAGGAGAAGTTAGGCAAGCACTAGATGGTAAGACAAGACCAGTCTTATGAAGTAAGGTTATTACACACTAGGAATTATTATTACACTAGGAATTCAGAGAGTTTTGCAGTTCAAACTTTGATTAGTTAATGGTATTTCTAACTGCAGGATGTTATGATTTGCATAATTTAGTTATGATTGACATTTGAAAATTAAGGAAATATTTGTACTTGTGCTCCACCATTTTTTCCCCATGGCATCTGTTACTGGTCACTGCCAGAAAGAAGACTTTGGATAGACATACTCTTGTCATTGAGGAAGTATTTAAATTACTTTTAATCCACTTAAGAAAACTATTGGATTACTTCTATAACCTTCTAAATGTGCTGATTGTTACTGCTCAAAAATTACACAGTTTGTCTAAACAGTGAAATAGTAGACTGCATGACTGAAAACATTACATTTTTCCTCTGTTCTGACACTTCCTCTTGCAGTCACTTCACGCTACAGAAACTGTGCTGTTGTTGGACTGTAATACACTGTTACACTAGAAATACACTGTAAGACACTAGTGTGTGACACAATCAAAGTATTCTCTTAATATAGACAAAACTCTATCAGGAAATCTGTAGTTTGTCCTGTAATTGTTAATTCTACCACTTGAAAAAAAACCCCAAGCTCTCTTTGTGAAGTGCAATTTGGCAGTAAGAATTTATCTTTGCTAAAAGTTTCCATTATGCACAAATCATCCCTTATCCTTCTTTAGATCAACATTTTTGTTATGGCTGGGGAAAAAAATATACTGCAATTCTAAATTTTTAGCATAATTGATGCAATATTCAAAAGGATCTAAAAATTTGGATGATTTGGAGGATATTTTCTCAGTAAGTTTTTGCTCAGTCATTTAATGATGCTGTATATGCTGCACAGTTTGAACCCAGTAACCTCACTATCAGAAAAATACTAGGCATTTATATGACAAAAACCGTCATGCATACCCTTACTTCAGTCAGGGCAATAAAATCAGTGTAATAGCAACTTAAGAGTGCCGAACTGAAGCCACATATCTTGGTGACCTCTAAAAATATGTATTCAGCATTAGAGAACTGGGCGTGATTTACTCACTATTGAGTCAGGTTTTGCAACCTTTACTGACCCCAGTTTAGTTACAGCTGTAGTTACCCTGATATCTATGCTAGGTAGTCTACTACCTTCCTGCTCTGACCTGTAGGTCAGGCAAAGCTCTTGGTGTCTGGAAATGGCACTTCCTAGTGTTTGTTGTTCAAGGAACAGTCTTATTTTCTTTGTTGCAATTAACTTGGTTTTCTGCTTTCTGAGATTCTTTCTGTTGGTGTTCTAAGTCTTAGAGAAAACTCCTCATAAACATGATCAAAACTATTTTATTCATAACTGTAGTTCATGTGCTGAGCTTCTTTGATCATAACTTCCCTTGTTCAGAAACAAACAGAACTATACTCCCAAAATCACTTCTCTCCTTCTCTTCAGAAGTAATCATATCTATCAGCCTCTTTACTTAGTTACTGAGAAAACTCACTCTGTGCTGTTAGAAACTGTAAATTGAATTGCAATACAGAATATAAATTATAAAGACTCAGACAAAAAACCCGGCTGCAATTATAATCACACACACACAAGAAAAAAATACCCACAAAGGAAGACTTTTAAAGGTAAGGGCCAGACAGGCAAAATAAAACATATACCAAACCAAAGGTAATCTACTTAGAAATAAAACACTCCATATACCTTCTAACTCATAAGTTGCATTAGATACATTGTGAAATCTGTTAATGTGAAAGTCTCTTGTGCTTAAATACTGGTTGAAGCAGTGATGACATTATGATTTTGTTAGTAACTTTTTATCATTTTATCTTTCAATTATAAGAAATTTGGGTAACATGGGAGAATATATGCTTGGTGAAGCATAAATAGTTCTTAAGTACTAATTCTCTGCCCCCTACCTACCTGTGCGAGTAATTTTTTTTGTGCTCTGTATCAAGTGGAAATTACATATGTATTTTGTGGATTAATTATCTGAAGATTCTGAGGTATACTTTCTGAAAATGTAGAGTACCATGCAAAAAATTAAGACTCAGATCCACACAAGTTTTCAAGCACTTAACACCTGTCAACACAAGATTAAGTTCCTAGCTCACATTTTGCAATTCTGACCTTTTGTGCTTGTTTGAAACATTTGAATTTTCTTTAATCAAGGAGTTGTTGATGGTAGAATATGTTAGGCAACAAATTCACATGGTGACAAGAATATTTCAAACGTTGCACTTTATTATATCATTTCAATTTTGTACAATTAATTTTCCATCCTAAGACCTTATGTAGCTTTCTGATAACATAAGTAAAAATTAATTAGAAAATGGAAGCCTCTATTCCCAAAGTTGCTTTGGTATTTTGGTGTACATGTTTAATTGCAATTTTTACTCTAGGGAGCATTAAGTTTGCAATGGTTTTTGTTTGGGGGGTTTTGGTTTTTTTAATGTCATTTTTTTTGGAAGAGATTTTTTTCCTATAAGAAAAGACCACAATTCATCCTTTTTTACTCTACAGAAGTAATTACTAGTGCCAAAGGACTAGGGTCTATTGTGAGTCCTACGAATAGAAGAGATTGCTTTGTAACTGCACAGAAGGAAAGAATATGAGAAAGTAAGGCTTGGTGAGAGAATAAACTTACAACCAGAAGGTTCCTTTCTTCAGCCTTTTGCAGATTGCACAGTTTGCAACAAGACCTTGAGTGTTGTTACTCCATTTCTATGCAGAGTTTTCATTCAGCTGCCAGCTGCACAGACCGTTATGCCCCTTGTCCAGTGAATTATTCTGTATGAACCAAATATTTGTGTAATATACTGCTGTGATCGAGGGAACAAGCCATTAAGTAAAAATGAAATTCCAGATTCTTTCACAGGTAAACAAAGAGCATGCTGAAACCATCAATGATGTATTTGATACCTCTAACACCGAAAATAACCTCCAATAGTGGCATAATCTCAATTTAGAAGGTAAAATAAATAAGTTATTCAACTATTAGTTGAATGGTTGAATAGCTATTCAACTATTAGTTTGAATCTTGAAAGGATTAGTCTGACTCTCACAAGTTGCAGGAAACAAATACACAATAAAAAGGCAAGAAATGGAAAAATATATATGGAAAAAAATCGTACAGATAAAAACGTTGTTGGAGTACTGGTTCTTCATTAGTCTAATCAATTAAGTTTTAGCAAATAATGAGAGGCTATTTAATTGCATGTTGGCAACTTACTTGAAAGTATTATTATAAGAATAAGACCTGTTCTTATTCTTATAATTATTCTTGAAAAAAATAAGCTGCTGTGAAATAAACTAAATAAATTATGCATTGATTCCAAACTTACAGTCCTGTAAATTTGTTTTTTAAAAATGCATATTTGGGATTAACAATCTTTTGAAAATCTTGAAAGTAAGGTTGAGGCTTATACCCAACTAGAATGTAATTATTATAATATTTAAGGTTTTTAGTGGCTATGTTGATGTTTTTAACAGAAACCAACTTGTTTGTGTAACGTTACTTAGTTTGGATCTAGTCCAACACACAGGGAACAGAAGACAAAGGTGTTTTTCTCACCAACTTTCCAGAGATTGTGGGGTTTTTCTTATTGTCAAACTTTTGTAATTGTTAAGTGGAAAAGAATCAGTTTAAAGGCTTTGGCTTAAGACAGCACAAAACCACCAGGGAAATTCATGGGTACTAGAGAAGCCTCTTGATCCACATAATACAGTCCATAAGGCTGAGGCTCCCAAGGGGGGTCTTAAGGTCCTTGTTTTTAGCTTTGTGCCTGTGATGCCTTTTGGACTAGTACCATGTGCTTCAGAAGCTCCTGAAATCATGAGGGACTTGGCATCACAGAAGAGGATCCTTCATAAAAAATTAGTAGAGGCTCATTTGATTCCAGGCTATAAAGCTGATAGTATCTGAGGGTTTCTGATCTCACATATATTTTTAATAGGGACTGAAGAAGAACTGCTTGCAAAGCTCTCTTACTATAACTGTTCTGTAGGGTTTTTTAAAAATCAAAAAAAAAAAAGGATTAAATGAAAAATAATTTTAGAAGTCTGAAACTTGAGACTAATAACAAACCTTTTTTTTTTTTTAAATAAAGCTAAAGCACCATGAAACCAGTCCTTCCTAAAGGATGTCAGAGTTACAAATTTTTACATAAATATATTTTAATTCAGAACCATTCTTTTTTTTATTTGCTCAAACTTGCTGCATTGCAGTGTTGTGCACATTTGTAATTTAATGTTGGTAAATCTTTCCAAATACTAACTAACTTTGTCATTTAAACAAAGATATGCATTTCAGTTTGAAAATGTAATGATCACTAACCCAGGAGAATCTCATTTAGATGAAACAGCAGAGTAGAAGTCAGGCACAATTATTTGCATAATCAAATAGAATTCATTATTTTTGCGTGTGTTTGTTTACCCACGGAACAGTCCTGACAACAGACCAACCATGTACAGATACCTGATTTCAGTGCAGCAGTCTACTCATGGACCTACCGTTTCCAGCTCTACTGGTGGAGCTTCTGTAGAGTGTAACAGAAATGTTGTTACAGGTTCAAAGTCATGCAATCAGGGGACAAAACCAAGACAGTTAAGACTCATGGCTGTGGTCTATGAAGTAGGTTTCTCTTTCAGAGGAGTTTTCAAACTTACACTTCTGACAACGTTTAATTCATGATGTATCACAAAATATATCTTGGATGAGCAGAGAAGAGATTACTATTTCCCTCTGAAATAATTCCAGGAGGGCTTGCCACAGGATGTTCTCAGAGTGCTTCCAAGTCACAGATTTGCTGTGCAGTCTGCATTTTATTTCAATTTCTGTCTGGTCTTAATGCTAGTATGGGGGTCTTTGTTTCCAGACCTGTATTTTTTACTCCAGACAGCCTGTCACAGTTGTAGTTAAATGAAACTTGAAAGGTATTTAAAATGTAGACCTTGCAGTCTCATTAGATCCCCAACATTCTCCATTCTCTCAAAGTAATTTCTCTTAATCAAGGGTCCTGCCCAGATCATAGGATGGCTACAGAGTTTGTCCTGAAGCATTCTCACCTGGGAAGCATTTTACAAGTGTTATGGCTAATTTCCTTTGCTTAATCTCTATTTTAATTATCAGTGTTTCTTTACATAAAAACTATCAATTTGGTAAGTTTTTTTTAAGCTCCTTTTGATTTGTTTCATTGCACCAACAACAATATCTGTATGAAATATCCTTTTGTTATGGTTCATGCTTACTACCCTACAATTTCTGTAAAGAGAAATTCTGGTTTTGTTCCTTTTAAATAACTTTTTTTTTCCCACTAAATAGAGACAATATTTTAGGAAGACAATTTCTTTTTCCAAAGAGGAAGTGTTTTCTGTATTATCTCTAAGTGCCTTAATTAGTGCAATGCAGTCTGTTCATAAACAGCTTTCTCTCTTACCAATGAAATAGATAAACACTTAAAATTTTAATGTAGGCTAAAAGTGTCTTTATATTTGTACTAATGTCTGGTAAGGATAATGTTCTTGTATGAAATTAGCATTATGAAATAAAAAATTATATGCAATTGTTCAACATTCTCTTATGTCCTCTTAACTGTTAGAACACTAAAT
Source organism: Passer domesticus (assembly GCF_036417665.1). Taxonomy (NCBI): domain Eukaryota; kingdom Metazoa; phylum Chordata; class Aves; order Passeriformes; family Passeridae; genus Passer; species Passer domesticus. The sequence goes on along the minus strand of NC_087476.1, from coordinate 28,543,357 downwards.
CTGTATTTGACAAGTAGGTAGGACACAGTAATTGAACTTTTCTTTAATAAAAGAAACAGGAGATTATTAAAGATTAAACAAATACCTTTAAGTACAAACATTTATCAAAACAATGTAAGTGGGGGGGTATTTGTTTCTAATCCAGACCAGATTTGGTCTCTTCTCTCTTTATTAACAGGGTAATTTACATTTTTCCAGGTGTTGAGAGAACATACTACTTAAATGCAGATTGCTAATAAGAAAAGGCATTCACAATAGATCAGCTTCCTTCAGGCAAAGTGATTGAATAACAGAACTTTTACATTTGAAAAATCTGATTTCTGTGAAAGATCTTGATCGATCTTGATCCATCATGAAACCTAACATTGCTACAGCATTTTTACTCATCATACTGTAGTTTTTAGGGGAAAAGCAAGGTGCAGAACAGGGGCTGCAGCACATTCCTTCATTAATTAACATTAGTCATTTTACATGGAAATAATGGAATTACATTACAAATGCTTAATGCAACAATCTCAAATTTCCCTGCTGAGACCACGTTGAAATGCTTGTCACTGCTTATTTTTTCACAGAGCATCCCAATGAAATAACTTGTCAGATAATCCTGCTTCAAACTATATATCATTTTTGTCTCATCATCAATGAGATAACCTGCTATTGATTGATACTTCAGGGTAGTTAACAGGTTAAATTTACCTGTGGATTAAAGGTGGATTTATTTACAATTTCAAATGACTTCACTTTGAATTCTTCAAAAGTAAGAAATCTCTGAACACAGGAGTCTGCAATGCCTTATGCAAAGCTGAAAATACATGCCTGGCTGTCACAGCATTAAGCTTCTGAATACTTGACTTATCAGTAGATAATTTTACTGGAAGCACAAGGAAAATGTCCTAGATAGCAAATATGAGTGACCAATTATAAGTAATGTGCAGACTGAGAGCTTTGTAAATGCAAATAAATTACATAGATAGGAGTTCTAACTTTGTTACCTTTCCAGCTGCCATGTCCCTAATATTAATCTAAATTACATTATTTTCAATAGTATAATTTAAATACAAAGCATTAAATCTATTTAACTGGATTCTTTTTATGTGCCAGATATTAATATTATAAGTTTCTAATCCATTGGTTGTTTTGTGGCTATTTTCCTCTCTTAGCCTAGCCTTTGAAATCAGTAGGCTGACAATCTTTGTCCACAATGAGTTACATTGTTCAGAGGTGTTGATCATTCTAGAAAAGTGTAAAAGGGATTTTGCTGGCTTATTGATGCTGGTTTCCCTATTAACCTCTTTTTGAATTAATGAGTTGGGACAGCTCTCTTGACAAAAGATTTCAGATGCATAGAGTAGCTATGAACCAGATATGCCTGGCTTATAATTCTTTATTTGTATTTCATATAATAGACAATTTCATAAGGCATTCATAAGGGGAATATATTGGAATAATTAATAAATCCAAAGAAGCCGTGATCTGAAAAAATACTGTAATGATAGAAAAATGACTACATGTATCAAGCTAAATATTTGATTTATTCGATTTATTCCTTCAGCTGAAGTCTGCATATTAACAGTTTTCTGTTTTTGAGAGTAGTGCTGCTGACTTACAATTCCTAATGAGCACATCCAACTCTCAGCAATTTTTATCGTTCTATATTGCATACATAAAGTTGTGTGCCTGCTTTGAGCTTCAGAAAGTTTAAGTTCAAATATTTTTGAGTAATTAAAACAAAGCAAAACAATTTGTGGCCATTTAATCAACGCCATATTTGTCTGTGCTGCAGTTCTCTTGGCTTGATGGTTGCTTTTTGCTTTTAATACTCTTTGATGTAATCAGAGAGAACTGTATGGCTTACAGTCAGAACCCTGTCTTGTGCCAGTTTGCCTTGGTTGTGTAGGGTGTCAGCCTTTACAGTCCACAAAAGGGACACAGCAGGGACAGCTGAATCCAGCTGACCAAAGGGGTATTCCACACCATATGGAGTCATGCTCAGCAGAGTGAGAAACCCTTGGAGTGATGTCATTTGTCTACCAAATTCACAGCTGCATGTGATTTAGACCTGCTTTCCTAGAGATGGCTAAACATCTATCTCTGTCCATGTGATATGGTGAAAGAATTCCTTGTTTCGCTTTGCTTGGGCATACAGCTTCTACTTCCCCTGCTAAAGTGTCTTTAATAAGTGCAATAAATGTTAATTTCTCATTTATGTGGCAAATTTGAAATATATAGACTTTAGCGGAGTCTGCTAGTTATGCAAGACACTGCTGCACTCTTCTATGGATAATTTTTTCTATATATAAGTATTGCTAATACCTAATTGTCAAGAAAAATTCTTAGTCATTTTATAAATTGAAATAGTTGAATGTATTGAAAAATATCACCTGAGAATCCCCTTGCATTAAACACTATTACTTATCAAAGTTTGGGTTTAATATTTTCTACATTGTAATTAGTTTTTTTTTTCTACTGCAATCAAAATGCTGTTATGGTGATTCTGTGAGATGTGACAATACATAGATCTTACAATTGCACTTTTTTCTAAATAAAAGATCTCATCTTTGGGAAGCTTCTATTCTCTTTAGGCCATTGAAGCAAATCTATGTTTACTGATTCCCTAGATGAAACAGGATGAATTACAAATAAGAGAGCAAACGAAACACTCTTTAAATACACTGAATTCCTTTGGGTACCTCAGTCCATTCTCTTCAGTTTAGCACATTGTCGGCAAACATCAAAGAGGTGCTGTACATTTCCAAGTCTGCTGGATGATTAGGGAATTGTAACTTTACCGTTTTGTTTGCATGTTGGTCTTCAGCATTCTTGAACAAAAAAGCTAGTGCAGATTTTCAGAAGTTTTCCTCCATAAAGGTTGGATGCAGTCTCTAAACTTTCAGAAGGTCATAGAAGAGAAGTCTGACAAAGATTTTAATCATAATTGTGGATGTCTTGGTGATAGGCCACGAACAGATAAAAAAATAAGGAAAACACAACCAGAGCAGACTTTTTTGTTATTGAGCTGTTTTATTCACTTGGACAACTTCATCTACCATTGTTCTTGTTGGTTTTCCCCTTAGGGCTGAGCAAACAATGAGTACAGGACGACAAAAATAAACTGTCATTCCTCTGCCAAGAAACAGGTACTATGTAGGGGATTAGGCTGAGCACCCTGGATGGTCTGACTACTAATGGCCAGAGTTCTTAATCATGCCAATCAGCAACACAAAATAATTTCACTGAAAAATATTCAAATATCTTCTGTTCCCAAATGAAGAGCATAAAAATATATTTGAGACAAACAAAATAACCTCAAGGGACTGTAACAGAAGAAAAAGGCAAGAGAGTGAGTGTTGTACTACTGGACATGGCCAGGAAAGCCAAAGTGTGACACCAAAGAGACCCTTCCTAGCTTGACAATTTGTATCAGCCAGTGCATAAGACAGCATCAAGAAGGGTCTTTTTTTCTGATGCAGTATGGCTGTTCCAGATAAAGTTTCCCTTTGGATAATTGAACTTGACTCTGTAATATAAACACTTTTCAGTAACCAGCCACCATCCTCTGAAAATCTGTTGATAGAGCTAGGTGTATGCCGAGTCTCAAACAAAGTTTGAATATAGGTCAATTGAGAGAGGAACTTTCACAATCTGAAACAGATAAATTACATCTTGGTGCCAGAACTGCTTTTCTTTTCTCATCCAAACCAAAAGTCCAAATTATTTAGAATGGGAGAAAAAGAAAAAAAAAACAACATGTAGAATCCTTAGAATTCTGTACATTTTAAAGTGTGAAATATTGGAATATTCTTCATCTTGGCATCTTTGTCTTATCAGCAGAAATGATACCATCAGCAATTTATCTTTGATAAATTTCCTCCTTGAACTCTAACCCTTTAGTTATATTTCTGACTTCTAATCTACTTAAAAATGTAATCCTTTTTCTTAGATATTTTACTCTGTACCCATACCATGCTTCTTCTGAATGTCCTTGTGCTAAAGCCAGAGTATTGAATAAACTATTATATATATATTCAAGCCTGTACATGAGAATGACCCAAAATTGAGAACCCACCTGTTTTTTTCACCCTTTCTTCCTCTAAAACAGCTAACACTAGAGCTGATGATTTCAATTTTGCTGCCTTCATTCCATCTTTGCCTGTTTCTATTTAACACAAATTCTCAGCATCAGATTAAAAAATTCCATTCCCTCTTAGATCCATTTTACCTTTACTAATGAAGATTAGTTTGTTGTGTTTCAGAGGAGATCTCAAAAGCTGCATACTTTTTCCATCTTGAAAAACCACTACAATGCTCAAATGCAATTAAGATACCAGCCTTGAGGCAGGACAACTTGCTCACAGAAAACCAATCTTCCACAAACCGTTCATTTGACCTAGTTCCTGCTTTAAAAAATAATTCTAGTAGATTGATTTGCAGGATATTTTTTCTAGAGATTATTATGAAATAGAAAAAAAGCTAAATCCAGACTAATTATGAATTTATCCACTACCTTTGATATGTAGGAGTTTTGCTTTAAATTCAGAGGCTGAATTTTGAAATGTAAATCTCTCTTCCATTCCCTGCTCCCACTCTCCATGGTAAGCAGTTCCTCCTTGTTTCATCCCAAATAAGCTGTTTATATTTACTAATATTTTCAGCGTGCCTAAGAAAATAAATGTCAGCTCGAATTAATGCCCAATACTCATGGACATTATAATGTACTCTGTTTCAGTAGATGTGCTTTCAAGCAAAATTCTAGCACATCGTTTGTAGGTTCTTTGGTAAAATAGATTCTATCTATTTGTACAGTGTTAAGTTACTTTTTGCCACCACACATTGGTTTAGCATGAGTGCATATCACCTGTGAAACTGCAGGTGAATAGGGTAGATGCATCCTTGGAAAATTCATATATAAGTATATATAAATAATTATTATTTACATACATTAGTCATCTATTCTGAGGGGTTTTGGGGCTTTTTTTTCAGTCAAACTATTCTGGTTCTGTTCTTTTTTGAGACTACACCCGATATAGACCAAGGTTAACAGAGAAATTAATATGATATCAATGGAAAGGGATCAATTCCATACAGTGTCAAACCTAAAATATCCATTTTAATTGAGAAGTATTACTCATAATTTTAAGCTTTTTTAAGTATGAGCAGAATGCTTTTTTAAGTATGAGCTGATATTTTTGTTGGCTTATTTTTCAATACCTTCCTATAGGGAGTTAATGTTTGACCTTTCTTTTCTATTCATGTTCTTTTAATTTTTCTCCCTTCTGTTATTTTGGCTAGGTTTATTTTTTTCCATTTGTTTAATTCGTTTAACTCTCCTATTTTTTTTTTCCTTCTCCATTCCAGTTTGGTTTTCTGAGATGTTTCATGCCCAGCACTTGAGTTTCTGACAACTACAGTTAGTGTCAGCTCTCTTTTACTTCTTGTGCTGAACCAGCTTTTAAAAGCCACACCAGCTCTCTCAGAAGGTGACTGCTGACTTGTACTGCTGGAAAATCATGTCTTTCCAGACAGTCAATGCCAGAGGAGAAAAGCTGCCTTGTGGCAGTTTTAATGACCTAAATTGAACTGGTACAATTGGGTGAGAGAAGCTTGTGAATTACACAGCTGATTAAGAATTGCATAATCTATAATTCTATTGCTCCAGAGACTGCCAAGTGACTCTTCATGTCAGTAAATGAGGACAATATATTTAGCAGCATGGAAATTCACACTTCAGGCTGTTTCTCAGTGTTGTGCAGTTACCATATTTTTCACCAAATCTTATATTTGATAAAATAAAAAAATATCAAAAATGTATATTTTAAAGTCAGGAAAGCATCAAGTTGCCATTTGTCTTTATTTTCTGACAATAAATCATTGGCATTTTATTCCCATGGTACTAATTAAGAGTGTTCTAAAGAAGTCATGACTCTGTGGCTGTCAAAGCAGTCTGGTGGGGAATATCCTCCAATTTCAAAATATATTGTAGACTTTTTTTTTTACTTTTCTGCTAAGAGGAAATATTTTTAAAGATTTTAAACTAAGGGGTACATTATCAGAGTACTTTGGTTGCATTGGATCATGTTGTTAGTGCACCTATATTCTTTTTTCTCTTTTGGCCATGATAGGAAAGTTTCTGAGATGGGAAAGCTCACCGGTACAAAAGTGGGCATGATACTGGAAGAGAGGTATAGGGATAGGGATGAGGGATTTTAGCTGAGTTGTTTATATGTTTACAGAGGAGTAGGAGAGAAAAGAATGTGTTTCTCAAAAAAAATTTACAGCTTTATTTCAATTCCACAGAAAAGAAATATAAAGAGTGTTTTTGAACTGAGATAATCTGTTTGTTCTTCCTTTGCTAGTCCTTTCCTGCCATGTAGGGCAGATTGTTAAGTTACACACTCACACTACTGAAATCCCTAGCCAGCCCTTCTTATTCAAGCAGAGCTGTCACTGATTTCAATGGCAACTCTGCCTGATTAAAGAGAATTGAATAGAGCCCTGAAGCAACAGTGTTTTGTCCTTGTCTTTGCACTTCTGGCCCTTAACCATTACTTTTAAAGAGCTTGAAGCAATACTGGCACCAGCAGTGTTTCAGGTGAAAAAGCAAAAGGATAAAAAACAGTATCATGTGCTGTTTCAAGTAAGTGCTACTACAAGAAAAACAAGTGTGTATCATACTGAAATAATGGAAAAATTGAACAATGCATAGAAATATTTACAACATTCTGTAGATTTTAAATACATAAACCATCAATCTATTATAAAAATGTGTAAACTTTGCTACTGCTTCTATTTATATTAATACAAATATGTTAAATGGAACAGTAGTCATATACTTATTCCAAGGTTATAACCATTCCATTGTTAAATCCATTCCAATATTGGCGGACATTAAAAATATGACTAGTTATTTTTTTAATTGCCACAACAGAATTACTAAATAAAATATCAATTCTACTGTTTTATATAAAGAGCTGAGGCAGGGATTTAAGAGTAAACTCTTCACAGTATTAACTGAGAAGTAAGATTGAATAAAGGCTGAATTGAACTTTACAATATTTAAACACACAGGTCCATGGCAGTGGGACTAAATGACTAAATGACTATGACTAAATATAAATTGTATTGGAGTCCAGCACTATAGTCTTTTTGTAGTCAAGTAAAATATAACTGATTTTATCATAGGATTAATACAATTTAGGTCTCTGCTTTCAGGTGGAAATATCACTATATATACAGAGACTATCCTGACTACTACAAAGATGAACGATGTTCTTTCAATCAGATGACCATATTTAAAATATATATGTTGCTATATGTAAGTGCAGAATCTTAACTACTGGATATGATTTCATCTTGGGCAGTAAGACTGTTTAAAAGAAAAAAAAAATCTAACATGCTTATTCCTCCAGTTCTGTTCTTTCACTTCTCAAACAACTCAAGCTCATTCTTAGAAGAGGCTGGCAGAGGAGTTTCTATGGCCCAGATTTTACCTTTCACTGATTTCCCTCAGGCCACCTCTTATTTATTGGTCAATGTACTGTCCTTGTCATCTGCTTTATACATTAAAATTATACATCAGAAATGTGTATTGGTGTTTTCAAAACAAATCTATGTCTATTATTTAACTCAAAAGATAGAGAAGACATAAAACAAAGGGTCAAATCAACAGAATCCTGTGCACATTCCCAGATTCTTCTTCCTGTTGTTTGGAGGCTTTGGGTTTTTGGTTTTGTTTGTTTGGGGTTTTTTATATATATTTTTTTTGTTTGTTTGTGTTTGTTTTTGTTAAGTATGTTAAAAAAATCTCCTCAGTAACTTATCTGCTTGGGGACATCAACACAAGTGTATCATTCCTTTTTTTTTTTTTTTTTCCCCAATTTCTTTGGAAAAGGAAGACTATTTCCTTTAATATACTTTCAGCTTTAGCCTGAATCCTGTTCAATGCTCTATTTCTGTTTCAACCAGAAGGATAGATCAAAGGTCCTGATTCTGGAAGCTGATATAGAGCTATTTTGACAGAATGAAACTAAATAGAAAATAAATTCCCCACTGGGATACCTTATTCCCTCAACAGTTTTCCCTTGTTTTAAGGATCTAAGGAGATAAAACAGCACCTAAACAAGCTAGATGTGCTCCACACTTTCAATCAGGATGCTATCACTTCAATCTATCTGGTTTCCCAATAAAACCTACACTGAGACTATCAGACTTTTTCTAACATTTGGAAGATTTAACAAAATACTGAATTCTGGCTTTATGTTCTTTTCCCATAAGTTTTTTTTTTTTAATGTCTTGATGATCCCATCAGATTAAGCCATCCCAACTCAATTTATTTCCACCTTTATTTTTAATGCAGTAACATTTTAACAAAACCAGAAAAGGAAAATATTAACTTACTCATTGCAACATGGATTCATGTTTCCCAAATCATATAACCATTCACAAGACAGGTTGCAATTTACAGGTTGGTGTGTTGTGGGTAACAATATTTCTACTACAAGAATGTATTTATGTAGGACCCAGCAGAATACAGTTAATAATGCATTGCTTAGCATTTTGAATAATTTTAACAAAGGAATAATTTTAGCACTATAAACTTACTTGAGATGAGTTTTCACCAGCAGATCTTCTTTATGGCTCTGCTCATAAACTCATAAACTCATTACCTATCTTATTGACATACCTCTCTAGCTTTCTTTTTATAGTAAATATAAAGCAAAATAAAGTAAATTGAAAAGGTGATTTCCTAAATGAAAACTTGTAGGTGTTTACAGAATCCATTCTAAAAAGCTCTTTCAGTTGAAGCTTATTTAATACACCTGGTTTGACTGAAATTCATTTTAGAGATTTGGTAAAACTTGTGCATCTCTTATCTACTACTACTTAGGTTCTCCTCATGATTACATTATCTCTTTCCTCTGCTTAATTCCTTTTGATGCCTTTCTTATCAAGCCTGGTTTACCAAGACTGTATCCTGATGAATATATTTAATAGAATATTTCCTTAATTACAATGAAAAATTTATCAGCTGATGGACCTTACACTTGTATTTCTCCTTCACAGATAAAAAATGCTGGCAGTTCTAGACACCCCATATTAAAACTCTTGTCCTTTTCCTTTTCAATTTTCAGTTGACAATTCTACTGACAAAATGTTTTGTATGTTAATCAAAGTGTGTAACTATATCTGTATTACCCATATTTAATTTAAATTTACTACCATGATTCTCACGTCCATCAGGTTCTTTCTATATTCTTTCTAAATACTGTTTGATGATGTTTCCAACATAGTGTCTTTGGCAAATTTCATTATTATTTTTCTAATATCCATGCCAATGTCACTAATGAAATTATTAAATAACAGTGATCTCTGAGCCGATCTTTGATTTGTTGGTAGCCAGTCTGATACTTCTCTGCTTTAGTTTTTTCTTATTTGCATCCTCTCCATTGCAAGCTGTCTATTCGCCTTGTAATTCCTTTATTAATCTCTGAATTTTCCCCCTAGTAACATTTCCAGTGTTGTGCCACATTAAACTCTTGACTGAATCACCAAATCACAGAACTGTTAGATTTGGACAGGATGTCTGGAGATCATCTGGTCCAGCCAGCCCTGCCAAGGCAGGGTCACCTAGAGCAGGTGACACAGGAACACCTCCAGGTAGGTTTTGAATGTCCCCAGAGAGGGAGGCTCCACAACCTCCCTGGACAGCCTGTTCAGTGCTGTGCCACCCTCAATGTAAAAGTTCCTCCTCATGTTGAGCTGTATCTTCTTGTGTTTTAGTTTATGGCCCAGACTTCCTATCCTGTTGCTGGGCACCACTGAAAAGAGTCTGTCATCTTCCTCTTGGCACCCACTTTTGAGATATTTATACGTATTGATGAAATCTGCTTTGTCTTCTCTTTTCCAGGCTAAAGAGGACCCAAAATCTTTCCTCATAAGAAAGATGCTCCAGACTCCTTATCACCTTTATGGCCCTCCAGTGGACTCTTTCCAGTAGCTCTTTGTTTTTGTTAGACTGTGAAGGCTGCAATTGATATGATCTCACTAGGTCCAATTACAGGGATAGGATCACCTCCCTTGACCTGCTGGCTACACTCTTCCTGATGCACCCCACAACACCATTGACCCTCCTAGCCACAGGGGCACACTGCCAGCTCAATCTCATACTGAAATTCAGGTGGATTTGGTTTATCACCTTCCATGTTTTCCCCCCATGATGAAAGAATGTTGTTATATTAATCTGTCATAGTTCATATTATCAAACTGAATGGTGCTACACATTTTCTCAATTTCTGTATTCCTCTGTGTATTTTCTAAAATTGCAAAAATCATCTGATATTAAGACTTAATTTTCAGTATTCTATCACCTTCATGACTTAAGTGCCTTTTCTCGGCTCCTCTTAGCAATCTCAATGCTTGCAAGTGGCTTGCTATTGCTCTTGGTGTGATCCTTTCACTTGGATATCTTGGATATCACAAAATATCTTGCTACTTTCAGTAATATTTTCCCCTGGGACATATTTTTTCCCAGCAGAATCAATCTCCCCTTGCCTCTGAAGAACTTAATTTTTTCTAGTTGCTTCCACTTTTGAAATGGAACATAGAAACTGATAAAAAAGAAATAAGAACATTCCATCCTTCTGCAATACAGACCCTTGATAATATTATAAAATTTGTCTTCACAAAACTCCAGGCATCCTTGAAAACTCATGATTTGTTACCACACACCCTCAAACATTTTAGATATAATTTTATCTTTAAGATTGAACACTTTGGATTTGGCTTTGGCTTTATTTTAATCTTTTTGTGTTCTTAATAGAAGTTTATTTTCAATTATTAGCCTTTCAACTCTGTACTGCCCCTGAAATAAAGACAGTTGGGGTTTGTTCCTTTGGTTTGTTGAAAAAATGTGTGAACTTTTGCCCTGTGAATATTGGGGAAATTTTTGAAAACATTTCTCAATTTGAAGCTTAAATGAAAGAAGGATTAAATTTAAAAGCAACTTACTAGGCTTAACAGGGATATTTCTCCAGCTTTTCCCAAAGTTTTCCAGATGTATTTCTCTCTCTTCCATACTATTGAGTATTTTGTGTCTGTCCATTTCTTCTATTCTAAGTGACCATATTATTGTGGCATTTCTTTCTCTTTTTTTATTTGCTAGTTAGATCAATCATCTTCTCCTTATTGCTGATTTTAAGTGAGCATGAATGCCTTTCTTTTATAAAGCTTATTTGGCTTTAGAATGTTGTTGGATAGCTGTCCTCACAAAATAAAAGAGCATTTACCAAGATGTGAATTAAATGTTCATTTTGATGTAGTTACATAAAATGTTTCTAATGTAAGACAGCTGTATTATGAAGGGATATATTAATATGGTATCCATGTTATAGAAACTTGTGTCTGGAAGTCAAGAAACCTGGTTTAAATTTTTGTCAAGATTAAAAAAAAAAAGTTAGAATTAAGTGTTGTTCTGTAGCAGTCTGTGAAACATGAGGTCTATGTGCTGCTAGGACATGATTAACAAGTACAAGAATCCTTTAACACCTTGTTCATTCAACCTACCAGGGGCTTGCAACCAGAATTTTAAAAACTGCAAATAATGATATGGGTAAGAAGTTTTCCACATATTAACTGCAGCAAGATGGTGGAAGACAGATAAAGAAGATGAAAATTTATGGTAAAAATCTCATCTAAGACATATGTATGACATTAATTATGTATAAGAAAAAACACTGAAAGTAATCTTTAGATTCAAGCTGCTGGATGACTGAACTCTTTATCTTTCCATTTGATTACTTACGTGCCAATACTTTTATTTGTTGCTTGTTTACATAAAGAACGAATCTTCTTTCAAAGTATGTGAACATTTTGAAGAGACAGAAGTAGTTTAGAGAAGCCAAGTGTGACTAGGAGATGACGAGCCAAATTTTTGAACTGCTCAACTAGAGCAAGAGTGGAAAGGCTTGAAACAGACAACAGCTCTATCTCCAGCTTCCTCTGTCATTCACATCTGACATGTAAAATAGTCTCTGTGGGATATGCAGCTTCACATTGAGATGATGAGATGGACATGCCCATGCCCATGGTGTTCAGGTTTACTTAAGCGGACATCCAAGGTATGCTGAAGCCAAGATTTATGAAAAGTCATAGGAGAGGTAATGATGACAGCAATAGAAGCAATAAGACAAAAATGAAATAAATTTTGGAAAAAATATACCTTAGTGAAATGACTGCATGAACACTTTTAGTTGTGAAAAATTCAGATATTAGAGACTAAGCAAGGTCTGGAATAAAATTAAGTCTACCTATACAGGGCTAGAAATAGTTATGACTGTTTAGGTTTTCGGGAAGTTATACATTTGATTTTCATACTTTATAGATATGTAGGAAGTGCTTATTTTGTAAGATATTAGGAATATCAATACACAGGACATCACTAGTCTTACTAGACATTTTGAACAAATGAAGCAATGGATTCTATACTCTGCATAAATCACTTTTTATGTTTTGTTACATGGTCTTCCTTTAGTGCAGTCATTTGAGGCTTACTTTTAGAGCTTTGAAAGTCTAAGTATTAAGTGTATAAATAAAGGAGGAATTGCTTCACTTCTCCACTGCAGACAAGATTAGTAAAAATATTCAATGGTTCATTGAACATCTTATAGGCTTTCTTGAGTTTTGTTTTCACTGTGAGTGTCATAGGTCTTTAGTTTCTTCCTGAAAAAAGGATTATATCAATTTCTTTTCCTATAAGTCCTAAATGAAAAACATCCACAAAAACATAATGCTCATCTAGCTGCTGACATACCTTGATATCCTAATTGCCTCATGGAGTGTTCTAAGAGTTCATGTAGGTTAATAGGACACAGAAGTTCTTTATGGTGCACATGGACCTTTTACTTTATTGTAGAATGACCCTTATACCTGCTGTTGAAAAAACGAAGAAGTTGAAACTCCAACTGAAAACATTCAGAGGCACAGTGAGGCTAAAAGAAGTCTGTATTTTAAGACTGAAAAGGGGCTGGAAAAGGCGCTATTAAAAGCTTATAATCATTCAGAAGTCTTTCTAATTGTTCTGGCTGGAGATTTTTCTGGTAATTCTGTGCTAGTATTCATCAATATTCTTCAAAGAAAATAAATGGGAACATCAAAATTCTTCCTACTTTCATATTAGGAAAAACCTAAGTGAGAAATAACCTTGAGGTGTAGCTTTCAAAGTCTCCTTGAAAAAGGAGAGGGGGAAAAAACCCCACAAACCTTGAATCTATCTATCTTCTGCATCTTTTAAAATCTAAGATTACTATGTATTAAGAATAAACACAATGCAAAACAAAACAAACAAAAAAAATTATAGCATGTTGAACTGCTGAAAGCAATGTGAAGTGTTTTTTTAATAATATGTATTAATGTAACTTATAAGTTATTAAATATTTGCAATGCATGTTTTATGTTATAACGAGTCCCTTTACTGGTTCTTATTAAGCATTTCAACAACAGAGTCATTTATCTATTTTTTCTTTCACAGTTGAAAGCAAAACAAAAGGAATACCTGACATAAATTCCTGTGGCATTTTCTTTCTTCTAATTCATTTTTTTCAATCCACTACTTCCATTTCAATAAAGATGACATCATTAGGCCATTACATTAATTTTAATATTCAATATCTTATCAAAATTAAAATTCAGTAAAGTTTTCCCAAGGACAATAATTCAGTAGAGTACATGTGCATGAAGTTCAGGCACATTTTCAAGCATCAAGCAATGAAAGACAACCATTTGGGAATTAATGATCTACAATTTATGTATGGCTGAAAAAATATTTGCTTTGCTGCATTTGTTTTGGGTTGTTTTTTTTTTGTTTGGTTAGTTTTTTGTTTTTTTGTTTGTTTGTTTTTATTGTGTATTCAAAGCTCATGTCTATGAATAACTTTTAAACAAATATTATTAGTACATTGAAGAAAAACTGAAAAGAAGGAAGTTGCTGTTATTCTAGCTCTTTGGGGCTAAATACCTCAAACACATCCTTTTAATAGAAATGGTTTTTAACAGTTAGACCTTAGAAGCTGTGGGTATCTGTGATGAAGTACATTGTAGAAACATGGGCTTTTTTGCAAAGTTATCTTCAATTCTTCCACTGTATTGTAATGCTGTTGAGTTAGGATTTTCTATTAGTAAAGTTCATGACTGGGGAATTGATCTTCAGGGGAATACTGGGTGCAAAAGACAGGGCATGTCTGTTAATTAGAAGGAAGCAGGTAGATATCATAACTGTACGTCAGAAAGTATTACAAATGATCCCCTGAGAAAACCTTTTAAACGAACGATGGGGGAAAAATAAAATAACATAACTTTCTTAATGGTCTTTTTTAGATTTGGCTGTTAGAACACTGGTGGACAATACATAAATCACTACATGGGTAGTGCTACGAGACTCCTAAAATACCCATGTTTAGTAAGAGAAGTTAATGAAGTTAATGACAAAGACTGAAATAGATGTGCACATGCATTTTCTATTTTAAACTGAATCTTCTCTTTTACACATGAATTCCAGGATTTGACATCTCTCCATTGGAAACAGCAGAAGCTGCTTGTATTTCAAAGTAGTTCCTTGCTGCCTGTTACCTTTTAGGTGTCAATCAAGGTTCACAAAAGTCTTGTATGTGGCATATGCTCTCTGGCTGAAGATGTCTTATCTGATGGTTCATTACTTTTAACACTTCTCAGTGCAATAACTATCACACTTTTCTTAATTAACTTTATCTGATGATGTTTGTCAGATATAGGAAAATAACACCATATCTAATCAGGTAAATGTGAAACACTTTTTATTTTTAGTAATTTCTGTTTCCTTTCTAACTTTCGTTGTGCCAACCACAACAGAACTCAACTCAACCTTGATAAATTGATGGGTTAATCTTAGCTCCATCTAGAGACGATGAAAAGAGATAGAAATGTTTCAATAATTTCTTTTGCCTATTCATGTGGTTAGAGATGTTTCTCTTAGTAAAGGAAGATCCCATTAAGCTACATAGGTATGTTGTGGGCCAGTTTTACTTGCCTGACAAACCTACATCCAGCTGCTGTCTTAAAGTATACTGGGGTGAAAATAATATGCAAAAACTTAGGATAAGAATAGGGAGATCACTTACCAATTAATGTCATTTGGGCAAAGTAATCTCAGATTTGGGAGATTTAATTTAGTTTGTTGTCACTTAAAATAGATTTGCATAACATCAAGCAAAGAACAATGCTTGCATCCATTTTCATTAGCAACTCTACTTCCAGTCCCACCCCAACTGACTTATAATTAGCGTTCAGTAACACCTCCTCTCTGCCTCTTCATCCTCAAGTCTTCTCACTGTAGCTTGAGCTCTCCATTGTCTACAAACTTCCAGGAGCATCTAACATCTCTGGTGTAGGATGCTTCATGTGAATGGATATCTACTCCACCATGGACTTCTCTACAGGCTGCAGGTCTCTTCCTTCTCTGACCTTGGTGTCTGCAGGGTTGTTTTTTTACACTTTTTGTTCCATCCTCCCTCTGTTAAGTGTTTTAAACCCTTTCTTGAATACATTTTCCCCGAGGTGCCTCAAGGTCGCTGTGCCCTAGAATGGATAGGTTGGATCCAGCTTGAACCATCTGTGTCTGCCACAAAGCAGCCCTGGCATCTCCTCAGAGAGCTTCTCTGCAGCCCCTTCTGCCAGCAGCTTGCCAACTATGCCCCATACAACATAATGTCTCGATGGTTAAAGATAGGTAACAGGATGAGAGTTTCTGAGATAGGCCAATTTTGTGAAGGAGACTTTTAAGCACCATAGAACTATACTTGCATGTGTATAACATGTGCAAAGCCCCACAAAGAACAGATTCAACCAAATTTTGAAGTTTTGGTCAATATATTTATTTTGCATGTAGATGATTGTTCATATTCAGTTTAGAATAAGGTTGCCTGTTTAGAAGACATGCACTAAAACCCGATAATCTAAATAGTTTTCTCACATCCTCATTTCTCACATATTTTTATTTCCAGAATAAAACCATCTTAAATACAAATTAAGATAAAATATTTAAAATAACTTAAAAAGAATAAAGTGTCTGTGAGAAAGACACTGATGAGAATATCCTCTACTTGCTCATTAAAACAAAACTTTAAAAAATTTCTTCATTATTTAGAAACATATATTACTCTTTTAGGACTGTATTAACCTCATAAAATATCCCAAACTAATTCCCATATTAATATCAAAAGTGATAAGGAATATTTTATACAATCCTTTATTAATGTTATGGAAAATGTTGAATAAATAATAAATTCCTTGCTTTGTTGGCAGTATATTTGCTAGGGAAGACTGGTGATGCCAACTCAAGGAATAAAGGCTTCTGATATATCCCCCTGCAGTTTTTTTCTTCATCTCTTCCATCTTTAAAAGCAGTATAGAAACATAACTAACAATCATAGGACTAGATGGCTCAGGGAATTACTAATCAAGATCAGAGCCAGTTCTTGCTTTCCTACAAATAGAAATCTGTCTTGACTTGTTACCAAAGGTTCTGACCTATAACAATTCAATGGAATATGCTTATTTGTTACACTTGTGATCTCAGCCTGTGGCACAGCCCTCACACATAAAATCATTCCATTGCTAGTAATATCAATAAAGTTGTCATGGACTGAATAGTATAGACACAGAATTGATGTTTTTTACCCTCTGTCTCACAGGACAGTGTGGGAACCTTATGCTGCAGTTTCCCGTGGTGCATATAAAGAGTAATTCTTTTCTGAGGATGACAGGAAAATGTTTTCATGAACATGAAAATTCACCTGTGATAAAGTGAAGAGGGGCAGTATTTTGGAGGAAGCTCTGATAGCAGAGAGTAGTACAATAATATTACAAACATGTCAGACTTCAAAGGATCTACATTAACGAGTCCGTCTCAAGCATGACACCTCCTTTGGAAAGACTCCCTGGAGGGAGGAGTGCAGTTAGCACTCTAGCTGTGTCACATCTCATTTATAAATTTGTTTTTTAAGCAGCTGACTTGATCAAAAATATCCTCATTAACTTTATTTTCTACTTTCAGCATGCATTTATTATATCTGATTTAGTCAATTCAACTTAATATGTCTGCTCTTAATTAGTTTCTTGACTTTGCAACTTAGGCTACCTACAATGCAGAATTTTGCTGAACACTTTCTGAAAGTTCATGTGATGTGCATATCTCCTTTGTCTGGGTTGACGGCCATATCCTCTGAGAATTCCAATGAGTCAGTGAGTATTTACCTCCCTTGTCTCTCCTTAGACCATTTTAAAATAATAGCATGATGCTGGCTGCTCTCCAGTCATCTCAGATTTCACTTGATCTATTTTGAAGAGCAGAAGTACATAAAAACGTCTGCCAAAGCTTCTTCAATTTCTTATTTCCTTAACCCTTTTGGACATATGCTATTTGGTCATGGCCCAATCAATTTTAGAAGCCATTTCACCTTATAATAGCCATATTTGACACACTCTGTACATATCCTAATTCCTATTCATCAATCTCCATAAATATTATTTCAGATATAATGAAATACTTACTCTGATCCTTTACAAGGTCTTATAGAACCATTATATAGTATATCCTCAATCTGCTTATATCCTTCCTAGGAGACAGATTGCACCATGGAAGTTTCTTTCAAGAGTAAGTATGGGTCCAGAGCTCAGGACTGGGCTAGCAAATTGGTTTTCATTCAGAATTTTAATTAATTTTGTGTTTCTTTTCTGCTGTAAGGAAGAAGCAGCCTGCAATTAAATTTCAGCTGATAGTTATTTGCTTCTTTATGACAATTTGACGACCAAGAGACTTTGTTCTCCTCTACAACCTGCAAACTGAAGGTCTGCACCATCAGGGAAGGGAGAAGTACTTTGCTTCTCTGCATAGACAATCCTCTGGATTTTCTCTTGAAAAGACCCCAAGAAATGAGGTAATCTGTCCTCCTTCTCCAGAGTAAAATTGTATTTTCTACTCTTAATATGATTCAGTTAAGGAGATCTCATATTCACCTTGAGCAATCTGTTCAACGCTTATTTAAACATCAAGTTTTCAACCTTTCCTTATTTCTTTAGCATAATTCTTAGAAACAAGATTAAAAAATAATGTATGCTACTGCACATATTATAACAGTTGAAAAACCTCTTAATGTTTCTGCGTGTGAGACACTGATTATGCCTAACAAAAGTTTAGAGACAGAGCCTGGGGCTGATCTTAAACACTTACAAGATCTATTTGATGTGAGTTGTCCCACTGAAATCAAGATGACAGTTGATTATAAATATTTTATATTGTCATCTACCAATGTTTTTGAGCTGTAAAAGCTTTCAGTATTGAGCAATATCCTAATTCTGAGGTACTTCTATGAATGCAACACTGAACATAGCTGGATTTTGTGTAGGAAGTGAAACTAGAGCCTTTGACTTTAACAGAAAAGGCTGTTACTGTCTGAGCCACATTCTGAGTTATATCCACTAGAAAGCATAATTAGATTAGGAGATCTCTGTACATGTCTTCTTTTCCTGATCACTGGACAAAGCCTAAAATTATGTTGGCATGACTACTTCAACCTAACAATAGATATTGAAAAAAACCAAAGCCATAAAATTCTATGGTCGAGACATGAGTTGGTATCATCTAATGGTCTATATCAAACAGTGATCCAATGCGAAATGTCAGAGTCACGGAATCTTACACGGAGACAAAGGCCCACTTTGGTTACTTCCCTGAGACCACAGGCCAAGACTGAACACCTGTGCATGTACAACAGATCATCTGGTACATGTTGTCTCATTACTCTCCTCCAACTTTCATGATTATTTTTTTAAAGAACTTCTTATTGGGTTTAATTAGGCAAAATGAACATTTTGGCACTTAAAATCACAGAATAACTAGGTTGGACAAGACCTTCAAGATCATCGAGTCCAACCCATGCCCTAACACCTCAACTAAATCATGCCACTGAGTGACACATCCAATCTTTTTGTAAACATATCCAGGGATGGTGACTCCACCACCTCCCTGGGCAGACCATTCCAATACTTTATCACTTTTTCCTATATTTTCCATGGCACAGCTTAAGACTGTGTCCTCTGGTTCTGTCAGTTGCTGCCTGGAGAAAGAGACCAACCCCCACCTGAGCACAGCCACCTTTCAGGAGGTCGTAGAGAGAGATAAGGTCACCCCTGAGTCTCCTCTTCTCCAGGCTAAACAACCCCAGCTCCCTCAGTTGTTCCTCACAGGGCTTGTGTTCCCAGCCCCTCACCAGCCTCGTTGCCGCCTCTGGACACACTAGAGCATCTCAAGGTCCTTCCCAAACTGAGAGGTCCAGAACTGGAGACAGCACTCAAGGTGTGGCTTCTTCACTGCCAAGTACAGGGGAACAGTGACCTCCCTTTCAAGACTGGAATTCAGGTACTGATTGTGGAGATCCACTTCTCCACTTCTTCTTCACACTTGAGTGTGAGATATTTTTAAAGACCATTTTAAAGATAATTTTTTATAGCAGAAATGGTACCCTGGAATTCCACACTTTCTAAAAACACTAGCATTATGGAAAATTTGCCTCTGCTTCTAACATTGAAGATTCTAATGGTTCTGAGCAAGCAAATCATGATGTCCCTTTGTTACAGTAGGGAGAGGAAGATACACTGAATCATATATACTAAATTCTTTTTCCTTTTTCACTAATGACAGCTGATAAAAGTATTATTTTTCTAATTTTTACCGTTTTTACTCATTCATGTCTTGTGCTATGTCAAGTTCCAGAGAAGGTGACCGCAACAGCATACTCTTTTGTCTTATGCTGTTCCTATTATAACTTTAGTTGTATAGGTCTGTGTAACTGACCTTTGTGTTGCATTGCATTTATTACAAACTGCAGCATAAGTTACTGTTATGCTTCCCAATTATATGCTGGAAACCAGTTGTCATACTTTAAGAAAAATGTTTCCAGGACAACAGAGCCCTATCAGAGCTCACATGTGTACATATTGTCTCAAGATAGATTGTCAAATGACATATTGTCATCTGTTACATTAAAATTTTAATATTTGTCTAAAAGATAAAGGTATCAGTCCAAACACACCAAGAAATTTATATGATCACACACACGTGTCTGCACTCGAGATGATCTGTTCCATAACCTTCCCTGGTACTGAGGGCAGGATAACTGCCTGTACCCTGTAGTTCCCCAGATCCTCCTTCCACTCCTTTTTGTGGATGGGTATCATATTTGCTAACCTCCAGTCAACTTGGAGCTCTCTGCCTGGTCAGGAGTGCTGAGAAATATTTGGAAGTGGCTTGGTGAGAATTTCCACCAGCTCCCTCAGTATCCTTGGGTGGATCCCCTCTGACTCCATAGACCTACTTGTGTCTAAGTAGCAGCTCACTGACTTTTCGCCCTCTGATGTGGGGGATTCATTCTCTTTTCCAGCTTAGGGGGCTGACCTAGGAAATTGGTCTAACTATTATAGACTGAGGCACAAAAACATCAAGTACTTCTGCATCTTCCTCACCATTGTCACTCTGTCTTCCTCCGCATCCAATAAAGGATGGAGTTTCTCCTTAGCCCTCCTCTTCTTGCTGATGTATTTATACAGAAATATTTTTATTGTCTTTTATGGCAGAGCCAGATTAAATTCTACTTGGGCATTGGTCCTTCAAATTATTTTCTCCCTATATAAAATCACAACATCCTTCTGAGTTACCTGCTCCTTCTTCCAAAGATCATAAATTCTCTTTTTCCTCCCAAAAGTTCCCGGCAAAGATCTCTGTTCAGCCAGGCTGGTGTATCCCACTGACTCATGTTTTGGGTCATGGCAATGGCCTGTTCTTCCACCTTCAGGATTTTCTTTTTGAAAAATGTCCAGCCTTCCTGCCCTCCTTTGGACTTCAGGACTGTCTTCCAGGAGCTCTGTTGACCAGGTTCCTAAACAAGCCAAAGGTTGTCTTTCAGAAGTCCAAGGTAGCAGTTCTGCTGACTCCATTTCTTACTTCTCTGAGAACTAAAAAGTCTGTCATTTCATAAAAGTTATGCCCAAGATGTCCCCTCTCCATCCAAGTTCACAACTTGGGGCTAAGAAGTTGCTGCTTCATTTTATAGTGTGCTGTTTTGCTTCTTAGTTCTTTGATGGGGTCATCAACAACACTTGTTTGGTCAAGTGCTTAGGACTTTTGAAGCTGGGAAGGAAGGGAGTAATTGGCCTGGCATGCAGAAATATTGAGACTGATACAGAGTAGAAATCTATGATTTTATTATTTTATTTATTTTTCAACTTGGTTTACAGGATTTCAGCCCTAATAATGACAGGACAGGAAATGAAGAGTGACCCACTTGGTCACAGAGAATGGCTGCTTGCTTTATCAACTGGTGTAATTTTTACTAATCACATTACCAGGGGTGTGGAGCAGGGCAATACAGGTTAGGTATGGATTCTCCTGAGGTACTAGGTTTGATTAAAAAAATTTTCTTCAGGAAGAAATCAGACATAGCAAATTACCATCCCAAGATCTTTGGCAGGAGAATTTTACAAGTAAGACAATGACTTCTCCTTACTCATTTGGATTACAATGAGATAATCTTTATACTTTTTAGATAGTAGAATTTGATTATTTGTTATTTTCTTCACTGGCTTGCAATTAGAAGTGAGATCTAAATTTACTGTGTGTGGTCTGCTTTGAATGCGTTGGGTATTTGTTCTTTGTTGTCTTTCTTCTCTCTGTAACGGGTTTCATTTTTTTACCAATAGTCAGAGTATCAAAAGTCAACACTATCTTGTCCTGGACCATTGGATGTTGTTCTTGTGGCGAACCTCCCATATGTGCGGACACGAGGATTGACTCCATTTTTCTCAGAAGGCTGATTTATTATGTTATATATTAAAATACTACATTAAAACTATGCTGAAAGAACAGAGAGAGAGGAAGATCAGAAGGCTACAAAGAACAAGAATAGAATAGAATGCATAACAAAATCCTGTGACAGCTCACAGCCTTAGCACAGGTGGCTGTGATTGGTCACACATTGAAAACAATCCACATGGACCAATGGAAGATGCACCTGTTGCATTCCACAGCAGCAGAGAGTTATTGTTTACCTTTCTTTCCTGAGGCTCTCAGCTCCTCAGGACAGGAAAAATCCTAGCAGAGGATTTTTCATAAAATATCATGGCTATATGTTGTAGACTGATATTTGCTGCTCACTTCTTCATATGAAATAATTAGTCAGAGCTATACAAAATATAATAAAGATTCTGCCAGTGTCTTCCCTTTCTACAGTACACTGAGACATAAATTAAATTTTGTAGTGCTTGTAAATGATTGATAGCCAGCTAACTGATGGCACGTATTAAAGTTTTTTTGGGGGCGGGGGGTTTAAGTTTTTTGGGGTTTTTTTTCTGAAAGTATGTGATCATCTTCATCAGAATCTGAAATTCATTTGAAAATTAACTTACTGAGAAAGTTGTTGTAACGTCCTGGATTAGCTGGTATTTCTTAAAAAAAACCCCAAAAAACCCCTAAAACCCCAAACCAACCATGAGAAGAGCTTAAAGATTGTTGTGACAAGGTGGTAGAAAGACAAGATTAAGAATAGTAGCGGACCTTATTTTTGTCTTATTCACTAATCTCTAAAATGATCCAAATATCTCATGAGAAACTCAGTACATTATCATGACTAAGAGCCTATGTACCATTTTTTCTACCTTCACTGAATGAGGAAATCTGATTTCTGATTTACATAAATAATCTTATAAAAATTATTATATAAATCACATTTACATCTTAAAACATTAAATTTGCTCCTTCAACATTTGTGTTGAAAATACTGAAAGGATTATGTCTGAAGGAAGACTTCAGACTTCTTCAATTTCAGCAGTTATTTAACAGTGTTGTGTACTTTATCCTGTCTCTGACTCCTGCTAAGATGTGCATTTGGTGTGTTCCTATTAGGCTCATGAACAGTATAGGAAAAATGTCAAATTTACAACAATAAGATTCATTTAGTTGGGTACACAATCATTCATCTTAATTATGTCTGACACCTTCACCATTATAAAATCAGTTTCCCAGAAGAAGAGAAACTCACATTCTGTCTCCTTTAGGAATCCTTCATTGAAGGAGACTAGTTATTGCAGTTGGCTGAGGAAGCTAATAGTGTAGTCGAAGCATCAGGGAAAAAAAAAGGAATATTCATCAAGACCAGAGAAATACTACACTGTCATGCTGGATAACCATAATTCCTAACCAAATTGCTTTTTTGGAAGGTAGTTGTTATGATCCAGTTTAAACCCAGAAGAGCAAAGAAAATTAAGTCACCATACATAAAATGGAAAGAACTTAGAAGGTTCAAAATATACACAAAAAATGTGATTAAGCCAAACAAGGCTAGATGTTGGTGCCAAAAGATTAATATATTTTATAGTAAAAGAAGCAAAGAGAAAGAAAGAGAAAAGAGAGAAAGGAATAGAAAAATAAGTGTCATGGGGATGGGGGGATGGGGGGACAGGGGTCAGGCGGAAGCTTATCACCCATCTGAGGGTCCCAGTGATGTCTCGTTGTTCCCCTCCATCTGGTTTTCTTGGTGGTGAGGGTTCCTTGTCACCTCCCTGCAGGGCTATGTCACCACACACAGCACCAGGCCATGCCAAAGAGCATAGAACTCCATGGATTAATACACGCTTTGGGCAGATGCAGGAGCCCCATTGGCACTGTCCCTTGCAACACTGAGAATTTGTTGCACCATCTGCAGCGCTCTGGTCCAGGGTCTGGGGACCCCACTGGGGGCCCTTTGATGGGCTGTGTCACCCCTCTGCTCTTCCCAGGGTGAAGGGCCCCTCAGCTGGGCTCCTCTGCACAGCAGAGGATGGGCGGTCACTGCCTCTCACCAAAGGTTTTCCAACACATCCCCAAAGCCTCTCTCCCCCACCCTCTGGTGGAGGGTCTGTGCAAGCCTGGCAGCTGATAGCCCTGGGGCTGTCATCTCCTCCCTGAAGGTGCTAAGCTTGTGCTTTGTGAATGTCCCCAGACCTGAGTTGTTACTTTATCTTATCTTCATCAGGGAAAGGTATAGGGCCTCAGTCAAGAGGCCTGTTCAGGGTATGGTGGTCTTTGCAGCTTTTGTGATACAGTTTTAGAAGTCCTTCATATAAATATTTAAGTTATAAACCATAATATTTCAGTCTCTGACAGTAGTAAACAATGGTACACAAGATTTTAAAGACTGAGATGTATAAAATTTAACAAAGAGCAGTGCTTTACACCTTTTGCCTTTGTTGAAAGGAACAATAGCTTGTCAGTGAACTCAGTGAAAAACTGTATTAGATAATTCATTTTCTGAGGTATATTTTATTTATATTATTCAAGGAAAAAAGAGAATGAAACTGCTAAAAAACCCCCTTTAAGCATCTTGATCACCTTAACAGAACACTAGTTATTACCAAGTTAAGACACATTACCATATGCATAATATGAAATTGAATCAATTTTACTTTGATAAACAATTAATGAAATAAAGCCATTATTACAACCATCACTAATGTAGAATTGTCACATTGTAGCCCTTACACAAGGAATATTTTGCTATTCACAAAAGCATAAGTAAAACTGTTAAGTCAGATACCGTCTCAGATGATGCACTAAATAGACCTCTGTCTTTCAGTCTTTTCCCCTGAAAGATAATAATACAGGAGGATGGAAGATCTTAATTTTAAAATGTGACTATTTGAGGAGGATAGACATTCTAATGCAAATTTGAATCCTAATAAATGCTGTAATAGAGCTACATACATCATATTTATAAACATGAGACTACAAAATCTCTGTAAAAATATCACCTCTCTCAAAACATTTATGACAGGAAAACAACATTCAAAAGAGTATTATTAGGATTAGGGAATAAAACTTTGCTGCTATGTCACCATCTTATTGCAAAGGTTTCGTACCTTCTCAGTGATATCTCATGAGCAGCTCCTCACAGCACTGACTCTTCCTCTCAGCACAACCAACAAACTCCATCTCACATCTCAACCAGCCAACCTGCTTGTTTATAATATCCCTCTTAATTGGATCCAGCTGTGGCCTATTAAGGGCAGGCTTGTTCTTAATGCTTGATAATTAGCACAGCTGTAACTCCTTAGGGGTGAGATTACCTTCACCACTATCTCTGTTCTCCTACCTTCTATCTATCCACACTGGTATTGTACTGTCCTCATGTCAGAGATGATCATTGTGAAGTCTTTATCTTAGAGAGATAATCTCAAGAAAAATATCTCCTGCATTTGTCTTTCTCTGCTTAACATTTCTGCAGAATAAAAGTTTCTTTTAACTACCTTATTCAGGGAGACAAGTGAAAATGATCTGCAAATGATTTTGATTATTAAGAGATGGTTCTGAAATTACAGAAAGTTGAAGCTGGATATGCCTCAGTATGCCCTCAGTAGATGAACTATTTTTTTATTCTGACCTTTACCTCTATGCTTTTTGAGGCAAAGACCATCCATTGACATGTAAACAAAGTAAAGCTTCATAGCTTGATTTGAGGAAAAACCTTTGTAGTAGTGTTGAGAATGATGATGATGGTGATGATTGTGATGATACAGCTAAGACAGAGGCTCTTAAAAAATTCAGTACCATAATACAGACAACTGTCATGAGAGGATTGGGCTACATTTCAGTAACAATGCTGGCATAGTAGTTGCCAGAGAGCTCCTAACTGCTTCATTACCCATGCTTGACCCTTTGTGATGAATATGCTGAGCCATGACAGATTCAGATGGCAAGGGAACAAGCAAATTAATTACTTTCCTAAATTAAAATTTTCATCAGAATTGTAATGAAAAATAAAAAATGCCACCAGGGGTTGAAAATGCCCATACTAAGTGCCAAATTCTGATCTACTGTCAATTGAATTGCTCTGGCTTCATATTGAACTACAATGTAAATTTTTCCTCAGACATAGAGAAATATATTTGACTGTCTTCACATATGATAATTCTAGTCAATAGCTCTAGTGTAATGTGCAATATATTATTTCTAAGGATAGGCTTACTTAATGAGTACTTACCTCGGCTTGTTTTGGTAAAGTCAAAATAGAGCTTCATTCAAGAAGTACGAAAACATTTAGACACCTTTGAATTAATTTTACATTTTCTTTTTAAAATGGCCTAATGAACAAAAGAGATATATTTTAAATACCCCAAAAATTAAATGAAATTTACACTTCATGGAAATAATTTTTTAATATTTTTATTTCCATAATTGGGTAACATGGTATATTTACTTCAGTTTTTCTACCAAACTGAAAATTTGATCTATTACGCCTGTTTTCAGGGGTCACTTGGTACTTTGAATGGCTAACAAGCAAACTAACAGGAAGCAATCTTATCATTAAGTTGCTCAAGAAAATAAAAACAAGAACAAAAGCAAAACAAAAAAAAAAAAAAACCCAAAAAACAACAACAACAAAAAAAACCCCTAACTAACAAGACAAACAACCAAAACCCAAAACCAACAACCCAAAACAGCCTATAACAGATAACCAGAAAATTTGTGGTAAGAATTTGTCTTAATGGAAACAATAGCTTTAAGAAGCTATGGACAGGGAAGATTGTGTTATTAAGACAAATCAGTGAACTACAGTAATCAAAAGGTGAAATTAGCAGTGGTTGTATCTAAACAGTTGAAATGTAGAATATTATCAAGCTAAATCTAAAAGTGTTTGTTCTCCAGTCATGTTCTGATGGTCTCTAATCATGTTCTGACCCTACATTTGAAATTCATAAACTCCATTTCATCTTCTACTTTTGTATGGGCAAAACTCAGTTCCTGTGAAAAGAAAAGTCTGATGGAAAGGCTGTTCTGGTATATCCAGCTTACCCCTAAAATAAATAACCAGGCAAGTAATAGTCCAAGGCAAACAGCAGTGTGTATACTAAATTTAATTTTCTTCATGGGCATCACACAGTTTTGGGACAACTACTTTAGATGACTTCTGTGACACTAAAGTGAAGTGGGAAGTGTTGCATATAGGTGCTTGGTTTGTACCTAGCCCAAAATACAGGAAGCAAAAACTTCACTTATTTGAGATACAGTTTCCCATCTCTCTCCTATCTTTCATATTTATATGACCACCTATTTGAGATTAAGTGCATTTAGTTGTGTATTAACATAGCACATGGAAGAATCAGGTTTCAGTCTTGATAAGGACCTTGGTGCACAACAGTTCTAAGAGTGGTTAACCATATGTAAGTGAATTTTAACAAAGTTTAGATTTTGAATTGGCACATAGCCCACCAAAAAAAAAATCTTCAAAATGTAAGTTTTTATTAACAAGAAATTCAAAACACACCAGAAAACTGTATTCTTGTTCTGGCATTTTGTAAAAAATTGAACCTCCCAAAATTCAATTACATGTGTAGCTTGAAACCTCCTAGAGACAGTGCATTTCTTTCTAACAAATCAGAGGACACTTAACATATGCTATCCTATGTGTCAAGATTGGTCTTTTTTTTGTCCTGCTTGTAAAGTACAGAATACCTTGACTTTGCTCTCAAAAAGACTAGAGCAAAACTGATCCAGAGTGATGGTCTGTGATTTACTTTGACACCAGAGAGGAAAATGTTAATTTTAAAAATGTACTAGTGATGATTCATTTACCTTCAGATTAATAATAACTTGCATATTGCAAGCTATTAGACATTTGAAACCAACAGGATATCTGTGAAACAATTCTCCACTAGAAAATAAAACCTAACAAATATAACTTGGAGTCTGTCTAGTCATTCAAATTATGTTTCTGCACCGAGGCTCCTGAAGGTTCCATTACGGTTCTGCTTCACCTAAAAATCTTATGCTACATATTAAAGTTTGTCAATTGTAGCTCTTTTGCAGTTTGCTTCCTGCAGTTATGGTATTAAGAATATTTCTTTCTTTATATGTAGGAAATGTACTATACAAATACAAGTGCAATTCCTGGGAGAAAATGTGGATAAGACATACAATGACATAGAGTTCTGTAAAACTAATACATACTAGACAATTTGATACATGAAAAACAGAAGCAGTTGTGCTGCACACAAATATAGAATAGTGGAAGAAATCAGCATGGCTTTTGGAAAATTATCTCTTGCCTTACCTACCTTGTCAAACAGTCAACAAATTTGTGAATTGGGGTCAATTCCTATTGACATGTATTGTTAGATTAACAAAAGTCTTTTGACTTGAAAAACTTTATATGAAAGTATAAGTTCTTGCATGATTAAGAGGTAGAAAATAGAATATAAATATAAATGATCAATTTTCATAGAGGTCAGAGTTCACAAGGAAGATCCCCAACAAACTGTGCCAGATTTGCTGAAGCGACCTTTGACAACAGTAAAATGACAAATTTTCTGATATTATTGTGTTACTCATTTTAGCAAGTACAAAGACAGTATGTGAATAATCATGAAAAGTTCTTACAATACTTGTGGGCAATAAATCCATTTAACCAAAATATATAAGTAAATAAACATATTACAGTGCATAAAAATTATGTGTTCTGAGCTGATCATTGTGACTCAATTTGAAATCTGGGGGTTAAGGTAAATTGTTCCATATGAACATCTGCTCAGTATTTAGTAGGAGTAGATAACAGGCAGATGATTATACTGTTAAGAATTCTTTGAAAGTAATAGACAGCTACTATTCTAGACTGTAAAGAATTAGGTCAAGATATGAATGTATATACCGTATTTCTAAATTTCAACAAAAGTGTATTAGAATGGAAAACTTCAGAAGACAAGAAATAAAGGCAGTGCATGAAAACCATCTGAGAAGGAATGACTAAGCCACAGCTAAATAAATTTGGACTCTTCATTATGAGTAAAATATGTGAAAAGGAGAACCTGACAGAGGTTTACAGGGGTATGAAAATTATGGGCAAGGGGGAAAACAGGATAGGGATTGATTTTTCTTTTTTTTTTTTTCCAACACAAGATTGAAGGTACATTAGAAGAAGCCAGGACACTGGATTAAAACAGAAGGACACAATGTTTCAAGCACTGGTTACCACGCTGTCTTCACTCTAGGAAACTGTACCCATTAAAAGTTTAACAAGTTTGACAGAGACTGACTATTAATGGAAGAAAAATCACAGAACCCCTAAGTTTGGGAGCAATCCCTAGGTATTATCTAGTTTAACATCCTTGTTCAACTATGGTCAGCTACCATAGATTGCTTAGGACTATGTCTCCACTGATGAAGCCTCCACAACTTGTTTGGGCAATCTGATCTTGTGTTTGATCTTCCTCACAGTTTTTTATGCTTAAGTGGAATTACCTATATTTCTATACGTGACCACTGTGTGTTGTCCTGTCACTGAATAACTCTGTCTACAGTCTGGAGCATCTTTTTTACCTCCTCTCACCATGTATTTACACACATTGGTAAGAAGACATACAAATGACATCTGTCTTTTGACAATTGAGTACATGAGGGAACACCCACTACAGCAATGACTTATGATACTGCTGCACAATGGTCACACAATGCTAACAGAAAGTCAGAAGTTCACTTAGCATTCTGCCCAAGAATTTCTGTGAAGGCTACAGAACAAGCCGATTCGTTTACCCAAACATCAATGTTAATAAGTGTTTTGAATGTTATAGGATATTAGTGATACCAGGAAATCTAACAAATGTGAGTTGGAATTGATGGGAGAACTGTTCCCTTGTGAAGCAGAACCTGAAGGCCAGGCAGAGTGTTTTGGGTATCTCCAATGTGATTGGACAAATGTGTGTGGGCTGCCAAGTCATTACAGATTAATTAATCGCAAATTTATGTGTTTTTTGGCATCAATCATTGTCTTTAACAATTAAAGACAATTATATTACATAAAGACAATTATTTTATATTACATATTTTACATATTGTAAAATAAAATATATACACCATCAAGTGTTAAAAAACATCCTGTTCATTATTTGACTATTGAAGTAGTGCATTCATTTGTTACAGGAATCTGTATAATTGAAAAACTTCTAAATTCTTTGGAGTAATATTTGCTTCTTTCTGGATAAAAAATGTCCTGCAAAACAATTTGTGTTATTGTAAAGTTTCTTTCTTCTGTCTTAGACTGGCACAGAAGTTTCAACCTGTACCTGTAAAATCAATAGTTCAATACTTCTGTCACCAATGCAGACTGCAACAGTTATCAGTCAGACTCATGAAATGACGAACTGTGTCAGACTCACAGAATGACAAATTATGCCCACTGTGATGCCAATGGATCAGATTGCCATTTTGATTTTTTTTTAAAAGAGTGACTTTTATTTTATCAAGGTAAGGACTACTAGATTTGATGTATCATTACTAGTACTTTCTTTGTTTTTCTTTTATCTTCAAATACATGTTTTCAATCCAGACATAAAAAATACCAACATTCTGCATATTTTAATTTCATACTTTTCAGTTATAACATGTGAATGTAGTACAATTTGTTAAGATCGCCAAGTACTTTTAAAACCAACAACAATAATGCAAATAAAATGCTAGTAATATATTAACATCATGTTACTTTAGTTTCCTTTTCTGCTTTACCTCAATACCTCTCTGCACATAACCTTTCATTTTTAGGAACTACAAAATAGTTTTATGAAGTGCTATAGGGCCACAGTGTTGAACGGAAACACCTTAGTTTGCCAATAAATGAAAAATTCCATTCTGCTTTGTAAAGAGTAATCTAGATATGCTTGCATTCAATGACAACTCCTGACCTTGTCTATATGCTGTTCTGGTTTAGGGCAAGTTTGGGAGATAACCCCCAAAGGGGCTTCTCTACAAAAACAGATTCAATTGCCCCTCCCCCCTCCAACCGGTTCGGGAGAAAATATCTCCTTGGAGAAAAAGTGGAAAGAAACCTGTTTATTAAACAATAGAAACCAAACAATATTAAACAATGAAACTTCTCACTGCTCCAAAATAAAAGCAAACTCAGAACAGTCCCCTCCCCGGGTTGCAGCTCGGCTCACTCAGTCTCTGATCAGTCTCTCTGGTGCTGGAAACGCCGCGGCCCAGGCCCGGCCAGGGGGGCCACAGGTGGAGCTGCCGGTGCTCTTCTGGGTGTTCAGTCCAGAGCAGGCTTGAACAGGTCCAAGCAAAAAGGAAAAAAATCACAGTCCAGGGAACTTCTTTGCCTCAGCTAGCTAAAACTAACTAAAAGCAAAAAAAAAAAAAAAAAGGGAAAAAGGAGATCTGTCCGGCTGTCTGTCCATCTGCAGACAACACAGTCCAGGAGCAGGAATGTGGAGGAGTGAGAGCAGTCTGAAAACAAACTGCACGCTTCTTCCCTCCCCTCCTCACTGTCTGGAAGAGAGTCTTAAAGCTGTAAAACTTATTATTTGGTATAAACAGAACAAGACGATTGGGGATAAAAGCATCATATAGTCAACCCAGGACATATGCATAAATTAAGTTTACATTTACTTGCTTTGAGTCAGTTCACAAAATAGCTCAGATTAACCACAGATGATTTCAGTTACATTTGTTATTCTTTCTGTAATACAGTGAGAATATATAAGAACATAAAAAGGAAAACAAACAAACAAACCCACTTCCATATGCTGAAGTTTAGAAATCTTGGTTTTGTTTGGAAAGGTACATACACATTCTGACATTATTATACCACTGTGGAAGCTCAGTGTAATCAATGAAACAAGACTGGCATGTAATTGAAGGCTATAAACATAACAGTGGGAAAGAGAAAAGATTGTTTAGGTATAAAGTGGATAATCTTAATTAAAGGAAAGCATAGACTGATTACAAGGACACATTCCAGAATACAGGGAAGCCTTTCAGATTGCAAAATAGCCTGTGTGGACAGGTGGCACATATTCTATATTTGAGCTTTATAAAGCTAGCTTGAGTAAAGCATTTTTAACACACACTTTTAAGAAACCAGTAACATCAGAAAGATGGAGAAGATAATCAAAGATCAGAAAACTGGTACTTGGTTAGTTCCAAGTTTGATACAATCCAAACAAAAACTATCCATAATGAAAGAATACAATAAAAAAAAGATTTATGGGAGAGGAGCCTCAGCTGTTACAGTACTGTGTTAAGAATTGCTATACCAATGCAAAACCATGTCCTGTGGGAAAAAAATGAGAAAGTCTTGCTTTCAGCTGTTCCAACACTATTCCACCACTATTCCAGTTATGTATAACTGACACTGAAGTTAATGTGAAAAAAAAGAAAGGAAAAGCACCCCCCCCCCCACCCAAATAGAAACAAAGTCAAACTCATTTCTTTTGCATGTCATGTGTCATTCCTGTGATGTCTGAACAGCAAAACAGGCATGCACTGCTTTCCTGTTGACTTCTGTGACCTGACTTTTGAGTTTAAAGTTAGCTGCCCATCATTATTTAAATACAGTTAACATTACCATTTCAATCATATTAAAACAACCCTGCTGACTGGATATTTTGATATTATTTATTACAAGTTTCCCGGGATACCGTAAGTAGGAGTAGGAATGCAAATTCTATATTTAGAGCGCATTTTCTACATGAATTCCTTTACTTTGTGTCACTATATTTATAAATTACCATTAATGAAAGTTTCCTGCTTTTCTGGAGGTCAAAATGTAAGAACTTCATGACACACCATGTTACTTAAAAGGTATTAGTTTTTTTTAGATAACGTGATAACTTTCCTCTTTTCTTGCATCTAAATAAAAGAAAACCAAACTAAATTATTATAATAATTAAAAATGCTTTGCTTGAATTGATCTGTTTTTGGTTATTATAAATCAGACCCAAGAAAAAAAGACAATGAATAGGCAAATTATGCCATTCAGCAATTTAGTAAGAAAATTGTCAGTTATTTCATGAAGAAATGGTGACTATGGTGTTAATTTGGAGATTATCACTTTATTTTATTATCACACAGTCACATCTCTTGTTTCCAATTGCTCATTAGGCAAAAAATGTTTCTTGTTTAACTCAGACTTTTGTTAGGATTGTGTAATTCAATGTTTGATTTTGAAATCTGTGGTCAAAAGCAGGCCAATATTAATCAATTTCTAACTTTAAATATGTTCAAACAATCACTGTTTTCTTTGTGTATATCATCCAGTTAACAGTATTGAATAAATGTTAATATTTTTTAAAATACTATAGATGTTAAGGAAGATAAATATAAAACACATTTGAATGTTTGAATTAAATACTTTAAGGATATAAATATAAATATCACTATGGAGACAAATTTTGATAAAATATGAAGATTGTTTTATGCAGTTTCAACATTAATTTCAATGTTTAATTGTATTAATGATCTACTTTCAAAGCAAACTTGAATGCATTTTAAAATAGATAGAAGAAAAGGAATTCTTAACTGGTGATCAGTGATGTGTACTTACTGGCCACTATACCAATGTTAGCCTACTATCACTTTTAGAACTCATAACATTAAAAATGCAACAGTATAGAATGTGGCCTTGTGTATCGGAAGTTTATTGAAACAACTATTTCTTTCTGTTATGTGGATTTCAACCATTAAAGAAAAAATTCACTTTGACTATGCAGCCACAGAATGTCACAACTATTAGTGTTGGAAGCGACCTCTGGAGATCACCCAGTCCAAACCCCCTACCAAGGCAAGGTCACCTGGAGAAAGTGACACAGGAACACCTCCAGGTGGGTTTTGAATGTCTCCAGAGAGGCACACGCCACAGCCTCCCTGGGCAGTTTGTTCAGTGCTCTGCCATCCTCAATGTAAAGAAGTTCTTCCGCATGTTGAGGTAGATATTATTGCGTAAGTTTATGGCCACTTTTCCTCATTCTGTCACTGGACACTACTGAAAAGTCTGGCACCATCCTCTTGGCACCTGCCTTTGAGATATTTATACATAATGATGGATCCCCTCTTAGTCTTTTCTTTCTAGACTAAAAAAAATGCTCACAGTAGTGATAGCTTAGATTCTAAACAATAATTTTCTATCTGGACTGAAAACTTGTGAGCCAAATTTTAGCTTAGTGGTGTTTTTGTTGTAAGAATAAACCTTTGAAAAGAGGGTTTCTGTGAAGAATGTTGACCTTACTTTAATCTCAGGAGAATAAACAAGATACATAAGGATGTATACCAAACTTATATTCAACCCAGCTAAGATTAGGGATTTTAATTAAATGTCTAAGTGGAGCAATTACATTTAGGAGAATTTAATTCAGGTCCCGTATTTTTTAATTATGAGGATATATAACTTTCACAATAACGTTATTCAGCTACAGAAAGAACACACAATTCTTTTTTTTATTTCAAGCAACAAATTTTCTGTCTTAAATTTATAGTAAGAACTGTGAAGCTGTTTTAATGATAACAGTCTTTTTTTTTTCCCTTTTTTTTCTTTTTTATGGAGTTAAATGGATTGGCCAATTTTCTCCTTCCAATTCCATTTGTACTGAATGAGTCACTTTACTATAACAAAGTGAGGCCTTTCACTGCTAAAGCTTTACCTATTGTTACCCTTCCAAAGTTTGAAAACAGTTTTTGAGATTAAAGTATTTTTCATTCTGTCATTTGTCAGTTGATAGGCTGGACCTACCTCTCTCTGTAAAGCAGGGTACTGTTGACTCATAAAATAGATTTAAAAAACAAAAACCACAAAAAAAATTTTCAGCATTGAAATAATCTTATTATTTCTTTCTACATATCTGAGTGGTTTTCAATCCCCAAGGCCATTACACTTTCCTTGGATTAGCTTTTGAAGATAGTCTTTGTCTTTTTCTGTACCTTATTGAAGTATGGGCTACATTTTGTAACTAACAGTACTGTAACTAATAGCTATTCCTGATTTAGTGGTATAAAATCTTATCAAATAAATAAATAAATAAATAAATAAATAAATAAATAAATGTTTAAAATTCTCCTCTACAGAGATGTGTTTTCCAACTAGAAATAGAGCACCAATGCACATATAAATCCTAATATTCAAGAGCATTAATTAGACTTATAAAATGACTTTGAGAAACAAATGGGAAGCAGAAGACTTTAGCCTTTTGTAGAGTTGTTTTAATACGTGTGAAATGTTGGTCCAGCAAAGTATGGTCCATCATCCAGGGGTTTTAACAGCAGTCCAATCAGTTTTAAGCTTTGCTTAGTCAATAAAAAATATTGATTAAAAGATGGATTTTCTATTTTCTGGAGCAATGCAGTAATTGGATAATACCAGGTTCCTGCTGTAAGATTTTTATGAGGATATCACTTTAAGCTAAATTTTCTTAACATGGCTGCTTTAAACTCAGTAATTTGAAATCTTCTATATAATTGTAATAAGAAACTGTTGGGTATAAATATGTATCCAAACACAATCATAGTAGATGTAAAATGTTTTACTGTCAATGACCCATGGACAAATACCAATGAGCTCAATGAGCTGTAAGTCAATATTGGCTTTATATTCATTAGATGATAGCATTCTACAGACATTGTGTTGAGCACTAAACTGTGATACTTGCTGAATAACATTAATGGTTTACACTTAAAGATTATATGACATAGCTTGCATTTAAAATTGAGCCTGGTTGTGCTTTGGTACATCATAGACACAAAGTAAGTTTTCCATTACTGAAACACAGTAAAATGTCCACAGCCATAAGACTATATTGCATCATTTTAATGTTGATTGCTCAGTATTTCACTTATCCAGAAGGAACTTTATTTTACAACTTCTTCTTGATCAGGAAGAAACAAAAAAAAAAAAAAGTGTGCATAGTGTAATGTCACTAGGCTTTGGTGCAACAGAATCTTCTAATGAATATCAAGACTGAACAGAGATACTTATTTTTTAACAAACATATCTCATTTAGTGTAAGACTCCAATATGGAGTTGGAAGGAGAAAATTGGCCAATCTATTTACCTCCATCAAAAAAAAAAAAAAAAAAAAGAAAAAACAACAGCAACAACAATAACAACAACAAAAAAAAATAAAAAAAAACCTGCTATCTTTGAAACAGCCTCACAGTTCTTACTATAGAATTAAGACAGACATTTTTCTGAGACATCAGCTTTTAGGCTTGTTTCTTACAGTTTCAGCTTTGGGTGACTTGCATCCTTCCAAAAGAATCTATGCATGGTTTGGGAGTACTAACTGTATGGGTGCAAGTTGTTTCTGGGCTTGTGGTCAAGAATATAGTCTTGGCACTGTTTATAAGTGTATATTTCTAACCCATCTTCCTAGTTTCTCCACACTCCCAAATTACAAGATATATGTCAAAGATGCTTCCTAAAATAAATGCCCATATTTTTCCAGGGACATCTAAGTTCCTCTCAAAGGTATGTACATATCTTTCTGCTATTTTACCTTTGAAGCTTTACTGAAACTTACTTAATCACACACAATACAGAGGCATATGAATGTGATTCTTTCTCTATCCAAAGGCAAGTCTTTCATTAAATTATCATGAGAACATTTGACTAAGGTCACATTCCATTTCCTGAGCAAATAAATTCATATCTGAGGTTTTCTTCCTCAAATTCCATCAGCTGGTTATTAGAGCTCCTCAGAAGAAGAATGAATGTCTTCTGCTGTTATTGGTATTATCAAGCATGCAACGTAATAAGTACGTAATACAGAATTTTTCTCTCAACTGGTGATTTTAAAATGTGGAGTCATTATCTTTCTTTTCCTTGTTTACACAATAAACGATTAAGTTAGTTTATGCGTTTGTTTCTTTTTTCTTGAAACCGGAGATTGAATTTTGATGTGCCATAGACTGGATCTGCTTTCTATTTCAGAAAAAAAATACCTGCCCAGAATGAGAGAATCAGGAACTTTTTTTTTTAAATTAGAATTCTGTGAAACTCAGTGCACTTTCCATGTAAAGCTGTTGCCAGGCAATAACATCGAGCATTACTGAGTTTAAAAACACTGTAATTTTGCTTTCTGTAGAAGTCAAGAAAAAGCAGTCTCCTTATTATTCTTTATTTTCTATATATTTTTTTTGGGTGTAATAACCTTTTTGTAATCTTAGGACATCAAAGATGTGATGCCAATATATAGGGTACAATGACAAAAAACGATACCTCAGTGTAACAATCTGATATCGAAAAACTGTTCCATTTTTACTGATAAGAATTTTATTTTTTCTTTCCTCAGAAAAGTAACCATGACATTATTATTCTTCTTTTTTTTCTTTTTTTGCTGTTCATGTAAAAACATGATATTTATTTTGTTAAAATTTATTTGATTATATTAAATGACAGAAGAGAAGGTGGGAGACATGACACTATCTTCTACAGCCTGAGAAATTTTTTTAGGATACAGGAAACTACCAGAATATCTTCCAAAAGGGGATTAGTCACGTTGCAAATTCCTATGCAAACTGCTCAGAAAGGAACAGATTATTCATTGAAAGAACACATTTATTTGGAGACAGGTTCATGAACCTCTCATACAGGTACATTATATCCTGCTCTAATTTCTTCTTTCCAATCATGCTTCAATTCTCTAATACTATCTATATGGTTTTTACAAACAAGAGAGGAAAAGGGGCTTTCCAGGCTATAATATTCTGTCAATTCTCCTCTACTTCTTAAAATAATCCAAGATTTTCAGTTCTTCCGGGTATATCTGGAACTCAAATACTCTGTCCTCGACGTATTTCTTTTATTATGGCAATAATGGTTATGCCTT
Organism: Passer domesticus; assembly: GCF_036417665.1. NCBI lineage: Eukaryota > Metazoa > Chordata > Aves > Passeriformes > Passeridae > Passer > Passer domesticus. Next base: position 28,505,656 of record NC_087476.1, on the reverse strand, counting down.
GGTGACCCAATCTCAATGAACCAAATGTTGCACTTTCTCTAAACCAATAATTTCTCCATCACAAAATATATACTATATAGCAGATGTAATGGTAGAATAGAAACAGAGAGAGGAGAAACTATTTAAAAAATGTCATCTTTCTTTTAGGCTAAGTCTGCTCATCTTCTGCCAGAGAGAGCTAGGATTGGCAGTGATACTAAATATATATTTGACAACTACTCTGTTAGAGGACAACTGTAACAGATTTGAATCGCTCCAGCACAGTGCACCTGCCAGTGTCTGTAGTGTTGGTACTCACAGTAAGGCCTAATGGCCATTTGTTATCTTTGGAAGGATGGACTATTCTTTTGTGTAGGACAATGAAGTTGAAAGCAGTCTTCTTTTAGCAAGGACAATGAACCATGAAATTGGGCAGAGACAGCAGTGAATCAATGTAGCTCATACAGAAACAGAGCCCAGTATTGGACAGCAAAAATGTTTGTCTTCATTCTTTCTGCTGCCTGCTCTGCTTGTGGGTTTTGCTGTCTTTCAGATGTTTTGCATGTATTATATAAAAAAACTTAATGACTTTTATGTCTGAAATCTTGACTAAGATCCACATTAAAATTGTTCTGAAGAAACCGATATGTAAAGAAACATCATGTTGCTGTTCCCAGGAAATATTGCACCCTGTTCCTATTTGAATAGTCATTTTGCTTTTCATATTTTGCTCCCTCTTGTCTTGTATATTTTTGTCCTTATGTTTTCTCATATCATCTTCTTGAGAAATAGAGCTCCCACTTCAAACAATTCCACTGTTTCTGTTTTCTGCAGGAAAATACAAGGTTGAGTTTTTTTCAGAATCTGGGAACAGCGAAGCCAGATGGCGATTTGAGCAGACAGAGCATCTGATGGCTACCTGCCTATCTGCTAGCTGTAGATGGTGACTGTGCTGTGCTGTACTGGATATTCAGTGGAGCAGAGGCAAGAACAGGGCTTTGAGACCAGAATGAGGTACCAGACAGGAAGCTGACAAAACCAGTAAAGACAGGCAATTGTCCAATTTTCTCAAGTGAAAATAAGAATTCAGAAAAGGTTCACCATTTGTTGAGACCCCCAATCTGCTTTTGTCTTATTACTAGTTTTACTACCTAGTTTCATCAGCAGACTTCTCACATGTGTCTGCTTTTGCTCACTTTTGGTGATCTTTGGGTTGATTCAAATTTTAAAGGAACTAAAATAAAAGGAAACTGTATTCCTATCATTAATCACATTTTTTAGAATTTATCGATTGACAGAAAACCATCAGAGATGGAGATAGAGAATCTATCTTCAAAACTAAAAATTGGTTTTCCTTTTAAAAGTAATAATTTATACTTAGAAGTAGTATCTAGTAAAATTCACTATGCAACTTTGCTTCTATGAGAAAAGGTCTGTCCTTCACTGTGCAATTGATATCTAAGGTAAATGTAGTAGCTCTTTTCCATCTTGACTGGTTTTTTGGGGTTTTTTTTGATATGCCTAATTTTACACAAGTTTAAAAGTACTGACTTTCTGGCTTCTTCAAGGTTTTGGTTTTTGTGTTTTGGTCTCTTTTTTTTTTTGTATTAACTTTGAGTTAAATTGTCAGGAACATTGGTAATACATATTGAAAAAACTCCTCTTTGCTTGTCTCACTTAATGACTTAATGCATTACTGAGATTTCTGAAACCCAAGGAAATAAAATTGACATGATTCAGTGTTTTCCACTTAAATATATCATTAAAATATCAATTTCATCCAGTTACAAAATGTTTGCATAATTCTTGGACCATGAAAAAAACAATTGCACATAACTGAGGAGACAATCTTTCTGGACACATTGTCATTCCTGACAGTGAGGGAAGGGAGGACTTTCGTCTTGAACCAGAAGAATAAATGTCATCAAGTAATTTATCTGGATTTTCTTCACTAAGTATTCCTTCTGATAGATCTTGAGGAAAACAGGAGATAAATTTTTGAAGAAATTAAACAAAAGAAAACCATGCCGTAGTTTCAGAGTGAGCAGTGTGAACACAGTGCTGAATTAAGCTAAATTAGATTTAATTTACTGTCTGACATAAATATAGTTTTACATTTATCATTAATGGGGACACCATCTGTTTTAACAGAAGATGGTGTGTTTAACACTGGTACATATATATTTGGGAGGCAGAAAATAGGAGTGGGGAGAAAGGTTCCATCTTACTGTTATCTGTCAGAATTTCTGTGTTTGATATTTAAGGAAACCTTTAATATGGTTAGAGAACCATATTAAAATTCAAATTCAGAACAGCTGCATAAAAGAAGTAGATTATGACAGACTGGTGTACAGGCACCTTTGCTGCTCATCCTTCTAATTGTACTCAGTAAGGCCTTTCATTTAGAACACATTCACAAAAATTGTTTTGTTTGTATCTCTTTATCTTGGTAAATGTCTGCATTGCTCATCAATTATAAGATCTGGATAGATCTTCACTGTGTGTGGTGGATTGACCTTGGCTGGCTACCAGGTGCCCACCAAGCTGCTTTCTCACTCTTACACCCTTCAACAGGATACAGGGAGAAAGTATGATGCAAGAGCTCATGAGTTGGGATAAAGACAGGGAGATCATGGGCAAAACAGACTAGACACAGGGAAAAAAGTTTAATTTACTGACAGCTATTTGTAATAGAGTAAGACAGTGACAAAGGAACCCTCTCCCCTCCCACCTCTACTCCTGATTTTTTCCAGGCTCAGCTTCACTCCTGACTGTTCTACCTCCTCCTGATCATGCAGCCAAGGTGGATAGAAAACAGAGCTGCAGTCAGTTCATAATGTTTTCTCTCTGCCACTCCTTCCTCCTCACACCCTTCCTCTGCTCCAGCATCAGGTTTCTCCCACAGGATGCTATCCTTCTTGAACTGTTCTGATATGGGTCTTTTCCATGCAACACAGCTTCTGCCAGAAAATCTGCTTCTGCATAGGCTTCTCTGCATGGGCTGCAGATGGAGAAATTGTGATTTCAGTAAGCTATCTTTGAAGAGGACTGTGTCAATGTTTTTGAGTGTTTTTCAATTCTTGAAGGGGAAGACTTTTGCCTTGTAATGTTTATTGCTGTAGATTGCCTTCTAACTATTAATAAGGATTAGAATTACTAGATTAACATAGTACATAGAGTATCAGGAAGCATTTCTGCTTTTAGAAATGGAAGGATTTAGATGATGTGTGCTCCCATGTCATATTACAGATTCAAACCACTCAGATCTCCTGTGATTATATAGTGAATATAGAAAGCAAATTAAATAGTGAATATAGAAAGCAAATAAAGAACTACAAAACAAATGTAGTTTAGAATGTTGTACTGGATGGAATAGAGTTAATTTTCTTTGTAGAAGTTGTTGCAATGCTGTTTTATATTTGTGATCAAAATAGTGCTGATAACACAAGGATATTTTAGCAGCCATTGCAGAGGATCAAGGTCTTTTTTGTTCCTCACACAAACCCAAAAGCAAGCAGCTAGGGCTACACAAGAATTTGGGAAACAACACATCTCAACAGGTGACCTAAACTGACCAAAGGGGTATTCCATGTCCTATAATGTCTTACTTGGCAATAAAGGCTGGTCAAAAGAAGGAGGAAGGGAGGACATTTGGAATGATGGTGGTTTTCTTTCCAAATCACTGTTATGTGTGATGCAGCCCTGCTTTCCTGGGGATGGCTGAACACCTAATGGCCCATGGGAAGGGGTGAATAAATTCCTTATTTGCCTTTGCTTACATGCATGACCTTTGCTTTCCTGATTAAACTGTATTTACCCCAACCAAGGGTTTTCTTCTGATTCTCTTCCTCATTTCCCCTGGGGGTGGATGTGACAGAATGGCTGTATGGTACTTAGGTACCTGTTGGGGTTATTTCACAACAGATACCAACCCAAATATACGCATGCACAGCCTGTTCATATACAAATATATCTCTGTAAAAAACTGCCTATTTCTGATTACCATTCCATAAAATAAAATAATTAAGTCACCAGAAATTAAGCAGATTGTGTCTAAAATTATCTTTTCTTAATGCTGGCTTTTCAGTAAAATTCCAATCTTCGCTTTCAAAGAAAACTTAATTATTTGGCAAGATATAATGTTTCAATGCCTCCCTGCTCAAAAATTGTAGAGTTATTGTTTTGTAAAAACTGCTGAAAATATAATCCCATGCAAACAAGGATTGGTAAAGGAGAAGTAATATTGAATCCCAAAATCTGTGCATTCCATGATACATGTTTATGAAAAATTCAGGTGAACCAAACATTTATTTTAAAATGAATTATTTAACTCAAAGCATACTGGAACCACAGCAATAAAAAAATAAACCATAACAACCCCTCAAAAACCCCAAAACATTTATACTGAATGAATAGCTTCACTGACAGATGGTGTCTGAGAAAAGAGCGTGTCTCAAAGATTTAATTTTTTAGACTTCTGGTGCACTGAAATGGAGTATACCTTTCAGAATGTAAAGAAGATCTATAACAAAATCTAATTTGGTAATAATATGAAATATCAGGTGCAAATATTTCCCCAGATGTGTATATTATAAATGTTCTAAATGTAATTTGCTGAGTTTTTAAAAAGAATACACCATAGAACATTTTTGTTTAGACTGAGATATTAGAAGACATCTTATATATTGTAAAATAAGCTCAGAGGAGTGATTATCGCTGCCTAGTGAGTACCAGAGCTTATCAGTCACTTCTAATTCATGTAAATGTGACATAACTTAGCTTTATCTAACTTTTTTTAGCATTGCTTTTAAAAGGTTTGTCAAAGAAGCAATTTAACTTGGTTTAAGCATATCCTGGTGTCCTGGTGTTTTTTGTGTTTTTTTCCTGTTCAATATGACTTTGGATGACATGAAAGCCTAACATATTTATATTTATAACCACAAGTTTTTACATATCCAAGAACTACAGTATAATCTAATTTTGTTTAATAAATTTTAGTAAGGATTTTGACATTAGAGACTGGACTGAAAACTAGCTTGGTCCAGAGGGTTGTGATTAGTTGCACAAACTCCATCTGGAGGCCAGTCACCAGCAGTGTACTCCATGCATTGATCCTGAGTGAAATACTGTTTAACACCTTGCTGAATGACCTAGAAGTTTGGACCAAGTGCACCCTCAGCAGGTTTGCAGGTGGTACAAAATTGGGAAATACAATTGATGTACCAGACAGATCAGCCTGGACAGGCTGGGCAATTAGGCTGCCAGTAATCTCACAAAATTCAACAATGGAAAATGCAAAGTTTTAATTCTGCAGAGGAATAACCCAAGGCACTGATACAGATTAGAGTTTAACTGGCTGGAAAGCAGTTCTGCAGAAAAGAACTTGGGAATCCTGACAATCAACTAGCTGACCATGAGCCAGCAATGTGGCTTTCATGGCAAAGGAGGTCCAAAGCATGCTAGGCTGCATAAAGGGTAAGCTGTGCCTGAAGGTTGGGAGATGTGATCTTCCTCCTCTGCTCAGCACTGTTGAGACACATCTGGAGGTCTTAGTCCATGGCTGGACTCTCTTGTGCAAGAGACTCATGAATTGACTGGAATAAGTCCATCAAAAGGATGTTAAAATTATGAAGTGACTGAAGAATTTTTCAGTCGAATATGGGCTGAGAAAGCTGGACCTGCTCAGCCTGGAGAAGGCTTGAGGGGATCTCATCAATTGGCACAAATTAAAACACACAGAATTCAGTCTAAACAGGGAAAAATACCTATTTATTTATTTATTTATTTATTTATTTATTTGTGTTGTAGGAGTGGTCAAACTCTGGGAAAAACCAACCAGAGAATTTGGAGAGTGTCTATACTTAGATACTAAAACTATGACTAGACACAGGCCTGGGTAACCTGCTGGAGCCAACTGTTTAAAAATTGTCTTTGGACTACAGAATGTCCAGAAGTTCCTTTTAATCCCAGAGATTATATGATTCTTTAAGTGTATGAAATAGATTTTATGCAATAGATTTTTTAATATAATAAAGTTATACTAAAACTGGAAGCTAGGCATCATCAGAAAAAAGCAAATATAAATATGTGAAATAAAATGTTAGTTCTTTTTGAAAAATATAGAAGGCAACTTAGTACCTTTTTATACTATTTTAATTGTTTCCTATTTTTAATGATTTCTTTTGAAGTTAAGAATTATTGAACAGAAAAAGAACATTCAGCTTTGGTAATAACAAATAACTGTGTATAGTGTTGTGCACACTTTAATTTTCAGGTAGTTGTTCTGTCAAGTACATCATAATAGTGGAATTTCAGTGATGCTCAGATCAGACAATGACATATTTTGATCAGTGGGAAAGGAGTGAATAGGATCTCTTGTGATCTTGTGACTAGACTTAATTTTTTTTTTTTTTTTTTTTTTTTACTGGCTTCTGAAGAGCATGTTAAAGAGCATTTTCAATGTCTCAAATAGATGCCCTGTGAGACATGACAAAATTAGTTCTTTATGATTTACAGTCCACAATTTATCCTCTATATTTAGCTATGAAGTGCTTAAAATGTTACCTTTTTAAATGTAGTGCATTATTTTTTGAACATGTTATAATATTTTGGCTCACAATGAATAATCTTATGTAATCAGGGCTGTCTGACTAAGTCAGCTCATTTGCAAAATGCTTTTCATCACAGTCTATTCCAGTCATTACAGTCCTCAGTCTTTCGTTATCTTCTCCATATCTTTAATTTTAGAGCATGTCAGAATGCCTGAAGAGGTTCACTAGATTTAACAATCGCATTAATATTTGCTGTTTTCAAAGAGTTTAGCGCATATTGGAAATCTCAGGTGCTTAGTGTCTCAGACTTCATAAGTCTTTGTGGTTTCTTATGATAATACGAAATACAGTGTTAAAAGGGGATGGTGTCCAAAGGAAAAAAAATATCAAACTAAGAACCAGGAAAAGATCTTGAAGAATAAATTGACAGACGTGATTTATGTTACCAAGACTGCACTAGCAATATTGATGAAAATGAGCTGAATTTTGGATTCTTGTTAATCTAGAAGATAGCTTTCATATAATTCAGAAAGGTTTTGTAACCTGGTTGGACGTTCAAAAATGTACCACAAAGCTCTGGTTCATCAAAATTCTCAATACAAATAAACTATCAAGAATTATACTGATCAAAAATCAAGTTTTACTGAGAATGATGATGTAACTAGCTGCTTTCTTAATGAGCAGTGAAGTGACTGATAACTTGAAATAATTCAACATTCTTATTGCAGCATTATTTAGGTTATAATGCAAATATGTTGTCATGCAGAAAACTTAAAGGATACTATCCATCATGAGTTACACCCACTGCATTTTTTCAGACATTCTGTTATTTGCCACAGACTAGGGCAGAGGTTTTCACCTGTCCAGCTCAGTTAATCCTTTTCCCTGTGCCTGTATTCAGGGGCTGGTTCTGGTCTCAAATGTACAGTGAGGGTCTCAGAGGGGTTTAGCAAATAAATGTCCAATTTTTACTAAAAAGCAGGCCATCCAATAACAATTTTTTTTACAGTTTCCCTGCATATAGTTAATTTTCTTCCCAATAGCTGGTATTGGACTAGGTTTTGTATAAGCACCAAACACAGTGTTGGTAATACAGAGATATTTTGTTATTGCTGAGTAGGGCTTAAACACAGTCAAAGCCTTTTCTGCTTCTCCAACTGCCGTGCTGATGAGGAGACTGGGGGTACACTGGAAGTTTAGGAGGAGACACATCCAGGACAGGTGACCCAAACTGATTAAAAGGATATTCCAGACCACATGAAATCATGCTCAGTATATAAAGAGAGGGGAAGGAGGAGAAAGGGGGAGACATTTGGAATGCTGGTGTTTGTCTTCCCAAGACACTGTTATGTGTGATCCTGCTCTCCTGGAGATGGCTGAACACCTGCCTACCTGTGGGAAGCAGTGACTAAATTCTTAGTTTCACTTTATTTGTGTGCATGGCTTTTGCTTCCCCAATTAAATGGGCTTTATCTCAACCCTCATGTTTTCCAGCTTCTACCCATCCAATTGTCTTCCAGAAACCATTGGTGGGGGAGTGAGTGAGTGGCTGAGTTCAGCTTGGTTGTTTGGTAGCTGGAATTAAACAATGACACGATAAAGGAAATTTGAAAAGGGAAGGGAAATGGAAGGGAAAAGGAAAGTAAGACACCAGTGAAAATCCAATTATGGAACTCATTTTGGTGTAGATGGAGATGAAGACAGGATGAAGATGAAGACAGGAAATACTAAGGCAGTTTTGAAGGGTATATATTGTTGCAAATTCTTGAGGGATGGAACATTAAAAAAGCAAATCATGCTCTTGTGTTAGATTTCTGGGGTGCAAGCAGTGCTACATGTAATGAAATTGAGGACCTTATCAATAAGCTGACTTATGGAATACACATTATGCACAGCAAGTTTTAAATTTTCTTTAGTTATGAATTATATTGTGGTCTGAAACTGTCACTAAAAAATTTGCAAATTGAATCAACCAGTATCATCTAAACCTGAAACTGACTCAGAAGGATCACTGAGTTCAAATCACCACTCCTTACATGAGTACCTAAAAATAAGCCACATGACTTAGAGCATCGTCCAGATGCTCCTTGAACTGTGATCATGGGAACCCTGTTCGGGTGACTGACCGCCCTCTCAGCGAGGAACCTTTTCCTAATGTCCAATCAGCACTTCCTCTGGGGCAGCTTTATTTAATTTCCCCATGTACTACTGCTGATTACCAGGGAGAGGAGACCAGCACCTCTCCCTCTGGTTTTCCCCCTTGAGAAGCTGTAATCTGCAATGAAGTCCCCCCTCAGCTTTCCCTTCTCCAAGCTGGAAAAAAAAAACAAACAAGTTAATTCAGCTGCTTCTCATAAATATTGTCTTTGAGGTCTTTCATCATCCTGGTCTACCTCCTCTGGACACACTCTAATAGTTTGATTTCATTCCTATTTTGAAGTGCTACAAATCTGCACTCACTACTTGAGGAGAGGTAGCACAGAGCAGAGTGGAACAATCACCTCCCTCAGCTGGCTGGAGATGCTGTGCTTTATGCATTCCTGGATATGGAATTGGCCTTTTTGGGTGACAGGGCATACAGCTGGCTACTACTGAACTTGCCATCCTTTGAAAACCCCAGATTTTTTTTTTTCTTCAGCTTCTAATTCTAAAATATGTACATATAATTAGAATTACCTCATCCCAGGTGAAAAATCCAGTACTTGCTCTTGGTAAATTTCCTGTGTTTGGGGTAGCTTAGCTCTCCAATCTACCCTGATCTCTCTCTTAAGACCTCACTGTCCATGAGGGATTCTACAGCTCCCCCAAACATAGTATCATCAGCACACTTACATACTGTATATTCAATTCCTGTGTCCAGGTCACTTACAAAAACTCCAAAAGGCACTGGCCCTAAATCTTAGCCCTGGGGAACCACTTTGGTAGCTGGCTGCCTGCCTGATACAACATCATTTAGTATAACCCTTTGAGCCTGACCCAGCAGCCAATTGCTCACCCAAAATACTACAGACTTGTCGAGTTGCGAGCTGGACATTTTGCCCAGAAGCATATTGTGAGAGACAGCACCAAAAGCTTTGTTAAAACAAATAAAATTCCCAGAACACATCTACTGGCTTCCCTTGGTCAGCTAAATGGGTGACTTTGTCCTAAAAGAAAACTGAGTAGGTTAAGCAGGACTTGCATGCAGTCTGTGATCAACTGCTCTGCTGTTTCTCAAGTGGATTTTAATTCTCAGAATAACCTTCTCCATAATTTTACCAGACACTGAAGTGAGACTGATAGGCCTGTAATTACCATAGTCTTCCTTCTTAAAACTGGGACACCATTTCCCAGCTTCCAGTCAACAGGGAACTCTCCTGAGTCCCAAGACTATTGAAAAATAATGACAAGAGGTCCCATGATGGCATCAGCCAGTCCTTTTGGTACCCTGGGATGGATCCCATTGGGCCCCACAGATGTATACACATCCAGCTGGAGCAGCAAGTCTCAAATAGTTTCAGAATTGACTGAGAGTTCATTGTCCTCTCAACACCAGGCTCCAGGGTTTCAGGGCCAATCACTGGTGTTAAAATAGAGATGAAGAAGAAATTAAACTTCTCTACTTTTTCTGTGTCCTTTTTTTGTAGAGGTAATGGACCTCCTAAATTAACAGATCAATTTAATTTGTGGTCTTTTGCTGTTAACATATTTTTAAAAAGCCCTTTTATTGTTCTTCACACTGCTGACTAGCTTGAACTCTAATCAAGCTCTGGCCACAAAAATTTTTTTCTTACAGTGGTGAAATTTGTTGAAAAATCTTTGACAATTTGATGAATGACATTTTTCTTATCAAATATTAAGATTTATTGTGTTATGCATCATGCCTTATTTGGCATAAGCCTGAATGTAATATTTCAATTATCTTCTTTCTTGTAAAGTATATTAAATAAATCCCCCAGGTACTATTAGTTTGGTTAGCCACTAATTGCACAAAACAGACTTATTAAACCATAAGGTAAAGAATTCCCATATTAGTCTTAGCCTTTTCCTCCCTGCCACATCCCAAATGAAAGACTTAAGCAAATTAATTCAGTAACTTCAGTCCAGTCTGAAGAAGTTACATTGCTGAAGTGAAAAACAGTCAAGTCCCATAAATAATTCCTAATGAAAATTCACCAATTCTTAGTCTTGGAAACAGTGCATCAACAACTTTATGTAACATTAAAACATCTATATTACATTATAATATATTTTTATGTCATTTTTACACTGATTCTTTGAAAAACACATAAATAAATGTAACTTTATCTGTTTAAAAAAATGATCATGTTTTAACTAACAAACGACCTCAACATTTTCATGTCCTTGAAAAACCTTGGGATTTTCCAAAACAGATTTAATTTTGCTACAGCAAATTTGAAAAGAGCAATTGAATATTCTGCCTGCATGAAATATATGCCTTATTGTTATTTGAGTGATTGGGTTTTTTTAAATTTTATTTATTTCTCTGGTTTATACAAAGACCAACGAAGAAAATAGAATGAAGTGATATGTAAGCAAAGTGCATTTGCTACTTTTATAATTCTGGCAGTATAAATTTCAGCAACATGCTTTTAGGGGTCAAATATGACATGCTATGTAGAAAAGCTACTTTATAAGATGATGGTTAATGAATACCTATAGAAATGTGGAAGATTAGCAAGATTACAGAAACTGGAAAAGATATTTGTAATGTATATCATTAAAAGGAAATATTTTTTTAACAAGAAGTGGGAGAGCTGTTTTATTGGAAGTATATTAGTGAAAAATATACTTGGAAACTGTACATTTAGTTAGAAGGTATTATAAATTAAAATGTCAAGATATAAAATTATACTTATGATAATCATGTGGTTCATTGTATTGTACCTATAACTGCAAATCCCAAATAATCAAAATTTTTGATAATTCCAAGATTGATCAGGTGAGCAGCCACCAACTTTCCTTCATCAAGAGCTATTCACACTCTGGCTATTTTATAGGATAAAAAATTTAGCAATTGCAGGTGAGAAGTAGGAGACACCATATAGCTTGATTTTTGCAATTCTTTTGATATGGCCTACAATATTTTCCCCATAGGATTCCTATCATGTGAGCAAAAACTTGATTTTAAAGCTGTACAAAAAGAACAGTTATTAAAGGTTTACTGTGAAACTTGAGGAGTGGACTGAGCAGAATTCTAAGGGAGCTTGTGATGGCTGTAGTAATGTTCAGCAGTTTTATTAGCAGCCTGGCTGATAGAATGGCATGTACACTGCTTTACAGATGACATCAACCTTTTGGAATCTGCAAGCACAATGAAGTTGGATTCAGAATAATTTCAAGAAAATGGAGAAACTTTCAGAAAAAGAGATTCAATTCTACAAGGACATTTGCAAGGTGGAAATAATCAGCTGCATGAAATGAGGACAGAGAATAATTGGCTAAGCTATTGAACAAATTGGGTTATTTTTGTAGAAAAAAAGGAGAAAGAATGACCAAATAATAGCCATTATATATAGAATATATCTTCCAAGAGTAAGGTAATAGGCTGTTTTCTCCAAATCACCTGTAAATATGTTAAGAAGTGAGCACTACTTATGTCAGGATTTTTTTTTTTTTTTTTAGCTATAAAAAATTGTTAAGCATTAGAACATATTTGCTAAAGAAACTGCATGACCGCTATCACTGCAAGAATTGTGGCATTGTGCAGCCACTTGCCCCTCTCCTCACTTCAGCCATACTCCAGTGGGAACTGAGATGCTGCATTCATTTTACTCCGGACTATGGAAGATGAATTAGCAACATGGTTTGGGAGATGAATGGAAATGTGGTAGCCAAGAGCTGCATGGAATGGGGAGCCCAGACATCTTGCTGGTAGTCAAATATGGCTATAATTCAATCATAGAAGCAAAGAATGGTTTAAGTTGGAAAGGACCTTAAAATTCATCCAGTTCCAATCCCCTGTCATGGGCAGTGACACCTCCCACTAGACCAGGCTGCCCAATGCCCCATCCAGCCTTGCCTTGAACATATGCAGGAATGGGTTATCCACAACTTTTCTGGGCAGTCTAGTCCAGTACCCAAAAGTACTTTACTAAAACTAAAGCAGGCATTATCATTTTTATAAGCAGTGGAAGCACCGGCTTGTTGAGCTTTTCTGCACACCCGGATCTCATCTTGAGCAGAGACACCTCTCAAGACTGCTCCTCAAGACTCAGAGATTTCTTGCTGCAAGAGTGACTAATAGAACGCTCAGCTTTGAAGTTTAGGTGAGTGATGTGAGAGATTGATTGTGGATGTGTTCTTTTACACATAAATGTTGACCATGTCAGGACTAAGCTGCATGTAAACCCTTCTCTGAGATGGAATTTATAATACAAAGGGATATTTCTGAATCCCATGACTCAGTGTGTGTGGGATGTTTCTCTGACAGTTTTGTCTTATCGTCTCCTCTATAACATAAATAATCAAGGGTGCTTTGCCATTGAATCTTGATAAACCACTGTTTCATTTCCTATCAAACTCTGTTAAATCACTTTTTTCTATCAATGAACATATTTTCACTTGTTTGCTACAAAGGAAGTGAGTCATTCCATCAACTACAATATATTTTCAAAGCAAATAGGAATAGGTTTGCTAATCTTTCCGTATTAATGGGGTGACCTAGCTGACCTATTTTTGGATGCTTTTGGAAAAAACTCTTTTGTAGGATTATATGTATATGTGTATATATATGTACATTTGAAACTCCATGCTTCATTGCAGCGAAGTGTCACTTAACAAATTAATTTATTATATTAGAAACTAAACACCATTACTCTTTTTTAACCATGAACCTTTTTGCCAGTTAAAGCTCAGATGTCTACCTGCACTACTGTAATATAAGAATTACTTTTCAGCTACACAACATTTTGTGCATGATCTTAGGGAAAAGGGTATGGAAAGTTCCAATTTTTATTTCTATTTATGTTCCTCTCTGTCTCATGTCACTCCAGAATATCCTGTTGGGAGGAAAAATGTAGATCAGAATCATGTCTAGGACATATTATCTGCTTAGCACACTCTTAAAACTGCTTAATTAAAAGCACATCCTTAGGGTTTTTTTTAGAAATTCTATAACTTGCAGTCTACTGTAGATTACGTAAAGAAAAAAAGAGACAGGCTGATGTGTCTTACAGAGATGTACGCTGTATATAAAATATTTTGGTTGGAATATTTCGCTATTTACCCCTAACACCTACAGAGAAAAAAGGTGCTGCTGAGAAAGAGCTGCCAGTGAAAAGGGTTAATCTTTGTTAGTGTCTGCAAATGTGATCCCTTCCATTGCTCAGAAATTTTTTGCAGCTAAAAATAGTTCAGATAAATAGACTGTCCAGTCAGTGTGACCAGAGTCTATTTCTCATCCTTTTATCCTAGTAAGTTTGTGACAGACCCTTTCTTTGCAATGAATTATAGATGACAGATACGTAGAAATTTCACTTGTTAGTGTAATGGCATTCTGGAATATAATATGAGGTTATATATGTATGTAATAGTCTGATCTGATACGTCAATAGATTTGTTATAATGCCTTGACATTCATATATATCACTGTTTCACTTTGGCTCTCTAAAATGAACTCAGAGGACAGGAGAAAACATGTGTTTTAGCTACCTTAGTGCCTGTATGGAAAGAAAGGGTTGGCAGCTTGGTGCAAACACAGCAGTTGAAAGCAGCTTCAAAGTATACTCAGAAAATATTTGGGGCTGTACGGAAGTAGTCACTGGGAATGGATCAGCCAGAAAATGATGTATTCTCAACACTAACAGAAGGGTTTGACACAGACAAATGTGAATCTATGCTGCAGGCAGGACACAGTGTCTCCATCTCTTTCAGTGTAGTCTGCGGATTCACATTTTACCAGGGATTCAAGAGGTAACACTTCCCAAAAGACTGAAATATTATTATCAATATTTCACATAGGTGAAAACTCTTTGTGATTTCTGTAATCACTCATAAGTTATCAATAAACATAGAGTCTTGATATTCTCTATCATTATCAGGAGAAATTCTGAAAGTGTATAAATAAAATGGTTACTAAATAATAAATAAGTAAATAAATAGGGTTTTTTCCTCTCAGTAGAAGAATTTTCTGCTTCTTGAATAAGTGTTGTTTTGGGGATTGTGTATAGTTTTCTGCATATAGCTAGCCTGAACTAATAAATTATCATCTATTTTTTTTAATCTGTCAAAATACATCCCTAATGCATTATTGCAACAATTTCAAATGTAATATTGTGAAATGCATAGAAACCATATTTTCCTCCATAATTTTTAATTTTGATTCAGTACCCTGAGTGCGCCAAAACCTAGGAATCATAGCTGTATCTTTATCAATTCTTTCCCTATGAGTGTGTCACCCAATTGTTTTTCCTTAATCTGAGACAAACAACCATCTATTCTATAACTTTACCCCCTTTACTGCATAATCTTGTGAAATGTCTACTGATGGTAATTAGTGACTTTTAGTATGGCTCATGCACGTCTCATCTTTTCCAGACTCTAAGTTGCAGAATTTAACAGAACACAAGTAGGCCTGTCTACTCTCCTAAAATTCCAGGAAATCAATTTTTTTACACATTTGACACTATTTGATGGGCTACATTTTTCTACAAATCAAAATCTGGTCATGAAATACAACAATAACCTCTCTGAGCTCAGGAAGTGCCACTCATGAAATGATTTGGAGAACTGTATAGTATAAATTGCTTATGATAAGACTATTTTGGTGGATAGCAAGCATATAATCCTTTAGTCCACTTGCATATTCTAATGCAGGCTAGGATTTGTAGATAATAGCAGGAAATCTGTCCCTTGGCTGCTGGCATGGTTATCAAAAGCCCTAATTCTTACTGTTTCAAGCACCTGAGGATTATATTTAGGATGTATTAAATACCCAGCTCATTCTAATCATAGGTATCTTGATAATTTTATGGCACTGTGCTAATTATGCCTCACTAATCATGAATAAGAAATGTCAGGGAAAATATTACTATGATCTTTGCCATACCTTTTCTTTTCATGGTGTTGTTAAGAATTTTACGAAACAAAGAGCTTATGGAATCCAGAGAAAAAGAAAACCCAGGACACAACATTTTACATGCTAAGAAACAGAAGGAAATCATTAGTGTATGAATCTGGATATGGAACAAAAAATAACCTTATAGCAAAGAGCAAAGAGGTAATAGAAAAGGTATGAACTAGGTCACAGGTGTATAAAAAGGAAAGTAAAACAGACTTGGGGTCAGGCTATAAAGTTCACTTATTTTGTGCTGGTTATATGATTGCATGGGCTATCCCTATTCTGAGTCAAACAAGCTCAGATGTGGTAAAAAGAGGTCTTGGTTCAACAGTACAAAAAGCTTTTTTTACAGAACACAACCAGTGAGAAAAGGCAGGATAAAAATTGTTGACAAGGAAGTAGACCAAAGAGAATTAAACAATGAGAAGTGAAAAATTTAAGGAACCTGAGTAATGAATCTGAAATAATTAACATAAATATGTTTCCAGTATTATTACCAAATTTAAAAAAAATCTCCATGTTATATTTATGCAGATCAGAAAGCACAATCAAGAAATAAAGAAATTTACAGTTAATAATATCAGTGGATAGTGGAAAAGTGGAAGGTGGAAATGGAAAACAAATTTGACATCCAAATCAGTTAGGGTGACCAAATGAACAGTTTTACAACTGGAAATGATTCAAAAGTTGATGATGCAGGGTGATTCACCTTTGGAAACAAAACTTTAAAATTACAGATTTGAAAGGTTATCTTTTTTAACCTTTGATAAGGGTTTCACTTAGAACTATTAGACAGTAAATCCGTTACAGGTTTCAACAGGAAAGTAGTCAACTACAAATGATGGTAAAGTGTCAGTATACTGAACATGGCCATTATAATTTTTTTAAGATAAGCCATCTGGCACAGTCTGAAACCATTAGTGTTTTTAAAGGTCATATGTATACACTTACTATGTTTCAGAGTAAAAATAACTAATAAATATCATGTTTAAATGATATGACAACAGATATCGCTAATGAAGTTGTGATATAATAAACATTTATTTGAAATGCACTTAAATCAAGACAATTGTCTTTGCATTGTGTTTGCTTCATAAATTTGGAAAATGTACAGCTATAAGGGGAGAGGCAACACTTTGCCATCCTAAACTTGGCTTCAGTTTATCTCAAACACTTGTTCAGTCTCCCCTTAAACTTACATAGTTTTTTTTATCCACAGCATTCTTTGTCAAGGAGTACTGTTGATCTGTTTGCTACGATGTGGAGAATCGGTTGTACTTGATTAGTCTGAATCTGTATTCTAGTAGCTTCAAATGAAGGTCAAAAGTCTGAGCAATAGAACAGAGAATAAACAGCTGAACAGTTCCTCCATGTCCATTATGCCCTTCACAGGTTTGTAGACTTTTGCTATATTCCCTCCATATCTTCATCTCCATTTAGTTGTTTATACAGATAGTTAAGTCTTCTTGACAAGCTCCTAGTGACAGGTATTTTCTGTTTGCTACCAGAGTTCAATCTTACAGAACACAAAAAAGGAGAAATCCCCAAGTAACAGACTCTTTATGATGATGTTATAAAAAAAGTCTAAGAATATACCATGTTTTGTGTCTGTAATTTTCATGTTTGAAAAGGGAGTAAATTGATTTCTATGTTTTAAAATGCAAGTTGAAACTTACATACAGTGGTTAGAAAGTGCACTCAGGATTGACTCTTGAATCATATATTTTAATCCAATTTGAGCAAAAATCAACAAGGACGATAGATAATCTACCAAGTGGATGACTGGGGACAGGTTTTAACTTGAACTGATTTTGTCTGTCTGACTCATAAGTGTTGCAAAGGATTTTGGCTTAGGGCAGCTTTATGGTACATGGGAAATGGCAGCACTAATGGATACCAAAGTGATAAAGATAGCATTCTGTGGAGATGAATTCCTTAGAAGAAAACTTTAAAACCCTGTAATTAGCAGAGTGTGATGTATTGCAATATGCCCAATTTTACACTAGGAAGTGCTATATAAAGCACATCTATTGATTAACATAAATATTGACTAAGGGTTTGACTTATGGATAACAATGATTTGTATTACACATGTACATTTTACATTGTTTCTATCACTGCATCTTATAATTAATAGTAATTCTCTCATTGGGATATTAAAAGGAATAGTAAGTGGGAGGACAATTTGATTTCTGTACTGAGAAAAAAGAATAACCTTAAAGACCTTATCTTCCACAAGCCCTGTCTTTAAAGATCACTTTAGCTGTTGGCAATAGGCCTGTTCTTGTAAATGGATGTAATGTAAAAATGCAATCAGGACAATTCTTAGTTTAGATGAAGGGTAGATGGTAAATATTTTAAAATTAAATAATTATTGGAGGGAAAGTACTGTGTGAAAATAATGCAGGCAGAAGAACACAAGGTCTTGGTTCTGTTAAAAAATATATCCATCAATGCATAGGACTTTGTGTGATTTCCCACATCCTGGCAGGATTAGGGTCTAGGCATATGTTTCATAGTTTCCTAGAATTTATAACTTGCTGCTTGACATCTTGGAAAAGCAATGATGGAGATAGTTTCTCCAAGATCATCTGTGTGTTCTGTGTTTGTCCTCAGAATCTCAATCTGTGAAGGCTATCTTTCAGTCAAAAGGGAATATATACACCCTTTCATCTTTGGAGAACTAGTTCTCATATTGAGTCTGTATTATGATACTGAGAACATCAGCTGCAATATAGGGAGTAGAACAGTGAACACAGCAAATAGAAACACTACATTGAGAGAAAGTGAGCATGGTTTGGGTTAGAAAGGGTGTTTAAATTTCATCTAGTCTTAATTCCCCTTCAATGAACAGTTGAAGAAATATCTTCAACTCAGCCAGGTTGCTCAGAGCAGTCTGACCTTGAATATTTCCAGGGATGTGGCACCTACCACCTCTCTAGGAAACTCGTTCCACTGTCTCATCACCCTTACTAAAAAAAACAAAACAAAACAAAACAAAACAAAACAAAACAAAACAAAACAAAACAAAAAAACCAAACAAACAAAAAAACCCACCATCCAGTAAAGATACAATGAGAATAGAAAGCTGCACAAACACAGCTATTCTAGTGTACAAATAAAAATTATGATGCTCAGCTCTGAATAGTGAAAGAAAATTAAAAACATTAGCTTCCTAAGGAAAGTGCCACCGTCACTGACCTTATGAGCTATTCTTCTGGCCTTTCTGATGACAATCTTTTCTCTTATAGCTTGAGTCAGCACAGGTCCTCAAGCTATAAGAGAAAAGATTGTCATCAGAAAGATGACACTCTCAAGTTGAGAGTGATACAACATGGAAGACTTATTTATTATAAGAATAATCATAAAAGAGATACGGACAATTGTAATATTCTTCATAGTGAACTCACATTTCTTTTACTTTTAGCAGTGAAGACAGACAAAAGGCTTAAGCTGGGCAGTAAAGTGCTGTACTTAGTCTGTGTCACTGGTATACATGTATATGCAATGTTTATGTTCTCACTACTTAAGGTGACACCCGTCTTCCAGCTGCTCAGAATTAAATTAGTAACTGGTGATATACTGGCAGTGCTTCCTGTTCTCATTATTTCTTGCATCCTGTTAGTATGTTATGGAACCTGAAGGCTTTTTCACAATCTGTAAAAAATACTGGGACTTCATAAGTGTTTTTGTGCAGTCTAGTTGAGGTTTATTCATGAGAAGGTGGATCAGTAAATTTCATTTGTGTTTTAGATCACTTCATCATGTAAAGACTTATTAGATTGGTTCATTTACTTCTATTCTTTATCATTAATAAGAATAATTTTAGCAGTATAAGTACCCAAGGAGAGATACTTTCTCCCCAGTCAAAGTCCCATTTGCTTTGTGTTTTATAGCTGAATCTGTTTCAGCAAGGGTGATAATAGAAATTTTTTCACATCTGCTTTCTAAATGATAGTTGCTCTAAAATAAAATTTGACTCTGTGGTGTTTTTGCACTGGCTGGCAGCCAAAGGACCATCCAGCTGCTCACTTACTTCCTCCTAATCAGGACAGGGGGAGAAAAAAGGAATAATGGGAACAAGTTAAAGAAGGGGAGATTTGGGAGATTATAGTTCCTGTTGTAGGAAAACAAGATCTGACCTGGAACAATTTACTTAATATATTGCCAATTAAAATAAGTATTTAATTACTGATTCAGGTAGCAGGAAACAAAAAAAAAAATTAAAAAAACCCAGACTCAAACTTTTACATGCTAAGGGTAAACAGTTTTTACATTCAGTGCTTTCAGTGAGACAGTAGCCAGGACATAAAGGTTTCCTTCTGGTGCTCCATTCTTCATGTTCTGTTCTTCTCTTGTGAGGACTCCTCATGGCCTGCAGTGCCTTCAAGGGGAAGGAGCTGTGCCTGATCTAACATAGAACATGCCCTCCTTTTTCCAGGCTCTACTTCACCCCTCCATTCACTCTTCTACCTCTTCTCACCCCTGGAGTAGCACAGGGAGATGGGGAATGATGGTAAGGGTTAGTCCATGAAAGCTGCAGTTCTGTAGTTCTGAAATTCTTGTAGAAGTAGATAGAAACATGTAGACACTTAAATAGAATATAAGAGGGCATATGACAGATCTTTGAGCTAAGGGCTTTGTGTGTCTCACAGAAAAACCCAGATGTTGCAATGGAAAAGGTAAATATATAATTGAGGAGGTAGCTGCTTTCATTTTAAGCCTTTTGAATAAAATAAATGGTTCTTCCTAAAGGTTTGGTATTTTTCAAGAACCATAGAAACTGATTTTATTCTGGCAGAATTTTTTACAGTAAGTAATATTGTCAAGGTATATTAGTCTTTTAATCAAATGCTTGCCAGGACTGGGAAGAAATTGGAATTTTCCTGAACTGCCTTAAGTCACTACCATCTGAATATATTTTCCTATTGTTCTTTTGAAAACAAGCAGTGGGAACCTGAGGTGTTTATTTGCTCTTGCTATCAGCACATGTTAGCTGTCCAGGAGAAACTTATGTCATTAAAGAGTCTGTAACCAGTATCCTTGCTTAGTAGGCCCTTACTGCTGTAGAGACTTTATGTTTCTGGAATGCTGTGGGAAGTTATAATAATTTTCCACAATTTCATACCTCAGGTCTAAAGCTGGTACTCTGCAGACATCAAGAAGGGATGGATATAGACTATGTTGGAAGGCAAACATATAATTTAGGCAACTGCGACAGCATGGTTTTCTCTTTCTTTTAGACCATACTGAAACTACATAAACTCTTTATATCAACAAGTGTGTAGTAGAATTACAAATGTATTAACACGTTGACTATTACCCAAATACGTTAGATTTAAAGAATTTGGTTTTTACCTTTCTGTAGCTTTCCTGGACAGTTATATGAAGTGATTCAAAGGAAGAGTACTCTCTCCTCCCAACATTGATATGTGTTTGTTTGGGAGGATTTACTTCAGGTTGCTTTTTATTTTTTAGTGCAGCCACCACTGCAGAATTCAGTACACTGAAAAATTTTTGTAGGGAATGACCATACCCTTCATCCATGAAAACACTTATTATATGATGCTGACTGAATGTGCTTTCAGAAAAACTCCTGCTTTCATGGCAAAAGTGCTATAAATAGTAGTGAAACAATATGTTATTTCAGAAACAAATATCCATGGCAGGCTTGGGTCATACTGGTGGACATCAAAACCAAGAGCATACTTCATGCATAAATATTTACAAATGCTGCTAGAGGTTGCTTTTGTAGCAACCAAAAGCTAAATAAACTGCCTACTATTATTAATATAAATGGTAAATTAGATTTATAAATATTAAACAAATTATGAAAATATAATATCTTTTGCTTTTCTGCATCTGTTGTGCAAAATAATTGGAGGCTACTGCTCTTTTGATCTAGCACCACGTATAATTCACATCACATTCCGATTTTATTGATGTAAATAACTACAGGATGTTTAGAATTTTGAGATCAACTTAAAATTGTTACTTATAGGAAAATATAATTCAAGGAAAAGCAATTTTCTTCATATACTTTCTGGCTATTTCTGAAGAAGAAATAACCTATATTAACTAAAAGTGCTTGGTATTAAGATGGAAATGTTGCAGCATCTCTTTCAAAGTTTAATGCATAAAAATTCTTTAGAATTGGAATATGGGAGTGACTGGCCTCTGGATGCCAGGGCTCCCTAGTTGCTGAGTCCTATGTAGTATAAGGTCACAAGACTCACAGATCTACTCCAGTTTCAGATTCATCTCAACCACACACATAAACAGCTATGCACAGGAACATTATGGATCCTCCAAAGGAATTCTCCTAAGCTACCTGCAGTATTTAGGTTGTGCTTTTTTATATAATGTTAAAGTGGAATTTCTGTTTTAGGGATAGGAGAAGGAACATTGTAAAGAGCAGGAGAAAAATTCAGTTAAAAAAAGAATAAAATTTGAGAAGTGAAGAAAAGTCATTAAACAAAGTGAGTTGCTCAGGGTATGTGGAAGTGAAGTATACCACTGAGGACTTTGCCATGGTCTTTACATAAAGTCATTAAATAGAAGCATTTTCTCTGATTTTTATGCTCCTTATTGATACACATGTATTTTTACCTATGAAAATAAGTAGCCAGCACCTGCTGAATCAGGTTATTTCAATACAAAATTAATTATAATTGCAATTCCAAGTTTTTCTCTCATATGCATATGTCTATTCATGAAATAACTATTTGGGTCAAATTGGCACACAGATGCAACTAGATGAGTACTCTGCTCCAAGACAGATGCTGAAACCTCTGTTTGGCCCGTTTTTCCTGATTTAATTCCATTGATTTCAATGCCGTTATATAAGCAGAAATATGACTCACTGACTTCAACAGAACTAATATTCATTAATATATAATCAAAGTTTTGAGCTTACAAACAGTTTGGGAAGGGTTGAAAAAAACTCCCTTTTCTCTCCTTTGTATTCTTATGAAGAATATGTTATGTTGAAAAAGATTTACTTAGGCTAAGGATCTGTCCCAGTTTAATGAAATTAATAATATACATAAAAGATAGCTGTGATGGAGTTGATAACCAAGATGGCTGATAATTTCTGTAGATAGCCTAGTACACGAGCTTGTATTTTTCCCTCAGTAGCTGAATAATGAATCTTAACATCAAACTACCTTAAATTCAGAGCTGCCATGTAAATAAAGTTAGAATCAAGCACTTTGAGATATGATTGCTTTGACACAGTATGGAAATATTTAGTGTTCTTAAATTATGTTCTCTAGCAATGACTTCATAAAAGACTGTTAACATTTCTAGGAGTTATATACATGCATCAAGGAGAGACTATATTCTTTGAAAAGACATTGAGTTTTCAAGAAAGCTATTTTTAAATTTATCGCTGAATGATGTGGTGTCAGCTATCAAGGTAACATATAACAACCATGGGATTAGAACTATTAAATGGCAAACTACAATAAGACAACAATTTTTAGGTAAGATAATGTTGGCAAAATATATTGCCCATAAAAATGTGAGATAACTTAGACTTTATAAGCAAAGCTAACAACTGGTTTTAATGCATTGTTATTATTAATAACATTACAGCTTTTACTGTATTGACATTGCTACAGTTCTACTGTATTTTCCTTATGCAGATATATTTTTTCCCTCTGAAATTTTCAAGTGCAGTATAAATATGCAGAGAGTATGTAAATAGAATGTGAGACTATGAAGGACTAAATTTTTGCTTGCCAGTCAGCCCAACAGGCACAAGAAGTGCAATGAAAATAACAATTATGTGGAATTATTATAGTCTGTATTTGAGGCTATCACAATTCAATAGAATGTCAGAAAGCTGCAGAAGCCTGGTGACTGCATTTTGGAAACACATCCAAAACATTATTGTTTCCAAAATGAACTTTTCAAACTTCTTTTCTCTATTCTTCATGGAAAGATGTGGTGCTATGTATGCCTTTCCCAGCTCTTTCTCATTCAACATATTTTTAAAATATGGCTCCAGCTTGTCTGGCTATTTCTTGAATGTGCAAGAAATTGCTTCATTGTTTTCCTCATAACTGAACACTGGTGTGCACATTTGCCTAGCTCAAAGGTGCTCATTAACAAAAGCAACAGTAAATCTCCAATCTTCTGGAAACTGCGAGGTTGTCTAATGAGACTTTATAGAGCAATTATCAGTCCAGTTTGGCTTCCAAAGAAACAAATAATTGAAGATTAAGAGTAAAAATCTGATTTCTCACTGATCTTGCCACTTCAAATAGAATATAAAGTGTATGCAAATGTTTTTGCTTCCATTTGTTTGAAGGGCAAGTGAGATGAGATTGAAAAGTTGTGCATGAACTCATTTACGTTAATATCATTAAAAAGAGACAAAGATTATGATGATGATGATGAAGATGATGATGATGTATAGTTCACAGCAATGAATTGTGTTTTGTGTAAAAAACCATATGACACATAAAAACTGTCACAAAAGGGAAAGAAGCAGTCACTCACCACTAACTGTCTGGAGCCCATTCGCATAATTTTTCTAGGGTGATACTCCACAGGTTACTAAGAAAAACACAATGCAAAGGAATATTTCCTATTTTTCTATTGTTTTGTAAAGAAAGTGTTCTTTTGAAAGAAAATAGAAGAACTAGCACCAGTGCTTTATGGATATTGGCTTTATAAACAACTTTCAGAAACACATCTTTCAAAAATGAAATAACCCACACAATGCAAAACACAATTATCTGAAAACTCAAAATATTGCTCCAAACAATTGAAACCACAAGTTGTATTATGATTGATTCAGTGGAAAGGGCACCAATATTCACAAATCAGGAGTGTAAATTTTGTTTTTACTTCTTTAACTAAACCATCACATACACACTGAGTTTAAATCTTACTTCTCTGACTAAAAGCAGCTCACACTGCCAACAGGGCAGTTTATTTAAAATGTTCATATTTTCAAGATAGATTTTTTTTTTCCCCTCCATGTTTGGCAAAAAAAAAAAAAAAAAAAAGAAAAGAAAAAAAAAAAGTCCTCACATTCAATAACTTTTTAAAAATAGTTTGTGCTTTTAACAATATATGAAAAATGTAACAGTGTTCTCATTTTCAGTGAAGTTCTAATATTTGAATATTTCAATTCAGTTCCTAAGTACAGTATTTGAATTTAAATGGCAAACTCTTTCAAGTTCTAGAATTTCATTAGTATTTTTTCAAATTTTCACAGCTTACAGTACACGGGCATAATCACAGCCAAAGTCTGTGAATGACCTTGTTGTTAATTCTTGTCAGGTCTGGGGAACAAAATTGACACATACCCAAAAGGCATACTCAGAACCTAGGTTTTTAGCTTCAAAAATTTAAGTTACAGTTGATGCAGATACTGATACCTGAAGCTGATAGCCTAAGTGCCATTTGTAACCAGTGAAGCAAAAGCAGAATTGCTGAGGTATAATTCAACATATCCAAATCCAGGTATTAGATGTGTTGTTGTACTTGACATTGTCTTAAGTTTTAATACAAAATTAAATTACTGTGGAATTTAAATTATGCAATATCAATAGTGTCTCTCCTACACTTTTGTAAGTATTTCAATTTCTCATTATGCAGGGCAGATGACCTGACCTAAGAGGAGGACAGAAATATTAAGAAAATAGAATAGAATTTATTTTAAGAGTCTCATTGAACTCCCACTGGCGTTGATGGGAAAATGCCTAGCTACTTCAGTGGGAGTAGTACTAGACGGGTTGTATTTTGTAATTTACAGTAGATAGTGGTCCTATAAAATAAGATTCAGAAACTAATTGACCTTCAGGTTTCTTCATCTTGTAGAAAACAAACATTTTTGCAGCAAGTACCTGTAGCTTTTCATAACCTTAGAAGAACTGGGATATATTTTTAAGAAGAATTAATGGCTTATAAAGTTTACCATCACTTACGCCACAAAAAAATTATGGACAGGAGAAAAAGAAACAGAAGTTTTGAGTTTAGTTATGTGATTAAACTGCACATATCTCTTAAAATATATCCTAAACCGGTCCGATAACCCAACACCTACCCTGGAATAGTCCTGTAACTAAAATAAAATCAATATAAAATCAATCTATTGTTTTGTTTCCCTTTTTTTTTTTTTTTTCCTCCAATATACTTCTTTTCATAGGATTAAAAGGTGAAGCTTTAACTGTCATTGGCTTGTCATGTACTTCTTGTTTCTTTGGCTCTAAATGAACATAAACGTTTGAGAATGGAGAAACAACATCTTTGGACATTATTGTATATCATTAAAAATGGTAGCTGCTTCAGTATTAATTGCACCTCTAGGATTTTTATAATTTTTTTCACTGGTACTGTGAATTTAGTATTTTAATAAAAGATGTTGAGAGAATCAAATAAATTTAAGTGAACAGTTCTGATGATTGTCATTAATATTGCTGTAATTACATATCAATAATAAGTAGTTGAGAAAGGCCTACAGTTGCATGTACAAGTAAGCTTAGAAATCCCCAGAGTGTAGAATGGAAGTAGAATGAGACTCCAGAATAAGAATATATGTGAAAGTGAACCATCTCAAGGTTGCAGTGGAGGAGCCAGCATGTAAAATAGCAGGGGCACTGCAAGTACACAGGCACTGCAAGTACACAGGCACAGGATGGTGTCAGAGGTCTCAGGACTATACATAAAAGGGTTGGTTCGTGGTATAGAATGGTGAAACAACACAGTGAAGCTGCCTATAGCTGACAGCATAATTGAAAAGATTTAAGTAAACAAAATCAACAATTAATTGTACAGGGATAGTGACTTCAGAACTGGTTATGTGAAATTAATAACCCTGGTATCCCATAATGTTATGTATTTAATTACCATTAAAGCAAAATAATGTTTGTGTTTAGTTTAATATTCTACTCTTGAGGTTTGACTGCATTGAAAATGCAGCACAGAGTGTCATAAATATATTAAATAAATAATATTTGGTAATGCTTTTTTATATTATTGATGCAAGTTGAGGTAAACAGGTTATAGGACTGAAGTGAATGCTGTCTTCTTACAAGTAAAATTACAAGTTTGGGTGTTTTTTGTTTTCAAGATGAGAAGCAAAATATTTGCCAAATAATTTGCTATGAAGACCGTTTACAGAAAATGTCAAACTTTATTACTGAGAGCTATTTCCATACACAATGTTAATGTATCGTGATACTGAAACTGCATCAATCAAAGCACACTGTTTTTTAGGAATGTCTCACTCCTGTGCAATCTAGCTTAAAGGAAAAAAAAAGGTGTGCTCTTCAGAGGTATTTTTATTTGATGCATTTTTTAGCAGCTAACAGATGAATTCATATCATCAAGAAAGAAGAACTTCACATGATCAGGAAAAGAAGCTTCAACACTCCTGTAAAATTCATGATGATGCCTAAATAAAGTGCTAGTTTTTGACTTGTAAAGCATATTGCTGCCTAGGTTCTTTATTCCCAAATTTTCTGTCACTCTGGCTAAATTTATTTTAGTAAGGGATTTTAAAACATTCTGCAATCACCCCTTCCTATTTTTTCAGCATCAGATTTTGTATGTTGTTTTATCCTGGTACTTGATGGCCTTCTAGACAAAATGATATCAAATAAGAGAGGGATTGATTTTGACCTTTTGCAGCTTTGAATCTACAGATGTTTATGCAAGATGCTTGGCATTCTAAAAGAATGTGTGGCCATTTCTGTTAAACTTAGAAATTTTTGCAGGGTCAGGATTCAGTTCTGCAGAAATCCAAATGCAAATAGAAGAGGAGAGGACTCAGCAAATTTCTCTCATTGGTATTAATAAAGATTCAAATGCAAATAACCTAGATCTACAAGTACTTGGCAGGTCCTAGGAACATTCAGTCTTTATTTGCAAAGGAGGACTTAAAAGTGAAATCATTCTCTTATTTTAATTAAATTTTCTCTTACTGTCAGTGCTTTTCTTTGCATGCATCAGTGGAATTTCTATATTTCTGAGGTACCGGTAATTTAATATTAAATTGTTAATCGTTTAACCAGACAATACATCTGATAATTTAAAAGCTAGAATGATATTATACTTATATTAATTGCAAAGAATATTAGTGGTTAGAATTACCACTAACAATTGAAGATAGAAATAAAATGAAATTTTATATAGCATAGTTTATTCTACTACATTATTTTTAAATCTCTTACAAACTACTGAAACATGTAACAAATTGTGCAACTTAACTTATATCTGCAAGAGCTGACCATTGAATTTAACCACTGTCTCTATAGTCTATGATTTAAAATTCTTACTATTTTAATTCCTTATTTGCCTTTTGCTTGTTGTTAAGTAAATCAATTTTCCTATCAAGTTTCAAGCTATGACAAAATAAGTTGAAACAGAAAATTAATTGGTTAGAATTGAAAGTATTTATACAAACTGTGGGGATAAAAAGAAATTACAAAATTCTAAGGTCATTCATGTAAATTTCATCTTAAATAAAGGTCAAGCTATTAGATCATGTTGAAGAAAAAGTGGGTTTATTACTCCCACTTGGGAAGTCTCATGTTTAATTGCAATATGTAATATTACCGATTTTTTGCTTTCTATGAGACAATAAACTCGTATCCAAATGACCATGGATAAAGCTGTTCTTCAGGGAGTAAGATGGCACCTATTTTCTTATCCTGTACATCAGTATATCGACTGGACTTGAGCAAAAGACTTTTTTACAACGTGTTTGGCAGAGGTGTTGGATGTTAATCAATGTGACAATGGAAACACTTTATCTGGATTCCTTGCAAGTGTACTTCTAGCCAGTTTGCTCATATTAGTTCAATTTGTACAGAACACGATCTTCTTTTAGTAGTTGCTTTGCATAAAAATGAGAAATAACAAAGAGTCTTTATTCTAATTAACTTCTCTTATAGATAGGATGAGTTATAACATTTGATCTTTCCTGTAGATACCATGATTTTCTCTGGTCATTTTAAGACACAGCTTTTCAATGTGCTGATCCTTTCTGGCACCAAATTAATATTGCAGCAGTGTGATGTCTGGTGTACAGTCTGATCGAGGAAGAATGTGGCCATTCTCATAAAGGACAAAGTTTGCTTTGTGGGAAAAAACCCAACTTTTTTCTAGAGGTAAATGATGTGCTTATTTCTTCAGTGTCTTGTAGCTACAGTTCATTAGTTATTATTTCTATCACAATACATTATGATGTATACTAGCTCTAATTTCTTGAGTTCACATGGCTAAGAAAGAGCACCATGACTGGCTGACAACATTGCCTCGCCTGTTTCAGCAGTTGTCTGAATCAAACCTGCAGGTATTCAAATAGCATAAATTCTTTTCACATTTATGCCTTGCTGCTGCAACACAACAGCTAAAAGCACATATATTCTAACAGCATAATGGCACAAAAGTCTGTCTTTTCCTAATGTTTGTTGTAACCAAAGCGGGGTTTGTTGACTGGTTTGGTTTGGTTTGGTTTTCCTTCCATTAGTTCTGTAGGTTGGCAGGACTCTAGAAAGATTATTAGTTTATTTTCATTGGGTTAGTGGCAAATAGCAGAGGATTTATATATATATATATTTACATATATAGTTTATGTACTTAGATTGAAACTGCTATGAAAAGTAGGTATTCTGGTACATTTCTTATATTCATCAATCTCATTCAGAACTCTGAGGTTCTCATGACATGTACTTCTAATGACAGAATATTTCTTAATTTGAGATGAAATTAATTTATTTGGAAAGCCCTAACATATACATGGAGATATGAAGTTCAGTGCAAGGATGAAAGATTCCTATCAGTTTTCTGATCCATGCTGAAATATAAGATTCTGTAACCAAGCCAATAATGGCACTTAAATTAGATAAAGATTAATATGGTTTTGGGCAATGAATTTGTACTGCTGACTGTAATGCAGGTGTACACAGACTACAGAAGAAAGTGCTGTGTTTGTTCTGGTTTGTTTCCTTGTTGATTGGTTCTGCTTTTTTCATTTCAAAGTAAAGAGGTGTCATTACAGGTTAAGACAAAAGAGTCAGTAAAAATTCTGATGGCTCTGCATCTTGATGTTAGAAATGTGTTGTTGAATCAGGTCCATACACATGAGAATGCAATTTTCCATTGTTAATTTTTCTAAGTAACAGAAGGTGTATTATTTTATGTATAAATTATAGTTTGTATGTATTCTAATGCTTTTGTTTTGGAAAATGTAGTCTAATAATTTGTATTCAAAAGTATCTGCATGTAGGTTTTTTCATTTGATTTTTATGAAACACCTGCCTGAAAACAGAAAATGCTGCTCATATACTACATGTGTAATCACCATCCATGAACTTTTCCATTACTGTTTTTTTGGAGAAGAGTGTTTCAGAAAGAATGTTTTGTTCAAAGGCTCTGAATTGCCTCTTTGAAATTACTTTTTTTTTTTTTTTTTACATCTCTGTGAGGATGAAGCTTAGGGAAAATATTACATTTTTAATATATGCATAATTTTGATAATCTATCTAGGTTTAAAACAACAGAATAACTGCTATAATCCTACTATAGTATTCTTATCCTGGACCCACAATTTTACTTGTAATTTTTGCAAATTTTTTCTTGTATACCAAAGATGATAAGCCTCTTGGAGCTTTGACTCTGATTCAAATCTTTATGCCTCTTGAGTAACAATAAAGACTACTGCCTTCATGCTGTGGCTCAGATTCAAAATTGTATGTTTTCAGTATGCTATTAGCATACTTTGAGTGGGTGTGCAGGACTGGAAATATATGACATTGAATGTATATTACTACAATTTCTGAGTAACCTGTAACACAATATATATTTATTTTAATAAAGAAATGTGTATTTGTTTATTTAGCAGTCATTCATAAAATGTTACAAAGAAAGTGATATGAAGTGGAAGCATTTTACTGTCTCCTGAACTAATGGTCCAAGTCTTATCACCTGGCAACTCCGGCTCAGCTGTGATTCATGATATATAGATAAAATATAAGGCTACAGGCAGTAATCATAAAGACTAACTGGCCTCATGAGACTAATTTCCCGTGACTTCCTCAGTAATCCATGCACAAGGATAGGTCCTTGGAAGAGTGATTCAGAGGAGGTGTCGAAATCAACCACTATGAATTGTCCTCTAGAAAATATATCTTTTTTTCCCTTGCTAACTGAAGAAATCCAGGGAGATTTGCCTTAAGAGGTCAGTATTTGCTTCTGTGACTACTCTTCAGAAATGAGGGTCTGCAAGATTCTACTATACAAAAATACTATTTGGTGCAGAGGCCTTCTAAGAACAAAATTACCATCAATTTAAAACCCTGCATTCTGAAAGGGATCTTTACAAAAAGGTCAAGAAGCTACATGTCCCCTGTTTGCTCTGCTGGGAAGCACAGCCATGCAGTAAACAACACTTAGACAAACAGAAAAAAAACATCTTCGTGATAATTCAAAAAGAAAAATTTTGATTGGCCTTTCAGCACAAAGGTCTGTCACTGGAATTTGCTGTTGAATGTGAAACTGCTGAAATTTCTCTACTGAGCCACACAACTTGAGTTTTTGATCCAATAAAGCGCCTAGAGACATGCCTAGTTGACATGCTAACATCTGTGGCTCTATTTGGGCTTACATGCAGAACATGCTAAATGCTTGAAATCTGCTGTCAGTTCGGCACTTTCAGCACTTTAAATCAACAAAAGGTAAAAAACAATTTCTCAACCTATTCACACTGGATAATACTGATGAACTCATGCTGTTTGGACTCAGTACTGCATATGCTTTTTTTTTTTAATAGTAAAATGCAACATCTGGTTGTTCATTTGTTCTGGAATATTTTCACATTTTAATTATGTTTGCTTCTCACTTCTATTTTTCTCTTCTTGCAGCAGTGACTCTCTATTGATGATTTTTTTCAACAGGGTAAAGTGAAGGCTTTTGTTTTGTTTTATATTCTCTTAGGAATATCTCAGCTGACATAAAACTCTCAAACATTTCTGTTGTGCCTGTGGTTCCTGTGCCATGGCAGTGCAATACTGTCAAATGAGGTGATTTTGAACTGTTGCCTGCTGTTGAGTGTCATATGGTCTGCAAACCACAGCACTGTAGCCAGAGCCAACCCCTTTCAGAGAGAGAGGGAGACAAATAGGGTATGTAGAGAGCAGATGTCTCCAGATCTACAGAGATGTAGAACTTGTTTCACATTAATCTCCAAGCAGCAGAGGTTAAGAGGTTAGGTTTTCTGATCTTTTCTCCATGTCGCTTGATATCAGTATGAAGCAAATTTCAATGGTATTATCACTTCTTCCTCCTACACATTCATACACCTTGACTATTTTTCTTCTTTTTTTTTTCTGCTGTATTTGCATACGGTAATACAGCTGGCATGTTAATTTGTTAAAAGAATGAGAAAGCTTCTACATTGCTAAGGGGCAAAGAAGATGAGCTAAGGACAGTAGTAATTCTCACTTTCATAGAACTATTTTATGGGTTTATATTGGACATAGTGACATTGTAAAACATATTTTCCAAAGCACATTTCTGATAGCAATATTCTAAAAATTTTATATAACATCCTATTACGAGTCAATGCACTTCATATCTTTGAAACGTTAATTATATATGGAGCAATGCAAATTAGGATCTACATTGTTGAGGTCTTCATTAAAATAAAACGGAAACAAAGATCAACTATGACAAGTTGATAAAATTATTAATCAAGAAATAGGATTTTATACAAAGTAAAAGATAAGTCCACTTTTCATCCATGAAAAATGCATTCTCAATGAGGTAAAATGATTATCTCATTTCCCCTTTTAGCAAATGTATAACAGTAATAAGAGTAAACACTGACACAATCAGGATGTAAAAACCAATTTTATAGGTGTCCTCTGTGTTTGCTAATAGAGATATGGAAAATTTGTCGTTTCTAACTTCCCTCTTGTTATTGCTTTCAAGTAGCCTCTCAGTACACTGGTTTGCTGAATGGTATTAAAAACATTGCCTGGTTATAATTGCAGTGGTAGATTTCAGTATTTAAAATTTATTAGGGCAGAATCATTCATGATATTACTCTGGAGGTCAGACACTGCCTAAGACACCCTCCAAGGCTTAGGAATAATGAGTAGGCCATTCATTAAAAATACCTAGATATTAGCCTTAGAAACACACGTGTCTGTTTTTTCATCTAGTTCTCTATTGTTTCTTTGATTTGTACCTGAGGATATTTTTTTACTGAAAAATATAACTTGTGCCTGTGACAAGATTGCTTACTGGAATTTATTTTGCTTTTCACCCTTTCTTAGGTTAGGATACCGATGCAATTAAGAAAAAAACACTGAAGCTAGATTATAACGAATTTTCACTTATGAATGAAAATATATAAACATGATAAATCATACCAAATTCAGCAGTATGAACCCTGGAATAAAGTTTCTTGTGTGTATAGGTATTTTCCATGCTGAACTGTAAGTCCAGGTTTATATCAGAAAAAAAGTTGCTTGCACGGATATGATTTTAGAATTAATTTAAGAATCCTTGGACTTTATGAATACTGAGTTTACAATGCAGAACTTACACAAAATAACTTACACCAGTTGCTTGAAATAATTATTTTTGCCATTTGTTATTTTGCGTTCTGAATGACAACACATGATAAATATTTGTTTAGGGAATTTTGCCATTATAAAATTATAAGTTTAAAAGGTCTTGAACTAGCTTAGATGTTTCAGGTTCTCATGTCAGTGACTTCCACTGAAATTACAAATAATGAAAGAAAAACATGTATTTTATCATAGCTTGAAAAGCCATATAAATCCCGCAGTCTTTCAGAAGACTTCTATTCATTTGAACTTAAATGAACAAGAGATATCTCTCCCAACTTATACCAGAGATATATTAATAATAGTGCATATAAAAAGAGCTATTAAAATTGGTCAAGCATACAAGCAAGAATAGCTTAATAATTTCCATATATTCATTTAGATAGGACAAATTTTCAAGTGTTAGATCATCTACTGGCAATCTTGATTCTGCTTCATTTAATGATTTGTGAACTATGAGAACAAATCTATGGAGCAACGCAGATGACTATTCTCAGAAGTGAAATGCTTAATATTTACCACAATGCCAGAAGAGTTGGCTGTAGGATCACTGACAACAGTTAATATTAAATGTGTGTACAAGCTCATTGGCAGAAAACTTCCAGTTTGTACAGCACCATTCTTTTTCTGATGGCTTAATGCCAATTTCACAGTGTGCTATATGATAAGCAGATGTAGCAAAAGTGTAAAAGAGGAGGTTAAGGGATGTAAACACCACCATGATCATGTCACACGATGGAGAAACATCTCTATCCTCTTCCAGAAGTGCACATGGTTGTGGATGCAGATGGTTGGAAAGGAGATCAACTACCTCTGCCATGTTCACTTGAAGAGCCAACGAGTAGCCATGGAGATCCACAGAACATAAATATATTGTTGTGTCTACAGCTGAAAAATGGGAAATGGTACTTATTTTTGTAAATCTAAATTTTCAACACCAGGATTCTTATTTATATGTTTGTATTTGCTTGTTTGGTTGGTTTTGTTTCTGAGTAAATGGAACAGAGAGAGCTTGTTTGCTCAATAATAAGCTTAAAAATACCTTAAAATATGCATTTACTCCCAAAAGGAATAAAAATTACCATGAGTACATCAGGAGGTACTTTGCTTTGATTTGATAGCCCTTTAGATTTTTGTGCTATTCCGGATTTGTTTTTATTCAATAGAATTGCTTCAGTAGTTGTGTTTATGTTTCCATATTTTCCTGGAAGCTATTCTAGTTTGAAATGTGGAGAGGCATTCTAGCACTTATTTGAAAGGGTTATTTCAAGAGACCAATTAAGATGTGGGTTTGATATAACACAAAAATTCTGCACTTTGAACAAGGCTGCCAACATTCACTCTTACCCTCCAAACTTTATGTTCATCCCCTTAAAAAACCATAGGTTAAACTGTAAAATTTGGTATCTAAGCAAGCTGATAAATCTATCAACATCAATAAATGAGTTTATAAGATTTTTAAAGTATTATCTGATTGACGTGTTTGGCTTAAAGTTGAGTGTGGGGCAAGAGTCCAGGGTACTACTACTATTGGGTAGTTTTGTGGCATTGTCAAAATATAAGTAAAGATGCATATGTAGCCTCACATTAAAAAGTAAGCATTTCTTTTTCTGGGAAAATTTTAATTAGATTCATATCATCATGCAGGTACATATCTCCTCTTTTTGTTCTTCCTCCCCCCCACTGCTTACCACTTCATAAGAATTGTGGGTTTGCCTGGTAGTTATTTTTACTCTTCCTGAATAACTGACTTTACACCAAACAGAACTACAGCATAGCATTAAACATCCCAGTGTATGTAGGTATTCACACTCCCTGCCCCTCCCCTTTTATGCATCTCAAGTCCAAGTTTTAAAAGCTGTATGTTTATTACAACACTTAAGGGCCTGCAGGCTGTCTATGAGCTATAACACATACCATTCAGATAATTTGATTTGGGGTGGGAGTGTATCTACCATTAGACCATTGTTTTCTCTAACATGAGGGCTCAGACATATCAATCTTCCAGTTTAGTCTTTGAAATGGAAGCTTATTTTTTTCTCTACCAAAACAAATAGTAGTAATATCACATTGGAGCCCAGTGGCATTTCCACTTAAGCGTGAATTAAAAAGTGTAAGAAAAACATTCAAACAATAATTTCCTTTCAGTTTTCTCAGGTTTTGTGCTCTGCCTTTCTTGGTGTTGCTGCAAAAGATGGTAAATAAGACTCAAAAAGAAAATTTCTATACATTGAGAGCAGACATTTTGATTCTTAGCTACTTTTTAACACAGTCAAAGGCAAAGCTGGTGTGGATGTTAAAAAAAAATCAGAAAAATAGTTAATTAATTCTTTGCCACATGCTTTTTTACAAATATAAGCAAATTTTAAAAATATTTTGTATTTCTCACAGAAAAAGTCAACCATTTCACAAATGAAGATTGTTCATACAAGGGAGGGATTTAATTGACCTTATAACCTATATATCTTACATGCTATTTAGAAACTTATATTTTTACATGTGAAGAGTTTATTTGATAAGTGACTGCTGAGTAACTGTTAACTGTTATATACAGCATCTTCCTCCCTGTATAGAGACCTTCTTTTGTGCAGTCATAAAAAAGCCTTAAAAAATCTTTCAACATATTAAACGTCCTTGAATTTAACTGTTCAACTTTAAATATTAGTATTCTGAAATGAACTTGATATGTTTTTAAAACACTTTTTGCTTAATTGCTACAATTCTGAAATGACCAAGCTAATACACAGTGTCTCTATGTTATCTGAATTTGCTTTGTCTGGCCTGGGGCATCGTTTGGCTGCACGCAACAAACCTGCCCAAAGCTACAGCATGAGAGCCAGAGCAGCACATGTAAAGACTGTGCTGGCTTTACCCTGACTCCCAGCGAAAGATGTGCTTAGCTACAAAGCTTTGATAGAGGAGTCATTTGTGAATAGCATACTTTTCCACCATGAAATTAGTTTTCAGGTCTTTTAATATCACTGGTTCATGAAATGAAGCAACACAATACTATTTTGCTGTAGCAAAACATTTCAAAACAGCCAAGGAATATATTTGCTGAAGAAACCAGAGTGAAATGCAACAAAATATCAGAGGAATAGCAAGGGAAAAAAAAAGCTGTGAATATAAATCTGACACTATAATACATAAATTTATTAATTCAAAATAAACCTTCACCTTTTCATCATTCTACAGAGAGCAGATAACTAAGGAGCAAGCTCTCCTTATACTTAAAGTCATTTTATGTGATAAAATTCTTTCCATTAGCAAGGAAATTTGAAGAATTTAAAACATCACTGAGACCTCTTTGACAAACATGTGCTGGCAAATGACTAAGGATCAAAATCAGCTACAGACACAGTATTAAAATATTCACAGAGAGAAAAAGACTGTTCAATCAGCTGATGATATTAACCCATACTGTTTGCTTCAGAAGATGTGTTTTCAATAAAATGTTCCTCAGAATGCTGTTTTGGCTGAGGCGCTGTATACATATCCATTTTACACTCTCTGTGCCTTCTTTTCAGAAAATTACAAAAGGAAAATTACACTTTGTTCTGATGCAGAATAAAATCAAGCTAAAAAATCAGTCAGGAAATGAGACTTCTGTTTTCCATGTAGCCTTAGGTCTCAGGAATCAATACATTGTAAGCTATATTATGTGTCTTAAAGTCAAGGGAAAAGTATAAGTGCTGGAAAAAGAGCTGAAAATCTTCTGCTGGAGTCTCCTCTCATTTTATTACTGCTAAATTAATTTCCTTTAAAATTAAACTTTTTCTTAAGTACTATGAGCAGAAGAGAAAAGAGAATCAGGACCTACTGTTACAGAGGCTGAAGAATCTATAATTAATTACTCCATAAAACTTTTATATTTGCCTATGTCTGGAATGTTTTGGATGTCATTTGGCAGATTTTAAATTTAATTAGTCTTTCATACTCATAGCCCAAAATTTTGTAAAGTAAAAACAGTAGCTGCTTAGGTATCAGGACATTAACAACACACAGTTGTGCTGGAATAAGTAACAATAAAGATTAAAGAATAAAGAATTTAAATTGTGATGCAGTAGTGCTGATACACAACAACATTAGAACAATTTATGCTACCTTCCTAAGGTGATATTTGTCCATCAAGTGAAAAGCAAAACACATCAGTGGGTCACCAAACTTGATAGGAAGTATTAATTAAAGCATCAAAAAGCATTGTAGTGGTATATCCTAAAGAGGTCTAACTCTACAGGTAGATAAAAAGAGATTACAAGACTTTGGCAGTAAAAATTGTATTAATGGTAGTTGTTTATATATAGAATGTCTTTTTCTTTTTTCTGCTAATAAGTGAATAGTCACTCATCCAAAGTTAAATGTGTGATTGCCACTTGATAGTGGGGAAAATTGACAAATGCTGAAATCAGTCCAACAGTAATAGCTCTGGACTTTGGACCAATATAGTCCCATTGCAGTCCCTACAGTAATATGGTCATCTCTAAACACAGTGTTGCAAGAATGTGGTTGGAGTATCTCACATCTGAGAGTATATGAAGATTTTTAAGTTTTTTGAGGTGCTTATATAAAATGGTGGTGGATCACAGAAGTATCATTCATATTCTCACTCAGTAATATTCTTGAGCATCCATTCTCTTCATATCTATATAGACACAGTGTCAATATGTGTTTTTCCATGGTTGGATTTAGATTCTTAAATTTCTTGCAGAACATTGATCTCTCATGACTAAAACATTGAAAATGAGACATTTTTTCCTCAAAGGAAAAAAAAAAAAGAAAGCATAATTTCATTAATATAAAGCATTCAAATATTAAAGTGGCAAAAATGTATATTGTGTATTTATTAATAAAATTGCTACTTTGTCCAAGCAACTGCAGGTTTTTGGGCTTTGCATTTTTGTTGGTTTTAATTTTAATATAAATTAACTTTTTAGTTAAAAGTGTAGGTGAACATATTGCAACATATTATTTGTATCTTCAAATAAATTACTTGCAAATGTGTTAATATGTGGGTCCAACTATGTATTTAGCATAATACTCCCTTGCATTTGAAGTTGTTATGCAAAATTAGTCATTATTTCTTAATCTGTATAGTAACAGATTCTAATGTTCTCAAGATCACATATTAGTATCTGTTAACTGAGACTTGAATTACCTCTGTGGATTGGACAAAGAATACCTAATTTTCACTTTGCTTGCAGTTGAAGTCTAGCTAAGTGTAGTTGAAGTGTGGCATACTTCTGCCCAAATAAATCAGAGGACATATAATCAAGAAGATATGTGGTGTTACTCTGATTGAGAACATTCTTAGAACAGATGAGAAATACATTCTCTCCTTGGCAAAACACCAATGCATACCAAGCTTCTCTGACATGATTCAAAAATAAATTGTCTGCAGGGTGATAGTTGCTAATATCACAAAGCTGAGATGTTGTACAGATCAGTGTTGCTTCAGATTATGGCATAGCTGCTTATAACTTTTGAGCACTAGCTCTGCTTTCCAAAGTGATACCCAAGGTGCCATTCCCCTCTTTAGTCATTGAACCAGCCTGGGAGTTTGTTTTGAAAGGTATGACAAAATAACAGAAGAGATGACCTCTGAGATTTTGCTCTTGTAGGCTGACATAATCAAAACTCTCTATTTCAGCTTTGCACTTTAATACATTCTTATTAAACTCCACATTGGTGCAGACTCACCTTGAGTCCTGCATGCAGTTTTGGGGTATCACAATACAAAAAAAGATATTAAGATATTAGAAAGTATCAAAATCAAAAGAAGGGCCACAAGGATGGTGAATATTCTGGAGGGGAAGATGTGTGAGGAGTGACTGAGGGCACTTGGTCTGCTCAGCCTGGAGAAGACTGAAGGGAGAGCTCAGTGCAGATACAGCTTCCTCATGAAGGGCAGAGGAGGGGCAGGCACTGATCTGTTCACTCTTTTCACCAGTGATAGACCTCAAAGAGATTACATGAAGCTAAGTCAGGGGAGTTTAGGTTAGATATCAGGAAAAGGGTTTTTTTTAATCCAGAGAGTATTTGGGCACTGGAACAAGCTCCTCAGGGAAGTAGTCACAGCACCAAGCCTGTCTGACTTAAATAAGCATTTGGCTGGTCCTCTCAGGCACACACTGTGACTCTTGGGGTGTCCTATGCAGGGCCAGGAGTTGGACTCGATGAACCTGATGGACTCCATCCAACTCAGCATATTCTATGATTAGTTTCAAATCAGCAGTGTTTAACCCTGAATTAAATAGTTGGCTTTGTATATGCTTGGCTTCAAAACACAGGAGCCTTTTGAAGTATGAAGATACACAATGTGCAATAGAAATTAAGTGTAATTTTTGATTTTATATTGCATCCTCCATACCCTTGCATAACTCATCATTTCCAAGCTTTTCTGGAAAATTTCCTTGTGTATGATAGGCATGAAAATAAACAGCTTTTAGCTCTGATTTGTTTTTTTTTTTTTATATTCAGATTATGTGTGCACATTTATAGTATGTATTTTATGATTACGGTTTTATTTATATATATTTACATTTATACTCATATTATTTATAAAAACACATCACTACATTTGTGGCTTAAATGATCTAAAGATGAAAGGGAAAGACAGCAGAAATTAATTATTATTTTTAGCATTAAAATGTGATATAGTATATACAAAATCAATTAAATGGTTAGAACTATTTCTGGAGGTTACTTTACCTCAAGTGATTACCCTGCAGTTAAGCTGTGCTCATTGGCATTGGGAATACTGCCATTTTCAGTGTCTTAGATTTGTGAGAGTTAGAGTTAAATCATATGACTTGTAGTAGAAGATAAATGTGGTTGACAAAAATCTTCTCTTCTGAGATTAGGGGGACAGTAAGTTTTTGAACTAAAAAACTCAGTCTCTTGTGTCTGGCTAAGCAAACTCTAATTCTATGTCCACCACTTTCTCTATATAAAGCATAGAGATATTAATCTAGTTCAAAGGAGTAACAGGAGAATTAATTACTTAGTGTCTGAATGTTTGAAGGTGGAGGGACCTGCAATAATGTCGTAAATAATGTTTATTGCAATACTTTGATTAGAATTGTTAATTCTTATCTTTGGCTTGGCCAAGACATTTTTCATCTCTTAATCCGAGAAGTCTTATTTGCAGACTTGACAGAACTTTTACCACAATTTCAATTGCTATGCTAACTGCAGCAGCATGTGTAATAGAACCAGTTTTTCTCAAGATAAATAAAATTCATTGTCTTTGTGTACTATCTCAGTCTTTTGCTTCCATTCTAATAGTCTTAAAATTTAAGATCCGACTCAGCAGGTCAGTGCACAACAGGGGCAGGCAGACTTTCCTTCCAAAACTGTTAAATACAGGAAAGGACCAGACTCATGAGCTGGCTGGTAGCAGTTGATAAAATTAGCAGAGGATGGAAAATCACTTGCTTGTAGCTGTTTGTAGGAATGATGGATTTATTCATAGTATCAGCTTCTGCTCCCTCGCTGTTTTGCTTGTGCCTTGCTTAAATAAGCATACGGCTACTTAAGTGAGATCACACAGACTAACTTTGGAAGATGTAGCAAGGTTTCCTTCAGTTAGCATTTCCTTATAATGCCTCAGCTAGCTGTTCCTTTGCAAAAAGCAAAGGTTTAAAATCTCACACACATGCACTTTTGGGGAACTATTTAGTACTGCCAGGAGAGCAGTCCCTGCAGTTCATTTACAAATTATGCTAAACATGGTTGATGGGATCCTTTTTTGGTTTTTTCACGGTTCTTGTACATTCAGGTTCTGAGAGAAAGTTAATAAGATACTGAACATCATTACTTGGAGCTAAAACACTGCACAGTGTGAAATACATGTGCAGGAGACATATCAGCACAATTTTTTACAGGGTGAAGATTAGGATTCTGCAAGATTATTTATTTCTGGATATCTTAGAAAATTGAAAAAAAAAATCCCTTTCAGGAAGTGGTTGCATAGGCAATATTTCAAAGCTCTCTTTCAGTTATTCTTAACTGTGTCACCATAGTAAGCAATGTTTTTATATTATTATTATTTATTATTACTTTACCTTCCTCTATACAGCCACTATATGCCAGTTCTAATTAGTATGTGTGTTGCTAAGAATACAATTAAACCTTATAACAGTGGAAATAATTAATGTATGGACCTATTTTTTTCTGAAGAATCTCAGATATTTTTGTATTAATATAATATTTTTACTCTGCATACTAACAGAAAAACTTTGTTTTTCTGTTATAGTTGTTATTTAACAGTATTTTGGGTCATTGAGGATTTGGAGGCATTCAGTAGGGGCTCACATTAGGAGGGGATTTTTGACACTGATCCAATTCAGCAACATACTGAAATGATGTTCATAAAATATGTTTCAGTTAATAAAAGATGAACACAACTGAAAATATTTTTTTCTTAAAAGTGATGTGATAAGATGGATTACAGACATTCTACTAATGGAACAAAGCAATTTCCAGAGCAACAATCAATGGTTTAGTTTTATGTAAATAGTATGAAAGAAGTTTTATATTAATGGATGGGGATATGTAATTCTTTGTTTTGGAAGCTAATAAGAAAGTATTTTACAATGTAGGACACATTTTCAAAGCACTGTCTTAAAAAGATGACATAGCTTCCTCCATATAATTTCTGTCTCATTTTTCTTCTGTGTTCATCTTCCTTTTCTGTTCCTTGGTAATTTTCTTCTCCTTGTTCTGATATGACCTTGTTTTTCTCAATTATATTTTTTATAATTCCTTTTTTTTCCCACCTCATTGTTATTTATTCTTTAATTTGCAGTATTTCCTAGAACAGGGGTTCTCAAACTCCAGGAGTCATGATCCCTCTTAGGCTAATTAGTATAGCCATGTAAACCAAAATGTGGTTGCAAGTCTGGAAATGACCCCAGAAATGAGAATGGAAATGGGGATTATAAGACCTGAAGTGAAGCCAGAAGCAGAAGAGTTTTTAGAACATTAGCCAAAGGGCAAAGTAATATGCATCCAACCCTATTCTGCAGAGTGCTGATGATTCTACAGAGGAATAATTACCAGAACAAGACAAAAAAGAGAGATGGCACAAACAAACAGTAAAAAAGGAGGCAATTTGGAAAACACAAATAATAAAAAGTGAAAGATTCTTGGCCAGTTAAGTAAAGACTTTTTTTTTTTTTTTTACTTTTCCTCCACTTTCTTCTTGAACTCTTGCTCCCTCTTAAAATTGTCACTAAGCACTTCAAGCTTTCAAATGTTCTTCTCTCTGCCCTCACAGGTTGCAGCTTTTCTCCATGCCTTTGTGAAGAAAAACAAGGTTGGATGGTGTGGGAGGGAGCATGCCTTTCAAACAGTCCAGTGTCTTCTGCTGATACACTGGCAGCTATTAAACTGCCTACCCGGTTCTCTACTAAGCCATGTTTTCACAGGGCAATACAGGCCATCTCAGGTCAGGCACCACACTGCCCTG
This sequence comes from Passer domesticus, assembly GCF_036417665.1. Lineage (NCBI taxonomy): Eukaryota > Metazoa > Chordata > Aves > Passeriformes > Passeridae > Passer > Passer domesticus. The sequence goes on along the minus strand of NC_087476.1, from coordinate 28,463,002 downwards.
CAGTAACAAAACTCACTTCAAAGAAAGAGAAAAAGGATGCTGACAGCTGACACTGTGGCTCTTTTATGGGAAAAGGCAAGATAAGGGATCTTGGAGTTCTATAAGAAATGGCAGAAACTTTGGATCCACCACTGAGTTAAATATAAGAGGTTAGACTACTTTTGCCAGAGTATTTGACTTTACTTTTTTTGTCTAGTAGGCATGACACAGAACATTCATGACAGTAATCTTCATTTCTTTCCTAGCCAGAATTTGCACCATCACCTGGACAAAATACTGAGAATATTTTTTACAGTTTAGTGACTATTTCAACATAAAATTTGCTAATCAGTTCTTTAAAGGTAAATCAGAAGAGACATGAGGCAAGGTTTAGAGTTTTGATAATAAATTCTTTATCTGTTTCACATTTGAAATGAGCATCTTAAGGAATATCAGAGAATCATACAAAAAGAAGAGATTTCCAGCAGAGAGTAGCACACGTATTTTTAGCTTATGTATTATGTATATGCTTTCTCTATTTGTCTTTGTTAAATTTTGATCAGGTTAATATTATTGGAATCAGTAAAACTGACACATCTAACAGCCAAATGGGATGAGAGAAGTGTTTTTCCTTGAAGAAAACTCAGAGTGGTTTGCTCAGGCTCTCATAGCTGTGCTGTTGATTTTTCTCTCTTCAGTTTCACTTGCTTTCCCTCACATTATTTATTTATATAACTCCAAAAATAAAAGGTTAATTTGGGAGAAATCAGTACAAGCTTTCAAATCAATACACTGAGATAAAAGACACAGCGGCAAGCATGTCATGCAGTTTACTTCCATTTGGTGTGGCTGTCTGGAATGAAATGAATTATTTCCCAATAAATGCAACAGCTTCGAGGATAGAAACACAGTGGGTCTAAGTGACTTACTGAAGTGTATGTGCTGTGGAGAAATTAATGGAGCACCACACAAATTAGATGGGTAAAAGTAAGTTTTGTAGACTGCAGCTATACCTTCCTTGCAGGAGGAGATGAGGAGCACATCCAACCTCAGTCTATCCACTATCATGTTTGAAGTGAACTGTGAACACTGGAAGGGAAAAAGTCTTGTGTAAAGAGGAGAGAATGACTGTGAGGACTATTTTATTGGACCTTCTAGGACTTCACACTCTGTTAGCAAATACAGTTTGAGAGCATTTAATCTGGGAGCTGTTCCAGACCGTTAAGAAATCCCTTGCAAGGCTGTAAGAGATTCATTGTTGTATCCTGACATATGACGTACGGCTTCAATAACTGTACTGGACACACAGGGTGATGATCTCTCACCTGTCTGAGCAATGACACTGCTACACTAGTATTTCCCTCCAAGAAAAGCTCATAAGTAAAATTCCCAGTGGAACAAGAAGTTACATTAATCACACATTTGCAAACAGAGTCATAGTGGTACCTCATCACAAACATGGTATTTCTCCTTTCTATGTTCCTTTTGGCCTCGACATCTGACACTGAAATTAGTCTGACTACCCAGTTTTTATTGCTGTTCAGTCCATGTCTTATCAAGGAGCTACTTCCAAGTCCTGGACATACTAACTCATATGATGAGCAGTGCTGTGCTTATACATGTTAAAATGTATTTTGTTTAAGATTTATGCACAGTTTTGGATTTTGCCTGCAAATCCCTAGCCCTGGTGCTTTTTACCATTAACTACAAGAGTCTGGAGTGGCTCATTGAGTCTGGCAGTCAGGAATTACTGGGTTGAGATCAAATCACTGAAGTCACCAACAGGAGAAACATGGCAGCTCCATAACCCTAGGAGCTGTGGCCACTTCCCCACTCGCTGATGCCTGTCCAGCAGGTGAAGCTTACAGAGCACCATGCTAGAGTGAGGCATCACAGCTTATTAGATCCTATTTCTATTTGTGTATTAACCAACAGCTCCAACTGTTTTATAATTACAGAGTGTATATATCCTACTTGAAGAGTGTGTTTATAGCTGCCTAAAGATGCCCAAGCAAACTGGCCCAGGAGAAGGGTGGAAGCTAGGGGGAATAGAGCAGCAATAACAACTCAGACATGCAGTGAAACAACAGACAACCACATACAGTTGCTCACATGTTTCAGTTTACTGATTTTAAGATGCCAAAGCATTTCAAACTCTGTTAAGACTATTTATGTAGATGTCTAGAAACAGGGTAGATGCATATGTTGTCACAGTTTCACATTGAAGTTGCTTAGGTTCCAGAAACAGTTTCTACATATATAAATATCTTGGTCTTGACACTAGAGAGCAACTTGACTGTCAAAAGTAAGTTCTGCCAGAATCTTTTAAACTAAACATTTCTCTTTCTTTCTTTAAGGATAAGCACATATTTTTCCTTGTGATTGAAGATTAAACCTGTCTTTTCAAAGAAAAGATAGAGATTTCCTTTTTACTCTAGCCCTGTGATCAGATAAGAAACACAAGATAATTTTATATCTGTGGATAGGAGTTCAAATCTTCATGCTCCACATCTCCAAGTGTCTTATTCTAAGGTGGTAGTATTATAAATTCAACATTAAAAAAGAAAAAATCTCAATGCGTGTGATAAAAAAGAGTATATTGAAGGAAAAGGTGTTGTATAAAAGCCTGGCCATCAGTCTAATGGATGTTCAATATGTTCATCTGAAAACTGATGGGTTCCAGTTCATTACACATGTTTGGTATTTTACCAGTGCCTTTGTAAGATAAAATTGATAGGCCACTCCTAAAATCAGCATCAAAAATTAAGCCCCTCCTTGCAATTGATTTAGACATATTCCAAAGGAAGTTCCAAAAAGTACACAAGTCAAAGAGTTATTGGGATTGAATCCAATAAGATAAAGATAGGTATTAAGTTCATGTATTTTCATGGTCTGACTTTTCAGCTGCTATGTGGGGAAAATGTCAACTCCACCTACCACTCTACTTCTGTAGTAAATCCTGCTTGGTTTTCATTTGAAAGAAATGTTAAAAGAGCCTTGTAGAATGTAGATCTACTCTATGAAATCCAAGTGGTGGGAAATGCTCAGTCTCTGGAAACTATCTAGATTAACTCCCTGATGAATCTTCAACTCTTAGATTTTTTTCAGAGGGGTAATGTAAATCTCTGATTATGTAATCAAATTCCTGTTTGGGGATTTTTTCCCAGTTTTGTGAAAACATTTTTGTGAGAGATGAAAAAATTATATATGTCCATATTCCTCAGGCACCCAAACTTTCTTGGAACCTTTCTAAAAAAGTTGTCAAGTCTTATTCTACAGTGGGATCTTGCCCAGTCAGCAACCCATAGGCACTTATAAGGATGAATTTTGGCCAAGGAAGTGATTTATCAACATCAGCAGTGCTGACTGATTCATTAATTGCATCAACATCATGATTAGAAACGAAGGAAAATGTCCCAAAGTAAATATTTTTTGCTGATTCAGTATTTAGTAGTGCCCTCATTTTTTCACCTGTGAAAAGTAATTCGAGGTATTACATTTATCCAATACCATCTTCTCTCTAGTGCTCCTGTGTTTTCTTACTAATTTTTCTGCCTCATAGCCTAAGTGAACAGCAAATCTTTTCAGAGCCTGTTAGTTGAACATAGTGTCAATTATATTAGAAATAATAAAAGATATGGTTCTTTTTCAATTAATTTAGTGTGTGATTCACATCAGCTAAGTTTAAATGTCTGCAGTTATGACATCTACATCTTCACCTTTGACTCAGTAAACAGCTAGACCACCTGAGGTACTTTACATGTGTGGGGTAATTATAAAATGAAAATTGCTTCAAAGTACCAATTTTTTTTCTCACTCGCTACAAATAGAGTATAAGGGGACTACCTCAAATACAAGAATCTACTTTTGCCCAGAAATATTTTACATTCTGTGCCCTAGAAAAGAGGGTCTATTGTTTAAGAGCAATATAGCCCTAAATTGATCATGAGTCATTCAACTCACCACCATTTCCATATACTCTTGTTTAGTTAAAGGGATGAAGTAATTTAGCAAGTGAATTCAGAACAAACATAAGATAGCAACTTGGTAACATGGGCAGTTACCATAATGTTCCACATGCATTCTCACATACATTGCTGATTAGCACCCTGCTTATTATACAGATAAACAAACTAGTTTCCTTTCTATTTTCTTCCATTTTCTTTGCTCATAAATTAATTTATTAGGAATATAATGTCATCGGGGTTCATATTCATGATAAAGACAAATATTTATTACCTGTGGGACCCATTCTACTCTGGCATAACTTCCTGTTTACTGTCCAAGGTGCAAGATTAGAGTTTAGTTTTATTCTTGAGTACTTAATTATCACAATAGAAAGCTTAGGTACTTGACTCAAGGCTGTGGACTTCAGTGTCCTATGAAGAGAGATGAATATGCATTCCCCAACTATAAACTGGGCTAATCATATTTTCTTTCCCTAGAAACTGGGTAATAAACATTTTCTGAGGTTGAGGGAGACCCATGTACTGTTGTGGAGACTACATAAGTACTTTAGGTAGAACAAAATCTTTTATAATACTGTCAATAAAGGACTTTCATATCATATTACAAATGCCTCAGTGGACCAGGATATTGTGACTCCAGACAGTCATAAATCACCTTTTGAATAAAAGGGTTACCTTTGCATCAATTTTGTGAGAAATAAACACTGTGTATTGCTGTTGATCATCCCTGTCCAAGACACGAATGACATCAATGAGGTCTGGAAGAAATTACCTCTGGCTCTAGCTAATTATCTCTGCTAGTCTGTAGTTTTGTAAAAGAGATAACACAGTAAAAAGAAGTATGTTGGGTTTTAACCACCTCTACCATGTCTACAGGAACAATGAATACAATTTGGGAAAGGAATTTTCTTTGTATTAAAAGAAGATAATTTTTTGTTTCTATTTACCCTCTGGTAAATCACCGGTCATGTCAATAATAATAATAATAATAATAATAATAATAATAATAATAATAATAATAATAATTTTTAAAAATTGTGTTAGATTATAACTTTTTGTTTGTTTAATTTATTTTTGTGTCTTTTTTTGTTAGTTTGTTTGCTTTTGGTGGGGAGGAGTTTAGGTTTGTTTTCTTTTTTTTTTTGGAGTGACTGGCACAGTATGAGTTCCCGCAGGGAGAATACCAGCACAGACAGTTCGGACACTGCAGAAAAGGAAAGATGGGAATTCAAACAACTTCTTTGAATGCTCCTAAAAATCACTGGATTAAAAGTCACAAAGTCTGTTAGGAGCAAAGACGAGGACTCCCAAGTGCACCCTAAAAGTTTTTTAATCTTTAGACTATGGGATGCTCATCTGCTTTCCTCTCTGGTTGAATGAAGCATTTCTGGTAACCCATTTGTCCCACTCTGAAACAAATCCACTCGGAATCTTCAGCAGCATCTTGGTTAAGGATACAGGTAAATATGCACCTAAAGTGTTTTAGTACTTTAGTGTCAGCACAGATTGGAGCACTTAGGTCCAAGTTGCTAATCAAATCATGTAATAGCTGGGCTAATATGCAAAGAGACACAGCATATAATTAATGTATATTTTTATAAAGAAAATAGCAAGAAAGTTCTTCACAGTCAAAGGGCAGACTTAGCTTGCTATGTGTAAAAAGGTCACCAGACCCCTATTTAACACTTTGGACTGTCGGGGCTAACTGCTGACTCAAGCCATTACATGCTATGTTTTGGTGAGATAATAAATGTGGATTTAGAGTGCCAATTCACACTGGATCAAAATACTTTGGCCACATAACCATTTTGTCAAGCCAGTTTACAAGCCTTTGAAGGAAGAACTTTTTTCTTTGCTGGTCTTAGGCTGGATAAAATATCACCTGTCTGTACCACTCTATTTTTATGCTGCTTCAGGTGTCATCTACCAACTTCCAGCAAGCATAAACCTTGGTTAAAAGTATGAAGTCAGCATAAAATTCCCATCATCTGCTCTGATTACTTGAACAGAAATAAATTCCTGTGCTCCAAGATGATCTGCAGTGCTTTGTGATCCAGCAATAGATGTAGTATGAAATTATTATGAAATGCCATAACACAGATGACTACCAGACTACACCTTCATAGATCTGCCTCTTTTAAATCATATTCTCAGGTGTGGGTTCAGGAACATATTTTGTCTAGCAGGTCAGAAAGTAAAAATACTATGCATCCTCACAACATAGTTCACTGTCATGTCAGAGGAGGTAGGGTTTGTGGGGCTGTATTATAAATGGGATCACTAAAGTGACCTGAATGAGGTTTTAAAAAAAAAAAAAAATCCTTTTTACTGTTGCTGTTGTTGTAAAGCTCTTTTTTTTTTTTTTTTAATCCAGTGAACCCATTTAGAATGCTCTCTGCACACAGCTGCATCAGAACAGACTGAGAAAACTGCATAGTGCAGTGTAGGCTAAAAATAAATAACTGGGAGAGAGGAGGGAGCAGAAAGTTCTTACAGGTTTTACCGCTAGAGGAAAGCATCAATGAACACAACCCTTAGGCTCTTAATTCAGGTTTATGGATTTCACTTTCTAGTCTGGATGTCTAACTTTCAGAGTTTCCAGCACTTAACATGATATATGTTCAAGTACCTTAACTTTTTTATTGTCTCTAACCCTTGTTCCCTGTATCTGTACCATAATTTTTAATTGTTGACCTACCTATAGGTTAGCTGCCTGTGGTACCTATGGAGAGAGGAAGATTAGAAGGAAATAGCTTAGATACCAACTTACGATAACAAATGTTTCAAAAGTGTAAGAAAATGCTATGTATTTTCACAGGAAACTTTAAAAAAAGAAAGTAGAATTCTTCTTCTATTTATTTGTTCTGTATATCTATTGCTTTTAAATATGATTTTTGTGTAGGTTGTACCTCTTAATTTATTCCTCTACTACCATTATTCATGCATTGAAGCTGAAAAAAATATGCAAATACATGTTACTACCTCAGGCTCAAATATAATATTTTTGAAGGGGTTTCTTTAGTAAATTTCATAGGTTCTCAGTGTACTCCAACTGTGCAAGAGTGATTGAGTAACTGCTTATGCTTCAGATACAGACATACTTTAGTATACAGCATATCTTTTATTAAAAATAAATTCAGAACCTTAGGCAAGACAGCTATTATTCTATTATTGATATTTATTATAATAAATCATGTGCTCATAATTTGCATTAAGGCACAGATACAGGCAATTTTTCAAAATCTACATCATCCATTTTTTGTATACCTTTTGAAATGACACCTGACATATTGACATCTGAAAAGGTGCTAATTCAGTCCCACTAAACAATAGCATTTTCCTTGTATTTTCTGCATGGCAAAAAATATTTGGCAGTAAGTACTGAGATTACACCTTCATCACACCAGTCTAACTAATTTTATGACAATTTACAGTATTTTCATTGGAGAAAAAAGGGTGTTGGGTTTGAATCCCTTCAGACACAAGAGGGCTGAACCCTTGTGCAGTGCATCCTGAAGACTCACTCTGACCGCTGAGAAAACAGCATACTGTGCCCAATATCACGTTAAAAGGATGGGTATAAATAGCTTTTGAAAAATTATGAATTCCACTTAGGTGATTATAGACCTTTGTCAAGGACAAGATCTTTCCTGTCACTTGAATAGACTGAGGCACCTAAATGCTGAAAGCAAGTGGTCTTAAAGCTTTTTCTTCTGGCAACCTCTAACAAGCTTTCTCTCCTTAATGCCAAGTGGGTTACAGTGCATCATGCCCTTCTACTTCTGATACACTTGTTTTACAAATTTCAATCTAAATCTGAAATTTAAGAAAAGGGGAGACTTTAAGAGAGTTATAAGAGCCCCCAGATGGTAACACAGAAGAGATAGCAGTCTCTTCTGGCATCCACAGGTTTCTAAATTAACTCTAGAAGGTTTTACCCTTGCTCAGTGTTTTTAAGCTCATAGTTTCTGCATTTTAAGCCTATTAAAAAATATATCTATTTTAATTGTTATTTTTTTGTTTTAATTATAGGTTAGGTTAGAATACATGAATATTTGAAAAGAAGTATATTATTCAGCTGTATGTGGCACATTCATTCTACAGTATGAGGATTAGATTAGACACTATTTTCAGCTATTGTTTTATTAAGTTATATGTTTAATGAAGTATTTGCATTAAGGCTTAGAGGCTCAGGATAACCTGTACCCATATTTTCTCCACAATTTTAAAGTAAAACCATCTCATCTAAATATCAAAGTGATAAATTATTTTTTAGTTTTTTTTAAAAACTCCCTCTAATATCACACCTACCTGCTCCTGCAAGTAAAACAGAACCAGAGGCAGCAAGCTGAGATCATTCCTCCCATTTCATGTTTGTTCTCTATATTTGTTCATTAACTTCCATAGTCCTTCCATTTCCTGTATTTGACCTCTATTCCTATTAGAAGAGAAAAATGAAGAAACCATTCAGTTACCAAGGCTCTGTTAATCACCATTGTTTTCATTTTCTCAGAAGCTGTGTCTCCATTGCTACCCCTCAAACTCTTTGTGCCTTTCAGATCATAAGCTATGTTGGGTGAACTATTTATCTGTGTTTGTACAGCATGCAGCACTATCCCCACTGAAGCCTTTGGGTGCAACCATCCTACAGTAATCTCATGTTTATTAGGAAGAACAAAGACAAATTTATCTTGGAAAAACTTAATGAAATGCATGATGCAGTTCAGGTTTGGGCCTCTGAGCCATCCTTTCTGTTGGGCCTCCAAGCCATCCTGTCTGTACAGATTAGTTTTTACTGTATAGATTTTGAATAATTTTGAGCTTTTCGGTGCTAAATGGGCTTTTCATTAGTAATCTAAACACCCTTGGTTTTCAACACAGATTTGTTGTGGTTTTTAAACAGCAATTATCTATCTAAAAAAGAAAAGCAATATTTCACCATCTCCTTTTTACTGGGGCTTTCTATACTATCTTGTTATACTTAGCTGACAGTGATCTTGAGTGCAATGCTCAGGGTCAAGTAGTTTAAGGAATGAAGAAGGCTGAATTGGCCTCAGCTACATCAAGGTGTGATATGGTTAGGGAATAAATTCTAAAGCAATACAGAAGTCTCAAGAGAAAGTCATATTAAAACAGAGTAAAACTTAAGAGTTGTTCAGTATGTGGTCTACGAATTACTCCAGGCAGGAGGGAAATGTGTTTAGACAGGAGGCTAGGAGGAAGCACTAACATTTTCACATTGAAAACACTCAGAGAACTATCTGCAGTTCTAGTCTCTGTCTACCAGAGATATTTATGCATAACACATGAGATATTTCTATTTATCAAAAAAAAAAAAAAAAAAAAAAAAAAAAGGCAGTAATAAAACCAGCAAGCAGAGCACTTGCTCAGCAGAAGTTTCCCACATTCTGGGGTACGACTCTTCTTGTTAGAATACTGAGCTCATACACCCAGCAGTACTCTCCACGACTGACTAATGATCATTTAAGTGGCCATGTTCAGTGCAGGTTTTCATTCTCTGAACCTGAACTGAATTGTACATCATGCAGTTTGGCAAGATGCTGACAAGCCTATCTGTGTTTTCTGTTGATTTCTTCCAAGTGGCTCCTCTCAGTATTGGGAAATGAACCTTTCATATCAGTACTGCTTCTGCTAAGTCCTACAACATGCTACTTATTCATGTTAAATATCACATTGGTTCATGAGAGTAACACATGAAAGCTTGTGTCAACTCCATGAAATCACATCTAGAGCTGTAATATGTCTGCTCCTATGTTCTTTATAGAGAGAACAGTCTTTATAGAGAGTGTTCTGGAATGATGCATGAGGCAGACACCTTCACCAAATTAAAAACTAATGGAGGCAGCTTGAATTGGGCCCTCAATTATATATATTTTTTTAAATACTCAGTGATGGAAAAATCTTCTGTTTCTGCAGTTAATTATTATCACTGTTAAGAAGACCATATGTTTTCTCATGTATTTGCATTTGTCTGGCTTCAGTTTCCAGCCCGTGGTTTGTGTTAAATTTTCCCTGTTTCATTAATAAAAGCTTTAGTACTTTCTACTAATGAAAAAAGTTATGCCCTGAGAGAAACTGTTTTCTTATCTCAGAAAAGATTTTGTCATTTTGAAAAATTCAGGAGAACAATTTAGTTGAAGTATATATAGAAATATAGACCAAGCCCAAATGCAACTGAACTTCACAATACAAGAAGTAATATTGAAATGTTGTGTGTAGATTTTTAACTGAAGGAATTTTTTTTAATTAATGTAATTACAATATTTCTAAATCTGTTGTTCATAAACAAAAATGTTCAACCACTTTTCATTCTCTCAATCTTAATTTTTTTTCCTCCACTCCCTGAAATGTATGTGTAATGCCTTGCACTCACTGACTTGCTTAGGGACAGCACAAGTTTTTCAAACACTTACTATTAATTTTTAAAGGTTCTTTAAAAGTGTTGTGTTGTGGTGCAGGGTTCATTTGGTTTGTTCTGTTTCCCCCTAAAGTTATAACGGTTCGGTCCTAGGGTGCCCCCCCCTCCTCCCCTGGCAACCCCTCCTTTTGAGAGTGTCAGTTTTTTGTCTCCACCCCTGTTCCCCTGGTTACCCTCTGTCAATCCCTCCCTGAGTTCCTGTCCATCAGCCACTGTCCCCTTCCCTATTTCCAGAAAGTTCTCCCCTCCTCGGTGGGTGATTGGATCGGGAACAAGGGTCTCTCCCTGTCACATTCCCTATTGGCGAGCCGGTATGTTTGTCAAGAGTTTGTTCCCGCCCAAGTTCTCCCTCATTGGTTGATGTATTGTATGTTCCGCCCCTTTATAATCGGCTGTACCCGCACTTCGTGGGCCTGACTCGGCTGGTCTTCCCTGGAGGCATTAAAGAGCTCTGGACTTTGCCCCCGAGACGAGACCCTCTTTTCTACTTCACCTTCTTGCTGATCACTGCTGCCTCCTGCTGAGGCGCTGCCCGGACGCCCCCGGCGCATCTGGGCAGTGCCCCCCGGCTGTCAGCTGCTGTGCCACAGCTCGGCCGGTGCAGCCTCCTTCCCCGCCTGGGGTGGGGTAGAGAAAAACTCGGACACCAACTTGGCAGTGTTGGACAAAAAGATTCACTTTCTAAACAGTTATTTCTCATCAACACGTAAAAGAGTTAATCCTGCCTTTCTACTCAGCCCAAATGAGGTAGCATAGGGAGCACTGTGTTCAGTTCTGAACACCTCTCTTATGAGGAAAGATTGAGAAGGCTGGGCCTGTTTAGCCTTGAGAAGAGGTGAATGAGTGAGGACCTCATCACTGTCTATAATACGTATCTGAAGGGAGGGTGTCAAGAGGATGTTTCCAGGCTCTTCTCAGTGGTGCCAAGCAATACGACAAGAAGCAATGTGCAGAAACTGATGCACAGGAAATTCCATCTGAATATGAGGAAGAACTTCAGTGTGCGAGTGACTAAGCAATGGCACAGATTGTCCAGAGAAGTTTTTGAGTCTCTCTCATGGGAGCTATTCAAGAATTGTCTGAACACAATTCTGTGCTCATCTGCCAGCAGGGAGATTGGAGCCACTGTGATCACTTTCAATCTAACCATTCTGTGTTTCTGTGATTTTCCTCATAGCAGTAGGTTTGGAGTATTAAAATACTTTGTGTAGTATGTCCAATAATCTTCACTCTTTCAGCATGGTTTCACATAATCTGAAATACTCTGACATCAAAACTTGAACTAATATCAAGAGATTTCTTGAAAAAAGAAGGAAGGCATAGAAAGGATGGTGAAACCACCTATTCAGATTTCTTTTTCATTCTGCTCTGTATTCAAGTTACCTGCTGTTACCAAATTTAAATACAAATAACAATCTTATGGATACACAATCTCATGTAAGAAGCAATTAGATATATTTATTAAAGTAAACAGCAGCATAATTGTTCTGGTTTAGGACAAATCCAGGAGAAAATATCCAACAGGGGCCCCCAAGAAAGCAAACCTGCATGGCCCCTCCTCCCAACCAGTTCAGGAAAGAATTTCCTTGGAGAGAGGTAGAAAAAACCTGTTTATTTAACAGGCAAAGCACTCCCTAGCACAAAAAATGAACAAAACCAGATGACAAAGCTCATTCGTTGCTCTGAAGAGATGAAAAGTTCAGAAAGTCTCTCCGGTGGGGGGTTGCTCTGTTATCAGTCGCTCCGGTGCTGGGAAAGGCTGCACAGTAGGTCCTGGCAGACTGCAAAGTGTGAGCTCCCAGTGTTTCCCCTGGTCCCAGTCCAGAGCAGGCTCAAACAGTTCCAAAAAAAGGGAAAGAAAATCAGTCCAGGGCAACTCCTCTTCCTCAGCTAGCTAAACTAACTAAATAGAAAAGGAGCGTGGTGTTCTGCCCCATCCGTGCCCAGAGAACACAGTCCAGCCGAATGTGGAGGAGTGAATGCAGTCCCTGATAACAAACTCTGCTTCTTCTTCTCCACACCTTTGCTCTCAGCCAGTCTTGAAGGCACAGAATATAATATCCAGCATAAACAGGACACCCAGTTGGGAATACAAGCATCATAATGTCACCCTAGGACCTTAATTTACAGCTTTAAGAATAAAGTCTGGAGAAGATCATGAAGATGACTGAAGCTCCTAAGTGATGGTAAGAGAAGAGTTACAGATTTTCCTATTTCCCTTAGAGTTCTCCTCTCTGTCATGTCTCTACTATATAGATACATCCAGTTTCCCTTAACTAATGCAGCCATATTAGAAACCTTATATTATTTTACATCTTATAGTATTATCTAAGTGTGCAAATGTTCATCCCAAATATTTTTTTGTAAAGTCAAAGGAGTTCAGAATCACATCAAATTATTTATGTGGTTGCAAATATCTATATTTTAATGCAATACATGTTTTAAAGAATTAAACTTCTGCTTACAATAAAATGTAATTTTCTTGCACAGTACATGACTGTAGAGGAATTTAACTGCACAATGGAAGACTTCCAAGAAAACTGGGTGAGAAAATGGTCTTTTCACCCATGTTGTGCTGCTAAGAGGCTATTAAAACATATCACAAAAAGATTTCATGAGTGGTTAGTAACAAGGAAGCCCATTCTAAAATGGAGGAACACAAGTCATAGCAAAACAAAACTGATATAGACAAGAAAAAAGTGGCAATAAATTGAATACAGAGTAAGAGGAAATAATCAGAAGCATATCTACATGACAATAGAAGTGACAGCACCAAAGCTGCCAGCCCAAATGCTTAAGAATTCCTCTAGAGAGCCAAAAGCATTTGCTGAGGTAAAAATATCTGCACAGTCTGACATCTCTGCTGCAAAAAATGAGGAGGATGAGCACTATAATGAGCTGAGAATAGTGTATGGCCTATCCCCAAAAAAGGCATATATTATTTCCTTTATTTCCAATTGACAGAAAGGACTTGTGGGAAAATACTGAAAAAAAATTACACTCCCACCCTTCTACTTCCCATCTTGAATAATACATTCAACTATCTCTGAATTGTTTTTTATTTTCGTAGTCACTAACCAAGAACACAGGTGTGTTTTGGGCAAGAAAGCATCATATATAAAATAAGTGAAGAGTTTTATGCTGAGTGGTTTTCTTTGCTTCACTCTAAATTATGCTCAATCTTTCTTTTCACAGTAACACTTATTATTCCATTTTTTATGTCTTAATGATACCAAAGTATGAAACACACGGACTCATAAAAACACTGTCTCAGAATAAAGCTTTTGAAGTCATAAGGCTCACATGTCAATTCAAAAACTACTTTCTCTTGCTCTTAGTATAATGGCCCCCCTTCAACAAAAAGTCAATACGGTGTTCTCTTATTGTCTGAAAAACTGACAAGTCAGTGTAATTATTTCTTGCACATCTAGTTGTATGATGGCAATTTAAAGTGAAAGCATACTTTTTCCTTTGAGATTTAAAATGAGCCAGTGATATTAGAATTATCAAACATCAATGGAATTATTTCAGTCCCATTCTGATTTATTGTAGCCATTAAAGAAGAAGGTAAAGCATAATAAAGGTATGGTATGTGGCTTGGTATGGCCAGGAGCTATTTTTCTACAGTAAATAACAACTATCTTAATTATTTTCTCCTCCAAAAATCAGAGGTTCCAAAGAAATTACTGAAAGCCAAAAAGAATCTTCTCTTTATAGATGCTTGAAACTATTATGAAAGGTTTTTTAGTGTCCTTTACTTATGGATTTATTTCACTGATTAACACCTACTTTTGAAGGCAGCTGACACTGTGAGAAGTCAGGGAAAATAAATTGGGTCATAAACTAAAGAAAAAATGGCATCGTGATAAGAATAGATAACTGACCTTTCATAGCAGCACTAATGAGAATTGCTCTAATAATTACTGTAACTACATCTTGGAAAAAACATTCTCTCTGGCAATACATGTTTTAGAATATTTAGATGCATTAATGCCCAACATAATTCAAGATCCTTAGTGTTTTAGTGGGTTGATTAGGATTTTCAATATCCTCAAATTGATTCTCTGTAAAATGACTAAATCAGTTAGTTGAGGGTTTGTATTCTGAAAAGAAGTCAATTAATAAACCAGCACTTGAACATTTTTCATACAGGAAGATCATGTAAAGTATTTTAGCTTTGGGACTCAATAATACATACAGCTAGATATTTTTAAAGTTGTGCAAAAATTATTTCATCATATCAAATGGACACAAGAAACATAAGGAGTATCAAACTATCACTCTGTTTTTATTCTTTATTCTACACGATAACAATTGCTCATGCTGTACTATTTTAAGTAAGACTACCATCATGGAAACCACAGAAATCCAAAGAAGTTTCCACATCTGCAAACACCTTACAAATAAGGCAGCAAGCCTTGAGAAGGCCATTCATTACATATTTTGGCAGGAAAATTACATTAAAGAAATGATGGCAAAACAGACACAGCAGTAACACAGAATTAGTTGCTGTATAGAGCTCCCAGAACCATACAGAAAATAAGTAGGACCACGAGTAATAGCACAAGCAAAGTTCAGTTTCCTGTAGATTTGTGTTTTACTTGGAGGGTTCTCTGATGTCAAATAAGATTTGAAAGGACACAAAGCTATTTTCTTCAGAATTGAAATAACAGGATCTTTCTCTTTCAGCCAAGTGACTACTTTATCCTAATTCTTCAAGAATTTAATATCTATCTAGACTATTAAAACAACCTAAGCATGTTAAAATCTTAATAGGATGGTGTCTGAAAGACAGATACATTCGCAAAGCAGGTTTTAATTCTGTTTAAGAGTTTACAGATGCATAGGTTTCTGTGACTCTGGAGTAGCCAGAAGAGATCTTGTCAATAAACTCAGAAGAGTCCAGACAGTATTTCAGCTGACCCTCAATTACACAGGGATCCTTTTGCCATGTATTGTAACATGTGTAACATTCTTTAGGCATGTTGTCTGGCTTTTGGAAAAGCCTTAGAAGGGCATGAGTCTCTCACAGGTCTTGTGTCACATCTGACTGTCCTATGTGATACCCTAGGCAGTCTAGGGCAGCTCAAAATTGCATTAGACACCACTGTGTGAGCAAGTGAATCAAGCACCTGCAGGCTACAGAGGAGGATGAATCTCCAGGCTTGCTGATTGTGCTGACTAGGGCTTCTGTGCTGCCTTCAGCTGCTCACCCTTGGGGTGACATTTAAGATGGCATTGAGTGTGGTGCTTATTCTCCAGTAGCTGTGGCTTTGGGATGGCACAGGTTCTCCATTGTATCACATGAGCCCATGTGTAGGTGTTTGACTAAGAAAGGGCATTTGTAATGACACTGAACACTTACATGTAGGCATACAAGCACTTCTATCCATATACTTTGTCTGCAAAAATCTAACATTTGGGATGTCACCAGAAATGCTTTTACATGTTGATATTGTAGTAAGGTGAGACTCGTTTATTTAAAATATTAACCAGGCTTCATCAATATGGAATTTGCTAGCTCTGTACTTGTAAAAATAGCATTAGAAGAAATTACACTGCAAAGAAAAAAAGCAAAAAACCAAATCAATACAAACAAGCCACAGATCAACAAGTTATTTCAAGTTAATATTTCAATTATATCCTCTTATTTTTTATTACATACAGAATACAGTATGGACATTTTGTGCTAGATATACTTTTTCAGACAAATAGGTTCTGTAAAATATATGCATTAAGAAAAAAAAGCTAAATAATGATAAATATAATACAAAATGACAGGTTATTTTATCTTTTCCTTTACATACTTCTGGAGCAGAAGTCTGCCCACCTCACAGAGAAATTTTTAGTATGAAGATTCACAAGAGTTATACCAGTGACTATGATCAATCTTTAAAAAAAAAAAAGTAATCCTAGGTCTGAATGCATAAAATACCACAATTTCTTGATTGTGCTGGCCAGATTATTACTATTGTCTGCTGTGAAACAAGGATTTGTTGCCAAATATCACACTTTCTGACTGTAGGCCTTATAGAGAAATACAAGCAGGGTTTAAGTAATATGACATGTGACAAGAACCAACAAAGGACCAAGAACCCTAATTACTGCAGAAATACTGCAGGAATAATGCTACTGCATTATAAAAAGATGACAGTTCACAAAAAAATTTTCTGGGCAGAATAGAAATGTGTGAAGAAATAAAAATGTAGAAGACTGAAACAGACCAAAGTGAGAAATTAGTAAGTAGAGCAACACAAGCCAGTAAATGTAAGAAAATCAATACAAACTCTGAGTATCACATTTATTGGATCCCTGCCACATTATAATGATTCATCATCCTTTCCACCAAAGCTCCAACTTTTTCTAGTTGTCACAAGTTTGATGGGAGAAAGTTAATAGTGCAACATGAATAAATCACCATGTCATTTTTAGTATGATTCTGATTCTCATGCTTAAAGATATAGAAGTCCAAAGGCATCTATTGCTGATGACATACACACCATTCAAGTATATTCCAGAAGTCCTGCATTGATTTAAAAGGTAGCACTGAGAATTATTCTTCTTGAGAAAGTGAACTGGATATTGATGGTGACACTAATGAAACAAAACACCAGAGCACTGCCATCCTGTTCAATGAAACAGAAAACTGGGAAAAAAGCTAACCAAAGTGATCCCTTTATATGTTTTCAGAGTATTTTGGATTCTGTATCACACTTTTTGCATCCACATATTAATCCAAATTATGACACCTTAAGATGTTATTTTTTATTTTCTGCCTATCACCAACTTATAGGCGCGCTGCTCAGTAACTTTGTCGCTGTACTCTTAATATAAGAATAAAACCAGAAATAGAAGAGACAATTTCTGCATTGTTTAACTCTTATTCAAGTATATTAATTACTTGTGCAAGCTATGCCAAAAAAGATAAATACTATGAAGATTGAAAATCACTGCATTTATTTTTACAATATCTTGCATTATACTGAAAATTTAATAAATGTCTTACTGTACTTATACTGCTTCTCCTTTTCTCTAAACACAGTATTCAAAAAATTTATGTGTGAACTAATGTGAGAAGAAATGCTGGTATAACTACGACAAAGATGATATTGGTGACATATATTTGGAAACACAGTATATAATGGGGGATAAATCAAATGGAGGGAGCAGAGAATTTTAAAATAGAAACACTAAGACTTAAAAAGGAGGAATTTCAGGTAGTACAAGACATCTGGTGACAATTAACCCTCTCTTCACTTCAAGTGCTTAAAAATAGGTGCTTGAGATGGAAAAAAGTAATTTTTTTGTTCCTTCATGGTCCTTTATGTATTTCAAAATTACTCAGTTCAATGCAAACAATGAGGATTCATCAAATGAATGCAATCAAAATAATTTGATGTTGAAATATTAAAACTTAAATTGTGGAATTTTGACTGACAGAAACTTCGGCTGATACTTTTCCTGAAAAAGGTCACACTGGATTTAAAAACATCTATATGAAAATACCATCTATTTCAATTCAATATGTATCTGAAATGAATTTGACAAATTCTTCTCTGAAGAACCTTCCTGGAAAAATATGCAAATAATAGGCAATAAAATACCCATCAGCAGCTCCACTTTGTTAGTATGCATTTCATTGTCCAGGCAGAGTGCATACTAAGAGGCAAAAAAACCAAAAATATATAAATAGTTCTATTTCAGCCAAATATTAAGTCTACAGCAATGTCATGAATGGACCACCTCCCTCTAATGTTAAATCATTCTATAGGATTTATGAACCAAAATAAACTTTCTGATGTCTTATTCTTATTTTCAAAAGAATGATGACACAGAAATAGAAATTTCACCAATAACTTTGTAACTGTCTAGTTTTCTGATATTTTGTTCAAAACACTATATCACCTCTTATACCAAGTTTTGGGGTTTTTTTAAAAATTTTGGTTTAGAATCTGTATTTTTGAATTGGTAAGCAGTCAATACTCATTTTGGATGGACAGAACCACAAATTGTTGCTTTAAATACCATCCTCTTCTAAGTTCATTTTACTGTAAAAAGAATTAAATTGGCCTTTGGTAATGCTGATCAGATGGTTTCCATGACCTTTCAACATATCCCGTTTGGAATTAGGATGAAAAAAGAAAAATCAAGACTGTGATAAGAACTGGCATATTACAACATTTAAGAACTGAGTAAGAGACCAATGTAAAAAGTTTGATGATAATTAAAACCAAAGTTTTGTTCATTTGCCTGAGTTCAATGGATTTTAAGTCAATGTTAAAAATTCTTTGCAAAACATATTTCCCATTAGACCAAGAGAATTCATATTAAACATAATAATATTTATATCTTTGAATAACATTACAGAATTAAACTTTGTAGTCAGAAATTTGTGCTTGTCATCCTCAGTTCTGGGAAATACCTGCTCCTTTCTTCATTACAAACATCAAAGAAAACAAGTACTTGCATTTCCCAGGCCAATAAACAAACAATTATTATTTATTTAAATTGTTTAATTTACTGTTATGTAGCTGAAATGAGGCAAAATATATATTTTATAATCAATGCACATGAAAACATAAAGAAATACATGCCATAATACTAAAATTTAAATATTCATCTTTTTAGTTTTAAATAGATTATCAGTGGCTGTTCTCAAACAAGAATTAATCAGACTTGAAACTTTTACGTTTAGTGAAAGTGAGCTCATTTGAAAGGGACTCAAGTGCAGCTGAAATTAATGTTTTGCTTTACTTCATGAGTATTCATAAATATCGACAGTGTTCAGTGAATTCTATTAATTTAAAAAATGCATATGGAGGATCCTTGGGGACCTTCCTAATGCAGACCATCAGATAAGTTACCTCAAGATGAGCCATAGGAACTTGAAGTTTAAAAATCACAGAAACACTGGAAATGACCTGCATTGGAAAGGACACTAAAGATCATTTACATCCAACACCCCTGCAGGGACACCTTTCACTGGAGCAGTTGGGAGAGTTGGGAGATACTGAAATGTTATGGTTAATGGATTAAACATTGTTATGAGGGATATTTTCCTGTTACAGCAAAAGTGTGTTAAGAAGCTGTGACCACCAAAGACTACCTGTCCCTGAATACGCCTCCTTTGGACTGTGAGTTAAGTCACCTAAGAAAACTTCAGATAATCTAAACATGATGCTTTTCAGGTTTAGGAAGCAGTGAACAAGGCTGAAGGTAAAGACTGTATCCACAAAGTCAGTCAAACGTAGCAGCTGTCCTGAAAATTAGCTCTGGCTGGGATTAAGGTGGGGAGGAGGAGGAGAGTTTTGGGTGTTTGCTGTAACCTCTGGTCAGAGGGAGTGAACAGCCATCCTCCCTTACACAAAATGGCTCAGTTCTGAAACCCCCCAACCTGGAAGGCCACACACACACAGGACATTCACTTGAGAGGCAGCTGAGAAGTCTCATAAACCATCAAAGACCCCCAAAGTGTCCCCACCCCGCGACTGATTCCTGATCCATTGCATCACTTTGTGTCACGTGAAGAACTTGCACCAGTTCTTCACGTGACACAAAGTGATGCAATGGATCCAGAGTCTGCTGCAAGAGGCAGTGTCAAACTTGTCCCCTACAGGAGAGGTACCTGTGTACCTGACCCAAACATATACTAATCCATTGAATTCATGGAAAGTTTTGCAGGACCTCCAAGGACATCAGAAGATGTCTCTTCCCATCCCTTTTTCCTATTTATTTCCTTTTTTCTCTCTTTCCCTCTCAACCTCACATTTACTGTAACATAAAATCCATGTTATTGACTTCGGCATATGGTCTCGTTTGCACCTTAATTCAGGCAGAGGCATCTCTCTAACAATTTTAATAACCAGGTCTGAACACCAGGTTGCTCAAATCCCCATCCAATCTGGCCTTCCACACTTCCAGGGATGGAGTATCCACAGCTTTTCTGGGCAACCTGTTCCATTGATTCAGCACCTTTACAATAAAGAATTCCTTCTTAATATCTAATTTAAACCTACCCTCTTTCAGTTTGAAGCTATTGCCTGTTTTCCTGACACTACAAGCTCTTGTAAATAGTCTTACTCTGTATTTCCTGTAGGGTCCCATCAGGAGCTGGAAGGTCACAATTAGGTCACCCCAAAGCCTTTTCTTGTCCAGGCTGAATCCCAATCCCAATTCTACCAGCCCTTCCTCTAAGCAGAGGTGTTGCATCCCTCCAATGAACTTGGTGCCCCCTTGGGATTCACTCCAACAGGTCCAAGTCCTTCCTATGCTGGGGACCCCAGAGCTGGAAAAAGTGCTTCAGCTGGGCTCTTACAAGACCAGAGTAGGGGCTCTTACAAGACCAGACCAGACCAGCAGAATTACCTCCCTACCCTTCTTGCTTTTTGAAGGAGCCCAGGATACAATACTGGCTTTCTGGGCTGAAAGTGCACACTACTAGATCATGTCCAGTCTCTCACCTACCAGCACCCCCAAGTCCTTCTTGACAGGACTATTCTTTATTTGTTCAGCTCCCATTTCCACTGATAACAGAACATCCTAACCTAAAAATCTATGAAGATTGCTAGTGTTATACAGTAAGATATGAGGGAAGTGTGTTATGACTATGAATGTCAATATCAAAGTCAACTGAGAAACAGAGGCCCCAGAAATCATACAGACCTTTGTAGAAAACTGACAGAAAAAAGCAGACAAAGTACAAAACACTGGAAAACAAAAAAGATTAGAACAGGGTAATCTGTGACACAGATCTTGCTCTTCCCACTTCCCTGACAAAATGTTGTGGTTTTGGAATGGTACTCCCCAGCTGAGTTCTCCAGCAGGACACCAAACTACACTGGTGCTCAGCCGGTTCCCCTTTCCCCTCTCTCCCACATCCTCACCCCCTTCCTCCCCCCAAGAGGATAACTGGAGGCTCTTGTAGATCATGGACTAAGATAAGAGAACTTTGCAAAGAGCAATGAAATAAGAAAATGAACAATAACAGCAACATTATAACAAACGTGTACGAAAGAGAAGTTGATTTACATGCAGATGCTCACAGAGCCTGACCCAAAGCAATGTGACTGTAGCTGGTGGCACCCTACCCACCCTCCACACTCTCTACTGACCAGAAGCCATCCCCTTCTTCTCAGAATCCAGAACTCCTTCTCCCTCCCCACCCCCTTGCAATGAGCTGAGTTAGTATCCAATATTACTGTGGCCAGGTTCCTTCAGACACACACCCTCTCAGCTACTGCAAAAAATTAACCCTGTCCTTGGCTGAAAATAGCTCACAAAATTATAGTGAAATAGGGCTCTGAAACAGTCCAACAGGTAATTAATCTGATCTCTCAGTATGAAGTTTCTGATATGAAAAATCATAGTATTGGTGATTTTTTTGAAGATTTTATGATGGAACCAGCTGAACATCACTAAAGATATTTTTTAAGCAAAAGGGGAACTGTAGATATAAAATGTAAGTGTATATTGAAGAGAAGTAAGAAACTTCTGAGAAGCTAGCACATTAGCTACATTAACATAATGTCTTTGTGAAGACACAAGTAATTTCAATTCAAATAACAAAGGCTGCTTGCCAGTATCAGGTGTGTTTTGATAACAAAGAAAGGGAGTGCATACCCTTTATTTTTACCATGTTCACAGATCTTTTTGAATATCAATTTTTTATCACTAGCGTAGTAATTTTTCCTACAGTTAAATGAAAATGGATTTTTAACATCCAATAAAACTTTCATAAATAAATAAATAAGTAATTTTAAAAAAATGATATTTCACATAGCATTCTTTCAAAATCTTGGCATCCTTAATTTTTGTCCCACTTAGTTTCAACTGATAAAAGTAAGTGTGAAACATAGTAATGGTTGGGATACCCTGAATATCTTATTATTAAAGAAATGTGATATAAACAAGAAAATAAATCAAAAGACCATATAGATATTTCTATGTTGTTTACCTGATTGATACTGGAATTAAATTTCCAAGCCTATCACCACACTGCCCTAACAAGAGCAATATGAAATTTGCCCAGGATTCTTTGATTCTTTCTTATATCATAATGGGTCAGAAATGTGTCAGGCAAGAGATGCAACACCAGGAAACAAAAAAGAAGAGGCAAGAGATAACTATAGCACACTAAATTTGTCATGATTTTTAGAAGTCTGCCCTGTTCCACTGCTGCAAGTTACAGCTATCAATGTTTTCCTTTAGTCACTCACATTTAAAAGATAAATCTTATGAAGTTGCCAAAGATGAAAACACTTCTGGCCTAATTTTCTAATGTGCTGACACCCAGAGCTGCCTGTGAAATCAGTGCAGGTTTTGAGTGCTCAGATTTTTGAAAATCAGGCCACTTATTTTTAATTAAAAGACAGATAAAGGAAAGTGGAGAAAGAAGACATGTGTAACTCTGTCTAGGCAGTTGGAGTTTTTTGACCTCTGCTTCTTACACTCCTCATAATTGTCATGCTGTTACCCTGTGCTCTCCCGTTCTGTTTCTTGTGTCCACCCAGTTTTGCAGTTTTAGTTCATAACTTTTTGAGGAAAGATAAATATTTTAATGCCAAGGGAATACAGAGTGTAGCACAAACAGGCTTTGAAGTCTTCCTAAATACTTTCATTATTTCCATAACATTAATTAGTAACAGTAATAATCAGACAAAGACTTCATCACTTCAAAATCTGAAGCAATTTCCACAGGTACTGAGAAAAAATAAAAAGGTAATCTCCACAGATTTAACAGACAAAAAGTTTATCTGTGACAATACACAACACAGGCTGTCATCCAGTGATGTTTGTGTCCCAGCAGTTGAACTGTATGACTTGGTAAAAGTCGCCGCGCTGGAATGGGCTTTTTAAAAGCAGTAGACTTCAGAGGTATGATTCTAGACTGTCTCTGTGTTTACATTCATCCTTTTTATTTATTACACAGCTACTATTTATATATATGTACATATATACTTGTTTTGTGAAAAAAAATATGTTGGATATAGTTTTCAAATTGCCTTTCTCACTTTCATTGATTGCCTCTTGACACAATTGCATTTTATTATTCCTTAGGTAGGCATGACAAACATGGAAGTATTTTTATGTAATTTATCTTCCATTTCACATTCACAGGCGAAATATCCTGTAAACAGAAAATTGTGTTGTGAAATACTTCCCTCAGGTTTTGGAACCTACTTTTTAAATTTTGCGTATTTGGCTGGCACATTTCTCCTCATTTCTCCTTCTGTATCTAGAAGTCACTCACTATATACAGGGACTTAGATTTTACTGCATTTTTTTTCTGTTTGCGAAGTCGGGTTGACAGGTATATCTAACACTACATTTTAATTTACAATGAAGTAGTGTAGTTGTATACACTTGCAGAGTCCAGGTAAAACAGACTGAAAGGCCTGAAGTCATGTAATTACAGTCAACAGATAATTTGAAAGTCATGAAAAATTTAGAAGAGAGAGAAATAAAAATGAAGAGAAAAAAAAGGGGGTTGAAAGCAGTCTAAGAAAAGCCTGAGGCATCTGAAGACAGTCATTACTGATGCAAGACAAGGGATATACTAAAGATAGGTAATGTCAAGAGGGAACTATAATGAGCCAGACTTAAAAGCATGGCTGCCTGCCTACTGACAGACAAATAAACTACTGTAAACCTGCTTAAGCCTTTTATTTTGCTGATGGTTATCTTTTGCAGGAACAAAAGATTCCTCCTATATACACAGTTGATAAAGTGGGCTGTTCTTTGGAAAAATTCTAGGAGCAAATGTCATTAGTTCTAAATGGTTCTTTTAGGAAATGAGAAGAAAAAGATAAGTTGAAGGGAAAATTCCCAATGCATAATGATTTTTAATAAGCACAGATATTTCTTCCATCTGGAATTATCAGCACAGGGAGTTAAAGCATATCAGTCAGCCTAAACATTCATTTTTAAACAAAGAACTCATGGATGAATGACTAAGAGGAATTAATTGTGTCAATTGTTCATTAGAATATTCCTAGAATGTCTCTTGATCCCAAACCCAGCTTAGAAAAAGTTATTGGCACTAGGAATGATCTAGAGTTGGATCAGTAGTGGCACACATACAGTTGTGCTTAACTTGTATAAAACCATTAACTAGTTGAATTTTCTAGTGAGACCTGATGGAGACAGAAATAAAGTCATGGCTGTGGGCAGTACATGCAGTGTTTCTTCCTAATAAGAACCTAAACAGACAAGCCAAGGGCACAGCTCTTTCCTTATAACTGAGTTACCATCAAATTCCCTTCTATTATTCACAACTGGAGACTTCTACAGAAAATAGTAAGATACCTTAAAATTGATGGACACAGATGGGAATGCTAACCATGCATTGTTTTTGGGTTGGTTTTTTTTTTTTTTTTTGGTCATGCAAGAAATGTGAGTCTTTTTAAGTTCATCCAATTATATAAGAAGGAGGGGGAGAGAAATAGTATTTCATTTTCAATTACAGCATTTTATTATACCATTTGTTACCTCAACATAAAGTTCAGAAATGTTAAATTAAATTCTTTCAAATAGTCATAGCAACAACACAGGTGCTAGGATGAGACATTGATCTTGTTTTCATATGGTGACTTCATTGTGCATAGATTGCTCAACATTGCTGAAAACACTTGTGTTGCTACCCATTGTTATTTTTAAAATAAAAACCCATAATCCTTCCACTGTAATCAAGCAAAGCTCTTTCACTCCATTCTGTGCAATAACTGAAGCAGAATTTTCTACTGTGATTTCAAAAGAACTTACATTTGTCTGAGAATTCAGAGATTCAGTCTAATATTTGATTTCTTGCTCAAGTATTATTTTTAGTTTTATTAAAGACACTATTTTTTTTCTATTATCCCACTCACTGGAAAAATATAGGGCTTATTTTTAAGCTATTTCACTGTAACTGTCTGAGAATCTCCTTGAGTCATAAAGCTGCTTATTGAGCTATAGAACAGTGATTGGTGAAATCTGTTCCTATAAATGCTGTGTATCTTAATTTCATTTAAAAGATTTTTGAATACAACAGCAACAGGTTCTGAAGGAGAAACAACAACAGAACAACATTAATACCATAGATTAAAAAAATTAACATTGTATGCATATAATTTTATAATCATCTACATAAAAAGTATCTGCATATACATAAGATTAATAATTTTTTAAATTTTTAATATATAAAATCAATTGGTGTGATTAGCTTTCACATTTTTATAGATGAGAAAAATTAATTTAGAATCTAGAACTAGAAAAGTAAGTATAAAAATATTCATATTAGTCAAAGACTAAGAATGAAAATTTCTTTATTGTATGTTCTAATTCTCAACTGATCAGTTTTGACGTCAAAATTCTCAAATTGAGAGGTAGGTTCCTCTCAAAATAGATAAATAGATAAATAGACGAAGAGATAGATAAATAGATAGATAGATAGATACATACATACATAAATACCTAGGTAAATATTAGCTTTTCTTAGCTACATAAACGTGGAACCTGTTTAGATTAGTCATTTATGTCTGTTAGATTAGTTAGTTGTGTCTGTTTCCAAGGTAAAATGACAGAAATACTAAAATGCCACTAAACTGAGACTTTATTTTTAGATCTGTTGCCCATGTTTTAAAGAGGTAGATGGAAGGAGAAAGAAGCAGGCAGATATTCACATTTTTAGGATTACTAATCCATATATTTCCTGGAGGGGACCCTCCTGTGTCATGTAAGCTTCTTGGTTTGCAGGTCAGACCTATGCAAAAGCAATAGTCCAGATATATATAAACTTACATATGTATTACAATTACTGGGAAAGTTATTCATTGCTGTTTTTATTCTTGTTTGCTCTGACAAGGCCAGTAAAGATGTCATTGTGTTAAATCTACAAAAGGGTAAACTGCTGTTTTCCTGCAGCAGAATGTAATTCAGAATGTAGCTTCTCCATATAAAGAATGGCCTTACATTTTTCAGAAAATGTCTGTAGTGAATTATACTACTTAAACAATTCCGGGCTGTTCTAGCCATCCTACTGCTGGAAGTGCTTAACTAAAGTCAACAAAATTATCTGTCTTACTGATAATGTTTGTTGAAACATTAATTCAAATAGCAGATGGAAAAATAAGATCTTTAGAAACTAGCCCTCTCATTTGTCAGGGTTTACATAGGATTCCAGTGCAAACTGCAGCATGCAGATATACAGTAAATAAAGATTAAAAAACAATCAAGCTAGAAATAACACTTCAGATTTCCCACTTTTCATGTCTTAAGTAGCATTGTTTAAACTGAAGTTTCTTTTTAATACAGTTTTTCCCTTTTTTTAAATGTTTTAATTTTTTTTTTATTTGCACATGTCTATTCTTATACTCAAAAGAAGCCAAGGCAGATATAAGTGTGACAAAAAGACTGAAAATGTTAAACTTTGCTGTGCTCAGCTTGGATTACAGAACCAGTGGGCACTAAGTGCTTGGCAGGGAGATGCTGCGCTGTTCCCTGTGTGTATGCTGATAATCAAAGCTTTGTATGAAGTGAATGCCACTTCAGTTTTATGAGCTTTTTATGTGACATGGCATATCAAATCTGCCAAGCAGAGGACCATCTGGAAACAGGTCATCAGAATGGATTATGACACCCTCTGACAGGCAAGAGTGAAGGCAAAGAACAGAATGGGTTGGGGGGGGAAACCACCCCATCCCCAAGATCCCTGGCCACAGACAAAGAGAGATTAAGTAGAATGAATTCAGTATCATGCTGGAATATTACTTAATAAAAGAACAGATTTACCCGACTGAATTTAAAGCACATTTTAAAATTTATGTGCTTATGGTATGTTTTCCTTCCTTTTTTTCTTTCAGTCACAGAAGCACAAATCTTCCTGGGCACAACAGAAGTGTTACTCTGTTTTCCTCTTCTTTTTCCCCATCTAGGGAATAGAAATGCTTTTTAAAAGCTTCACAGCTTGATGTTCAAGATACATTGTAGAAACCCTCACAGGCAGATTTTTGATAAGTTTCTGTAGTCATTAGTCTACTGTAGCTCAGCTGAGAAGATACTACACAATCATATATCACTGCACAAGCAAACCAGTGCTCTAAATGTCATTCAGTTATTAAAATACCACAGGCCCTGAGAGTTTGACCAAAACGAAGACCTATGAAAAGCGGTTATTTTCCCTTGTTTCCTAGATTCTGAAGGCAGATTTATCACTCATATAGACATTCTCATCAGGAGTGGTTTATAAATGGAAAGTCTTGCTGCAAGAATTGAAGGGTTAAAATACTCCTTCAGTTTAAGTCTTGAGAACTGAAAACAGTTTTGTGCTTTGTATGACAGACAAATGTACATAGAACCTCACTGAAGACAGTCACAATCTCAAAACCTGAACAAAACAGACCACATAGTGGTTCAGTGTTACACCACAATTCTTCAAATAAATCAATTTAAGAAAACATTTCCACCACCTCTTTGTGGAACTGAAATCACTCAGGTGGACATGAGTATAGTTCCACTCTCAAGACTCAGTCTCAGGGACTATTATAAATCTCATTCTCTCTCTCTCTCTCTCTCTCTCTCTCTCTCTCTCTCTCTCTCTCTCTCTCTCTCTCTCTCCATCTCTAATTTGTTTTCTTCCTGCTTTTTTGAGCATTGCTTGGAAAACAAGCACTTCTGAGCTTTAGAGATGCTTGAGTGAGTTTCAAGGTGGAAATACTGGAGAGTGGCAAGAGAAGAAGTAAGGATTGCTGCTGATTGTCCTACCAATAAATGGAAAAGAAGTATTTTTCATTTTCTGAAACTAGATATTGCAGAAAGGAAAAGCTCCAGACCCAGTTCTTTTTTATTTTCCTATAAAAAAGCTGATATTTTAAAATTAAAATTATATCTCTAGGAAATCCAAGACCTTGTTTTTTTCTAATGCAATTCAGGTTTCTTCTTGAAGCTGTTGGTGTTAGTGTGATTTATATGGATATACTAGTGTTGAAAAGTAGCGAGAGTTATGTCATATGCTGGTAACTCCAGGAATGTTTTCTTTCATCCAATAGCATACTGAATGCATTTTATTAGTTTTCTTTACAGACTTTGTTGGATATTATAACTAATAATTTAAATTTTTGAAAATAATGACTAAACTCATTCATCTTTAATGATAACTAAGGACAGGAAGAAGTAGAAATTTGTACTTCAGTCCTTCTATGCAGGCAGACTGCAAAGGCCAAGTGTCAGAATAATTATATAAATACTGAGATGAAAAATCCAGGGGAAATAACTTATTAAGGCATTTTCCTTAGGTATCCTTGAAGAAATACTATTTTGAAGTACAAAAGAGCCAGTGCTGAGAAGCTCCTTGGTAAGGATAAGAAGACAGAAACAAGAAGACAGAAACTCCACTACACAGTGAGAGCAGAATTCCAATAATTAACAGATCTATTCCTTTCTCTATTCCTTTAACTCAATCCAGTCCAACAGAACTGTTAGAACAGTTCATTAAGATATGAAAAACTGAGATCTCATCTCTGGTTTAATTAATAAACTAATGGTTAATCCAGGGCGATCCAAATAATCTCAAAAGGGCCATTTGCTAATTTGTTAATGAGTTCCTCTTTCTAAAATGTATTCTTGATAAATATTTAATTGCTATATTCTCATAAAAGTATAAGAGTTAATAAATATTTTTTTTTTCCAAATAGGGAACAAGAGGACAGGAGGAGAAATCTCAAGTGGGGTTCTTTTATTTTACACATCTCATCCTCCTCTATAGAACCGAAGATTAATGGATGACATGCTGCTATTTTCTACTTCGAAATAGAGCAATATAGGATTTAATCTTTTTGTTGCCATGACACCGACCAAAAAATGGGTCAGATGTGGTGTTAAGGAAAGATTTTAACTGAATTTTTTAAATAAATCCATAAGGCCTCTTTTATGATGTCTGTATATTTTAGTTTATCTATAATATGTACATATAGATCTACATATCCTGACCTATTTATTCTGTAAATATATTTTTTATACAGGTGATGGAACTAATCTTTCTTTTGTAGATGGTGAACTAAAAAAACAAATAAATAGCTCCTCAGGTAGAGATGTAAAGATGTTAATGCAGAATATAAGCTACTAGTTAATACCATGGTCTAGATGATCAGCAACCCATTAGTGTTCAGCATGAGAGATCTTTGTTCCACACTGACTGCAGTTTTGGCATTTATTTGAAGAAAAGGGCTACCAGACTATTGGTGCAATGTTCCTTAAAGAGCAAATAACATGCAAGAGGCAAGATAAAAGGGCAGAGTGGATAAATTCCAGTGGCTTTGTTTAGAATTCTGTCATGTAATACCTAGCTATATCATACACCAGGCAGAAAAATAAAGTGCTGAAATCTTGGCCTAGCAAGTTATAAAAAAATCATACCTTAACTATTCTACCCAGCTGCCACATTTATGAGTAAGGTCTTATTTTACAAAACTACAGATGGGCAGGTATAGAGATATCTATTTCTGTACAGCAGACAGTAAATATTTATTCACAGCTGCTAGGTCAATTCCAATTACCTGCAAAAAAATAAATCCACTTCAGCCATTTCTTTGACCAAGGAAAAAAAAAGAATGAAAACATACCAAAGCAAAGAAAAAGTAAATGATATTGAGGAAAAATTAAAAAGCAGGAAAACAAAAGACTTAGTGTGTTATGTCAGGCCTAATCCTGAAAGGTGTTTGGTGAGTTAATTGACTGCTATTTGGTCTAAAATTTACATTTCAATTACATGAATTCAAGTAGTGCACATAATCCATAAAGCCAGAGCAAAGAAAAGGAAATAGAAAACTGAGTTAGTATTGCATTTTCTAAGACCATGAATTTTTTATTAAGTGATTATTAATTGTGCAAAGTCTTGCAAAATATAATGCCATGCAAGCAATAATTACTAAAAATTATCATGTTTAATAATCCTGCATTTTTTTAGCACTAGAGGCCACTTAAACAGCAGTTAAGAGCAGGAAACTGTCAAAAGATATTTTTGTATATCTTGCATAGGATATCAATATGCAAGTGGAAAATGAGGAGGACTGGAAATGTTAGCCTGAGTAGAGTGTTCCTTGTAATGTTTCCTGATTTTTGTTTCTGCAAACTACAGAGTGTAAAGCACATTCCTGCTACCATTTCATTTTATCTTACAACATTAAGAGGTAGAGATTCTCCCAGAGTCTGTGGTGAAGACCGTGGTGAGGCAGATGTCCCTTTGCAGCCCATGAGGGTCCACAGTGGAGCACAGATCCATCTGCAGCCCATGGTAAAACCTAAATATTAGAATATCGAGTTAAAAAACTGTGAATGTTTTTTGTGTGCTTAAGATGTTTTTAATATATTACAAGTTAGGCAAATATTAGGTAAAATCAGATAGAATCCATAACATGGGTGTGAGATGCACTCTTCCTCAAAGAGACTGTTTATACTGAAAAATTGGACTCTTGTTTGCTGTAGCTGGCTTTCCTATTAAACTTGTTTCAGAAATTTCTTCTGCTCACAAGGCAGGAAGACCTATGCCATAAGGATGTCTGTCCCTACTTTTGAATAAAATGGATTGTGACTTGCATTTTCTGCTGAACTCACTGTTGTCAATATATGTTAGCTTTGGTCTGAGCATGCCTAGTGAATGGTGCCCATGAGGGAACACAGTGCTAACAATACCTAAACCAAGAGCCTCTAACAGCCCTATGAAGAAGACAACAGTTGCATCAATTGGTGCAGCATATTTTTTTGCTGATGCACAGCTTTGACACCTAACAAGATTGCTTCTTAGGAGCAGCTGATCTGCTTAGCACCATGGGAGATTGTAGGTAACTCTGTTCTGCCCAGGGAATTTAGCTGCTGAGTTTGCATCTTAATCTGTGCATTTGTCTCTTCTACAGAGAGTCCAAACAAAGAACTAGTGGCATCTCTACTTAAAATTCTATATTGGGTAAAGGATGAACTCTCAGTATACCCCAAGGAGTTTCAGAAAGCATTAGATATCTCAAGCCTGTGATAATTTACTATACACAGCCATTAACAGACACCATTTTATCCCTGAGCTCCTCTTAAAGTTGCACATTTAAATTCCATTTCCAGAGACTTTATTCAAAATTAAGTATTTAAACATTTATTTTCAACTCTTCTAAATAAGTAGGAGACTAAATTCAGTGGGTTAATTATTAATATCACATTCTTCATTCAGTTCCTTCTGAGACATGACTGAAAAATTGACCACAACAGTTTTGTTATTGCCTGACTTCCTGTCCAATACTTTTTTATTATCTAAATTGCAGGGGATGATGGACCTAACATGGCTCTGCACAGCTTTTGAGTAGGGAAGGAAGATAAAGAGGATTTTGCATGGTATACAAGTTATCCAGCTGGGTGATTTTTCAGTTTGCCTGATCTAATTACCTTTATTACCATCTCCTCTGCAAAACAAAAGAGTTCAGCTTGTGTTTTTGCAGATTCGAGAATGCAGGCACTTGATGGATGCATAGAATACCTTCATTTCAGGGCTTGAAATATGGACTCATGAATTTATTGAGAGTCACGCAGACACCACAACTATCTGATTGTGGGTTTTGGAGTGATTAGTGTGGATTTGCTACAACCTGCTTGTGATGAGAAAGATGAGGGTGCATATTTGCTTGTCTCTGTCTCTGTGCAGAACAGGACTTCTTCCCCCTTTTTCCCTAGTGCATCATATCTCTGCTTGGTGTATCTAATTGATTTTTCTATTTCAGAGGATTGGAGCTTTGCCAGTCTTGTAGTGCCTGCCTGAAGCTTTTTACAGACTTCTGCTTCCTGCTCCCTTTTCTTTCCTTGTGAATCTTTTCCTATTGTCGGATTTTCTGTATTTAAGTAG
This sequence comes from Passer domesticus, assembly GCF_036417665.1. NCBI lineage: Eukaryota > Metazoa > Chordata > Aves > Passeriformes > Passeridae > Passer > Passer domesticus. The sequence goes on along the minus strand of NC_087476.1, from coordinate 28,430,760 downwards.
TTTTTTATTTAATTTTTGTCTTGTTTAAGCAGGAGATGAAAGGAACTGCTTCCTTTAGGTTGCTGCTTTGGTAGGCTTTCCAGGATAGGAGAGTGAATATCCAGTCTTTCTTAGAGCAAGAGATAAAGACAAGATCAAGGGCCTGCTATGCTTATGTTACAGGGAAGTCACAGGTAATTAAAGATGTATTAATGTGTGACAGAAAGAAATAATAAAAAAAAAAAAAAACAAACATTTAAAGCAGTTTATAATAATGTTGCTGTAATGAGATTATAGGTTTTTACACAGAACCTGGCTTATGCCCTGCATAAGAACAAGGCAATCTTGAAGTCTTGATAAGATGTCTTAGCAGGGGAAAGGCTGCTGAAGTTACTAAGGGTGCAAAGAAGGGGGTTCTTGGTGTTTTCCTTCTATAAATCCCTGCTGGTGTTTTCAGAAGGGCTGTGTTCTAACATGTATAATGTATCTCTTCCTAGGACCACTGCATGTTTTGATTACTATACAGAAGGAAGGCAAAGGTGAACAGATGAAAGGAAAAAAAATCAGAAACTATTTTTCTTTTCCTCCCAGGTATTCCGGACAAAAATAAGGGCTTAAGTGCATCCATGTTCATCCAGGAGTTTCAACAGCTTCATAATTTTAGCTGAATTTTTACTCTGATGTTAAAGGAAGTTAAAATCAACTTAATCTGAGGTCACAGGAGGTGTGAAGAAAGCATTTCTCCAATTAAATTGCATTTTAACTTTATTTGACCAAGTCCATAGTTCACTACTGATAAGTGAAAACTAAAATAAAAGTGTTATTTTAAACCTTATACACATCCTTAAAATTGGAAGCCTAGACAATTTATATTGTGCTAGTTAAGATTTTTTTTTCTTTAATGTAGATAAAGTAAAAAATAAATATGAAGCTAAAGTGCATGAAACCTTTGCAGCATGGAATGTGATTTAATAGGTTACTGGAAATGAAACAAAGTTATTAATTGATCAGAAATTAATATTATAGAAAGCTGCAAAAATGAGGGACTTCTGTACTATTTACAAAATAGGTCAAAATAGGTTGTAGTTCTATGAGCTGTTAAGTTCCTTTTAGAAAGTATTCAGTTGTGGCAGTCAGTCAGGGTATTTGATCAAAACCTTGATGAAAAAGCAAAATGAGTAAAAGTATTCTCTCAGTCAAAACTGATCTAAACTTTCTAAAGGCTGACTTGTTCAACATGTTTTTCATTATGCATTTATCATTTATAACTAGAATCTGGCATGCCACAGGCCTTTTGCATCATAACTTCCTTATCTTTCATCAAAAATCTACTCCTCTAATGTCAACAAGAAGTTGCTGCCCTCATTTGGGAGAATATATCCCTTCTGTAAATTCATTCACTTAGGCTCAATTCCTTCTATTTGTTGCAGAAAGATTTTTCTTCCCTAAGCTGTCTTGATGCCTGCTGCTTCAGAGCTCAAGAAATATGTGTCTCTATAACCAAAAGAGAAAATACTATTTTTGATTTCCCAGTATGAACAGCCAGAATCAGCCAGAAGAGAAATTGTCCACTTAATGATATGTCCACCCCAGCTAGATTCAAGTGTTAGATCTCCTCAGGTACTGGAAGAAAACCTCATTAAAGAGAAAAACTTCTGAAAGTTTGAAGAATGAGATAATATATTATGTCACATTTATACTCTGTTACTAGAATACAGATATGCTGAATCTGGACTGCTACTATGAACAGACTGGGGAGAAGAATTTGGGGATGCTGGTGGATGCAAGGCTGGACATGACCCAGAAATGTGCACTCATAAAAAAATTAATAGAAAACAGCACTAGCATTGACTTTAACCAGAACTTCTTCAAGTGCTGCTTGTTTGCAAAACAAAGGGGAGCAAATGGCAAAAAAATCTGGGAGCAACAACTTGTTCTGAAATAAAAGCTTCAACAAGAGCCTGTTGCCACACATTTACCACCAGGGCCACATTGTACTTATGTCTCTGGCAGACTATTCCATTCAAGATCCATGATTATTTCTGTGTATTTTGTTGACATTTAAGTGGAAAAAAAAGTGTTGCACAGGTATTGAATTTTGACTGGTTTCTGGACTGTTTGCAGGTCTTTTCAAGCCTAGCACCTTGCTCTCCCCCTCCTTCAATCTGGTCACTCCCGGTTCCACGCTGGAAGTGAGAGTGAACCTTACAAAAACACAGCCATTTTAGATAGCAATAACCCCTCTCCATCAATAACCATGGAGAGAGTGAGTGCATGCTTCCATATCTACAGGCATAAGCATCAAGCAGTACATTGAACAGCCAAATACAGCACTCAAAGAACCTTCTCCTAAGCCTCCGAGACAGCAAAAAAACCAAGCTCAGATGGCATGGAAGAAAAGAAGGAAAAAGACTGTAACCACAGATGTTTGTCACAGAAAATGTCCCTCCACTACTTCATAAGACTGTTTGTTCTATATTGTCTGAATTTTATGTAAATATATATACTGAGGTTCAAAAGCTCAAACACACAGAAATTATAAAAAAAAAGCTACAGCTTCTTTTATAGCCATTTTTTGTGAGTCTTTAAGAATGCTTTCAGTTTTCAAAATTCTGTTATATTCTAACAGTACAACTGTGTCTCCATTTTATAACAGTAGTTATAAGATCCAAGTAATTTTGTCTTAAGAATAATGAGTCTTTAAAGCCATTGAGAAGCAGAGATGCAAAAGCCTCTAACAGCCTTACTAAAGGATGTGCAGCACTCGTGTAACTAAATACAATTTTGTCTATGTACTTTAAACGTGACAAATCCATGAAATTGAAATTTGCAAATACTCAGTCTTTACTGAATCTTGCAGCCTATCACAATTTAATTTTTTTCATGTAGATGTATTCTATTAACAGGTTATTCTCCAAGAACTGACAGATTTGCAGATTTGTCCTTTGGTTTAAATCTGACTGCAAAAACAAAAGTGACTTTAGAGATAGAAAAAGAAAATAGTAGCCTCAGTACTGGCCTCTGGGGTTGCTGCTACAAAAACTTAAAAAATGCTAAGAGAACTGAAAGTACTAGCTAAGTAAGCAAACCAATGCTATGTCCTAGACACTGAGTGAGCTGCTAACAAATGCTAATAACACCAAGCATGTAACTAGAAAGCTGAAAAACAATAGACTTTTCACTGCCTTCCCATGGACCCAGTGGCCAAGACTTTGAAAGGATGTACTGTTTCAGCCTTTCGTCATACTCAACATCTATCCATGTTAAAATCTAGAAGCTGAAGGAGCAAGTCAAGACTTAAAAGTTGAGAAGAATTCAGTTTGCATCAATGGACTTTTTGGACAATGTGGGTTAACAGTATGGGTTTCATAATTTGTCGAATAAATTCTTTGCGTTGTAATCATTGTTTTTACTTATGTTTTCCACATAAGTGTCTGCAGAGGTCCATTGGGGAAGTCTTCCATAGTAAGATAAAGCATGGGAGTTGTGGAATCCTCTGAATCCTCCCCTGCAGGAAATCCCCAGGGCCTTGAAGAATAGATATATATCATGGAGTATATCATAGAGTTTTCCCTGCCTAGGCTGATAGAGAGGACTGAACCCATGGTACTCAGCAGCACTACTGCCAATCTACATTAGATTGCTTCCCATTGGCCAGTTGACACTGCACACCCTAATTATTCATCTCTCATTACCCCTACATGTTGCTGCTCTTTGCCCTCCTCTGTGCCCTCAGGTCATTGGTCACTGACCCCCCACTTAAGTCTATGCAGACCACGTGGTTTGGTCTTTGTCTCTGATCCCTTCAGCATGCTTTGGAATAAATTTTTGCTGGAATACCTCATACAAAGACCTTTCCCTCTTTCCTCTGCTGAGCTATCTGTGGTGTGTGCGTATGCATGGACTTGAAATGGCTGTTCTCATGCCCTTAATCTGAGTGGCTTCTGAAGGAGACGCTTCAAAGAAGCTTGCAGCATTTCTGCCACCCTGCCACACTGCACAAAGCTTGTCTTTGAATCATGTTAAAGTTGCACCTCCACAAATTAATAATGAAACCTGCCTTTTACCAGTGTCTTTGTTGATGGCTCTTTAAGCTGTGTAACCACTCTCTTGTGACAGATATCAGGTGAAATATTCAGGGCATGTAGATAGCCCCAGATAAGATTTGAGGAGCAAGTGAATGGAACCTTGAATATTTTGAGCAGTCCCAAAAGCTGAATTCCTCTCAATTCCTTCCCATAACTTTGGGTTGCTCCACACAGCTGTTTTATTTTCTAGTGTACTTTTTTTGCTGACATTACAGCTGGTACTGTGCCTTAGATTTGATGGCTATTATAACCTATCTAGTGTATACATACCATCAAAGAATGAGCAGAGTAGGCCACAGCAAACAGAAAAAAAAGCAGGCTATTTGATCAAAGCACTCATGCCAAAGCAAAAGGGGTAAAAATATTTTACCTATATAACTCATTTAATTAGGGGGAAAAAAATTTGTTCTGGAAATCTGAGTCTCATGATTCACTTATTAAGTAGTCCTACATGAACAAATTTTCAGTATCTCCCGAAGAAGAGGCTGTCCAGTAGACCTGTCTGCAGCTCCAGCTGTACTCAGTTTCCAGGGCAGGTTTTAGAGACACTACTCTCCTCTTTTGTTTTGTTCTGGTGGGGTTTTTTTTGTTTCTTTTTTTTTTTGTTTGTTTTGTTTTGGTTTTTTTTGTTTTGTTTTTTGGGGTTTTTTTGTTTGGTTTTTTGTTTTGTATTGGTTTGGTTTTTTGTTTTGATTTTTTTGTTTTGTTTTGCTTTTTCTTTAACATTTTCTACATGTTATCTGGAGAAATGTGCAATGAATCATTTGGATAATTTATATAAACTCAATTCACATCTATATAGAATAAGAATAAAGTGGATTAAAGAAACAGTCTACTCAGTCTTAGAGGGCCAAGGAAGCCTTTTCCCCTGCTGAAATTTGAAGATATGGTCATCATATTCTATTCACATCGTTGAATTTGAATGGAAATTGCCACGTTGCTCACCTGTATTTAAAGTTAAACTTATCCCCACTTCATGAACTCATCAGAAATTCTTATGCCTGTCAGTTTGAATGATACTATTTTCTATAAAAACTTCTCTGCTAGTCTCTAATCTGACATTATATTGCATTTAACTGTCTATAACTCTCTTTCATTTGTTTTCATAGTAGTGATGTAGTTTATTTCTTTGCTGTATTCAGATTTTCATTTGTATCTGAAAAACAAAATTATTTTATGCTTTTTTCTGATGTGGCTCACTTGACTGATTCAAAATTTCTCATCAGCATACACATTATCCTGGTGTGCAGTTAAGTTTTTCATAAAGAATGTATTTCTGGATTCTGCTAACAATGAACTGAGAAAAGCATCACTTTCTTCCCCAACCTCTCACTGTTTGCCTTTGCAGATATTGTTCCTTCCTTATTAACTGAAATGAATCTAGAGTACTCTAATTACTACAGTCAATTTATATTACATGTTTTAATCATGAGAACCTGCATAGTGATTTACTTCTTTTTAACTCCACATATATCAACTGGTGTCAGAAGAAAAGATTCTCCTTAGTATTTTTATCTCTTGTATTTCTCTTATTACCTCACAGACAGAGCTATAAAACAGTGCTGTTGGATGTAATCCCAGTATGTGAGATTAGTGCCATAGTACAAAGGGGAAAAAAACTCAAAGAAAATGACCCTGAACATTTAGACTTAATTTCTGAACAGCAGAGGGATGAGTTGAGAACAGAACTTCAAGATGATGTTTCATACAACAATGGACTGTCACAAAAATCAATTTCTGCATGGAACTTTACATAAGACACCAACAGATGTGTCTTTGCAGAGCTCAGCTATTTCTAGGAAATACTAAAGTCAGCAGAATATAAGACAGACACCCCAAACTACCTATTACTTATAAATATATTTTTCTAAGGAAATTGAATTGTTTTGTTCAAAAGTTGCTAATATAAATAAACATTAAACTGGACTTAAAAAAATTACTTAAAATGTGCATCTAGCAGAATAAACAATGTTATTTATTTATAGGAGAAGGATGGATAATAAAACAGTACTAATTCTGGTAAACTGTGACTGTTTTTACTGGGATTGAGTTAATTTTTATCATAGTTGCCAGTACAGGGCTGGGATTTTGATTTGTGCTGGTATCAATATTATTAATATCAGGATGTTTTAGTTATTGCTAAATAGGACTTACACAGAGCCAAGGTCTTTTCTTTATCCTACCCCACCAGAAAGTAGACTGGTGATCTGCAGGGATCTGGGAAGTGACACAGCTGCGAGAGTTGACCCCAACTGACCAAAATGATATGACATACCATGCTCAGCACATAAAGATGGGACAAGAAGAAAGGGACATTCCGAGTGGTGGAGTTTTATCTTACCAAGTCACTGCCAGTGTGCTATAAAGGCCTTCTTTCCTGGACATGGCTGAACACCTGCCTGCCCATGGGAAATTGTGAAATAATTCCTGGTTTAAATTTGGTTTTGTGCTCAGCTTTTGCTTTATCTACTATACTGTCCTTATATCAACACAATATCAGTGTTTTCCCACTTTTACCCTTCCAATTCTCTTCCTATTCCAATGTGGTGGGAGGGTGGGGGGAGTAAGTGAGAGGCTGTGAGCTTAGTTGCCAGCAGGGGTTAAACAACAATGAAAGTCTTGAACAAGTTTATAAGAAAGCCATGAGGTGAAACAGTGAATCTAGTGATCACTTCACACCGAGTGTATCTGTGAAAATTCTTGTGGGTTGATGGCTACACAGAAAATGATTAAAAAAACAAGTTGAATCTCTTTTTCCAGTAGTTACACTTTTATAATACCTAGCCCTGAACATTTTCCCCACACTAGCATGAATTTATATTAATAGTATTGTATTTAATAATATATACAATATATTACATATTATACATATTATGTATATATAATATATAATTATTATATTATATGCTGTTTTTCATCCCTTTCTTATTGGTTTATTATACATTGATTTACTTGATACTGTGTTGATGCCATATGATAAAGTCTACAAAACTCACTGGACATTGCCCCATAATTATTTGATAAATATTTTCACTGTTTAACTAACTATCATTTGATCTTCTATTTTAATATTAAAAGAAGCAATTTCAGTGCCTTTCAAGCAATATTCCTTAATGCTTTCCTATACAGTCACATGTGTGACACAGATACTCAGGCAAGTAGACTTATCAGTGAGGAGCTTCATGGAGGCCCATTGCATTCTGCATTCAGTCTGCTTTGTGGAAAATTTCACTGCTCCTTTTAGGACAAGATGTTTCCCAAAAGACTGTTTTCCCCCTGACAGGAGCAGCCTCATATTTTCTATCAGTTAGGCAAGGTAAATAAGACACCTTGAATTCAGCTCTGACAGCCAAGAACTTGTGTCATATAGCAGTCAAGGTAGCATTTAAAAATAGCATCAAGAATAACTTACATATTGTAATAGAATTCAAATTGAAAAGTAGTTGTAATAATCAAATCCCAAGGTTCCATGATTGATGCATGTCAGAAAAGGGATCAAACTTTATTTTTCCAGAGGGGAAAAAAAACCAACAAAAAATGGCCCAAAGAAATCTTTTGTTTTTCAAAAAAATTAGACTAAAACATAAGGCTTTACATAAATAAGCAACTAATATAAATAAATTAGCAATATGTAAATGAAATTCTGTATTTCTTTTTATGTTTTTTGACAGTAGGCCTTGAGACAAATCCAAAGTCAGGCTTCTGGCTAGATATCAAGAAACTTTAAATATTCCCCATTCCCACACCCAAGGGATAGCTGCAGTAACCACAATTATCAATAATAACACAATTGGAGAGGCATTTGACAGGGAAGAGGACATTATTTTATCTTTTATCTAATTTTTTACATCAGGCTTTTTTCACACTGTCTTAGCAACAGAAAATACTTTATGCTGACTGAGGTTAGCTGCCGGAGAGAATATTAAGGGATAAATCATGTGCATTTTCTAAGTCTGTATTTTCCTTAACTGACTTTATCTGCATTACAATGGGAAAAAATTACACATATCCATTTTGAAAAATATTGGGAAATGGAAAACTGAATGGAAAAGTGCTAACACAAACAGAAATTTGCACTTATATATAGTTTCATAGAAAGAAAAAAGAAGTTAGAAAATGATAATTTATTCAGATATCATTATTATCTAGAAAAGAGTATTATTTAGAAAAACTGCCACTCTACATATTGTTAATAAAATTTTGTTCATAAAAGAAACAATGAGAAACAACACATGGCTTTACAAACTGGATTTCTGCATTTGGAAGAGATAATTTTTACTACACATTCTGCACAAAATCAATAATATAATATTTAGCTTCAAAATTAAAATATATATAAAATATTAATAAGTCTAGCTGTATTTGGAGACAATTTTTAAAAATTAGTAAGGCTAAATAGTCTTCAGTGCCTCATGGAAGTCAATGCAGTAAGAGAGCAGAAGAATCAAAACTGCATGAGTAATAAACCCAGCATGCAGTGTCAAGTCATTACAAACCCCATTGAGATCCCACTTGGTGGCATTGCTAAATCTAAAACTACATGGAATATATGAAATAATTGACTCTTGGTTAGTTATTTACTTATAGCATAAGTTTTCTTCTGAAAACTTTTCTAAAAAGTGAACGATTCATTTCGATAGTTGCAAACATCTCAATCCAAAATCTTCCAATCAAAAAAGAAAAAACAAAACAAAAAAAACAAAAAAAAAAAAAAAAAAAAAAAAAACCCAAAACAAACAAACAAAAAAAACCCAAAAAACCAAACAACCAAACCCTAGAAACATGTCTAAAGGATTGTGGCGTTTAAGACTCAAAGGAAGTAACTCTTAAACAAAACACAGAAAAAATGTTCCTGGTTTTAACTGGTATAGTCTATTAAAATCAAATGGAATTGTTTTATGTATGGCACAGAATAAGCATTGGGATAATATTCCATTTACCTAGAAACAAACCATAAGAAAATTCTATGACATATACAAAAACATTTCTAAAAATCTTCAGACTGGTTTAGGCCTTTTCTCTTGCATAGGTTGAATAAATGAAAATACACTATTTTGAGAAATGGAAGTTAGATATTTGAAATACTGTTTCACAATTCATGACATAAAATCTGCACTCTGCCTTTTTCCCAAAGCAAATGGTGGACCCACTGTGGGTTGACTGTGTTTAGCCACATCATATAATTAAAGTAAGGAACTTTTTCTCCTGCTTAAGGAAGGCTTTCTAGCTTTACAGTCTGCAGTCCTCACCTGTAGAGTTAGATTTCCTGGAAATTTTATTGAAGCAAAGTATAATATGTATAAATATGTTTAAAACATGCAATATATGTATTTTTAAAATAGTTGGATTTTCATTTTTTAAATAATGGAAGATTGGAAACAGTCTGTAAACAGTTCTTCATCCTTCTAAGTCTTTCTCTCAGTCAAATAAAGACTTCCAGGCAGAATCACAGAATCAGCTAGGTTGGAAAAGACCTTTGAGACTATTGAGTCAAACCTATGCCCTAGCACCACCTTGTCAGCTAGACCATAACACCAACTGCCACTTTCTTAAACACCTCCAGGGATGGTCACTCCACTACCTCACTGGGCTACCCATTCCAAGGCCCAGTCACTCTTTCTGTGAAAAACTTCTTCCTTATGTCCAACCTAAACCTCCCCTGGCGCAGTGTCCTCTTGTCCTGTCACTGGTGGCCTGGGAGAAGAGACTGATCCCCACCTGCTACAGCCTCCTGTCAGGGAGCTGTAGAGAGGGATGAGGTCTCCCCTGAATCTCCTTCTCTCTGGGCTAAACAACCCCAGATCCCTCAAATGCTCATCATAGGACGTATGTTCCAGACCCTTCACCAGCTTTGTTGTCCTTCCCTGGACACATTCCAACATCTCAACATCTTTCTTAAATTGGGGGCCCAGAACTGGACACAGGACTCAAGGTGCAGCCTCACCAGTGCTGAGTACAGGGGAAGAATCACTTCTCTGGCCCTGCTGGCCACACTCTTGCTGACACAGGCCAGGATACCATTGGCCTTCTTGGGCACACCCTGGCTCGTGTTCAGCTGGCTGTCCATCAGTTCCCCATGTCCCTTTCTGCCTGGCCAGTGTCCAGTCACTCTGTCCCCAGGCTGTAGTACTGCAGGGGTTTGTTGTGGCCAAAGTGCAGGACCTGGAACCTGTTGTTAAACCTTATATTCTTGGATTGGGCCCATCGATCCAGCCTTTCCAGGTCCCTCTGCAGAGCTCTCCTCCCCTCCAGCAGATCGACACTTGTACCCAACTTCATGTTGTCTGCAAATTTGCTAATGGTAGATTGATCTCCTAATCCAGAGCCAACAAAAAAGACATTAAACAGGATTGGGGATGATGCTGATCCCTGGAGGACACCACTGGTGACTGGCCATCACATGAATGCAGCACCATTCACCACCGCTCTTTGGGCCCAGCCATCCAGACAGATTTTAACCCAGGAAAGAGTGCTCCTGTCCAAGCCATGGGCTGCCAGCTTTTCCAGGAGTATGCTGTGGGAGACAGTGTCAAAAGCTTTGCTGAAATTCAGGTAGCCAACATCCACAGCCTTACCCACTTGACCAGGAGGATCACCCAGTCATACAAGAAAATCAGGTTGGTCAAGCAGGACCAGCCGCTTCTAAATTCATGCTGCTGATTTGGCCTGATCTCCCAGCTGTTGTGTAGGTGCTGTGTGATGGCATGCCAGATGATTTGTCTCATACTTTGCTGGGCACTGAGGTCAGGCCTACAGGCTTGTGTTTTCCTAAATCCTTCTTCCAGCCCTTTTATAGATGGGTGTGACATGGGCTAGCTTCCAGCCTGTGGTGCCATAAACTTGTGGCATCTGACTGGCTAAGGAAGTCACTAACTACTGCCTCCTGGATTACAAGGTGGGGTGTTCTGCTCCCTGACCACATCTACCAGCTCAGAAGGCCAGCTGTCCTGAGGATGATGTGTCTTATTGTTAAAAGCTGAGGCAAAAGTGTTAAGTACCTCAGCCTTTTCCTCATATTTGGTAACTATATTTGCCCCTCCCCAAACAATAAAGAATGGAGATTTTCCTTGGCCTTCTTTTGCTATTAAAGTATTTATAAGAACATTTATTATCCTTTACAGAAGTGTCCAGATTAAGTAACCTTTTTATCAATGTCACCACTGTCACCCTAGACAATCAGTTGTGGGTAATAATCAGAGCGCTGAATTGGTTCATGCAGTCTCCTGGTAATATCCCATTCCTGGGCCCCAAGGAGGCAGCAGACTTCCCTGTGGGGTGGGTCTGGTTGACATACAGGGCCGTCAGTTTCGCTCAGGGAGTCACCTACTACAGCTACCCTTCTTCATACTAACTGAGGCTGTGATCCATCTGTTGACAGTGCAAATGGGAGGCTCTCCAGACAGATTCTTTTATGTAGCATCATCTGCCTGACCCTCTAGATCAGAGCCTTGTACCTATTCTGTTAGGCTATCTGTGGGTCTGGAGCAGATTCTTTAATCTCCCTTACCATGGACTCATTTCCCATTCCCCCTCCCCCATCTATTTGGTGTCCTTCTGCATGATGGTAAGAGGGTCAGGACCACTGAATTCTGCAGAGCTCCTCTCAGGGTTAAAAGGATGCAACTCCACCAGTCTCTTTGTCTTTTGCTCTCTCTGATACTCCTAGCCTTTCCACTCCTTCCTTAAGCTCTGTGACCAGACAGAGAAGATCATTCAGCAGCTCACACTGCACACAGGTGTCTTTTGCACTGTCCTCAAGTACTAACTCCAGGCTCCCTTGGAGCCACTCAGTGACAGAGCTGGGTCCTTCTGGGAGAGTCTGTCAGGGTTAGCAGTCTTGATAGCAGCAGTAGCAATGGTTTCTGGCTGCTTATAAACTATTGCTGGATGTCGTCAAGTAGGGGAGGAAAAAACCAAAACAGGACAAAACCCAACCAAAACACCACACCCACCTAAGACAAAACCCACCACCAAGAGCCAGGAGGGTGCCTGCACCTTTCCTGCTTGCCCTACCCACATGATCTGCCATGCCACACCCCTGTTCACCACACTCCTTAGAACTGCTTAAATGTCCTGCAGACCGTCCTGGTGCTGCCACTGCTTGCCTGATAAGAAGGTGAGAGCTGTTTAGTCAGCTCCTTTAAAGCTCTTGCAAATGATTCTGGCACAGCCCCTTGCTTGCCTGATAGGTGGGGAAAAGGAAAAAAAACCTCTGTAACTCCCTCTGGTCCTTTGGAAGAAACCTAGCTGGTATCTCCCTGCATCTCAAAGTCTTTTGGGCTTCCTGTGAGCTACAGACTCTCAATTCTTGCTGTGGGTCCCTTTCTAATGACGTCCCAGAAATGGTGCAATCTGGAAGCATTTCCCTGCTAAAGAGGCTCATTCACTCCCTGCCGACTTGGCACAACCTGTTATCAGTGTTTACAAAATGATAAAATACTCATCTGAGAAGTCATACAGTCCATCTCACCAAGACTGAAGATTTTTAAGTAGAAATCATAATCTCAGATGATAAATAAAGTGATATTTTAAACAATTAGTACAAAAGCCAGTAAAACAGGTGGCCATAAATTATTATTCATATTTCTAATTTTCTAAATCAAGGTTTGATTTTTTTTATATTGTTCAAAGAATTCATCAAACTGTATTATCCAGAACTGTAAATTCATGTAATTGAAATATCAAACTATTTAAAATGTGAATGATTAGGATAGTTGTTTATTTATACTATCTCATGTTTCGCTATTGTTGGCAGTGCTTGTGAACACTGGCAAAATCTTAACATTCCCCCTGTAAAAAACTTTTCCATTTTCTGTAACCATTTAGACAGGTTTGTTCTGAAAGTTATATAGACTACTGTGCTTATTGCTAGTCATGTTTATTTTGAAGTCATGAGGTGGTATAGATGGAAACCAATAGAGAACTCATCCCATAGCTCTGAATATGCTATATGACATCATTATATATTTTCTACATTTGGCAGTGAATCTGCTCTGTGAAAACCTTTGTAGTTGATTTGTGTTTCTGGTTAAAATCTCCTCCTAAAATATTTAACTGTTCAAAGCATGAACAAGACAGACTGTACCACATTTTCCCATGCCAACCAGGCTTATTAAGAGAATGTAGGAGGTTTTTTTCCATCTGAAAGTATTTTTCAGACATTTTAATTTTAATTGTTATTCATTACCCTGCTGTTTAGGTAACAAAAAATCACTGATTAGTGATTCACAAAGTTAAAGTAAGTTTTGTGGGGATAAAATTTGGGAGCATTTTTTCAGCTGCTAATTTCTTCACAAGCAGAGAAACCCTCATTTCTTATGAAATGCTTACGGAAGCGTTAATATTGTAGGAGTGTAAATGCTTTGTGGAATTCCTAATCATAAGACCAAAATATTGTCCAAATAGGTAATTATAAAGAGACTCCGTGTCAGTGAGGGTTGTGGCCAATACCTCCTGGCCAGTTACTGAAAGATAAAGAGAATTAAACAATGATTGTATTTTCATTGTAGGACTCCTACTGGAATGTTAAAGAAATTAAAGAAACCCATTAATATTATTAGTAATTGTATGACTTTAATAAAGTAGATATAATAATAAAAATGTCTATTTCAGATTTTTCCCAAAAAGCATGTAATATATAATTTTATTTCCTATATTTTCCATATATTTTCGTGCTTTTAGTTAAAATATTATCAATTTAAAAAAAAAATAATATTTAGAATAAATATATGTTATATTTATGCTAAAATATTAGCTTAACTATTTTAAATATTAAAATATTAGCATAAATGTTTTATATTTATTGGTGTTCCTTTACAACACTAGTGTTTTCACTAACACAAGATGTTCATTTAGAAATAAATAATGAAAAGACAATGATTCAATTCGCTAATGTTTGATATTATCATTTCTCACAGGAAGTGACATCCTTTTTTTTTTTAGGTGATGAAAACAAAATTATCTTTGCAGCCACTGTTAATATAAACAAAATTAATAACATTTTTTCTAGCACTGGCTTTCAAACAGGTACACTTTTTTTGCTTGCTAGTGCTGACTGTCTCCTAGGAGATGGATCACATTGTCAAAAGGTGTGTGAAACTAAAAATCAAGACAAAATTTATTGACTGCAGTGTTGTGGGCTTTTTTTATATCTACCTTGCTCTCAAGCAAAGGAAGGAATCTGGATTATACGAGCAACATAGACATAGAAATAAAAAAACCCCCATAATTAGTCCAACCATCTGTTTTGCATTTAACTGAATGAAAGAATACCAGGATAGCAGGAAGTTCACGAGGAAGACGGGGGAGAACAAACAATCAAACAAGCAAACGCACCAAAAAAGACAATTTCATAAAGTAAAAGCAATAAATAAAGACAATATTTACCAAACCACAATTGGTACCATGGGATAAGTAAATAGCACCATGCAGGAGTTCCACTGAAACAGCAGGAATCTTGTGACCTCAGCACAGTCCAGTTGCTGCAGATCTGTTCCACAGGATCAAACACCTGCATTCGGGTCTCTTGTAACTGTGGCCCCCCTGTCCACCCACTTTTTCCTGGGCTAGAAAATTCTCAGGATGGCTTGTCAAGGGACAGAGGACCTGGAAGACACTTGTAGAGAGGAGGTGAAAAAACTATGATTCTCAAAGCCTAGCATCCCAAGAAAGCTGCTTGGAAAACATCAAAGAGAGCAGGATAGGTTATTTTATATTTTTTGTTTTACGGAAGTTATTGGGCTCCAGAGCATTCTCATACCACATTTCTGTTTGCAAATCAATGTTTTCCTGTGAAAAATGTCTTCATTTGGGGAATTCCTGGCTAGGATTATATAAGAAAAACAGACATCTTAAGTACTATCTGCTCCATTCACTTTCTGATAAAAAATATTTTGAGATGGCCAAAGAATGAAGACAAGCAGTTATCAACTGCAGTGATGTATTATTATTATCATCATTACTATGTTTTTGAAAAAGTTGGTGCAAGGAAATAAAAATTTTCTCCTTTTTGCACTGAAGTAATTTTTTGCTAAATATGTTTGTCCTCCTGAAGTATTATGTTTTGTAAAACGTGGTATTTTTCCTCTGGTGTTTGTGTTATGCCCTCTTTTTCTCTCTGACTCACACAAACAAAGCCATGTGCACATAAATGCTCATGTACACTCTTGAATGCCCTTCCAGAGGCTTAAATGATAGCCAGTCTTGTTCCAAAATCCACAATTTTATAAGAACAATACATTTTCTTTTTCCCCACAGCACTAAATGACTCAAGAGAGGGCTTGCTTCAACACAGCTGTCATTGCATTGACTTGCATTTCTGCCCACATGCCTCGCTTGCAAAGGGGAGGGTGACAAGAACTCAGGAAAGATGACTGGGTGGTGGTGGTTGGTTTCTATTTGGAGGAAACTATTTGGAAAACTGTAGAGTTCTTTCATCTGTCAATGATATAACAGAGTCTGACATGCCTAGCAGTAGGCAGAAGCAGCTGTCAGTAGTAGTATAATTTATTAGAATCTCTTCTTGAATAAGAGGGCTGACAGACTAACATGGGAGCAAAGGGGAAATATGCCAAGTTATCGTCTTGCACCTCAGGCTCACACTGCCGATAGCCCACTGTGGAGAGTACAGAGCATTAAATATGTATTGATCAATTCTGTGGCACAGTCCACTGACTGCACGGATAAGGAAAATGGGCAAGGCATTGCCTCATCTTCTAGCTGAGAGTCCCACGCCCAGCATGCTGCCTTCCAGAATCCTCACCAGGAATAGCTAGAGTTGTCCACAAACAAGATGGCCTGGAAGAAAAACATTTTGTGCATGTTGTCTAAAAAAAATTGAGAATTAAAAACAAAAAAGACATGGCAGATAAAAAAAAGTATTTTAAAAATCAGGAACTAGCAATTGTTACTTAATAATTATACAATGAAAAAATCAATTTGATTGATGACATTGTGATGCTGCTGTTTAAGATAAGTGAATATCATATATTAAAAAAAATAAATCAGTTGTCTGTGCTTATTAGATAAATATTAGTAAGTGGTAGTGAACAGAAAACACCTGCTTTTTTAGTTCTTACTACTGCTGTGGGAAGTGCTAGAAGGAAGGTGACTCATGTACACTCCTCAAAGTGCCCCCACACAGTACCACACATAGGATCCAATTCAGTATGGACTTGTGGCTGCTACTGAATACTGTTTTAAATGTCAACTTTACAATCACTTTTATAAAGGCCAACATTTCCTCTTCTTAGTTCCTGCAACATATAAGTTGTCTCTGTGGCTGGTTTTTTTGGGGGAGGTATTTCAGGGATTTTTGTGGGTTTTTTTTTCCCTTTGCAGTTCATGAACAAAAAGTGACTATAGTAATTCCATGGTAAAAAATCATAAATAAAAATAATGTCTTATTGGTAAATTCTGTGTTATACTAAGGGACAATCAAAATACAAAATCCAGGCAGTTTTTAAGAACTTCTACTTCCAAGTATCATGATAACAATTACAGGCAAGAGCTGCTTCACTACTTCAGGTTCATTATACTTAAGAGTTTATTGTGAACCTTTTAAAAGTCTTTGCCATGCAACAGAGAAATAGAAATTGAATTAACAATTGCCTCAGCTTGATAATGAAGCCAAAGAACAATTCCTAATTCAATCTATTGTTAATTGATACTGTGCTATAAATGTTGGAGAGAAAGGTAGTAGTGATTTAAGGGAAGGCTTAAGTGGTAATAGTGTTCAGATTTTCCATGATCTACGAAAAGAGTGAAGTTTTATCCTGAAGTATTTTTCTAATTCTCTCTTTTTAATCCTCAGCTGGTAGAAATTCTGCATCTTTAATAAGAACTACACAAATCATTATTTAATGCATATAAGATCTGAAAAATGTATTTCAGTCTATTTCATGCACAGACTTTGCTGGACTTAATAGACATGCAACTGCAACTTGCACTTGCTGGACTTGCAGAAATAAACATATATGTTAACATTTTTGCACTGGACTCAATCTTCCCATCTACCCTCACCCAGTGATAGCAAAGAAACGTACTATTTAAACTTGTCAATTAAATACATGGGAAAATTGTTTATAATTTAATTTTAATTTTAATTTATTTTTCAAACAACAAAAATGTGAGTAATGTTGAATGTTTTGCTTATATTTTAGACTTCAACTTCATATTTATGTAAACTTTGGAGATTACATTAAACTTTCCTGGGAACATATTATTACATAAATAATAATTTTTCTTTCTTGCAACTTCCTTTGGAGTAGTCTGTACTGGTGACCACCTCAATCCCTTTGGTAGCAGAGAAGAAGGCCAAAAGGAACAGGAGAGCCTGCATGATCAACATATGTCTTAAAGACTGGTGCTATCAGTGGAATTTTGGTTTTTTCAGTTATGGGGTGGTTTGTAGAGAACAAAGCCTGCTGGAGACAGATGGGTTTCACTTGTCTAAAAGGGGAAAAAGGACTCCAGCCCATGAGTTGTCAGGGCTGATTAAAAGAGCTTTTAACTAGGTTTAGAGCAGAATGAGGTTAAGACAGGGCTTGCTAGAGAGGAGCCTGGGGATGGCATGCTGGTGCTGGGAGGTGAAATAAACAGCCCAGCTGAACTGAACCTACACCAATGAATGCAGTATGGAGAACAAGCAGGAGGACCTGGAAGACACTGTACAGCAGGAAAATTATGACATGGTCACCATTACAGAAACTGGAGTACTTCAATGAATGGCTCTGAGCTCTTCAGAAGGGACTGGTGAGTTGAGAAAGACTCTGAGGTGGAGTGCTCTGTACGTTGGGGAGTGTTTTGACTATACAGATGATAGGATTGAGTGCCTATGGCTAAGAATTAGGGGAAAGGTTAACAAAGCCATCGTTGTAGTGGAAGTCTGTTGTAGATGAAGATGAGGAGGCAGATGTATTCTAAGAGTAGCTGTCTCATATTTCACTGTTGCAAGCCCTTGTTCTTGTGGGAGACTAACTTGACAGATAGAGCTGGAAACACAACACACTGCCATGTGGATGAGGAAAAGGCTGGGAATGTAGTCTACCTGGACTTTAGCAAATCCTTTGATGTAGACTCCTACAGCACTCTTCTGGGAAAGCTGGCAGCCCATGGCTTAGGCAGGTGCACTTTCCACTGGCTTAAGAGCTGGCTGATGGCTGAGCCCAGAGTGGTGGTGAACGATGCCACATTCATCTGACGGCCAGTCAGTAGTGGGATTTCTTAGGGCTCAGTATTGGGGCTGGTCAAGGGTCTAGAGATTAAGTCCTGTGAGGAATGTCTGAGGGACCTAGGGTTGTTTAGCCTGGAGAAAAGGACACTCAGAGCAAACCTTATCGCTTTCTATAACTACCTGAAAGGGTGTTACACTGAGGTGGATGGACACTGTCCCCTTTTATTATGCAACCAGCGACAGGACAAGAGAAAATGGCCTCAAGCTGCACCAGGAGAGGTTCAGGCTGGGCATCAGGAAGAATTTCTTCCCTAAAATAGTGGTTAAGCATTGGAACAGGCTGCCCAGGGAAATGTTGGCTTCACAGTCCATGGAAGTGTTCAAGAAATTACTTGACATGGCATTTAATGCGGTGCTGTTCAGTCAAAGGTTGGACTCAATAACCTCAGATTATTTTGTAATTCAATAGGGTTGTGATTCAACTTGCTACTGAGCCTTTGACCTGATCTATTCTCTCAGTTCCTGTATTGAGAGGATTGCATAGGAAGTGCTCTAAATACGTGCAGGGTGCTGCAGAGACCCGAAGGTACACTTGCTGCCTAAATGCAGGGACCAGGAGGTTTAGTCCAGCGAGTGCATAGTCCAGAGGATCTGAGGTTCACTCCTGGTGTGGCCGTAGGTCTGAGCCAGGCAACAGAAAGACTTATTACAGGTGTGCCTGCAGCTGGGGGATATATATTGTGTATATATATATATATATGCATATATATAATGTGTGTCTGTGTATGCATGTATGCATGTATCTTCTGCTAATAGACTTTTATGCAGAGAGAGAGAAAGGAGCAGGTGAGGCTGTTGGTGGTGTCTGAATTTGAGGAAGAGCTGTATTTTCAGTCTCTGTTGACCTATGCAGCCACACAGGTGTATATGTACTGTGTATATTTGTGCCTGTTGGGAGCACACAGTCAGCTCCATTCCTAACTGGAGCTGGGGACATGGAGCTATGGTAGCCTTACCTCTGTTGGTGTACCAGCTTCTAACAGTTAAGACCCATGGGACAAATGTACAATTTAAATGTCATTACCTTTCTTCAAAGGAAAAGCAAAAGTATTTCTTGCAAATTGGTTTTACATGGATGCTGAGAAATGTTTGCTTAACCAGAAAATCTCTTTTGTAAATAATGACTTCAGAGACCTTGAGGCAATTTGTATCTGGCTGAAATGCACATAAAAACAGAGAGAAGTTTTAAATTTAAAGCATGATGCTAACTCTCCAGGGACCCAGTCTATAAAGTTATTTACCAATGAAGTTTTCCTTAGGGATGTCAATGTAGACATCAGTTATTGGGGAAGACAGAGTGTATATGTTCTACCATTGATAAGACTGATTCCTTAGGGTGAGTAGGTATTTGTCCTGGGAAGACTCATTTTTGAAGACAGAATTTAAACAGTCAGCTAAAATGAGATCTCATTGCAGCAGTGTCTACCTACTGCCCAATTTAATTTCTCAGTGCTTCGTATGGAGCTTATGATCAGCAGCTATTTGACCTCAGAGTTACAACAACTGGCCTTTGTAAGAGGATGCTTACCTGTTTGATTCATTTTTTGTCATCTTCATGATGACTAACTCAAATATACTCTTCCAGGTAAGGTCCCCCTGTGCAGTTCAAGAATCAATGTGTATGCAAATATTCTTCTCTTGTATATCCTGCCTGTTGTTTCCTTACCTCTGTAAATAATTCACACTTGAACTGCTCATTGTGTATAAAGAAAATTTAAGAGAAAAATCCAAGCTGTCAGAGATGCTTTGATACTCAGGGGATTCCTTAATCACCATCTGATCCCTCTGAGATACAGGCAAATAACCTACATCTCAAGTACAATACACCATCATTCCCAATTGTATATATTATTTTATATGCTTACACCAAGTGTGACAATTTCAGTGCGTATAAAAAAGTCATGATTGAATAGCCCTTGAGACCCACCCTACATTTTCCTTTCATGAAATTATTGCAATGAGACTACACAGCTGTATTCTCTTCAGCCTTTCCAAAAAAAAAAGGATTTTTAAAGGATGATTTCAACCACAGAAAGTCTCTGCACAGCACTACTTTATTAGTTCTCTAGTACACTTTTATCAGCTTCCTCCTGAGAGCAACTCTATTACCATTTCTCTTTGGAGAAACACAACCTTTCCTTACAATCCTAAGGTCACAAAGCACAGCTGAGTACTCAGCTGTTAGGTAATGTCTCTTTGAGATGAGTCAATACCTTGATTATGAAATAACTTTACCTTTAGTGATTGGCTGATTTGAAAGGACTTCTTTTTCCAGTCAGTTCTGGGTACAGCCCCATAAATATAGGGAAGCTTGTAGACATCTTCTCATACTTAGTTCAGATAAGATGCAATTTATTTCAGCAGGATAGGACCAGGGATTTCCGAATGGAAGGAAGGGCTAAGGATGAGCACCTCTAACTGATATGCCTTGTGTTCCTCCTCTCTGGATGTCTGCCCACATAGGTGGTACCAGAGGTGGTATATATTTCCACTTGGTACTCCTTTCATTGCTCCTTTTCATGAATATTTTACACCACTGTTGAGTTTCATCATCTGTGTTCATAGGCTGTGCTCTCTTTGTTGTTAGCTCTAGACTTCTTGCAGTCTCTTGGCTGTCTAATACCTTTAAGCCACATAAATTTCTCCCTTGTTGCTTTTGATTAAGTAACTTTTACCGTTCTGTAGCTGTTACTGTCAATGCACAAAACTGAAAATGTCATTCTGATGGGGAGAGAAGGAAAGAGAGGGAATTCTAAACTTTTAAATCCTGGGAGATGTACCGTAAAATTTGTGTTTAGGATTCAGAACATTTTTGACCTTCTAGTGTCTTTTGAGGAATTAAAAACTTCTCCTTCTGCTACTACAGTATACTTAACCAGTAGTGAATGTCTGGAATTTCAATAAATTCTTTGATCCCCACTTTTCTTCCTTCTTTATTTCTCAGAATAAGAACATCTCATTTGGGATACACTATCTTCATCACATCAAGACACTGTAATATTGGTGAATTCTTCCAGGTTAAAATTAACATTTCTCTGTGCTTTTAAATTCAAGATATTTGTTAATCTATTTGTTAGATGGTTCTTTATCTTTTTCAGGGTACTTCTCTTCTTAAATATATACTCTAAATCAGAGGGATTAATTTCATGTCTTTTTTTTTTTCCTTCTAGAAGGTCTGAACTGGAGTTTGCAGCTCTTGATAAAATAATTCACTATTGCCATCTAGAAACTGTATGTAAATTACAGTTTAGATAACTGGGATTAAATACTGTGCTTGAAGTAATGCCTGTATTTTCTGTAACGGGTAATTCCAGATTTTCCACCTAACAGCTTCATGAGGTGAAGTGATACTGTTCTGCATCAATCCATGTGCACCATTTCCTCTTCTTTAGCACTGTTCCCCAAGTAATAATATGCACATTTGCTTCAATAGCCCCATGTATATATATAAAAGAACCTTAATTTTAAAAGATCTCTCATTGATAATATATATGAGCAGCAATTTTATCCAGCTCTGTTTTTTATTTTCACTTGATTGCTTTGATGTTTTTTACATTTTTCAGATTGTTAGTAACAGTGCTAAGAGAACACTTCAAACTCCATGAAGAGTAAGCCTGAGGGCCTAGTGGCAGCAAGCTTGTGAACTAAAATTAGCACACTGTGAACTGCATGCTTGCCATCATTTAAAACTATGGTGAACCATTAAAAGTCAATGTCAATATCTAAGACATTTGTAAAGACATAACTACATTTTAGATCAAATCTAGTAAAATATTCTTGGCATAATTATACAGTCTTTTAAGACTTAAATGTTCATTAGTAAATTCTAAAAATCATGGTTAAATTTAGATCAATTAAAATGTCATTTCTGTTTTTTTTTTTCCCAATTATTATTTCTATCCTTCAATAATACCTAAAACAAAATAATATTTTAATCAATGTAGTCAGATATTTTTCATTGTTGCTTTACATAATTTTTCGATCAAAAATATATGCATTTTTATTCTTTCATTGCACAACATATGTAATCATTGTACTAATGTGTGTTCAGCCAATTTATATTTTTAATTTTTAATCCATTCAAGCAGTGTAATTTGTATATCAAATTGAGTCTAAATTTTAAGCTATGTGTTCATGGTTCATAAAAATTCATTACAAAGCATTTTTAGATCACCTAAGCTGATGTTCTATATATCAAATTGCCATTGACCTCCTATATACAAAGGTCCCTAACCTGTTCACATTTATCAAACACTATATTCCTTCTAGAAAACAAAAGTATCAGCAGTGTGCTATATATCAACCAGATAAAAGATGAAGGTTGCAGCAATCACCCAAAATCTTTGTATGTTGGGTTTTTTTTTGTATAAGAAATGTCAAAAGGAACACCTTCTCTGTTGCAAAGAACTTCTTAATGACAACTAAAAGATCTCTTCAGAACCACAAACTAACTGACTAATGTGAGCCCTAGTATGTAAGCAAGCTTAGGTTTCTGAGAAACTGGATTGTTCAGATAGTATAATGTGTTAGATACCTCTAACAAATATTTTCTCTCTGCTGACTAGTCTCTGATATTAAAGAGGATGGAGAAAACAACATTAAATAAGACTATTTGTCCAACTTTTCATCAAGAGAAAAAGCATTTCTCAAACTTACAGGTAGGTAGAGAAAGCTTTTAAACAGGAAATTTGCTTACAATAAGTATATTTATGCAAATCAGTGAATATGTGATTCATCAGTACAAATATACACAACTGAAGATAAGAGGGTGATCACAAGACAGGACCCACATCCTTTTGACCTTTAAATATTTCAATTCCCAAACTGCAGTGAAACTTACTTTTAAATAAAGAAATTCAGACTCCTTGGACAATATCAGCTGAAAGTAAAACCAACTGCAAGCACTCTATTTAATATCTCATTACCTCACAGCTAGGAAATTGCATCTTATTTCAAGGTTGAGTTTGTCTAATTTTAGTTTTCAGCCCCTGGAACTAGTTACATGTTTGTCATCAGCTGTGAAGAACTCCTGTTCACTCATATTTTCTTGCCATGTCTTCCTTTGTTTAGGGATTGAGTCATGTATTGAACAACTTTTGGTAAGGTGAAACATTTTAAGACATACAAAGTTTGTTTTTCAGCCCAAGGACCCTATAAATCTGATGTTCCATATTTGATTTAAAGAATAGACATAAAAATTGGGTACAGCATGGTATTTCTAATTGGTGCAATTGCTGTGGTACAAAATGACCAAATTAGGAACATATCTTACTCCTACTTTTTTGTATCCAGAAAACTCATTATTCCTCATAATATTAAAGTAGAAACTTATGTTGAGATTGTTGGGTCTCTTAGTCACTGCCTTTAAAGAAAGTCTTTCATGTTGTCCTTATTTGATTTTCCTCAGTGGAACAGTTTGTATTTAGTTCTTGATTAAATATTTTGTTAGAACATAATCAGTCCACTGCATCTAAGAACCAGGATGGTCAGTCAAAAAGTATCACACTGATATGACAGAAAAGCACAAGTTTCTTGAACTATTGTAAGCAAGTAGAAGATAGTAAGTCCTGGAAAACCAGATCATAGAACCTGGTTGAGGTTGGAAGGAATGTCTGGAGGTCATCTGGTCTACCCCTCATATGACAGGCTCACCTCAAGCGGGTTGCCCAGGATAACGTGCAAATGTATTTTGAATATCTGCACAAAGATACACACACATTACAACCTCCCTTGGCAACTTGTTCCAGTGCTCAGTCACCCTCACAGTGAAAAATGTGTTGCTTGATGTTCTGATAGAACTTTCTGTATTTCAATTTATGTCCACTGCCTTTGTCACCGGGTGCTATTGAGAAAAATCTGGCTCTGTCTTCTTTGTATCATTCCTTCAGGTATTTATATCCATTGCTAGAACTCCCACTGAGTTTTCTTTTTTCAAGGTTCAACACTCCCAGCTTTCTCAGTCTTTTGTCATAGAGACACGCCCCAGTGCCTTCATCATTTTAGTGGTCCTTTTTTGAACTCTATTCAGTATGGCTGTATCTTTCCTGTGCTGTGGAGTCCAGAACTGGCCACAGCACTCCAGGTGTAGTCTCACCAGTTCTGAGAAGAAGGCAAGGATCAGTTCCCACATTTTGCCAATAAAACTCCTCCTAATGTATCTCAGGATAGTCTTTTTTGCAGCAGGAGCACATTGCTGGCTTGTGGATCACTGGATCCTTTGTGTGAAAAGGTATTTCCATACAGTTGGCCCCCAGCATATATTGTGCTTGGGGTTGTTCTTCCTCAGGTGCAAGACTATGCAATTCCCCTTTGTTGAACTTCTTAAACTTCCTATCAGCCCATTTCTCCAGCCTGCCAAGGTCCCACCTCATAGCAGCAGAGCCCTCTGGTGTGTCAGCCACTCCTCAGTTTCATATTAATTAACTAATTGGAAACATCAAGGAGATGGCTGGTTTTAAGTATCACACCTCTACAAGCTCTAGCTACCAAACTGGTAAGAAGCACTCTGTAAGGGATAAAGAGGTCCACAGTTCTATGAGAAACCTTTATTGAAACTAGTTATCTATGTCAGGTGATTTCTTAATTATTTAAAAAAATAAATGGTGGAGAGATGCCACTTCCTCCCATTTTTTGTTTTAGTTCATGCTTAAGAATTGCAAGAAAAGCCATTTACATATAGAACTTAAAAAATGAGAGGTGTTGAAAAGTGAAGAATTTATGAGTGCTAATTCTTCCTTTTCCCCTCTGTGTATGACCTAAGCCAAAGCTGCCATGGATAGAAGTGTCCTTTCCCATTAAAGAGTAATCAAAAGAACTTCAGAAACAAAAATGTTAGGGATAAGGCCACAGCAAGAAAGAAGCATTATTAGGAGAAGGTGAAAGTGATACATGTCTGCAAATTAATCTAATGACGCACACAAAATTCCTCAGTATTAAATTTAGACTCTCTCTTACTGTTATGGCATGGTGTGAAAGCTTAATGAAGTTCTGGATTTTAACTAGGCACAAATTTGTACTTATAAATATGTATGTATGGGCTTCTACTGTCTTTGGTGGTTACTTTAAAGGAACGTCCAACTTAGATCCCATGGAAAAGCAAACTAAACATCACTGTTTGCTCATATTTGCGGGGTACTAAACCATGGCTTCTAACAGGACAAACATAAAATATAGACACAACTTTTGCAAGGTTTTATTACTTCAGCTGTAATTTAACAACATTGATTGTAACTTACAGCTTCCCTCATGACTTGTCTTAAAGTTGGGAGTGATTTTTTTTTTTTTTTAAGTCAAGGATTATTCTCAGCTGCTACCTGAGTTTCAAAAACAAAAGGGATGGCCAGGAGAAATGCATGAACAAGGAAATACTTAGCAAGCTTCTCTGCATTGCAGCTTCAGAACTGTAAATATTCTGGTGTCAATAAAACTATTAAATCCCTTCTGGAAATTGCTACAGTGAAAAACAAACTACTGGTACATTTGTGTATAATAAGGGAGAAGAACACCAACACTACGACATTTTGCAATTAAAACAATATACCACACTGACCCTTCTTCTTGGTCCCTCATTTATTTTTCAACCTGGTTGAATTTAAAACGAGGGAAGCATGTGAAAATGAGGCAGGATGGAACTGCTTTTGAGGATGATACTTTGTATTGATCTGTTCATCAGAGACCTGAAAATCCGTAGATCCTGAGAGAGTTACTCTTTTGTATCTTAAGGAAAATGTGGTAGTGGCTGCAAAATATAGACATTTTGCACTGACATTTAAAGTATTGTGTAGTCTAACTGACATTTTTGGTTAAGTATATATATAAATAATTAAATTACATGAGTAGATGAAGAGTGATTTTGAGTAAAAAAACCACAATTGACAGTACGTGGGGGAAATCATCAGGCCCAGTCAAAGTTAGTAACTCTTGGTAACAAATATTTAATAAAATTGAATATAGATTTAAATAAAGACTAAGTATACAAATATTTTTTGTACAGATATAAGTGTACTGAGCTGTGCTTAAAAAACTCATAAATGGTAAATATTGCATATATCCACATGAAATAGTTCTTTGCTAACAAGCAACATACCTTGAAACAGATGCAAACACAAAGAAAATACTGTTCTTCACAGTAGAGGCATGAACTTCATTCCTTAATCAATAGCTCTAGGTATTTACCACCATGACTCCACTTAATTACTCTCAGTCTGAACTAACTATAACTGAAATAAGATTCAAATTTAAAAGATGTTTTTTAATATTTCATGAAATATTGGTGTAGCTGATTAAAGTAATAGAAACTATTTCTTGTTTTAATATAATTTAATTGAGAAAGTATTTTGTACTTGCTATCTCTGAAAAGCCAAGGATTTTGTATGACCAGTTCAGG
Source organism: Passer domesticus (assembly GCF_036417665.1). Lineage (NCBI taxonomy): Eukaryota > Metazoa > Chordata > Aves > Passeriformes > Passeridae > Passer > Passer domesticus. Next base: position 28,404,074 of record NC_087476.1, on the reverse strand, counting down.
GTTTTCTATCTGTCTATTTGTTAATAATATTGACATTGATATTAATCTGGCAGTAAACTACCTTTCTGCAAACAGCAACTAATGACATCATTGTCCTGGAAAAGTTAAAGATTAAAGATTATTAAAAAAATAAAATAGAAAACACAAATGTAGCAACTTGGAGAACAAGTATGACAGAACAATTATAGTTTTTCTTTTGTCTACCTTCATCTCACATTTTTCTCTTCTTGTTCATTTCTTTGTTTACAAGGCCATACACACAGAGTTGTTCTCGTAAATCTGCCTCCAGTACTTGATTTTTAGCTGCTGAGTAGACATAGATGCTATTTACTTCAGTGTTGCTATTCAACATTTCTGAAATTATATTCTTGTTAAATTACTAGGAATTTTCAATTGGATATATTGTGCAAGTATGGCCTTCATAGATACATCTTCTCTACTAAGAAATGTCAGGAGCAGGCAAAATGACTGATCATTGAAAAAGCACATGTGTAGTGAAACAAGTGAAATGAAAGAAAACATAAAGCAGAAACCCAGAGTCAGTGCATCCAAAGAGCAAATGGCAGAGAGAAACTGAAATGAGGGAAGGTGAGAGTGACAATCAAGGTCGTAGAGAGACATGTGGTGCACCCTGCAGTTAAGTATTAATTAGACAAAGAAGGTGAAAATCATGTGAATAACATCTACTAAAGATTGGTTGATGAGATATCACCTACCTCCACTTTAACATGACACCTAAAGCCCTAAGCTGCTATAATACAAAATACATACAATGGGTTTTACATGTAATGGAGAAGGAATATGGAAGTTCTTGGGTTACTGGTTGGTAGGTAGAAGCCAGAAGTGAGATTTGAAATGCAAGGTTTTTCGTCTTGGCTTAGAGATCTAGGCAGGGCAGAGGATGGTACTAGAGGTGTGGGAAAAGTGGAAGAAACAGCTGTCTGGTTTATTTTTCCACAAACTTATGTTGTTTTTCCAATACCATATTAGTTCTATCAAGTTTCTGTTCCTTCCAGAGTAGATTTCAACTCTTTTACCCAGTCAAATAAGAATATTTTATTTTTTTTTCTTCCTTTAAGCTATTTTTCATTATTACTTCTGAAAACAGGTTTTCCAGATTGTAAAAATAAACAGACTTCTTTCACAATGTAGTCCAGGATTAATTTGTCCTTAAATTTTCAAAATAAAAGTTTAGGAAACAGTAATTGAAAATGAAACCATTGAATGAGCATGAAAAGCCATCTTCAGGGACATGCAGACAGATGTGTGATTATTTCATTTATTTGTAAAATACCTTTTGTATAAGCCAAAGTCCAGCCCTTATTAGCTGTAATTTCTTTTCATCACAAATAGAATTTTATTAATTTGTTTTTGTTGGCAAGGCTTTTGGTTTTGTTTATATTTTTTTAATTTATGTTGGAATGAATGAATCTGTGAGATAGAGAAAAGAAAATACATGTGGGATACTTTTTTAATTTGTTAACTGGAAGCTTCTTGCAAGATAGTGTGAATACCTGTAATTACAGTAGCTATACAAGGCCTTATCCCTCAAGTGGGATTTGAAAGCTGATGACTTGGAAGGCACCTTTCAAGGTCATCTAGTCCCACCCCTCTGCAATGAACAGGTGAGTTTGTTTATGCTAATACCTCCTTACTCACCTTGCTAGGAGAAGAAGAAGAAGTAATCTAATACTAAGCCTTTGACATAATTATTGAAATACATTTAAAATATATTCTGCTATTTCCATAAATTTAAATTTTTATTTATATTTTTGATAAAAAATTAAATCCAAAGAATTTGCAAGAATCACTGCTTAGCTTCAATTATTTATTTTCCAGTCATTTTCCCTATTGTATTACCCTTTCTTTGTGTTTCTCACTGTTCATCTCTCTGCCATATAGCTATGTTGATTGTACTGCATAACAGTACAGTTACTGAAGAATTTTCCTTTGATCCTTTTAACACAGTGGAAAAGTGTACATTCCTTCCGACCAGCATAATTGCCTTTTTTTTTTTTTCCTCAGCTCAGTATGAGAAGTAAAGCTCCTGTAGTTTGAGCAGATGACAAAATAAAGAGGAAAAGTCTATACATATTTTTCATTTTTCGTCACAATATGAGTAATTCTAGCTGGGGAGATCATATAACAAGCCCTGCAACTGCCGAGTAAACTAGATCCCTCTTAAACAGCATATCCCAGTGGAGACAGAATGTGCCAATTAAATGATCATCCCAATTACAAGAGGCTCATGGGGATACATTGTGCTGGTGTGCTTTATAATCACTTTCATTTCATGGACTGATTAAAACAAGAACAGTATCAGCTTCCCATCTTGATTACCTAATAGAGATGATTTATTTTGTATCCATACAGGGATTCTTTCCTGTATCTGTGACAAAAACAGAACTGTTTGTACAGTATGTGCCAAAATAAAAAATAACATTTTTATTCCTATGTGACTCAGCTGAATTGTTTATGGTTTGATGATGAAAACTCCATTGTCTGAGTAATGTGTTTTACTATCAGGAAAAGAATTAGATATTGAGCTATTGAGCTCCATCTTCATCCCCGAGGAATCAGCTGGAAATATTGACTCTTGAACTGAGAGCAAAGCTCAACACATGTTTTAAACACAGAAGGTGAAATCAATGAGCTGAAATCATGAGACTTCAGTGGAAACAGAATTTTATTCGGAAAAAAAAAAGTGCTTTTCACCTAAAACCAGAAATAAACCAATCTATCTTGTCCTCGAGTCAGATACCTGCCTTTGCTAAAACTTGAAAGAACTGCACCCTCTTAGGGAAAAAACACTTCTTTTGCTGTTAAAAAAGTGGCAAAAAACAGGATATTCACCTGAATATGATACTGGTTTGCTGGATTTTACCTTTTAAAAACCCAAAGAGTTTACCCCCCAAAAAAATAAAATAAAAATCCCCCAAAACAAACCAACCAAAAAACCGTCACAACACAGATACTTTCATGTATTTTCACAATTAGGATAATTCAAAGAGCAAATTTGGTCACAGAACAAGCGAGGTTGAAGCAAACTAGTTATGTACTTGAGTGCTTCTGGTGGTTTGTCACAGACTTTTTAAAATTGGCTGAATCAAGCCAAAGAGTGAAGTTATTTTTATCACTCACTTCAGGTGTTTCATTAGAGTGTGATGAAGAATATCTGAAAGAAATCCTTGGTTCTTATAGAGTCAGTAGGTGACTCCAAGCAGCTAAATTAGATGTCTTACATTTCAGGATGTGATTATCTTGCTGAGAAACAACAGGGAGGTATGCATCTGTATTTTTTACTGATTGAACACTAGACACAGCATACCAAAAACTTAAATCCATATATCAGAAGAAATTTCAAAATAAAACCAGTATGTATCAGTCTCATTTCTCTACCTTCAAAATTAGCCAAGAGCTATTCAGAATTTTCTACACACACAACTTGACATTTTTATTTTCTTTTAATGGAATACATAATTTCAATTTCAGGCAGTTTTTATTTTAAATGACCTTTAATCTGGTCATTAAGATGCTTATTAAATCTTACCATTAATTCCAAGATCTTCAAGATTTAAAATAAGAACATATTTTATTAGGTTAAACATGGGTCTTGGACCTTAAACTTACATCTAGATTTGAATAAATTATGTCAATGTGTACATATGAACATCTATACATATTTTGATAGTAACTTTCAGATGATTACATATAAAAAACCTTTAAAAGGATAAATATCAACAGTAAATATAAACCGATAGAAATAAACCACTAAAATGCCTAATGAAAAAAAAATTTCTAGTGCCATTTTAAATGAGGAAAGCTCAGTAAATTTTGGCAATAAGGTAGAAGTGATGCATTAAAGGAGAGGTTGTGCAAAAGAGAGGCTCTTGTGCTGACATGGCTGAGAATGTGCAGGCTGAATATGCAGTGAGCATGTAGACAAAAGAAAGATATAGATGAAATATTGGGATGAAATTCGGCCTACACAAGTGTCTTTTCATTAGTACAGGACTAGCATTCTATCCAAACTCTGCAAAAGCAGAGTTGCCATTACCCATCCTCACACATTTACTTGCAGGTAAAGTCCTTCACTGCCACTTACGTTTATCCCTCCTACCTATACCAATAATAGATTGGCAGGAACAATTTATCTTTCTCCTCTTTCTGTATCATTATTGAAGGCTGCTGTACCTCCTTGCCTAGCTTTCTACCTTTTCCTTGGCTTTTTAAAAGTAATCTCCTTTTAGGAGACCCTTCTGAGTAGGAATCCAAGAATAACTGTTCTTATGTTTAGCCATCAGCAATTTAATGCTCCTTTCCAGTCTCAGGGGTAACAACCTGTTACTGTTATCTTTTATATTTTATCTTTCTGTACAACCACTGCTTCTAGGACTATTTTTCTAACATTGCTGCTTATCCTTGTATAGCCTTCTTTGGAATGTAGTATGTTATCAGTTAAATACAGCTCCAGAAATTTGATTTTCTTTTCTCTTCAGGTGTCAAAATCTAGTTAAGTAGTCCATTACAAGGGTTTCACCCCTCACGGTAAGTTTCTTGGCTTTCATGACTCTTGAGGGGAAAATAGTCAGTGTGATCAATGAAGAATTAAAAGTGCTGCTGCTATTGCTTTTAATGGGAATAGTGAGATGCTTTCCCACACTTCACATTGTCAGTTCACCCTTTTGATGTCTAGGACATGCTTCAGGGTAAAACCTAAGTTGTAAAGCATTATAATTGACAGTAACATTTGAAAGAAATACATTTACGTTTTCTTAAATTCAGCTTACAGTGGTTGATTTCTTTAGATACAAAAGACAGCTACAAAAATATTATTAGAAGGTTACCAGAGACAGACTTTCCAATATTTACTTCTAACAAAATGCAATTTCTAATGGCTCCCAAATTCCTAAGTCAGTATGCCTGACGCAAACTTTTCTAAAGATAATTACATTTTTGTATATATAGATCCAGCATACTAAATATGCACAGATGTAATTGTTTACTCAATATTTCACAGAATTAATTCTTTTTTCTTTACAATCTTCAATTGCAAACATTTCTGTTTCAGAAGGGAATAACATTGCCTTTTGTTCCTTAGAAACTAGAGTTTATAAAAATTAGCTCCCTTGCTTAAAGAACGGTGCTAGTAAGAAGGTATTTGGCTTGATCCCCCAATGGGCCATTCACTGAAGAGTTTGACTGGATAATCCTCGTGGGTCTCTTCCAACTCAAAATTTTCTGTGATTCTGTGAAAATAGTTTAAAAGAAAATATTTTAAAATATTAAATTTAGACAGATGTGGTTTGTTTTATTTTTCTGAAAAGAAACACAACTGGAAAAAGTAGTTCTAATTACTTTCAGAGTATAACTACAGATGGTGTGACATTCAGCTCCAAAAATTCTCTCATACATATGCTTAATATTAAACATATGATTTATCAGATTCTCAAAATTAGACTGTTATTAAAAGTTATTGTGGCCCAAGCTCTGTAAAAATAATCAGCAAATTATTAGCAATATATCTGTAGGCTCTCTATATGTCCACTTCTCTAATAGCATTTGGTGCCAGCAAATGTGTATGGTATTGCTAGATATGTAAATGGTACTTTTCAATTCAAAATGCAAATAGCAAGTCCTAACTGTAAGGCAGAAAACTGTAAAACTTTCGGAGAATTTATAAACTCACGTACCATCATTTTACATACTTGAGTGGCAAAAATACATACATTTATTACATTAAAAGTGCTTACTGAGAAAAAAGCCTACAGTACTTTTATTTTGGAAACTGTTTACCTTATATTCTTCTACTTTCTATTTCCTTGCTACAGTAACAACTGTTCAAATCCATGACATTTCTGGAAAGAAAAAGAATGGAAAATAGATAAAATCATTTAAAAACACTGTCTACCCTTTTTCTGTACAGCAATTTGCTTTTAGCTAGAGGTAGAAGAAAACCTCATGAAAATTTTTTATTTGTGAGAGAAATTTGGGGCTTAATGTCATGGATTAGGAGTAGTGCTCCCAATTTAGTTCTTCCACCAAGACCTTCCAAGTTACACTGCTGATCACTCACTCATCACCATCCCCATCCCACTTCTTCCTCCCCATCCACCAGTTGCCAGAGAGAAGAATTAGAGTCACAAGAGGCAAAGATCAAGGGCTGAGAGAAGAACAATTTCATGGAAACAGCAATGAGACAAGAAAGTGAGCAGTGAAAACAATATTAATTAACAAATTATTCACATGCAAAAATGCTCACTGCAGAGCCCAAGGCAATGGACAAGGGGCAATGGGTTCCCCACCCTGCCATGCTTTGTTCCACCAAAAAGGGTTTCTATCCTGCCCAGAAATGAGAGAGAGTCCCTTCTCCCTCCTTCATCCAAGCAATGATGTAATGTGGTATGAAGTAACACAATATATTGGCCATGTCCTCTCCTGCTGATCTGGGCCAGAACCAGGACACTTAGCAGCAGTAATTTGGTGGCAGGATAAATCAAAAGTATCTCTATTGACATCCCTGCAATTATGTCTCCTCTATACTGTGGAAGCGGTGGGCAAGCAAGATTATCCCCATAGAGAGCACATAACCACCACCAAGAAAGCAATGCAGAAATACCCAAAGGATGAGATGTGTCAAGAGCGTGGCTTGCCAAACTTCAATTATAGGGCTTGTATAGAACTTGTTCATATGTCTGGAGGTAATTCTTCGTATATAGGTGGCTTCTAATCTAATACAATATTAAATGTAAATCAAGTGGCTTTTGATTTTCTGACCTTCTATTTAGTACAAAATTAAGAAAAGTTGTTCAAATGTGCTCAATTTTTATGTTATTTAATATACTTGTATAGAGGCTTTATGCAGTCCTGTATCACTAGAACATGCACATACAAGTGCACTGGGGATATTTATAGAAATTGGAGTGAATTCATCCAGAATGGGAAAACTGTATAGCTGATGCAAATACTCCTGCTGAATGGTGGACAGAGAGAAAAATCCATGGAAGATCACCTCATGGCTTGGTAATTAATAGTAAAAACAGGAGAACAAGGCAGTTTCCATTGTGGCTGTCTGTCAAAATGTTAAAAAAATTGTTACACAATGCTCCTTTTGTTTTACCCACTGGGGGGAATGAATGCTATTCAGTTTTATGATTGTGACTCTTCATGGAAAAAAAAAAAGTTGTATACAGGAGAACTTACAGAAATTAGCTTTGAAGTTTTCATCTGATAAAAACCCTTGAGGAGTGGTTGATAACACCAAAGGAGTGTTGTGCTGCTCCTCAGAGGAACCTGAATAGGCTGGAGAAATGGACTAATAGGAACATTGTGGAGTTCAGCAGGTGAAAGTGCTGAGTTCTGCATCTGGGGGGAAATAACCCCATGTACCAGGATAGGCTGGTGACTGACTATTGGAAAGAAGCCTTTAAAAATAGAGACCTGATGATCTCCATGGACAACAGATTAATATAAGGCAGTAAGCATGCAGCATCCTGGGCTGCATTAGGAAGAACACTGCCAGCACCTCAAGAGAGATGATTCTTCCCTTCTGGGTTCCTGGTGAGACATATCTGGAGTGTCAGGTGCAAATCTTGGTTGCCCAGTATGGGAGAAATGCAGATGTGCTGGAGCAAGTCCAGCAAAGATGATAAAGTGGTTGTAACCCTTCTCATATGAGCAATGACTGAGAGACCTGAGATTGCCTAAACTCAAGAAGAGAAGGCTCATGGAGCATCTTATCAGTGTATATAAATACCCGATGGAGTCAGTAAGGGAGATAGGGCCAGACTTTTCCCATTCATTCCTCATGAAAGGATAAAAAGCAATGGGTTTAAGAGAAATTCAGGAAATACCATTTACACATTAGAAGAAAACTCTCTTTGATGAGGATGGTTAAATACCAGAATAGGTTGTCCAGAGAGGATGTATACATGTATTTGAGATGTTCAAAACCCTACAGGACATGTCCTAAGCAACCTGCTGTAGACGGCCCAGCTTGCAGAGAGGAGTTGGACCACCTGACCTCCAGAGGCTGCTTCTGACCTCAACTAATCTGTCATTCTATTATTTTGTGAACAGGTAACAAGGCTTGAAGTGTTACTGAAATCACTTGGCCCATGGAAGTTACTGTTTAAAGGATGCAAACAAGCAGTTGGAGCTGAAAAGTGATTACACAGGTGAAAAAAAACAAAACAAAAACAAAAACAAACAAAAACAAAAAACACCCAAAAACAACAACAAAAAACCAAAACAAACAAAAAAAACCCTAAACCAATCAACCAAAAAAAAAAAACCCACACCAAAAAAACCAAACCCAAAAAACCCTTAAAAGTGTGAGTTTTACAAATTACTGTCTCTACAAGAAAATTATAGTATATTTCAGCTTAAAATAATATCCATCTTGGATATTCCAGCCAAGAAGAGATTAAATGTTGTCAATAAATATTGGTTTTAATGGTTTGGAGAATTTCTTTATTAACAAAAAGTGTGCTAATAATTTTCTGCTACTTTGAAGACAAATATTCATAAGTTGTATCTTCCTATATCTGTTCTCCCACTCTTGCTTTGTTTTTTTTTTTTTTTTTTCCTGACTCCTATAATGATGGTAAAACTGGAATTTAAGTTCAAATAGCTGTGCTGGCAACCTGCCTCACTATCACCTGTTCCTGACACACTGAGAGATGAAAGTGATTTATATGGATTTATAATACAACAAAAAATACAACTACCACAGAAATTGTGCTATGGTTTTTCTGTACTTCATCCACCTGCTCAGGAAGTGGGAGATAATGCTTTAAGAATTTGATGAATGGAAACCAGGTTCTATTTTAGTCAGACAGTGCTTTTGGGCACCAAATCTATGTCATTCCCAACTGTACACTGTCTGGATGATGGATAATACCAAGCTACTGGACACATTTTATTCCCCCGGTGTTACAAAACAGTGACGAGAGAATTAGGAAAATGCCTAGAGAATCAACTTGCAGATTTTCCTTTGAGGTCTACCCATGCACAAGGAGACAAAGCTGCCGCTTCTCATTGCTAATTTTTTCATTTCACAGGTATCAACAGATTTATCCCAGATGTTGTGCTGATGTCAGCAAGACTGACATGTCTATTCTCTGCCATCTCTCTTTAGGTACATTTGTTCATGATTCTATCATTTATATATGGTTATGAAGAAAGTAAAAAGGCTGCTTTTGAACCTACTGATGGATGTCAGAGTCAAAATAAATAATCTTTATAAATTCAGTTAGTAAAAGGCTTTAAAAATACAAGTCTACTCTCTTTTACCCACCATGTCATTTTTGTCTATTTTGATGGGGGTGGTGGGCCCCAAAACTACAAGACAATCAAATATATTGTACTTTAACATATTAAGGAAAAATATTTGTCAGGAAGAAAAAGACATTGCAGAATGAAACTATGCATCTTTTTCTCAGTGCCAGGAATATTAGGTAAGGTATAACAAGGAAGTGTTATAAAGCTATTTGATACTTTCATTGTGTAGTTATTAAGATTTTTCATATTAAGATGAAACGACAATGTACAATAAAGTGTCAAAACAGACATTGTTTAACACTCGCATGAAAAAAAGACTTCTTCCAAAATAAAACTAAAGTTCAATGAGATAGGGAAAAAGAAGATATTGAATCATAGAATCATTAAGATAGGAAAAGACCTCCGAGGTTGTTGAGCAAACACCACACCACCAACTAAATCGTAGCACTAAGTGCCACACCTTGTCATTTCTTGTACACTTCCAAGTATTGTGACTCCAGCTTCCCTGGGTAGCCTATTTCAATGCTTAACTATCCTTTCAGTGAAAAAGTTCTTGCTACTGACCAATCTGAACCTCCCCTGGTGTAGCTTGTTTGCTCTTGTCCTGTCTCTGGTTGCCAGAGAGAAGAGGTTGACCTCCACCTTGCTACAAGATCCCTTCAGGTAGTTATAAACAGTAGTATGGTCCACCCTGGGTATCCTTTTCTCCAGGCTCAACATCCCCAGCTCCCTCAGCTTCTCCTCATATGGCTTTTTCTCCAGACTCTTCATGAGGTTTGCTGTCCTTCTCTGGACTCATTCCAGACCCTAAAAGTCCTTCCTTTAGTGATGGGCCCAGAACTGCACACAGCACTTTGAGGTTTGGCCTCACCAGTGCCAAGCAAAGAGGGACAATCACTGCCCTGGTCCTGCTGGTCACTCTATTGCTGATACAGGCCAGGATGCCATCGGCTTTCTTGGCCACCTGGGCACACACTGGCTTACGTTCAGCCAGCTGTCAACCAACATCCCCAGGGCTTTTTCCACTGAGCCCTTTTCTAGGCACTTTGTGCCCAACCTGTAGTGCTGCCTGGGGGTGTTGTGGCCCAAGTGGAGGACCTGGCACTTGGCCTTGTTGAACATTATATACCATCGGCCACCAGTCATCAATCCAGCCCATCCAGATGCCTCTGCACAGCTTTCCTGCCCTCCATCAGATCAACACTGCAGTGCAACTTAGTGTTGTCTGTGACCTTTCTGAGGGTGCACTTGATCCGCTCATCCATATCATCAAAAAAGAGATTAAACAGGACTCGCTCCAATACTAAGGCCTGGGGAACCTCAGTAGTGACCATCTGTTAGCTGGATATGACTGCCTTCACCACTACTCTCTAGGCTTAAACCAGCAAAGAGTGCTCCTGTCCAAGCTGTGGGCTGTCAACATCTCTGGGAGAATGCTGTGGGAGACAATGTGAAAGGCTTTACCGAAGTCCAGGTAGACAACATCCACAGTCTTTCCTTCAGTCACTAGGCAAGTCACCTGGTCATAAAAGGAGATCAGGTTAGTGAAGAAAGACCTGACTTTCCTAAACTGATATGGCTGGGCCTGGTACTTTGGTTGTCCTGCATGACAGCATTCAAGACAATCTGTTCCATAACTTTCCCTGGCACCAACGTCAGGCTGACAGGGGTATAGTTCCCCACATCCTCCTTCTGACCCTTCTTGTAGATGGGCATCACACTGGCTGACCTCCAGTCATCTGGGACGTCCTTGATTAACCAAGACTGCTGGTAAATGATGGAGAGTGTCTTAGTGAGCCACTCAGGCTCTTCTCAAGTTCCCTTAGTGCCCTTGCGTGAATCCCATCCAGCCCCATAAACTTGTGGGTGTCTAAGTGGCTCAGCAGGTATATAGCTTCTTCCTCCTGCATTGTAGGGGGTCTATTCTGCTTCCCATCCCTGTCTGTCAGCTCAGGGTTTGGTCTATCTTCTGGTTGAGCATAACCAGTCTTTCTGTTAAAGACTGAGGCAAAGAAGGCATGAATTACTTCAGCCTTTTTCTCATCCTGGATGAAAATATTCTCTCACACACACTCTTTACACTACATAGGGTATAGAGGTGTAGGGAAAGGTACAGTACAACAATATTTTAATAGGCTGCACTGAAGCATGAGTTTTAAAGAGAATATTTATGTCAAGAATGTTTTCACCTATCAGCTGGCTGTACATCACTACAATAAATTACTGAGAATGTGTGGAATTATTTCTTTTAATAAACAAGATCAGATAGGCTTTGAACATTAAGATTAATTTTGAATCAGACGTATTTGTCTTTACATTTTGGCGTATCTGTTCCTTTCCAATCTGGGAAATGCCAATAGGTATTTGAATGGCTTTGCTTTCACTTGTTACAAGAATTGATCTCTACTCCTCTATTCAAAGGCAAAGCTGTGAGTAAACTTCACCTCTCACATATTCTGATGTAAATAAAGAATATAAACAGAAGTCCATACAAACACAGTATCACTCCACCTTCATACTTTGAATGCTATGCCATGAGCTGTCTTTGGAATTTATCACTTGAAGCAGGCAATGGATTCTACAGTGCCTTTTGTTACAGATAATGGCTGATGTATTTCTGTTCTTCTTTTAAGTTCAACTTTATGACTCTGTGTAATCCACTTAAACATTAAAAAATATGTCTAAACAAGTTCTATTTCTGAGAGGTTTGTTGCCTGAAACATTTAGCTGTGTCACTTATGCTACTTAAATGTAACTAAATATTATTTATATAAGTGTAAAACTTCTAAAACCTAAGAAACTTTTTCTCACTTTAAAGAGTATCACAAAAAAAAATAAAAAAAAGGTAAAAGGTATTGGTTGACTGCAAGACAAATTAGTAAGAAAATTGGCTTGAGGTTTAAACGTTGTGTGTGGTCTGACAAGGTATTGGAGAGGAAGAGTTCAATTCTCAATATTCTTCCTGCATAGGCTGGACTACACTTGAATCCCTTTATTTAGAAAAGTTTTAGGACTTTTCAAGGTTCCTTAAATTACTAACAATGACAGCCTTCTTCCTTCCTGCTTCCAATAGACTATCGAAACAAATCACTTGTGTTTGATGAGAACAAGGCCAATATGCAATGGTTAAGGTTCGCCTCTCCTCTTTCAATTACAAATGTGTTGAGAGCTGAGCCTTGATAGGCTTGATTTTAGATGGGAAAAATATCTAACAAACACAAAATGACTTTATGACATTTTACTATTAAAAGTTAAGATAATTGGGAGTCTATTTACTTATATTTATTTGGACTTTTAATGGGACAGAAAAGTAAATACTGCCTTTTCTGTCAGTTGTCACCTCATGTTCAACATGCAAAAAGATAGATGTTTTCTGTAGGGTTCAAGGCTTCTTCAGCGACTAGCATTGTTAGTGTGTATATTAATTTTATGTTATATGAATAACATATAAAAACCCATTAAATGGGGAAAAATAACACAAAACTCACCTCAGGCATACAGTCTTATTGAAAAAAAATGGATCTCATTTTTTCAAAATAATTTCTGCATTACCTGAAAAGAAAACAAAAAGGGAATATTGTTTTTATAAATTTTAAAAAAAAATGCAGTGAGTACTTTGTAAAGAGATATGAAAATTAGTTTCATTAAATGCACAGTCTTATGAAAAAAAATTGCTTTTAAATTTGTCAGGATGGTAATTGAGCTTTTTAAGGTACATTTTAGAGTCTTTAGCTAAAGGGTTATATTTAGATAAAGGGTTTTGATACAGAAGAAGACTGGAATCAGTGATTTAAAATATATGTCTTGTTCCAACTGAAAGAATGAGGAAAACTTATTACACCTTAATATGACATAAATGCCAGCCTGGCAGATAATTAGGAACAATATATTGCATTGTCACTGAAGGTAAACCATCTATATTTTTCCTCACAATGTTGTGACTGCACTTTTATTCTGTGGATTGATACCTTGAGATTCCTGCCTCCACATGTTAAAATGTGGCTAATATCTAACATTCTACTGAACAGTCTGCAGAGTACTTGATCCAGGTTTCTTCTAGAGTCTGTGTGCTGTTCCCCAAAATGTGATTGCTATTCTGTATACTGGTTTACCTGAAAAATGTGGAAATAGACCAATGTTCGCAAGTGTAGTACTTCTGTAGCTTATAAAGATTGTATGTTACATCCCCTATGCTGAAATATTAGAGCAGACAGAGAGAAGGTTGGCAAGATTATGCCTGTATTTCTGTAATGAGTGTTAACTGTCCCACTACCATACAATATTTTCAATGCATAAAGAACTCATTACATTGTTGCAAAAGTCTTCATTTTGTAGATGAAAATACAAGCATTTCAAACAATCAGAGACCCAGGAGTAACTCAAGCAACCAGGTTATTTTACAGGTGTAGAACATGCTTAAACTAAAATAAGCTCCATTAAATACTAGAAGTCAATATGACATTAGTATGGGGCTTTCAGTCAGCAAACTTGTGATGCTGATATCTACCTGGTTTTTGACATGAATTATGTGACATACAAATTGGTGACACATATTAATTGCATAGATTAGGTGTACTTTGACTAAATACATATACATATGTCACATTCTTCCTTTGAAAAATAGAAAGATCATTTTTCATTTTCAATATACTGTTTTGAATGTGCATTAAAGCTAAAATAATTGCTGGTAAGGTTTAGAGCTCAAAGCATTTTTGCATTCCTCTAATTAATCAAACCTCAAGGAAAGGGAAAAATGCCTTCAGCAGCTTTCTTAGTCTTTTCAGGAAATTAGTTTCAGAGAATGCTTGGTGTTTTTTTCATGCATAGAAAAAATGCCCCCTTCCCTTTTGCATTCTTCTTGTGCTACATTTATATTGCCATTTTAGATCTCTCTAATCATGTATAGGTGCTGAATGTTATCCTAATCTTTCAGAGACTCCTCTGAATCAAGTGGGCAAGCAGCTCCAGGTTTTCCTGGTCAGTGTAAGCAGTTTTACATGTCAGTTTAACGAGACTGAATGATGAGGCACTTCTTGTTGGAGACCATATGGCTGTTGTTCTACTTGTAGGTTAAACAGTACCTGAAATACTCCTGGGTGCTGAAACTCAATCATCTCTGCAGCTAAACTGCTAAGGACGTCTCATGTTTTCAATCTGTGTAAACTAGAGGTCTCAAAAAGGATTTCTGCATAAGGTTTGGGAGCTACAAGACTCTATTGACCATTTCCAATGCATTTAGCTTGTAGCCATGCTCTTCTGGAGGCTAAAACATTTTACCAACATAGATATAGGTTGATTTTTACCTGTTGCATTCTGTGTCTGGGGACACAGCAAGGAACATATAAGTTACTACTGTAAAGGTAGCCTGTGGCCACTTGAGGAAAAGAGGTTTTAGTTCATGAGTTCTTCAGTTTAAGTTTTAAAAAATAGATTATAAGAAAACTGATCTCAAGAGACAGAGGTTAGAGAAAGGCAAGTGAAAAAAGAAATAGTTCCTATGTAGACCTGACCAGTGTGAGTTGAGATGGGTTGGTGGAAATTTGGTTTCAAGGGCCCATATAAATACAGTGTGACTCAGAATTAAATCTGCTCAAGGCCTTTTGCATCTCTGTAGTATATGAAACCTTTCAGGACTTTGATTTTGCTCACTCCCTCATATTTATAGGTGTTGAGTATGCTGGAGATTTTCAAATAATGTTGCAAGGAGTAAGATTCAATTTGAGAGAAAGATTCCAAGTGGTGATGACAGCATTTGTTCTCTTTTATATCAGTGCAGACTCTATCATACCAAAACTGTCACTTGGCAATCCAGCCATCAGCTGCTAGGCATGAGGTTTCAGCCCCTGATTCATATATCCTCATGTTAGTGGGCTGAGGGTCAGACAAATGCAAAGACCATGAGAAACTACTGGGTTCAGAGTAAGAAACTGATAGGCATAGTAGGGTTAGAAGTTTATGCAAGTTGTAGATAGTGCCATGAGGTATGGGTGATTTCACAGATGGTTCAGGGGCATTATGAGTGATAGCAAAATTTCACAGATAATTTAACAGAATATTAAATCAGAGAGGAGAATCTGATAAGACCAGAATTATCTATTAGCAAAAACGCAAAAGGAGAATATTACCTAGGTAGTCACAACAGATATACCAAAGTCAGCTTCCTCTGGTACCAAAACTAAGACCAATAGCAAACAAGTAACTAGGCGTAGCTTCTGTATTTTGGAAAAGGTGATGGTAAAAAAAGGCACGATGAAGGTGGGCAGGAGAAAGGACGGGAGGTGGGCTGAGGTGTAAATCGGTCTAGTCAGGTATAACCAGGCTGCTTGTCTGACCTGTCTGAT
The DNA here is from genome assembly GCF_036417665.1 of Passer domesticus. Lineage (NCBI taxonomy): Eukaryota > Metazoa > Chordata > Aves > Passeriformes > Passeridae > Passer > Passer domesticus. The sequence goes on along the minus strand of NC_087476.1, from coordinate 28,388,451 downwards.
TACTTCAGTCTGTCCTGTGACAATCTGTTGAAGGAAATTACCCAATCTGATTTCCGAGACAAAGAATATGTAAGTAGACTTATCAAAGTTTTTGGCTGTAAGTAGATCTGTTTCCTTTGAAAGTTTTTTATATAACTTTTGGAAAATGAAACATTTTAAAAGAAGATGATAGGCTTTTTTCAGCTTTTAATCCCTAAAACATATCAGAAGTGCAAATCATCTCTGCTATTTCATTGTCTTCTTAGAAGTTCTTAGGAGCTTCAGAATAGTAAATTTAAAGTTTCATCTGTTTAAAGGAATAGTGGGAGTACTAAATGTTTTCTTGAAGGTTTTTATCTCCAAAATTTATTTAAGGGCACCTGAAAACAAACAAAAAGCATGCATTTTGAATTCCTGACTGATTTTTTTATTTATTTTGTAATTCAAACTTCACTAGTTGCCTAACTATGAAAGTCATGATTTTCTAATTTAAAAGTCAAATAGAGGGTAAGAAAATGGCTGTATTTTTTCTATTATTCAGTATAAAGGATCTAAGAAAGAACAAATCTAACTTTTTTCCTTCAGATATCACCTTCCTAAATACTTATTTTTTATGTTCAGATTCACTGTCTGAATCTGAACATAAAAAATGCTCACATTTTTGTTTGTGGAACTAAACCAGACCTCTAAACCTTTAAAAATATACACATGACTAGTTTTTTCCACCAAGTGCCTGATGTAAGGATGATGAGAACATCATTTGATTTTACGGTTGGAGGGTTCAGAGACCAAACTAACTAGGTATCATATTTAGCAATAACAGAAAACAAGTATCAGTCCTAGTAAGCCTGATTTAGTTTCTCACAATTGTTTAGTGAGCTTATTGCAGTGGTCTTGGTAACTCAATTCAGGGTAAACAAGACATTGAACTCTCTTGGGGACTGTCTCAGGAGCCTACACTTTCAGCCTATTAACTGTTAACACAAAATGCGAGGAACACAGACATACGTGAGTGTAGCAGGTGCTCACTGCATACATGGGATTTTACAATCAGTCCCATGTACAGTCTTGTCCCAGCAAGAGGTGCCTCCAAAATATGGATGAAATCCCTCTGAATACAAAAGCTGGAGTGATGGGGGCACCTCCATTAGTGGAGGATGGCCTGAGTTTCTCCCTGTCCCCTCTCTACAAGCTACTGTATGTTTTACCCTAAATTAATGTCCTGACCTGATCTGCCTACTGCACGAGAAAGAAAATCCTTTCTGACTAAAAATGAATGTTCATCTTCAGAAGCAACAAACATCTTCCTGAAAGTGGCTCTTGGCTGCATACTAAATAGATGCTACCACTTCAAGGAGTGACTCCTAAGGCCAGCCTGGGAGAGATTTCAGCAGTGCTTCAATGAGCTCCTGGTAGGTTGGTAAGATATCTCTGAGCAGAAGATCTTAGAAGAAAGGTAGCGAGAACTACAAACAACTCCACACCTCTTATAAATCCACAGAACTGTGCTCTACAGAATTATATTTGTCTCAAATATATTTTTCTATGTTTCTCCTCATGGAACTTGAGAATTTATATTTTGTCCATTTATTGGGCCATTTTCTAATTTCACAAATAAGTATGGATTCATTTTTCCTTCCATTTGTTCAATAAAGATATAAAAAGAAGTCCTGGCTTTAGAATCAATATAACCTTTTTCTCATTTTCTATGTCAGCTAGGTTTGCTTATAATCTGAAATTTCTTTCTGGCTACATGACTTAGTGAAAGTGAAAGTACTGGAAACCAAAAGATTTCAGGATTCTTTCAGGAGACACCTGCTTGACAACGCTTTCGTTGCTAATGGTAGAATGTAAATGTCTGACTGTTTTCTGCATGTAGCTGTGCTGATTGCACTTTGAAACTGTTTTATAAAGAGAAAGTACTTGCAAAAATGTGTTCTTCTTTCGTCCCCATATACACATTCCTTGAAATATGAATAGTGCTGGGAAAGACATAAATATCTAGTACTGATGTGGGCAAATAACTACAAAATTATGCTTTTAGATAATAAATGGCTACATAAACTTTTAGAAGTAAATTTTAGAGTGATAGAGTTTGGGTTTTTTTCTGTTGTGACAAAAGGAGCTAACATATTGCATTTCAATCACACCAGTTCAATATTTGCAGATTATGCCTGCATTATCTCTGAAGACGTCTCAGTGTTTTTGAGGACTGAGAACGTCGGGTAAAAAAGCCTGAGGTTGGCAGAAAAGTCAGTCTGAAGCACTTTGGATTTTTTCCCAGATCTGCTGTATCACTTTCATGCTTTATAGTGACATCAGCATTTTACACCTCAATATTTATTCTAGGGATGAAATGATTCTCAAAGCAAAATAAACAATTATATAATTAAATGAGCAGTTTTGCCAAGGAAGACAATTAAGAAATCCTTATGTATAGTACATATAGCACGGGCTAAAAAAATATCTGTTAATCAAAAGACATTTCCTTTTTTTCTTTTATTGAGGGGGTGGGGGTAGAGGAGGACCTTGTTAGAAATTTTATAATTTTTAAAAATACAAGGTTTCACACTGTGCTTACTGAGTTCTGATAAGAAGTTCCTGAATATGTTGCAAGCTGGCAAAATGTAATGCAGTGAGTTCTCATCTTGTTCAAAGGCTGTTATTTTCTGGTAGTGCATATATCAAATCTCCTGCAGGCATTCAAGAACCTAACCACCCAAAAAGATAAAACTAAAGAGTGTCACAAACTTCACTGTATTTACAGATGTGCATCATAGAGATATTGTCAATAAAGTAGCTGGAATAGAATGGTTCAGTGGACATCTGACAAGTTTTGCCACGGAGAACCATGAGCTGGGTGTGTCCAGTATCTATACCAGAGTTCTCCAAAGAGCTCTCAGAAGAACATACGAGTCAGCAGTCCTACATCTTCCTCAAGGACTTCACTGGTGCTGCAGTGTAATGATGAATTGCTTGGCATCCTGTCTAAAATGTGACAAAACCAAGTTCCTGATGATCTTTACATTTTCTATGTTAGTGTATTTGTACTGCAGATGCTTCTTTTGATGTTGTTTATATTTCTAAGTTGTTGAATGAATCCTGGTTTAGAGTTTCAGTTTATCCTCCTATTTTATCACCTCCATATTAAAATTTTGGTCCTAATTTATTTAACCCAAAATACCTAGTAAAGACAATCTTGTGTGTGTGTAGAGTTTTCGCTTCTGATTTGATTTCAAAAAATATTTAGAACTGTCATTTTATTCAACTCTGAAAGCATTAATACAGTAACTGTGGAAGGGCAGCCTAGTTTCTGTTGTAATAGTAACTTCAAAGATAGATCTGGGCAGATATTTTGCTCCTACACAGAACAAAACTATGGATGTACAGGAAAAACAAATGTAATGTAACATAATTTTTATGATTTATAAACCAACTTACAGTTCCAGTTCTTATTCCAACATATAAGTTTCTCTCTATCTTCAAATATATATTGCTAAAGAAGTTAAATAGTTACTGAACTGGAAGGTAGTAAATTTAGATTGCAAAAGAAGATATGAGAAAAAATAGCATGTCTTCAGATAAAGGGCTGCTTTGAAGTCGACATATGTTCACAAAAATAATTTCACATGCTTCCATATCCTTACAAAGTCTTCATCCCAGATAAACTAGGTAGTCTCATAGAGTGGTTAAGTGAAACCATGCCTCAGAATTTTACCAATGCCTTTAATATGATATCTGAGATAGCCATATTTCTTTGACTGTAGAGAGAATGCTTCAGTTCAGTGTCTCAAATTTGAAGATACAATTGTTATTGCTTAACATAAGTACACACTTAAAATTGTTTGGAGGTTGTGCTACCTCTATGAATGCTAGAAATTGTGCAGCAATATAAAACTCACTTTAATAACTTCTATTTATTTTTATATCATTTTGATCCTAGCTAAACAAACTTATTTTTCACTGTGTATCCTGATCAGGCTGCCTTGAAACTCTAGTTCTCCTTATACCTGTGTCTGGACTGTGATATTCCAGGCTATTGAGGCAACTCTTCTCTATTCAAATTACATCACTGTGCTTTAGCAGACATTTAGAGAAAGGTACAGAAAACACATCTCCTTTTAATAGGGGAAGGGGGTATTGATAATCATTAAACTATATAGTCCTGTAGATCCAAGAAGGAGTCTGGAGTGAAAACTAAGGCATAACACTCCCAAAACACATGAATTGTCTATACTGGAATGAGAGCAGCTAGCATGGGGCAACCAAAGAATGCTGTGCCTCAACAACCAGATTTTTTCCAATGATGGCTATGTGGTCAGACAGGGGGCAATCTTTTGAAAGGTTTTTAATAAGGGTATTTATTTGGGATGAGAGTCTCTTGGAATTTCATTAATAAATTAAAAAGTCAATTATTTTTATGTTTGGTGACATTTATTTGGTGTGGCATTCTTGTTATTTTCTTGGTTAAAATATTTTCTTCAGGATGTTCAGGCAGCTGAAGACAAATCCTAGGCTATTTTGCAGTAATCACTGCAAAGTTACCTAGACCACAAAATTGTCATGACAGCACAGGAATAGTTATTAATCTTGTATTTTGGTTTCAGGCAAATCTGGGAGAAAACTTCCAAACGAGGTCCTCTAGAAAGCAGATTCAAGTGGCCCCTACCCCAACTGATTTGGGAAAAGATTTCCTTGGAGAAAAGTGGAAAAAACCTGTTTATTTAACAGGCAAAACATTCATTATCACAAAAAAAAAAAAGAACAATATGAAGCAATAAAAAAAGAACAATATTAAGCAATAAAACCTCTTGCTGCTCTGAAGAGATGACAAACTCAAAAAGTCCCCTTGGTGGGCTGTACTTGGCTCACCCAGTCCATTATCAGTCCATTATCAGTCTGCTATCAGTCTGTTATCAATCTGTTACCAGTCTGTTATCAGTCTCTTTTCAGTCCCTCTGATGGTGGAAATGCCACAGCCCAGGCCCAGATGGGTGGGCCACAGCTGTGAGCTGTCAGTGCTACTCTGGTGTTCAGTCCAGAGCAGGTTTAAACAGGTTCAAGAAAAAGAAAAAAACCAACAGTCCAGGGAAGTTCCCTCCCTCAGCTAACTAAAAACTAACTAAAAGCCAAGGAGAGCTCTGTCCTGCTGTCTGTCCCTGCTGCAGACAGCACAGTCCAGGAGCAGGATGCGAGGGAGCAAGTGCAGTTTCTGATAACAAACTCCACACTTCTTCTCTCCCCCACTTCACTCTTGGAACCAGTCTTAAAGGTGTAAAACTTTTTTCTGGGCTTAACAGATGAATGGGGGTACAAGCATCATAAAGCCACCCCAGGAAAACTTGAAACTCAGACAGACATAGAGAGATATACCTTAGCAGACAGTTCTGAAATTAATACATAAACCAAAAGTAATATGGAGTACCAAAAAGGTTATAAGGAAGAAGAAAATAAAGACAGAACGTGGTTTCTTATTATTTTCATTCTATGATTATCCTTATACAAAAGGCAGTTTAAGATGATCAGAATGGGTTCAGCTATGGTATTCTCCAAGAACCACCTAGCAATGACCTCTTCATATGGCTGTTAACCAGCTCAAAATGAGGAGTGGGTTCAGGAAACAAATAGGAATATTGTTTTCTCTGCTTGCACGATGGACATTACATGGCTGATGGCAGTAAAACACAGGAGGTTCATCTGAGTATCCTTTCTTGTGGTGTTATCAGCCCTGCAGATGAGGAGGTTCATCTGCTGGAAAACCAGCCTTCTGATAGGTTTGAATCCCATGCATGATAAGGACATTTAGTGCTCTTTGTTCTGATTGCCTCTGTACCCTTGCATGACTGAGAAAACAACACTGAAGAGTAAGGATACCTTGGTATTACCTACTACTTTACTTAGATGGAAAAATATTAATGCCTTAAAAAAAGCTAGGAGAAAGCATCATCACTCTGTAGTTATGTGATGGAAATGTGTTCTTGTTTGATATTTATTTTCTAATGCTGTCCTAATTGATTTAGCATAAACAACAGATTTATTTTCCATGCACAGTCATATCAGACACAAATATGACTTCAAATACTGATAAATACAGCATTTATGAGTAAGGTAAGCATAAAATCAACTCTTCACAGGTGGTTTTCTGTCTTTCTTCAGCTAAGAAGCTTTATCTTTAGGGTGTGTCTTTAAAATACTCCAGAAGCAGATAAACTGATAGCGAAACTCTTTTATGGTTTAGCATTTTGTAAAATATAAATGTAAAGCTGAAGTCACTTTAGTCACAATGATTCTTGATTAAAAATTTTATCAATCATAAAATTAAAATCCATACAGAAGTCTCAGGATAAATGTTCTTAATTATTTGCTTTTTTTTTCTCAGCCAAAATTTAATTAGAATTTCTATTTTATTGTATTTTACATCTCTAGAATTTCTCTCTTACACATAATTGGGAAAATTTATGAAGGCTAAATTCAACCAGACTCTATAGGCTGCTTTTCTGTAAGATTCTGCAGTATAATAGTACATTCCAAGACATCAGATACATATTTGCTTTCATTAAGGGTAGCTGAAAAGTTGAGGTTTCAAACAACCTATTACTTAGTTGAATAAATTATAATGGTTTAATATCCAGAGTTACAGGTAATTTTGTTCTGGGAAATTAAACCTCTGTCTCTGAAGCTTGAGTTCTAATTGTAATTCTTCTATGTGCATTGGGATTTGGACTAAAATGACATTTTATACTGATACTACAAACTCTCAGCTAATAATGATGAGGTAAAGAAAAGTGTGATTCTCCTGAGAGGAAATTTGCTTCAGAAATCTTAGGGGAACTTTGGACTTGCAGTATGCTGACAAGATCAAGGCAGAATTTCATCTGGAGCTTGGACACCAAGGTAACAGATTTATCTTTTGGGAAGTGGGACTGACAAGTCCAGGTTCATTTGGCTGGATTTCTTTATTTATGTACTTTGTCTGATGGCGATGAGTATTCACTGCTATTTTCACTGCTAAGAAGATGCTGAAAAAAGCCAGGACAATTTGTGCTGTTTGTAGAGGTTGTTTGTTGAGAAAATCCCTATTTCTCAAATGGCCTTGAAGCTGAAGTGTTAACAAGAAAATATGTAAGGTCCATACAGTACTGTACAGTGTTTAGACACATAGAGTTATAGAATCAAAATCATTATGTATTCTGCAAAGAAGAGGAACCATCTAATATGGAGGAAAAAAAATTCCAATAACTGAAAGCTACAGGAAGGAAATGGAATGAATCTGTTTCAACTGTCTGAGAAGTCAGTCTGACACATGCACAAGCTATGTGAGGGCAGTCTTTGACAGGTGACTGAGGATTGGCTTCAGCACAGAAAAATTTCACCAGGTATTTTCTTTACCCTTTGCCATGCCATCCATTTAGCAGAGTGGTATTGGCTTTACCCTTTAACATGCCATCCATTTATTTTACACATCAAGATGGGTATTGAGTAAACTGGCATTTAAAGACTAAGAAGATGAGAAATAAGACTGTACAAATTGTAACTTCACTGTCTACAAGCAGTTATCTGTGCTATGGAAGAGCAAGGCACAATTTTATCTGCAAACTCACAGGGAGGCCTCCTATGGCTTTTTCCTTACAGGCAAAGTGTCTCACCTCACTTTTTTTTTTCTTTTTTTTTTCTTTTTTTTTAATTTTTTCTTAAATTTTATTTTATTTCACAGGGAGAACAGGATGAAAGTTCATTGCTCTCATCCTCCCAGTTGATGTCAGGAACTAGTGCCTATTAAATTGGCATTAAAAAGGAACTTAATACAGAAGATTGTATTAAAAAATATAGTAATGCTCAGGTCTGAAATATATAAAAATAAAAGCATTCAGCTCCATCAGTCAAAATTAGTCCTAACTTAGGCAACAAATCTGAGAACATCAGAATTTAGATGGGCTTTTTCACCAGGAGTAAATTCATAAAATCGTAGAAAAATTTGTGTGGGAACGGAAAGTAAAAATCATCTATTCTAATCTCCCTGCCATGGGCAGAAAATCTTCCACTAGACTGGATTGCTCAAAGCCCTACCCAGCCTGAACACCTAAAGGGATGGGATACAACTTGTCTAAGCAACCACTTCTAGAGCTTTACAAAGCCCACCGTAAAGATTTGGTTCCTAAAATGAATCTTTCAGTTTAAAGCCACTCCTCACTATCCTATCACTACATGCCCTTGCAAAATGTCCCTCTCCAGCTTCCTTCCCTTCCCTTCCCTTCCCTTCCCTTCCCTTCCCTTCCCTTCCCTTCCCTTCCCTTCCCTTCCCTTCCCTTCCCTTCCCTTCCCTTCCCTTCCCTTCCCTTCCCTTCCCTTCCCTTCCCTTCCCTTCCCTTCCCTTCCCTTCCCTTCCCTTCCCTTCCCTTCCCTTCCCTTCCCTTCCCTTCTATTCAACATCCCTTTAGGTGTTTAGTAAAATAAAGGGAGCATTATGTTCCCCAAGACAGACTAATAAAATCCATCCAAGAGCAGAAAGTCTGAAGCTCCGCTCCTCAGGAGACCTTCACAACATCCACAATTACATGAACAACTTACAGTGTTTGTTGCAACTCAAAAAGCTGGAATGGCTTCTCTTATATACATATATTGCCGATTTTCCATCTACAGACTAGAGTGCTCACCCCAAGAGTGCAATATTTAGATTAAGATGTCTACCCACATACTGCTAGAAAATAGGAAAAAAAATTTGCTGCAGTTCTTATTCCATGCTCCTTTTCTCAGCACTTCTCATTATCATGCGTTAGGACTGGCATTCCCCAGTTTAGTGTTTCCACTGAAACACTCCAAACCCTGTGCAGCTTCCTCTCTCCCCGCACCCGCCCCGCCCCAACGCACTGCATTGCACTGGAGAGGAGAACTGAAGGCAGAAAAGGTCAAGATCATATGTTGACAGGGAAACAGTTTTTATCTTGGGAGCCTGATCTACCTGCCTATTACTGCAGTGCCCTTCAGTAGCCCAGCCCTTGGGTCCATGTGCATCTACACGACACACTTTTATACCCAGCTTCTCTACCTGGGAAGTGATGTCTTGCCACAATTTAGCAGCCCAGAGGGTTTTACCTCTGTGATGCAATTGGTCTTTTTCCATTGGTCCACCCACAGCCACAGAGCATTTGTTCCCATCCACAAGTCAGTGTAGAGGTAGAGTGTTGGCCATTTTTCTCATTCAATGATCTCTAAAGCCTGATGGATGGCTTTCAGCTCTGTGGTCTGCTGGTCATAGAGCCAACAGCCACTCACAAGCCAGGCTCCTTTTGCACAAGATCTTCTGAGACTCATCATGTTGACCCAATGCAGTGTATTTAGCCCTACAACAGAGCTGCAACTGGCAGTAAAGAGAGCATATAACTTTTCATTTTCTGGTAGCTGATTATATGGTGAAGCCTCCTCAGCATGTCCTCTTCTTCTGATGACACTCCAAATATTTTGCCTTCAGGCCAGCTTGTGATGACTCCCAAGATTCCTGGGCAGATGGGGTTCACTATTCAAGCTTGCAGTGTGATCAAGTGAGACACTTGCTCCATGCAGCATCAGTGGCATGACATGTAGAAAGGACTTTCCCTTTTGACATCCAGACCAGCACTGGCAGTCAAGGTGTCAGGAGAGGCTGTGCTTTGGTGCCAGTCACTTCTGAAGTGGCTCAAACCCCCCTGTAAGCTGACAGTATATTTTTTTATGTTGGAGGTTAACAGGCTGCAGATCCTTTGTATCTCCGACTCCAAAATCCCAGGAACTGTCCTCAAGGCTCCCTAGGTACTTTTTGGTAAAAGCTCCATGAAGGACCATTCTTCCCTGACGCAGCATAGACCACATTTTTTGCATCTTGTCCTGTACTGATTGGCCCCAGGGCTACTGCACGAATTATCTCCTGCTTAATTTGTTCAAAAGCTTATTTTTCAGAACACTGCTTAATATCCTTCATCTTCTGGTTCACTTGATGGAAAGGTGTACAGTCTGACTGTACTCTTTTTTTTTTTTTTTTTGCATTGTCCAAAAAACCACAGCACCTAGGAAAGCCTGTGATTCCTTCTTGTTGGTTGGTGGGGACATAGCTGCTATTTTATTTTTTCCTTTTTTAAGTTTTATTTTATTCTTGTCTTTTTTCTTTCCAGGATGATTTTAGGATTTTTCAGTCAATTACTTTCCACAGATACAACTATGGTTGTAGATATATTTATTGTAGATGATGTAAGCAAGGGAAAGACTATCGTATCTTGTTTAAAACTTTGGACAGTTTCTTATCCCTAATGTATATAAAGGGACAGTTCCGGTTGTGTTTCATAGATCTGAAGAATTTGGCCTTTTTTCTAAGGAAAATACTTCATAAAAATTCAGTAATACTCCACCTCCTTCAACACCTCTTGCAGAAAAAAACACCATGTTACATTAGCAGTTCTGTGTTCAGGTTTTCTGATTGAATGTTGTGTCATAGAAAATACTGTACAGACTATGATTAAATCCATACATATGTACTCTGACATTTCTTCCTCTAGAAAAGACATAAGTTAAACAGTCACTAATGATCCTGGTGATCACCACTTTGAAAAGGGCAGTTTCCCTACTCCAATATGACATAATGTTGAAAGAATTTTTGCAAGAGATATTCCATATGATTACAGTGGACACAGGATATGTCTTTTGACCAAATTTTGCCAGATTTTACAGATTCTTCTAGATGTCTTCATAAGAAAGAATGTCTTTGGGGATTTTTATATATCTATCATCACCCAGGAACTTGATTTTTTTTTAATTGCAGGTATTCATCTGCTAGAAAGCAATTAAATTTAGATTTATATTGCCAGTACCTGGTAGCTACTTAAGATATATACCTGGGTCAGTGTCTTATTTATGTCAGTGTCTTAACCTTAGCAATAGAGCTCATGTCATTGCTGAGTTATCAAATCAATGCTGTTATCAATTTGGCCTAGACCTTTCAACCAGGCCTGCTTACACAGATATTGGCACTTACGACGCTCCACTGAGTCATGAAGAGTATAATCTATATGTTTCTCTTGTTTTGACTGTCTATGTACTTAGTATCCTAGAAGTTTGATTAAATGATTGTATATATACATTTTATCTACTGGGAAATGAAAACTTGCTGTGCTTTAAAGACACATAAATTGTTTATTAGCAATTCATTACAGTAAGAATTGATTAATAATTGTATGAAAAAAAATATTTCTGTGGAGTAGAAGATTGCTTTAACAATTACATCAAACAGATTATTCATAGTATTGTGGCATTTCATTTTGTGTATAAAATGATAAAAAGCAATCCTTGCTGTTGTATGTTTGCAGGCAGTGCAGTACAATGTTAAATAGCCTCATACCATTTCAGTTGCAAACATTAATTTTTCAATGTCAGCTTTATCTTTAGGGACTACTTTTAATTTGTGTTTGCCTTTTTCAGCCAGTATAATTCAGAAGATTTACAAATTCACTTTCATATGTACACACAATTTTAATGGTGAGCTAAGTTGTAGCAAGATATTCTGTCAAAATGAGTGGAGGGAATAAAAATTTGTTCATTGATTATATGCTTGAAATAATACTTTTTTAGTCAAATACCATAAAAAAGGAAAAAAATATAGTTTTTTGATTATACTTAATAAAAAAAAAAAGTATTTGTTGCTGAGACATTGAAATAATCAGATATGGAGGCAATGGCAACCTCAGGAGAATTATAGTGTCCATTCAATTGATGGCTGTAGGATTAGGAGTGAAGGAATAATTTTTTTTTTTTTTTTTTTTACTTTAATCAAGACCACTGGGGTGATGAAAAAGACTTGTGATTCGAGGGCTACAAGAGTCCAAGATGGTGAAAGGGACAAAGGCGAATGCTTCAAGAGGAAATTTGGTGACAGCAATGATGTTTGGAGGAAGGAAGAAGGAATTATTCTTACAATGAAAAGGAACCTGAGTAATGCTGTGTTGATCCTACACATCAGTCTGAAATCATTGAACTCACAGAATCTGACAGAAAATTTTTTGAGGTATTCAAGGCCAGGTTGAATGGGACTCTCAACAACCTGATCTAGTGTGTGGCATTCCTGCCCATGACAGAGGGATTGATATCGATGGTTCTTTCCAATTCAAACCATTCTGTAATTCTATGATTTTACAAAACAATATCCCTGCATATTTAACAAAATGTTTTCAAAATGTACTAGAAGTAATATGATTTATTTATGCTCTATATGCTATGTGCATACAATAAATATATTGTAAGAATCAGATCTCATTAAATTAAAATTTCAAATCTAGTAATCAAAAGATGTAAAGGAGGACTGAAGCTAAATTATTTAAAATACTATATTAGAAAAATATTAAAACTGTAGCTTTTTTGTGATTTTAGGACATACTACACTTTTTAAAAACTGGTTTTGTGCTGGTTAAATGCAGAGCTTATTGTGTGTCTGTATTACACAAAGGGCTGCATAAGCATACACATTATCCAATTATGAAAAAATGCCTGATTTTCCATATATGTGTTCTTTACTAAACACGAAAAAATTATAATACTTTCATTACATTCATAAATTAAATAGTGTTTTGCATTATGACATAGAATCAGAGAATGTGCTGAGTGGGAAGGAACCCACAAGGATCATCGAAGTCCAGCTCCTGTCTCTGCACAGGACAGCCCCAGGAGTCACACCAAGTGCCTGAGTGCATTTTTCAAATGCTTTTGGACTCTGTAAGACTTGGTGTGGTGACAGCTTCCCTGGGGAGCCTGTTCCAGTGCCCAAACACCCTCTGAGTGATGGAACCCTTTTCAGCTGCTCCTCATATGGCTTCCTCTCAAGGCCTTCACCAGGTGCGTTGCCCTCCTTTGTATGCCCTCTAATAGTTTAGTATCTTTCTCCTCTTGTGGTGCCAAAACTGTCCCAGAATTCGAGGTGAGGCTGTCCCAGTGCAGAGCAGAGCAGAGCAGGACAATCCCCTCCCTTGCTGGTGATGGTGATGCTGTGCCTGATGCCCCCAGGGCAAGGTTGGTCCTCCTGGCTGCCAGGGCACTGCTGGCTGTCCACCAGGACCCTCAGATTCCTTTCCACAGCACTGCTTTCCAGCATCTCATTCTCCAGTCTGTACATACATCCAGGGCTGCCATTCCAAGTGCAGAATCTGGTACTTTCTCTTGTTGAACTTTGTATGTTTGGTGATTGTCCAGCCTTCTAATTTGAGGTCTCTCTGCAGGGCCTCCTTGCTGTAGAGGGAATTAACAGCTCCTCCCAGATTTCTGTTTTCTGTAAACTTGCTTAGTATCCCTTCAAGTCCATGTATGAAAATGTTGAAGCGCACAGGGCCCAAGATGGAGCTCTGTGGAATCCCAGTAGGGACTGGGATTTGCCAGTCTGATGTCATCCCATTCTCCACAATTCTTTGCACCTGACTCCTGAGCCAGTTGCTGACTCATTTCACAATGTGTTTATCCAGGTGAATGCTGGACATTTTGTCCAGAAGGATCCTGTGAAAGACATGATGAGGAAGTGATCTTTGCAAAAGTAAACCAGCAGTATATATATTGTCTGTAGGTATTTAAAACAAATTGAAAAGCAGTTGACTGCAAAAGTTGAATTAAAAGCCCAAAATTATTCTTTCCTAAAATATCTTCTCTTATTTAAATGAGCAAGAATGTCAGCAACAGCTAAAACCCCAGGCCACATTGCAGAGAGGTTCAAAGAGAGTTTCCTTGTCACTTGAAAACTACTGTCTATTTACTCTTTATATAATGGTTAAAGCATGGTTGTTTTGTTTTGTTCACCCTGGGCTTATCTTCTTGGTGTTATACCAGACAAGCAGGTGTGACAAATTCCTTTCTCTCATGGCCATGCTAATATCCTAGATAAAGGACACTGGTTGATCATCAACTTAAAATATACCATTACAAAGAAGTATTGCAAAATTATTTTTTCCTCAAAATTTGAATTACTTCATATATAACCTATCCTACTCATAACTCACACTGCCAGAAAGTCCCCTATTTACTGACCTGTTCTTTTCTGTACATATCATAGTTTTTAATATGTTTGAAAAGAGACATGAGAAATCCAGTCCTATGGCCACCATTGAAATTCTGTTAAGGTCTCTGAAGTAAAAGGGATTTCTTACTCTGGCATGAACTGGGTGAATAAACCTTGCATTACATTGAGTGTAACTGGTTTCTCTAAGAGGAATTTAGTACACAAACAAACAAGAAAAACTATCTGAAAACCACTGTTTCCAGCCTCAGTAAAGGATAGTTCCTGTAGGACTTTTATTTAGCTGACATATATTCTTCTAATCTCCTGGAACACAGAGTTACTTCTTGCAAACATTGTACAACACAATAGTCAGCAAGAGGCATAAATCAACAGGAATTGCTCAGCATTTGTTTAAAGTGTTCCAAAGCCAGTTATTCTTCATGAATTACTTGTGCTTATGTTTTAACACCAGCCTTACAAAATGCCTAAGCCATATATTGCATTTTAACCCTTCCAAGTTTTTATGTGAAATGAAAAAGAGAATCCAAATTTTGATTTTTAAGCCTGACTAGTTCTTTGTATTATATGATGCTGTCACTAAAAAGTCAAACTCTGACATAAATTAACAGACATATGGATATCTGAAACATCAAGAGAAACTCAGACTCCAGTGCTTGCTAACAAACAGTAAATTTTGAGGTTTTAGAAGCGATTGGAGGAAACATATTTGTTGGGAAATCAACAGAAATAACTCTAGAAGCTGAGTGATTTGGAATTTCTTTCTACTAAACCACCTATTTCTTCATAAAATTTTTTTTTTTCTCTAGAAAGAAGTTCTATAACTGATATCTGTCTACTTTAAAGTCTTTCATAGTTTCACATATCCAAAATGTACAAAAGATTTTCACACCCTAAGGAATATACATTTCAATGAGATGCAGTGGTGATTTAACACCCCAAACTGTTCAGCTCATAGCTCTTGTGGAAGCAAAAACGTACAAATCTAAATATTCAGGCAAAGGAATAAGAAAGTTTATAGAGTAAATACAAACACTTTTGCAGAGAACTATCATAGAGGAAACTATTGAAAGAACCAGAATATTTAGCATAAATCCCATTGCCTACTGCATCAACAAGGCCTTCACTTGGAAGGAATTATATTGTACCAGTTCCCCATACAGGCCACTGAGGGACACCATTTTTTACAGATATCCATTTGGATATTGAGCCATTGACTGCTACTCTTTGGACATGGTTATCCAGACAATTTCTCATCCAATGAACAGTCCATCCATCAAACCCATACCACACGGATTGAGCAGCTCAATTGTTGTGTGGGAATCATGTCCAAGGCCTTGCAGAAATCAAAGTAGGCAACATTAGTTGTTTAATGACCAATGCAGTCATCATAGAAGGATGATCAGATTAGTCAGGCACAATTTGCCTTTTTTGAAGCCATGTTGGCTACTTCTAGTGACTTTCCTGTCCCCCACATGCTTTAGCATACTTCCAGGAGGATCTTTTCCATGTTCCTATCAGGCAAAGAGGTGAGTCCGACTGGTCAGAAGTATTCAGGATCCTCCTTTCTTCCTTTTTCAAAAATGGGCATGATATTTCTCTTTTTTCCAGTTACTGGTGACCTTCATGCTGTTTTGAATACAGTGGTGAGCAGCATAGCAACTATATCAGCCAGTTCCCTCAAGACCTTGGGATACATCTTGTCAGATCTTATGGTCTCGTACATGTACAGGTTCCTCAGAAAAACAGATAAAATAAATTAAATATGGATTAAAAATGCTCAAATGCAATACAGATACAGATGAATTTACATACTAAAATAAATAAACAAACAATTTAAGAATTATTTTTAATATCTTTAGTAAATGAATGTGCTGATTGAAAAATAAGAGCAGTATTGCTGCAAATATACATTTCAGTCCCATATTATACCATGAAATAGCCTTATTTTTTAAATTTTTGAATACATAGGACTTCCAGAGATGGTCAGTTATATGACAAACACAAAAAAAATTCAATCAAGCTTGTAGAATCACTGGGACTTCTTTGGAAAATTAGTTGAGTTGTTTAGATACTTATTTATGGGTTTAAATTTGTTCAGACTCTATCTTTTGACGTTAGTGCTGTGTTTGAGACCCCACTGAAAATTAGTTACCTGGAGAAGAGTGGTACTCATGGCCTGATCCATCCATGACATTCTGCTACTGTCTATGTGTCAAATTTAATGGCTTGTGACAAGTCAATTAAAGTTAAGGAACTCAAGGTTTGTATGACAGATTGGTTGTTTACGAAGTGAATTTATATGTGTACATAATGTAATAATTTGCATAGTTAATTTATTGTTGTTGTGAGCAATACATTTGCTTGTGTAAATTATACCAGTTTGTTGTTCATATAAAAATGGATATTGATGGATTTGTTTTGACTATGCACAGGTTGGCTTTGACTAGAAATTTATCTAGATGCAATTCTTCGCTGTCTGGTGTCAGATGGCAGCGTACATCTGCACATCAGATCTGGGGACCAAAGTCAGTGAAAGCAGGCAAAACTGCTCAGGTCTTGGTACTAGCAGAGTTCAAACTTCTGTTCACTCCTTGGGAAGAATGAGTAAGAGAGAGGTTTGACTGACTACCATCACAGCTCGGTGCTTAGGGTTGTCAGCAATAGATGGGGCAGTTAGTATGGGTATATATTCATTCAAGTTTTATAAATATGTATTTCAGATAAGATTTTCCTCAGAAAATGTTTAAAGCAGTGTAGGCCAAATTACCGATGATTAGTCCAATTTCCTGGAATGTGGGAAATTGAAATTTAAGTGTGTTTTACAAAAGATGATTTTAAAATTATTGTCTGTTCAAAAACAGACATCATAATCACTATATCACTGGACAAATAGAGGAATGCATCTTAACATTTTGTTTTCTTTCTTTTATTTCTGTCATATATCTAAGTTTATATACTTAATGTTGATATGGGATTATGTCTTTTTCTGTTGAAGAATTAGGCTTCTGTGTTCCTTTTAGGTGTACTTTTCGGTATTTATATTTAGATAAATATAAATACTTAGATAATTCTTTATTTATAATAAATTATAATATATAATAAATCTTAGATAACTCTTTATTTAACTTAGCTCAGGTATTTATGAATTAATTCCTGAGCCTATATGAACTTCTGAGAGACCTATAAATCTCTTGTGAAATAAAGGAGAGATCGTAGTGGGTAGTTTTGGAAAAATGGGCAAAAGAGTTGGTAGATTTTTAATTATATTGGTTTACAATTAGCATAAACTAAATTCATTCTGCCTGCTGCTGAAAGGGGCTCTTAGCTGTTCTCATTCTTGTATCAGCATTTAAAATCAGGTTAGTCAGATAATTTATCTTTGGTGATGGTTATTGTTTTCCCCATGATTTGTTTCCAATCATATCTAATCTTGACTTGCTGTAGGGCCCCATGATTCTAATGTTGGCTGAAGGGGGGCAGCTAAAAACTGTAGCTGAAAAAGTTAATATTATTTTGGAAAAAATACAACGTTGTTTTGGCTGAAGCAGATCATGAATTAATACTCTAGGATGTACACAGGATTTCTTTTTCAAGCCCAAATAACTCTAGCTAAGCCCAAAATTCTCATCTGTGTACAAGAGTGTATCCTGTTCACTCAAGACACAGTTTAATGTTCACAAGTCTTTGTTATTCCTTTATTATAGGGGTAATGAAACATACATTGGTCACAACCTTGAGGCTACTCAGGGAATGAAGCAATACATTGTATGTGGATCATGCTTGTTAACTGCAGTTTTCATGTTGTGACTACATCACATCACTTTCTGAAAAGTAATGGCTTTCAAAAAGCTTCTGCAGGCTATGCAGGGTCTTTGTATTAACCTATAATACACCTGGTATGTCTCAGCTCCTCTGTTTTGCTCACTCTCTCATAAATATAATCATGCAGACTATGCCAGTGGCAACTTCTGAGCAGGTGTTTCTTTTTTAAAGTGGGAGGCAATTACTGACAGGATGTAATCTGTTGGATTTCATTCCTTACTGTGACTCATTAAAGCGTACTTTACCTTCTGTGAATGCTAGAAAGGCTAACTGTTCCTCCACGTGCCCTTTAAAAAAAATTAAAAATATTTGCTAGTGACTATCTGGCAACTAATGCAAGGTAAACAGCCATTTCTAACTCATCTTTCTGTACATTTTAATTAACGAGATTGTGCCAGACAGATGAGGGTCTGGAAAAACTAGCATTTGCATGAAAAAATACATAGTCTATTTGCTTTAGATGAAGAAACAACAATTAGATTTGGCTTATATTTTTCTGCCATAAAAAGAAAATTATATTATATATGTTTAAAAATAAACCTGTTTGTTTTCCATCTCTTATGATATTTATTTTTCTTATTCATACAAATTATTTTTTTCTTATTCATACAAATGCAGATAGACAGTAACTTCTGTGGAGAGAGGTTGATAGGTAAGAATATGCCTATATGTAGTAAATTTGCGTAAATTTCCTAATGCATTTAAATAAATGAATATATCACTCATGTCAATGAAAACAGTGTATTGCACTTCAGGCAAATGTAATGCTAAGAACTGCAAAGTGACATTTCAAAAAGGCACCTTCAAAAGGCTGAAATCAATTTTATAGATTATTTAACTTTTCCAAACACAAGAAATAGTTATATGAACTTTTTAAAACCTGCAGATTTTAATAAGCTGTCACTAATCTTCTCATTACTGTTTTTGAAAGTTTATCTGTTTAATTGAAATAATTAAATATAAAAATGCTTTCATATTGAATGAAAAAAAAAGAGTTGTTTCAAACTATGTGTAGGATTTTCAACATTACATGGCAGAGGTTTTTCACAGAACTTTCTTTTAATGCTTATTATTATTATTATTATTATTATTATTATTATTATTTAGCAAACATTTGACCAACTAAAATATAAATAAATGTACAGAATTATGTAGCAAGTATATAAATAACCATTCAATGAAAAGTCTATAAGATTTAATTTTGGGACCACTATAATTTTCTCATCACATTTGCTAAATATTATAAACACTCCCTAAGCTCAAAAGGAGAGCATTGTTTAAATTAACCATATGGTATTTCTGTAAACTAACAACAAAATAGCACCTAGCAACAAGGTACCTAAATTTTATTTAAAATTTGGAAGGGATTTAGAGAAGCATAGAGAAATGTGTATAAATAACTGATTAGAGAGTAAGGAAGGTGGAGACAAACTCTTCTCAGTGGTATTCAGTGACAGAGCAAGAGGCGATGGGCACACCTGAAACAAAAGAAAGTCCATTTAAATGAAGAGGGTATGTTTTCACTATGAGATTGTTTGAGCACTGGAACAGGTTGCTCAGGAACATGCCACAGACTCCTCATCCTTGGAAATATTCAAAACCCAGCTGAACCTGTTCCTGAGGAAACTGTTCTAGCTGACCTTGTTTTCAGCAGGAGGGTATTGAACTACAGAGTCTCCAGAGAACTTCTTGAGTTTCTACTACTCTGTGGTGCTGTGCCTTTTTTCTCTCTGCTTCCATAAAGAGAAATTATGTGCCATCATTCAAGATAGATGCAGAAATTTTCAGTGAAGGATTTAGGGAGCAATTTTCCAAAGCATGAATTTTTTCCACTTTTCACCATTTACCTCACCAATGCACAGCTAAATATGTTAAGGAAATATATTCAATTATAGTCACAAACCCATCCACTGATGCCAGCAGCTCTGCCGTGCAACTTTCTCATGTTCATTAACCTAACACTAATTTAATTGGTTTTGTATATGATTAAATTTCTTTTTTTCCACTTTAAATATCATATTTTAAGTACACTTGTTCTATCACAAATTTAGCAAAGGAAACGAAGGAATATCCAACTATGCTGCCCATAATGATCATCATGAAATGTCACAGCATGTTTTAGCAGGGGGATGTTTTACTTCAATAACAACAGATATTCTAAAATCAAATCTTTAATTTAATTTACTTATAAGTATATATCTATATAAAAGAAAGTAACAACAATAACAACAAAATCCCTAAAAATGTCAGGCAGTTCCAGGGAATTCTGAAAAGGCTGCTGGACAAATAGGCAGAAGAAAAAGATCTTTTTGGTGCTCACAATCCACTAAGTGCTGAAGGTGAGAAAACTTTATGGTGAAATATAATCACATTTCTGCCTTCCATAGAATTCTCCAACTGATATCAGTGGTCATTGTCAGAGATATTATATTGTTCCCTATGGACATAACTTCGGATGTGCAGCAGTAAAGACTATCTTGCATAACTGATATATCATTTCCAGCCAAATAGCTTATGTCTTGTACTGATAAATAAAGCCTTAAATATCTACTCTTCACACTATTCTGTTCAACTATTTTCCAAACACTTATCTTTCAGTTCCTGGGTCTGATCTTAGTGTTTTCTGAATACAAATTTTTAATATACTAGCTTACTGGCAAAAATAATTAAATTAATAATATGATTTCTCTAAGACCTCTGCCAGCTAACTTTTGTGATCCTAAAGATTAAAAGGATGGTTGAGTAGGTACAGAGGCCCTGAAAGTCCATATAGCTCACACCTTACTGATGGCAGAATGAGCTTACACAGGTCCCCAGCCACAATAGATTCCTCATTTATAAAACGATTTTAAATGAGAGATATATGGACAGGCTGTGAATAAGAAGCTTATCAGTATCATTTATGTTCATATTTGTAAAATAAAAGTGCACCTAGAAATTTTCAGTGCAGCACAACATAGAAGCCATTCCTAAATAAAACATTGAATTTGCATTATTTTGTAACTCCTAAGATGAATTAGCCCTCCTAATTATCCAGATAGAGTAAAATATGGGGAAAAAAAGATTTATTCATGGTTATATAACTTACAAAGCAGGAAATGATAAGGTCAAAAATCTTGAGATTATCGCAAATATAAATCTAGTTTTTTAAACACATAAAACTGCTTATTCCTGAAGTTGTCTCAAGACAACTTTATTCCATGGCTGAGTTAAATTTTGTTTCTTGAAGTCAATAATGAGAATGTAATCATATATAACTGTAGGAAAAATGTTTAAGTGATATAAGATTTTTTAATCTGGAGATTAGATTTCTTATGGTGTATAATTTGTCAAGAGTAACAAAAAATTACTAATTACAATCATATAATTGAAACTGTGATTGTAAAAGGAAGAGACAGAAAATAAAGTGTAATTCTGATCTAAAGGACTATTCCTGAGATACCAGCATACAACTTATATCTTTCCCAATAAATTCTCTGTGCACAGAATAAAATAAACTATTATCCCTAATGATTAATTTCTCACTATAGTCCACAGATTAAAAGACATGGAAGAGGAGATGGGATGGATAAATCATTCTGTCTAGTTAGTAAAAATTTTATGTGTATTTGCATATCTAAATATATGGTCCCATCACTGTAAGACTGTGTCAAAAGCTTCCATTTCAGCTCACATACATATCTGTTACCAGAAACCTGAAAATTCAAGGTAAGTTGCGAGGAATGTCAAGTTTGATTGGACAGACTTTCAATTCAAAGTACTTCATATGTCCTCAATTCACCAAATCCACTCAAATAATGGTATAAACAAGGCTATTTCAAAGATCTGCTAGTCTTCTGCACTATCTGTATAAAAAAGTGTCCCATAAAATTCTCAGAGTAATGCTCTGTGAGTGTGGGCTATCTAGTTCTGTCTTTTATTTTTTCCTGTAGAGTTTGTTGATTAACCAAAATTGGCATATTAAATGATTAATTAATATTTGAAATTATAGCTCTGTAGCCCAAGAAATGCATCACTGATATGAGTAATAAAAGATCCAGGCTTTTGCCACCATTGAAGCCTGAAGAATTCTGTAGACTTGGCAAGAGCTAAGTTTAGGTTGTTTAAGCTGTCATAATAATTGCTTAATGATTAGGTAATGACTGAGTGTCTTGGGAGTTTGGTTATATTCATGAATATGATATATGATAAATGTTTAACAAATCTGTGCAGAGGATCAGTGAAGAAAGAGCAAGACTGCATAGCAAATACATGAAAGTCACACTAAGCAGATCAAAGAGAGAGGAGGGAGAAATCTCTCTCCATCAAACCTCTCAGTGAAGAATATCTGTCATTACCAACCCTTTGGAACCACCAGTATCCATCTGGAGTAAGGTGGGTACCATCAGCCTCAGGACTTAGGCAGTGTAAGACTGAATATAACACCAGAGAAAAAAGGGTCAATAGAGGAAAAGGGATTTTTGTGTATGGTAGTGATAAAATGCTGAAAGGGACATTAGTTCATTCATTATATAATTAGCATTAGTTTTACAGTAATTTCATTGATACTCGTGTGAGGACATCGTCTTTTACCTATAGTATAATTTTGACTGCAATATTATAGGTAGGAAAGAAAAACACTGTGTCAATACTGAATGTTGTAATTTGACACACTGGATTACCCAGGTAAATCCTTTATGTAAAAAGATTTTTTTTGTGAGCCCATTGGCATTATTTTTCTTTTTATCCAGAGCTATATTGAAATTTTATTCATAACTAATACTCAGTCATAAACATATTTATCCAGAAGTATAACAGTAATAATGCCCTAACCCCCAGACCTCCTCCTTTAAATATAACTCATACGTAAATGTCTTATTAGTATTTTCTTTGTATCTGTAAATATATCAATATTTATTTCATTATATTAATCAGCTGTTTGAATAATTCACCTGTATTACCCTGATTAAACTTTATCTTAGTGTATACGGTCAAAACATGTTACACAGAGGTAAACCATTTATACTGGATATATTCCTGAATTTTTATTGACTTTGTTAAACACACACATTTGGAAATATAAGCATGAATAAGTTTCAATTCATATTAACGCCAGTGATTTTTCTTTTAGTTCAGTGTAAGCCAGTGCTTGTCTTTCCTGTGTTTAATGGAAGGTCACTATTTAGCAAGTTACTGCAATTATTGAAATACATTTAGTATGTGGTCTATGGTTCTATTGTGCCTATGTATTATATGTATTTTTATTGCATGGGTTTGATTCTAACCCACATTTGGAATGATTTTCATATAACTACAGGGTCACAGGAATGGAAAGAAAGTTATAGAAACCCTACAGCTTAGCAGTTGTTTGCTTTATTTTCTTCCCCTCAAGTTTGGTAAAAAGCTTATTCAGATTGAGAATATTCAGATCTTTGTGAATATTTTAAGCTTACTGTTCCTGTTTCCTTCTCTTTTTCACTCCCCAAGGGTGCTTTATGCTTACTTTTGTAATTGACAAGGTGACTATGTTTAATTAACAAGGTTCTTTGACTCTGTTAATCTTACAATTCACAGTTAGAAATATGTTTGCTTCTCTTTGGAGACTAAATATTTAGTGTCAAATTAATGAAGACTAGAGACCTACTGATGACAATAATTATTGCTTATTTAAGAACATTTGCAAGATAGGCAATTTCAGAATTCTTGTTGTAATTTCAGCCCAGGGTGTGAGGGGGCAGAGCCTGGAGCCATGTGGGTGTGTCTAGGTTGTTGTTCTGTACCACACATCATTCCTGGGGCACAGAAGTAGGGCATTCTCATCTCTGAGAAGGGTTCCAGAGCCATTTTGTCCTTTTCCAGAGAGCTAGCAGCAAATGGAGCCATGGGGTAATTCTGGTCCTGACTGAAGGGTTTGTCTGCAATTGTTTTTCAATGTCTCAGGCTTGGGGAAAGAAACATATGCACAGAGGGTCCAGGGCCCATTCTGTTCTGTGTCTCTTTGACTGGCTATGGTCACATCAGGTCAGACTTGGTGAGCATTTTGCATGTAATCACTCTCTTTTATACACTGTTGTTATTTACATTGTTGCTGTTATTGTTTGTTTTCTTATCTCATTGCTGGTTCTAGTAAATTGTTATCTCAAGCCATAATATATCTTCCTCATAATATCTCTGCCTGTTGTCTCTCTTGCCTGAAGGGATAGAAGGAGAGCTTAATATTCAGCTGGACATTTTTCTATAACTCATTACTTTTATTGACTTTTTTTAATAGGTGCTTTTAGCACTTAGAGAATTGGGGTTTTATTTATTCTTAAAGTCAGAAGTGAAAATAATACATTGGTATTTTTTGTAAATATTTGCAATTTCAAATTTCTGGGGAAAAACATTGTCAATTTATATTAAATTTCTGGGAAAGAAATAATAGTTTCATATGGGTTTGAACTGGGTTTTTTGTATCCAAGGTCAACTTTTATGTATTATAGAGCTTTAGTCTTAAAATTACAGTTATTTGCCTCAATGTTAACAGTTCCTGTTTCTTGGGAGAATTAGGAAGTAAACAAAGCGGATAACTGCAATATTTCTACTTTTGTTCTTAGTTTTCCAGAGTTTCAGGTAGTAAAAATAGATTACAGTGTTACATACATTGCTCTGGCCTTTGTTTTCAGCATGGAAATTGAAATATTTAAATTTACTGACTCTTAAGCAGAAACAGAGAAAACAATTTAACAGTATATGTATATTGAGAAGGAAAACAGAACTAGGCACTGGAGAAGAAGTAAAAAGAAAAAGGACTCTGGTAATACACTTGGATAATGTTTGTTAAGAAATGGAAAAAATGTATCTAGGATTTGAGTTCTGATTTTTTTATCTCTGATCCCTAAGTAACACAAAATCTGACAGACTGCACGCAAAGACACTGGATATAAAGAAAAAAATTGCAAATTATTTTTTCAGGTCTCTTTTAAGAGATAGAGACAAAAAGAAAGAAAGGAAAGGAATACAATTCTGGTACTTGAGAATGGAAACAAAGAAGAGAAAGGAAAAGAAGTGGACATGGGTAATAGGAAACAGTAAGTCTGAATCACGGAATCATTTATGTTGACAGGGATCCTTAAGATTATTGATGCAACTGTTGAGCTAACATTAATGAGTCCAAATGCCCCTAAATGTCACATCTGTGGCTTTTAAATATTCCCAGGGATGGAGGCTCATTCTTTTCCCTGGGCAGACTGTTCCAACTTTTGACAGCCCTTTCCCTTTCAGGAAAGAAGTTTTTCCTTGATCTTATAAAGAAAGCCTTGTGGGAAATAAAAATGAAGTGAATTGTGTATGCTAACTTTCAGATGAACATATTTCACTGGGTTTGGTTAGTTCCTAATTTTTGATAAAACTCATCCCTATTAGCTGAAAACTTAATCTGGTTGATAGTTAACTGGTACTAATAAATGTGTTGCAGGACACACAGAAAGAGAAGTGGAGAAGGTAAGAAATTGCATGTTTTAATTGTTACACAATCATTTATTAGTAGTTTTTAAATTTCGCACTCTCATTTTAATGACTCTTTTTTGTAAGCATTTTTCCTATACCACAGCACCTTGTTGGGTTTTTTGTTCATTTCAAAGGTAGGAAAGGTAACATTAGCTCCTCTGCATCTTCAGAAGAGGTAGTGACTCAGCAAATGGAAGGATCTAGGATGGAATAATTTATGCTATAACACACAGGAGTTACACATTTAAATATGGATTGGAACTTGGGGTTTCTTAGCTCTGTATTATAGTGCAGATTACTGCATCATTTTTTATTTCTAGTATATCTTCTGGTGAAGCATATGTGAGTCAATGCATTCACTATTTAAGATGTATATTTAGACTATTTCACCAGCCATGATTGAAAATGACCCATGTAGAACATCAAAGTGCTATTCACGGAGCACAACAGAAGTGAGCTGTAAATTCAGTCTTTGAATTGGTGGTTGATTTTCAACTTAGATGCACAACAGAATAGTCTCTTGAGCCAAGGTTTAAATATTTTAATTTTTAATACAGCTGAAATTTTTAAACTTTTGATTAGAAGACAAAGATGTCTTTTGTAATGATTATTTATGTCTTATTAATGATTATTATGTCATTATTTTGTGTTTCAGTGTCTATTCCTTGATGAAAATTCTTGTTGCATAATATAAATATAAAAAAATCACAATTAGATAAAATCTAGAAATTAGATTGAAATAGTTTTCTTTTAAAAAATAACACTTTTTATTTAGACCTAAAAGAATTACATGGACAGAATAATATATATAAATCTATCAGAAGATATAATTATAATGCTTGTATAAATATCTTGTTGAATATCAAGCGCTGATGATCAAATACCTGGTCAATATTAACCTAAGTATTATTTGGAGAACCTCTATTACATAATGTACTTTTCTTTAATCTAAGTTATAGGTCATATAATGGGCCACATATTAGAATGAATGTGTAGGTCTTCAGTGCACTTCAGCAGAGGGCAATAGAGAAACTTAACATTTATGATGCTTTGTTGCAAGTGGCAGCCTATAATGGCCTTAGAAAAAGGAAGTAAAAAATAAAAAAAAAAACAGGAGTGGAGGATGCTCCTTGGTGACAGTATATCACTGAAGTTTGACTGAGAGGTAATTTGAATTATTTCGTGACAGAGTATTTGGATTTTTATTCTTCACTCTTTTTTTTTCTTTTTTAATTTTGCAATTATATTAATAGGCATGTTCTGTACCTACTTAACTGTCTACTCCCTACATAATTAGAAGTTTGATTATGATATATAATATGTTGGAGTCTAGGTTTGGAACAGAAGTAACAGTGAATAATATAATACATTTTTAAACCTTTTCTCTGTGTTTTTAAAAATATATAGTTAAATACCAAGCTTAGTGGACTGGAATAATTTTTATTAAAATTGTCTGAGGAAGGTATCCCTTTATAGGATAGTGTGAAAAAATGTGTTCTAAAGTTTGATTTAATATTTATTAAGTTTTGCTTTAAAAAAATAATTCTACTTTCTCTTTATGATTCGTAATAGTTATAAGCATAATTAAAAGTAGATCTTTCAACAAGATTATTTCAAATCCTAGTCATATTATAGTAAATTAAATATGCTTTTTATAAAATCAGGCTGAATTTTTTTTGCCAGGTGCCATTGTGATCTGGTTGAGATATTAGGCAAACTTATTTATACTTCTGCCCAATGTTTCATCTGTAGACTTAAAAACAAGAAACCAAATTTTTCAAAGTTTAAATTTGACATATTTTGTTTAAGAACATTTTTTCTTCAGCCTAGCATAAACATTTTGCTCCTCCCCAATATCTTTTAGTAGTACAAATTTAATTTTATGTTACCCATTATTGTTAAGTGTATTAATGATAATACTTGGAACTTTAAGTTCTGGACTGCAATGTGACAGGCAGACAGATATGGATCAGGCTGTAAAAGTGAAGCAGTAAATGACAAAAGAAAATTCTACCTTTCCCAAAGGAAATTATGCTGAAATTTACTTTGTAATGTATATTTGAACACCAAAGGGAGTTATTGACTTTACTGATCACTTTTCATTGAGCTGATACAACTGTAAATGCATTGATTCCAGGAAAGCCAATTCTGATAAGCATAATTTTACAAAAGATAGTAAAACAGCAATTTTACCAAGTCAATGAACTAATGCTGTGAAAATATTTCCTTATAATCTGATTTTTATTCTACAATTTCATTCTCTCTCTTAGCTGTTTCATTCATTCCCATTTTCTTGATTTTTTGAGAACTAGTTTTGATATGCTTTGCTCTTATGTCAACTTTATTATGACTCACTAATGCAAAAAAATTTGGATAATGTTTTCTACCCTGCAGTCCTGACTTTGACCTTTCAAGTGAGAAGCTAGAAGTTAACAAAAGCTAACTTTTGTTTGAAGTTAAAAGCCTTCCACTTAATAATTAAAGACAGTGATATCAGTCTATATAGCATATATATACTCATACTAGGTGAACTGACTGCTCAGAAGAGTGAATTCTTTTAGTTATATAAATCACTGCTCAAAAATGCTCAAGTCATGATTTGCTACCTGGTTTTCCTGTATGTACATTAGAGAAGATATACTATAATGTTAATATTTTTCAGTGTTAGCCAATACTGTTCATAAATAAATTAAATTTTCTGTAAAACAAAAGAAAAAAAATGTTCATAACAATCAATCTATGCAAACACATTAAGAATGTTTTCTGTATTTTTTGGTGTTCAATAATTGTCACACTTGGACAGTTGTGCTCTTTGATACAATATTTTTATATAATATCATAAAATCATATTCAAAAGATCTTGTGTGAAGGTTTTCATAAATAAAGGATATTTCTTCTGATAGGAATTTCATCATGCCATTCTGCTTATGTAACCTGTGGACTTGGGCCCATTTGGGCATCAAAGTAAGTATTGAGGATCATTGAAATTTTTTGCTAAATGAATGTTCTGTTCATTCTAAACAATTCAGTACAGTTTTTTTTGTGGGTTTTTTTTTTTTTTGATGAAGTAACTCTGAACCCAGTAGTCATGTTCCACAAATCCACAAATCTGACCATATAAAAGTCAGTCTTGTAGTACAAACTACAGAAAAGTCTGTCTGGCTTTGCTCTACCATCTTTCAAAGGGACAGGTTCTACCAGGCAGCTGTTTATTCAGGGGCATGAACTACAGGTGGAACATAAATGAAAAACTTAGACTAGATACCTCATTATTAGATTTACAAACTGATTTTCACAAACACTGGCAGAAAAAGACTGACCGAAAAACTGACTAGCAAACATGCAAACCTCTAAATAATTTTCATTATCTTATTGAACTATTTCATTTAAAAATAAATAACAGAAAAAAATCTAGATTCCATGATCCAATTTCTACACATAAAAAAATATAAATTTGTTCCTGATAAACAGTTTTAACATGATAATACTTGGATTATGTCATTGATTGCCATTTTAACTTATAGCATTGAGTTTTTCACAGAATATCTATTTTTTGGACAGCAGTGTAAACCACTGGCTTTCCTGGCGTGGGAACACCTATGGAACTGTTTTAATGAGCATTGAAGTAGCTTTTCCCTTTGTTTCAGGGGAACTTGCAAATCCGTAGAAAGAAATAAAAGAAGTCATCCATAGACAGAAAAAAAAAAGTGCTCAAATACATACAGTAAGCAAGGCAATCTTATTGTAGATTATATCTACAACAGCTCATTTAAAATACAGTTTCTTTAAGAACTATTTTTTTTTTGGTGTTACACTAAACTGTATCATCTGATTAGTTCATGTCTGAAAATTGTCAAAATAATAGAATTAATATTTGAATGAAAGATGAAGACTGCCAAGTGATGTAAGCCCAGTAGATGATCAGGTGGCTGTTTTTCTCTATTCTGTGGACAATAGCATTATGTTAATGTCCAATATCTAATATAAGGTCTTTAAATTTTAAAGAATAAATGTTAGAGAACTAGTCTCTCTTATTTGAGAATTTAAGTACAGTCAGTTCAAACAGTCCCTCATATAAATTTGTAGGTATGAATCAATATTAGTGATGTAAATTCTGTAATACAATAAGACAATTATGTAAGTGTCCTAACAGCATTTCCTGCATGCAAACAATTTCAAAATATTCTGAAATGTATAAACAGTAAATTTTCATAGCCAATCCTCAGAAGCTTTAAGAACATTAATAAAAGTTCAGAGTCAACTGGACGTGGCTCTTTAGCAGCATACTTTGACTGGGTCAGCTTTCAGCAAAAGGTTGGATAAAATGATCTCTGATGATCTTGTCTAACCTAAAATATTCCACAATTTAAAAATATTTAGTTATAAAAATTTTAAAACTAATTAAAGGAAAACTTGTGTAAACCCAAATCTGTTTGGCCATGGTAGTGGCCCCTAGCGTTCTGGACTTTTGACAACAGGAAGGACTTTTTTGAAAGAGTATAGTAAGATTTTAAAGATCCAAGCAGTTTTTAAAACTGAGGTGGTTCTTTTTCAATTCAGAGGTAGAAATAAAATACCAGGGTCTACCAAGATATCTTTTAAAATCTAGTTTTACGTACATGAAGAAAATCAATTCAATAGGCTTTTAGCTTTAAAGTTAATTTTTAGAAGCTGCAAGGAGCTAACAACCTCTACTATGGTCAAATTTATCAGTATTTGGATAAGATTAGAAGTAACACTGAATATTTAATAAATATGTCACTCTTCACACATAAACTGAAAGAAGTATCTTCACACATAAACTGAAAGAAGTAATTCACTCTAATAATCTACATCTCAGATACAATGAAATTACATTCTGTCATATACTTTCTAAGTTAAATACTACAGCTATTATATTATATTAAAAGGAAGAAGCAGAGTAGGTTATTACTAAGTGATGTTCTGTGCATGAAATAATGTTCTAAGGCCCATCAGAAAACCAATGTTACTAAAAAAAATCAGTGACATCAAAGCGCTTCATTGAAGGAATCAGTAAAAAGCATGGTGCAATGAAAATGGGAACATTCATTGTTTATTAATTTGATTCTTTAAGACAATAGCCCTAAACTAAAATACTATCACTATATATATTCTGTAAATACTGTATAATATATTGTTTATGTATTTATTTATTTCACAAGGTTATCAATATTTAATTTAGAATCATTGCCCAAATCTTGTATTTGGGAAAATATATTTTCTAGAGGTCTGTACATTAAAGACACAGTTTGCTTATTCTCACTTATGTATAAGAACATATATAAATAGTAAAAAAAAAAAAAAAGGATGCTAAAATATTGATACTCTTATGGCTTTAACAAAAAAAATGTTATGAAATATGAGATAACAAAGCCATGATACCTTGATACCTCTTTTAGTTGAGCATTTCTCCAAGTTTTGGGTAATTTTTTCATGCTCTAGAAATATCAGTGTAATGAAATATTTAATTCAAATAAACAAAAAAATAAGTAAAATCCACATTTATTTCAAAGTGCATCAGAGTTATTTGTTTTTTTTTTTTTTATCTGCTGAAACTCATAAAGAATTGTTTGCCATGTTATATTTGTAACATCTGTGTAATTATAGTCTGTCTTTGCATGAGCTGATTGCCAAGAAAACAATTTTTGTTTGGGGCTGAACTGGTTTTAAAAAATGAATAATGTACTTTACAAATATATAATATATTCATTATGCTGGTTGTGTCTTTTTTTCTCACATTTACTATTGTTTCTACAAATCAACATACAAAGATACAATGGGTAAGGACTGACAGTTTAAAACAGGAGAATGAGAAGTAAAAGGGTAGGAAAGTGGGATTCTTATTTATTGCAGAAATTTTAATTTTCAAATATTTAAAATCACGAACAAGTTTTTAGCATCTTTCCTTGTTTTTAAATTATTTAGCAAGGTAAAGAAAAATGCCTCAGCAATAGAGCTTAAAACTTAGGGAATTTATCTAAAAAATCAGAAAATACTCTATGAAGGTTTTTTTCCCAAACTATTTTATTGGGTTTATATGGCAAGGTTTGGTAGGAGGAGGTGGAAGGAGTGGCACAGAAAGTTTTTTTTGTGAGAAATTTTCAGAAGCTGTCGCCTTGTCAGACACAGATAAATTCAACCAGGCCAGGATGGATATGCTCTTGGTCAAATCTGAGACAATCAATGAAGCTGTTTGCTTTGATAACAAATTCAAAAAAGAGCAAAATTTCTATGTGATGGGAGTGAGAAGATGTGAGAGAAACAACTCTGTAGACACCAAGGTCATGAAGAAGAAAGAGAGAAGGTGCTCCAGGCATTGTAGTCTGTGGGTAAGGACAAGAGTGATGTGTGTTGTCCCCTTCAGGGTGGGGCAGATATCCATCCTGCAGCTGTGCAGGATCACATGCTGGAGTAGGTACCCACACAGAGCAGATTTTCTGTCCTGTGGCCCTATGGGGGAAGGACACTGGAGAAGCCTGTCCCTGAAAAGCTGTACCCCATGGAAATGACCTTTGCCAGAACAGTCCTTGAGGAACTGCAGCCTCATATAAAGGACCCACATTGGCAAATTCCATGAAGAACCATATCTTATGGGAGAGAGCCTATCCTGGAGCAGCTAAAAAGGAGAAGGGGAAATAAAGATACAATGTTTTATAAACAGATTGCAATCTTGCAATCCTCATTCCTCATCCACCATTTAAAGGAAGGAAGCAGAAGAGAGGGGAATAAAGATGAGCTTAGGAAGGGTAGGAGAAAAGATTTGGGTGTTTGGGGGTTTGTTATTTCTCATCATCCTACTCTGTTTATTTGTTTATTTGGCAATAAATAACATTAATTTCCCTAGGCTGAATCTGTTTCGCCTGTGATTGTAATTTCTGTGTGATCACCCTGTCCTTGTCTCAACTCAGAAATTTCTTCTCTCTGTATCCTGTTGAGGAGGGTGAGTGATAGGGCAATTAGTTTGGTGGACACCTGGCAGCTTGCCAATGTCAACCCACTACAGCTATGAATTAGTTCTAAATTTTAGGGCTACCAGTAAAGATTTAAAAAAAAAAAAAAAATAGAACTTTTTACTGATAGCTAAAAAAATAATGGTAACTTCTTTTCTGGCAACTGCTAGGCTGAACAAAAACATGTCTTTACCCTTAAGTTTAAATTGAATGTGTTCTATCCAAATAAAAAGCAGAAAAGATGACTTCTTGCTACTATCATGAAGGCCATTTAATGAATAATTTAAGAGTTGTTAAAAGAAGAAAGAAATCCTAACTTTTTATCTATCAGTTGAGTGAAACATAATTCATATACTTTCTGAAACTGTTATTGCTGAAAGAACAAAGCATGACAGTTCACAGTATGGTTCAATGTCATGACAATGGCTGAAATGATGACAATGTGGAAAATGGTGTGGAAGTTAGGATAGAAAGTCTACAGTTCTGTTTTATAGTAAAAAGTAGAGCAATTCTAAATATAGCACAAAATCCTAAAAATAAATTTATCACAACTCTTTTATGATATATTCTCTTTGGACCACTGTGTTCCTAAACAATCTCTGTCTTTATACTGCTGACCAGTCTTGATCGTTTATTCATTATTATCTCTAGTTTTGGATATTTTAGTGATTACAAGATATGTTACAAATCACAGCTGCTTACTTTTTACTCCTTGTTTCTCACTTTTTGAAATTATTTCTATTCTCTTTTCAGTACTTTTTGGGGAATACCTCAGTCTGGAGTTGGTATACTTTCAGTGAAAATGCTTCATAAGACAACAAAGATTAATTTCTCCCTGAAAAGGTCATTACATTTATGTCCTCAAAACATCTAGAGATTTCCTGATATTTTTTTTTTCATGTAGTCCTTTTTATGTAAGTGAGATAACTTAAGTCAAAAGCGGACAATCAGGAAATTTCAGCAAAAAAAGCAGCCTACAGGCAAAAGATCAAAGTCCAAGTAAGGGAAATTTAGATGGGTAGCTTCATTAAACATTTGGATAAATGCCACACATAACAAATATTTTAAAGAGTGTATACATTGAAGAATGAAATCACAGAGAATAAAAAAACTGTTAAATGAGTTAAGGTCTGTTTTTCAGTCCTTTTGGAGGCCAATGGAAAAATAACATGCTCGTGAACGTAAGCACCCAAACATAAACATGTATGTGTGTGTGTGTACTGTCTGAAAGGACTGTTTTAATTTTCCTGGGAACACTGAGATCGTGTGTATTGAGTATATGTGGCAAGGTTTTGGTAGCAGGGGGGTGCTGGTATGGACTCTCAGAAAAACTACTACAAGTTTCCTCAACATCCAATGGATCCAATGCCAGACACCTCCAGTTACAGACCCAACTCTGGCCAAGGCATCATGAGCCCACCAATGATGATGGTAGCGCCTCTGAGATAACATCATTTAGAAGGAGAAAAAAATGTTTCATGCAATCCATTGCAGCCACAGAGAGAGGAGTGAGAATTTTGAGATGAACAACTCTGCAGCCAGCAGGGCCAGTGCAGAATGTGTGGGAGGACATGATCCAGGCACTGGAGAAGAGATTCCTCTGCAACATAGTGAAGACCATGGTGAGGCAACTAAGGTCCACAGGGCAGCAGAGATCCACTTGTAGCCCCTGAAGAATTCCACAAAAGAGCAGGTGGATACCCAAAGGTGGAGACTGAGACCCTGTGGGAAGCCCATGCTGGAGCAGGCTCCTGGCTGGACCTGTGATCCAGTGGAAAGAGCACTGGAGCAGGTTTGCTGGCAGGATTTGTGACTCCATGGAAAGAATCCATGCTGAACCAGTTCATGAAGAATTGAAGTCCATGGCAAGGATAAGGAGAAACTCACAGAAAATTGTCTCCCATGGGAGGGATGCCACACTTGATCAGGAGAAGAATATGAGAAGCCATCTCCCTGAAGAGAAGGAAGTGGAAGAGGCAGCATGTGCTGAGCTGATTGCAACCCACATTTACTGTGCAGCCAGGGCCAAGAAGGTAGAGAATTTAGTAAGTGAAGTTAAGGCCTGGAATAAGGTGGGTGTTGGAAGAAGACATTTTTGAAGCATTTTATTTCTCATTATCCTACTCTGATTTGCTTGGTAATAAACTAAACTAACTCCCCAAGTCAAGACTCTTTTGCCCATGACAGTAACTGGTAAGTGATCTTTCCCTTCACTTTTCTAGACCCATGAGCCTTCGTTTTATTTTCTCTTCCCTGACCAGCTGAGGATGGGAACAATAGAGTGGGTGGTGCCTTGTGTCCAGCCAGGGCCAACCTACCACATCACACTACATATTTAATTTAAGGTTGTTATAAGGACAGGACTTTGTCTGTGGTAAATTTTAAGGTCCAATACATGAAGATTTTGGAGGTTGAAACTCATTAGATATATTGTTATATATTTGATTCCTGATAGACTCTTCAACGATGCATGTTTCCGGATCTGTAAATACCTGATGCAGATTTTATCATTTAGATAGAAACGGAAGCTGAATAGCATATAAGTAAAAGTATTATGAGGTATTTCTGGTTTTATTTCTATCTACAGCTCTTTAGTATCTAGTATTATTTTCATATTTTACATAGATGGTGCAGTTCTGCTTTCTGTATTTCAACTAGGCCTGTAACAGTTCCCATTTTTTCTTCTAAGCTTATAGCTTAGATTCACTGAGAAATATAAGGAACCTAAAGTTAATGTCATTTAACTTTTAAAGAACTAATCGTGTATTTATACGCCTTACTCAGCAATAAGGTGCAAATGAGTGTTTGGGGAAAAGGTGCACTAACTTAAGTAAACAGGTATTTATTTTCATTTTGTTAAGGAATACATGCTCCTTCATTTATAGAGATAAATTCATAATTTTACCATCTCCATAAGTTCTAATATTTATTTTTGCATGTTCTACAAGCACACAGATAATAGTGAGATGATGCCTTTAAAAATTTTAACTTCTATAGTCATATTTAATACTATATTGTCCCACCTTATGTTTCTGTGTTTAGTGCTTTTATTCAACTCACAAAGAGTAATTTCAATTTGAAAAAGAAGTTAATTTTGCATTTCATTATGTACTCTCATACCGAAACTTGTTACTATTTTAAGATGTAAAGTCTATTTATCAAAATAAAATATTACTCAAATTACATGATGGTGTTAGCATGTTAAAATCATTTCATTAAAAGCTAGTTTGCATTATCTGGTTCCTGAATATTTTATTATTTCAATTATATTTGGCAATTTTACATGTTTCATTTTTCTGTTTCTTTCCTATGTTGAAAAACATTCCTCACAATTTTTATATAAAAATGCTTCAATGCTTTTAGGGAAGAATGACCAACAAATCTAACTACCTGCAACTTGCTATTTACCTGTGTCTCAATATACATTAAACCAGCAAATTAAAACTATACATGGCTTTTCCACTACTGGATAATTATTAAACCTTCTAGGATTTCATATACTGCTACAGAAAGAAATGCAGAGCTGAACACTCTTCTTATTGAAGATTTCCTTGTTTATGCGTATAAAAATCTCCCATGAAGAGCTGAGAAAATGCCTGTATTAAATTTTAATGAATATTATCTGTGACCTTTTTTCTCAGTTTTATATTTCTGCCTGTCTGAAAGCATAAAATTAAGTCAAAGGGAGCCCCATATGTGTTTAAATCAAGAAAAGCAAAAACTATCAACAAAGTAGAAGAAAAGTGTGAAGTGATGGGCCATGTATCTTGTGGCTATGAAAAGAATCCTTCTAGCTCCCATCCTCTGAGAGCATTGTTCTGCAAAGGCTGAGATGTGAGATCAAAACTTATTAGTCAGTCTCATGAAAGGCTGAGGTCCTAGAGAAAAACTGAGCACACTGCAAATCAGGCTGAGTTGTTTTCCCAGCAAAAAGTCTGCGACCTGAAATAATTTTGCTTAAAAAATTAAGGTTAACTCAAGAAATAGTCTTGGAGGATTTTTTTTAAACAGTTATTATTTTCACCCTTTTTTCTAGATATTATAATTTTAAGAAGGTATTTTATGGGGTAGGGCAGAAGTCCAAAAGAGAAAATAACCTACAAAGGCAAAAAAGGAAAGTAGGAGAGTGCAGTTATTTAATTACTTTCTGCTACAGCATCACCCAAAGATGTAAACCCTCCATGAGACTGATTTCATTTGAGCAGCCTGAGACATTTATATCAGCACTACTGAAATGAAGGCTAGGTACACAACTTCAATTTTAAGAAAACTTGATTAAGGGCACATTTACTATGGCATGGTTGAGAGAACATCAGTGAAAGAACATCCTTGGATGTTCTTGGATATTCTGATAAAATTCCAAATGAGAGAAGATTGTAGAGACAGTATGGAAGAAACACCATAAAAACATGAAAAACAAAACACACACACACACACACACACACACAAAAAAAAACCCCCAAAAAACAAAAAAAACCCCCAAACAACAACAACAACAACAAAGCAACACCAAACAAACAGAAAAAAAAAAACCCCAAAAAACCAAACCGGGCACAGAATTATTCATGGCTTGATAAACACATGCAATTTTGTCTAAAATTTTGTTGTATATTTCTAGCTAAATAGAATTAGAACTCTATTCTGTATTTTCTATATAAACTCTTCTTAATTTTATTGAAGTTTTTAGATCACCACTGGTCTCTTTAGAGGCACAACTGCTCTTTGTAATCCACCCAGGATTCCCTGATTGGTTCCCATCATCCATAGAAGGAAAATCTTTGAGGTTGTGAGTGCAATCTTTATCGCGTCTACATTATATGGTTCTGAAATCAGGTGGAATTCCTTCTTTAAGGATAAATTGTGTTAATACTTTTAGGGCAAGCTATAAAAAAAGCAGACAAACAAACAAGTTTATAGGAGGCTTTTCACAGGAATTACATGCCATTCTTGCTCAAGGAAAGCTCTCAGTTTGTGGGTATTTAGAGTTAGTTAAGTGCATTGCTAATCTTTTACACCTTATACATATTTAAAGAAAAATATGGAAATGAAGCCATACAATTTATGCATTTAATGAGTTATGTGACAAAAAGTCATTGTGATCCAGTAGATATTGGCTGTTAATATTCAATTAAGAAAGGGATTTTTCGTCAGCTTTATTTGATTTACCCATGACTTAACAATTTCTCAAATTGACTAGATGTCTGTGGCTAGTTTGATTTACCTTTTTTATCTTTTTGTGGCATAACCACAATTTTATATAGATCATAGTTATCAAAACAAACTCTTGAAAAGAGGGGAAGGGAAGGGAAGGGAAGGGAAGGGAAGGGAAGGGAAGGGAAGGGAAGGGAAGGGAAGGGAAGGGAAGGGAAGGGAAGGGAAGGGAAGGGAAGGGAAGGGAAGGGAAGGGAAGGGAAGGGAAGGGAAGGGAAGGGAAGGGAAGGGAAGGGAAGGGAAGGGAAGGGAAGGGAAGGGAAGGGGAGGGGAGGGGAGGGGAGGGGAGGGGAGGGGAGGGGAAGGGAGGGGAGGGGAGGGGAGGGGAGGGAGGGGAGGGGGGGAGGGAGGGGAGGGGAGGGGAGGGGAGGGGAGGGGAGGGGAGGGAAGGGGAGGGGAGGGGAGGGGAGGGGAGGGGAGGGGAGGGAAGGGAAGGGAAGGGAAGGGAAGGGAAGGGAAGGGAAGGGAAGGGAAGGGAAGGGAAGGGAAGGGAAGGGAAGGGAAGGGAAGGGAAGGGAAGGGAAGGGAAGGGAAGGGAAGGGAAGGGAAGGGAAGGGAAGGGAAGGGAAGGGAAGGGAAGGGAAGGGAAGGGAAGGGAAGGGAAGGGAAGGGAAGGGAAGGGGAGAACCTCATGTCCATGAAAGTCTTTCCAAACTTTAAAACAAATGTGTGAGTAGACTGTGTTGGGGAATTATGTGAATCTCAAAAAATGTAGCCATACTTGACTCCAGTGAAAATACAGAAATACAGTGTTTCAGAATTCCTTGGTTGTCTGGAGCTGCCGAGGGAGAAATTATTCTTTTAATTCCATCTTCTGATGATGTGTAACAGTGTTTGGAAATTTTGATATGCTATCTTTGGACATTTTTTCACACTCTACTAGAAAAATCTTATTTTCATGTTTGGGAACAGACTGGTAGAAATGAAGCTAGTATTTGTGCAGAGAAAAAAGAGTGGAGAGGGAAGGGAACAAGAAACAAGATAGGATGGGTCATGATACAAAAAAAGGACATCTCAGACATACAGTACCACTTGCTTAAAGAAAGGAGAAGTGCGTACACTTTATGAGAAAAAAATATTTATCTAAACATTTATTTTTGGTCTTCAGTATTTTTCTTCTGGTGAAAAATTTAAATGGAAACATTGAAGTAAAATTGTCAGTTTTAAAAATAAAAAATCAAATTCCTTAACAATAACTACATGCTGTTAAATACAAACCAAATATTTTCCACCTGCTGAGATTTCTACTCTCTGGCAAATGTCTATGGTGACTCCATTACATCCTCTGTAAACTTCTGACTTCAATTGGGAAACACTTCCACTAATGCTTTGCAGAAATTGTTAACAGATGCATTTTCCCCAAAGATTAAATACCAATCTATTTTATGAATGTACAAAAAAGTACTCAGAACCAGTAATTTCCAGAATAAGCAAGTTGTTTGGTGGAACTTAAGAAAACAAACCAGTACAAAATTTTTATCCCATAGAAGTCAATGAAAATTCAATTCCTTAAGTGATTGTAAAGATAATTTCTGTTTTACAGAAATTCTTTCTTTCTTTCTGTCTTAGTTTCATTCTGTGTCTATGTTCAGTTTAATTTTTTTTCTTTTGTTAATTACTCAGATTTTCCAGATATGCAAAAGGCATGAAGGCTTGTCACTGGAGCATATTTTGACTCCAAAGACTGGACCTCCTTTTAAGTAAATGTGGTGGGTTAACCTTGGCTGGTGGCTTTCTCACTCTTCCATCTCAACAGGGCAGAGGAAGAAAATAAGATGAAAAATTTGTGGGCTGAGATAAAGACAGTTTAAGCAAAGAAAGCAAAGGATGTGCAGAGAAGAGAAACAAAACGTGATTTTCTTCTCTACATCCCATCACCAGGTAACATCCAGGGACTTCTGGGCAAGTAGAGTCCGAGTACATGTAGCAGTTGCTTTGGAGAGCATTACCTTAACAACAAACACCGCTCCCCTTCGTCCTCTTTCCCCTCAGCTTTTATTGCTGAGTACAAAGTCATATGATATGAGACATCCCTTTGGACAGTTTGTGTTATCTGTCCCAGCTGTGTGTCCTCCCAAACTCTTGCCTGGACCCAGCCTAGTGGCTATTATGTAGGAGTTCAGGAAAGATAGCCTTGATACTGTAGGAGTATTGCTAAGCAACAGTCAAAATATTATCTACACTCTTCCAACTACAAGTAAAAGTAAAGTGCTACCTAGGACACTCTGGGGAAAGTTAACTCCATTCCAGCCAAATCAAATAAATCTCTAGCCCATATTCCACTTTTTCCATATTTGCAAAATCCTCAGGTCCTACATAATCTGATACATTTACATATCTTCTGACCATTCAATTGTATGTTTCTTATTCCTGAAATCCCCTTTTACCGATACTTAGAAATTATGCTACATCCTTAAATTGTCTATGATTTATAGATTTTGATTAACTACCCCGTGCCTTAACACTGAGACCTAATTTGCCCACTCTATGAGTCTCTGTCACTCCACAAAATGTCCAGAAGAACAGACTATGATCTGAGACTCATGCATCATGGTGGTTGCTCAGGACAACAGAAGCAATATGTTTGATTGCTGAATGCCTACACTAGTTTGATTTTATTCATCACTGAACTCACCCAGTTCATTGTGAAGCCCCCTCTTCATCAGTTCAGGTAGTTTCTGCTATATTACTTCCAATGACATGCAACTCAATAATTGGTTATTTCTTCCCAAGGAAGAAAATTCTCCAGAAAGCAGGCACTGGATCTCCTCAGCCTTCTGCATTATTTACCAAGTACACCCAGGTCCTTGAGTGAAGACAATCCCACAGCTGCTTGCTTTTTCAAAAGCAAAGAATAATCCACACTGCTCTTCCTAAAGATAGGAGTTTTATCTTGTCCCAGGCTATGTAGGGCAGGACTGGGACATTTAGGAATTCCTCTGGTGTTAACCAACTAAGTACCCTGAGAAAAGAGTACTTCAAGGACCCAAATGGACTTTTGGTGTAGCCATCAGGAATACAGAGATCAAAACACTTGCCTACTTTGCCTGGTCTCTCTATTTGAAATATTCACCCTTAGCATGGTGGATGTTTCAAGTAATGACTTTTCCATGTGCCATAAATTTATGGTCTAGTACTTCACCATCTTAAAGTTGATGAAGATATATTTTGGACACCTGGGTCTGAAAACATGGAATTCGCAGTCCCTGATCTGGTACCTACTTCCTCTGTACCGCAAATGGAGAGTGTCAGATGCTTAATGATAGAATATGTACAGCCAGAGCATGAAATGAGAAGACACTCAGTCCCATAAGCGGTATGAAGGCAAACTCTGAAAATTATCATGTGGGGATGTGAACAAGTATATCACTAGTCAACATTCTGATTAGAATTTATAATACATCCATGAATATTCAAATTTAAAATTAAACTAAGGAAGTTGTTAAAATCATATTATATGCTAACAAGAGACTTATGAAAATGAACAATACTGAAACATCAGATCAGTGCAACTTCAACAATTTGAAAGACAACTACAACAGGAATAAATCATGTTCCTTTGTGTATAGAATGTACAGAAGCATTCTTAACAGCTGCTTATTTAAATTTTGTGAAGTCAAGATGAGCTATATAAGGCATATTTAGAATCACACAAATATAGGAACCTAAGATGTTTAACCACAATTTTGGATCTCCTACATTTTCAGGTTTAACAACATAAGTATTCAGATGCTTACATTTTTGCTGCTTTCTTTAAAAATGAAACACCAATTATTCGAGCTGCAAGTATGTTTTGATTTTCCCAGAATTTACAAATTACTAATGACATTTCCCTGTCATTAGAAAGTTCTTTTCACTAGGTTGTCAAAATGTGATCCTTAAGACACTCTATACTAGTGAATCTAGGAGGTCTCACAGAACTCAGCTGCAGTCTCATGAATTGGTCACTCACATTAGTACCTCAAATCTAGTTCCTATAAAAAGTGAACGTAAGTTTAGTTATATCATTCATCTGCAACATCTCATGTAATTCCATAGAACAATTCAGTAGTACTAGGGTGGTATAATCATCTCTACGGGAAATCAGTGAGTGCTACAGTCATTAAGGAAGATCAGTAGTAAGTAATAAATACTTGCAAAATATTTTTAATCTAATTTCAATTTTGTTTCCACTTTGGAATTTTATTATTACCTGAACAGGTGCAAGAGTCTACAAGATACACACCTATATTTAATTTAGTTGGCTAGACTTTTCACAATTAGGAGGGAAAAGTTGGTACTTTCACCATGTTATTCTTCCCATCCAAGACCAAATGTTTAAAGTGAGATTGCTTATGGATTTGAAAGTGCTGCCTTCTTTTCTGTGCAATGAGAACACTGATATTTAACATAGAAGATAGATGTTAATCAAAATAAGTCTTATTCTCAGAGACTGAATCCATTCTTTGCAAACAATCTTCTAACCCTATATTCTGTTAATGGGATGGAATTTGCTGCATGCTTCCATTTTAGTTAGGGTATGTAAAGTGATGGATTCTGTGGTATTTTTGACTGGGTAAGCACCATCCCATAAACATCTCTAGATGTATCTCTAGATGTAAGATTTTCATAGAATCATAGAATATGATGAGTTGGAAGGCACCCATAAAGATCATTGTCCAGATGAAATCCAGCTCCTGGCCAAGCACAGGACACCCCAAGAGTCACACCATGTGCCTGAGAGCATTATCTAAATGTCTCTTGAACTCAGTCAGGCTGGTGCTGTGACCCCTTTCCTGGGGAGCCTGTTCCAGTGCCCAACCATCCTCTGGGTGAAGAGCCTTTTCTTAGTATATAACCTATAATATACATAGTTTACTATCTTTTATTGTAGGTCTTGTCATCTGTAGATAGCAAAATACTTCACAAAGGTGACAAAATTTTCATCACTTTAGATGAAATAAAATGATGTAGGAAAAATTGTTTTAAAAAAGGAATGAAAATAGAGGCAAGAAATTGGAATTTATGAAGTAGATTTCCTAAAATTGTCTCTAACTATATGTTCCTGTAGGTGTTTCCTTTTAATGCTACTAGGGGGAGCCCCTGACAGCATTTTGTTAACAGTAGAATCCAATTATTGCATCCATATACAGTGGGATATAGATCTATACACAGGGAGAAATATAAATGTATAATCTATAATTACATTAAATTGTAGGAAAAAAGCCTCACAAGACATTACAAGTTTCCAAGGACAAGAAAGACCTTTTGTGACATATTTCTAGTATGGAAACTGAGCCACTAGCAATCTGTAATTCAGCAAAATCCTAAAATGGAACTTCTATCTTTGGTTGCACTATTTTTTTTGTGACACTACTTGCTTTGTGTGGAAATAAGATTGTATGTTTAAGTCCTGAATGTGAGATGATATGTGAGGGGTAGGGACATAAAACAAGAAAGAAGCACATCAGGTGCAGAGGGCTGATATGAATGTCAGGTTGTGATGTGGGGAGAGCTCTTTTCATATGCTTGTTATGAGAAGCTGAAACCTAGAGATGTACACGTGCTTATCCATCACAGTACACACCAAGGTGAAAGTGACTTCCATAGTCAAAGGCTAGTGTTTTTAGAAGAGTAAAAAGGATGAGGAATGAAACTTTTGTGAAACTATTATGTTATTAACTTATGAAACTTTTGAATCACAGAAATTATCTAGTTCTACCTTCTGTACATAGCAAGGTCAGCTAGATTAACTTGTGCAAGACTTTGAAACGCTGTGAGGTAGATCATTGTACTGTACTTGCAATTGTCTACATTAAAATTCCTTTGTTACTGTTTTGGTCAATCTCTGTCAGAATATGCTTTGTAGTTATGAATAACTGACTTAATTTTCCATTGCATTGTGATACTACCATATTATTGGTACCATATCACTACCATATTATTGGGCGTTTTTTATGGTTTATATCATCATTATATCTGGAAGAACATTTACTTTCTGGCAATGTGAATAAGAAAAAAGACAATTTTTTTGCTCAGTAATCATTTAAAAATTAATTCTATAGGTGATTTGATTGGAAAGGTGCTGCAATCTGTTTTATTTACTCATAAATGAATAGTTAACAAATCAGTGGGACATGATTCTTAAATTTCTTTTCTTTATGTGTTTGTGTGTGTCTTAGTGATTAGTTTATAATCCAGAAATCTGTCAGTTTTGTCTAACGGAATCATAATTTATACAAGGATCAGGCAGATGCTAGAATGAGGCTGTTCCGCAAAGAAATACAAGCCAGGAGCCAAGCATGATCCCCCAGCACAGCCTAGGGAAAGACACCCAATCCCACTCTCCCTCTGACCTGGATGTGGTCTGCCATAGTCCCGGAAAGACAAGGTAATGAGTCAGGAGTGGTAACCATCCAAAAAGAGCACTCAGTATCTGAGAGTGGCCAGAGCAAGGCTGAGCACAGTCACACCTGTGATGTAGCTCAGGGATGTGCATCCCTGATGAGGCTGCTCAAGGTGGCAAAGGCCTAGTAGTGCCCTCTGGCCTTACATACATTGTAAACACTGTAAATAAAAATAATTTCACAATAGCTGTAAAAATAAAATCAGTGTTAGGACAAAGACAACCAGCCAAACAAAACCCCTAAAAATGAATGATCAACTTCTGTTACATTTGCTTAGGCAGATACATTTCTGGGTTTGTGTAATTATCAATACCTGTAAAATTGCAAAATGGAAACAGTTAAATGGAAATCCTCCTCCTCAGTGGAATATTATTTAAGCCAAAGTTTTTTTTTTTCATAGCTGTAATTGTGCCTATGTACATTTAAATGTAAATTTTACCTCATATTTCCAAGGAAAAAACAGGATTTATGCATCATTTATAAATAATCTCATGATGCATTCAAATAGTGTACTGGTAAGCAGCAAGAAAAAATCTTGGAAAGGTAGCTAAGTGGCTAGACAGATGGATTATGAGTTAAAAAAATATCTGAAATGCTAAAAGGAAGCTTGACCTTGACAAAAATTAAGAAAAAATATGAATAACACTGCTCATATATAATATACATGTACCATTTCAAACGTAATTCTAGAAAAG
Organism: Passer domesticus; assembly: GCF_036417665.1. NCBI lineage: Eukaryota > Metazoa > Chordata > Aves > Passeriformes > Passeridae > Passer > Passer domesticus. The sequence continues at coordinate 28,343,900 of NC_087476.1, read as the reverse complement.
TATCACCTGCTGGTTAATGAAGGATATTACAGACACAACTAGGATTGCATAGGTTAGGACCATGGATCCCAAACTACAGTGCATGCACTATTGGGAAATGCAGGACTTGAAAGTCCTGTACAACAGAGAGCTGCTTTTACTCCTAAACACCTGGTATCAGTGCTTGCAACTGCTTTGCAGTGATAGATGTTGCTGATGGCTGTACTTGACAAGAAAAAATTTTGCAGATGACAAGTTCAGTATATTATTTTTATCTGACTTTAACAAAACATTCTAGAGAAAAATGGTATAACTTTGTCTTATTTCACATAAATAAAACACCACTATTTCTTTTGCCAGTCCTGCAGTAATTTCATTTATGAAGGACATCTGTACATAAATATTAGATACTTATGCTCACATTATTCTGACAATTTTTTTCTGTACATAAAGATATCTGTCAGCACAAAGGAGGATTTTATATTAAAAATGTGAAAAATACTTAGTAATGCATTGCATAGACTGTATTTAATTTTCTGCCATATGTGGGCTCTTCGTGCTCATAATATTGTCCTTATTTCTTAACCTGTTCTAAAAGATCAGATCTGAAAGGCTTGTGTGGCTGAAAGCAGGAGGCTTTTGTTATTTTCAGCCATTGGTCTAGGAAAATATGGACTCTTCAAACTCTTAGTTGCTATACCCTTAAACCATCAGAGTTATAACCACAGAAGGACATGAAAAAGACATTTAAATTAAGGTATTTTATTTCATCTGGAAAATCACGTTTCTCATATTTTAAACTCAAGCATGGAGCTGTAGACTAAATTTAATTTTTCTGTTTTGTAATAGCTTCCTTCGTGCAGTATCATACGCATTAAACTGCCTTTTTCAGCAGTGGAAAGGCTTATTAATTTTTAAATAAGCTTTCTCCATCTGAAAATTCTCATGTCTCCTTCCAGTTCCACAGATCTATCAGCACTGTTGATTGTGATAGTGCTGGTGATGCCATTCCCATCACAACTGCTGGCACTAACAGATGACAAAAGCAGCAACTTTTTTGCTCTGTCACTGCAGCAGCAGCAGCAGCAGCAGCAGCAGCCGTTCATTTCTCCATCTGTGAGGAAGGTTTATTATATATTTAAAGCATATATTCACTGCCTTGTGAAGAGCTTTCATAAATTTGGCTTTGACAGCTCTATTCCAGTTCCTATTGTCTACACCAAAGAGACTTTATTTAGGTGTGCTGAAGATCATTGTAATTTCAATATCTGATATACTGATGATATTTGCAAGATCTCTATCACATAGAAGTTTCCAGAAATTGATAAATATTATCCTTCATAAAAGAAACACATGAATAGTGCCACAGCAGTTTGTTAAAGGTGTAAACAAGTTTAAAATAAAAATATTTTCAAATAGGCAGAATTTAATGGTTGTACACATCTATTCCAAGTAAAGGCTAACAATATTCTAATTATCTGGTAGGAACTGTAGTTTGTTAAATGGGTAATATGTGACTTCACAATTTAAGTAGCTGGACAATTTTTTCTCCTGATCAGAAGATTGCATACAGTGGGAGTTCTAGAAATAGCAACTTCTACAAATAGAGGCATCTGCAAACAGCCACAATTAGTGGTCTTTCCATTCATTTCCAAAATTTTATTTCTAAACATATTTAGGCAAGTATGCGGAAACTACTGAAATTACACATAATTTCCATTTGAAGATTCAGGATCTCTTGGGCTGGTTAGCTTTTTAGCTTTAAATTTAGATAATAGCCTGTGTTTTAGAAATCAGAAAGGAAATAATATGGAGGCCTTTTGTTTTAAAGGCAGCATGGAGGTAAATATTAGGATGCTTGATGGGACCCTGCTCTCCTGGAGACAGCTGAACACCTGCCTGTCCATGGGAAGCAGTGAATTAATTCATTGCTTTTCCTTGGTTGTGTGCTGCTTTTCTTTTTCCATAATAAACTGTTTTCATCTCAACCTGCAAATTTTCCAGCTTTTACCCTTCGAGGTCTCTCTCCCATCCTGCTGGTAGGGCAGTAAGCAAGCAGCTGCGTGGGGCTTGGCTGTTGGCTGTGGTTAAGCCAAGACAGAAACATGAACAAAACATTAATGAACTACACAGGACGTCAGAGCTCTGACAGTGATTAGGGTGGCTGGACCCTTTTGTTTTCAGGTTGGTTTTTTTTTTTACTTCGGATCACTACCAAAAGCCACACTATGATTTTGGTGAAATGTTGACTTCAGCTGAATTTGTCTCTAAGGACCTTAGAAAATAACTGAAACTGATGTGAAAAATATATTTTTCTTAGAAAGACATTTGGCACTTTTCTGAGGACCTACAGGATATTATGGAACAGTACTTAATATACAGCTTGCTTTCATATCTCAAATAAAAAAGCACATGCATTTCTATTGCAGGAGAAAACATTCACTCAGAGCATCTAGGTGTATATTTTCCTATAGCTTTGATGTAAAGCAATGGGAGGTAAAGGAAAGAACATCCAAGTTCATATTTTCCATGCAAGTTTATTAACTCTGAGGCTGTTGCTTGAAGAGAGATGGAAGAGATCAATTTCTGTCTGTGTTTAAGGTGAGTTACTACACAGTAAACAGCTTGAATCCTTGGGTCAAGGACAGTAGTCCTAGGAAGCATCTTAATGCAAGCCTATTGGCTCAGAAACCTGCTAGGCTGAGAGATTCCTTTTTTCCAGATTCTGAATCTGTCTTGTAGCTTTCTGGTTTTTTGACTAAGATGTTGTGTTTTCTGTGCACTGGCAGCACCCAGCTCAGGTTTTTCCCTGGGTAGGCAGAAATTCACATCTTGAAAAGGAATTAATGTCTTGAAAATATCACTGAGTCCAGGTAAACAATCCCTGCAGAAATGCTTCTGACATCTACTACATGAAAATGCAAAATATCACCAACAGTATGTTTTAAAATCAGATCCTGAAATAGCTGCCTAAACTTCAACCCAGATTCTAGACTGAAGTGGAAGTTCTGCAAGTTTGTTTTCAGTGTTACTTTACCAGCTGCTTGTTCAGCATGCTGACTGTTTTTGACCCTACTCTGAGACACATAAATCTTCCCTAGTTCTGTCTGGGGAACACAGGCCCCTGATTCACTGTCAGACACAGTGGCAGCCATGCATAAAGTTTTTTCCTCTTTGGGAGTCATGCATTTAAAAGCAGCATGGTTGTGCCTGTTACTGGGTATACCTTTTGGCTGGATAGAACTGTGGGAGGCAGGAAATGAATTGTAGGGAAGTTCATTCTGACAGTTCATTCAAGCTAGATTTTTTCACTTTTTTTTTTTTTTTTTTTAGGCCATAGACCTAGAAGAAAAGCCAAGAAAGAACCACTGTGACTCAACTTGTATTATTTTTTTAGGATGATGCTTTGTTTTGGGGGGTTGGGAATTTTGTCTAATCCTTCACTGTATTATTGATCAGTTGGCTTGGTACTGGCATCTGTTATGGGGTGTAAGTAGTTGTTAAGTTTGGCAGCTTCCTTTGTGTCATTAGTTTCTTTATGGGGTATTTCTATCTCTTTAGTGGCTGATCCTTTTCTAGAGACTATAGGGGATTGACATGCTGTGGGATAATTCCTAGAATCACAGATCCAGGCAACAGAAGGCAACACAGAGAAAGATGAACCCCATGACTGGAGTGCAGCTGTTGATGGTACGTCCTGTTCATAAGACACCACCAAGGAAGGAGGCGTTGAGGTGTTGCCTTCAAGAACTGGATTGAGTATGAAGAGTTGTCTCTAAAGAGCAGCCATAAGAAAGTTGAAAGTTTGTGGGTAAGAATCAGACCAAGGCAAGAAAAGGAACCTATTTGCCTGTGTCTGCTACAGGCTTCTCTTGATCATGCAGAGTGATGTTCACAGAGTCTTTGTCCTCCTGGGGGGCTTCCCAACATCTACTAGAAAAGTAGCACAACAGCAAAAGTAGCACAACAATCTCCTGTAGGCAATCCAGGAGATTCTTGTAATGTGTGGAGGATAACTTCCTAATCTAGGTAATAGACAGCCGTACCAGAGGGGTGAGTTACTGGACCTGATGGTCATCAATTCAAGTGAGCTCATCAATGACATCAAAACTGAAGACAGGTTGGGATGCAGTAATTGTGCACTGGTGGAGTTTGCAGTCCAGAGGGATATGGGTCAGGTGAAGAAAAAAGTACCCTGAATTTTAAGAAAGCCATATTTAAGCTCTTCAAAAGAGCTAGTCAGTAGGACCCTCCGGGAAACTGTCCTCAGGGAGAAGGGAGCAGAACAGAGCTTGCAGATCTTTCCACAGAGCAAGAGAGCTCTTGGTCTCCAGATGTAAGAAATCAGGAAAGGAAGGCAAGAGCTCGGTTTGGCTGAGTAGGGAACTACTAATCAAGCCAAAGAAGAAGCAAATGCACAGGGAAGAAGGGATTTCTTGAGGGATGGGATACCATCCAGAGGGACCTATACAGAGGGACCTTGAGGGACTAATAGAGGGACTAATAAGATTGAACAAGGCCAAATGCAAGGTCCTGCACATAGGTCAGGACAACCCAGACATGAGTACAGACTGGGAGAAGACTGAGGAGAAGGACTTGAGGGTTCTGATGAAGGAAAAACTGGATATGAGCCACTGTGTGTACTTGCAGCCCTGAAGGCCAACCACATACTGGCCTGCATCAAAGGAGGAATGGTTAGCAGGTTGAGGGAGGTGACTCTCCACCTCTACTCTGTTCTTTGGAAACCACACCTGGAGCACTTCTAGGTCTGAGGGCCTCAACGTATGAAGAACATAGGGAGAAAGTCCAGAGGAGTGTCACATTGATGGTGAGAGAGCTGAAGCACCTTGCCTATGAGGAAAGGCCAAGAGAGCCGGGGTTGTTCAGCCTGGAGAAGAGAAGGCTCCAGGAAGACCTCATTGAAACCTTTCAGTGCTAAAGGGGGCTTATAAGAAAGATGGGGATAGACTTCTTCCAAAGGCATGTTGCAACAGAAGGGGTAATGGTTTTAAACTTTAAAAAGAGCAGTTTTAGACCAGGTAACGGGGTGGTGAAACACTGGAACAGGTTGCCCAGGTGGATGCCTTATCCCTGGGAACATCCAAGGTCAGGTCAGCTCAGATGGAGCAACCTGACTGAGTTGAAGATGTCTGTGGTTTTTGAAGAGAGGATTGGACTAGATGACATCTGAAGGTCCCTTCCAACATAAACTATTCTACAATTCTAAGGTAAAGAGCTGATTAAAAATAAAAATGAAGCAAATTTTTAACATCAACAGACTTTTACAAATCTGATGTTACCATTTTGATGGTGGTCTTTTCTTGTCTTGGTAGGGACTCCTTGTGTGAGGACATGAGTCTTGACTCCATTTTGCTTAGAAGGCTGATTTATTATGTTATATATTATATTAAAATACTGCATTAAAACTATACTAAAAGAACAGAGAGAGAAGAAGATCAGAAGGTTACAAAGACAAGAATAGAATAGAATAGAATGCATAACAAAAATCCTGTGACTGCTTACAGCCTTGGCACAGGTGGCTGTGATTGGTCACTAATTGAAAACAATCTGCATGAACCAATGAAAGATGCACTTGTTGCATTCCACAGCAGCAGATAGTTATTGTTTACATTTCTTTCCTGAGGCTCTCAGCTCCTCAGGACAGGAAAAATCCTAGCAGAGGATTTTTCATTAAAATATCATAGCTACAGTCTTTCAGACTGATTTAGGAGGGAACTCTTCTAATCAACACTACAAAAGTCCTTTACCAGTAATGGTGACATTAGGGTCTTCAGTGCTTGTTTGCCAACACATACAAAAAAAAAAAAAAAGTTGATAAAGTTGCTGAAGTTACTACTATACAGAGATATCAATAGCCCCAAATCAGATTGATTAGGCTTACCTTACCCTATAGAAAATATAAGTAAAAATAGTAGTACTTCAAAAGAAGTATTTCTGAGCTAAACTTCTGCTTATGCAGAAGAAATACAGGAAGAGACAATGAATGAACTAAATATTTGAAAAGTCACAGATCTAAGTCACTATTCTATTTTGTAGTGGATATTAAAAATACCATCTGGTGGCAAAATCTCTGGTTGTGAAACAAGGTTCTATTGCCATATCCTTCAGAATGTAGTATGTCTTGTAAGGGACGAGACCTGAACATACTTCAAGATGGAAGAGAGAGGTTGAAAATATTAAACAGATAAATGGACCTTCTGCTTCAAACTTCAAAAAATACAAATAGGAGGATCAGCTTTACAAAGAAAAGGGAATAATGAACATTTCTGGAGATGCTATTTAACCAGAGGATAAAAGAAGAGCTAGACGTAGGTGCTGTCATTAAATGGGGAATTTGGATTCAGCTTCTAGCAGGATGACATATTTTCATTTTCAGAAATACATTAAAGCCATCCAAAAGAGCCAGAGTAATGTAATTGGCTTGAAAATATGATTGATATAGCTCTTTGAACTCAAAAGCTGGTAAGAAGAAAGGAAAGAGAAGGCTGTTGCCAGAACATGAATCTGAGTTCACTAGAAATTCCAATAAAGACTAAGAGCTAAAATATTAATATAAAGACCTTGATAATTAAAAAGAAAAATGTTATGTTTCACTAATCAATGGGAAACACAGAATATCTTAGAAAAACAAAGCATGTCACTAGATGTTTAGCTCATATAAGATATTATCTAGAGTGAATTTGTCACTAGAGTGCAAAGTTATTCAAGATCTGTTATAAAGGTGTATTCTCTAAAATAAAAATACCCATACATGGCCTTTTCCTTAATGCTGCAGTTTAATATTATAAAATACCTTTATAGTACTGGGCAAAAGCAATCATTTTTGGTTGTATGCCAGCAATGCCATAACCTTGGCAATCAGTTTGAAATACATCTAGTTCACTTTGCTTGACAAAAATCTGCTGTGTATCTGTAATAGTCTCTTTCCACATCCATTCATTCACCATGGTGGCCTGATGCTGTACTTACAAAACATGCAAATCTTTCTTAATCACACTCTAGAAGCAGGTCCTTACATGAAATTAAGAAAAAAAAAAAAACTACTCCTCTTAATTCTCTCTGTCAATAATATTTTTATAAACATGAAGGAAATTATAGAAGAACAATTATATTTCTCGATGTATCATCCACAGAATGCTAGATTCCTAACAGAATTTCATATGAAGCTTAAAGACCAATTGAGAAAGTTATCTCTGCTTTAATGGACGTGATACAGACTTCTAAATTGTTCTTGTCAAAGCAAATTCTCAAAAGCTGTTAGTGTCGGTACATCCACTTTTCATCATATGTCTTGAAAAGGACATTGTTTTTTTTCTCCAGTTAGTTGAAAGCCTGTTTTTCATCTGGCTCTGAGTTTGGTAGGCACTGGTCGTTAGATTGATAACTGTTGTCCTAGAAGATAACACTTGCTGTGCTGACTGATTGCCAAACAGTGACAAAAGAAAACACAAAACAAACCAAAAAATCCTACCAAAGAGGTCAACAAAAAAAATTCCCCTACCAATGTAGATATCATCAAATGTTTCAAATGACCTGAGCAATCATTGCTGTGGCTTCTAATCTGATGAAGACTGAACGGCTTCATTTTTATTTCTCAGATTTTCCAGAGACTTCTTCATTTCCTATAGTGAAAATTACTATAGTAATTTCCTGCCTATAGTGAATGCACTCTCATATTAGGCACTGCAGAGTTCTGGTTTATTTTTCCTTTGTTAATCAGTTAATGAAGTTACAAGAATAGCAGGGGAAGAAGCAGAAATTATACTTTCTTCAATACAAGGAAGATAAAGTAGAAAAAGCTTTTGAAAAAACAAAATGTTATCTGAATTCAGTGTATGGCTCAGGCAATAATGCTAAATACCCATTGTTACAGCTTTTCTTTTTGCTTTAAGTCCTGTTTGGACAAAGAAGACATGAGTAATGGCTTATCTTCAAGTCAAGCAAAATATTAGTTTAAGGTGTGAAGAATTAAAAAAAAATAAATAATACCATATTTTTCTTTCAAAATTCTTTAACTTACAGTGTTGCAAACGTTATCGAGTCCTAGTCTGACCATGAGTCTCATCTTACTTCTAAATAAATGCTATAGCCCTGTACAGAGCCTATTAATGTAACAGGCAACAAGCCAAAACTGAGTAGTGTCTGGGACTAGAACCAGGCCTTTCACTTGGAAACAGATGGGGATCATGTTGAAAGAAATATAGGAAGAAAGAATGAAACAAAAAGCCAACCAAACAACAACAGCTACAAAAAAAAAAAAAAAAAAAAAAAAAAAAAAAAAAAAACCTTAGGGATATAAGGCAAAGTAAAAAATATAAGAAAAAAAATCCCAAAAACCGCAAAACCCAACCCCCAGACTCAAACCTAATTACATATTTATTTTTCTTTTCTCATATACCTTTAAACAATGTCATAATCCTTCACATTAAATAGATTGACCAGATATTCAATTTTACATAAAAGAAATTCCTCTCTAGATCTAGCCATGAAACATTTTGAAATTGTTGTAGCTTTTGCACTTGTGTTTGATTAAATGTAATTAAAATCCAATCACATTCAACTGATGGGCTTTGAAATATTAAACATAACTAGGATATGATTGCACAATGGAATAAATTTGAAAAGCAAATTTAGTAAGTTTTCCAAGCAAAGATGGATAATTCTGGTTTGTTTTTTCTGTCCTGTCACTGATATTTTTAGATCTATTTACTGTAATTAGTGGCCTAGATATCTACCTTGTTAAACCAGTGAAGTTTATCTGATTTATCTTCAGCATTACTACATCATTACTTGAGACAATGTGTTGTCATTCTGCTTTGTTTTTTCTTGTATAAAAAAGAAAATGTGGATTTTAGAAAATATCTGTTGATAACAAATCATGATTAATAGTGAAATATGCAACAGATGGTGAAACTTATAATCATTCTATCAGACTAATAGTATACTGTCTTCATTTTGGAATTTGCTTTTCCCAAAAGATGCTGTTGGGCTGAAGCCATATTGACAGCTGGTGTGTTCCTAATGTAGTTAGTTTGATATACCTCATCTATTAAATTCTGTGCATTTTCCAAAATAACAGATGACAAGTGCAATTGACCACCTGGGAAAATGCATCTTCAGTAGAAAGCTTGAAATGATCTGTATTTGTGTGGGATTGTAGAGCTATGTAATGCTTTTCTATTTTGGGTGACATCATAAACTAGTGGCATTCTATCTGCCTTCCAAAAGTACGGCAGTTTTTGTACACACACAGTGATCAAAAATTATCTCAGGACAACTAACAGATGCTGTAACTATCATGCTTTTAGAAAACTATGATATGCTTATCAACTCCTCTTTTCAAATATGGTATTTAGGAATCATATTGCAGAGACTGAATTATCAGTCACAGGCAGTAGTGCTGTAAAGCGAGTACAGAATGTATCCTGCAGAAAGCTCTATAACAGACAGACATTTAAAAGAAACAATAATTTTTCTCTCAGGTAATGTACAGTGATACATGTACTAGAAAACATTATGTTGGTTTGTTGTGTTTTGTTTTGTTTTTTTTTTTTTTTTAAATTAATACACCACTGATTGTTATTGAGCCCATTATTGAAATAAGGAATCAAAATTATTTATAGCTTTGAAAACATGTAAAGTAAGGTTTGTATACATTGTACATAATTTAGATTTGGTCATATTCAAAATTCTCTGAATTTTGAAAATAATCTTTTCCCATTATATATTCTAGAATAGGGATGTTTTGGAGAAGGATTTAGGAAAATACACAAGGCATTGGACTGGTATCATATGTGGGAAAAAACAAATTTGTTCACCAAAGCAATGCCTATTGAACTGTTGAGTCTTGTATGGGGTGGTGGATCCATCACTGAGGCACACACTTTTTCTGAGAAACAGTCCCAAAGTAAGATGCTGACCCTACTCATTCTTTAGGGAGTCACCTGAAGATTAGATAGAAAAGTTTGCATGGGAGAGCAGTGGCAAGGCACACTGCCAGGGCAGGAGTGTGTGAGCTGCTACTGAACATGGGTGGGGAAAGATAATATTGGATTATGAGAGTAGAGTGGCCAGTGTTTTTTTTTTAAAGCTGAAAAGCTGCTTGAGTAGCTGGGACCTGGAAGTTGTTCTTGGGACACATAAACAATAACAAGGGGAAAAAAGGCTGTGCATGAATTAATGTATCACTTGTATGGGGGGGATGATTGTTTTGACTCCAGAGGGTCAATCACACTTAGTGCAGAAATGGAAGGAAAGATTGTCTGGTGAAGCCTTCTTGATTTTTGAAACTAGATGTTATGCTAAGGAAGTACAAAATCTGTAAGAAAGGATTCAAGTTTTGGAGGCATGAGGGACTTGTTTTGCTATTTAGAACTCAGTTTCGTTTTAGTGTTTTGTAGCAGCGCATTGCAACTGAGTTCATCGTGACCAGGGAGAATGCAGCTGCTGGCATGGGGCATGGGAACAAATGAGATGGATCCTCGTTTCGGAAAGCTCAAGAATGCATCTATGATCCCCGGGGAGGAGGGGCGGGACAAAGATGAAAGATGGGGCAAAGCTTTTTACAGGGTATCACAGGTATTTACAGGGGTGGAGTTTAGGGTTTGGGTCAAGGGAGGAGTTATTAGCAACACAAGAAGGATAAGATACAATTCCTGCCTCTTAGGAACAGGGACACTCCACAGTGTTTCAAGGTGAATTTTGTAATGGATAATAAAAGAAGAGAGGTGCAGGTGGGGGAGAGAAGGAAAGAAGATTAGTACTGGAACAATCTAGTAGCACAGAATATAAATGAAACAATCAGTAAACTGATGAAATCAAAGGTCTTTTACATAACTAAATTACTAAGAAGGCATTCTAGAGGAATTATTATTAAAATTAATGTCAGCAAAATCACAGAGTCAGTGAATGGTAAGGTTGGAAGAGAGTACCATGAGTCATCTGGTCCAACCTCCCTGTTTAAGCAAGTTACTGTGGAACTATTGCCAAATATAGCAATAAAATATAAAGAGTCTGATAATTAAGCTCTTCTGTTATCCAAAGCTTACCCATGAAAGTAGTTTTCTATGAGGATGATTTAATCAAGTAAATACCAATAGGAGTTAGAACTGAATAATGTGGTCCTGAGTAACTGCTTATTATTTTTTAAAAAACACAGCGAGTGTTCTCTTTTGTGAGCATAACCTAAACCTTCTGCTCAAGATATTTTAACAGAGACTCAAAACTCATATGACAGTCTCATCATTTGATGGATGTTGAATGGATATGTTTATTTATTTTGCATTTCCCTTGACAAAAGCTGTGGCAAAACCGCATGACTAGTTTCTCATTGTCATGCTTTCTTCTCTTAGTTCTTTGCAGCACTAGGCAGCAGTCTTGCATGAAAGCAATAGTTTGAAGTACCATTTTTTTCCCCATGGATATTTAAAGGCAGAAATCTGTTTGACAACTCCATATTGTTATCTGAGTAGGCTACTGCAATGAAACAGTCTGGAAGAGAGGGATGAGGTGGGGTGCTTCAGGTCAAATGTTTCATATAATTTTCCATTAATTTCAGTACTTCAAAATTTTGTTACAGAGTAAAGATATCTAAGTAATACCTGAAAGGCTTTTGAAATATCATTATACTTCTGTCATATATAACATTTTAAGAAATATAGCTTTAATCTTCTGAGCAAAGAATAATTCTCTCCTAACCATGTATTTTATTAATAAACTAATACTTTAAATATTAAAAATAATTTTAATTTTTTCTTCCTTCCTGCATTTTTTAAAATTTTTTCTCTACTGTCTTCATAGGACATGTCTCCATAGATTCCATTTATGCAAAATAACATTTTTAACATTTATTTTCAAATCTTTATTTAGGTAAGTAAAAAATCAGAGTGTAATATTGCATGGGTGTAATCAAAATTATACTGAGTGGCATGCTTCTCTTTTCACTTGTATCCATCCAGTATTAGGAGCTTATTGCAGTGAAAAGAAGTGTAAGAATAATTAGAACTGCAAAAATAAAACACTGAAGAAAGAAGAAAGGTTGGAATCCAATCCACAGTCTCTAAGGATTAATAACCTAATATAGTAAGTAGTGCTCAGACATTATGGAGGCACTCAGATACTATGGTTAAGACTGCCAATATGTGAACCTGTGTACATGAATGAGGGAAAACACTGACTCATTAGAGCTGTCATCTGCCTAAGTATAAACAGGATTCAACAGTTTTATGAGTAGAGTGTCTAATAAGTTCTTTATTCACAGCCATCTAGCAAAAGGAATCAAAATGACATAGATGTTATTGCATTGAAGTGACTATGGAAAGAGATGGCTTTCAGACCCTTTAATGAGGAACTTAGGATACAAACTTGGATGGATGGATTGTTACATAGATCAACTTCTATTCATCCCTGTCTGGAGCATAGCTTATTGTGATAAAGCTTAAAGTGCATATGTTCTCCCACTGGGTGATTTTTAACAAAGTGTAAGTACCCAACCAAGCTTGGAAAAAAAAAAAAAAAAGGTGATTTATTTTACTATTTAAAATCTTTGTCTTTTCCCTCTGGCATAATGACACCACTGCAAAATGGGCACAATATAAATGTGTATATATTACAAAAACACATTTGTAAATTTTATTTAAATTCCAATAATTCATTTCCTTATGAACAAAACAAAACTAGGGATAATACTTCATTGTATTGCTTCAGGTTTTTGGATTTGTCTTTCTGATTTCCCATAGTATGTTTCTTATTTTTTTGTTTAATATTCATTTATAGGTGGTTTTTGTTTCTTTGTTTTCTATAGGAAAGGCTCACAAATTATCTCTGCTGTGCTTGATAGGATTGTATCAGCTTTAAAGACAGAGTACTACAATATAATCAAGTTATTTCAATGTCCTTTCTAGTGGAAGGAGAAAGAATATTTCTATCGGACACCCTTCATTAAGGCACCTCTAAGGTGCCTACATACACTAGGAAAAATCTAATTGCAGTTTTAATAACAGAGATACTTAGGCAAATATCACAGTTTGCTTTCCTACCTCTTATAATCATTGCCTAGGGTTCTGCTCCTGGCCATTGTCAGTGACTGATTTTCAATGCACCATAGCAAGGAACCTGCTCTAACACAAATGAAGCCCCTATTTGTGCAATCATTATGTTCTTCATGACACAAAATGAGCCTCATCCATTCCACCTGTGTCCAGTCCCTACTGATTACCAGATCTGGCTAATAACAGACACAATGTTGGATTTAAAGTCATCCTTATTTTAAGAATAGAAGCAGCTGAGGGGGACGGGCCATCAGCTACCTGAGGGGAAATTAAAATCACAACTGCCTAGCATGGGTAACTTGTGGCCAAGGATACATCTGGCTGGAAGCAGAAAAGCCAGAGACAACACAATTACCTGTAAGGGAGTTATCTCTCTTACTTTGGTGATAAGATAAGAAATCATCACAGCATTGTCTTGTAGCCTTCCTGGTATACAAACACTAGGGGCCACATTTGGGCAGCAGGTGTGGTGATGAGGGATAGACCAATGCCAAACTGAGGCAGCCTATATTGTCACTTACAGGATTGATGCTGGTGCAAGGGTATGTATGGAACTGGCTTGTGACATAAGTTTGCAGACTCCTTATGGAACTCTAACAGCAGTAAGGCTCCAACCAGTGCCTTGTTCATTAATATATTTTTAAATATATATTTAAGCAAAAATGTGACTTTGCCTCAAAGAGTAATTTCTTAATGGAGTCCTAGCTATCAAGGGACTCTCTTTTTTGTTTCCTCAAGAAATAAACTCACTTATTTACTTTTACTTATTATGGCTTTTCTGCTAGAGTTTACTCTGATGACAACAGACTCAGCAGAGCAGGATTTGGGCTTTCCCTACAGAACTGACTTTTTAAACTCTATAGAAAAAGAAGCAGTTGCATAACATTCTCATTTAATATCCCTCATGTGAGCTATTTATGCCTTTTGCAAAAAAGAGTTAACATTTACTTTTATTTCAGAATAAATTTCTGTCAGATGATTAGGAAGCAAAAATCTTTATTAGGTAACTGTATAGAGAAAATTTACTCTAACTAGCAACAGGCATAGCCACAAACAAATAAAAAGAACTATTTTTTGTTTTTGTAGATCTTCTAACCAATCTTAAACTTTATGTATGTTACCTGCCTTCCTTACACATTCTTCCACAATGCATTATTTTTTCTTCCATTTAATGTAAAGCTTAGGTCTTCACCAGTTTTAGAGCAAGGAATCAAACAAGGAATCAAAATCCAGAAGTAGAAAGAAAATAAGTGGTTGGATAGTAAAAAAAAAAAAATAAAAAAAAAATAAAAAAGGGAAGGAAAAACTTGGTCTGTCAGTATGTTTTAGTGGGAGAGATATGTTTCATTTGATATGCCACACACGCAACTCACACATACACAAATAGTGAGAAAAAGTATGCATAGATACCAAGTAGCCTAACCCATATATATGTGTGTATACATAAAAAAGAAAAAAATCAAGAATATCAGTGAGATCGTGACCTGAATTTTCCATCAGTTATCAAGTTATGATGAATGCAAGGACAATATTTTTAAATTACTGCAATAAAGAATTTTAAAGAATAAAGAGATGTCTACATCCAGCATAAAGTATTGCTTCAGCACCATATTAATATTCCATTATTTAAATTATACACAAAAAAAAGAAAGAAAACATGTAAACCACAAACCAAAAAAAAATGTACTAGGGTAATTTTAAAATCTTTATATCTCAGTATTTTGCTTACTTTCTATTGCTTCTTTTGAGCCCTGACTGCAGTCTAAGAGTAGCTTACAAGTGCAGTTCAGTCTGGACGTTTGGATTGTGAAGTGTCAAAAACGAAAGCATTTCATTGGCATTGTGACAATCTTAGAGGTACCAATTTACTATGCTCAGAAGTGACTGCAGAAAAATTTCTTATCTTCTTATTTTTATTCTACTGCTCTCTCTTCTTTAATCCTCCCTAATCCACTCAAAAAATTATCAGCCAGGATTTTGCCCATGTCAAGTTTTTTGAACCGAGGGTGGTTTTACTCTAGCTTTGTTCTCAGAAGCGTGACGGCCCTTGGATCACTTTTGCAGCAGGAATTGAATTTTTTCCCCACTCTCATAACTTAGAGAGAATTGCAAAAGGATTTTGGATTAAAGCCACAGAAAGACTTTATCAACCAAATCTTACCTTACCCTTTCATGAAGATTTCCCACTCAAGTGCTGTCTAACCCATAGATGTTGATGCTTATAAAACTTAAAATTACCTACATGGTTAAAGGCTTGCTGGTAGGACCCAAACTGCCTAACACCAAGCAGGCGATTGAGCATTACTGCAACACAGAAGCTAGATCTCATATAGAAACAACAAGACATACTGTCGCTTTTGGCACTGTAAAGATCATATCTAAAAATCCCATGGGTATTGGACGTATAATTTGAAAGAATTTCTTAAAATACTAAAACCAGATTTCTCCTGTCATAGTCAGTTATATGATATATAAACATAACTTTAAATAAGTTGGTTTTATTCCTGCCACTTCTTCAGCTCTCACTTGCTGGTGATTAGGATCTTTGTTTGATTTCCTGTGTTTCTTCTTGGTGAATTTACACCTACTTGTTTATTTGCCAGCATGAATTGGCTCCTTGGTGTCCTTGTACATTTTCAAATAGTAACCTTATGCTTTTTTCTTCTTTTCAATAAAACCTGTTCCTAGAATGTGTATTTGACTGAGGTCTCAGCCCAAGAGCTTACCTTTATCTACACTCCCTAACATAAAATCCTTACAGGCCTGAGGTGCTGATTATACTGTGGTGTGTTGTAGCCTCCTCTGTGCCAAGCTGGGGTTCTTGTTGATAAACCCCATAGCCAGAATGGCAAATAATTAAAAAAGCTATGATTGAGGACTGTTTAAAGAACTTTTGTTCTCTATCCATCTGTTTAGGCAGCTGCTAATTATCCCAATACCATGCCATTGACTATCAAAAAGTCTCAATGAAAAGTCAGTGCTGTTCAGGCTCAGTATTGGGACTGGGGCTATTTAACATCTTTGTCATGGCATGAACAGTGGGACTGAGTGCATCCTCAGCATGTGATGATGCCAAGTGCAGTGCAGTCCACAATCTGAAGGATGGGGACACTATCCAGAGGTATTTGAACAGGCTTGAGCAGTGGACCTGTGTGAACATCATGAAGTACAACAAGGCCATATGCAAGGTCCTGAACACGGGTTGGAGCAATCCCAAGCAGAAATACAGGCTGTGCAGAGAATTGAGAGCAATCCTAAGGAGAATGGTTTGGGGGTGTTAGTTGCAGAGAAGCACAATGTGACCAGGTGATGTGCATTTGCAGCCCAGAAAGCAAAACACACCCTAGATTACATCAAAAGAAGTGGGACCAACAAGTTGAGGGAGGTGATTCTCCTGCTCCGTTCTTGTGAAATCACACCCGGAGCACTGCATCCAGTTCTTGGGCCCCAGCATAAGGATGTGGACCTCTTGGGACAAGTCCAGATGAGGGACACAAAAATTATCTGAGAACTGGAGCATCTCTGCTTTGAAGACAGGTGGAGAGAGTTTGAGTTGTTGAGCATGGAGAAGAGAAGGCTCCAGGAAGAGCAGCTTTTCAGTATGTAAAAGGGGAAGGAGAAAGCTGAAGAGGGGCTTCTACAGAGGCATGTCATACTTGGACAAGGAGGAATAGCTTCAAACTGAAAGAGAGCATGTTTAGACTAGATATTAGGGAGCAGTAATTCTTTGTTATGAGACTTGAGATATAGGAACAGGTTGCCCAGAGAAACTGTGGATATCTCATTCCTGTAAGTAGTCATGTGGGATGCAGCTTGGAGCAACTTGGTCAAGTGTAACGTTCCCTGCACATGGTAGGGGGACTGGAACTTAGATGATCTTTAAGGTCCCTTCAAATTGAAACCATTCTAAAATTCATTGATCCATACTAGGTATAGAGGATGAGAGGAATGTTCCCAAGGTGTTTTATTTTAGAAGCTTCTATTAATCCTTTATTTTGGGTTGAGACTGATGATCACTACCATAATCAGCTTTGCAACAGTCAAGTGGAATTTGATGCTGATGGCTGGCTTCAAAAAACAACATATATATCTGCTGAAAGGTAATGAGAAGTGGTCTCAGCTGTGGGAAACAGCTGCAAACAACTTCTGTATGCAAACAGGTGGCCTTTAATTGCACACAGACTAAAGAAAATGAAACGTGCTCTCACAGGTGTTCACTGGAAGTAAGCAGGAGTGATTGCTACCTTCAGGTGGGTGGTGAGAGGCCCTAAGTCTAGTGTTTGTCATTGAGTGCTTCTCCCCTGGAGTTAGCCCATCTGACTGCAGATGAAAGAGGCTTTTTTTTTTCAGCTTTTAGGGAGCTTTGCAACCCTCACCTCCCTGCACACCTGGATACTCAATGTGTTCTCATTTATATTCAAAGGCAGTTGCCCAGGAACTGTACAAAGTCAATGTCTTGGGCTCATTTTTTGATCACTGCAGCTGTGAGACATTCTTGCCCGTTTCAATCTGTAGGCATCTTCACAAGCTATTTGGTGGGCCAAAAAATGCATATAGTATTACAGAAAATATTGTTACTACATATAATGAAATTAATAATTCCTTTATTCAGTAAGTAAAACCTAGTCTGACAAATTATAGGATTATTTTTTCACTTTTATTATGTCAGACTGGCATTCTGTAGACTTTCAATGACTAATATATGCAAACTTTTCTGTTTCTCAGCAGTTTTTGGCTAATGAGACCACAACTTCTTGAAGAATTTCCTCTCGTTAACTCCTAATTGAAAGATATTTTAATATCCAATGTTTATTCCATTTCTATTGCTTTGTTTCTCAGCTAAAAACAATTCTTCCTCCCAGTGTAACCTATCAGAACAATTAATCAACACATACATAAATTTTGTGCCAGGGGAATTAAAAAGAAAGCTGTATTGCATCACTCCATGGATATTTCTTGAGGGGTTCCATAGCTAGGACATATAATTTTGCAATTACTGATTAAAAAAAATTATGACCTTGACCTGTCAATGCCAGATTTTAGCTTATCCATAGGCTGAGCTGGGTGTTACTGGTTTAACCCCTGTGCCATGGGCAGTGACTGCTGGCTCCCCTGCTCCAGCTGCAGCTCTGGACACACACAGCCCCCAGGCCCCAAGTCATTGTCTGCCAAACAATATCCTTCTGTGTGCCTGGGGCTGGGGAACACTACCAGGCTGCAGTGGGAAAGTGAGCTGTGATTAAAAAAACTAAACCAGGAAAAGCTCACATTCAAGCAGGAGGAAACCTCTCCACCATGAATACCATAGGCCTCCCTGAAGAGACCTCACAATGCTGAAAATTTGCTGCATGCCTCCTACACCAGCTAAAACTATCCTTCTTAGAATACAGAGGAATATTAGAATAATGAGTGTACTACCTGGGGAAAGGGATAGATAATGGCAGGTTTGTCATGTAGAATAACTTCTACCTTTAGTATTACTATCAAGATCTATATTGTATTGATTAGATAATTTAGAAAGTGAATGTTAGTATTATTGTAGCTGGACTAATAATAATGTTTATTGCATTTTTCTACACTGGTAAAACTTTTAAGAATACTAAAAATGAATTCTCGGCTTCACATATATATTATACTCCTCTTTTTCTTTTGTTCATATAATGTCTTAACTGTTAAAAGCTTCACTAAGTGCTCATTTTAGTAGCCCTATTTCAATATGATGTATCCTTGAGTACACTTCAGTTAATTGTCTCCCCATACTCAGTTTCTCTTTCAGTCCCTTTTTCCACTTTCATTCACCTTTTCCTATTTGGCACCTTTGCAAGTATATATCTGGCTCATGCTGTGTGCATTGGTGTACATGCACTTCAGCTGGGCTGTTGAATCCACCACCTTTCTGGGGGGACTAGCCCTAATTCCTGTGTGATCAACCTGGGATCTTTAACACTGGATGGATCTACTTCTCCTACTTACACTGAAATAGTAGACTGAAGGATCTCAAACACTGCTGTACTGCTCCCAGGTTTATCCAAACCTGGATTTACTCCCTTCCTCATTCAAATTTATTTTAAAGCTCCCTGCTAACTCCTGTGCAAAGATCCTTTTCCCGCTTTGAGACAGGTTCACAGCAGAACCCTTATTTACTAATCAGGCTCCATCCAAAAACCTTAAAAAAATATGTTGCTTACATACCAATCATGTCACTGATTTAGTCTTTACTGATGTGTAGTTTATGTTCTTTCAATCTATAGGATCAACTCTTGCATCTTTGATTATAGCAGTAAAGTAAAAAATTTGGAGCTCTTTAGAACCTTATGGGTCTGATCAGTTGGTTGACGAAAAAGAAAATGAAAGAAAGATGATAAACACCACACAATGGCTTCCTACTCTTGTTTGAGAAATGAAATGAAAGCTAGATGTCCTCTAGTGCAAATCCTCTATGAAGTTCTTTCAGTCAGAACTTCATGACTCTGCATGTTTAATTGATAGGCCCTTTTGAAATTCCACCAAAAAGTTTCATAACACCAATGTTAAAACATTTCTGATTTTTCATTGCCTATATTTATAATTATTGCTACTGTAATCCATCATTACTTATTTGAAAAACGTATACAATTTCAGGTTACATGCACCAGATATCTTCACAGGTGCATCACCATTTTTTCTTTAGTCACTACCTCATATTTTTCTGTATCCTTTGGATGGCAGGTTTCTAAAAGTGTGGCTATAATATCTTAGAAGCTTAAGGATCAAGTGTGTCCTCCTCAGACTTCCTGGTGTTGTTTCTGTGCCAACTTTCATCAAAGTGGCAGGATGGAGGCAGACAACTCTTTCTATAGATAGATAAATTAGGAAGAGAAATTAAGGCAAAGGTAAATAGCTCACACTTGAGTTGTGCCAAGAAGCTGGTCTGTGCCACTGTAGCCTAGAAAATAGGACTTTTTCCACTGCTTGCATAAGGTCCTTGGCTGTGCATTGATCTGACAGTACAAGGGCTCCACTTTGTTATGACCTGGTCTGGGTGTTGCTTGTTTAACCCCTGTGCAGGTGCTGGTGGCTGCTGCCTCCCCTGCTCCAACTTGAGCTCTGGGGGTATCCCTGTTGGGGCCAGACATCCCCTTTCTGTCACTGTCTGACAAACCCTTGGGACAGAGAGGGGAGGGTGGCTCTGGGGCCAGTGGCAGGCTACAGCACTATCTGTGGGGGAAGCAAGTGAGCTGTGACAGTGAAACATATAAACCCAAACTCAAACATACTGCAGACTTGAACTGGAAGAAATTATCATCCCCATACTTCTCCTGGCAAAGAGTAGGAGGAAAACCCTAGCAGACAAATCATCCTCTTCCCTTCAAAGCCATCAGGGTGCTGACAGCTCATTGCAGCCTGCCCTTGTTCTCCCTTCTTCTAGGCTGATGATGTTAGGATGCCAGGGGTAGCGAAGGGAGAGCACAGCACCAGGACAAGTGGTTTGGTTTGGTTTTTTCTCTTTCCCCCAGTACAACCTGTTATTACAGAGGTTTCTCTGAGTTAATTTGGATTATTAGTGAATATTAGCATAACTGAACTAACACTTTGGGCTATTATGTTTAAACTTCGAGCTAATAATAAACTTTTTGCTCTATGTATGTAGTTTGTGCCCTTTTGTTTATAGCAAACCTGTGACCACAGTCCCATTTAATTCCAAGAATGTGAGCCTCATCTTGACCACAGGTGCTAAAGCAGTCTAAACAATCTGAATACACGTTGATGAACATAAGGATAGGACTGCAGGATTGGATTGTCTCTACTCAGTTGTGTATCATTCTGTTTGAAAGGGTCTACAATATAATTTTCAAGAAGTATCAGAATCTTAGCTGACTCATTAGTTTGGTTAGGATTTCTGTCCTGTTTTATTTCCCTTGGCATTGCAAAATTGTTTGGTTTTTCAGTTGTTCATGTGTATTCATGTACTATATTATGCATGCAAGTCTCAGACTGTAGCTATTTTTATCTATTATTTATCTTTTCTTTTCTTTGTTGTATTACTTCATCCAATGCCTTCAAAGTTAAAAGTGCATGCTTTTTTGCAGCAACATAAAAGCATATATTTCACACTTCAGTGCACTGAACAATAGTTAATGGCATTCTGATTTAGTCTTACATTTGAGTAAGCTTGATTGTATTCTTATTTTATTTAAGCAAGTTGCAGTATTAGGGAAACTAATTAAGGTTGTACTTGCTTCTTCCTCAGGGAAGGCTGAGCCATATTTCTCCAATTACAATATTCAGCATGACAGAAATACTAAAGAACTACTTCACATGGTGTCATTGTCTTCCCACAAAATGGGTCACAGAAACTAAAATATGTAGAAAAGTTTTCTTTGGATAACTTTTAGATGTACCAGTACTGACTTTTATTTTTAATTGGAGAATGTGATACTTGAAAGCTGTCAGTGTGGCACCTCCTACAGTCTGAAATTTTCTCTTTATGAATATGAAATGTGCAATCCTCTAAGTAGGTGCTCACAATTTCATAGTCTTTGAATCTCAGCCATGGAGAAACCACCCTTAGAACTGTGAATCAGATCTACATGTCTTCCAAAGAGAAAAGGTTAAAAATTATACAGACTAGCATATTTATTTCAAATGTGGGTGTTGATCTGTCCAAGAGGGGTCTGATATTTAAGCCCTTCAGTTCTCAGTATGACAAAATCTAAAAAAAATGCTGAATCTGATCTTCTGAATTTTTCCTCATCAAATACAGACCTATAATGTTCTTTGAGGATGACCAATTAAGTCTTTGTGTATCAGTATTTCCCAATACTACAGTATTTTGAAACTTAAAGTCAGCTCTAAACAGTTCCCTTCAAGTACCCAGATACCTGTATTATCCAAGTGATTCTGCTTACAGAGATCACTTAAGCTTAGCCCCAAAGAGAAGCATTTTCCTCTTCTTTATGTTCTTGCAATAGACGCTATCTGTCAAAATGTCAAAAGCAGAAACAGAATAAATCTCTGGTCATAATCTGTTTTGAGGTCCTCAGTTGAAAATTTTAGCACAAGAGAAATATTTGTTTATTTCAAGGGAGCAACATTCGGATGCTGGTTTTGTGAAAATTATATGCATCTCTATAATTGTTTTGTCAGGTGAGACTCATACTCTTCACAAAATGGAAGAGACATCTCTTTTAATATCTTTTTCATGCAACTTTATGGTCAATTTTGCCAGACTGGTTTTTTTTTCCCCTTTGCCTAGTAATGAGCTGAGAAACAGGAAAGACTTGTAAAAAATTGCTTTAAGACTAAATTTTTGTCAATTTAAGTTTCAAGTGAAGACAGATTAAAAGATCCAAGAGCTTGACTCCTAAACAATCCTACTCACACAGAGCAACACATATATTTTAATTACACTATAACTTCATCAATTGAATATATTTGTATTTATTACATAAGGACAATGAAATAATTAGAGACTATGCAGCTTATTGTTTGTGCCACTGGTCTTGTTATGTGTAGTTAGGATTCCTTTCACTGGACGTCTCTGAACAAGATAAAAAAGGTAGTGTTGGTCATGGTAGGGAAATCTGTGGGAAAATTGTATCATGGGCATAAATGTAGCCTAGTAAGCTTGTTTTGAAATGAATATACACCTGGCTGGGGAGCTCACTGAATACAGAATCATTAGTTGATTCAATGACCATAATGTACCAGTAATTTTAATCTCAAAGATAAGAAAAACCCAAAAGCATATTCTACTGAGGCAACATATCAATCACAATGTAATTAGAAGAACTGTTAAATTTGCAGAAGGTTGCAATGTCCTTTATAATAGCCTGAAGGTTTTAGATAAATATAGACAAATTTCCATAATGAACCGTTATTACTTTTGTATTTATATTTTTCTTTTCCTTTGAAGTAATCTGGGTTTGTAATGCTATCTTTTTAAATGAATAAGTAAATAAAGTGAACTATACACTTCCTGTTGGGTAAAAATTTCTGGAAAACAATATAATGCTCCTTATTTGCCCTGATATTTATATGTAGTTATTCAGTATAAAATTCACCTGTATTATAATTATAAATTTGAGATATATATATTTTCCTGTATTTGTCTCAGTTTTTAAAGAAATATTATTGAGAAGAAAGTTAAAGAGAAGATTGAAATAAAGCAAAGAAATTTTTTGATATATGTATTGCTTTTACTTTGTAATGAAAGTTTTATTTTTTCAAAATGATTTTGATGTTATTGGTTGGTGATCTTGTTAAGGTGTCCATTAATTTCGAATACTTAGATATTTCAGAGGCACTTAGTCTCACTTTCACTAACATTTTCATTGAAAATCACTTCAAAGCTTCATCTTATACTGAAGTATGTCCATCATGCCCATCTAAGAATATTTTAGTTCTAGTCCAAAATTACTACACCTACCAGCTTGATTCTTAATAAAGTTAAATATATATAATAAGTTAAATTTCATTACATATTTAAAACTACATTCTATTTATTAATTATAAATTTCATTATATGTACATATTCACGCACTCGGATTAACACCAATTTTTTTCCCACTGGCCTACATTGTTGGTATGAGCTGCATTTAAGGTTTGAGGTTGACTCTTCATGAACACCTGCTTTAATTTACTTCTGTCTTTGCTGTTTTCCTTATCCCTTTTGTGAAGTCTTACGGTCTGACCACATCATAAATATATAACAATATTCACTTCTTTCTCTGTGCACAAGGTAGCATTTCTGAGGAATGTTCCATTTATAAATTCATTCTACTGAAAAGGCTGACCACGGAAGAGGAAGAAGCAAGCTATAATATTTTTATCTTGTGAGAAACAGTGGGTTAAAACTCCAGAGATAATTTCCTATATACTATATTTCAGCAGTGTTTCTATCTATAAGCAATCTGCTGATTATATTCCATGGGTTAGGAAAAACAAGGTGTGGTTCTCCAAGGAATTATAGTGTGCTCAATAGCTCTAATTAATAAATGCCATGCACATACATCATAAAGCAGGGATTGGATCACCAACTAGGGCTGATTGCTGAATAGTTATCTGAATTTATTTTTCAGTGGTGTACAACATCAGGCATAATTTTATAATATTATTACCATTGTTTGCATTAATTTCCCTTTTAATTTTTTCCCTTTTTTAATTAAAAGAATATCAGTGAACAGCATCTTCATTAATCTTGTTTTATTTTTAACTTTATACTGTCTTACAGGACCTCTCTTGAGTATGTGATCAAATTCTGATGACTATTCTTTTGTATTTTCTTTTCAAATACTGTCACTTTCTTTTCCTTCTCTGTTGGCAGATGAAACTTATTTGATTAGTATGATAAATATTTAATGTCTTTTTTTTTTCCTGACAAAACTGGAGCTGGATTATGTTAATGCACAGTTCATAAGTAAAAAGGCTTGATTACAGTTCATGTTTTTGCCTTCATTCCCGAAGTCCTAGACTTTAAACACTGAAGCAATTCAGGCCAAGTCAATGAGAAACTGGCTTACAAGTTGGGTATCTAAAGTGCATATTTAATTTCTGTGCATGAAGTTCAGGTCAAGCAAGTAAGAAGCTCAATTTTTCCATCTGTTAAAACTCCTCTGCAGCATAAGGAATGTAATCATATTAGATGGATTGTTGTATTAAAGTATGGCTGTCCTAAAGACAACACAGCACCTTAAACTTGCATAGCTTAAGGGAAGCACTCTTAATTGCAATTACCTTGGTAGGATAGCCATTAGCTCCTTAGTTATTTGAGAAATAACTCACCTGGATTTGATGCATGGTATAGTAATTTTGTCTGTCAGAAACAAAATATTGAAAACTTCTTACTTTTAGCAGATTAAGATGGTGAGTCTCCTAGTTTTAGAAAATCTCATTCGCTGACATTTGACACTCTGTCTTTATATCATTTTATTGAGTATAGAAACTAAGTACTTAGTACAACAAAGAGAAAAGAAATGTTAAAATAGTGTTATGGATTTAGACACTGTAGATCTAATAGTCTGTATCTAGATCTAAAAAATAAGCACCAGGTATTAATTTTGGAGCATTTATTTGAATTTTTACAAAGGTACTATTAAGTAATTTTAGTTAATAATGCTGCAATATAAACATGTTTATGAAAACATAAAACTTTTCACTCACTCTCCTTCTTAAATGTTGTGCTTCCACATCTTTAAGCTGTGGTAGATATTTTTTGCTCCAAATCAGCCTGGATAAGAAAAAGAATATTTGATCATGTTTTCTATTTTCTGGTCCTGTTACCATTAGGGAGAGGTGGATCTTAATGAACTGTGCACCTTTCTCTCAATCACTAGAACGGATTCATTGACATTTGTATCTTAAATGGTATGTACACATTTGCTATCAAGTATTATTTGGCTGTACAAAGATTTATCTGCCATAATACTGACCATATTAGTATAATCTGACAAATAATCAATAATTATCTGAAGCTCTAGAGGCTTGACAGCTATTCCAAAATAATATAATTGGATGGTGAATGATGGAAAATATGTATATGATATTTGACCTTCTTCCAAAGTTCTGCATATATTCAACCGGGTTTCCAAGACTGACAAGTTCAAATTAACTCTTAGAATTCCAGAATTTCATCTGAAAAAGAACAACTTCTTCAAGGGGAAGCCATACTTAGCATTAATGAAAATTGATAAAACCAAGATTTTGCATAGGAATTTCAAAAGGAGTTCTTATTTTAAAAAAACTTTGGGGATAAGCTTGTTTAAAAAATATTATTTTTATTAAATTAGAAATATCTTTAAATGTGCATCATTTTTAACAAAAAGTCTTTCAGGTAAAGAAGGAAATGCAAAAAGTTGATAAGAGAAGAAGAAAAAGAAAAAGGAGAAGTGGAAAATGGGAACAGGGAAAGAAATGGAAGAGCTAGTAAATAAAAAAAATGTTTTGCCAAATTAATAGGACAGTCACTTAAAATAATGGAGAGCAAGATCTTTCTCTCTAATTTTTAAGGTAAGTATCCATCCAAATAAACTTGGTAATAAAATAATCAGAGTTCTCATATTTTTTAGTTTAGCAAAAGAGATTTCCTGTATATATATAAAGTTACCAACCTTTTATATTTGGAATGACAAATTTTTCTTGGAATCAATATCAGAACTGTTTTGAAATACTGTGGATTCTGTTCCTACATTAGCAGGAAGTAAACTCTTGCTCAGTTATACTCTTGAGCTAAAGGCATTTTTAAATGTAATTTGAGGAAAAGATTTGAAATTTACATCTCTGGAAGTTCTGGAAATAGATATAGTTTACTATTGTGGATTAAATATTATTCAGTGGTAATTTACTCCTTTTTTGTAGCTACTAGAAATGTTTGATTAAAAAAAAAAATCCCCTTAAGTCTCAACCTAGAAAATAGTTGAAATTGAGCCAGAATGAGTCTTATTTATTGTGCATATATATATGATACTGCTGGGCCTAAAGGCCCAACAGTAAATTACTTTCCAGTATCTTGTAAAAGTAAACGTCAGAGATTAAAAACTGAACAACAAACTTGTATGAACATGTTTGTCAGATTTAGCAGACACAGCAATACCTGAATTTATACAACCTTAGTCTTAAATTCACTGCTTCTATACTTAACCTAATCTAGTTTTCATTAACTTGAATGCTTAAGTATTTTGTTATTTTAATCAAGATAAACCAAAATAGTATCAAGAGCTATACCAGCTATGTTTTTAAAAATCCTTTCTTGAAGAATCCTGTTGGTTTTGTATTAGCTTTTTGCCAAGAGGAAGCAAACTAAAATCTGTCACCTATTGATTAAAACTTTAAACTAGTTCATCATGTGATATAAACTGCTACTGAAAAAACAAATTACCAGTATATTCAGTAGTTCCCGGTAGCTCTTATTCTTCAAGTAAAAGTTTCTAGTATTTTTATACCTGTTAAAGTGATTCTTCACCTACCTGGGTCCCAAAACCCCCGTGCAGTGCTACAGGCTGAGGCAAAAGTGTCTGGAAAACTGCCCAGCAGACAAGGGTCTGGTGGTGCTGGGCAACAGCAGCTGAACATGAGCCAGTGTGTGCCCAGGTGGGCCGGAAGGCCAGCGGCATCCTGGCCTGTATCAGCAACAGTGTGGCCAGCAGGACCAGGGCAGGGATTGTCCTTCTGTACTCAGCACTGGTGGGACTGCACCTCAAATCCTGTGTCCAGTTGTGGGCTCCTCGATACAAGAAAGACATTGAGGTGCTGGAGCGAGTCCATGGAAGGGCAGTGGAACTGGTGAAGGGTCTGAAGAGTAAGATCCTATGAGAAGTGGCTGAGGATTTTTAGCTTGAGGAGAAAGGGGCTCAGGGAGACCTTACCACTATATAATTACCTGAAAGGAGAGTGTAGCAAGGTGAGAGTTGGCCTTTCTTCCAGTCAGTGACAGGATAAGAGCATATGGCCTCAGGATGCACCCGGAGAGGTTCAGGCTGGGCATTAGGAAGAATTTCTTAGTGGAAAGGATTATTAGGAATTGGGACAGGGAGGTGGTGAAGTTAACATTCCTGGACGTGTTCAAGAAATAACCGTAAATAAACCGGCATTTAATGCTATGGTCTATTTGTCAGAGTGCTATCAAAGGTTGGACTCAATGTTCTTGGAGGTCTTCTCCAACCTAAACGCTTCTCTGATTCCAAAACATGCTGACATCTTCCATTTTGAAAATTTTTGTCACAGTTGTTGTCAATAACTCTAAATTTTGCACCTAGGTTCTATACTTTTCAGAAGCTCAGAGGAAGATAAAAAACACCTAAAATCTTTGAAACTATAGCAGTCCCTCAGTGGGGCCCAGCTCAAAGCTCTTAACTTCTCAAATTTAGCATGCACTTTAGTTACCGTGACTGACACATTAAGTTCAAGGCCAGTAACTTCAGGCATAAATTTATTAAAACTCATAATCCTGGACAGTATTGTAGTATATGTCATAAAAAACTTCAGTTAATCTATGAATCCACGTGTCTTCTAAGCTAGGGCAGTATTTGTGCTCTCTGTCTGTTTTAGTACCTATTAAAATGTCTTTAATTGATTTCCTTTTAATTCAGCTTTCAATATCATTAACTATGTTAAATATATAAGAGTGTTTCTTAGCCATATGCAAGTCTGTCTTTCCTAAGGTATTTAGTGAAACTTAGGTTAATCCCCTCAATAGTGCAGGAATAGGGTTCTTTTATTATTTCTCCAGTTAGTTAGTATTTTCGAATATTTATTTTATCAGGTAAGTCCCTTGTTGCATCCTGTGAGTTAGACCATGTGATGGCAGTTACCTTGCTATTTACTGTCAAATGTTTATGGAATTTAATGGTGTATTTTGAGGCATATATTTATGGCAAAAAAAATTTTCTAGGAGACTGAGTCTATGCCCATTTGTCTATTAATATGGGATTTTTAAAAAAAGATATGCCGTAAAGAGAGTCTGAAGTTGGTCTGACCTATAAGATGTCTGGTACTCTTTGTCTTTGAGTAATATATATGATTAATTTAAAAAGAAAATACTAATAATATCAGAAAAATATGAATTATAAAAAATAAAATGTGATCTTCTGGTAAATATAAGCAGATGGTGTGGCTAATCTGTTCAACAAACCTGTGTGTCTGCTTTTGAAAATAATATCCTCCAAACTGATGGAAGAACAGCTATAAAAGGAATTTTTTAAAATTAATTTAATTCTTTAAATAGCCTTTGAGGGTTTATAACCAGACTTTTTGTCAGGACATATTTAAATACATACCCAAGTTTATGCAGCAGAACTGTAGTTTTGACTTCCAAGGGGCCAATCTTTACCCAGTATACTAAAAAGATCTAGAGGACCCATGTTCTCACCTAAAAAGCAACCTAGTGTGAAAGAAAATTGCTGTTACTTACACTAGTTATGTTGTAGCTCTCTTACAGATTTATTTTAAATTTTGTCTGAGAACTTAAAATTTGTGTCCCCATTCAAAAAGTGGAAAGATGGTAAATAATATTGCATCTTGGTACAATGTGTTAGTAACACCCTTCTAGTGAAAGCATGAGAAAATTCAGTTTATGTATGCTCACATACACAGAAATAGGTTTCTGCAGTGATCTGGCACAATGAAAACCTGAATGAGCTGTTTACATTCTGTACAAGATAAGGATGACTGAAGTCTAGCAATAGTCTACAAATGATAATATAAAATATTGAGCAGGTATTAAATGTAATGTTCAAAATTTAATTCAGATTCTCCAAATAAATCAGGTTCCTTACTGTGATCATAGGCATAATTCATCAACATCTAGAAGTCATTTAATACCAACTTTACGTTCACAGTCTTCTAAAAATTCATCCAATGTAGCACAGAATGAATGCCATTTTTCAGTTATAGGTAATATAGCTGATAAACAGTTTTACAGAATAACTACTCCTGCCTTTGGCTAACAAGGAAAGCTTATTTGAGAGTTTTAGTTGTTACTCTAAGTAATCATGCTTTTAAATTACCAAGACAAAATTAAACCCCTCTATTCTTACATTGATGCAAAGCAGGTCCATTTACCAGACTGTGAGAATATACCATTCTTATCACTCAGGACATGTTAGTTATGTAAGCTTAGCCCTGAGTATATGGAGTAATTTATCTTCCTGAAGCCTGTGAAAGCAGCTGAAAACTGAACTTCAGTTTAATTTTTCTACATGTGTCTTCTGCTAATTCATACACTGGGTGGCAAGTTTTACTGTCAGAGGAAGATGTTAACAATAATCTTGTATGACCTCCTGTGTAATTTTTAATTGCTGTTTAAAATTTGCTAATTTTCAGTCCAGAATTACTTTTTAAACCAGAACATACAATTTGGCTATAGTATGGCCTTTTGCACTAAAAAAAAAAAAAAAACAAAAAACCTGTTCAGTGGCAAAAGATGGTCTCAGAAGATTTCAAGTGCCTTCATCTCTTGGCAAAATTAATAGCAAATATCTTAAATTTTTATTTTATTGCTCACAGATCTCTATCCAATTTTTTAACTTCCATTACAAAATAAGGACACTAGAACTAACCCTAATATTCTAGCAAGAGACCCACTATGTCATACAGACAGTTACTACTAGTATCTTATTCCTACTTAATATTTTTGGTTTGTATATCCTGCCATGCTATTCAAACTAGAAATAAGTAGAACCATACCTTACAAAATGTTGTGTTTTCATACAATAATATTATCTAGTTTGTTGATAAATGAACTGGTTCATATTGAAAATTTTGTAAGTTCTGTGACGCACTGAGTTGATTTTTGTTCCTGATTTTTGTTATACATTATCTCTGATACTGATTTGCCTTTGGGTGTAACTGCATGATTATTTCATGCATTAGAGAGCTGTTGTTGTGTTAGATTCTTTGTTTCACTCAAAGTACTTGAAATATATGACCAATGTGCAAATAAGAACATGAGGTTACAAACTGTAAAGCTGCATCAAACTTCAGGCTTCAGAATCTGAAGCTGAAAGTCTGAAAATAATCTTAGACTTTCACTTTCTCAGAAAAATAATCTTTGTTTTTAAATTGCAGGAATTTGCATTGCATACTAAATTCTGGAGTTTAACAGACTATCTATAAGTACCAGATTTCATTCCACTTAAAAACTTTTTGCAAAACTGGTGCAGTTAGAATGTAAGTATATAATAAGAATGAATATTTTTGTAGCTGACATAATGTGATTTTAATAAATTCTCCAGTAGCAACCTCAGGATTTTCTCTTGGTAGTTTTTACTTATGGGTAAGTTGAGATCAATGAGCATGAAATAAATCACTGTGACTAAAAAGCATATTTTGAACTTGCTTTCATTACATTTTATTTGGGCACATGGACAGAACACTCCTGCATTTAATTTAGTTACAATACACAGTAAGCAATAACATTGTATCTGAACAGAGAAGCTGAAGTATATTTTTCATAGATATGTAAGTATTGATAAATTATATTAATAATTTCTGTGAGGATTTATTTACATTATATACTTTATAAATATTATAATATTTATTTACATTTATATATATACACACATATATTAGTCTTACTACAGTTTACTGTCTTTTTCTTTGGGTGGGATCATTCAATTCTTCTTAGTCAATCTTAGTCGACAGGTATCTGATATTGTCAGCACCAATTTGTACCTGTGTACACTGTGTTTGGTACAGACAAGTAGTAAGAGGACAACTTCTGCATGTTTCAGTCATGAATTTAAACTTACTGGTTTCTGATTAAATTTACCAAGTCATATTTAATGGTTAGATGAAAGAATTCTTCTGCAAGATGACTTCACCATGTTCTGCTCTGTGCTTTTAAGGTATGAACACTCCTAGTTAAATCTGCAGTATTCTGCACTGTTCTTAAGGCAAAAAAAACCCCTCCAATAATTCATGTTTCATTACATTAAGAAGAACTGTACCATAAAATCCCTGTCATGGTTTAGAAATGGTATTCTCCAATTTAGTGCTCCCACTAAAACCATGCACTGCTCCTCTTCCCTGCTATGACTGAAAGCACAAAAGGCAAAGATCATGAGTTGAGTTAAGAACAATTTCCTGGAAACCACAATGAGATAAAATGAACTGTAACAGCAGCAATACCAATGACAGAGGATATAAGTCAGAACCAACTCATGTATACACCCTGTCCTCCCCCGACCCCTGAATAACAGATATTACCAGAAGGCTCCCTCAATCACATTTTCTCAATCAGAATGAAACCCTTCTCCCAGAAGAGATCCCTTTTCCTTATCCCTGGCAATGATCAGAGGTTATAACATAAGCTGTGTCCTAGCCATGTCCTCTCATGGCTACCGCAGAAATGAACCTTGTCCTGGCTGGAATCTGGAAAACCCAAATCTGTTTCTTACGTCTACACTACTTGATCTTATTCAGTGTCAAATCTGTATTTGAGTCACTCGTTATTCTGTTTCTCTTCTTTTTCTTTTTTTCTTTTTTTCCCTTAGCTTTCTCATTTTTATTTCCCAAATACATAGTCAAAACAGAGCAAAAGCTGTGAAATGGTCCTGTGTCATTGTGCTTTACAAGTGCTTTTCTTGACAGTGATACCTATTTATATCTCACACTGATATTTATATCTTTGGCTATTGCCAGTGATGTACTATTTATGATGAAGCAGGCCACTATTCTCCTCCATGGAATTCTGAGCAGTCATGTGACTCTTTCCTAAGTGTCTGTGCTTTAGAAATACTTGTCTGAGGGCACAAAAGCAGCAAAACAGTGATGTTTAGAAAATGACATATTTGCCTGTAGGAAGTCCATTTACAAAGCCGTTTTATATATAAACATGGCAGAAATTTGCCTATATTTGGGAAAAATAAATCTCCCAGGATTTGCTAATCACAAGAAGAATTTTGAACAGCTTTTTTGAGTCACCAAGAAAAAAAGATTAGCTGTGGTTTTTGAATAATTTGAAGTGGATAACATGCACAGGTGCTGAAAGCACCAGGGCATTCCACCCTTTGTTCTTGGGCTAGATTGCCAAATTTTCTGGTAGAAATCTGACTTGAACTGTGTTTGCTGAAAATGACGTTATGCTTCTTTTGTGCAAACTCTCAGTGTGTTGCATTTTTGCACTTTATTTCTCTTCTGTGAACCTGAGTGGATTTTTCTATATCAAGACACTCTAAAGATGTGGCTATATTACCTACATAGCTGTGATTTTTAGTAAGGGCCTTCAAAATGGACTTGATGATCTCAAAGATATTTTCCAACCTAGTTTATTATGTGATTCTGTAATAATTGCAAACTTTTCAGCAGCCGCTGAAAATAGAATGTTTTATTGTGATACTCTATTTCATATCCCGTAGATCTCCTGTAACCTCCCTTAAAATCTAAAAAATTAGTACTTTACATCTGACCTAGTGATAATATTTGTTTGAGTGTATAGATGCAAAAGCATAGTTATGCCTCTCTGAATGCACAGGGCAAATTTTAAAATGTAATTGTTAAGTGGAGAAAACATAAATTACCTAAGCAAAAGAATGAAACATTTTTAGACGCAGAAGTACTCTGGGGAGACTTCTCCTTTAAAACACTTAAATGTAATTCTAATAAAAATTATAGGTAGTTGTAGAAAATATTTGCTTTTAAAGCTAAACTAGTAGGATAATAAATATTAAATAAAATATGGTATGGTTACGAGTATGGTTTGGATCATCTGGTAATTTGGTTACAATCTGAGATAATTATTTCAACACAACCACATGCAAAGCTGTCTATATGAGAATTTTATGGGACATCTGCCTTGAAAAGCACTAACTCAGAGGTTTGGAGATATCTTCCTCATACTGAGTGAACCACTGTGTTACCAAACACTAATTAAATGTTTATAAAAAGAGAAACAAGTAGTGGACAGAGAAATCAGTTTTCCTTTTCCTTCAGCACTTGAGTGGACAGCCCATAGGAATCTGACCTTGCTTCTGGTGTCAACTCATTGGACTGAATGGGAAATTCCTGGAAAACCTCTAACTAGAAAAACAGACATAGTCCAGTATGCAAAGTGGGAAAAGCTGTACTATGTGAAACTTGTGGAGTGTGACCTATTTGCCCTATTAATGGGCCTTAGAAAACTTTACTAGTTACTCTGTATCTGTGTATAAATCTCTGAAAAGGTCTGAAAAGTTTGAGTTTGAAAGTCAAAGAAATTATGCATGAAATAGATTTCCTAAAGAAAGTTAATTCATAATCAGATAAAGTTTATAGGAAGAGAATAAACTTATATTAGCTACACTTTGTAATTCATGGACATGTGAGAGGTCTTGCATTAAGCCAAGCTGGTTTTGTCCTGACTGCCATGAGAGTTACTAACTTAAGACCACCATCAGTCTGCTGGATCATGCAGGATTACTCCAGTAATACAAAATAATTAATCTAGTAACTGTATAAACTCTCTCAGTAGTTCTAGACCTCTGCAGCCCATGGAGGGTGATGGTGGAGAAGATGTACACCATACAGCTTCTGGGGAACCCTACACTAGAACAAACGGCAATATCTCATACAGTAACAGGTCTTACTGAATAGTTTGTCCCCATTTTTCTCATGGGGAAAGACCTCTACCCCTTGAAGTAAAGAAACACTGCAAAGAGATAGCTCCACAGCCTTCTCTTCTCTAGTCTGAACAACTCCAACTCTCTCAGACCTTCCTCATAGGAGAGGTGCTCCAGCTCTCTGATCATTTTTATGGCTCTTCTCTTCCCACTCCAATCAGTCCTTGTCCTTCTTGTACTGAGGACTGCAGAGGTGGACATGATACTCCAAGTGGAGTCTCACCAAAGCAGAGTGGAAGGATAGAACCAGCCTCCCTGACCTACTGGCCATACATATTTTGATGGAGCCCAGGTTTTGAACAGCTTTCTGGGTTGCCAACTGACATTGTCAAGTCATATTTTGCTCCTTGTCAACCCACATCTCAAGTCCTTCTTCTCAGGGCTACTCTCAATCCGTTCTGCCCAGCCTGAATTTGTGATTGGGATTACATAGACTCACATGCAGGACCTTCCTCCTGCCCTTGTTGAACAACATGAGGTTTGCAAAGACTCTCCTTGCAAGCTTGTCAAGGTGGATGTCCCTTTCCTTTACCATGTCATTCATCTAGATGCCTTCTGCAAACTTTCTGAAAGAGCATTCAATCCCAGTATGTCATTGATGAAAACTTTAACATAATGTAGGATCGAAAAGAAACTTTTTCCTTTCTGAGGTAGCAGAAATCATATTCCAACTGCTATGATTCTAATTATGTTTTGGAGTTTTGCCTATTACTGGATAATTTTTACAGATTAAAAGCACCACCAAATTCACGTGACCCAGGTTTGTGGTTATACAGGATAAAATAAAATATTACCACCACGTGTACACATGGTTTATATGTTACACAGACAGGTGATGTGTAAGCCTGAGGTGAGACTCATTGTCATACTAGTGTAGGTATCTCTGAACATCATATATTTGATCTTCCTAGGCAAGGATTGTAGGCTGAGACTATAGTACAAAATTAATTCTCTCCATTATTGACAACAGTATGGAAAGAACTGACTGATCTCTACTATTAAAATGTAGGTACTCTTAATTCAAAGATCTCCTCCATGTCAAGAATACCATTAGCATTCTAATGTAACTGGCTTCCATTCCTGGAACCGATATGCAGCCAGGAGAAATAAACATGAAAATGTTATCATCTCTTTATACCAAATGATATTTTAAATGCAACTGTAAGTATCATAAGCCTATCTGATGCCATTTTTAATGTTTTCTTATTTGCTGTGTGCAAACTAAACTCCTGTCTTATCTGATACAATGAAAACACACTTAAACTTCTCTTTTAAGTTGCAAGTCATCAAACACGTGTCTGTATGGCATGTGGGTCTTGTGCTAGTAGGACTTATGCAAAGATAGAAAAGGAATAAGTACATTTTAATTAGAATGAATGTAAGAATAACAGATCAAATATATTGTGTCATATCTGCTATACAGAAAGTAGAGAGGCCTTAAGAAAGTTTCTGTTAATTAAGTTAATCAAGGCATTGCTTAACCAGACGTAGGAGGTATTAGCATGGACAGAAAAGAAAAATGAGAGAATGACCTGCTATATCTGTCTGTACAACGAGGTTTCAGATAAACTCATACAATTCACCAATGGCTTAATTGTTCCAGTGGTACAGTACTCAATTATATGGTTTAAAAAAAAAAAAGGAAAAAAGAAAAAAAAAGAATTTTAATGAGCTGTTCCAGCACTACGAGTAATTGCTTTCATAACTAATACAAGTTAACTTCTACTGGATACAGAGGACTTAGTATTATATCAACTAAAAAGGCATAGTTAAACAGAAACTGTAGCTGAAGCTTTTCTGGCATCATTAATAGGGTTGGGGCTTTTTTTTTTTTGTTTTGGAAAAAACTGTTTGTTATACTCTTTGTTCTTTTTCTATGTAAAAGTAAAGTAAAATAATGTTATTAGTAAAAAGAAATGTACAGTTTAGTAGTTCTCACTTTAGTATTGCATTTATATATTTTTCATGGGCTTTCTATTCCTATTAAATACTGTAACTCATTTCTCAGCTCTTTAACTCATGTGATTTGGAATTAATAGAGTAGTATCACTAAAATCTTTGCCTTATGTGATACTAAGTATATGATTTTTGGCAAATTAATACTTTCTGACATATTCTGAAATAGAATTCTAAAAGAATTTGTTTTGTTTCCTTCCTTGAAAGATGAAAATGTCATACATGGACATTTTGTCTTACAAAGTAGAATTTGTCTCTGACCTGTCATTATTGGGGGTGGACTGAAATCATATAGAAGTACACCACTGGAATTCAACACAGGTTTAAGAACTGAAGGGATGTTTGTAAAGATACATTGAGTTTAAGTAGTGTAGTGGACTTTGGAATACCTGTTTGCATAAAGACAAAACCAGGAAAAATTGGCATAATTTCTCTATAAAATGATTGGAAGTTATCCTGAGCCATCTGTGGTCTTGCATTACTAAAGTGAACCTATTGTAAAACATTGAAATGGTCAGCATACAGGTCCATGACTGCAATAGCTGTAGGATTTTTTGTCTGAAGACCTTCACAGTGAGAGCATACAGTAGTCTTTATAAAAATGGTGCAAAGAGTACTGTGTTCAGGTCTGCAAACCCCAACAGAGCAAGGAGATGAACCTCTTGGAGCAAGTGCAAAGTAGGGCTAAAGAAGATATTAGAGGATGGAGCACCTCTTCTGTGAGGAAAGGCTGACAGATTTGGAATCATTCAGCCTGGAGAAGAGAAGGCTCCAGAGTGACCTAATTGAAGCCTTCCAGTACCTGAAGGGAGCATACAAAACAGATGGAGAGGGACTTTTTACAAGAGTGTAGCGACAGGGAAAGGGGGAATGGATTCAGACTGAAATAGGGTAGGTTTAGATGAGATATTAGGAAAAAAATTTTACTGTGAGGGAGGCAAGGCACTAGAACAGGTTGGCTAGAGAAGTTGTGGATGCCCCATCCCAAGAAGGGCTCAAGGCCAGGTTGGATGGGACTTCAGGCAGTTTGATGTAGTGGGTGGCATCCCTGCCCATGTTGAGGGGGTTAGAACTAGATAGTCCTTACGGCCTCTTCCAATCCAAACCATTGTATGATTCTATGGAGAAGTGTAGAAAATTAAATTCAGCAAGAAAGTTTCCAGTTAGACATTTAGAAAAAATTACAACAGATAATTAAGTGCTGGCATGCACTGCTTGGAGGAAGATTGTGGCATTCATCAGTGGATGGGTCTTTAAAAACATATTAAACAAGTGTAAGTCAGGAATTATATATCCTTGGGTTAGAGGGATAAAATTTAAGCCTTCTCAGGGTCCTTTCTAGACCAGTTTTTATAAGAAATCAGAATGACTAATTGGTTAAAATTACCTCATTGTTCTTAAGAGACAAATTTGCAAAATTGGGGAAAATAAGTAAGAAACAGATGGGAAATATGATTTTGCCTAAACATAGAATTAGAATTCCTTGTTTTATAGGTTTAATTTGAGGGATAAACTTTTTCTGTGATTCGCTGAGTTTGTAAGTGTGAATTTCTATACTTTTTACTTTTCTTGTTCTAATTCTATATGTTGGAATGATATATTTTTAAATCACAGTACATTAAGATTTTTTCATCTTGTGTCTGCTATGCATTCATTGTCATTTCTAACTGAAATGCCCTGAATTTGGGTTTCCATTGTATTAACTCACAGATGCTGGGGACATATTAAAACATATTCTTGCAATCTGTCCTTGCAATGCAACAGTAGGATATAGGATATAGGTATAATTACCATCTCAGCAACAAAAACAAATTAAATTATATCAGTTTAGTGATACCAAGCTGAAAAGACTGAACCTCCATGCATTGTCATGATTTTTGTTGCTGAGTTAATGCTAGAATGCCTGCATGGTTCACCCTTGAAAACTTTATGGATGACAACACCTGTGTAATGTTGTGTGTGTTAATAATGTGTGCACATCCAATAAACTGTCTGGAGGGTGTTTGCCCAAAACCTCTTGCATTTGAGTGAAAAAGTACCTTTATCACCTCAAATGATCATGTTTAACATGGAAGTGGGCACCAGCTTTTGTGTCTGCTGCCTGTGTTGTCTGTGTCCAGGTATTCACAATGCTTAAGCAAGCACAGGAAACACAAGAGAGGAAAAAGGGGTGAGAAAAAACAACAACAAAAAAAACCCCAGAAAAATTTACAGAACACATCTGTGACCACCAAGAGAAAGAAGAAGGGGACAAGGTGCTCCAGGTACCCGAGCAGGTATCAGGAATGTAGCATATTGAGGACCTGACACCTGAGAAGGAAACTGAAGCCCATGCACAGCCCATGATTAAACAGGAAGAAAAAAGAGAGGAAGAAAAGACAAATTTATGGGCTAACCATAACTACCTCATTCCCCCATCCCCTTGCACTGCTTGGGGAGTGGGGAAGAATGAAGAGTCAAGAATGAAGAAGTTAATTTCAGCATTGAGAAAGAGAGGATGGAAGAAGGTCTTATTTTAATTTTGTCTTTGCTTCTCAACATCCAAGTCTATTTTAACTTTTCCTAAAATGAGTCCATTGTGTCCATGACTGTAATTTCCTAAATCATCGCCCTGTTTTATCTCAATCCAGAAGTTTTTCCACTCTATTTTATCCCCTCATTCTGCTGATGGCAAGAGAGAGAAAGGCTGGCTGGGAACTTGGCAGACAGTCAAGGTCAAATCACGGAATTACAGGAAGACACTAAAATTTAGTGAAATTGAAAGCAAACCTGAAATTTTTTGAAAAGTGGGAAAGAAGCCTTGAAGTGAGATTAGCAGCGGTGACCTTGACTGGATGCTGTCACGTATCACCTTGTGGCACTTGAATTCCTGCCTGGGCCAGGCCTAGGTACACAACTTCCCAGGATGCATGTGGGGCTGCACCTTGCTTCTGCCCATGGCTTTTCCCTTGGCTGGGCATGGGCAGTAACAAGCACACATGCTCAGCTGGAGCACCCACATCTCCAAAGGAGAGTCTGTGCTTGGGAAACATGCTCCCAGACTCTGGGATGGGGGTATGTGTAAACCACACTGGTTGGGATTACATGTAAATGTGCATGTGTGTGTGACTGTGATCTTCTGATATAAGTTAGTTTAGCAAAATATAGGTCTTTATTAGCATTTTGTAACTGAGTGTATTGCTGATTATCTGCTGTATTACTGATATGGATTCTCGATATATAGTTCATTGACTGCCAGTTAATTAAATGCCATTAATAAATGGATGAATCAATCCTGATTGGATTTAAACTTCATAAAGTGAGTTTAAATTGAACTGCTCAGCAGTTTTTGTGAGCAACAACTTGCTACTGGTCTTTTGGCAAAGCTAAAGTTTGGATCTGTAAGGTGTTATAAGTGACAAACTCTAATCACAGAATTTACACTTTGTTGTTAAGTACGTTTTCCCCAAAAATTCCTTAAACATTCACAACTTTTGAGTGATAGTGTCAATTAGTGTAGATTTTATTACCGAAATAAATATTTGCCAGCAGATTTTGATGCCATTCTAGGTTACTAAGCTTCTGTCACACACACAGTAAAATCTAATCAACATAGTCAATAGCAAAAAAATTTCTAAAAAAACCCAAAGTTATTCTGACTAATCACTCAATACTGGATTATGTGAGCATACTAATAATGTTTGAAGTGACAGCTGGGTCTCCCAGCTGTCTTAAAGGTGTCTTCTTGCTCTTCTGTATTGTTATATAGGCTCTGTGTCACTCCTCCTAGAAGTGTATTAATGCCTTAACTGTTCTACCAAGTTCTGTTTGGGAATAGATATCTTTCAGGAGCTGAATGAAACTTTAGAGGTTGATTTTAGAGTGAGCCAATTTTGGGAGGGAGTTTGTTAACTAAGCATCTATTATTCCTTAGACCTGGATATTTAGTGCAGGTATAGGTATTTTTATGTAAACTTCTAAAATAAGTTATTTTTATCTGTAACTAAATTTCACCCTGTGTGTCAGGTATTAAACAACTATCTTAGCCAAAGGCAATTTAGTAAGATGAAAATCAGACATATGTAAGTGACATTTTTTCCTTCAGTCTATTTGTAAACATAAACTTTGTAATCAGAGCTCTTCAAGTAGACCATTTCAAGTCTCACAATTTCAAATTTGTAGGAGTTATCTAAGCTAACCTGATATCCAAACAAAAAATTATCCTCATTGGTGGACTGCATTATCAGAATGTCTATTATTATTTAATTTCAACTCCTATGAATTTAGCATTTCTGGTTGCAGTGTTGAATGTCAACTAAGATGAAGGAACTAAACTTTATACTTGTTTAGGCTTGCATTAGAGCACAGTGCTGGCCATCAATCCAAATCTCCTCGGACTAAGATTTACTTAGGTTTCTGCTTCCCAGATACATTCTGTAATCCAGAAGCTGCTTTGAAAAATGGGGCAGCTGCTCCCTGCAGGGATCAAGTACAGGCAGCCAATGTCAGATATTTTCTTTGTCTTGTCTATTTGGCTGTTATTTGCATTTTGCAAGTTCTCACTTTTCATTCTGAGTTTTGCGAATCTCATCCCAATTTTTCTCTACAAGTTTCTAGTTCTGTGTTTTGAAATGCCCTTTCAGAACTAGATACTTATTTCTTGCATACTGTAGTCTTGTATGTCAGAGTTTCTTCAACCATTTGACAGTCTGGCTGTTCATCTTTTCTGGCCAAACTAAGCCTTGTGTAAGTTGCTGCAATTTCAGCAAATTAAGCTACTTGATTCCAAGTCTTCTTTCTGTACAAACGGAATGGAGAAATCAATTTCTAATTCCTAAAATTGCTTAGAAGATTAATTAGTTATTATTGTTGCAATTCTCTTAACATTCAAATACTACATGAAGAAAATTATTATCATGTAAATGTTCTTCCTGAAAACATGTTGCCTTTTATTTGTGCTTTAATACACCACTGGTTGTAGTCCTAACACAGTTTACAAGAACTTTAAACACAAAAGACTTGGAACAGTGAAATTTTAAGTAAAATAATGTATCTAGGTCTATACTAACCATATAATGTCTTCCAGTGCTACTAGCTACATTTAAGAAGTTTCAAAGGAACACTGTTAATATCAGATTTGTTTATTCTTTAATGTTTAAAAATTAAATAATCTATTTAAATATTATGATCACAGTGCAACATCTTTTATCTGAGAGCAAGGAACATCAGGAACTTTGCAAATCCTGGAGAACCTCCTGGAACTACTAGGATGACTAACATGATAGTAAAACCATTATCATTTGACACTGTTATATATTTCTTATTTATAGGTTTGTTACCAGTGGTTGCTCTCGAGTAACTTACACTTACTTTCCTTTTATTTTCTTTTGGTATTTTTTCTTCACAAGAGGTTAAAGATATAGAGATATGCTGGCATCTGTTTCCTAAATATCTAGTATCCTTCTGAAACACTGAAAGGTGTCTAAGAAAAATGAGAGATGTGACACAGATCCTAATCAGAAAAATTTCTCTCTGAGCTGGCAACAGGAAGGTGGACAGGATACTAAAATGGCATTGCAAGTTTGTTTTTAGGCAGGCGAATCACATCCAGTTTTGATTCAGTTCAAGAATTATTTACCCACATTTATATTTCCAACTCTCTGAAACTGCATTGTGGTGTATAAACCTCACTACAATCATCGCACATCTCAGTACAGTCCATATAACTTGGGAAGAAATTTAGTTCATCCAAAAAAAAAAAAAAAATACTCCTCTAATGCCTGAATCAATCCCTGAGGCTCTGGCATTTGAAGTCACTTGAAACATG
The DNA here is from genome assembly GCF_036417665.1 of Passer domesticus. NCBI lineage: Eukaryota > Metazoa > Chordata > Aves > Passeriformes > Passeridae > Passer > Passer domesticus. The sequence continues at coordinate 28,302,018 of NC_087476.1, read as the reverse complement.
CTAGGATGTCCTACCTGACCACCAGCTGCCCTTCCAGAAGAGCTATGACTCATGCAGTGTCTCAGCTGGCACTTGGTCCTATGTCTCAGCAACCAATCCTGACCTGGTGGCTGATTAGTGGAACATGCTGACTGTACTGACTAGACTCATTCACTTACAAGTTGACACAAATTTTCAGAGACACCATATTATATGTCCTAACCTGGAGTTGTAGTCATCCTGTAAAAGGCTTTGATTGTGTTAAGGCAGTCCTGTAGTTTGTAGCCTGTAACTCAAAAAAGTCACCACTGATCAATTCCTTCCTATCATGGCTCTGAAACTCAGTTTACAAATGACTTTTCTGTCAGTCTTTTCAGTTTCTGGTATGCAATTTTATATTCTCTGCAACCTCCATTTTGCCATAGATTAAGGATTCATGAGAGTTATCTCTCACATTCTGAGTTCCAGGAAAAACTCAGAATTTTTTATGTCTGAAAACATACACGAAAATATTCTATTGTATCTGCATGGGCTCTGCTCTGTTCCTCAGCTCTGTACTCATTTCACAGAGTAAACTGCTTCTATTGAAGTCTGTAGATTCTCTTGATTAGTATTTGGTAGTTAAAATGAGGAGCTGGGCTCAGAGTTTGGTATTGTAGTAAAGAACTCTGATTTTTTTCTTTTAGCTGAATTTGAAAGCCAGAGATTAGTAGTACCACTTCTCTTGCAGGAGGCCAGTAAGACTAATAAAGCTGCTACAGATGACTGTTTTGTTAGTATACTTATTGAGTGGTTGACAGAACAATACAATGATGCAAAGGAAAAACCAGAGGATATCAGTGGTAATAAAAAGTTATGAGAAAATGTTTTGCTAAGAGGAAATATTATAGATTGAAAATAATAGTATGTTCTCTTAATATATTTCCCCTGCTCTTCCAGTTTTGGGGATTTACCAAGTAAAAGCTTCCAGCAGCAGCATACCAAAAGAGGAAAACCACTGTCAATACTAAGAAATCCTTTTTATCAGAGCCCTGGGATCTGTAGCAAAATTTTCATTCATTCAGGTGGCTGACAGTGTGAGCCGAAGGTCTAAGATATCCTGCTTTTCTCCTGGGACAAAAGAAGACCTCTTCACAAGGGAAGAAGATGAACATAAATTATAAAAATATACATATGTATGTATATCAGAGCTAGGAGGGAAGAAATGTGTTTAATGCAGTCATAACCACATCTACAAAATAATCCTCAGGTGCCGTCCATCCTCTGATATGTCATCAGGTTGCATCTGCATGAAACAATTATGAATCAGAAACAGAATTCTTTTTTTGATACAGTATAATGCCAAAAGTACTAGAAACAGTACCAAAAAAAAGTTTAGATGATGCATTTTTCTGTACAGCTGCTTTTAACAACCAAATGGCTTTCCAGCTATTCATTCAAAGGAAAACTCGTACAAAGTGTATGCATGTGAGTCCTCATGCTGACATGCTATGGCAAATAAACTTACATCTATGATATGTATGTGTTTATATAGGTTATAGATAAGGCCTTTTACTTCAGCTCATTTAGGATTATACTTGAGTTTCACATGTACAAATTTGTGTGTGAGTTTGGGGAACTACACATCCCATGGTAATTAGATAACAGTGGCAAACATAAACTGCTGATGCCAATATTAATTATGTTATATTTAGGAAAAAATAATTTAATAACAACAACAATTTACTGAGTCAATTGCAGGTAAGTTTTTAATTTCCCAGGCTACAGAAAATAAATGGTTCTGCTGTCAATCGTCTTATATGCAATAAACAAGTCTTATCTTCCTCTACAATTCTAATCCTGTGACACCAGAATGATGGTTCCTCTGTGTAATTGAATCACATTGGGAATTCTCTCTTTTCTTCTTCTTCTTGTTTTCTTTATATTTTTCTTTTGATTTGTTTTTAACTTGTGGGAATTTTTGAACATTATTTGATTTGTGAAGATTTTTTTTTTATCTCAAAACTGAGATAGCCAATAACTTATAGTTTATATCTTCAAAATTTTTTAAATTTAATTTTAATACAAAGAAGTATGAATAATTTGTGCTTTTTCATTAATATTAAAATTGATATGGAAATAACCCTCTATTCATGCACTTTAAAACAAAAATACAAAATAATTTTTCAATTAAAAATGAATAGGAAAGCAGAAAGGTTTTAATAATCCTAGTTATTGTGAATTCAATCTAGGCCATGATTCAAGAAAATAATTTAAAATACTAGTAATTCCATAAAGTAAAAGGTTTTCTCGAGGGTTTTGCAACATCAAAGTAACAAGAATGCTTCTATAAAGAATACAGCAATCATCTAATATCTTTAATAAAGTGTAAATTTTTCTGTGCTTGCAGATTTAAATTTTTATGCAAATCCATTCATAAGCGCATGTAACTATATTTAATCTAATTTATTTGCTATTAGGGATATTACACTTAAAAGTGTGCATAAAGGATCAAAACCCAGTGCCTTTCATTCAGGTGAATTAATTTCCTTTAGTCAAAGAAAATGAAAGTGTTGACAAAAAATTAGTCTTGTGTAAAAAAAAATTATATCATTTAGCAGTTTTTTCTCACATTATGGTCTAATTCAGCTGTTGCTAGTATAAATAAAAAACCTTTCATGGAATTAGAATTGGTTGTAATACTCAGGAAACTAAGCCATAGGCACAGTTCATATTTATTTATTGTTCTTCCAGTGCTGTTTGTAGTCTAAAACATTCTCAAACCTAAAACAATATGGAAAGAATTGTATGTAGAAAAGGAGCATCATTAAGTGAAAGAAATCATTCATCTGAAAATGTTATACCTATGGTTTACATGGCCTTCAGAAAGGCATACTTCAGTATAGAGGCATGAAGTTTAAGATCTCTAGACTTTTTTAAAAACAGAACCAGAGTTTTCAAAGTTATAAATCTTGGACTCCTTCTCTATACTCTCTCTGTACTTCTCAGATTGATTTAATATCTTTACTATATGCACCATATTTAACATCTCATTAAAGCATCTGAACTAGGAGCATAATAAATGTATATAGTAGATATAGCTGTTTTGATCCAACTCTCAAAATTTTGTAGGGTGATCTATGTTTTTAAATTTTTATGCATGGAATCCAGGCAATTTATGCTTCTGTATTAGGTTTGCACGGCCAAGCTTTCCCAGTGGAGACACTACAAATGTGGTGTCTGTGGCAAGCTGCTAGAAGCTTCCTCCTTGTCCAGCAGAGCCAATCCCTGGTAGCACCAAAGATGGATGTGCTGCTGGTCAAGGCTGGGCCAATTAGAAATGATGGTAACACCTCTGTGATAAATCTGTGATATTTAAAAAGAAGAAAAAACATTGTTCTTATGCTGTTGTAATTGGAGCCAAAGAAAAGCAGGGTGAGAACACGTGGAAGGAACAGATCTGCAGACACCAAGATCAGTGCAGAAGGAGGGGCAGGAGGTGCTCCAGGTGCCAGAGCTGAGATTCCCCTGCAGCCCCTGGTGCAGCCCATGGTGAGGCAGCTGTGCCCATGGAGGGCCTGGGGATGCAGAGATCCACCTGCAGCCCTTGGAGGAGACCACACCAGAGCAGGTGGGTGCTTGAGAGGAGGCTGTGACCCCATGGGAGACCATGATAGAGGAGCCCATGCTGGAGCAGCCTGTCCTTGAAGGACTGCACCCTCTGGAAGTGATCCATATTAGAGCAGTTTGGGAAGGCCTGCTGCCCATGGGATGGACTCAGGTTGAAGCAGTTCATGGAGAACTGTCTCCCGTGGGAAGGACGTCACTGTGGAGTGGGGCAAGATCTTCTCCCAGAGCAGTGGGAGAAACAAAGGGTGATGAACTGACCATAGCCCCCTTCCCTGTCTCATTGGGCCTCTGAAGGAGGAGGTAAAGGTGGGAAGGAGGGAGGGGTGAGGGGGAAGATGTTTTGAAGATTTTATTTTACTTCTCATTATCCTGCTCTGATTTTGTTAGCATCTAATTTGAGTCTGTTTTGCCAATTAAAGTATTTGGTGGGTGATCTCTCTCTGTCCTTACCTCATGAACGCATTGTTATATATTCTATCTCATGTCCAGCTGCAGAGGGGACTGATAGGTTTTGGTGGGTGCCTGACATCCAGCTAGGGTCAACCCATTTCAGCCTCTAACTTGGTTGCCTCAAAAACTTAGCATGAATAAATATTTTTAAGTGTTTCCAGTCTCCTTCTTTCTGATGTGAATAATTACTATTCTTTGAAATAATTTAACACAAAGGGTTCATAATATAGGTCTTGTCTAATTCAACCTGAAAACCAAATAGTGTTTTCTGTTAAGTCAGAAAGAATATTTTTTAGACCTTGACTTGTAAATCATGGTGTCCTATTACCTAGAAAAGACCTTTGGGAAGAATAATTCAACAGAGAATACAGTTAACATTTGTGAGTGCTGAAAAATCCATTTCTTGAAATGAAAGTGTTTCAACTGTAAAAACTTCTATTGCTATACAATATTCAAAGGGACAACCAGAGTGTGGAATGTGCTCATCAGAAACAGAGAACAGTCTGTCATGTGATGAAAAGCCCTTTAAAGGATTACTTAGTTTATGAAAAGACAAGAAGTTTATGCTTTTAAAGTAAAAACTGTGACAATATAATCCAATTATATTCATTGCATTAAAATTAATTTCAAAGGTGGATGAAGTAGGCAGAACATAAGTTTTACAGTGAACATGCCAGAAGTAACATACCTAACATAAGAGAGCTCATACACTCAAATTCATTGGTGATATATAGAGAATCTAACAAAATAGTGTCTTCAAACTCTTTGTTGACGTTCATCAGCCTCTTCATGGGTGCTTTAACCTTTTTTTAAGAGTTTCTTAAGTATACATTCATTATGCAAAATACCTTGGTGTTGGCTCAAGCATGTTTTACCACTGAACTCAGACTAGAGACTGGCTTGTGTATAAAATACCTAGCTTTTGAAAAAGCAACAGCTTTTTTGAATGGTATTTATATATCCCTTTTCAAATGCTTGCACAGTATCTAGTTGTTTGAATAATCAATCAAGGAAGAATGATACTTTTTAAAGGACAATTCACCTGATTGATCACACTCATATATTTTAGAAGGACGTTTAACATTCTATAAAAATATTTCTGGAAATAGCTATTTCTCTGGACTGTTACTGAGAAAATCTGTGCTGAATGGTTTAGAATTCAATATCTGGTTTTCAGATGACCCAATTAGGCATTTGGAATTATTCCATTAGCCTTAATTTTATTCACACTGAAGTGCTGCAGCCAGCCATCCTGTGGCCTTAGGTATTCCAGAAAAGTAAAAAAAAAGGTTATCCAATTCAGATAGGATAAATTCCTCAGTGTTTAAAATGTATCCATTTGCTGTAAATTTTAATAGAGTTTATACAACATTTCAATACATATTTTGAGATTTCATTTCCCACCAAATGTCTCAATTTGAAGCAGAAAATTCTCACTGAATTTTTGAAAACTGTACACTAGCCTGGGAAGCATGCTAACAAGAATGAGCACATCAACTATAATTTGTAGTCAACTGTTTTATCTCGATATTTTATGTTAGAAGTGTTACAATCACAGTTTTACTCATGATTTTGTTTCCTAAAAATGAATGTATCTGTGATATATGTCATGGACTTTTTCTAACTAGTGAAATAATAAGAACTGTGCAGTGTTTTAGCTGAGTTATGACAACCTATACCAGTCCTGAAGGCCATTTTTAGTGTTCTTGGTGTCTAAATTTCTGATAAAAGAGGCAACACATCTGTGCTGGCTCACAAAACTATTCATTTGCTCAAGGAAAGGAGGCACAGAAAATTATGAACAAATGGCAGTCTTTCAAGAAAAGTTATAGAAAAATTTCTCCACACTAAAATACTATAAGAAAACCTATTTCCTTGACAAGAATACTAAAATAGTTCCAAGTGTATTCCTGAGACAACAGGAGTATGTCTAGTTGTTAGAGATGTAAATTGGTAGGTATAATTTTTCTGATGCTGATGCACATAAATGAAGAGATGTTTCAAGTCTAAACTTCAAGCTGTGAAGCAAATACTCTGTAGCAGCAGACAGATGTTTTAGTTGATTGATTATTTTCTGAGTGTTGTTTCCAAAATCATAATAAAAAAAAAAAAGGAAATAAAAGTATTCTGAAGAAGGTTGTCAGTGCCCTTATTGGACAAATCTGTTGAAAATTAGTTCCTCACAGATTCAATGCATTCTTATCTTTAATAAACAGCTCGTAGACTCACACTTTTATTTTTCTTTGAACAAGAAAGAACAACTTACTTGTGGCCATTCTTATATATATTTCTTGCCAATTTGTGAAAACACAAATGCTAATATGCCACTAACTGGTTTCCTTCTGGCTCCTTTTCCTTTAGTCTCCTGCTCTAAACACTGTAGTACTAGTTCAGCTGCAGTAAAAGGCTTTTCAAACTAGTCATCAAAGACTGGTTATTTACGTATGCTATCCATATCTGCATGTTCCTGTGAGTGAAATGAACATGTCAGTGCTTGTTACTGTGGTATAAACATTTGGCCCAACAGGAATGGATTGAAACAGATGTTGGTTAGATTAAACTAGATTTAATATGGTCCTTGAACATTTTGCTTACATCTGATACAGTACTCCAAAAGGTACCAAGTCTGTCTGTGCAAAACTGCAGGCTGAGAAAATGTACTCTTAGTAAGAACTATTGGAGGGTTCATTAACAAATCACACTATTCTGGATAAAATACTCATGCAGATAAAATCTGTATGCATTATTTATTTTGTCTCACTGAAAATCTGTTTTTACATAGCTGAAAAATGCTTATGAATTGAAACACAGAGATATAAGAGCTTTCCTTTAAAGGCAGATTCACTACATTAACAAGAGATATTGCATATAGGTGAATTCCCAAATATTAGAAGAAAACTACATTATTTAGAATAATGAGAAAATATGGAAATAATTTTGCTTGGGAAGAGTGTCTGAGAAAGAAGTTTTATGATTCCAGTATTGAATTTCAGTTGTCTATACACTCTTTGGGCAGTTTTAAACAGATCTAACAAAGGTTTAATATTCGTCAGTAGAATTTATAACATTCTCTCATAGAATTGCAATATTTACTATTAGAGTATGAGTGCTAATATCACAAATTTATAGTGTCAGACATTTTGTTTTTGAATGTTGAATTTAATATCAAATCACAATGATTTTTACTATTTCACTACTTAAATACTTGATTGAACTGTTGTTCTTATATGTTTAGGAACTTTACAAATAAATCTAATTGAAAATATAGCTACTTAAAAATGTGTTTTTAAAAAGGTTTTAGTATGTTTTTGAAAGCAGAAACTCATTATTTTCCTTTTCAATCAGAAGAATAATTTCTTATGGCAGGAAGTACTTCTCTCCTCAGACTGCAAAGTTGGCAGCTTCTTAGTTGGATATTAATTAATCTTTTTCCTAATTCCAGACTACATTTATCAGTTTACAGCTCTTCAGAATTAAATGTAGAGATAAGAATATGTTTTAAATTACATTGCTGAATTGTTCCTGTATTCACAAATTAAAAGTTTACTAAAAAACTAAAAAACTTCTTTACTAAAAAAGAACACTGGACTCGATTTTTCCATGGTATTCTGAAACTTCGCCTTAATTGAAACTAGAACTTTTATTTCAGTTCATTTGGGTCTGATGATTTAAAATGGTCCCTAGAAATAAAACACATTAGAGAAAGAGGATGTGATAAAAATGTGATTTAAAAAACTCTTAATGTATTGTCACTGACATAATTTTTGTTTCTGTTTTTTTGATACCTGATAGTTTTGAGGACTTTGTTGCTTTTGGGAAACTCCTAAATCCACTTTGTCTTCTGCAGCTTCAGCTTTCTGTAGAAGGTTAAGCTATGTCTTCTACAATAGTACCATAGTAATACAGAAATATTACCATAATAACACAGAAATTTTGTGCTACTTTAGGTCATTTAGTTTTAATCTTCCTGATACGCAAATGGAGTCTCAGACACCACTTGAACTCATTAACAGACCTACCACTGACTTTAACAAAGGTATGACTACAATGTATATACATAAAATATATATACAAAGCTAAAAGGCTTGCACATTTAGGCCACTGATTATAGCATAACAGAGAGCCAGAACTTTACTGACATTTTTAATAATCTTGCATCACTGGCGATAGTGTTAATATCAACATTGACTTATTGTCAATAAAGTAAATGCATTTTCACAGAGGGATCATATATACATGTTGGATTTTCAATAAGAAAATCACTAAATTCAAAGTTGAAACACTGATATTTATAACTCTAAATATGATGTGTATGACATATTTATACAAGAAATTTTGAAACTAGAACATAACTTAATACTCTTCTTCAATATATTTATGTTACATGTGCCACTGATCTGTCTCAGGACAGTCCAATTACAAATGTAAACTAAGTAAAAAGCACATATGAAATGTCATCTACTTTTTTTTTTCTCCATAACTGCTATTTCAGTGTAAAATTTCACAGGAATTAGGAACAAAAACCTATGATGCTGAATATGATAATTTTAGAGGTACAAATTCTCATAGATCATGAAAGTGAAAATAAAAAAATGTCCTAAATGAAATGGTGGTTGAATATTTGTTCCTATACATATAAACTTTATGCACACAAGAGCAGCCAAGCAACCAAGCCCCTACTTATAATCACAAAACTTCCTTTGCTACCTTTCCTTAAAAAAAACCACATTTGCTCTATAAATAGAGTTGTACTAAGCAGATAAAAGTAGTTCAAGGATTTAAATCAGTCATGAGTAATTCACAAGATTTACTTCCACCTGCCAAATATTCGGATCATATGTTGTCTATTTACAGTCACAGAATGTATCCAGAATGAATTCTGTTGCAGAACACCTAATGGCTGACATTACATTATTGTAACACTCTGTATTGAATTAGTCTGAAAGGAATATATTGATGTGCTAGTATAATGGCTTTCAGATCAGACACCATTTATCAACTACTTAGCTAATATCCACTCTTAAATTCAAAGAGTGGACGGAAATGAAGGGTAAACACCAACGTCTGCCATGCTTATCGCTTTCAATTGTATGGTTGGCTGGCCATCTGTATTTGATTTGGCTAGTTCAGTATGTCTTTTTTTTTTTTTTCTTCTGCTAATGAATACAAATTCACTGTGCAATTCTGGATGCAGTAAATTACACTATGATGGCTGATGCTGTCAGTGAAATGCTAGTCATTGAGCCTGATAATTAAAGAATGACATTTAACGGAATAGCATATCTGGAACTGAATGCGTTTTGCTGAGAAATGAACATGAAGGCCAGACAGAGGTTCTTGTTATTTTTAAAAAGAATGTTGGCAGAAAGAATGGTCAGAGGAGATATGCCGATATCTCTGCATTAGTTGATGAGATAGCATTGCCTGGCAGGTTTAATAAATAATAATAATTTGTTATGTAAAATTCAGAGTTGCCTTGAATACAAGTTCACTTTTGGCACTACAGCTTCAAGAAATGCACACATTATTATACTTCCTTTGCATATTTTACCATACAGTACATAATTTAGAAGCTCAAACTATGTAATAATTTTTACTGACATTCTGATTATTAGATGAAGCAAGGTGCTTGAAGGCTGCATAAGGGTCTGTTGATAGAAGCAGAGAAACAAATCTTCAATTCCAAACTCATTGCAGTGTCTGATTTTCCTGCTTCTCCCAGCTGGCATTTACAAGATCCCATTTACAGGTGAGGTCAAAACCTTAAGCTATAAGCTGTTTAGAGCACTAAAAAGCTATCATGGACTAATGTCATATGGGTTTTGATATATAGAGCAAAATAACTACTACTTTTATGGTTTTTTTGTTTACTTTATGTTTTACTTCACCTCAAGTACTTGACAGACAAGGACAATTCAGTGAATGCAAAAAAAAAATTATTTTTCCTCAAAATATTTAACTTTTTCATATATAACAAATCTAATTTATATGTTTTGAAATATTAAAGTCTTTTAAACTTGCTCAGAATATATCCTAGCCAAAATCACTGAAAGAGACTGTCAAAGGATGCAGCTCTGTCATTTTTTTTGTTTTGGTTTGGGGTTTTTTTTTGTATTAGAAAGCTCTATCGGTTTGAATTTTTAGAAAAATACATGACTGTTCAAGAGAAGCAGGGGTTAAAAACCTGGTGTTATTACACTGCATCTGCATCAGTTTATCAAGAATCATATTTCCTCAGTAATATTGAATTGGTCTCTGTGTACTACGGAGTGCAGTTCTGAAGATATTTAGCCTCTGGTTAAAACAATATACATGTCAAAATCTATTAAAAAGTATATTAAAACTTCTTAATTTTTTAATATCTATATATAAATAAATATCAAAAGAGAAGGAGCATTTTATAAGAATAATGTTGTTTTGTCTGCAAGTTTCTGATAACTATTTCTTTGCAAATGAATATTTATATTTTACAGTATTTTATTTAAATACAATGTTGATTCAATTTAATTGAAATTGAATATTGAAATTCAATATTGAAATACAGTGATTTTTTTTTTTAGGCATTCATAGGGCAAAACCTAACAGACAGCTTCGACTTTTTCAGAGGTTAAACACAATACAAATAACCTTTAATACAGCCTATAGCAAAAGCAGAAAGTCACTCATGTCTTTGGAGAATTAAACTCTTATGCAGGATTTTACATAAAGATCAGATCATAAAATTTACCCTTTGCATTCAATTTTTTTTTTTTTTAATCATAGAATCATTAAGGTTGAAAAAATCTCTAAGATCAAGTCCCACCATTTACCTAACACTGACTGTTCCACTAAACAAACTACGTGGCCCTGTGTCAAGTTCTTCTTTATCACATGAAGTGAGAGAGCTTTTCGACTAAAGGCTTTACTTCTAGGGACTATTTTAAAGCATCAGACCCGAATCAATCCTACAAGTGCAATACTTACGTAAAGCTTAAATCTCTTAGGTTAAATGGTATCATAGTAGTAAAACATTATGTTAGGGGCTGATGATTTTGGTTTACCTGTCATAATAAGTAAGTGAAATTAAACTGATGAAACTGATGGGAAACAGTTCTCATTTATGTTCTGATTCTATTTCATTTTGCTGTAAATAGGAGAAAATCTTTCATCAATTAAAGCTAGTATAAGGATATGTTGAAAACCTCTTCAGAAAAATATTATATTAAATTCACTGTAGTTTTATATGTTCACCATGTGAATGAGAAATCTTCTGGAGTGATAGAGACCTGAATCTTTTGGTAAGACTTGTATCATGCCCCTCATCTGGGATAACCATGCAGACAGGATGCAGAATGGCATCACACTATGCTAGCAGATGATGTTCAAATTCACGCATATTTCAAAGTAATGTTATGTATAAGGCAGTGAGAAGTATGGAATGAAGCCAGTGTGTAAAACTGAATGGTCTCCAGGCATATCTTGGATACCTTTATAGTTTAGCCATTTCAAACAGGCATGATTTATTTCTGTGTATACCCTCTGAGGTGGATAATCATGTGCAGAATGTGTGAAACCAGTAAATTTTCCCTTACTCTAGCACAGAATCATAGAATCATAGAATGGTTTGAGTTGGATGAGACCTTAAAGTTCATCGAAGTTCAACCATCCTGCAATGGGCAGGGAGATCACTAGATGCAACACTTTCTAGATGTTTTCTTAATATCTGTACATTTTTCTTCCTAAATTCTATAAGCAGGATTTATTAGACTATAACTAGAAGAAAACAAAACAAAACAAAGCAAAACAACAACAAAAACATCAACAACAACAAAATTTTTAAAAAAGAAAAAAAAAGGAAAAAACCCTGGGATTAATAGTTTCACAATATGTTATAAAAAGATTAATTTATTCTAGAACACAGATAAATAAAGAGATTATGCCATAACCATGCAATGCTTTCACATATTGGAAATGAAAATTTAGTGCCTTCCTGTGCCTTAGGAGTTTCAAACAGACTAGCAGACAAGAGACTGTCTGAATTGGATAGTGATGAAGAGCATAGCACATTTCCCCAGATGGATAAAGTGATAGCATTTTCTGTAGGAAAAATCTTGTGATGGACAGAAAAAGAATGGGAAGAATCTGTCTCTCACAGTAATTGTATAGAGTGCTCATCTGGGAAACAGGCTAATCATCTGTATTTCAGATTGCTCTAGGAACAGTACCCATTATTAAATATTTTTTCTAAGTAAATCTATTTCAAGTTGGAGACAATGCCTATGATTACTTTTGAGTGTTGGGGGCTGTTTTTAAATGTGTTATAAATAATGGAGTTCCGTTTCTGATGGAAATTAGCATTCTTCATTCCTCCTAGGTAGTATTTCCCCATTGAGATGAAAATTTATAAAACATTGGAATCAGTAAAAAGGAGGACTCGAGAAGATCCCATGTATTATTTTCATTTAACACCTGAACAGTAGGGTTGGTTTGTTGAAGGTAGATAAGAATCTCACTAACTTTTTGAATTGACATTTGGACACCTTGGTATCTGTCCCTCTGACTGAAGTGTGCTGACAATGCTGTATTTTCCTCTACCATGTCGTAATGGAGTAATTGATTATTTTGCTTCCTTCGGGGCTCGTGGTCAGCAGCAATGTTTTTATGCTCAAAAGTCTACTCAATTTTCATAGCAATGTTATTACCCGATTGTTTTTATATGTTTACTAACCCATTCAGGGAAATGATATATTAAATTTGCTTGTAAATAAGGGCATTATCAAGGCCTTATTTTTATTCATTTTTTCAGGCTTTATTTTTGGCTGACACTTTGGGTTAGAGGAGTGCAATACAGAGGTTTGCCTACTGAACAGAGGCGTAGAAGATTCAAATATGTATAGGTAGAGAAAAGGATACTAAATCATTATGATAATAACATCATGAAAGAAACTCTCCTACATCAATACATAAATGCATTTCAAATATAAATGAATTGCAAATATTCTGGGAATTTAAAGGTAATAATCCTGTATTGTATAGATTTATGTGTTTCATATTTTGAAGACAGGTAGCATTTCCTTCTCATAAATAACTTATTAGTAAAATTAATTTTGAATGTGAGCCGAGTATCATCTCAACTGGAATTATCATTAATAAGAGAACAGCTGAGTTCTGTATAGAAACTAGAGGTGCTTTGACAGTGTGAGACCCTTTGAAAAGATCTAGCAATTGCTTATGATTGGTTTGTGAACTCGGGAGGACCCAGCTGAGACTGAACTGCTGCATTTGAGGCCTGTAAGAAAACTGCTACTAAAAGATGGTTATCTAGACTGAGTAAATGAAAATACAGGATTTCTGTTCAGATAGACATGCATCCTTTCTGATAAGGAACAATACTTAAATAAAAAGTATTACTGAATGCATCTTGTGAGTAATTGCAACCAATAAAAACCTGATCCCTCAAGAACCTCCATATCAGAATAAAGATGAGTTCACTGTGCACCTATGTTTTGCAATCCTGTTACATTTTAAAAAATCAGTTTGTTCCTGAAGTCGAGTTTAAAGATTTACAGAATGAATTAAAAAAAAAAAAAGAAAGAGAGAAAATTAATACCATTTACTTGTGACATGGAAAAAATGAATGCTTTTGTGTTATCCTATTTTAAGTTTCAAGAGAGTCCATTATGAGATTTAGGTTGAAAGAATCATACTGAGGTGGAAGACTGTACGATCCAATCAAAAGAAGATCAGGAGGAAATTGAAATATCATGGTAATATGAGTGAAAAAGAAAAAAAATATTTTCACATTTAAACAGAGCAACAGTTTTAAAAATCCCATTAATAACTCCAAAGTTAAAATTAGTTGGCAAATATTTTGGAACATCAGGTGGGCTTCAAAGGAAATTTGCTAAAATATCTTCTCAGTTATACCAAGAGAAAGAGTTAGACATCCTTTGACAGAAAGTTTCCATTGTCTTCTACTTTTGAGCAGCAAACAAAATTTTGAGGGAAACAAGAGTTTCGGGATCTGGTGAAATTCAATTCTGATTTTGAAACAAAAACTATATTTGATGAAATTTATTTGTTATTCAATGCTTATTTTAAAATATCGACCAGCCTATTTTTTATGAAAAATGTACATTAATGTACATGGACATTTTAATCCAGCATATCTATTTGTCTGTCAGTCTGTCTCTCTCTCCCTCTCCATCCACACCCTCATTACTAAGTCCATCTTAGTCAAGTATTTCACTAGACTAATATTTTGTACTTTAAACTTTTAATTCCACTGAAATTCTGAGTGCTATGTAACAATTAGTTTAGTGCACACTTGATGATTCCCTCTTTTCATTCATATTTCATTCAGTTGCACCTATTACATTTATCAGAATGTTAAAAGATATGGTATTACTACAAAAAATAATTACCCTCTGGGCTTAAATTGTGCTTCTGTGCTTCAGAAGCCTTATGGAGACATTTTTTAATTATTTTTTTTTTTAGATTTAGTTTTTTCTGCAAGTTAAGTGCACAGATATTATGAAAAGAAACATAATTGGGTTACACTGTACAATACACATGTAACTTCAAACATTCCTAACCCTTGGTATAATAGCTGTATTTTCTAGTTAATAAGTACAATTGGATTTCTTATATATGTGTAAATTAGCACTTCAGTGTAGCTTGGTCCTTCCAGGGAAAGCTCCCATTGAGCCATAAATACATCAAAAATAATGTGCTGGTCCTAAAAGAGTTACATACTTAATATACATGCATAGGAATAAGTCATAACCACAGGTTGAATCCTTCACTGCAAAATTTTCAAGTAAAGTCTTCAAAATATTTCACAATGTTGGGAGAATTCTAATGAAGTATGAAGGTGTTTAACTTATCATAAATCACAGTTCAGTTCTGTCATATAACTTTCCCTAAAGCTCTGAATGCAGTATTGCATGTTCTATGAACAGATTAAACTAGCATTTTCTTCCTATGGGCAAAATTAGAAGCAGTTCTTCTAATTTGTGGCATACAAATCCATTCAGTATTTCTGACAGTTGTAAGAGAAATAAAGGTCAAGCTGTACCCTGTGGTACCTGTATTCATTCAATTTTGCCACTTGAAAAGTACATTTAATCAAACTTTTCAAAGTTATGGCTTTATAAACGGCTATTTGTTTCTAGCCTTTGATTTGCAATTTGCATTACTTTTTTTTACCCACTTCATCATGCGCATAATTATCTATCCAATTCAAAACTTATGAGCACTTTTTGAAGAAGTTCAGGTCTAACCAGGGTTGAAGCCTTGTTGGTTTGTCCTCTATGCTCTTTCCAATACTTAAGTAAAACATCAAGGTTTGTCTCTACTTTATCTTCAAATGCTTCCTGGAGGACTACTTACCCTGCATCAAACACACACACACACACGAAAAAAAGCCCCTCAGTATTGTCATCTGACCTCAGAGTGTTTAGCTATCTGAGAAAAACATGCACGAGCAGCGAATTTAAAGCTGACCTTTGAACACTGAAGCCACTTTTAGGTTGAGATTTTTATTTGCTAACTATAGTTTATACACTTCACTGAAATACAGATGGTAGGTGGAGAAGCATAGCACCAAACAGAAGCAAGGAGATTTTAATTTAAATATAACTACTGCTTGCTAAGAACGATTAATGTGGGTGCTGCTCACATACACAATTAGAGTGAAGGACATTTTTTAGAAAAAAATAATAAAAATATGTAGGAAATGCAAGCTAAAAGTTAGATAAATCCTCAAAGTCAGCGGATCTTATCTTAAGGTTAAACTATAAAACATTTCCAGAATGGTTTAGAAAGTTCTGAAGTTTGAAAAAATAGAATAAATATAAATAATATATTGTATTAAAAATATTATAGTAAAAGATATTATTAAGTTGGGATTTTTTTTGCTTTGTTTTTCACAAAAATATTTTTAATAACTATTTGTATGGAGGAAAAATCCATTTGGGTGGATAAATAAAGCAGGATGTGGGAATAGTAGACTACACATTGCAGACTACATGTGAATCTTGAAGTCAGAATGAGAATCTTGGAACTGTTTAGCTCTTTCCCAATTAGACAAAAAATAATGAAATATTCTGACCCTCTGCAGAATATGCATTATAAGCATTTACCTTTATTTATGTTGTTATGTTGGGGATACATCTCTCTTATTTAGGATATATCCTGATTCAGTTCCATGTAACTATATCATTTTCCGGTATACTCTGTAATATACTCTGGAAATGTATATTGCTGACATTTTTTAGGGATCTTTTTAAGCTTTGCATGGTATTAGGATGGCCATGCTGATATAATGTCTCTTCAGACAAGGAAGATATCAAATGTGCTAATTACAGACGAAAATGTTCTGCCTTCAAAGCTGTAGACTTGGGACCTCCATGTCTACATGAGAATGTAGGATGAGAACAAGGATTATCTTGGACGAGTTTTGTTGAGACTTTAGCCTTATGATAGTGAGGATGACGGAATGAATTTAGCATACACAGCCTGGGTAAGCAATCATTCAAGTCCTACTGGCAAATTCCATCAAAATTTCTGAATCTGTCTGTATCTTAAAAGTCCAATGCTTCTGACTACAGGTCATCAGCACGGAGATTTGATGCTGGTTCCAGCAGCGTGAGCAAGCAACTGCAGCTAGTGCTGTAACAAACCTGTTACAAACTTCATCACATCCAACGGAGTAAAAAAGCATTGAGTGGAGAACAGCATCCTAACAGTACAACATAACTGCATAAAGTCAGTACACAGTTACCCAATGTCGATTGAACCTCAACCCTGCTTACGCTACCTGGACAGCCATGGATGCTGTCAGGACAAACAGTAAAAGCAGTCATGAAGCAATCTTATCACTACCCCAAAAACTAGAAAAGAAAGAAAAAGTACAAGAGAGCTAGACAGTGATTCAGTGGGTAGAATGGCAGCACTGAAATCAGCCTTGCAGCACTTGGAAATTATAGAGCGTTCAGACTGTATTTTGGAGTTGTTGCTAACAGCAAAGAGCACAGAAACTTTATCAGGAGAGACAGCACCTATGCTATCATTTGTTATACTGCCAGGATGAAGAAAATACAAAAGGACGATGAGAAAATGGCCATGAGCTACTGTGTATATGGCTGCAAGGATCATGATTTGTTTGGTTTTTATTGTTTAGCTTTAGTACGTATTCAAGGTTGTATTTGTCATTGAAAAGAGTTTGAAAGAAGTACTTGCAATTGGAAGAGTTTTGTTCAGCCATAATTTTCTAGGTAGTCCTCTGAATTCTTATTTATAAATACAAGGTGAAGTCTTTGTTGTTTAGAATATGGGTGTGCTAATAATGAGGGAAAAAATCCTTTTGTGCATAATAGATCTACACTGCAAACATTGCTGTGCTTGAATATTATCATTGCTTTCTGCCTGTAACTATGTATGGATCTGTGGTGATGGAATATAATTTTTAGTTATGGAATTCAGGCTCCTCTTACATTCAGATGAGATCACTGCAAAGTAGTCTCTTTCTTTCATCTCCAAAAATCTGTTCTATTTGAACCTTCTTTCCAAGCATGCAGAAAGAATTAAGATCTGAGAGTTCTAATTTTATTATTAATAATTTTATTAATGAATCTTCTACTGCTATTTTTAATGTTCATTGGTTTGCTGTGATTGCAGCAAAATATAGTTGGGTCTTTGGGTGGCCTTTGTAGTGTCATGTCCTGTACCCCCAGGTCCTGCCCTCTCCATCATTCCATTCCCCCTGTTGTCATCACCCCCACCCCACCACCTTGCCTGCCTTTCCACCACCTCTGATCAGGACCTTGAAGAGGTTTGTACTGTATCCTACAGACAGTAACATCTGCTGTCACAAAGCACATGGATGAGACCTTTCACATCCTGAGAAAGGGACAATTTCTTCCTCTTGCTGTACCTCATCAACGCTGACCTTAGAGCAGCTTACTCAGGGTTTGTCCACCCAGATCTCAGAAACCTCTAATGACAGAACTTACACAAATGGCTTGGTAACTTGTTCCAATGCTTACTGATTTTCATGGTGAATTATTTTTGTTCCCGTGTTCAGTCTGTCACAAAACTCTGTCATCTTGTTAGGGTTTTGGACACTGATCCACCTATCACATATGTGGGTAAATGGCTGGCTCTAACATCTTGATGATCTCTCAAAGGTATTGGAAGATGGCAATTAGCTCCTGACCACCTCAGATGGCTAAATTCCAGTTTATATATATATTTTTTTTTTGGGTTGCAAAACTGGACATAGCATTACAGACACAGTCAAGCACAATCAATAATGTTTTATCTAGACGAATTTATGCTAGCTATTTCCAATCACCTTTTATCTGTCAGTAAAAAAGTGAAGGAGATAAAGATGAGATAAGCACAAAGTTACCTTTTCTAAAACAGAGAGAAGCATAAAAAGAGCCATATTTAAACTCAGTTTTCATATCCATCAGAAATAAGACCAGTTTTAAGAGATCAGGCTTGACAATTTCTCTTTAGATAAAAAATAAAACAAACTACAGGAGGGAGATACTGAGAAGTATTTCTATACCAATAACAACAAGAAACAGGTATTCACTCCACCTGGGTGATCAAATAGTTATTTTTTCTGCAACTAGAAGAAGGTGGATCTGACACAGTGACAGAGCAGCAACATCCCAAATTCCTCTATTCATCTGAAAGAGAAGTCTGACTCGCTGACGCTAACATTTTTCTACCATATCTGGGTTGTCCTAGGATCTAATTTCATATTTATATGTACTTTGAGGGATGATGTTATGATGTGCACAGGTGAAAAAAGGTATTATATTCTACAAAGCTTTCTTCACTTGTAAATATTCCTCTTTTTCAGAAATTTATGTGCAATGATTATCTTACAGGAAAGTGGATTCTTTTCTTACAGAGGAATTTCATGTGTCAGAAACTATAATAACCATTATTTACTTAAATCTTTATTCAATTCCATAGCTCAGTCATGCAGCAAGTACATATCATTATAGACCTACCTTTTGTGCATGCTTGGCTTAGTAATTCTTTCATTAGAATGAAATATTGAGATGAAAAAGAAAAGTTTTGGCAAAGTGTGGAGAAAAGTGATCACAATACTATAAATGGTATTTTTTAACAATTTTGCTTGAAATAGAAATTTATCTCTAATATAGTCTTAGAAATATTTTGCTTATACTTTGCTTATAATTGAAACAATGAAAAAAATCTCATCCAGTAATCTGTAGACCCAACACAATTCTTCACAAATAATTGTTACCATTTTCAAAGTGTTTAACATAGGGCATCAGAGTATTGCTATGTCTTTTCGTGTATTTAATAAATTTTTCCGTTGTCTTAAAACCATAGGCACATAATAAAGTAAGAATTTTCAGATCACACTGTTTGTGTATATGCTGCTAATTTGGAGCTCTTCTTCCTTCATTGCAGAATGAACCATACATAATCAAAGTGGTGGATCACTCTCAGGTTCTTCCTGGGACCAGACAATTTGTTTGAAGGAATACTTAGGAGACTGGCAAAACCTGGTAATAATCTAGTCATTAGATGTAGTCACGTCTCTGCAATAAGCATTATGCACAGGACCACACAAAACCATCTTCCTTCCTCAAGCCACAGTGTCCAGAAAGAACACTTTCAGGTTTTGCTTCAAAGGAACAGGGTACTGGCAAAGTTGGTTGCTTGGTTCAGAGAGATTTATTTGCTTGGCTTTGATATTTTCACTCTAAAAGGAAGACATTCCTCTTTGAAATTTGATCTGGACTAAAATTTTAATGCTGTCATTCCTTTATTGGCTGAAAATTAATTTGATAGTTTCAGTTGCATTTTAAACTCTTAAGTATTAAATGTTTCAACAATGCAGCAGAGTGGTAATTTTGTCCTTGTAGAAAGATAGTCTAATAACATCTTTACAAAGTTGTTTTCAATTATATTTCTTTTTAAAGACACTATTTTGGATGCATCACTATTATGGATAAGACACAAAATTCTGTTTAAAAATATTCCTAACACTTGTTATGTTTTCATACAAATGCTTTCAGCCTAAGGGCTGTCTTTTACATGAGCACCAGAGACAAAACCCAAAAGCTTTTCAAGATTTATTTTCTTTAGATTTTTAAAATATTTTTTGTTATAAATAAATGCTTTATGACTTTTAGGTACATTACTAGTCCTCCTATTAAATTAAATATTCTACACTAGGCTTGATTACTTTAGCAATACAAACCAATTTTGTTATATTGGTAAATACATACTTACTAACCACATGACAAAGTTATAAGATATTTATACTTAGAGAGAATATTTCAGAGAAATAATTTCCTAGGATTACTCTGAACAGTTAAATAATTAAGAAGGGAAAACTATTTCTAATTTTTAAAGCTTATTTAAAATTTTATAATTTTTAAAGGGAGAGAAAACTCACAGTTAATTATGGTGCATTAACTTTCCTTTTTGTGTAGGGAAAGGAGACTGAAGAAAAGTAATATCCTCTTTTCTGTCTTCCTGATCTGGTGCTTGTAGATGAAGAAGAAAACTGAGACCTTTCAGAGATTTTCCCTATGAATAATTTACCTGTCACTGCATAAGCATTATTTTATTATTTTTTTCCTAGCTACCATGAGTTTAGAAACAATAAATTTTTACCAAAAACATACATACAGTTTCTAGAATGTTATTGCCAAGGTCTCAACAATTTTATCATGCCCAAGTTACAGTGAATTTGATTTAAAAAAAACAAAACAAAACAAAATCCTGGAATCTGTAGTAACTTATGAATGTTTATTTTATTCTACATTTCATATCTAAAAGCTTTATTTGCAAAGATGCTTTATCAGTTTTTTAAAAAATTGATTCTTCATCTAATTAAATTTTATGGAAAGTATTTCTGGAAAATATCTTTAGAAATATAATTTTCTATCAGCTAATAGGTTCTAAGTCCATTTTTCACTAAACTTTGTCAAAATTCTTATGTCATTGTCATTACATTTGGCATCTGTTCCTGATGACATACAAGTCATTACCCAGTAACATATATTTCAATACATTTTGCTCCAGTATTTTGTTTAATATTTGTGCTCTGAATGGCTACCTTAAACAGTCCTTCATGCTATCACACAAAATCTCACATATCCCACTTTGTCTCAGTTTTCTTCTCTGAAAATAATATTTACTAGTAATTACATTAATTTTATCAGAAGGAGTTTACACTTGCTCATGCAATTCAGGATTAGCAACTATAGAAAATAACTTGTAGATAAAAACATACAAATTTAAATAAGATTTTTGCAAGCTGATGTCTAATTATTCACCTTTGAAAAAAGAAAAACCAGATTTTTAAATAAAATTAAAACATTTTAAAACCTTTTAAATGTGGTTATTTTCTAGATGAGTCTTTAAAAATATAAAACAATTCAAGCCCATTAGAAACTTTAGTCCACTATAAATACTTAATCTTGTTTTTACTTTTGACCGTTTTAAGAAAATTCCAGCTTCTTTTGGTTTTGGTGTACTACCTATTTTACTTGACTTCAAAATGATGTTAAGCTTATATAGATTATATTATATAGATTATATTATATAGATTAGTTGATATAGATTAGATGATATAGTTTATATTGTTTAATTAATAAATTAATGATTATGTAATCTCATATAAATCATGTTGAAGACCTAGGTTTCTATTTCAAATTGGGAAATTATTTTTCTATTCACTTTTCTTTTAACTAGACAAGGACTGTGTATTTATTTGTAAGAAAAAAAAAACCCTATTCAGAGAGAATGACATATAGTAATGGGCATGACTTTTGTTAATTTTTGTTTCAGTAAAACTTTCAATGCCTTAATAAACTGCTGTTTTCTGGTCCTTCAGAAGTTGCCATATTTTTCATGTAAGTTTTAAAGGCTGTTGCTTAAGAAATGTTATTATCTCATGTACACATTTTAAAAGACACAAAAACTGAGAAATAGTTGTCCTAATTGTAATTTGTTTCATTTTTTATCTAGAACTAAGTTATCTGCTTCAAACAGAAAGCCTATCTATACCTTGAATCCTCCCTGAGCCCTTGAGATAATGTTAACAGATAGTAAGAATTTGTGTTGAGATTTTAATGAAGTTAATTTCATGTGGATTATGGACTAGGACCTGGTGAGGGACGTAAACACTAATAGGAATTGAAGAAAGTATAATATTTCAAATTTTGGTATATATAATTTTCAAATTAACTTATTTTTCTCTCAGGTGGTTTTATTAGATTAATTATGCTCACACACTTCAAAAAATTATATATATAAAACTCTTCCTTTATTCCTATGAGATGAGTGACCAGTTATGCAGTATTTAGTGTTCAAGACAAATTCACATGTTTGTCACAAATTACCTACTCACTGAGACTTTCTGTTCATAGCTCATTGTACATGTGCTACATATTGTATAGGACAAGACGGGAAGCAGAAAGGAAAAGTGATTTCATTGTCAAGGCTGCTGCATGCTTTGGCAGGTAGGACCAAGGGGAAAGGGAAAACTTCTACTTCTTTGAGTTAATGGATGCATGCATAGTGGGGAGAACCTCCAAGGTCATTGGTTAGGCAAGTACACAGGAGCAGAGAGGGCACACCATGACCTGTGCAGAATGTGGCGAGCAAAGCAGAGGCTGATGCAGAAAGCAGAGTCAAATGTAACATTAAAAAGGGTCAATGACTACCCCTATAGACAAGGAAGCTGTTATGCTTACAGTAAGAATGTTTGAAGACCTCAAAGTTGCCAAATTTGTCAACAAAATGGAGTTGGAAAGTCAGAAAGCTGGAAATCTTTATTTTTTAAACCTTGTTTAAAAAACCTTAATCAGTTTGGTGCAGCAAGTCTGATTTTTACTTTGCTCAGGTTTCTGTTTTGTGTTCTAATAAAACTGTTATATTTTGACTAATTACTGTGCACCATTCAGTGCTAGCTCCACTTTTTATAATGCGTATTGCTATACTTGTGCAAATATATTGCTATTATTTTTACTTTTATAAACACCAGTTTTAGGTGCTATTAACTGAATAAAATATGAAACGTTATAAATAATATATTAACAATCACTGTTGATATAGGAAGGGGGAAAAAAAAAAGCTAATGCTGTTTCATCTATTTTATCAAAGGTCTCTCCTTTCTAAAACTCCTGTGAGGGTTTTAGCCCATCAAACCTTTTATTACACCAATGAATGCAAGCACCTTCAAGCCAAGACAAGACAGGAGGCAACCTTAATATCCCATTCTTAGAAAACACTATGTGTAATTTTTTAAGCTGTAGCTATATTGTTTCCTTCTATAAATTAATGTACATAATGTTTAAAAGGAAGAATAAAAAGGGAGAAAACTCCATCACAGTAATTCAAAGTATTTCTGGGCTGAAGTTAGATCAACTGTTGGTTTCAGTCAGGTTTTCTTCGGTCCATATTCCTCCTGAGGTGTTTTATCTCTCTGATATTTATGTGGTATTGTGGTCTGGATTTATCTACCTTCTTTGAGAGAGAGACTGGGAACTTAATTGTTTTAAACTCCTTTTACATACAATGTAGAGGGGCAGATTTATTTGTAGGAATTCAGCCTTTTCTTAACAGACTAAAGGGTAGTTTGTAAATGTTCTATGTAGTTTTTAAGGTATTTTACAAAGACTTAGCCTACTGACTTGTTTATAGGGCAGCAATTCTTAATTTTCCCTTTTTATAAATGTAAACTCTTCAGGTTTTCAATTAAAAAATCTTTATCATGTTATAGAAGATCATGATTATGAGAATTTGTTTTGTACTAAGACATAACCCAAGGAAAAAAGTGAGAATTAAAAAGCTTCAAAGAATTCAGGAAATAAAAAACTGAACAAGAACTTGGTTGGAAATTTCTCTTTCTACAGAGAAGGGAAAATTTTTCCCTAGATAGGTTTTAGAAAAGGTGATAAATTCAGAGTATTTTCCCTTTATGTAGATTTACAGCTATATTTGCAGCTTACCTTTCAACTTTTTTTCAAAATGAGACTAGAAATTGCCAAGATATTAATCATGCTTCAAATATTTATAGTATAACAGCCAATTCAACTTCAACTATAGAATTGCTACCACTATCCCTGAGGTAACTCAATTATACTTATTTTGTATTACATGATGTAATGCATCAGTCTAGGAGCATAATGACATAATAAATAAAATCTGAGAGAAAAAGGAAACCTGAAATAATTAATTGAAATAGGCTTTGCAAGAGATGAAGAGAGACTGAAGGAATTAACCAAAATAGTATTTTCGAGAGATGGAGAGACTTACAGCAAAACTTTGGGCTTCCATCCAAAAATATCTTCCATTTACCCCTATCATATTAGAGGCACTCATTAACTTCTTGCAGTCTCAAGATCTAAGTATTTAAAATTAATTTTCTGCAAATGATGCACTGTACAACTGCTCATCATCCAACGACTGATGCACAACTCAGCCCCAAATAAGGATTGGGTCCTCCCATCTAACTCTGTCCTGTTTATGTACTGACGATGATGCTATGTGGTGTGGAAAATCCCTTTGGCTGCTTTGGGTCAACTGTTCCAGCTGTGCTTCCTCCCAGTTACTCGTGCACCTGCTCACTGGCAGAGTGTGACACACTAGGAAGTCCTAGATTTAGAATTAAAACATCAGTGTTTTATCAACATTATTCTCATACTAAATCCAAGACAGCACTGTACCAGCTACCTAAAAGACAACTAACTCTATCCCAGCTGAAACCAGGTCAGTTAGAAAAGGAATTTGAAATTGTGAGTAATCTGTAGGTGGAAGAGAGAAAAAATAATTATGTTGAAGTAAGATGAATATTACCAGTCAGGTAACCAAGTAGGTAAAGTACTTATTACAGTACCAAAAAAATAGACCCAAAATAGCTATAAATACAGTAAATGTATCTTTATAATTGTTTTCAAGAAGGCAAATATGTTAGCTTATCTTCCAAAAAGCTCCTTATTCTATTAACGAGATTTTGTCTTCACTTCTTTTTCACTGGAACTATTTATTAAAGTGGGTTCCTTTCTCCATAGGTGTTACATATACTGTGTGACTAGTAGCAGGAAAATGTAAACAATTGTTTAACATTTGTGAACCAACAATTCTAAACACAGTCTTTGTGTTTGTATTTATTAACATTCAAGCATCGTTAAATAGATCTGATATTTTTCAGTTCCTTTGGGCCAAAATCCCACCAACGCCTCTCAGCGTGAATCCAACGTGTCTCCAATGTGACCAATTAATTTTGTAAATGAAAAGCATCTGTGCAGGGTGCATGTCTCAGATTTGAATTCATTTCACACTACATATATAGCACACTGTATCTCTGGAAACATTTCTGTTTAGAAAATGATGGATAGAAGTATGAGGAGGAAGTTAAATAAAATAACAGTTTTCTGGAGAAAAAAAGTCCCAAAAACAACTGTAAATCTAAACTTAATTTTAGCACTTTATGTCTAACATTTCTTTCTTTTGGACTGTCTTCTAAATAGTTAAGAATCAGTGCAACAACACATAGAACAACTATTACATTCCCTGTGGACAAGAAGACAAATCTTAAAATGAACTGAAATATCAGAATGGACTTGGATGGAAATTAACTTTCCAAAATCCAAGATGGTGACTGGAGGGAAGGGAGGGGGCAAGAAAACAAAACCAAACAAAACAAAAAAAACAAACAAACAAAAAAAACCCCAACCCCAACAAGTTCACAGAAACCCCAAACCCAAAACCAAACAACATAACCCAAAACCCACAAAGAAACAAATATATTTAGCTGTCAGTAACTAGTAGGTAAAGAAGAAATGGGAAGGGAAGTTTCCTATTTCACAAGGTTAGTTCTAGGTGTGTAGTGTAGCCATTAAGAAGTAGTAATTAAGATCTTTGATCTTTGAAAGGTAGCTGTGTTTTGAGGAAGGGACTGATTTTGAGGAAGGGTTTTAGATTTACCTTCAATAGATGCCTTCTGGTTATTAATGTTATGAGGAATAAAGTGGCTCTGTATAACTAGAAAAGAAAGCAGTGAAGTAAATAGAGACAAGATTAGACTCTTTTGCACCCCTCCACACTGTTACACCATATAAATCTTACTAAGGCCTTGTAAGACTGAGCCTAAGGAATTCCTGTTGACAGATATTCAGCCTGTGTTTTTCTGTTAGGCTTTTACAGGAAACATTTTACCCCATCACTACATTCATTGCAGTATCTACTGATACTCTATTGTAGTGTCTCTCCTCTTCAGCTGTACAAGAAAAAGAAACACTTCCTCAAGGACTCATCTAGTACAACACATTTGACCAGATAGAGAAATTCTCTGCTTTGGACTGAGGCTTTATAAGATAAACTACTAAAATTAGTGGGTTTTATACCTACTGAAAACTTTTTTTTTTGACAAGATGTAAAGACTGTAGGTACTCTTGTTTTTAATATACTTCCTGTGGTTGCTGCTGTAAATAATGTTCAAGAAAGATTAGACTTTTTTCTCGTCTTTTTTCTTTTTAATTTCAGGCATCTACCATTAATTATATCTCATTGCAGTATGTCCCATAGGACACATAATTGATTAGGCATTGTATAAACAAGTGTTTCTATTTATCATTTTTTTTAATTTGCTACATACCTATGCATGTTGTTAGTCAAGTAGTGAATATTTAGGTGTTTGTGACCTTTCTTCTTAAATGAATTTCTCAAGCAATCTAATCATGTTACCTGCTCTTCTCTGATCTTCATTCAGCTTGTTCCTTTTTCCTTCCCAATCAGGTACCAAGATGTTAAGAAATACATAAAGTATTCCAGACACAGTCTTAACAGACCTGATAGACAGTGACTAATACTTTCATGATTGATTAGTTAATGTTTTGGCATATGATACCAAAATCTCTATTGACCTTGGATTATTTTTTCCTCTGAAATATCACATTTAGAGCTGGAAGAGGAATTTCAATACTTCCAGAAATGTTTTAAAAATTAAATTCTCTCCTTTTTTTTTTAAGAAATTAATTAAATAAATAATTAAAAGAAATATATGAACCAATAATTCCGTATATTAAAGTCAGTTTGAATATTTCAGTTTGACATTTTCCAAATGCTGCAATTTTATCTTTCTAAATGACGTCACCTATAATTAACTAACATTTTTGCACAAAAAGCTAATAATTTTTTAAGCATGTTGAAGGTCAAAATAGGATATTCTGAATGATTCTGAATGATTTAGTATGCATCGAGATGTATAAAGTCACTTTTTCCATGGATACTCATGCATAAACAATTTGACACATCCTAAAAAAATTCACTCAATAAAAATGTTCTGACCATTTTTAATCATAGTAGCTATTTATTTTCAATTATTGCTATTTTAACATTATCATCCATGTGTTACCTTCCTGCCTAATACTTATTTTTTTCCCAATTAAACTGTTTTTTCAAATTTTTTCTTCAAATACTTCTGTACTTTCTCGTTGCATTTGTATTCTTATCAATGCTCACTGCACTTTCAGTTGCAAGTTTCATTAATATGCTCTTTACTCTCACATTCAGGTTGTTAATGAAGATGTCTAATAGGACAAGAGATGATTCTGACCCCTGGGGCAGTATATGACACGTCATTTCATCTTGAAATGTTGTTCCTGATTATTCTCTGCATTGCCTCAGTGAATCTTCATCCACAGTACTTCATGCCTATTTAGATCTGAACTAAAGGTCTAAAATTTCTTTGGACATTATATCAAATAATAAAATTAAAAAAAAAATCTCCCCAGCCCAAATCCTATATGTCTAGATTGCTCTCTCTAATTCTTTCTTCAGTTCTGTCAAAGATAAGATGGGTTTATCATAGAATTGAAAGAGCTTCTGCCATGTATGCTTCTTGTTGATCATGATTCTACTACTATTAATGCACTCCATATGTAGGCAATGCAATTCCATGAATTTTGCATGACCCAGGGAACTAAGAGAAAGACACTTTCTTGAGAAGTTATTGCCAAATTTTACATGGTCAGAAGAAAGCAAGAGTGCTGCAGTGACAGACCTTCTTCCTCAGCCATTGCTCAGTCACCCTAAGTAGGTGTCCATATCTTCACCAGACATTGTCTGCAACTTCTCTTCTGGGATAGATACAGACCCAGAACTCGTGGATGGAATGTGTGTGCTTTTGTTTGACCTTGACTAGAAATAAAGAAAGGCTAAGAGTTAGACAGATAGCAGGGGAGCCCAGCTCCTCTGAAAGGCACAGCTTGACAGCTGCTCTTAGCGTTGCCCTGCTGTACCTACAGACCAGGATCAGCCCCCCCACTCTGAGAAGATAGAGTTGCTAGCTTTTTTATAGCATTTTATTTTTAAGTTGAAGAATGTAATCAGGAGGTTGTAAAGATCTTGTGTTAGAAAATAATTAATGAAGGTGTTTAGGAGTTAGGAAATCCGAATTAATTGGTGTCTTTGTCTAGATTTCTAAGTCTTAAAGATAACTTTCTCATGGAATATGCAGCAAAGCATGCTTTAGCAGAAGGATGACTTAGTCATAAGAAATTACTTAAGTCCAGAGCGCTCTTGAGTCATCTGAGGACACTGACCAGTAGCTATATTCTTCTGTTCTCCTTCCTTCAAAATAGATAAGGTTTTACACTAGCCTAAGGATTCATAAGGAATCTTTATAAGTGGTAGTTTGCTATCTGTCAGAGAAAAGTTTAATTGACTCAGTCTTGAGGAATGTTTGGGATTACCTTCAAAAGGGGACCAATGACCATGAATCTTAAGCATATGAAGGTACACAAAACAAATAAATTTTAATTGCACAATTTACCACAGATTTAATCATAAAGTTTTATATTTTGTTTTGTTTTCTTTGCAGAACTGGTGAAACATCTGACTTTAGACAGTTCTTCAGAACCAATCTGTCACATCCTCATCTGTTGTAAGTCAGCCATGGATAATTTGGCTTTATTTTGAATCTGTAAGCAAACTTATTTAGACCAACAAACCATCTCAAGGGCTCATACCTTTTTTTTTGATTGATGGTTCTGATCCTTTGATTGTGATTCAGAAGATTGTGAGTCAGAAAGCAAGACTGACTCACATTAAAAACAGTTCAGTGCTCTTTTCAGCAAGAAGGGAACAAAGTATTTTCTGCTTATAAATCTGATTCAAAATTTCCTTTAATGTCATTTTTTCCCAGCTTCTACTGGCTTCGTTTGTAGGAGGTGTTTTTGTGGTTTTTTTAGGTTTTGTGGCTTTGTTTTGTTATTTTGAGGTTATGTTTTGTTTTAGATTTAATGTATTTGGCTTACAGCAGGGTTTGGGTAACAAAAGCAGGGTTTGTGAAGAGACACCAAGAGCTGCCCCAGTGTTGGACACAGACAGTTCCAGCCATGTCCAAGGACCTGTCACTGGTTGATGTTAAGCCATCAGTGATGCTGGTGGCATCTCATTGGTAAGAAGGGGAAAAAATGCTGAAGTTGTGAGACAGAGGAGTGAGAATATGTGAGAACAAAACTGTGTTGACTACAAGGTCAGTGAAAGAGGAGAAGAAGCTGTTCCAATTCCCAGAGCAAAGATTCCCTGCAGCAGTAATTAATAATTACTTATATTTCTGCAGGTTATGATTTTCCAAGTTATGATTTTTGCATGCTACCTATATCAGTTTTATCAGATTTTTGGAGAAAATTTTGTGTTAAAGGTAGGAAAATGTGTTGATTTCCTTGGCATAGTCAGCCTTTTTAAACATGGAAAATGCTTTATAATAAGACATTTCAAAGAATATTGAACAAAAAAGACTCTTTTCTAAAAAATAATTATGTGCTTGAGATTTACGGAGTATGGGCTAAAGAAATAAATAAAGAAAAAAGCCACCAAATTCTGAACAAATATCAAGGGTCATTTCTTCATGCAGTGAATTCTAACTATGTTATTGTTACATAATGGTTTTCAACTCAATTGGGCTGGAAAAATAGAGAGGAAAAGCAGTGAATAATCATAAGAGTGCTCCCTGTGGAGGAATAGAATTTGAGAAGGGAAAGGACCAATACTTCTACATCTTCATGGTGAGAAGCTTTAAAGGAATGTCTAATTTACTACACTTGTCTGCATTCTTGCCCAATAGTTCTTCGGTCAAAGTCCCTACCTTCAGTGAGAAAACTAATAATAAAATTTAGCAATGTGAAGAATTTCATTGGAATGAAAACTAGAAATGTTTAAATATACCAAGGTAGTGGCAAAAAACCAGTCCATGTGTGGGACCTAAAAACAAAGTTCAGCAAGAAGAATTGTGAATATTGGCTACAGCACACAGTGACAAACTGCACAATACAGGAGCAGAAACACTGAGGGAGCTTGGTGTACTGCTCTCATGGATATATGAAACAAAGGATTAAGAGGCACATAGGTGCTTACAGTGGTGCTCTGTTGAAATCAATGCAGATATGAAACAAAGATGGAGCAACACAGAAATGTTGTAGTTGTGCTCCATCAAGAACCATACAGCCAGTAAGAACTAAATCAAAGGATGATCAGATGATAACAGAAAGCTGAACTTTGCTTCATTAACTTGAAAATGCATATTACTTTTTATGTGCCTACCTATGCTAATGACTAAACTCACTTCAACTCCACCCATAAGTATAGTTTTATAGTCCAAAAACATGAAATAATATCAACTGTAACTTCATCATTTCCCCTTCCTCAAAGGAAATAATGTAAATGGCTTAAGTTGGCCAAAGACTACTTCATTGTAACTTCTGGGATTGGTCAGTGAGCTAAACCTGTCTTTTCTTCCATATGGATGCCTACTGGGTAAGAACCTTACTTTATATGTGCTAAATGATGACTTCGAGCTACTTTTAATTGGTGACTAGAGTTTGTCTGTGTAGTGCATCAGATTAATCTTTGCAGTCAGTTGCAATCAATGAAAATCTCTGAACTTTGTCACTAGTGTTTTCAATTATCTCTATGTTTGTTAAGAAAGTGTGTTATTCCATGAACTGTGAGTCCTTCAAGGACAGCAGCAGCAGCCAGCAGTGGAAGATATACCAAGAATGCATGCTGTCACTGTGTGACCCTGAATAGGTTAGTCAGACCACTGTCTGGTACAGTGATCTGTTCAGTGTGATGCCTAAAAATTTTTGATTGTTATGTATTTTTCATATATTCATAGCTCTGTATACTAATTATGAAGCTCCTGGTATTTTTCCTACCCTATTTGTTAGATTTTATAGTAACAAACTAACCTTCTAACATATTCCTGAAATACTGTTTAATATTATTTCCAAGTAGGGCAAAGAAGACATAATAAGAAGTGGGACGAAGAAGCCCTTGGACCAGCTCCAAGGGGCTGACCCAGGGTTAGGTTACTGGGGCAACTGAATCTCCTATTGGATGTACCTGTTAGCTATCTTAATTAATAAACCTTACAAAATTTCAGAAATCTGATGACTTTGTGCCCATCACCACCAGGACACCAGGGCGCTTCCAAATAAAGGTCTGCTTTTTACTTTACTATTTTAACACTGTTGCAAGGGTTTTTGCTCTTTTGATTTCAAGCAACAAGTTGAATCCCTAAAAACAGGCACTGACAGACTGGTAGAGCCCGAGGATCTTGTTTGTACTGGGGCTCTGATAGTTTGATCAAATATAAAGGGTTCAAGAAAATCTTCACCTTTCATATGACAGCATGTCATGTCTATACCTGCTTTATGAATATAATTTTGATGGTAAGAGGTCCAGTAAATGTTTAACAGACAAGAATTGTTTAAATACACTATTTTATTAGAGAGTGCAGCTAAATTATTGATGTTCACCTCACCTAGGAACAAACTCCTGAAAAAAACCACTTCTTGCTTTGCTAGGTTGCTGTAATAGTTTGGTGTGTTTTTGTTCCTTTGGTAGGTTAATTTGTTCTTCCTGTGATGCCTGTTAATTTTCTGTATCTTTCCAACACAAAATCTTCAGGACAGGCTCTTCATATATGCACTGTTATGTAAGCTGCTCTTTTACAAACCAGACACACAAAGGAAGTAAATTAGCACTGTGTCATTAAAGCCCAGCTTTGGATTGCCAATTAACCAAAGGTAAGTCTAAAACTTCTTAACAGTCTGAAGCTTCTTTTTGGATGAGAAATACTAATAGTTTTTTTCCTACTGTTGAACCAAATTGTTTATTTGAATTCCATTGTTCTTTGAGTTAGGAATTCATAAACACTGAAAAAATACAACTTTTGTGCCTAACCCTGCAAAGCAGTTTTGAAAGAAGCCTTTTCTTTTTGTTGCCCACAGGCTGGATCCACAGTCGTTGTCAAGCTCTTAACTGCCAAATTGTAGACAAATGGAGACAAGGGTTTAGTGAATTTTCAAAATAATCATACCAGGGATGTATGATTATTGATTATTGATATGATTGTATTGTATTGTATGATACAAACAATGCTATGAAATCAAATGAGGCACAGTCAAAGCAAAACTTGGTGTGAATGTACAAATAAACAGGTAAAAGTACTTAATATTATCTCCTCTCATGAGACTGAGCTATATCATTTTTGCCATAATGAGAACGTGATGTTATTTTAATTGTAATGTAACAGGTTAAAAGGCAATTTTTTCTGTTAAGTCAGAGTTTCACAGCAGCATTGAAAATCTAAGTTCCAAACCAACACAGTGTAAGATGTATCTGATTCTCAATTAATATTGAAAACTACTAAGTCCTGGACAAGTGCTCAGATTCAGTATACAAGTAGCACCAAAACTGCAACACCACAATCTATGTTATACTCAGAAGTGTCTGTCATGAACCTTTATAGACCCTTTCTTTTCATGATTACAAGAAAGGAGTCATTAAGTTGGTACTTTAAACTTCTGAATTGTTCAAAGGAAAGGATTGGGATTTAAGGCACTACCATATTTTCTGCCTGTTCATTTTACAATCATGTCTTCAAGACAGGAGTATTAGTGAGATGATACCTCTCTTGCCTTTTATTCCTGGTTCCTATAATGGGTTCCTATGTAAGCCACCTAGTGTATAAACCATCCAACCATGACTACTGGATGTAGCCAAATTCATATTAAAACATGCAAAGTATATAGCCTGAATTAGTAAAATTGATCTATTTAAACCTGTTTAAGGGATTTAGCCAAACAGCTCTAATGTAAATTGTTGTTAAATATTCTCAATACATAGAGAATATTTATTTATGTTTCTCAACACAATCGCTGATGATCAACAGATGTCATTGTATATACCATAAACTACCTTTTCAGAATATATTTCTACATAGTCATCTGAAAAGAGTATGGTTCTCTAAGGTCTTAAAGGGCACAGTTTCCCATCTCAAACGCTGTTAAAGACACAAAGGGACATTGCCATGAGATAAGCACAGAACGGAGAGACAGGATGGTACTAACTCCAAGCCTGGCTGAGAAAAGATTTAGTTAGTATGTACTGGGTAATATATCCAGACAAATGTTCCCACTGTGCAAACCCTGTGAAGAAGCAACTGCTTATACACCTATCACCAGTCAAACAAAGATCAAGTTCTGAGACACCTGTGACTACCAGCAACCACTGAAGCCCCCTTGAAAATCCCTCCATGGATACCTGGAACTGTGGTTAAGCCACCACAGCAGGAACTTGAAAACAAAGGTGATACTATCATCTTATCTCAGACCTTGTGTGAGGTAATCGAAGCTGAGGAAAAAGACTTTATCACTGATAATGGACAAAATAATGTAGAATTTAAGGGCTGCAAAGAAAGCCAGCTCAGCAACTGTTCTGAAATCAGCTCTGACTAGGTAAAAGATAATTTTGGATGGGGGAGATCATGACCACCAACTTGTGTCCCACCAACCCAAGAACTCCACCAACTCAAAAGAAGAGAAAGAAAGACTAAGCATATGAATTAATTAGCCTTAGAAGCAAGGGACTGATGTGAGCAATAGAATAAGACAACTATGTTGTGAGTGAGAATTGCATACTCAGTTGTTAAAAAGTATGAACAGTGAAGTTTTGAGTGCCCTCCGAACCTCCAGCAACGAGAGGCCCAGAGTAAAGAAAGACCAAAAAAATACATGGCATATCTTCTGCTTGATATGTTGATCTCTCTCTCCCCCACCCCTTCCTATTTATTTCTATCTCTCTACGTCACATTTTATTGTTAAATAAAATCCCTGTGACTTCAGCACATGGTCTCTTTTGCACCTTAATTCAAGCAGAGGCATCTCTCAATAAGCATATCTTAATAGGTTCAAATATTTTTGATGTAACAGGAAGAGATGACTTACTGCTCAGCTGCAGTTGGGAATTTGATTTTCCAATACAGAGAGAGCAGGTATTCCTTTCATGCCTCCCAGTGCTTTGGGGTAAGTTTGCAATGCAGTATGTCATATTCATGTGAAAGCACTTAAAATGATTCTTTAAAATTTCCACTCTCCTCATGCTCACTACTCTTTTACTGATCATTCACAGCTGTACAGCACTATAGTCCAAAAATTATGTGCTCTAAATTCTGATAGAACAGTTGCAGACTATAATTACTCCTTTACTGTTTTGCCCTTCAGTGACTGATTAGACACATCAGAATACTATTTCCAATATCCACCAAGCTATTCATCTCTTAGGTGTTATTGACTTGACAGTTGTTAGGTTTTGTCTTTGAACAATAAAATATTTTACCACATGTAAATAGAATTAAAATTATAATTTAAGAAAATTATAGATTCCTTTAATAAAATAAAACGAAGGTAATGTTTGGTTTTATTCTTTTTGACCATATAAAAACATAGTAGACATAATTTTATGTTTGAGAATTTGTATTAGTATTAAGATATTTTATTAATATCAAATTCTGTTTCAACCAGCATAGAGGATCTAAATACAAGTGAGTTGTTGGTAGTTAATCACCCTCTTCTAGCTCAGGCATAAATGGATAATAAATCCACTTAGTCTCTCAAATTAATTTTATTTTTCATGTATGAATATAAGGATCTAAACCATCAAAGCAAAACAAGCTTGACATTATCTAAAGTCTGTGTGTTCTTCAGCTCTGGCAGGAAAAGCATTCTGTTTCATGTTGGAGACATCCTTTGAATTTCTGGTGATCTTTCAACAGTTTTTTATCAGCACCTACATGTCAATTTCTGCTACAGCAAGGTGAGTTGCTTCCCTGTGTTCTTTGTGTTAAGTGTACACTTTTTTGGTCTTCTACTTAACTGGGGGCAGAACGGGTCAATAAAATACTGAGGTATAAGGGAATTAATTCAAAGAAAATATTTCTGTAGGGGGCAGTCTTAGTTATGTTTACCCCCAGCTCAGATGATAGATCCAAACACTTCAATGAGCATGGTATTTTTACATTTTTGAATGATATTTTGGAGGGGTTTGTTAGAGTTTAGTTTGTTTTTTACTTTTTTTGCCTTTTTTAAAAGTGAATGCTGCTATATTATTTATGACTACTTTCATCTATTTTCTAATGTAACTATTTGAATTTAGAATCTCTGCCTGCTTTGAAGAGTTAAATATATATTTCAATAAAGTGTTTGAAAGAATAGTTGGACTGAACTTATGTGTCATTTATCTGTGTCTACATAAGCCACTAAATTTCTGAAGGTTCTATATTTTTTAAGTCTCATTATCCAGTTTTCATGTTAGAATAAAAATTGGAACTTAATAACAGAGATACAAGTGTCTTGTGAAAATTTTAAGGATTAAAAATATCATTACAAAGAAAAACATTTCCATTTGCTATATCCTTATTCACTGTTTGCACTATTTGCTTCATAGTAGGACCCCATATTCTCTCGCTTCTCTGCATTAATGATGATACACTTTGCATGTTTAAACATCAAGGGACTTCTATCACTCAGCCTTCAGCAGATGTGTTCCAATTTTTGTCATATGAAAGGTGTTTTCTCACAACTGTAAAGTAAAAAAGAAAGAATGGAATGCATTGGTCTGGAATAAATCACATCTATCATTCATGGTTGCCCTAAAAACTACTGTTCAATATAAGAAAGGTAATTTTTTATTGTTCTATTAACTCTGTCAATTGGCAAGTCATGGTAGACAGGCACAAAACAAACCATGAGGTAAATGGAATAGTGAATTTCAAACAGTGATTACATTTTGTAACTAGGTTCTATAACATTTAAGTCTATACTCTCAGTCGAAAATATCTGATATTTGAAAAAAGAAGCTTATGGAACTACAACTTGCAACCTGCTTAACCAAATATAAACCACACAAAATTAGATATTTAATTCCCAGGAATAGACCAATTAAAATCTGTGATCTTACAGAGATATGGATTTTGTTGAAATAAAATCTCTGTTGAATTTAATGAATTGGTTTTAGATTACTTTGAATCATTTTTTGCAGCTTCTATACAGACTCAGCTTAACTATGAGAAACCATGCAATCAAGGAGGTGTTTCTCACCTTGAAAAGCTACCTCCTTTG
Organism: Passer domesticus; assembly: GCF_036417665.1. NCBI lineage: Eukaryota > Metazoa > Chordata > Aves > Passeriformes > Passeridae > Passer > Passer domesticus. The sequence continues at coordinate 28,265,524 of NC_087476.1, read as the reverse complement.
TTTAAATTATGAGAAAGCATGTGTTAGCACAGATATAATCTTTATTTTTCAATCTTTGCAGCAAAATCTACTAAATCTTTTTAGGGAACTACATCACTTATTCCACCCACAGAAATTTTGCTTCCAGTTATTATTGTGAATTATTTTCCTACTTACTAGCATTGAATATTGACAACTGTTGTCTAAAGTGAGAATCTTTAGTGAGAGTACAGAAGGCACAGAAGGTCTGTCAGTGTTCCTTCTCTCTGTACATTAGACAAAAGGAATGAATTGTTTCATAATACACAACCATAATGCAAGATCTTAGACTAAGAGTGTTACTAAGAATGAGTATTAAGATGAGGAGCTGGGTTATTATTAGTTTACATTGACTCTCGAACTAGCAGACTACGAGAGGGAGAAAAACAGGCATTTGTAGCATTTGACTTACCTGTTTAAAGATGAGATGAGCTAAACCTTAAAAGTATCTCCACAGACTATGAGTCAAGGGTATCTAAATCCACTACAATTTTATGCATTGTAGGCATCTGCATTTCATGAGTTGATCCCCTGCCCCAAGACCCCGTTTTTGCAGCAATTCACACCTTACATTACACCTGAAATAAATGAGATTTATGTCTTGAATAAATGAAATTTACAAAATTTGACATTCTTCTAAGGAAGCAGATCTCAGAAATCTCAAAATGTTTATAAGCTTCAGTAATTCATATCTCTTTGTCACGGCTCCCCACATTTTAAACAGCAATAATACCCTCTCACTTCACAGGAGTTCTGTTAAAGCAAATTAATTACTATTTGTGAAGCATTAGATGCTATAATGATCATTGCCAACAAATAAAACATGAGGAGATTAATAATTCTGTCTCCCTAGCAGAACTTGAATAGTGGCCTAAGGTTGCTCAGTGAATAATAACAAGAAAGCAAAATATTGAATAGCTACCTATTTACTGAATGCTATTAATCATGTGTGCTGAATGATGCAAGGGTCTCATGGACAGAACAGTACATCAGCAATGAATTAAAAACTGTCTTATACTTCTTGTGTACAAGAACACAAGATTCTGTGGATTACTTCATTCTAGCCTATTCTAACTTTGGAGTGCTTTGCTTTGCAAATATAATATCAAGTATCACTAAAGTTGAAAATGAAAGGCACTTTCATAATTTATCAAAGTTTTTTGATGTTGTTTCCACAGACCTTCAAATGAATTACATCCATCTATTCAGAAGTATATTTGAAGTTCCATAAAAACTAATGTTAATACTATTTATGGTTGTTTTACCTTGTAATTTTAAAAGTAAATAAGCTTAAGAACAAATTGCATGGATTAACTTGCAAATTCAGAGACACAGGCCACACAGAAGAAAGGCCTGAAAAATCATGGCATATTTTTCCTTTTGATAAATAATAATAAACAATTGGTGAAACATTGGACTTTCATGTCTAATTTGGGGGAAAATATAAAGAAAAGCAAACCAGAGTTTAATAAACTGCTGGTTAAGTACATCTTGAGAGACAAAATATATCTACCAGAAAATAATTCTGAAAAACAAATTGCTTTCACTTTTGAGCTACTATCAAATTGATTGCCTTTCTCAGATTATAAAATTATACATTGTGCACCCCTTTCTGGAATATGTGAGGCATGTATTTCTTCAAAGTAACAGTCCTCATATATGAATAATAATTTCACCATTTTTGGTACTTACTATTATCAGAAATTACTTAATTGTCAAAATTACTCCCCTTCATTTCATCTTTTCCTTTTGCTTTGTCTTGCATAAATACAAACAGTGCAATAATAAAATAGGCTTTTATTTCCTTTCATGCTTCAAGAAGCCACTTTACCTCTGAGTAGATTGATCCATGCTCAGAATAAAATGTTGTATTTTTATAAAAGGAAAGCTGGTTAATCACTCAGAAACAAGTTTCCATATTTTTTCTGTCTTCCATGTAACTGTTGCCAAGTGTTGCTAAAAGGCACCTTTGAAATGAAATTACACTAGACACTGTGTTTTAGATCACATTGTGTTTTATATATATTATTCCATTTAGTTTAAAAAATGTAAATGTCTGTCAGATGTGTGGCACATTGTGGTCTCACATTTGATGAATATTTGTATCAGAAAAAGGGTACAATATTTGTAAATGTTTCAAAACATTTCCAATATCAAAAGTCAAATGCTTCTTTCAGTGTGCCTACTAAAATTGCCTCTACTCTTTCTCTTATTTTGATGTGAAAGCAAATTGAAATTAAAACTCAATAGCAAAGCATGACTCAATATCAGTCTATGAATGCAATAGGGTTACTAATATCTTTCACAATCTTCATCTTCCCCAAAACCTGAGCAAAAAAAATAGAAGCAGAATGAGCAGAAAGCACCAGTTTCTAGAAGGGCTTCTTAATTCTGCTAGTCATGTAATTGGCATTCATCACAATACTTCATCTGTAATTGCCATGTTTTGCTCTTTCTCACCTTTATAATATGTACTTTTCTTCCCAAACTATTGCTCAAATTTAATACAGAAAGTATTACATTAAAGACCTGTCAGTTTTGAAAGAGCTGAAAAAAAAAACCAAAACAAAATCAAGCAAACAAAAAAACAACAACAACAAAAAAAAGAGTAATAATCAGGTTGACAAAATTTGAATTGTACGTTTAAGAGTGATTTGTTATGAATAAATTATAGGCAAAAAAATAAACCACTACACCTAATAATGAATAGTACCCAGTATAAGTTCAAAATGTCTATAAGAAATTTCGGCGTTTCATGTTATTTCGTATTTAACACAGAAAACTAAAAAAATTCAGACAGCAAAAGTCACACCTGATTTGCAGCTGAAGGTACTGCCCAGTGTATTCAAGTTGTGGCTCTTGTTTCAGTTCCTATGAATCTTACATTTATATTACAGCTCAGCTGAGACAGCAAAAAGATGTAATGATTTTCCTTTAAAAGAGGAGATATTCATTTATCATCCCTAAATTTTAAGAATTACTGAAACTCAGGTTTTCACCTTTCTTTGGGAATTAATTTGCCATCTACCTCTTCTACAGAAGTAGATTTTGCAACTTTTTCCTTTGATGCCTAATTAGAAGCTAAAGATCCAGTGCAGGGCCAGGACTTGGACTCAAATGATCCTTGTGGGTCCCTTCCAACTCAGCATATTCTGTGATTCTGTGAAATTTTGGTGGAAGTCAGACTTGTGGGAGCACTTTCCTTTCCATTTAGTATTGTGCCTAAAGTGAATCCCATGCTTAGGCACCTCTGTCTTTTCAGTTGTGAATAAAGATTACAAATTATATTATTGCAGAGAAAAGCATAACTCAGTGCTGAGCATCACAATGTTCATGCATATTTTTTGACGTTTACCATCACATTTTACATCAAAGGACTGTTAGAAGTAGCAAATAATGTACTTCCTAAAGCCGTAAATATACAGATTTATCCAGCAACAACTTTCCTTTTTCTAGGAAGCCTATTCCTATATCCATTTTTCCATTATTGCACAAAAGTTACTTTCACCTCTTGTGGGAATCAGCTGAAGCTTTCCAATTACTTTAGTGGCAGTGAACAAGGCATGTATCACATAGTATTTAACAAAAAAAAAAAAAAAAAAAGATCTTTTCATTTCTCATGCCTGTAAGCTTTTTTTTTTTTTTTTGGTGGAAATATGTTCATTCTTTGGTTTAAGGTTTTCTCTTAACATTTAAAGTGCTATTTTCAAAACAGAACATTTTTTTACATTCTCAAAACTATCTCTGAGATGTGAACAGCCACAGTAAACTCTGTATTTGCAGACATGTTCAGATCTCACCTGAGGTTTTTCTTCTTGGACTTAAACGTTAAAGCACTGGCATTGAAGCTAAAAGTCTGCCCTTCTTGTATCTGAGCATACTATTTAACTAAGTACAGGCCAGATGAGACAGGCACTTTTAAGGTGGATTTGAAGTGGAGTAATTCCTCTTTGTCTTTTTTTCCTGCAGGATAAATATGGAGCCTCTCAGAGCTGTCACATGACCTGGATGAAAACTCTATAAAAGGTGCAAAACTGTATCACTGGTACAACTGTTGCAAACATATCAATTACAGAAGAGGCAAAACTGGCAATGGAATGAGCACTGTGTCACTTCACATTGTTGGCAGAGAGATGACTTTTAGCACTCTAGCTAAGTTGTGTCATTGCACATGTCATCAAGAGTCATAACAATGTCATCTATTTAACTGACAAACCTCCAACTCCTTACTGAGCATTTAAGGGGGATGAATGCAACTATATCAGCTGGGAAAGAGGCTGTCACCTGACAAACTGACTTTCCTACCTGAAAAAAAGACATATGAAATGTATCAAAACAAGTTTCTTGCAGATAGCTTCTAGTTCTCTGAGACAGGAGTGAAATGTGACCATATTATACTGCAGCCTTCCTTTTTTTTATGTGTCCACCCACAGAGCAAGGGTCACCTGCCTTGCCCAGATGGTATAACCACCTCTATTTTTCTTCTCTCAATTAGAATTTAAATACATCAGCAACAAGTCAACATGACCTTGCAGAGCCTGACTCTGAGTCAATTATACACGAGTATTTTTTCTATGTGGGATGCAAGATCTCCTGAATAACAATAATGATGTAGGTATTCAGGTAAATATTGTGTTTCAGAGATGTCTGTATCATCTGCCATCCCTATCCCAGCTGCCTGTTGCTTACTCAACTTCAATGGATGACTGTAATGGCTTGGAGACTGTGCTATCTGTGTCTTTTAAAAGTAAAAAGAGAAAACAAAAAATTTCAAAGCAAGAGCATTAAGATATAGAGAGGGAGACAGATAAGTTCTCATAGAGTCTTAAGGCAGAGTTTCTAGACAAAAAGGGGTTTTTTTCCTGCATACCGCAGTGCCATGAAATATAGTTTTCTAAAAAACAACCAAAATTATGTATATATTTCCACATATATCTTATATACGTATTTCTATGTATAACTTTGTATTTAATTTTCCAACAGTGAATCCAAATGATAGGCTCTGAAATAAAATGTTCTTTACCCCATTTATGCCTACATTTCAGTCAACTTGAAATATAATTCTAAGGTTTGGCTTACAAAATGAGTAGTATTATTCTATAAAGCACGATAGTAAGCATATATTCTAGTTATGTATTAATTCTTATTACTGAAAATTTCAAAGAATAATATTTCTAATTCATGTGTAAGCAAAATGAAATTTAAGCCCAGAGCAATGAAACTATAAACTATTCCACATACTAACTTGCTTTAGTTACTTGTGGTATGTGCATAGGACTGCAGGGTAGACTAAATAAGAAGTGTGCTGCAAGACCAGTCTTGTAAAAACTGTTAAGATTCATGGTAACCTTCAGATTACTTAGGAAGCTTGGTTTTAAATTATATACTGAGCAAAGCATGATGATATAACTGCCCGCTACCTGAGCCACCCATAATAAAAAGACTGTATAGAAACTTGGCTGTTAGTTAAACATGGAAAATTGCATTTGTATAATGAACTAGTGGCGAGGCATGTTGCTTGACATTGTTTGTCATTGTTTCTAAAAGAACACATATTAATAGTGTATAAAGAATTAAATTTTCTCCTAGTGGTAAAAAGGCAAAATCCATCTGATTGAATTTTGGAAGATAAATTCAGATGCTCAAAATGAAGAAGCAAGCTACTATAGATCCATAAAAGTTTATGGTTCTTCAACTCAAAAAAAAAAAAGCATTGTAAGGATTTTATAGTATCAACTGAATCAGGTGGATTTTATACAGATCTTAGGGCTGTTTTCAATTTTAGGACATAATTTTAAGTTGTGTAAAATTAAACTGAACAAATGACAAACAAATTACACCAGGAGCCCATAGTTGTAATGTTCATAGTGGAAGCTTGTAAGGCCCTAGAAGGCACTTGCCAAAGTCCCTTAAAGGAGCTTATGGTTTTTTATGTACCATGAGTTAAGACAGAAACACTGACAAGACATTATCAAAGGTCAAAACAAAAAAACTTTACTGCAAACTTCAGAAAAACAGGGAGATTTGGCAAAAGTTTATGACAACATTCAATCAATATAAAGCATTTCACAAAGCATTACTTTAGCAAACTCTGAGCTCATTCAATTCAGCAAACTCCAAACCATATGATTTAAGTTACACAAACTTCAAGCAGAAGGAATTAGAAGCGCAAGAAAGAGCTAAGAGATGTAGAAAAGAACAAACAAACACTCCTGGTTCCAATGGTGTTTATATATGATATAAAATTCAAGGGAAGGTGCTCAGGTGATGCTTTGGCTTAAGTACTCTTTTACTTTCCTATGCTCTTCCTCCAGCTGAGACTTCTGGTCATTTTGCCACTTAGGAGCTGGGTTAGGGGCTCCAGGGTCGGAGTGTGGAGCATTGCCTCCCACATGCCAGGGTTTGGAATACTGGAATACAGTGAAATACACCTGGGGGTGCAGGGTGTGTGGAGCAGGGCAGCACGTTGCCAGGGCAAGACCTGACCTGCCCCTTTCCCCACACGTGTGCCTGAAATGTTTCAAGCCAGCAATCCTTCCAGTCCCTCACAAAGCCTGAAACCATCACAACAGATGTTGTAAGGCACGGGTCTTTGCAAATACATCTCTACACACAGTAGTTCATACTGCTTAGGATTATGACTGATAACTTTCATGAACAAGTAATCATTGATTAGCTCTAGATGGTCACATCAGATTTTAGAATGAAAAGTAAATTGTAGAATATATCATATGTCTCATACTCCATGGGAAAAAACCACCCCAGTTTCCAGAGTTCATGACCTCAGATTTTTCCATCAAACTATGTGAAATTAAAACTTGAACGTTTAAGTTTCTGTATATTTTATCTAGATGATTATATTTTCTATCTTACCTTCTCATTTTTGCCACTTAGTAGGAGAAGCAGAGCACTTTCACATCAACTTAAGTACTGCTTTTGAGAGAAAATATTTTTAGTTCTGGAAACAAAATTCTTTTAATGGAAGAAGCATATATCTTTAAAGTCACAAACTGTCACTCACAGATTGAAAAAATACTGGTTTCACAGATTCAAAATCACTCACATAGATGCGAAAAGTGAGCCTTCTAGTAGACTGGCAGATTGCCTTTATACAGAAGAAAATTAAGGAGAGATGTATTCTTTAAATGTTTTGTTTAGCTTGTTTCTTGAAAAACTTCATAAGTGACTATAAAAAGTCTGCAAAATATATTTGAACTCATGTATTTTCATTTCAAATTGATTTTTTTTTTTTTTTTTCAAAATAAAGAATTTATGTTTGTCCTGGTCATACCAATTCCCTGCATTTCTGCAATCCTTTTGTAGAAAGTACAGGGAAAATAGAAATGGACTGGATACCTTCATACCTGAATATAGTGAATGTGCACCATTTCAAGACAGACATATGTAGTTTTACCATTGTAATATATTCCATTATGTGTGATGGGTATGAAACTGTATTTGAGAGCATATAAGGAAATTGAAGTAAAATAATGCACCTGTGCAGATTTTCTTCCTAGCTTCAAATGTATCAAACACTAATTTGGCTGATAGATTCTAAAAATGTTAATTTCTTATGTGATTGTAGCCATGTTAAACATGATAATCCTCACCTGCGATACATATTTTGTTATTGTTATATACTCACTCCTCTCCCATACAATGCTTACTGAAAAACTATTGATCTTAAACTTTATATAATCATCTCATACTTGACCATTTTATTCCAAGAATTTCTTCGTTACTGATCTTTCTAGGTGAAAAAAGAAGCCCAATACAGCTCATACGTCAAAACTGTGCATGTTGAAATTCAGTTGGCATTTTTATTTATTTTGATTATCCTTCCATGCTTAAAGATTAGAGAAGAAAAATCTATCATATGTTCTCTTTTATTCTGATGCACAAGAATTTTTCACTGATTCTGAACCTGATCCACCTCCATTTAAACTGGGTGTATGGACAACCACTGATTTTAAAAGAAGTTAGACTGATGCAGTATTTGCAATATAAAACTGTGGGTATAATTCCAAGCTTCAAAACAGGAATATTTACTGTTTAAATCTGATTTAAGTTAGATAAAATTCTCCCCACAAAAAATGTGAAGCATATTAACTGTCAAAGTTTTGTATTAATTTAAAAGGAAGTGTATTAGATGATATAGTTACTAAACATATATACGAAGGGGGAAAGTAAAATAAAATATTCAAGTTAAAACAGCTAGGAGTAGGTATGATAATATTAAGACTAATTTTACAGTTTCACTCAGCATCAAGTCAATATCTGTCAGAAAATGTCAGGTAAGCTACACAAAAATAGCTCATCTAAAGAATTTGAACCTTAGAAATATCAGAGATCTTTCTCATAGCAACATTATTGGAATAAGTCCTACATATATGAGGTAGTAGAATTCTGCATTATTTTTTTTTCCTTTTTCATAAATTCTGTTCTTTATTTTTGCATGGACTCTCTTCCAACCTTTTGTAGTTAATGGAGCTTTATTTATTAGAAATAATTTAATCCCCAAATCCTCAGCCTGATTTATAAAGAAACACTTCAGAAAAATACTAATCTAACATAGTTTCCTGATCTTCTTTCCTCAAATTTCTTTCTCCTAGTTTTGAACAAGTCACTAATAAAATACTGACTCTAGTCATGGAAATTAATCTGAAGAAAAAAATGCTGCAAATACAGTCCATTTATAGTTTGCTATTAAACTTTGTGAGTTGTAAAAGTGTTACTAGATTATTTATTGTGGGATGATGGAAACTAGAGGAGGCAATAAGCAGAAAGAATTATTCATTTGTAGGTTTATGATAAAGTAGCTACAATTCAACTGCTCTTCTGTTCTGAATTGATAGTGACTTACGGACAATGTATTATTAGTACAGAATGCTGATATATGAAGATCAGTCATCTGAAAAATAATGTATCTATTGTGATCAGTGGGAATGTCATTAATTATAGTAAACAGAGGATACATTATGTTTAGTAGTGGTCCACTCAAGACAGAAAATGTTTTGGTACTCAGCTATATCTCACCATTAGAAGGCAGGAAAGTTTAGAAGAAAATAGGTTAATCATTCTACTTTAACTCTCCCATCACTAAAGTAGCTTGAAGTGACAAAAATCTATATCATACATCCTAGGTAAATTGTAATAAATATTAGAAGCTTTAATATTTTTAGGGAATGTATGCCTATATTCAAGCACATATAAATAAATTTAGAAAATATAACATGCAAATGAGCATTGACAACAGTACATAGTAATACCTATTTTTTTCTTAGAGTCTGCTATTTCTTAAAATAATTAAACACAGTATGATTGAGCAGCTAACAAGAAGCAACACTCTTCAAATTCCTTAATAGCCATGAGTCCAGTAACACACAGGATGGCTGACCACAGGCTCTACCATCCTGTGCCCTTTTACTTTCGACAAAGAACATTCTGTAGTTGTTCATTCAAACAGTCTCTCCAAACTAAAACATAATCAAAGTTTGTTAAAGCTATGATTGTCTGTCTTGGGAATTTATAGAAATGTGTTCTCTGCCAGTATTAAACAATGTAGTGCTCAGTCCCACAAACAAAATTCACAGAGCTTCTGAAATTAATCAGCCTGAGAGCCAAATGAATCCCTTGGTTTGATCCTTTCCATGTTGAAGATCCTTGATTTGATTCATGTCAGATTTTCATTTAATGGTTTGAAGGAATAAAAGAGGGAGATGTGCCAGACAGTGGCTATCATTCACTGCTCTGACAAATTTAATTCCTGGAATAAATGAATAGTTTTTACATTGAACCTTGAAGAACCTGGCTGTATTTTGACTTTGCATTGCCCTCCTGATGTTTAACAATGAAATCTTTCTGTCTTTCTTAGAAGGCTCATATTTTAAAATAAAAATAGAATGACCAATCAGTGTAATCACTGTACCCTTTGTTTATTTTTCTTTTCTTCTTTTGGAATCTTCTCTTAGTTCCATAAGGGCTGCTCTGGAAGTGTTTTATTTTGCATTTGTTAATCAAGCACTGGAATGCAGCAGAAGTATCATAAACAAAAAATTAATTACTGCCTACATTTTATCCCTTTCAGAAGTGTTTTTGTTATGTAAAACACTCAATTACATTTGCATTTTTTACAGAATGCTCAGCTGTTGTGTAGCAAATTCTTTGGTTGTTTAGTGATATCATTTCCTAACAGCTAATAAAGGAACATTCAACAACTGAACCACACACTCAATTTAGATAGGAGCATCCCAATTATTTGCACTTTTTTTGGCAGGTAGGTAACTGTGTAGGCTGCTTGTTGCCTTCTGGCTTTCATATTTGTTTAAAACCTTTTGTTAGTCTCTCCTTTTCCTGGTAGTTCATTGTCTTTTTCCCTCCACTCATGCATGATGAACACCAGTGATAAACAAAAAGCCTGTTAAAATCCAGGCTTAAAATAAAAAAAAGTATCCTCTTGTTAGTTAGCCTTACATGCCTGTTTGTTATCCTTTAGTGATTTCTATCCAAAACTATAGATTTTCTAATTGTTATATCCAAATTAATGAAATTAATTGCAGGCTACTCTTGCAGCTCTTGTTTTTGAAATTTCTCTCTTTTTTTGCTAATAAGGGGCCCAATACTCCTGATTCCATGTGTGTGACTAATGTTATTGATTTTCTTATCCAAGTTCATAATTGTCATTCTGTATTTAATCATGTACATTGAGAGCCTTATTATCTTGTCTTTTCACCATTTTCAGCAGCAAGATACATTCCTTTTCAGTTTGATGATGAAGGGAGAAATATGGACAACTTGGATTTCTGTTCACTGGAGTTTTCAGTTTTATTACACTTATCATTGCTTAATATTAGTTTTCGTATTATTCTTGATGCATTATAAGGACTAAATGAGATGGATAAGACTTATATTACTTGAAAGAGCTGTCTGCCAAATATATTATTTACAAGGAAAAAGATACAGATTTGTCACACACCAAAGAAATCTGCAAAAAGATTTCCACAAAGAACCTACCTTAATATATTGTAAAAGACATCATAGTACTTAAGATTGCTTATCTTCCAAAAATTGAATAAACAACTCTGTCCATTTTCCTGTAGTTAGATGCCTTACTGAGATTCTGAAATTCACATGTAACTTTCCTTGTGTAGTGGAGAGAAATTCAGATTTCTAGAAAGCTTTCTACAGCCAAATTTTTTGGTTTTGTTTTTCAAAACACCTCTTCACAATTAGGAATTAAATATTGACCCTGGTCGTGCACTATAAGACACAGATTCAAAAGTTTTATATGTATTTTATTCTCTTCTTTAAGTTCCTTCTTGGTATTTTAACATGATGTCTAAACCACTAAAGATAATGTGAGCATTTTATATGTATCTTTTTATTTAGAGTAATTATCCTGAGATGAGGAACAAATTTACACTTGTTAGGAATATTAGTAATTCGTGGAGGTAAATAGTATATAAAAATATATATGTGAACTGGGGAGAGAAAAAGGGGGGGGGAATCCCTTCGTTCCCTTTTAGGTTAAGAAAAAATCCAACAGGATGACCTGATCACAAAGCCGAAGCTGATGGACATCTCAGTATTTGCATCCGAAAAGAACTCTAGCTGCACCAGGGATGAGCATTCATCAGCACCTACGCCCAAAGACACCAGGTGCTGATGGCCCAGACAAGATGCCTATCTGTGGAGATCAGAACCATCAAACTCATTGAATCTGAGTGCCGGATTCCAGATTCCGGGAACCCGAAGAATGGAACCCGAAGAATGGACCATTCCACCCCCGGACGAGGCTTTGTCCAGGGAAAGAAACCACCTTGAATATGAAGAACTCAGAAGGAAACAAAGACTTTCTGCCGCAGGCCAAATAAACTGTATAAAAACTGCTACCTTGCAAGCAGTAAGTGTGGACGGGGGAGTCTTGGTACCAGTTGGTCCATTCTTCACGTTCACCCGTATCACTTCCCGGGGGTGGTACGCTGGCCGTTTTGGTGGTGGCTGTTGAGACTGTTTTTATGGTCACGGAATAAATTCTATTTTTCATGTTTTTATTAAAATTGGCTAATTCGCATTTTTTATTTATAACACACTATAATAAGAATTAATCTCTTACACGTGACAAAGCAATCGTAACATGGTTGTTAATGCATTCAAAAGAGATCCAGAAGGTCTATTCCTATTATTTCTTCTTTCTGAATATTCTCAACTCTTTTGTTAGGAAATAAACATAAATAAATGAAAGAGAATCCAGTGTTGGAATTTAACTTATATGGGATAGATACTTAACTCCTTCTAGGCCTTGACCTAGCTGCAACAAGTGCCACACAATGGGCAAATACCTGCTGTAAACTCAGGTTGAGTGAAGTTCATTTGGATTTGTTCTTGTTTAGCTGAGAAAATTCAACAATACAATATAACAGGATTTGTCTTCTATAGAAAATATATGCCAATAGTATTTTGAAATTTTATATGAAATATTTTCATATAATAATATATTTTTGAGGTATCAACTTTGTAAATACATATTACTTTAATATTTCATATTGATGCATGTATTGGAATTAATCTTCAGATGAGAAAGAAAATAGAGTTCTTAACAGACCTCTGACTGACTTTTATGGAAATATTTCGGCCTTATAAGGGGTGCATGTTACTATTTTTAGTAACAGCAGTGCAGTATTTTGTTATCTGAATACATAGTCCTTTCATCAGCATGTACAATTACCCAAAAATTTACAGTGTGCTGGGCTTAGGCTGGATAGAGTTAATTTTCTTCACAATGGCTGGCATGGGTCTGTTTTGGATTTGTGCTGAATGCAGGGTTGATAATAAAGGGGTGTGTTTTGTTACTGCTGGGCAGAGCTTACACAGAGCCAAGGCCTTTTCGGCTGTTCGTGTGGCCAGGCTGATGACAAAGTTGGGGGTGCAAGGGAGACTGGGAGGAGATACAGCCCAGACAAGTGACCCAAACTGACCTAAGGGATATTCCAGATGACATGTCATCATGCTCAGTGTATAAAGTGGGGGTTAGAAGGAGAAAGGGGAAATGTTTGGAGTGTGGCATTTGTCTTCCCAAGTCACTGCTACCTGTGATGGGCCTTTGTCCTCCTGGGGATGGCTGAACACCTGTCTGCCCATGGGCAGAGCTGAACTCATTCCTGGTTTTGCTTTGCTTGTGCGCACAGGTTTTGCTTTCCCTAGTAAACTGTCTTTGTCTCAACCCACGAGTTTCCCAGCTTTTACCCTTCCGATTCTCTCCCCAGTCCTGCTGGGGTGGGGGTGAGCAGCTGTGTGGGGCTTGGCTGCTGGCCGGGATTAAACCATGACATATGCAATCACTAATGGGAAAACATAAAAAACTGCATCAAGTGTTGTCACCTTCAAATATTGCTGCATATATTTTAGTGATGTGGATAATGTTCTCTGAATCCAGATTATGGACATCAGCAACATGTGTAAAAACCTATGCAATATGAATTTTTTAGAAATTAATTTAATCATGTTCTTTATATTATTAAAAATGGAAGTTTCACATTACTCTTGATCAAAAAGGGTGCACTTATGTCATTCCCAAGGCAAAACCTTTGTATTTAAAATAATGTATTTTTTGCTTAAATAAATTTGAAATTTTATTTCATACTGCCTTGTAGACCTTCCATCTTCTAACATTTTTATGGGATGTAACTTATAGGCATTATTCTTAGAGATTTAAAGAACTACATGTATAATTTGGTGTAACTTCTCTTAATAAAAGAAAAAAAACATAATAAATTGATCAGATTAACAGATCAAATTAAACAGATCTAGCTCCTCAGAAAAAATAAAGCAAAAATTATGTAAGAACCCAAAATCAAGCTTTCTTTAAAAATTAGCTTTCCTTGTATATTTTTTCTGACTTTTCTCAGTGCTGTTTTGTGGCTCCTTTTCAGAATAGAGAAAAAATAAACAAACAAAATCTAAACCCCCTACAGTATAGTAAATTATAAAGCTTATGGAAGCAGTGATTGAAAAGTGGTGTCTGTATTCTCTCTGTGCTTTGGACAGTGAGCTTTCATTTCATACATCATTTATAAGTAGCTTCAGTGATTTCACCAAGTCAGTAGAAAAATTTTAGACAATGAAAGTCAGATAGATTTATATATTTGTTCTGAATGTTAAAAACTCCACTTTATTTTTAGTTTAAGAATTTTTATTTTTAGTTTAAGAATTTTCAGTAAAATCCCTGGTTTTCAGATGAAAACTTTAAATAGGTTAAGACTGCCTTGCTTCCCTCAGGATTAGTCATTGCCTTAAGATGGGGGTGTATATTTAGTTTTCAGGAAGCTGGGAAAAACCCACTTTCCCTTTCATTTTTTTTTAGTCTAGTTCCAGAGTATGACAGGCTGTTCTCTAGTCTGAAAAAAAAAAAAAAAAACCAAAAAAAAAAACCAACCCACAACCAAAAAAAAACCAACAAAAAAAAAAAAAAACAAAAAAAAACCCAAAAAAAAAACCCCCACACCAACCCCCCTCCAAAAAAAAGGGAATTATTTAAACCTTTTTTTTTAAATGTAGACCTACATAAAAACAAGCTACTCTTTGCAATTTTTAAAACCACTAGCCTAGACTGCCACCTATATAGCAATATAAGAAACATTTTTCTCTCAAAAATACTGGATAATTTCCCCAAATTAATCTTTGTTTTACATTTACTTTAAGGTTCTGTTCCAGGTTTTCTCTCCTGACTTGAACTTTGGATAACATGCTGGATTGCCGTGTCTCTCCCTCTTCCAGACTCAGCAACATTAATTGCAGGTTTGTCAGTCCTCCATACCTTCTCTCTTGGCTCTAATAATTTGCTAAATATTTTCCTAGCTATTATCTCGCAAATCCCCTTGTTTATGTGTTTTAAATTCTACTGTAATACTGGTTTATCACACAGATATAACCTGACATCCCATGCAGGCTTAAATCTGCACTAGGGATACTGTCAGATCCAGAGCCCAAGCTGGAGTATTGAAATTGCATAGCCCTCAATTGTTAGCAGGATTCCCAGGACCATATTAGGTCCATCCAACCAGTAATCTCTCATGCAATGCATCGGCTCAGCTCAGAGGCTGGTGTCTGTAGAGAGCCAGGTATGTTCTCTACAGACATGAGAGAACATGTCTGTAGAGACATGTTTTGTCTCAAACATAGAAGAGATGGTCCCACAAAGGGTGAGCAGTGCTGTTTTGAGCCAACTTCCTGTTTCATCTGGAAACTTATGCTCAGTCGTGCCCCACCTGAGACTTGCTTCCTGGAGGAGAGATCAAAAGGGCTGGCTTCACCTGCATGAATGAAATAGCCCAAAAAGTCTTTTTTACATAAAAGGCACACGCCATGTTAACTTTAATAAATTCTGCAAATCAGTCTTCCTCTGTCTCTTTTGCCTCTCTTTCACATTCTTTGTTTTACTAATCCAGATCTGGACCATCCACATGGAAAGACAAATGTGGGATCTGAGGACAGGTGTTCTTTGTCCTCTTTCTCTCTTTTCCACCTTTATTTCTCTCCTCCTTTGCTTTGTCTGGACAAATAATGTCTGTCATATTCTACCCCATACATATTCCACCCCCATACTGAGGTTTGTTGTGGGAGTGGGGAGCTTGAGGAGATGTGTTGCAACTTTTAACCAGAACCTTTTAACCTTTGAGAAGTTTATTGTGGGAGCTGGGAGTTTATTGAAGTGTCCTCTAAGGATTTAAGAAGTGTAAAAAATAAGAGCTTGCCAGACACCACTTTTGAGAAGTAAAATTTGAGGGCATTAGCCAACACCTTTTGAGTCTAAAGAGTGGGCTGATTGCCAAAGTTAGGCAACTATATGATAAAAGCACAAAAGTTCCCTTGATGTGGTGTCTGGTGTCATTTTCAGCCTGAGGAGAATTTATAATGAATATCATGTCCTTTATCGGTGGGTCATGACAGCATCATCCCTGGTATCACTCACAGGTGTGGTAGTAGTACCATAGGGCTGGAAGAGGCCATAAAGGGGGACCTTCTCCAACTACTATGTCAAATAATGTTCAATTAAGCTCAAAATGAACAATGGTATGCCTTGGCCACTAAGGACTGACAGTGCCCTTTGGAGCATTAAGCACAGCATAGATAACTGGTCAAAGGAAGTGATTACCCCACTAGACTTGGTATTGGTGCAGTCTCACCTCAAATAATGTGAAGAGTTTTGAGCTCCACAATACAGGAAGAACATAAAAATATTAGGATGTGTCCAAAGGAGGACAACAGAGATGTGAAAGTACTAGAGGCATGACTTATGTGAAGTGTCTAAGAATACTCTTTGTTCAGTTTCTGAGGAATGACCTCATTGCTGTCTACAACTTTCTTATAAAACAGGACAGAGAAGAGGGTGTTAATAATGCCAAATTTGTGGCCCTCTATGGGCCATTCACTTAGGAGTTGAGCTCAATGATCCTTGTGAGCCCCTTCCAACTCAGAATATTCTGCGATTTTGTGTCTATCTATTCTCTCTAGTGTCTTATCATAGAACACATGGAAATGGTGTAAATCTGCTCCAGAAGAAGTTCAGATTGTATATTAGGGAAAAGTGTTTATTGAGAGAGTGATCAAGCACTGGAACAAGTCCCCTTGGGAAGTGGTTATGACCTTTCCATGTCCAACAAGCATAAAGACAATGTTCTTATACATATAGTTGAAGTTTTATGTTGTCAACAATTGGACTTGATGAGCCTTAACAAGTCTCCTCCAACCCAGAATATTCTATTTTAATTCTACTTAATTTGAACATTTTTTTTTCTAATGGATATCTAAAAATCTTTAGGTATCCTATTTCCATAGACTGCCTAAGTGATTCACTTGGGTGCTTAGCTCTCTCCCCATCAGAAAGCCTTTATTTATGCTCAGGCTTAATCTTTCCTGCAAAATAGGCCTGTTATTTCTTGTCTTGTTCATAGTGTAGAGCGTAATTATTTATTTGCTTCTTTGCCACAATCTGTCATAGAATGCTATTATTGTATGCTTCTGAAATCTTTTTAACTTATTGTCATAAAATACTAGCTCTTTCAACATTTTGTTTAGGACACATTTTCTAGAACACAATTTTCTGCTCTAACTGATCCAACATAAGTTTGAAGTGCGGTGCCGAGATGTGGGCAGGGTGAAAAGGCAGAACTGCATTCCAAAGAGTCAAATAAGAACCAGAGTTTACTTCATGACCCTGAAGTAAACAGTCTAAATATCCACACTATTTAATTCCTAACATTTCATACAAGGATGCTATATCCAGATTACCTATTGGGAACAGTACCTGACCTATGCCAGCCATAAAACAGTAGCTGAAAATTTCCTGAATGCAGACAAGTTTAATTATCTCAAAGAAAGCTAGGGATGGTGGCATTAATTTAACATTAGAGTTAATTTAACATAGAGTAACAGTGGTCATATCTGTGATCTGATCAGTTGACAGAGCAATTTGGGTTTTTTGGCTATGCCCAGAATTATACAACACTTTATTGTAGCAGTAGTTTACCTCCAGTCAGGAACATATCATACCTTTCTACAGTAAAGACAGGTTCCATTTACCTTGCAAAGGCATAGGCAGGTTCCAACATAGAAGCTTGCAGATGGGTGTTAGAAAAGTCTCTACAGGAGTCCATTGCAAAACCAGCCTTGGATGTTCCCATAGTCAAGTTGTAGCATAACCTGAATAATGCTAATTTATTAGGCCCTAGCTTCCTCATGGAAAACCAATGATCTCAAGACAAGCACCGCTTTGGTAATTGTTATCTGAAGCAGCTTAAACTGTTAAACAGCATCTTTAGTAGCACAGAAAGATCAAAAAACTTATTTTCTATCTTGCAAAAAGGACTTGCAAGTTTACAGTATAGAAATTTGGAGGATATAAACACCCTTGCTTTCTAGCTGGACCTCAGAGATTAGAGGGGCTGGGTGTGTTGTGCCTAAAAATGGGATTTATCACCCAGTGTACAATAAACCACACACAGAGCAGAGGTATAATAAACTCACAGAATAAACTCACACACAGAGCAGAGGTCTTTGTTTATTTCATATTATGTGAAGATGGGTGCTAGGTAGCAAATCCACTAAGCCAGCACACTGATTCTCAAAAATTTACATTATTTATACATTTTAATACACAGAAGTATTATGGTTCATTTGCTACAAGTTGCATAGTTCTCATCTTAATTGGTAGCCTACCTTCTACAGCTTAAACAATTCTCTTTCTTCTCATGCTAACTAGTCTACATACTCAGTCTTTCTCCTCTTTTGAACTGGATGATTTCTTGAGTTGGTGGGTTGTGTGTTGCAAACTCCTCCTCCTGGAATTACCTTTTATTTAGTTTGGACTGATTTCAGCACAGTTGCTGAACTGACTCTGTTAATTTCTCATCTCGGCCAAATATCTTTGAGGTTCTGTCCACTGCCAGTAGCACATCCTACCCAAGCTCTGCTGTAAAACTGTAGGCCTAAAGAAACTAAGCAAAGCAGTATATCATTCCCTATCTTTGAGACTGTCAGTCTTGTTTTTCAATTTACTGATAAGGTTAAACCCTCTTTCAGAACCCACTTCACTTTCCTTGTGACTCCCTGTGCTTATTATTAACTGTCTCTGACTTGAGATATCAGGTATAGCTGGGCTTAATTTCTGATTGTAGCCATTTTGGCATTGTAAGACTGCACATGTTCAACAAGAACTTTTGCTGTCACAGATTCACGGTTTGTTGAAACGACAGATAAAAATTCAGAATTGTCATTCATAAATGTAACAATTCAATCAGGCTAATTTTGCCATCAATCAAGGTTAAATTCATCTGGGTATTCTTCGATGAAGCCCGAGGTACAAACCTTACCAAAGAGGTGTCACTGTATTTTTCCATGGAGTATTACAAATGACAAAATTATATTTTGGGAGAAGTGGCGGTAAGACTGTAGCCAAATAACTTGCTGCTGCATTCATAAAGAGGAGGAGGGGAAGAGGGAAAGGCAGCCACTTCACATGTAAATGAGGGCTTATGAGTTAATATCTCTCTTTATAACTAAAGCTCAAAATAAGGAAGACCTGGGTCATGCATCTGGCACCTCAGTATCACTCCCTCTGCCACAGGGCTGATTGTAGCAGTAAGGGTCATCCTCTGCTTGATAACTTATTATCCCTACCAGCAGCCTATCACAGTAATCCCTTCACCACACATCTCATGGCTATAGACTTTATACCTAAAGAGGAAAGGTATGTTTTGTTTATATGTTCATAGCAGGTTGCAAAATGGAAAAGAAATCCATGTTTTCTATGCACACAATAAAAAAGGAAAAAAATGAGATAATATTGCAGTAAAAGAAAAGTTCAAACACTAGATAAAAAGCAGGAGAATAAAGCATAAGAATAGATTCCCCAAAGACTTTAGGCAGCCTTTACTACTCAAAGTCCTTGAGAACAAACTAGACAAACACTGGTCAAGGATGACACAGAACAGTCTTTGTAATGAATCAGAGACAGAACAGACAGACACCTAAGGCTATTCAAACCTTATTCTTTGGGATAACATCTTCTGTGGTCCACTGCAATTCTTTAGTCACATTCAGCAATGAAATTTGAATTAGCCCACTATTTATCATTTTAAATATATACACTGATTAATATTCCTACCCAGATGAAATATTTTGTACTTCCTTATATGGTAGTTTATTTCAAACTATTTCTTTAACTTTTCAACAGCACTGTGTATTTGTAATCCTGTATTCCAGAATTCTTACTAATTTGCCTAGCTCACTGATATAAGAAATTCTTTATTTCATCTTTCCGGTCATATTTTTGCATGGCATTAAAGCCAAGCATGTGATTCTTATGATATCAAAGATATATCAAATTCATACATCCTCTCAGCAAACACAGAAGTTGAAAATTGACTGAGCTGGGTGTCATTGTTTTAAGCCCTGCACCAGAGCCTGTTACATCTGCTTCCCCTGTTCCGGCTTCAGCTCTGAGGTTAACACAGAGGTGACACCCCTTTCCGTTGCAGTCACTGTTTGAAAAACCATAGCTCTTTGTGTGCCTGGAGTCCCTTTGGGATGATGGGGCCCACTGCCAGGCTGCAGCTGGCAGCGCAGCAGAAGTAAGTGGAATGTGACAGGGAAACCTGTAAATATAGCACCAGACAGAGCCCAAGCCTGAGGAGAAAGAAAACATCAATGCCACACTTCCCTTGGCAGACACCTGCACATGCTGACAAGTAACTGTGACCCCGTCTCCCATACTTCTTGAGAAGGGCTGAAGCATCAACCTTAGGACCCAGAGGGATGTTGCAAAGATAATCATAACATCAGAGAAAATGCGTAGATACTAGGAAGACTTTAAAAAGCAACCCCCACAATTTAACCACATTATTAATGAGACTATGGCCTATAATATGACTTTGAGCATAAGAACATGCCTTCAAATAATTTCATCTAGTACATATCTTCACCAGATCAAAAATATTTAAATTAAATCAAGCAGGAATAACATTTGAAAACTGAAGATCTTTTTCTGGATCACTTTCAGTAATATCACTAAAACACTTGTGCTATTTTTTTACATGCATTATTTTTGCAGTTCATGTTGTTGTTAGGTATGTGACAAAAAATCCAAAACATGCCTGGTTACTGTATCAGTGCCCACTACCTTATGCACTAGGGAGCCCTGAACTCCAGAAGTCTGTGACCACTACTGATGCTTTAACAGGTAAAACATCTACTGTAAATTGATTATTTTCCTTTCTTCCATAAGTGTTTAAAGACAAATGGAGGTCAGATGATTGAATACAGTCTGGATTGACTAGAACACTGAGCACAGATCTAAAGGTAAAATAAAAATATTTTATATATGATTGCAATATTTATTCTAGTTTAAGGTTCATGTTACTTCAGTGAACATATTGTCCATAAAATATATCACTTAATAGTGTTGGCATCTTCATATAGGTGTACAAAGACATCTGACTCCATTTTAAAGACACTAGAAGAGCCTATGTAAGATACCAGTGAATAAATGTTTCAGGAATGTTTCATTTCCTTTACCAACCCTGTCTAGATACTGCAGACTCATAGAAGGATGCAAGTTAGATGTTGGAAGTCACCTAGTGCAATGTCTTGTATAAAGCAAAATTAAATTTGAAGTAATACAGTTTTGTTCAAGGCCAGTTTAGTTTCATACACCTCTAGAGACAGAAAATTCAGTATTTCTCTCTGAAAACTGCTCCTATGCTTGCTCACATTCATGCTGAAAATGTTTTTCTTCAACTCAAATTAGATTTTTTTCTTATTGAAACTCCTCTCCACTGTCTCTATTCCTCATCCTCACACTGTTCACCTTAAAAAATGCCTGAATCTGATTTCTCCACACCCAGCCATTCTCTGTTGAGCCCCCACCTTGAGTACATCCATCTCTGGGCATTCCAATACAAGAAGGACACGGACCTGTCCGAGTGAGTCCAGAGGAGAGCCACAAAGATGATTCTGTAAATAGATGGAGAACCTCTCCTGTGAGGAAAGTTTGGAAGAATTGAGATTTTTCTGCCTGAAGAAGAGAAGGCTTTGGGGTCACCCACTTGCAGCTTTCTAGTAGCACAAGGGAGCCAACAAGGAAGATGGAGAGGGATTTTTTACAAGAGCATGTAGTGACAGGACTAGGGAGAATGGATCCAAACTGAGAGAGAACAAGTCTGGGTTAGAGATTATGAAAAAAATCTTTACTGGGGAGGCAGTGAGACACTGGAATAGGTTGCCCAGAGAAGTTGTGGGTGTTCCATCCCTGAAAGCATTTACAGTCAGGCTGGATGAAGTTTTGAGCAACCTGGTCTAATGAAAGAATATGACTACCCAAAGGATTGGAACTAGATGGTCTTGAAGGTCCCTTCCAACCTAGACTGTTCAATGATTCTATGATTAGGTATTTGAACATGGAAATTTCTTCCTTCCTGATCATCTTTCTTCAGGCTGAACAAACTCTGTTCTGTACCCTCACCTCATTCCTCTGAGCTCCAGTCTGTCACTCAGCAGCAATTCTTGGAACTTTCTCCAATCTTCCAGTACCTTTCTGGCACTTCAAATCCCCAAACTAGACACAGAACTGTAGACTTTGTCTCATACATAATGGACAGATTTGAGTAACCCCTTCATTCTATCTGTCAGCTTAGTTTTTGTTTATACAGATCAAACTATATTTTATCTTCACCCGTGCATGGGTGCACTGGTGACTCATGATCAACAGGATGCCCATCAGGAAACTGAGTCCTTTGCTGCAAACCTTTCTGCTCTTTTCAATTACCATCTACTCCTTTTGCTACCTAATTCTATCCCAAGTGCAAGACTGATAATTTTCTTTTCCTGAACTCCTTTTTTATGGTTTTTCTTTATATTCACTTCTCTAATTTGTTGAGTACTCTTTGAATAAATTTCCTTCAGAATACTGTTTGCTTTTTTGTACTAAATAAAGCACTTCCTTCATAGGAAACAACTGATATTTACAATTAAAGGTCATACATATAGTGAGTACAAACCTATACTTAATTTTACATCCTAATTCTAAATTACATTAAAATTGTTAGCATATCACACAGAAAAAGAAATATGCATGTAGGTATAAAGCAAAATTTTATCGAAACCATGCTGCATCAGTCCATAACATGCTGCAATTTTTGAGTAATGAAATAATTTCTAACAAGTCATCTCAAATGTTTTAAATTATGTGAGTTTTATCCAGTTAAGGTCTGCTATAGTGAAGAAGAATCTTCATTGTTCTGAAAGTTTTCTGAAGATATATTGTGTATATTCTGCCCTGGATTTGAGATAGTAAATTGTCTCTGAGATAATTTACCAATATAGGCAAATTCATTTCAAGTTTCTGTGAACTTGTTGCATATTTTCTATTTCATTGAAGTTTTACTCTCCTAAGGGTGTGGCTGGCCATTAATAGCAATCATCTCTCTTATGATGTCAAACATAATAACAAAACAAAGTAGCACATAAAAAAAGCTGATGCTAGAAATTCCTATGTGTTCTACTTGTATAAAAACCATGAGTTCTTAGTGTAAGAAGTAAATCTAAATTTGACAGGGGTTGCAGTTTTTTACTGTATTGTGGAATATTATCTGTCAAAACATGGCCCATGAAAAAGAATACTACCAATACAAGTTGCTAGCCTGACAAAGTCATTTCAGCTATGACACTGAGCACCATGGAAAACCTACTGTTCATCACTTTTTTAATCTTCTGCTACCAAATAAAATGTCATTGAAAATCTAAGGTTTCTTCCTGGGGAAAAAAATTGAAACCACATTAATAGTTTTCATTCCCTTGCAGAATGAACTGGCTAGAAAAAAAAATACAAAATACAAGCAGTGCTGCAATGGTGAATATATACTGATCTCAATAAAGCTGTTAGACAAAACAAGAATTATAAATATCTCCAAAGGAAAGATGGCATACTGTGGCAGAACACTATTTGTGGCAACTTTCCATTGTAATAGAGAATGTGGACTATCCGTTGCTGCACTGGAGTCACAAAAACTGAACACTATGCTGAATTTAATTCATCAATAATAGTTTTAAATGTATAAATACCAAGCATTGCAGTAAGAGTGTTTTAATTTTCTCTGTTCTGCTGAGAACCGGTTTCTATGGAAGACATTGGATTCTTATTATTGTATGCACTACCTGCCACAAAAAGTCATAAACTAAGAGGAAAATGAGATAAGTATCTCATGAACTTTCAGAGCATTAGGTAACCAGTGATTGTAGCCATGAACCACATCTGATTTTATGTGTTTGATATCTTCTTCAACAGGTATCTAGTAGTGCTACAGATTATGGAATAATCAAAATACATTTAATACTTAGGAAGCTTCTTTGTTCTATAAATAATGGGATACCTGTTAAAAATCTTTCATTGAATGACTGTACATTCTTGCTGAAAGTGAAGATTTTGGTTTGCAGAAAGAGATCTTTACTGGTAGTGACTACTGATTTAGTTTATAAACACTCCAGTGATGCAAACTAACAAACTCTGATAAAGAACTTGAAATAACAGAAAAATAAGCTCTTGCAGATATTTAAGATGAAGTTATACATAGGATAATTTGAAAATTGTGGTAGTTTTCTTTGTCTTTCTCTTGCTCTCTCTTCTTTTTTGTTTCCTTATTTTTCCCATAAGTATAGACAAAACCTGCGGTTAGTGAATTTTCAAAAACTTAAGACATGAATATACATCTTTAACAGATTATAGAACTGCATACAAAGTACTTTCACCTTTTTTTTTGCTTTTTCTTATTTTAAGCCTGTTAGTCATTTTCCGAAGCCTTATAATCTGCTCCATTAATGAGTAATTCAAACTGCAATACCAAATTCCTAGATTCAAAACTGGACACATTTCAACACATTGAAAAATGTGTTTTAATAGGAAATCAAAATATTTTGCACTGATTAATGAACAGATTGTAGCTTTTAACACTTTTTTTTTTTACCTCCTTTTTGTTCTCCCATAAGAATTCTTAAACATTGTAGAGATGATACAGAAGTGTGGCTTGAAGAAATGTTTTGGGTTTTTGATATATTATTTACCATCAAGAAGCCTGATTAAGAAGTGCACATATACATTGTAGTTTCTGTGATTTGCACACAAACAAATATGTCTAGACACCAGCTTTGATTTAATTTACTACTGTGCAGTCTACTTACTAATGATGTGCAACCAGAGATCATGCTGTTTTTACAATTACAGCATCTGACCCAGCCTTAAATACTGTGTTGCCTAAATGGGCACATAAGTATGATTTTCAGTAACTCATAGCCTTTCTTTCAAGACCAGTAAGGCTAATGAAAGGCCAGTGGCATAGTAAAAATATCAGTGGCTGCTTGTTTGCATTTTCAGATAGTTAGCTATCTTCTGAAATCAAGTTCATTCTTCTTTGCCTGTATTTCCCATCAGTGTTTCACGACATTGTATTTTTCTTTCAATTCTTATCAGGCTGCCTGTTTGTTGCTGTCTGGCTGCAAAGGTTTCATACCTTCTCGGTGGTTTCTCAGGTGCAGCTCCTCACAGCACTAACTCCTTCTTCTCAGCACAGCCAACAAACTCCATCTTACATCTCCACCAGTCAACCTGCTCTTTTATAATAACCCTCTTAATTGAATACAGCTGTGGCCTATTAAGAGCAGGCTTGTTCTTAATGCTTGATAATTAGCACAGCTGTAACTCCTTAGGGGCCAGATTACCTTCACCACTGTCCCTATGCTCCTACCTTTTATCTAACCACACCTGTTCAAAAATGTCACCTTCACATGCATAATTCAAGACAAAGATGGAGTTATTGAAATCACAGCCACCTGTATGCTCAGCAACACTATGTAAGCACTTGCTTAACATGTGATAGTATCACAATCAATCCTCCCAACTGCTTGATTCACACATGTAGCAGCTCTTCAGCCAAAATATGCTAAGACATCATAATTTCTCTCATGATACTACAGTTGGAACTTTTTCAGTCCTCTGTATGAAGTTATAACACATAAAGGGGAGAGGATACCCCTTATCTTTAATGTCTTCAGAAAGCACTACAGTCTTGCTACACTACCAAGTCAGTTCATATGGCATTGTCCCATTGCTCTGATTAAAATTTCATAACACAATTAAAGGTAGAAGACTTTAAAAGATGAGACTAAAAAAATATTAATAACTCTTGCCAGCATTCTCATTATAAAAGAAGCCTTTTTTAAAGTCCCTTTAAGTTCTCTTCATTTAGGCCAAAATTTACATTCAATATTACATAAAAGAGGAGAGTGCAAGAATAATTACTATATAGGATAGTATATTAGAAATGAATATTACTTTTTATTTAAATAAAACAAACAGGGGTTTTTTAAAATTACCTTTTTTCCCAGAGAAAAATTAATGGACTGCCAAAAGTTGTTGGTTATTTTGAGTGGAAATTCATACAGTTATGTAAGAAAGACTTCTGACAAAATACCAAGAACATTTTTGTAAACTCAGTTATGCTAAGCCATTTCTCAAGGTGAGTTGAGATGGCTGACTCTCACATAGCCACTCTCTCTCCCCCGTCTCAGCAGAACAGGGGAAGAAAAAAAGAACGAAAATCTTTATGGGTCAACAAAATGACAGGAAACTCACTCATGAATTGCCAACATGAGAAGAACAGACTTGACTATGAGAAGATTATTTTAATTTGTTACCAATTAAAAAGTACAGTGGGATGGTGAGAAACATCCCAGCCTCAACTTTACTACTTCATACTTGTCTCCTCTACTTCCCCTGCCCTGAGTTGTGCAGGGAGAGGGAACAGGGGTGCTGTGATCAGTCCATAACAGCTGCTCTCTGCCACTGCTCCTCTCACACCTTTCCCCTGCTCCAATGGGTGCTTCCCTTCATGAGCATCAGCTTCCTTCAAGGTACATCCACCTGCTTCAACGAGAGGTCTTCCATAGCTGTAGATGGATATCTGCTCCACTGAGACCTCCATGAGCTACAGGGGGATAGACTGCTCTACCATGGTCTTTTTCAGATGTTGCACAGCAATCTCTGCTCCAGCTCCTGAAGCACCTGGACCCCCTCCTTCTTTAATGACCTTGGTGTCTGTAGAGCTGTTGCTGTCACAGATTCTCACTCCTCTCTCTCACAACTCCAGTTTTTTGGTGTTGATCTTATTTTCCTCCTTAACTATATTTCCCCTGCGGTGTTCTTCCCCTCAGCTGTGCCCTGTGATGGGTGGATTGGAGCCAGCTGGATCCATCTGTGTCCTGCATGGGGCAGCCTGAGCCTCTCCTCACAAACACTCCCTGCAGCCCCTGCTGAGGTCGGCACCAGGGCACCTTCACCGTTGTCTACCTTCATTTTCCCTAAATAAACAGTAACTGGAATCAAGGAAACCTTGGACCAGGAAATCATGCCTGCTCCTGTCCTCCTCTGCTCTCTAATTTTAGCTCAGCTCTGGAAGATACTGTTGCCTATAAAAAGGAGTGGAAGTATTTCAAAGTCAGGTATAACTTTAAGATACACTGATCTGAAGATTTCAAAAAGAGGATTTATTGGTGCTCCATTAATGCTAGAAAGTGAGAAAAGATAACATTTTATTCTTTTCTGTTTAGTGAAATACTAAAATACTACTGAAAACCTCCTGAAATACTTTCTAATATAGGGATCTGCATCAAGACCTTTACATGACAAACAGCTGTGTCCAGCACTTCCTCTTAATTTTATTGTGCTTCAAAATTATTATTTCTCATTTGGGGTTTGTTTTTTTTCCAACTTATATCTGTAAATCATTAGTCCTAAAATTTCATTCATATTATGCTTCCATAAAAATGAGTAAATAAGGATTTTTTTGAAAAACATCACTGGGATAACTTACAGAGCAGCAGCTAGTGGCTGTGCATGATTCAAAATGTTAAGCACTATCCTTTGATCTTAAAAGATGAAGTGTTGAGACTCTCAAGTAAATCTCAAGTATTGGTTTCTCACTTTTTTAAAGTATACCAGAATTTCACCCATAAATTAAAGGGTTAAATTCTCAGCCATCCGCAGCATTAAGCAGGATGAGAACTTTTCTTTCACACATAGATCAAAGAAGTTATTTTCATGAATATATTTTTTTCCTTTCCAACTGAAATTCTAAAGCGTGAAAGCAGAGACTTGAAGAACAGGTGGAAGATAGGCTATTTTTAATCTCAAAGGTTATTTTCACCTTCCTCCTCCCCCTCTTTTCTTTTTTTTTTTTCCCCTGGTTATGTTTTAATGGAAAATCCAGCAATATAGGCTTCTTATCATGTTTTAGTATTTCTTCATCTGTCTTGAATCATCCAACAAAGCCATTGTCTAGGCAAAAGTGGCTCATTGATTAAAAGGCCGGTTTGTGTTACTGTTCTTTGAGCTGCATAACTTTTCTTGCCCAAGCTCAGGTGTCAGTAAACCAATAGGCTGCATAACATTTTGGATCTAAAATTAAGGATGTGTTTATACAATGTAATTCAGCCCCATAAAGACATGTCTGAACTAACTTCAGCATATAAAACCAACTACAGTACTGCCATTTTCTTTAGGATCAGAAATAACTTGCATGCATCCACAGAGAAGTATCTTGGGTCATAAGCGTGAGCAGGTATTGCCTGACCTGGAGGAGAGTGGTGGCTCAGAGTTACTACACTGGTTATGCTGATGAAGAAACTCCAGTCCCATTCTCCTCTTTCCAATGTGGCTATTAGCAAGAAGAGATTTTCTTTTGGGTAGTTGATAGGAGACAGAAAAGGGAAGAGAGAAGAAATTCAGTAGAGAACATAAAGAGGTATCACATCTTAGATCTCTCACATGGCCATTTACTCATGAAGGGTGTTACCCCTGCCAGAGGTTTCCTGCACTTCTTTACTTATTCAAGTTCACCAAGCAATATCATGAAAGAATTTTAACCATGTATGTTGGGTCTCTAAATACCAAGATCATGCACTGGAATGGATAAGCACAAGAGATGGGAGAGCAGACATTGGAGTGCGGATAATCTCAGAAACTTTCCTGAATTTGCAAATAAATATTTTGTTTCTTTCTTTAGTCTGCTTCATTACTGAGGAATTCAAATATTTCAGATTACACTTGGAACCTGAAGTCTAAGCTTGACAATGTTAAAGTGAATCTTTCCTCCTTAGATCTGTAACCCAAAATTTA
Source organism: Passer domesticus (assembly GCF_036417665.1). Taxonomy (NCBI): domain Eukaryota; kingdom Metazoa; phylum Chordata; class Aves; order Passeriformes; family Passeridae; genus Passer; species Passer domesticus. The sequence goes on along the minus strand of NC_087476.1, from coordinate 28,236,786 downwards.
ACACTCTTTATTTTTTAACAAGTCACATCAGATCAGGTTGAACACTGGTAAAATTATTCATCAAATATTATATCAAAAAAAAAGCTTATCACATTGTTCTGATAATATCCAATACACTTTATTTGAGCTGGGTAATGAGTAAACATCTGACTCAATGTCTTGAGCAAATACATTTAGATTTATGCACAATGCACATTTTTCTGGAAATATGGGAATAATAAAAACCAGGTGAGAACAAGTATGAAAATTCTGCACTGAAGTTTCTGCAAAGAAATGAATAAATAACATGCATTGACTGTTAGATGGATAAGAAACTGGCTGGACAGTTGTATCCAGAGAGCAGTGGTCAATGGGTCAGAATCCCAACGGACAAGAGCAACATATGATGTCCCTTGAGGTCTGTAATGGGTCCAGCGTTATTTAATATCTACATTAGTGGCATAGATGAAGGCATTACATGCACCCTCAGAATATTTGAGATTACTCCAAGCTGAATGGTGTAGTGGACATGCCTGAAGGACAGGATACCAGCTAGAGGGACCTGGACAAGCTTGAGAAGTGGGCCCTTGGGAATCTCATGTACCTAAACTTGGCCTTAAGAAGACCAAGTGCAAAGTGCTGCACCTGGATCAGGACAACATCAAGTATCAATACAGGATGGTGGATGAACAGATCAAGAGGAGGATCATAATGAGAAGGACTTGGGGGTGCTGGTGGATGAGAGGGTGAACATGACCTGATCATGTGCACTCCTGGGCTGCATCAAAAGCAGAGTGTCCAGCAGGATGAGGGAGGTGATTCTGCCTCTACTTTGCTCTTGTGAGACCCAATCTGGAGTGCTGCATCTGGAGTTCCAAGCAGAAGAATATTGACCTGTTGGAGCAAGACAGATGGAACACCTCTCCTATGAGGAAAGGCTGGAAGAATTGAGATTTTTCTGCCTGAAGAAGAGAAGGCTTTGGGGTCACCCACTTGCAACCTTCCAGTACCTGAAAGGAGTCTACAAGGAAGATGGAGAGGGACTTTTTACAAGAACATATAGTGACAGAACAATGGGGAATAGATTCAAACTGAAAAAGAATACCTTTAGATTAGATATTGGGGAAAAAATCTTTACTGTGGAGGTAGTGAGGCACTGGAATAGGTTGTCCAGAGAAGTTGTGGATGCTCCATCCCTGGAAGTGCTTAAGACCAGGTTGGATGGAGGATCGCAGTCTAGTGAAAAGTATCCTTGTCTGTGGCATGGGAGTTTAGAACTAGATAAGCTTTAAAGTCCCTTCCAATTCAGACCATTCTATGATTATTTGATTAAATAAATGGTATAAGGAAAATTCTGAATATTAGTAGACTATAAAATAAAACCATTCTAAATTATCCTCTGATGAAAATAAATGCAATGACATTTAGTATTTTCATAAAAACACCAGCGTAGAGCTAAACAAATGCAAATTCTCTTGCTCTTTGCTGCAATAAAAGCTGTGGAAGTATATTAGGACCTGTTTCTGATCAACATAGAATAGAAAACAAGCGAGACAGTATCTGCATGAAATCACTGCTCAATTGAGAGTAAAAATACTGGAGTCTTTTGATCAGTCTCCTCATGTCAGAGTACAGAATTGTGCAATAGTCATGTGGAAAGTTGAATGTAGGAACTACAGTGGATTGAATACACCAGCTATAAAGATATTAATGTATTAATTTACTTTATAGTGTAATAGGTTATGTGTAAGCGTAATTTATTGAAATATTATTTCCTGCAGGCATTTAAACTTTATTTGGCCTACAGGAGCAAATTTAGTTACATGGGCATCCATCTTGTAGCAAAGTTCTTGTGCATTGTATAGCTAACTAAATCATGAAAGTTCTTCATTAAGTCAATTTGAAAGCTATAGTTTATAATAAGGGAAAAAATGCACATGAGGTTGAGTTTGTCAATGTGTGTAGCTTGTTTTATTTTTCTCTTTATTAATTTAGGCTTAGCCCCATAATAAATGTTCTGAGGACCTTCAGATGCAGACATGCTCCTCTCTGTCTTGCTGCATGCTGCAGAATTTTTTTTTAACCACATCCACGGCAAAATACTCTTTATTCTTCTTCATGCTGTCTATCAAGATACTTTGTTCACTATTTTTTCAAGCATGCAATTCTTCCATTTAGATACATTCTCACAATGAAGAGGTTTGGTTCTTCATTCCAATGTTTTTGTATATCTAGAATTGGCAAATGCTTTATTTAAATTTATGGAAAATTAGGAAAACTAAAAATTCAAGCTGTTATACATACTCAAGAAGAAATGAAACAATTTTTAAATTTCTTCATAACAAAAATCCGTCTGAAAAATCTCATCATAAAACTAGTGAAGTTACTGTAAATATTTTCTTGAAGTGGACTTTTCAGGAACTTTATCTCACTAGAATAGGATAGATCCAGTTGGATGTTAATGACAGCAATTATCTCATCCAACTGTGTTTCTGCATGTGTTGAATTTAAGGTTTAATTAACTAAAGATAACTGACTCTTTTGGAAAAATTATGTTTGAGTCTGGATTTCGCTAGGAAATCCTTGGAAATTAAACATTCTCTCTCTCCTTGTGAAAATAATAATAATAATAATAATAATAATAATAATAATAATAATAATAGTAGGTAAAACTGTATTTCCCTCACATAAATTCAAGCAAGATTATCTGTAATCCTATAAGCAAATTAAGGATTTCCTCACTTCTGCGTAACAGCATAAATCACAATTATAAAATCAAAAATTGTCCCTCCAGTTATAATTGATTCAGTGATTTCCCTTTTACTGGAAGTTTAAGTATAGTGTTTCCCCCAATTGAACTGTGCATTTTTTGTTGATTTACAGATTAACAGATTAATAAGTGAATCTGGTACAAGTACTTTAATAGAAATGTTTACAATTCATTATTATAAATGATATAGCAGTATTATATCATTTTGGAATGACTTTAGGCTTCAGATGATTGATCAACTTCCAAAACCTTCCATCTAACAATTCAATAGCATGGGGTTGTTTGTTTGGATTTTTTGAAAGACATGTTGCAAACAGCAGGTTTTTAAACAATGTTTCACACTTTCTCCAGAGATACGGCAGTGTGGTTAAGTAACCAAAACCAGAAAAAATTGAGTGATATCAGAAGCTCACAACTTCATGGCAATGTGTTGTTTCAACATGTAGGTTGTTGAGTGGATTGGGAAATGAAATCAATGTACAAGGTATCTGCCATCCTCCCTTTAAATGATGGACAGAACCAAAGTGATCTATTTTGCTACAGCAAGTTCAGATTTGAAATTTTAGAAAGTTTAGAAACCATGGCAGTGTTAAAATTAATTTTGGTTTTATCTCTTTTAATAATACCTGCATTGTGTTTGCAGATTAATTTTGTTCCATTATTCATCAAATATGAACAATTTGTTTGTTGTTGTAAGGATCATAGTATTGACCCACCAGGATGTTTCCCTATTTATCTCAAAAGATAATTCTCAGAATGATTGGATGCTGAATGCATGTGGTAGCTGCAATTTCCTGAATGAGATGTGGCTGTATTGTTAGGAACTGTCAGGATCACAACTTATCTTGTAAAAGCTTCTTAGCCTTTTTTGAATGCTCATTTATTTATATGGAAAACATATTACTACACAAACATTGATAAGGAATCAACCTCAAAAGATAAATAAACAAAATGCAATAATTGTTTTTCTGTTGCCTCAGCTTACCAGTTCTGTCTTCACTCCATATATTACCATTAGAAGATAATATTATGGAGAATACAATTAAGTCCTATTTATTTAAATATTCAAGGAAGCCTTCTGAATTTTCTTCTGAGTTGATGTTTCTGGTGATATAATCTTGCATGTTTGGTTGCCAAAATAGATATCTAAAACTATACAGCATTAAAAAAAAATCCTTATTTTCTAGCTGTATTTCTTTTATATCTTCTGTCTCTTCAGTAGGGAGAAAAAAATAATAATAGGAGTTTGACAATCAGTTGCAAACACACCATCTATGCAGGTGAATTATGAAGAATGTGAAGAGACATTTGATCCTAACTCTTCCTTTTGAATGGGAATTTATAAAAGCACTTTATTGTACCTAAATTCTAAAGATATAGGTAACTTGATTGATCTATTCCCCTGTTTAAAATGAGCACTTCTCAAGCACTTTGCTGAATTGAGTCCTAACAGCCCAGCAAATCAGTAATGTCAGCACTGAGGCTGATGCAGCAATTGAGAATAAAGATGATTAAAAACAAGAATCACAGAGTATTTATGATCAAAAGTATGTTGCTCATCACAGCTAAGTCCTCTTGGTAGATTCATAAGCTGAAAAAAAAAATGATGCTGTATTTTTCTTTATAGGTCCTTCAAACATTGAGGAAAACTCAATGAGGAAAGATTATACTTACTGGATTTAATACTGTTAATTCTGGGGCAAAATGCTCTTTTGTATTGGCAGTTAAATAATAAAGTGAATTCACAGTTCTTCATATAATTATTTTTAGTTTACAATTGCCTCATAAAAATTTGTAAATAGTAAAAAGCCAACATAACAGACTTAAATAAACCAATAATGCTTCTCTTTTACTTCAGAAAAAAAAAGGTAGCAGAAAAGGGAAAAAAAATAGGGTAAATTTTTGTTGCAGGCTAACTGAATCTCCTTATTTGTATGACATTGCCAATTCATTAGCTATTTCAAATATAAAAAATAAATAAAACAAAAACCCTAAAGAAAGAATAAGAAGACTCATAAATGTATGACACAGATCAAAAACAGGAAATTAAAATAATTACATCTTATAAACACAAAAATGCTATATTCATGGTTAGCACACAAATATGTAAAAGAAATTAAACTAGTATCACATGTTTTATCAGGTAATAACATACATGAAATGGTCATACTGAAAACATTCTGCCCTGAGATCCAGCAGTATAATACTTGTTTTTTTTTTACCAAAAGCATTCATTCCAAAACTAAGTATCTCATTATTGTGTGACAACTGTACATTTGAGATTCATACTAGACACTAAAATTTGGATAAATTTCATAATTAACCAAGAGAGTGTTGTTTTCCCTCCATATGTTCGAAGACAGAATGACACACAGCATAAGAATATTTGAAGGAGTCCTTAGAGCAATATAAAAGTTTTCCATGGCAACAAAATCTAAAAGATGATGAAACCCACACTGCAGAGATGGTGCCTGAGGACATCCATTTTAAGATTATAACATGCTTAACCCTCACCAGGAGAGGGAAACATGGCTCCTTGTGCGCTATAATGTCAGCCAAATTTAGGATCTAGCCCAGAGCTCATTAGCCAGGATGAATGGATAAATCTCATTTAATAATTTGAGAAATTTACTTCTTCACACTTTCCCCAGAAAAGAGAGTTTTAAAAGATGCATTTCCCAATGGTGAAAGACTGTTCTCCTTACAGTTCTCTAAGCATAAAAAGGAACTGTTTTCTCATATTTCAAAAAGATTGGAACATATATATACAAGAAAAAGGAGCTCTAGAATTTTGCAATAGTATGCTGAGAATTGACAAAACTGCTGTCTTGAAAAATTGTTGTTTTTTAACAATAACCTTTAAAAATAAATTACATTTTTTGTTAAAATATTTACTTCTTGAATTTAAATACCAGAGAATAAACTTCAAAGCTAGTTCCTATTGAAAGCTGTTAGTTCTCTGTAGCAACCAAGAAGAATTTTGCACAGGAACTCTGGTGGGCATATTCACTCTGTTCATCCCAGCTTCTTCAGACTAAGAGGAGATGAAGTCAATGAAAAGAAATAGCTCCTTCAGGGAAATGCAGAACATGTAAACACAGTGTATTTTTGGAAGAGCTTCTCTCTCTTTCTCTGAACTATGTAGGTTATAATGAATATTTCTGACATATTTTCCACAGTTATGCAACAGATGTGTTCTCTTTCCTTATCCTTTATTATTAATAGATTATAAACTATGCATACCAGCTCTAGCTCGAAAAGATAAAAATGAAGGGGCATCTTAAGAAGAATTCAATGCCTTCTTCTGCCCTTTTGAGTTTTCTAGTGTACCTGTATGTATCAGCAGTGGTATATCTGTCCACCAGCCCAGTTCCTCTTTTATGTGATTACCTGAGTTGGACTGTAAAGTATTATTTCCAAAAAAAAAGAGCATTTGGAATAGGTACCAGAAAGTTAATCTCATGCACTTCACTAGAAGGCAGATATAAACTACTTCTTAAATGAGAAACCAGTTTATTTTAACCAGGTTATTTCCATATCATTATCTTACCTGCAGTAAATGAAAACATGCAACAGTAACAAACTCTGGAAGTGAGAGGCTGATCACTACACCTGCTGCCCAAGAACCAGAGAGCATTAAGAAAAATCGGTACGATACCCTCTACTAAGAGCAGATGTCCATTTATGATGTAGACCCTTTAAAATTATTACTCTATTTGGCTATCTGAGCCATCCTTAGAAGAAGGGAAAAGGAAGAACCTAGAAAGAATATATATGATGAAAATATTATCCAGTAATGATTCATTTTTACACCCTTCTCTTATGTCAGCTGGTTGTATGTCATGCAATTAGCTATTCCAAATGATAGATTTTGATGAAGATACACTGGAGATTTTCCATATATTTTCAATGAGTTAAAAATACTAAAAAATATATTTTAAAAAATCCTATGTGCATCCCCAGTTTCCTGTCAGCATTGTAAAAATATATAGATGGCATTTCATAATTTCAAAATGCACCTGACTAATTGAGAACCTATTTTTGAAAGCAGAGTGTTCCCATCTGGCATTCAGCAAGAAGGCTTTTTTCATTGGTGTTTTCATAATGAATAAATAAATTAAGAAATAACTTCCTGTTTTCCCAAAGATGCTTAGAGAAAAAATGTAACTAGCAGTTCTTACAGAAATTTCTAAAACTGTTTTGCTACATTTTTTTGACATTTTAAGCACTGCATTATGTGGATTATCTTTATAAAAAACCTGCTATTGCTGTTACTGCTTTTGAAAAGGGTGACAGGGAAAAGATTCGATGTATGTTGCAAATACCCATTAATATTTCCAGTGCTGAAAGACTTGCAGGGTCAGTATGTCAGTTCCTCTTGGACAGTTGAGTGACTGGACAGCTGTTCCACTGATATGTAGTCATACCCAGGGCACCACATCAAAAGTGCAGTTGTCTCTTTGACTTTCTCTTTGGAAGGCAAAGCACAGTTACAGGAGCACGTACAAGACTGCACTACTGCAGGAGCACCTACTGCACTGACGCAGGAGAGGTAGCTGAGTCTCTCTAACCTGTCCATAGGACGATACTGTACATCACTGGTGGAGCAGAGATACAATTACAGATATCAAGATCTGGGTATAAGGTTTAAAGAGGGATATGTCAGTAAAAAAGTCTGTTTTAAAAATTAGTGTAATTTAAACCAAAACAAAACCTGATAAGTGGACAATATCCCTTTAAGTGGAAACAGCAACAGTATTCAAGCACAACTATTTCATTCTAAAAGTAATAAACGTGAGGAATAAGTTGTCAGGTAAGCCCACTGAAGCACATACTATAAATGAATTTAAGAGACAGCTAGAAGTTTTTATAGAGCTAGAGGGGAAATTAGAGACAGTGACAAAGCAGGAAAACTATGCTGAACTAACATATAAAAGACAAGTTTTCTGGTTCTTCCCTCCAACATTTCTTTATGTTCATTACAAAGTGTATCAGATACTTGTTATTTATGTTAGAGAAAGGCAGAAAAAAATGAAGCTGTTTCAAGTGCATTATCTGAAAGGTCCCAGACACTTCACCTTTGCTCCACTTATGAACAGGAAAAGTGAAAAAAAAAGGTGGAAAAGTTGAGACCCTGACTTTACCTAATTTGACATGCTGTGAAGCTAATACTGCACAAAGCACCACTGGTAGGTCATAGGGGTAAAAACACAAAGGACATGGCTGAACGTACATCTTTTTCATTGTGTTGAGTCATATTTCCTGGTTTAGTTTTTGTTCTGCTGGATTGTAAGAGTCCTAGAACTACATGAATAGCTCTTCCCATTGGGTCTGATCCATCTCCCAATGAAGGTGGGAAGATTGGTATTGATTCACCTGTGAGTTGAACAACTTTGAGAATATGGTCCATCCAGTTCAGGGGAAAAAGAGACATACTGCACCTGGTTGAAGTGCATTCAGCAGAAATATGCAGGGATTTTTTTCTATTTTTTTTATACTGAAGCTGTCAATATTTTCCATATGTCTTAGCAGCCGGGTATTGTTTTCCAAAATTTTTAGTGAAAATACATAGCAGGAATTGTTTAATTATTTCATTTACCAGAATCAATTAAGCAAAAGGTTCAAGAGTTTCAATTTGAATACTTTTTAGTTTTTTAACAAATTGTATTCTAGACTAAAAATTTTAAAAAATATTTCTGATCAGCATTTGTGTTTCCATTGTATGGCGAAATAAAAAGGAAACATTGAAAGTTAAGCTTTCTCAATTGTTCATGTCTAACAAAACCAGCTTTTCTTAACTGACAGTTTCAGGATTAGAATATAATAATAATTCCATTCTCTTCAGATTTTCCTGCTGGAACTTGACACCTGCAAAGATTTTGAGTATTTGGGATTTATATATCCACACAAGTGACTTCTAGTGAAATGACTCATCTGTATACAGATATACTGAAACCGTCATTCTTAATATTTTTACCATGTCTGTCTCAAGATTGCTACCAATAAAGTACATACATAAATATCAGAATTTATGCCTATAGTTATTTGCTTATATTTATTGTAGCTCATATATTACATACAGTAGCAATTAGTCTTAACAAAATACAAAAATACTGTTTCTCCATATGGAATTTAATTTACATCTGTTGGACTGTTTTTGTTGAACACTTTAATGAAGCATTCCAGTAAACATTTAATACAGGTTAATTGGTATAATACAATGTTTATCTGTTAATAAACTGCAAAATTATACTTTGGTTTATGAACAGAAAGAAAACTAAAAAGCAAGAAAAATGTGAGCTCTGAATTTGAGATTTTATCACCCAGATTCAGTAGATCTGCTTTCAGGTCTATGGTCCAAAGCACAAGATGTAAGAGCTGTAATAGTCATTTATAGCTGGGTATTGCACATCTCTAATCCTCATGATGCTACTTGATAGCTGTCTAACAGTATTTTGACGATGCAGTGTGATGCTGAAACTTAGGATGGCTTGAGATAGTGGCAGAAGGGTCTAAAATGTCAAGTGGGGATTGGCATAATTATGGGCCCTCCAAGCACTTCTGCAGATAATAAATCCACAGTGACAAGAAATGTGGAAATTGGCCTTTGGAGACTGCAATCCAGCTGCTGTAGTAAGAGTCTTCATCTTACTAAAGGATCTAACACAAAACAAAAATTACTGGCTGCAGCTTTAACAGCAAAATAATGCTGAAAAGAATTAGATATTAATTATTTCGAAGTTACAGCAAAATTATACAGAAAATATTGGCATATTGGTATGTATTTCTTGCTCAGAATTTAGCTTCAGGATATATTATCTATTTTTTATTATTTGAGCGTTCTGAGTCTAGCTGGTGATGGCCATTTAATTTTGTGAGATTATAAATACTCCACAATTTACCTGTAAAAGTGGCTATAGAATTATACATCCTCAAAATTCTATAATTTATAATTTCATTTTTCAGTGTACATAAATAAACACATTTTTGTAATGATAACTATCCTATCTATTAGTACACATTTTAAAATTTCATTTTCAGGATACATGTAGGAACAAATACATATATGATGTTTTAAATTGCTTAAATCACAATTTATGGGCAGTGAGATGCAAAAAAAAAAAAGGGAAAGGATTAGAAGACAGGTACTGTAGATATGTTTATCAGATAAATTGGAATGTATGAGACAGATTTATCATACTTTGTTCTTGCTTACGGTAAGAGTTTTGTCTCATCAGAAATCATCTCAAATCTTTGAAATAAAGGGAGCAATTCGCTTTCCAGTGCTGTGGTGATAACTATGAGAAGTTGGAAAAGAACAAGCTGAGAGGAGATAAGAGCAGGTGGCTCTATGTTATCTCCGGAGAGTTATTCAAATAATTTAAAATCTTCCTCAGAAGTTATTCTTTTCTGCCTCTGGTTGTGAAGGAAGCTAACAACCTTGAGCTACCACAGTGACTATAGACTTCAACATGCATTGTCTAAAAGTATATTAGAAAATTTTCTAAATATTATCTACAATATTTTCCAAATATGCGAAGATCTTTTTCTTAGGTTTTTAGGGGTTTTTGTTTTGATTTGGTTTGGTTTCCTCTTTTGTTTTAATTTGGGGGTTTGTTTTGTTTTGTTTTGGTTGGGTGTTTTTTTTGTTTTGTTTTTTTTGGGGGGGGTTGTTTGTTTTGGGGGTTTTTTATGTTGGGAGGATCTACATATATATTATTTAAACAGAATTTGAGGATACGGTAAATATGATGGTCTGAGAGCTGTGTTATTCTCTCTGAAAACCTGTAAAAAGAAAGGATAAAGCATTAAAAAATCGTAGACAAAAAAAAAAAACAACTTTTTTTTAACAAAAAAGTCTTCTGGATATAAATAATTATTGCAACCACATGCTGCAGATTCCAGTTGAGTTAAAAAGCCATACATATATCTGTATCCAGCTGCAACCTTTAAATGAGCTGGTACTAACTCTGTTGAATGTTGTTTCATGTTTTGGGGTGCTTTATTGTCCTAACATACACGTTTCTGAAATATAAATACTAACTATTTTGAAATTCATATTTCTTTTTCACCATGTTAGATGGAATGTTTCTATCTTGATGAGTATGAATTCCAGTAATCATTTCTTTATATTTTTATCTCTAATGAATCATTTAGACTTAAGCATTTTATCTATGCAGTTAATTTGAGCTGCCATTTTTATGTTTGCTTTCTTATCTCTTTCCTTGTTCCTTAAACTCTGGAAGCAGTGCAGGTTCACCTTATTTTGTTTTAAACAGGAACTATAAAATATGAGCAGAATTAAAATTGTAGCCAAATGATTAAGTTTCTTTTTTATTTGCTGGTTGATTCCTTTCTGTACATTTTCATTTCAAATAATATTATAACTTCATGTCTATGGTTGTTTGCTACCCATTTTCAGTTCATTTAGAATGTAGACTGATACAAAGGTACCAGAAATTCTGAATATGTGAAAATACACTGCTGACATTGAGTTAACTTGACATAAATGTCCTAAAACTTCAGAAACCCACTGTGGACATAAACTATTGTCTCTTTCAATTAGGAGCTATGTATTATTAAGATCTTCTAAGTATTTCACTCAGAATTTGATTTTATAGTAAGTGAAATAAATGCAGTAAGTCTAGCGAACAATAACATATCATTAAAGGAAGAAAAGATATTTACTTATATTTAAACATATATCTAAATTACTATTTATATGAAAAAATTAATATTGCGTTAATAATAAATTAGAGAAGGAAAATTGCATGAAGAAATCATATGAAGCCTCTCCTGGAAGTGGTCATGTTTTATGGTGTTGTCAAATATAATTTTTGTAATGGGCATAAGGTCTGTGACACACACATAATTCTTTGCTAGCAAATAAAATTGTCACTTTGAATAGCTGTTATTTAAAGCAATGTGACAAACAATTGCTCCTACAGTACCTATGTAGAGAGATGTTTCCTATTTCATTCCTTGAAAATATCACCTCAAGAAAGCAGCAATTAAGGGGAAAAACTTAAGAAGAGAATTTCCTAAAATATCCTGGTTTTTACTCCATTGTCTTTAATGTAGATTTTTACGTAGGCAGAAAGAATAGCTTTCCAGAACAGTGTTGTCCTTTCTCTTTAGCACTGCTACATCTGAATTTTCATTTCATATGCAGAGAAAAAAAAAAAAGCCTCAAAAAAAACAAAAAAAAAAAAAAAAAACCAAAAAAACAAACAAACAAACAAAAAAAAAACAACAAAAAAACCCCACCATACAACGGTGTGCACATTTATCTGGAGGAAAGCAACTCAGCAGTGACATCATCAAAGGGATCCCCAGTCAGGGTAGCACCTATTTCATGTACCTCTGGCCATCTCACAGATAAATGTCATGCCACAGTTTGTGTCATGCCAGTTATGTCTCTCATTTTCTTCCCAGTCTGAAGAGAACAGATGTCTGCAGTGATGATTCACTCTATCTGCACTAGGGTCTGGGACACAGAGAATAAATCTCTCTATGCAGGTGCTTTTGTGTAACCATTTCCTGGGGTGACTCTGAAGACTTATCAGAGCACTAACCAGTTCTGCAATCCCAGAGATCTAAATCACATCAGATGTCTAATTTAACCAAAGAAAAAACAGATTATTTTCACCCTAAATTATCACTTCTTACTGGGGATAAAAAAAAATATTTTAAAAAGAAGCCTGAGAAACCCTGTAAATCCAAAATACTAATATAAACATGGAAATTTTTGGGGTCAAGTCTACCAAAACCTTTGAAGGAACATTCAATAACTCTATCTATATACAAATATCTACACTCTCTTTAACACAGCTGCATGTGAATCTGTAAGTGAATATTTGTGGTTTTTAGTGCAAGAAGATTCTCAACACTTCCTTAAAATAACTAAAAACAGAGCAAGAGCTATTTTTTAAAATGTTACAGAGCAGCTTAGTGTTATCATATAGAGGTATAATGATTCTCTCCATGAAATACGATTACAAGTGAATCTTGCTACTTACAGGTGCCTTCCCTTCTGCTTTGTGTCTTTTCACATAGTTTTAAATGCATGTCAAGCCAGTAATGTAATGAAGTAATAATAGCTTCACACATACTGACAGCCACCAGGAAGTTATATAAGGGACTGAAAACAGGACTCACCAAAACTACTTCAAAAGAATGTTAATTATTATTACACTATTTCTATTTTGCCCAAGGGATAAAAGTGATGAGATGTTACTCTGTAACAATCTACTCCTATGTGCCTGTTAGAAAAATATTTTTTAAATGGACTATTTTCTATAATTATATATATTTTTTTTTGGTCATAAAACCTTAGTATTTTGGATGGCTTTAAACGTGCTTTGCAGTTTTGTTCAATCTCCAAAGGCAGTATTTAGAGCACCAGTTTGGATATTTTTATTTTTCCATTATTTAATCTTCCTTCAAAGACCCTGTACACAAATCTTCATAATAGTGACTCTGGTGTCAAATAGAAGTCAGGTAAATTTGATTTGCAATGGATTACCATTTTTACATTCCTCTTCCTTAAATACTTCCACATATTTTAAAAACTTCTGTGAGTAATTTGGACTGTCTTTTGTGCCTACAGTTATGTAATTACTAAGTTACATTCAGATGCATGTACACAAATAAAGCCAGCCTCTTCTCAGGAATCTCAGATCATGTGCAGCCCCACAGCTTGTTGAGAGACAAGCTTGTAGGAAAGATTATGAGACATTTGAAGCTATATTATTATTCTTAGCTGATTGAAGTATTCAACACGAGTCTTGTATTTGCTGACTGTAGCCCTTTATTCTGTCTCTGTGAACAGATGGAAATTTGTATACTTTTGTTTCTCAGGACTGCTCCACTAGTTACTGCAAATATATTTGAGCTTTGGGATTTTTTATGAACTTTAGCAGAATATTCAGTTACTAGTATATTATTTGCAATTCACTATTTAAGATAGTTGATTGGTCTCTAAATCAATGTAATTCTTGCACTCCTAAATTTTCAGACTAGAGGGACTATAATGTTTAAGCTTACCTCCTGCTTACAACAGGGACATTCTTTACCCAGGGCAGCATTAGAGCTGAGCTCAAAATTAGGAGAATGCATATGGGCTTTTAGCAAATTGCAACTTTTTTTCTCTTGTGTCTTTAATTTGCCTCTCTCAAAACAATCTGTTCTTTTTTAAAGAAGGATGGTAAATGATGGAGAGGCTGTAATACCTTCTCTTTGTGCTCTTACTAAGATTGGCATCCAAAACCAAACAGATCTGCCCGTCCCCCACTGCACATGTGTAGGACACTCAAAAATCACAATTACCTTAAACACTGTAAAGGCCACAGAAGGAACTTGCAAGATGACCCACCACAGTGGGATCCTGAGACAAGAACAGAAGGGAGGAATTTGCTACAGGAAGACATTAGTTCCAGGTATGGCTAGGCAGATCTGGGTGACATCCTTGTTAATGCATCCAGACAAAAATTCTCACTGTGGCTGACTGTAGAAAAGAAAGTAACAATTTACGCACATGCCATCCCAAATTGTGAGAAAAGCATCCGTGTCCTGTGTATTCTCGAAACTTGGACTGCATAAAGCTGATACCTAAGAAGAACAACTTGGGGATCTCCACCACTGACAAGACCAGAAGAAGGACCATTAGGATGCCCTCTGGATCCATGGGGTGATGATAGAATTCTACTTAATCTATCCTTCCTCACTCTCTTTCTCTCCCTCCCTTTCCTACTTCTTTCTATCTGTCACTACCCGACATTTACTGTTAAATAAAATCTGTACTATTGACTTTGACTGGCATACAGTCTTGTTTGCACCTTGATTCAGGCAGAGACATTCTTGATACCTGGATCCTAACAGCATGTCACTGGAGGAGGTCCATTTATGTGTTTTTTCATAAAGCATAAGATGATGTTAGCTACCTGTAGATAAAGTCTATCTAATGAAAACTAGTAACAAACAGTGCTAAATTTTTGGGACAAACTTGTTGCCTCTTAATTATTTTAATGTCTTGATTATAAGCCATGCTTTTGGCCTACCTTCAATAGTAAAATTTCTATTATCATTAATGAATCACAGCTCATTTCTTCTGAGTTAAGTGCTGGTGAGAGATAGACATTTGTAAAATATATATAAGATTGCTGCAGCCTCATTTGTACAGCTGTCATTTTAGACTCTGAAGAAACAAAGGCATTTTTTCAAAAAGTGTGAGCCATTCATAGCCTTTTATCACAACTTTTACACTCTAGAAAGTGAAAACTGATGTCCTTGAAAGTTTTCTTGGAAACCTAAAACTCATTACTATATTCAGATACTGACAAGGATTATTTCAGTGTATCTTTCTGAGACCATGCAATAAATGAAAAGATGCCATTCAGATGTGTTCAATTAAAAAATTTTACTACTTCAGAGCTCTATTTATCTTTGTAGTCATTTCAGAAATATTTAGTTCACTATTAACATTCTAGACTGGAGGGCTTCTTTCTTATCATTTTGAGCATCAGCTGGGTCTCGTTCAGGCATGCAAAGAATAAACTGAAGGATATTTTTATTGCAGAACTTCAAAAATTGAGCATTATTACTATTGTTTCTCTGCTTAAAAGGTGTGAAGAGTGTTTTTAATGATAACTACAACTCTATGTGCTTCATTAATCATGAAGTGTTATGTAAAATTTTCCTTATTTAGATGTAATTAGCCTAGTAATGAAACTCATAAAAAAAATCCTAACTTTCCCTTTTTGGTTTTAATGGTTATATCTCTGTCATATTTTGAAATTCTGATGCATCTTTATAAATTATAAAAGTGAATATTAATACTCTTTTCTAAAATGGTATCTGATAAAGATTTTGTGAAAATAAAACCAAAACCACCAGATATAGGTAATGTTGACCTAACAAAAAACAAACCCACATAAAAATACCCCTAAGAATATAAATAACAGACAAAGTAAAAATTATGGGATAAAATTATTTCTTAAACACACTGACCGCAATATTTGACTAGAGTGTCAGCATGGCAAGATGTTTCAGTCCAAAATGATATTTTTATAAAACACTGTTTTATACTTGTCAGATGCCAGGCATCCAAGAACCAGTCAATCACTCCCCTCTGCAGCTGGACAAAGGAGAAAAAAGGTAACAAAGGGTACATGAGATGAGAAAAGGACTGGGAGAGATCACTCACTTAGTACTATCAAGGACAAAACAGGCTCAATTTATAGATATAATATGAATTTATTACTCATAAAATCAGAACAGGTTAACAAGAAAAAAAATAAGCCCTTAAAAACACCTTCCTTCCACCACTCACACCTTCTCAGCACCACAAGGAGACAGGGAATGGGGGTTTTGGCCAGTTCATCACCCAAGACATCTCCCGCTGCTCAGGGAGAGGAGTCCTACCCCTGCTGCACTGTGGCGTCCCTTCCATGGCAGACCATTTTCCATTGACTTCTCCAACGTGGCTCTATCTCATGGGAAACAGCCCCCCAAAAACTGCTGCAGCATGAGTCCATCTCACAGGCAACATTACCTCTCAGACTGCTGTGGCACGGGTCAGTCTCCCACAGGGTGCAGTCCTTCAAGGACAGGCTGCTCCAGCCTAGAAGCAAGGTCCCTCTCTCTCCATGGGCCTCCCACTGATTCACAGCCTCCTCCAGGCATCCACCTGCTCCACAAGCACCTCTCCACAGGCTGTGGGTGGATCTCTGCATCCCCTTGGCCCTCCATGGGCTGCAGGGGCACAGCTGCCTCACCATGGTCTCACCACGGCCTGCAGGGGAATCCCAGCTCCGGTGCCTGGAGCACCTCCTGCCCCTCCTTCTGCACCGACCTTGGTGTCTGCTGAGATGGTCCTCTTAGGTGTTCTCACCCCACTCTTGTCTGGCTGGAATTAAAACTGCCCCACAACCTTTGTTTTGATTTCTTCTTAAATATGGTATCATAGAGGCATTACCACTGTTTCTAATTGACCCGACCTTGGCCAGCAGCACGTCCATCTTTGGAGTCAACAAGGATTGGCTCTGTTGGATATGGTGGAAGCTTCTAGCAGCTTCTCACAGAAGCCACATCTGTGCATCTGTGCTACCAAAAAACAGGAAATTCAAACCCAACACCAACCCATTAAGACTTTTTTTTTAAATCTAAATGATTGAGGCCAGGTAATTTTCTTAATTTTAAATAGAAAACTTTTATTGAATTAATTACGAAGAGCATATATTCCCTATTGTTGGCAAAAGCTTTTAATAGTACAATTAGTCCCAAAATGTTTATGTGTACTAAAGGAACTGGAACAATACAGGATGGGCAAATCATCATATCTTCATATTTACTAATCTTGAAAGTGCCTGGCTAACTTATTTTCATTTTTCTGCAAAAGACTCATTTAAGATATGTTAGTATATTTTATGGCCCATTTAGTATCTGATCTGGCTGATAAGACTGCCACAGACATGAACATTGTAATGTGGACAACTTCCCAGCAGGACCTGGAATTCCAAATAACTTCATGTCTGCTAATGAAGAGGTCAATGGATAGTGCTAATGTTCTGCAAAAAAAAGCTCTATAGACCATTAGCAGTTCCTGGAAGCAGTCATATGAAGAAACAGAGCTTTGGAAATCAGATGAAGATTTTTAATCTGATAAAGAAATGGAGAAATAGGTATAATATTTCATGCAAATAAGTAATTTTCATTTTTCACTTAATCTCCTAATCAAAAATATTTATTAGCATGGAAATAATTTTCATCATATTATTAATCTCATTTGTATAATTCTAAGCTTATGAATGTTATTTGTTAAAAAAAAGCATTCAGAGAAATTGGAAATACAGTGCAGAGACTGGTACTCAGAATAAAATGCAAATTCTCTGAATAAAGGTAAGTGTAAATAGACACTTAGGTCTGTCATGTTGATTCAGATCATTCTGTATTTATAACTACCTTTATAAGTTAGGACTTGTTTTCTCAAAACACTGCAGATATCCATTTACTTCTTATTCCTAAATAATCTGTTTCCTTCCAGCCCTGCTACTTTGGGTGCTTGTAATTCTAAGACGGATAAGAAGGATACAGGAGTGGTTAAAAGACAGCAGGAACTGAGTGTAAAGTGAATGCACTTTAAGATAAAACTAAGATGAGATTATGTGAAATGTGTCCTGCAAATTAGTGTAAAGCAGACTGACGTTCTAACGTTGCTAAACTACGGGAAAGTTCCTAATGTCACTTTGCCATCACTTCTTCAGCAGATGGTGTCCTTTTCTTCAGCAAATGAAAAAAAGAGAGAAATATAAATAGAATTTTTTGTCTCATTTATTGTAAGTATTCAGACTGTTAGTATTTGAATACCAAGTGTATTCAGACTCTTGGTATTTGAATATTATTACTATTTTGTTTGTGCATGTTCTGTGACAAATAATCTGCTTCATCACACACAAAAACAAGCAGTTTTCATCATAGAGACTTAAATACTAAATTAAATATATTTTATATTCTCCATGTCATTAAAAAATATAGAGAATAAAATTTGAAAATAGATGAAAGGCAAAATATTTTTTTTTAAAAATTAAAAATATTAATCCAAATGTTTCTTGTTCAAATTAATGATTTTATTAAAAATGGACACATTACCTCTTTATTCACACGGCATTCTTGTGGCACAGAGCAGAAAATGGTTTCCAGTAAGTATAGGGAGTTTTTTGGAACAGACAATATGACTCCAAAGTAGCCTTTAAGTGAATTCTTTGGCTCACAGAAGAAAAAAATGATAGGCTGCATTAGAGCAGTTTCAATTTTATTCATGTTTTTTATAAATTTTGATCAAAGTACAGAGGTTAAAAGACATTCTGTAATCATTTGCCCTGAAGCCACAGTAGCATCTTCCTCTGATATAAAGGATCAGTCTTGTCTTGACAGCAACAGAGGGAAAAGGACAAACTGGGATAAAGCTCAGAGTTAAATGCACATGAGCTGATAGATGGGCCTTTTAATTTACTGGCTGTGAATGAAGGAATCTGTCGCTGTCATCTGTGCAGCAACACACAAGGCACGAACGCTCAAGGAATCAATGTTCAGCATTTTTACAATTATGAAATTACTGTACCATTTCCAAACAGCTTTCCTCTGGGCCATATATTTTGCCTTAGTAATTAAGCTTGTTTGTTCTATGTATTGGAAATGATACTGTCATTACATTTTTATGACACTTTTATCTAGTCATGTTGTTAATACTAAGAGCATTTTTAAAGGCATAAGGAGTATCTTTGCATCTTTCTCTAATAAAGCCTGGGAGAAAATGCATTTCTAAATTGATAATGTTTCTGCCTTTAATTTAAATACATTTGATTCTAATTCACCCTTGGGAGTGCAGATAGTGAATATGTGGTGGCTAAGTAGCATTAATACAGTGTATGTTGCCATAATAATTTCTGGGGAGAGAAGAGCTTTAAAAGGAAATGGTCTCCTCATATTTAGTTATATGCTTGAGAGACTGCATGCTTTTCAGCAGCCATTGTCAAAGGCTTCCAAACTGCATCTTGAGTATGGCATCACAAACATAGTCTGCAGGCCACTGGAAAAGTTATCCCATGTATTGAAGTTATCCTCCTAAGCTGGGAAGCTGAAACATTACCACAGAAAATTAGCATTTTAACCACTCAAAGCAGTTAAACTTTTAGCAGGCTTGGAAAAGCTCTGCAACATCAAGGCCTACACATGGGATTGGGAGCTTTATTTTTCCAGAAATTCAAAAAAAAGGTGGTAAAGGTGCAGTTACAGGAAAAAATATTTATGTAAAAAATTCTCTGTCTGTTCACAAAAAAGTGAGGTTGCTATCATCTTGCCAGAATGACCAGTCAGTTTTAGAAAATTCTTACTAATACACCTTCCATGATGCTTAGAGAACAACGTAATTTCATTTTTTCCAAAATAGCTTATTTATTAAATTAGATATCTAGCATAACTGGAAGAATTTTGTTGCTGCTGTTAAAAAATAAATTTCTCATTCATTTGAGAAATGAATACTAACTTGTTACATACTCTTTTTGTTCTTCTACATGCTATGTGACTTAACTGTTTTCAAGAAGCCCACTTTGTCTTCCTATCTTCATATTCATCACTCATTCTTCTCTTCCCTGATGGCTGTAATAAGTGTCTTTCTGTTGTTTCAGCTGTCAAGAATGCTTGAAATCAATGGGAAGTTCCATTTTAATACAAATCTCTAACTTTTTGCACTTCATGCTAGGGATTTTCTGTAGCTCCAGTCCTATCTCTAGCACATGTGGAAAGAATATAATCTCCTATATTAAATTTCTTTTGTTGCACTGAACCCTTTCAGTAATAAATTCTAAATTGCTGCTGTTGTATGTTGCTAATGAAATCTGTACACTTACATGAGACAATCTTAAGTTTCCTAATATGTGAAAGTACATAGGAGACAACTGTTCATTAAAATCAGCTAGAATTTATGCAGTTTCACCAGTTCACTCTTTTATTTCCTATGTTAGTCAACCTCACACTTTGTCTCCTAAAGTCCAGATGATGTGCTTTTTTCCTCATGTACTGTATTTATTTCTGTTAAAATAGTGATCAATTTGAAGCAGCCAAGTCACAATCCTTTAGCTGACTTTGCCTTTTGTCTGTGTTTCTCCTTTTGAGTCCTAGACTTTAATGGCAGTGGAGCTCTGTGTGTGCACCTGTAATTCCCTGTGGAAATGAGCTTGCCATCTCTATTTTTTAAGTGCCTCAGTATAAATCCATTGTACTGTGCTTGCTAGGTGGGTTACTGGTGCTGAAGCACTGAAGCTGCTGCTTAAAGTAAAATTCACTCTAATTTAATTAAGTATCAATGGAGTCATGGTATTGCTTTGCTTTTTGATCTTTAAGCAGCAAATTACATTTCCACCCCAGCAACTCATTTGCTTTTAGAAATACAGTTAGTTCACCAACTGTATTACACAAATAATATGAACATTTTTTACAAAGAATTCCACAATTTATCAGTGTTTTACACTTCATTAAACAGAAAAATGAAACAAATTATGTTGGAGACAGAATATGGTTTTAATGCTGAAAATTTTATATAATCATTTAAAATGCACTCATACACATCTGCCAAAGATGTTAAGTAGCTAATTATAATTTTCCCCATACAATGTACAATAACGTGGTGATAAAATGTTTCTTCAGAAGCATCTGTAGGACACAATCTACAGTAAAAAAAAAGTTGAAAGGACTGAATTTCTCAGATTATATTTTTATATTTTCATCATTTCTTTCTTAATGGAAAATGAAAAGCATAAGGTTGTGATGTTGATTTTTCTTGGTTTTTCTTTTGTCAAGGTCATAAAGCTTGTGCTTAAAATTGTCAATCTTTTCATGGCACTTGTTTGAATACTTGACTGTTTGCTAGACTTTGTGTCACAGAGGTTTCAAGTAGCACCTACTTCAGCCTCTCTTTTACTTTATGTAGATAATATTCACATATAATGAAGAACGTCTGGAGAAATTTTGAATAATTTCTTTTTTCAGATTAGTAACTTCTGAGTTTGAATAAGCTAGTAGCTAGTAATGTCTAAATGATTTTCATAGTAGATAAGAAACCTAAACCTATATAACTTTAATTCATTTACTTAATAGAGCTGAGTATCAATTCTACAACACTAGCTAAAATAAAATATATAACTTTAATTCATTTACTTAATAGAGCTGAGTATCAATTCTACAACACTAGCTAAAATAAAATAAATTGTGAAAAAAAAAAGGCATCAAAACAGGGAAGAAAATCATTCAGAAAGCTAAATAGTAACTAGTCCTTGGGCAAAAATGATATGTCTCTGAGCAGCATGAACAGACATAAAAATAGCAGCATGCTTTTGGAACATTAATAATATGGTCATATTTATACATACATATATATATATATATGTGTGTGTGTGTGTGTGTGTGTGTATACGTTTTACCATGTGTTTGAAGATTTACCAAGTTTGCAACTTGGACCTGGCCAAGAAATTTAATAACAGGTTTTCAAATTGACATTTCAGAAGTTGTTATTATTTTCCTGATATTATCTTTAAAAGCCCCTTTACACATACTGACTTTGCTGTGTATGCCAGCCTGACATTCTGTATTGTACTAAATATACAACTCAGGTTTATGGCATGTTAGAAATTCGCGTGCACTGCCATAAACACCTTGGTCCATTTCTTTAACACCCTCTCTGTAATCATCAGGAGCTCCTGCCAGGTCCTCCAGGGGTCTCTTCCACAGGCTTTCACCACAAGGCAAGTGCTCCTGACCCTGTACATTCTGGTTGCCCTTCAACAGACTTCCTTCATTTTATTAGTATTTTTTTCTGTTGTTGAACAGCCCAGAAGAGGTATTCAACAGAGGAGGTCAAGAACAAGTCTCCCCAGTCAGGTGAAGGCACTCACATGGTAACTCTGCTAAGTTTTTGAGCACGACCTCTTTTGGAAGGTGTTGAAAACCTTAAGACCTTTTTGCTTATTTTCTACCATTGAATTACAATAACTTCAGCAAAGTTCAAATTCTCCTTTGGAATTCTGAAATAAAAAATAATAAAAATGCAGCTCACCCCATCTGCCTCTAAAAAGGGAAAAAAAAACCCAAACAAGCAAAATAAGAAATCATATTGCCTGAAAAAAAAAAAAAAGAAATTGAAGTGGTTTAATAGATGTTATTTGTATTTCACCTCCTGTAGCTTCTCTTGTTAAAGAGAAAATAGTGCAAATTTTAAAGTTTGATATTGCATACTTGCTGGATGAATCTTACATTCATTTTTAATCTTATAACAAAGAAAATTCAGGTACTAAAGATATCTGGCATATAGAATTCTCTTAGAAATTCAAAACTGGGATTCACTGGTCAATTGAAGTTAAAGAATTAGATGTTTTTCTTGTGTCATCTTTCATTGCCATCTTACACATCCTGGTGTGCCATTACACCATTCTGAATGGTATTTTCAATTCCAGCAGATATTTCACCATGTTTCACACTCTCACATTGGCTGGAAAAGCAACATCAGAATAACATAGTTAGTCATCCATCACCACCATGACATACGCTGGTACAAACGGGCTGAAAAATATAAGATAATTATTCTGGGATTGGCTATTCAGACTGTTGTATTACATTAATGCTCTGCTAAACTTGGCATAGAGACAATGGCAATGACTAAGCAGCAAAAGAAATTTGTCAAAGACATATATAGAATGCTGTAGATACTTTGGCTTCTATACCCAAAGTTATGTAGAATATACAGAAATATTAAAAATGTGACTGAGAGACATTTCCCAGTCTGCCTAAATTAAATCAGTGTTGGAGATTAGGAGAGAGAGGTATATTAAAAATCACCTTTGAGATCAGTATTTGCTGCCTCTGTTCCAGCTATACAACTTCTTGAAAATATGTCAAGATAGAATTTCACTCTTTACATATGGCCCACAAATTCCCTGAAATTATAATTCTTAGTATTTTCTTTATCCAGCATAGCTGAAGTAGTTGGACTGGAAGCATATTGTGCCATTCAGAGTCAGGTGACCTACAAAGTAAAGAAGAGCTTAATTTATGCTAGAGAAGCTTAAAGCTTATCAGCATGATGAATAAAAGCTAAAAATAGCAGAGGGTATATTACGGACCTGGGTTAAGCTTTTGAAGATAGCTTCATAGAATATAAAATATCACTGAAAAAACTGTGTCACTTGCTTTTCTGTAAGTACAGAAGGACCCCACTAGATATCCTTATCAGGTTTTCTACCTTTTTTTAGGATTACTTTTTCTTTTCATTAGTCTAAAAGGTATATGGTCACTGTAGTGGATTTATTTTTAATATCCTTTATTTACTGTTTATGGATGGACTTGACTATGCATTTGAATTACGGTTTGTGTCAGTGATAGCTATGAATGTAAAATATAAAATGTGCAAGCTCTGCAGTTCCTGTACTGAATCTTATCTTAAAGAAACTCAACTTCCAAGACCACAAACCCTGCATACATTAAAAAAAAAATATATATAGATTCCTGAAATATTTTTCATAATAACAGGTAAGTACAGGTGAAAAATAACAGGCAAAGGAGTCCAAGAAATGGAAGTAAATAATTCTCCTCTATTTTTTATCTCAAATAACATTGAACTTAGGCAGAGATTTGGCCTAACAAATTATTACTCATGAGATAAGCTTAGAGATACTAAAGATGCCCATGGAAATAAAATTACAAAGACCAGTGAATATTTTACTGTCTCAGAGTCCAGGAATACTAATTTATGCTTGGACTTGATGATCTTAAAGATCTTTTGAAAATAAATAATTATATTATTCTATGATTCAGTGGGCAAACTTCTAATTAGGAAAAATGCCTTTTTGAGCCAGAATAGGAAAATTTTGGGGAGGATGAGGATTTGGGAGAGGATGAGCAATTGCTTAGGACATGCACAGAAGGAAAAGATTTGAAGGCTATATAAGATTTTGAATGTGCATATAGGACATGCACATTATAGGAAAAGATTTGAAGAGTGAGCAATAGCATAAAAGAGATGCTCCTGTCTAACAAAGCCCCTGCTTGAAGGCTTACTAAGACAGAAAAATGTCAGAGGAGAAGCAAAGTGGAGAAAAACTCCTATGATGGCAGGGAAGATAGTACTTTACACTTACAGTTCAAAGCTTTCTTTGGAAATCACACAAAAATAAAACTAATAGAGTAAGAAGGTATTCTTTTTCATGTAAAATAAAGGGATTTCTTACAGTACCTATATAAAATGGTTACATTATATATCTATGGATTCTTACAACCCATAGATATATAATGTAACCATTTCATATAGTAAAAGGGAATGCAAAATGTGTAAGGTCCTGTTAAAAATATTGGACAGTGAATTTTGGCCTATGTAATGTGAATCAGGATTGTTTTTTCAGAATTGAATTTCTCCTTATGTGATTCTTTTTCAGTACATAAAAATTATGATCAAAACAAACTATCCTGATCTGCATATCATTATAATTATCTAACTTATTAGTTAAATAGGTAAGGATTGAACTTCGTATTTTGAAACATGAAAGAAGATATATGAACTTTCTGATTAATATGATTTTAATGTAGGCTAGATGAAGTACAGAATATCATATGAGAGATTCATTAATCTTAATAGATTGCTGATTATGCAGATGGCAATCATTAGACAGACCTATCTGACCTATTTCACTGTCTGTCGTTGGCTGATAGAAAATGAGCCACATTCCACAAATGTCCATGGTTAAAACTTCTGCAACTGTGGTGCTGTGATATCAGATCCTCAGTTAACTCACATGAAGAATAAGGACTGCATTGTACAGAACTTTAAGCCAAAGTTTTCAAAACAGTTGGCTGTAGAAGGCTGATAATTTGATTCTAGACAAATCTCTCAGTGTTCCCAGATTTGTAAAAGATAAGTTACCTATTTAAGTCAGTGGTATTTTAGGGAAAGCTAAGATATTCTGTTCTGAAAATCTGAATTTTCAGTAGCAACTGTAGTCAACCATCAACTTGAAAAAAAGACTAACTCAAAGCCTGTAATAAGACAGACAAACACAAATTTATTGAAGTAATTTCTATTATCTTCATCCTTTGGTGACTAAGTGCTGTTCTCCCAGCATGCTGCCCTCACTTTAACAGCTCAGGAAACAGAGACCTGGTGAACTCCCCAGCCCTGCAAATGAGCTGTGGTGGCTTGCTGGATGCTTTCTTCAACTTGCTAGAGTGAAATAAAACACACAGCCACACGGCATGCAAAACTACAGGGAGATGTCAAGAACATCACTTGCCTCCTGTTCTTTCACTTCCTTCCCAGCTGCCCAGGGGAGATCACTGTGCACTCAGAATTGCAGAGTTCAATGAAATTAAGCAGTGAGGCATGTATACGCTTTCCAAAGCTGAACACAGAATTTTGTCCTAGGTCTCTCTGCAGAGACAGTGCTTGGAGAAACTTTTGCTATTGAGCAAGGGAATTACAGCCATGAATAGAACATCTCTGGCACTTACACCTGAAGTTTTGTTATCCCTTTTCTAATTGCTTCTACAAGGAATGGCTGATTTGTTTCATTTTTATGTAGTCACTGCCCTGTGCTCTGCAACTTTAGATGAAAACCTCAGGTCTAGTATTCACATCAGAATAGTTTAGCTAGGCAATTTTTTGTGTGTTTTGATATTCTGGAAATAGAAGTTCTTTTACACTTCCAATTAATATGAGCTGACTACTACCTACTGCCTTTTAGATCAAGGTGCTTTTTTATGTTGAGTTTCAGATATTGTACAGCTTCACTGCTCTGGTCTTATGCAATGTGAGAAAACATTTGGTTTGGGCAATATTTTGAGAAAAAATACAGCCACAATAATTTCACATGTTTATGAAATTTTCCCAACAGCAATTGCCATGCACATAATGTCATAACTGATAGCTGAGTGTAAACTGTACTACAAACACCTTTTCTGATTAAACCTGTAATATGCATAAAATAAAGGATATGTAAAGAACAGAAACAGCAAAATATGATGATATAGGTTTATTGGCACCTTAGGACTAACAGCCATAAACATGTTGCATTGCATGCTATATTGTCAGAACACAACAGACATGAGAAAGGAAATCAAAGAATCCTTCCCTCATTGTATGTTAGCATGACACAAATAGTTTGAATATGTTTCTGAAAGTAATTCAGAACTGCTTCCAAACTCTTTGCTGACTCCAGAGCAGGAGCCATGAATCAAGGCTACATGGAGTGGTGTATATCAGAAAATTGTGTAACTCTTTGCCATATAATACCAAAGGTTATGTATTTCCCCTTTTTAGAATATATTAACCAAAGTTCATCATGTTATTGAGCACAGATGCATTCATTTACATTTTAAAGGAAATGAAAAGGGTTTTTTTTTTACATACAGTGATATTCTCAAACCTGTTTTCTAAAATTAATTTCCAGTCCTAGATTTAACATTTAAAGTGTTCTGCCAAATTAATCATTCGAACAAGGTTGTAAAAAAGTTTACCTTTTAAACTCAGAAGTTTTATGAATAAATACTGTGTATTTTTTCCTTCTGATACTTATTTCACTGATTTTAAATTTATTTTTTCCAAAATAAGAATTTCATGACAGTATGGTGGGTAAAATTTAAAAAGAAAATTGCAGCCTTGCTGATGAAGGGAAAGGAATATTTATATACCAAATCAGTAGCAGGAAAGTGATGACTCACATGCTCTTAAATGATCTCACATTTTTAACCAAAAATTGCTGACAATTTCATTAAATATGAAACATTAGATTAATGGATTCAGAATCTTAAAGATCTTCTATAGCAATTATCCTTAATCTATAGCCTAATTGGACAATTGTAAATTATGCTCAGGGATAGATCTATTTTATAATACAGATGACTTTTTATTCAACTCATAAAGCGTTAATACTTATTAAAACCATACATTGATATGTATTAATTTGTACTAATTGTTTGTACTGTGACTGAAATTATCCTATCACTTTTACTACCTACAGAAACACATGTACTGTTGAGCCATTTGCAGTATAAAATTAGACATAAAATTCACATACTACATCAGATGGAGGAATAGTAGGGGAAAGGATGACATGCTTCAGAGCTGAGATCATAGGATCATCTAGTTCCAACCACCCTGCCATAGGCAGGTTCTCCTTCCCCTAGCTCATGTTGCTCAGAGCTTCCTCCAGCCTTGAACTCTTCCAGGGATGCAGCATCCACTTCCCTGGGTATCCTGTTGCAGTGCCTCACCATCCCCACAGTAATGATTTGTTTCCTCACATCTAATATACAGCTCTCCTCTTTCAGTTCAAAACCATTCCCTCTTGTCCTATCGCTATCTGCCCATGTGAAAAGTCTCTCTTTTTCTTTTTTATAAGCCCCCATTTAAATACTGGAAAGATGCAATAAGGTTTACAAAGAGCCAAGTCTTCTCCATGCTGAGCAATTTAAACTCTCTCAGCCTGTCCTCATAAGGCAGGTGCTCCAGCCCTCAGATCACCTTTGTGGACTCCTCTGGAACCATTCTAACACGTCTACACCTTTCTTGTTCTTCAAGCACTTCTGTTGCTCATGTTGAGCCTTCCATTCACCAGAACTAGCAACTCATTCTCAAGGAGCTCATCTCCCACTCACATAAGGGATTGGCTGGGCCCAGGTGCAGCACTTGGCCCTTAGGAAAACTTCATGGCATTCTCTTGTGATCTCTTCTCAGTCTTGTCCATATCTCTCTCAATGGCATCTCTTCCTTCCATTGAATCAACTGCATTGGTCAGCTTTGTGTTATTTACAGTCTGGCTGAGTAATATTGCCATAATGTAAGGGAAAAAGTCATGAGCAAGAGCTATGGTACTGAGGCATACATGCAGAAGAAGAAATAGAGGGATAAAAGTGAACTTTTCATAATATCTCACAGGAAATCTTCTTTTTAGGTGTGTCCTGGCTATTAGACTACTGAATATTTATATAGGACTTTTATGATCACATGGAAAATACTATTGCTAAATATAACAATAATTAGTAGGATTAAAAATTAAAATAGCGTCCAGAAACTGTAGGATGGTGGGAAAAAAAGTCAATATAATTAGAGAATTAAAAATTATTCATAACATTTATAAGAAAAATGGATATAACTAGATAAAAGTTCTGATAAGAAGATTCTTAGGGTTATTACTTCAGATCCTAAGATCAAGAGTATTGTCACATTCCAAAAAATAACAGTCACAAAATCAGTGTGAATGAACAAGAATACATCTTCTATAATAGGTGAATTCACTTTTTCACTCTTGCTAGTATTAGCAATATCTGAATAATAATAACTGAATAATAATAATAATAATAATAATAACAGAATCCTCTTGTGGAAAAACTGGGCATAAATATTATGGAAGATGTAAACTATCAGATAATAGCGTAAGAACATCAAGGATAATAAAAGATCCACAAGAAAAGACTAACCTAATTTATAGAAGAGAAGACTGGGAGGAGACACACTAAAGCATTCAAATATGCAAAAT
This sequence comes from Passer domesticus, assembly GCF_036417665.1. Classification (NCBI taxonomy): domain Eukaryota; kingdom Metazoa; phylum Chordata; class Aves; order Passeriformes; family Passeridae; genus Passer; species Passer domesticus. Next base: position 28,207,962 of record NC_087476.1, on the reverse strand, counting down.
GTACTATAAAAAGTTACATTTATAATAGGGAAGATGAAGAATAATGGGTTTATTTTTTATCAGATTTCACCTCAATAAGAAATTAGAAAAAAAAGCTTTATAAAAACACTCTATGGATTTTGTAATCGTGAAACATTGAAATATTACACTCATAATAGTGAAACATTGAAACGGTCTAAAGAAGTTGTGATGTGTCCATCACTGACTATTTTGCAAAATCCTAGAGAATATCTCTCAAGAATAAAATTTATTATATTAAGACATGGATTAGGAAGGGAACAAATGACCTTTCAACCTCCTTTCTTATAATTTTCTGATTTCTTTCTAATTTTCCATCTAAAAACAATACTCCATCATTCATTACACAAATTGGTTTTTAAATAACAATATTTAATATTTTTAAATAATCAGAGTAGGTTTCAGGAATGGATTTAATTGGGAAAAAATGTAATAAAAGTCTTAAGAGACTTGTGATTCTAAGATAGTAAAAAATTCCATAAGAAATCAAAACACTTGGACCACTTCATTATTTTAATTTATATGGGGATTGTGGGTTGATCCAAGGAGTAAGTTAACTGATTTTTTCTGGAGTTCATTTTATATATAATAGAACACATGATGAAAAAGTCTAAAAGTATTATCACTAGGCATTAGTCACAATTCCGTATCCAGAAATCTCATGTTATATTCGAAAATCATCTCAAGTCCATTTTAGAGTGTTTGAAACTATTTCCCTATGCATCATTAACTGTTAATTGAATATTGGGTTGCTCTCTTAATAGGAGTACTATTTATAACTCATTTATTAGTTAGAAGAGTTAGAGGTGAAATTTTCATCCTATGGTCATCAGTAGTAACTGGGCATTGGTTTCATTATTGTTGGAAGGTCACTTAGAAGCTTCTACAGCAGCATTAAAAGCACAGGACATACATGTTAAATGTTATTTTTTTAAGCAATGGATATTTTAACAGTGAGGTAATTACCTAATGCTTTCAAAAACTCTGGGTATATCTTATGTTGAACATACTGACTTGAATTTACTTACCTATGTTTTCATTTTTTTCAATAATTTCTTTCTTACTTACCTGCATTGGTAAAATTCTGTTGTAATATCTATTACAATTATCTTCCTTCAGCTTAATAGAGGTTTAAAATCATTAATGATTGCATCACTGCATTCTTACATGGAAGAAATAGTTTTAAATTCGAACCATTTATACTTCTTCTGTTTAATCTATAGTAGTAATTTTGAAAACATAATTATTTTTCCCCTCAGCTTCTTAAGGAAATACATTATTTAGGACAAATAATCATAAAATCATAGAACCATTTTAATTAGAAAAAAGCTTTAGCATGATCAAGTCTAGCAAGCAATAAAAAAGCCCCAAACTAGTCTATTTAATTTGTACATCTCTACTGTATTTTGTGTATTGCTATTCTATGAAGTTAATTAATGTTAGAAATACTCAAACTCCAGTAACTTGTGTACCTTATAGTGTGTATATATATAAATATATATATAAGTATATATGTGACATTTAAATCAGTAAACACAAATACCATGAAGTGAAAAATATGCAATGTGTAGCCAGACTCTTCATAGAGATGTTCAGTAAAAGGGCAAGAAGCAATGGGCAAAATCTGAAATACTGAATCATAGATTCATTAAAATTAGAAAATACCTCCAAGATCGTCAAATCCAGCCTTTGACCAAACACCACCTTATCAACTAGACAATGGCACTGTGTCCCATACAGTCATTTCTTGAACATTACAGAGATGGCAACTCTATCACTTCCCTAGGCAGCCCATTCCAATGTTTAACCTCTCTTTCAGTGGAGAAAGTGTTCCTGATGGCCAAACAGAACTTATCCTGGCACAGCTTTTGACCATTTCTGCTTATCTTGTCACTAGTTGCCTGGGAGAAGAGATTGACTCCTACTTTGCTGCAACCTCCTTTCATTTGTACAGAACCTTAAAGTGCCCCTTGACCCTCCTTTTCTCCAGGCTATAAATAGGATTTCCTATGGGAAATCTATTTCATAGAATCATCAAGGTTGGAAAAGACCCTTAAGATCAAGAGCATCCAGTCCAACTGTCAACCTGGCACTGCCCCTGTAACCACTAAACCACATCACCCAGTGCCAGATCCACGTCTCTTGGACATATTTCCTGTATGGGAAATAGGAGGGGGGATTTTATTGCTTTGTTTTTCTTTTTTTAACAGCAAAGGTGCTGAAACAGTAGAACAGCTTGTGTTGTCCGGAGTGGTCGTGGCATTTGCATTCCTGAAGAAATTTTGAACTTGACTGTACTCAGCCCTGAGCAACTTGCTCCAGATGACTTGTTTCAGCAGGTAGATGGACATCTCCCTAGGTTCCTACAACATCATTTATTCTGTGATTCTGTGAAATCTGTGCAAATAATTCTGAAGCTTTATTAACTTTCAAATATTTGGATTGAGAGAATTCATACACAGCTTAAAAAATAATATTTTATTCTCTCTTGTGCTCTGGGTATGCTAGGTTTATTCTATTACTCTTTGAAATTGCTTTTATTAACATAAGCCCACAAACTTTGTTTTCTAAATTTAAAGGGTTTGAAAACTTATGATAGTGAAATATTAACTTGATGAATAATTCAGAGTAGAAAAAAGTGGTAAAAGTCATAAAGTCACATTTTGAACTGTAGTTTTGTGGCTGAATAACATGACCTTTCACATTCGAAACCATGATTTATGTTTAATCTGTAGTCCTCTAGGAAATTAATTTGGCCCATAGTCCATACCAGGGACCTGTTTCATAATCTTAAAAGATATTAACTGTAGAACATCCTATGCTATTGAAACAGATTTTTTTTTTAAAAAATCCAGTATGCTGCAATTTTCTTTATAGACTAGAAATGGCAATTATAGTATTATTGGCAAGACATTTGGAAGGCAGTAGAAATTACAGGCATTGGACATAACTGATATCTGGCTAAGTTATGTAATTGAATTAGTCCTTGACAAGTACTAAGTAGATCACAAGGCAGTAGAGGATGAAGGACAACCTATGCAGATAATTCAGGGCCTCTGACCTACTAACACAGGAACTTCTGCTCCATATTGTTCTCCCTGGACACTGACGGATAATAAAAGAGAAATCAGTGCCTTTCTCTACTCACATGAGAAATAATTGTATGCAGCTATAATTCTTGAGACCTATGGAAAAGCTCTAGCCTCCACTGGAATCAGGATGAGCACGCAGTAAGTTAGTTCAGGCCTTCTACGTCAGTTCCTATAGCTAGTGTTGGATACACTGGTCATTAGCTATTTAATATTAAGTAATTAATTTGCTATGGAGTGGCATTCAGGGGTAGAAGCACTGAGACACAAAGTTACTAAGGTTATCTATTGAATAAAACATGATGACTTAAAAATAAATTATGAAGTAACTGGAAATTTCATTAATTATCTTTAAAAAAAACTCCAAACCAGTTGCAAGATAGGAGATGAGGTCAATTTCTAGAATAGTCAAACTTCTGAGATAACTGTCTGTATTAACTGTACAATTAATTTAAAATAATTCCCCTTAAATGATAAGATTTCAAACATGTAAATTCAAGGGAAGTAAATCCTACTTCTTAATATTAAAGACATTAATGAAGAATCTTAATGGCCATAACATTTTCAACTCTAATTTTTTAGTCAATATAGAAGTTTTGGGGGAGGGGGGTATTTTTCTGTTTTTGCTTCTTAAAGATGAAGGGGAAAAAATAGCTCTGTAGGAGTCCCAGATGTCCTCTTTGTAGTGAGGGCCCAGAAGGTCAAAAATTAAAGCAGTTTTACAGAGTCACAGAATCATTTAGGTTGGAAAAGACCCCTGGGACCATCAAGTCCGATCTTTGACTGCACACCACCATATCAACTAGATCATGGCACTAAGTGCCACATACAGTAATTTCTTGAACACTTCCGGGAATGCTGACTCCACAACCTCCCTGAGCAGTCTGTTCCAATGTTTGACAACCTTTTCCTTGAAGAAATTCCTCTTGATGTGCAGCCTAACCTTCCCTAGTACAGATTGAAGCTATGTCCTCTCACCTCTCACTGGCTGCCTGGTAGAATAGGCAGACCCCCACCTTTCCACACCCTCCTCTCAGGGAGTTTTGGAGAGAGATAATGTTACTCCTGAGCCTCCTTTTCTCCAGACTAAAGATGCCAGCTTCCTCAGCTGCTCCTCACAGGTCTTGGGCACCAGAGCCTTCAGCAGCTCCACTGCCCTTCTCTGGACATGCTGCAGACCCTCAATGTCTTTCTCGGTAAGGGGCCCAGAACTGGACACAGGATTTGGGGTGTGGCCTCACCAGTGCTGAGTATAGAGGGTCAGTTCCTGTCCTGGTCCTGCTGGCCACACTATTGCTAGTGTACAGGCCAGGATGCCATTGGCCACCTGGACACACACTGGCTCATGTTCAGCTGCTGTTGCCCAGTACCCCCAGACCTGCTGGGACCCTTTCCAGCCCCTCTGCCCCCAGCCTGTAGCACTGCAGGGTATTGTTGTGACCTGAGTGCTAGAGCTGGCACTTGGTGATGTTAAACCGCATACAATGAGCCTTGGTCCATCAATCCAGCCTGTCCAGGTGCCTCTGCAGAGCCTTCCTGCTTTCCAGCAGATCAACACTCCTGTCCAACTTAGTGTCATCGGCAAACTGACAGAGTGCCCTCAGTCCCTTTATACAGCTTATCAATAAAAATATGAAAATGAAAACATGCCTGTTTTCAATACTGAGACGTAGAAAATACAGCTTTGATTGGCCTATCCTGGATTAAACTCCATTTACCTCCACCCTTAGGGCCTGGCCATCCAACCATTTGTTAACTGACTCAGTCAAGATTAAAGAACAGACAACGCTTGAGAATAAACTCTTCATAACATACCCACCAATACTAATTTAACTCAACTAAAAACCACTTTACCTCTACTAAAACAAATGTCATTTTAAAAAATATAGGAATAAATAGCATATTTTATTATTTTAACAAATACATTCTTATTTTGTAATATTTAAAAATGCTAACCTCAATGTGTGATTACATAGTACACTGAATAATAAACCTATTTGGAGTGAGTGATTTCCTGCTTTGATATGCCAGCTATTAGCTAAACACTTAGATTCAGAATAAAAGCCCAAATGTATTTCTTTCAGCTTAGAATTTAAAAAATAATATCTGAGAATTAATATCTAGGTTTATTTCTGGATGTCACCTCTTTCTTATTCATCCAAAGAACATTGTACCTACTCTTTGCTTTACTAATGGGTATTTAGAATCCAAAATGAATGTATAAAAAAAGTAAATACTTCTATGAATCATCAAATCTAGAAAGACCATATTAAGCCCTTTGACAGAGTCCTGGAGTAGATGCCTAAATTGAGTGAATCACTATTTCTTCCTTAACCCCAATTGTAATATTGCAGGAGAAAGCAGGACTGTAAGGAAATGAGGAAGGAAATAAAATGGAAAAAGTTTAAAAGTGAAAAGAAAATAAATCAAGCAAAGATTATGATTTGCTTCTAGAATTCTAAGTGTTAATAAGCACTACTATTTTCTACTTCTCTCATCCTGAATTTTTCATTCATTGAAGTGATCAGGTCCTCAGTAAATTAGTTATTTTAGCTCTTCATTGTGCATTTGATCAATTAGCAGGTGCCATCTCCCTTACTTATTTTTATAGAATCCAGTGCAATATGGTAGAGTAATATTTGACCCCATATGTAATGATGCAATAAATTAAAATAATGAAAAAAGGACAGCTATTTACATGCTTATGGTCAGATATTTTCTAGATGTCTGTGATGTCAATCTCTGGCTTCTGTCACTGATGCAATATGGCATATGTCTCCTCTGCTTTTGCTGCAAATTTCTTCAGCTTCTTGTACTGATAAGAGCACTCTGGGGTTTTTCTCTGAGGTATGTTATTTCATACCTTGAGTACAGAAAACTCAAAGAAACTTTCTGCTTTGGAATTTGGGATTGGTTTACTTTGTTTCTCTGTTAACAGCTATTGGGTTTTAGTATCATTCAAACCCAGCATTTTAGTTACTTCTGAGTACAGCTACCCTGAGACTGCACAGAAAAAATGATCTATAATACTAAACAGACTTAACCACACACAAATGAAAAAAGCACACAGCTTGTCTCACTCCTACACTAGCATTCCCTGTCCATATACAACTGCAGATTCATACAGACATTCTGGAAGTTGTGAATACTGTGGATAGTTTTGAGAACAAGAAAGAAAAATCCAAATATAGCACTCTCTTTCAGAGAGACAATATTAATTTCAGAATTAATGGAGAACATTTACAAAGTAGTCATAAATCTTCACTGTAGTTATTGATCCCCTGGAAGAATCTGTTGCAAATGAAATTCTGATTCCCAGGGAGTTGTAAGACGCAATGCAGACTGCTGAATTCTGTCTCCTAGACTAAATGATTGTGCTTAAATAAATGCAGAACAGGCTGATAAAAAAATCTCCCATTTGAATTTCACCACTTTTTTGACTTGATCTTATGAAAACAATGCAATGTATTTGCATGCACAGCTGCACTTTATGTTTCTTCTCTTCTTAAAACCCAAACACCTCAGTATTCTTGTATACAGCACTCTAACACAAGACTTGATTTCATTAGATTCCTATCTGTAGTACTATTTTATAAGGTAGTTGCAGACAGACATAAAATTTACTAAGGACTTTAATTAGGTAGAAAATTTAGATTAAGTAAAGCATTTTTCCTACTAATAAAGGTCTATTTGCCTAAAAAGCACCCTTGCAAGAAGAATAATGACTCACTATTGCATGTAAGCATATTCCAAGTTGAATGTGTTTTCTGTGTTAACTGTTCACAGGCAGAGTAAAACATAATCTGAATGGAACACAAGAAAATATTTTTTATGTGATTATGGTAATACAACCATAATTCTGTTATTAAAATGTAGCATTGCACTACTGTATAAGCAGGGCTCTATTTTCTTGATAGGCACTCTAAAAACTTACATTCCTCTGTTCCAAATTGAAACATTTTGGGAACTTGTTGCAGCTAGATCACACCATTTTTTCAGTAAAAAACTAAGCCTTGCATACTATTACTGAGGGCAATAAAAGGTATTATTGTAAGATCAGCGAGGTTTGAGATGACTATATCCTCATAAGCTAAAGAAGACAATCAATATGATAATTTGAGCATGTTAATTACTCCTCACTAGCAACAAAAAATGCAAATTATATACAGCAGGAGATTAACAGCAGTTACTGCTCAATATTGCATGACTTTTCCATTAAGTTTAATAAGAAAAGTTGTTTAATTATAGAAAATAAGAATAATGGAACTGTAATATTAAGGAAGCTTAGATTTCCAGTCTGGCTGTAGAGGGAATCAATAGAAAGTTTTCTGAGGATTTGATACTGTCCATACAGGTTAGGCACACTTGTGCAGTACAGCTGGGGAAATCTTTATGCATCATTTTATTTTTGCAAGGTAGAACAAGACTGGGTATTCTGGCTCAGCTGGAGGCATTACAGTGACCTGTACTGAATAATAGCTGTAATGGAAAACAGCTCAAAATTTCATCCTTTTTCTTTTTCTTTTTCTTTTTCTTTTTCTTTTTCTTTTTCTTTTTCTTTTTCTTTTTCTTTTTCTTTTTCTTTTTCTTTTTCTTTTTCTTTTTCCTTTCTTTTTCCTTTTTTTTCTTTTTTTTTTTCTTTTTTTTTCTTTTTTCTTTTTTTCTTCTTTTTGCAAAACGAAGATTGAAGGTGTTTATGATGGAGCGTTTTTGAGAACAAACAAGCCAACAAACTAAAAAGAGCTAATAAAATTCTGACTCCTGGAATTGCTTAAAACCAGTGATTGGAGTCTCTTTCAGACTGAGAACTTACACCAGCACAAGGAAAATGTCATGGTAGAAGTGAATTATTGGTTTTTAAAGCATATTCTGAGGACTATAGACAATCTTACTGAAACAGTGACATGGCTTCTACTGTCAACTACCAATGAGAAACAGATAAAGAAATACTGACTTTTTAATCAGTTAGGTGGGTTTTTTTAAAACATAAGAGACAGTTCTCCATGCTTATTACAGGCATGTTTTATGAAGCATTACATAAATTCACAATTTCCCAAAGCCTTTTTATTATGATCATTGACATATGAATTTAGGTTCATGAGAGCAAAACATATTCATCATTGACAAATGGACATTTTATAAAAGCTTAAAATATGGATACAAAAACATAAACTTGGATAAACATTTAAAAATTGTTTCTTCTGTTTGGCAAAAAAAACCACCACACACAGTCTGAGTTTTCTTTGCATTACATTATGTTTTTTTCAAATAATTGGATTTCCTAGTGCTTTAATATTCTCATGTAGCTATTGGCATTCCAAGAAATTGTAATATTTAAGACATCTACAGCACTGTCACTGTGAGCTGTTTTTAGGCTTTTATGTATGCAATAAGTGTCTTAGAGGCCCATAATCACAGAAGTAATGTAACCAAAATTTTTTAAAAGCATTTTCTTGTTTCTAAATTACAACAGAGCCTGTGCTTGCCCTGTTGTTTCCTTTTTTTCATGCTATAATGAATAATTGTTTGAATTGGATAAGAGAGATAAAAAATGGGTGGTAGTGTTTGTGTTTTGCTTTCATATGTATTTGGTTTTTTGGGTTGTTTTTCCCTCCTTGTCCCTGGGTGTTCCAAATTTTCCAGAAGAATGGCCCACTTCAGATGGACTCCTGATAAATGCAGAACAAATCATCATGGTATATGGCCTGACTTGGCCAAAGAGAAGTGAAAACAACAGTAAAGGAATTGTACAAAAAATCAACATACCAAAATTAAGTAGGACACACGTTATAGAAGAAATTATTTAACTATTTGTTGACCTAAACTGTTATGCAAGAATAATGAAACAAAGACTTTTTATCAACATGAGTTCAGCCAAACTAAAATTTGAAACTAAAATCAGTATGACTGGAATGATGTCATATGATTTGATATATTATAATTGTTTCTACACTGACACACACAAAAAAAGTTTATAATAGACTGATGTAATATATCAGAAAGGAAAATTGATAACAAGTAGTAAAAACAAACAAAAAAATCAAGATCTATAACACTCAAGGGAAACCAACATAACTAAAATACTTCTGCAGTATAGTTGAAAACCACAAGTAGTGAGTGCATGCTGGTCAGCAGCTTAGCTCCACATAACTGCTGGCTTACTCCCTCACCCCACCAGATGGGAGGGACAATAAGAAGAGCAAAGGAGAGAAATCTCATGGGTCGTAAGGATAGTTTAATAAGTTAAGGGAAAGAAAAACATAAAAAAACCAGGAGGCACAAGTGATGCAATTACAATCACTCAAAACCATCCACAAGAAGACTGATACCCAGACAGTCTCCAAGAAATGGCTAAAGTCCTCCAAAAAACTTTGCTGAGTTTTTATTTCTGAGCAAGATATATGTCATAGAATATCCCTTTGGTCAACTCAGATCACCTCTCATGTCTGAGTCCCCTTCTAGCTTCTTAATGACTCCAGCCTACTTCTTGGGGAGGCCATGTGAGAAACAGAGAAAACCTTGACAGTGTGCAAATGCTGCTCAGAAACAGCCAAAACACTGGTGTGTTATCAACACTGTTAAAGTCACAAATCCAAAACTAGCAGAATATGGTCTGTTAGGGAAAAAATAACTGCATCCCAGCCAGAGCCAGTGAAAAAGCAAAAGCAGAATTTCATAAATATCAAAAAGAAAAAGAATCTTTAAATATTCATTGTTTTTTCACCAGAGGAAAGTGGTAGAGCTTTAAATGTCAACGACAACAGAATTGCAGAAGTTTTATTCAAGGAAAATTTTGGGTCACTTTGGTCAGTTTTTAGTATGTCTGGAAGCAGTGTCAAATATCCAGAGGAAAAAGGAAAGGGGGGTGGCCACCAGGGATGCCAATCCAGAGAGGGGACAGGGGAAGGAGAAACCAGAGGAAGTTGAAACACAAAGGTCCATTTGGGAGTCTGTTTTCCCCCCAGGAGGGCTAATTCTGTGGTAAGTAGTTACTGATGTTTCCAGGGCTTGGGACTTGGGGATTGACCAAGGAAAGAGAGTTCATGGGATACTACACTGATGAATAAATAGGAAAAATAAACAATGACCTGGATATCAGGACAAGTTGTGTACTCAGCAAGTGTTCAGACAACACCATGAAATGTGTTCATGGAGGGTGGTTGGTGCATTAGAGGGCAGGAGAGCTACTGAGAGGGGCCAGACTTGCTGAAACTGGCTGACAAACTTCAGGAACTCTAACAAAACCAAATGCAAAAAAATGCACATGAGAAGGATTAAACGCATGTACAGGTGACCATGTGGGCCTGGTGCACATGACAGAAAAGGGGCAGCTGAAAGTAGTGGACAGAGAGTGGACTGAGTGTCAAACCCCAGAGGTAATTCAAGCCTTGATTGGATACAGCCCTGTATAACCAGCCCAAAAGAGCAATTCCTGCTTTGAATAACCAGAATAATTTTTCTTCTAATCTGAATAATCCTTTGATAATTTGATTTTGTATCATCTTTCTACACAAACTTTAATTTTGCAAGTAATTTGAAGAACATAGTAAAATCAGATATGTACATTTTCCCCTACAAATACAGATAATCCTAATGTAATTAGGTATAGCTTAATGAAAAAAAAAACCAAACAAACGAACCAAAAAAACCCAACTATATTACATGAATGTTAACTATATTACAGTTATCAGGAAAGCATTTTGGTGGAGTAATCTGAAAGCAAACATGCAAAGATAAGAACATTGCTATAATCTTAGAAGCGTGATAATTTGAAAACTGAATGTTTGATACACAATTACCTGAACTGCCCGAGGCACAAACAGTTTGTGCTTTTAGATGGTATATCTACTCTATAAAAAGACAGAAGAAAACAGAAAAATCCAAAAAAATAGGCTAGACTTGCAAGATAGAACACCTTTCCTCATGTGAAGGACTCTGTGAACAGTGCGTATAGTGGATTTATTGCTTTGAAATATAAAGAAAAATCCTACAGCAGTCTGACAAAAAAGTATTACACAAAAAACCCAGTGGCATCCCTGGTATAGACTGAGGGCCTTTAAGTTGTATCAATGCTTGATGCAAGTTCCTTAATAGCTAGTCTATACTTTAAATATCTTCGTGTCTAGAATCCACAGAATTTTCACTCTACTTTGATAATAAACCAAAGTATCACTCTGACACAGTTCATCTCTTTGAAATCATTAACTAACAAGTAATTTTCTCTTCTTTTCTCATTTGGGTGTTATTTAACATCTAAAAACAATGTTGCAGCAATATTGGAGTCTTGTTCAACATCCATAACTGAAATTATTCAACAACAGAATTATTGGCACAATTTAGAACATTTGCAGATGAATACAAGCTGTTGCTGACTACACAATAGAATTCATGGTTTCTGTTTCGTAACATTACATTTCAGGTAGGCAATTCTTCTTAAGAAAATATTATTCCCACAAACTAAAAAAATTATTTTCCACTAGGTATACAGTTTAAGTACTAGTACTGTGAGTTCTTTGGCATTGTATCCACTTATAATTTACTTGTTCATATTGAAACCGTATAGATTGAACTTTAGAGTTAGGTTATTGTGAGAGACTGGAGGAAGAACCTGGCTCAAAATATTTCAGGCTCATGCATGGTGAAAGGGTCAAGTCTTGCCCTGACAAGGTGTGCCCTGCTCCACACACCCCACGCCCCCAGGGGTATCCCAGCCTTGCAGTGGGGTCAAACCCAGTCATTGGGAGGCAAAACTCCATACCCTGACCCTGGAGCCCCAACCCAGCTCTTGAATGGCCAGCTGACTGGAAGTCCCACATGGGGGAAGGGCCCAAGAAAGCCAAAGGCTACTTCAGCCAGAGCATGAGGCACATACAGCTCTTGATCCTACCTCCTCCTGGGTTTTGAATCAGCTGAAATACTACTGGACCCATGGGTGGTAGCTATATTTCTGTATCTCTTCTCTTTTTTCTTCTTCTCAAAGTCTGAGTTACTTAAAACTGGATGAATTGGAGTTTGCTAAACGAATGCTTTGTGAAATGCTTTATTTTGATTGAATGTTGCTTTTAACTTTTTCTAAAGTTCCCTTATTTTCTGAAGTTTGCCAGTAAAGTTTTTGTTGTTTTGACCTTTTAAGGAATATCTTGGTGGGTACATAAAAGAATCTTTTTAAGATGCTTGTTGAATAAGCTCTGGGACCTTCATCCACATTAATCACAGTTTTCTGGTAGTTGTTTTACATGGTTCAGATGCAGCACATAGATTTTGGCAAGTACAACATGCCCCATACAAAAAACTTTTCTTTAAGTAAGACGCATCTACTTTGAGTACACTTGAAAAATACTAATACGAATGACATTCAGATGCCTTAAGCATACATTTATTATGTAATTTAAAATTCTGTTTAGGAAGATAAAAATAAATTCCAATGAGATCTTATATCGCAAAAACATCCTCCTCACTGAATGACTGCTGTTGATTTACCAATTAAAGTCTAGGAATACTGTAGAATGAAAAGAAAACTGTATAAAAGAAAAATACATATTGTAACATTTTGTTACTTTGTAGAGAAGAAGAAAGCATGCTAATATGAGTATTAGCAGAGAAATAAAGACACTCTGAAATTGCATTTCACCAAATAAGACTGAAATAACACTAGTTATAAATATACAATTTCTTTGTACCTATCAAACACATGCAGCTGGAAAGAAAAGAAACAAAAAGAGAGGATAAGAATATGGTTAAGAAGTGCTCTAAGAATGAATACAAATAAAACATTTAAAGAATAGTATTTTTTTTCAGTCAGTGAGAAATAATCTTTTCACTGATTTTTTTGCTTCAGTTATTAACTGAATATTAATGTTTGAGTTTTGGCAGAATTCTCTAAAAGTTCAGATCAAACTTAAAATTCTATTTTATATTTATTTTAAAAGTGTATTTAATTCATGTTTTATACTGTCATCAGTTTCCTTTTCACACATACCTAAGTATAGCCAGAATTTTAAAATTATTATAAAGCAATATAATGACAGAAATTCTGTTGAAAATTAAGAAATGAGGAATTGACGTGTGTGTCTATCGAGCCATCACCATAAAGGATTTTAAAAGACATTCAATAATTCAGTATCACACTAGCTGTTTAAAAAGCAAATATAATGATATTACAGTTGTCAATACTTTGGTACTATTTTTTCTTCATCTATAACATACTATTATTAATGACAGTTTGGGTACCTAGCAATATATAAATAGATACTTTTCAGATTTTACTAATATTTCCTGATCAATCCGTGGTTCCAATGATTCATTTTCAACTGCTTATCTATCATCTGGTGGTTTGCTGTCTTTCTATCTAAAAGAAGGACTTATATATGAATCATCTTGTATTTATTGTTTTACATATACTCCTATTAATACTGGAGGAAAAAGATTAGTTTCCATTTAAATGGGGTTTATGTCACTTTTCTTTATATTCAATGAATTTATTTAATTTCCTAGAGTCAATAAAGGAATAAATATGATATTTTATAAGACTATAATGACACATAGCCATGAATCCTGATTCTGAACTTACAGAATTGCGAGAATTGTCCAGGTCTGGGTAAGCATCCTGACCATAGAAGCACAGAACAGTTCAAGTGAGAAAGGAGCTCAGGGGGTCTCTAGCCCAACCTCCTGCACCAAACATGATCAGCTATGGGGTCAAACCAGGCATCTCAGGGCTTTATTCAATTGAGTGTAGAAAAAAATCCAGAGACAGATTCTGCACAGTGTCTCTGGGCAACTTCCTCCACTGCTGGACCATGCTCATGAGAAAGAAAAGAGGTTTTCTTCATACCCAGTCTGAATAACTCCTGTTTAATTTTAAAACTGTTCTCATGTCTTTTTGTTGTGTAATGAAAATAACAGCCCACCTACTTTGTCCCATCTACATCTGGTGCTTCTCTAACATATCCCCAAAGCCTTTTCTTTCCTGGACAGAACAAGCCCATCTTCTTCAGTATTCCCTCACAGGTGAAGTGCTCCAATGCACAAGCACCCTGGTGTGCTTGGCCTCTGCTAAAGTCACTCAAGTATAGCAATATCTTGGTTGTATTGGTGAAAATAGAATATTTCCAATTGTATTGGAAACAGTAGCGTAGATGTGGTCTATTGAGTGCCTAATAATAAATTTCATAAAACCCACATCTCAATCCTTTGTGTGAGCTGTGTAAAATTTGTCTTATAGCTAAATATTCCCCAATGATTCTAAGTAGAATCTCTGAAAAGAAAAAAAGGCTACTTCCTAAAGAAATGGAAAAGCATCAGGGGTTTTTGAGATTCTTTAATTTAACTTTTAATTAAGTCTGTAAATTCTTTCCAAAGTCTTAATGTAAACAAGCCAATAATAGGGAAAGAGAGATATGGTTTGACCATACCTAATAATTCATCTTCATTTCACTTCATGCGTGGAAATCCTCACTTATGGTGCAGAAAAAAGCCAGCTAACTCGGGATATATTCATGAAAATATTCATATAAACCTGTCTCAGGATCTTACCTCTATTTGGCAGGCAGACTGCTCCCACTTAGTCTCAAAAAAGAGCAAGGAATGAATTGTGAAATTGTGGAATTTAAAGACTGCTCATGGGATGGTGAACTGTATGAACAACAGCTTCCAATGACACTGATGAAAAGCACTTCCTTCTGTGTGACTAGGTATGATATTTTATGCTTCAAACCTTGTTATATGCAAAAATAGAACACAGTGTATATATGTGGAACAAATAATTTATTAACGTAATTATAATCTTAACAACTCAATGAAAATACAGACTTTTTTGTAGTTCAGTTACAGCAATCCTATGAGACTGGGATCATTTTTGGTTTAAGGCTGATGGACTCGATGATTTCAAAGGTCTTTTCTACCACAGTTAATTCTGTGATTCAGTGTGATTCTGTTGGCAATGTCAGAAAAAGTAGGGAGGGTGGCACATGGAGCTGCCAGCATCCTGCCTTCTGAAGAGTGGGAGGGGCATGATGGTGGGTGGAACCTTTGCCTCTGGCCTTGGTTATTCTTAGGTTTATCTTTAAAAGTGTTCTCATCCATTTGGCATCCTTCTCCTGGTCTGCCAGCTGAAGTTCTTCCAGCCCTATGCACACAAAGGGCTGTTCATTGTCAGGCAGTGACAGGCAGGGGGGTGAGGGGGTGTCACCCCTTCTCCAGTGGGGCCACCACAGGGCTGGAGCTGGAGCAGGGAGGCAGCAGCCACTGACCCCAGCACAGGGGTTAAACCCAGCAGCACCCAGATCAGGCCATGGCAACACTGAGCCCCCAAACTGCCAGGTTAGCACACAGCAGTGCCATGCCCTTTACAGACAGGCAGCATATTTACTGGGCTACAGAAGAAACACATGGGAATTTAATAATGTTAAATACATACATGTGTCTCCATACTGCTAATCCTTGTTTTTCTGTCAACTAGGTAATGATTCACAGCTATGTTCTCATAGAAAACAAACAATGCAGTCAACTGTAAATAAACTTTTTTCTCTCCTCCTTCATCCTTAATTCCAAACTTTTACTTGATAACTCAAAGACAAAATTTATGTATTTTCCCAATTGGTGATTAGGGAGCAGAATATGCTTTACTCTTCCTTTCATTGCATGCAGTGTAGTAGCTCTTTGCTTTCCACTGATTACGCCACTTCAATTAAAGTGGTTTGTGCAAAATAAATCAGCAATACAAACAGCTTTATTTTCCCCTGACTGAATAAACCAAATATGGTCACAAAACTGGAATAATAGAATTAAGTCACTTGCTTGGAATGCTTTTCATGACAAAGACATGAAAAGACATCTCTCTCATTTTGGATGCCTGTTGATGCAATATAAATATTATGCCAATACATTTTGGTACTGCTTCCTATAGTAGTTTATTGTAGAGTTTATTTTTTATTGGTTTGCATATAAAAGTTTAGAAAATGTATTTGATTAATCTAAGACCTAGTGAAAGCATGTGATAATTTATATGAATGACTGAAAGAAAAAAAATTAAAAACAGAGTTTTCAAATCAATACACTAAGAAGCCTGAAAAATGTGCTGAGTGGTTGATATACTTGGGAATGTCACAAGAAAAAAATATAGAGGAAGGAATGGAATAGTAGCATGACATAAAGGCTGAGCTCTTTAAAGGCTTAGGAATGCTTTAAAGATGAACTGAAAAATATTTTTTGTCATTGTCAAAATTTTGACAAGTAGGAAATTCCCATTTAGATAGAACTTCCCTCTTTACTTAGAAGGACTGAAAAAAAAAAAAAAGTATGTAGAAAGATCAGCAACATAGACTTCTCATTTCTGTTTTTTAAATATTAGACAATTAGACGTAGACAAGCCTGTATGTTCAAATGCAATGTATCCATGGCTACCAGAGGAGCTGGCTGATGTTGCTGAGGGGCCAATCTTATAATTTTCAAAATAAAATGTAAATTGTGAAAGGTTTCTGATGACTGGAAAAAGGCAAACATCACATTCATCTTCCAGGAAAAGGGTCCAGGTAAAGGTCTCATCTCATCTGTTCTGGGGCAAATCCTATCAGGAGCTATTTTTCAAGACACAATAGACAATTTCAGTAACTGGAAGCAGCTAGCATGAGTGTACCAAGGGTAACTCACCTGGGCAACCTTACTGCTTTCTGCAGCAGTGATTATTGCTCATGCTTCACACTTTGACATTAGGAAGGTCTTTGAAAGAGTCCCTCACAGTGAAATTTTGAGATATGGTAGACAGATAGACAGTAAGGTGCACAGAAAATTGACTGAACTGCTGGACTGTAAGACTAGTAGCTAATGCTGGAAAGAGCAGATGCTGGACTGATGTGTGCTGATGTTGAGGCATCTTTCAGGAATCAGTCCTGGAACAAATGCATTTTAATGTCTTTATAACAACCTAGATGGTGGGAGAGAGTGTGCTGTCAGAGAATTTGTGAACAACCTCAGAGTATGAAGAGCACATAGAGGGCAGGACTGTTACTAAAAGGGACCTGGACAGGTGGGAAGAAATGGGCTAGCCGGAACCTCAGGAATTTCACTAAAAACAAATGCAAAAGTCTGTACCAGGAGAGCAGTAAACCAAATTACTATACATTCTGGGGGGTGAACAGCTGGAAAGCAGCTTTGCAGAAGCTGGTAGGTTCTCAGCAGATGATGAGCCAGCAGTGCCTCCTTGCAGCAGAGGCCAATTGGCTTCTGGGCTGCACAAGCAGGACTGCAGCCAGCAGACTGAGGGAAACAATCCTGATCCTCAATTCAATGCTGACAAGACCATGGCTGCAATATTTTGTTTTTTCAGAGAATCTGGGCTACCTCTTACAAAACAACACGGACATCCTGAGGGTTGTGCAGCACAGGCCACTATGTCTGTCATGGGGCTGGAGCACATGATAGACTAGGGCAAGTGGAAAGAACAGGGTTGACTCAATCTGGAGAAAAGAAAGCTCAGAGAGACCATATTGCTGTCTGCAACTACCTGATCTGAGGATATAGAGGACATGGAGCAATCTCACGGAAATGCCCAGTGATTGGCAAAGGACAGTAATCAGAACATGAGAAATTCTGATTGAATATTGAGATTTTTTAACAGTACAGATGGCCAAACCTTAGAGGAAGTTACCCAGAAAGGGCTGCAGTGAGTGTCGAACCCTGGAGGTATTCAAGCCTTGGGGACATAGTCCTGCACAGCCTGACTGAATTTGTCCTGCTTTGAGCAGGATCTTGGACTAAACTACAAGTCCATCCTGGCCTTAATATTTTTTGATTCTGTGATTCCATTATATTACTTTATTGCTTATTGAAAACAAGCAAACAGTTGTTTGATTATTTTCACTGAAAATATTCTCAATGGCAGGGAAATCAAGTCCATTTCCCCAACTAGCCTACCTGGACTTGATTTATTTTAACAGCTCTAGAGAGTGACAGCAGATTATATTTACATACTAAATAAGTCTCATTTTAGACAAAATTTCAGTTCACAAAGTATGGGTTAGAACACACATACTTAATAATGGTTTCTGAATTTTCATTTAAAGTTAACAAAATAGTGAGTAAATAGCAATGAAACAAAATCTAGAACTTTACCATTTTAGGAAAAAAATATCTTACTGGGCTGAAAAATCACACTTTTGTTGTTTGGTTTTTTTCTTGCCTTCCAATTCTTTTCTTCATTTTCTAATGCAAACCTAGGAGGAAGCCTAGACAGGAAAAAAAAAAAAAAAAACAACAAAAAACAGAGTTTTTTTTACAGTCTGACAACTAAGGAATTATCAAGCTAACTGGGAAATATGGATATCAGCTCTCATAGATATAGGACCTTGATCTCCTGTGGTTTAGAGAAACAATCTGCAAAAAGCTTATTCCCAGTGTTTTTTGGCACCTTTTCTTGCTGGGCAGAAAAGAGCCTACATTTAAAATAATAAAATAAAATTTTAAAAATTAATTTAAAATATTATATATAGAGAGAGAGAGAGAGAGAAAGAAAAAAATGTATTTGATATCTATGTAAATTACTTCTGTAATTTTAGAAAATTTAATGGAAGGACTTAAAAATATGAGACAGATGGACAGAATGCTCTGTCATTTTAGCAAAATCTTTGCTCTTAATAATTCATGTGTCTTAATTTCACTACCAGTATTTAAAGCTGAAATAGAGGCTGAAAAACATAAAAGTGTTATGAAAGCATAGGATGCATATATTTAATGAGGATCATGCTAAATGATATAGGATATTTTATTACCAGCATGAGAAGAAGTTAAAAAATATCTTACTCGTCCTGTGAATTAATATCCTGGTTTGCTCATCAATAATTCATCTAGTTCTTGTGGCTACTACACAGTGTGAGTTCTGTGTCCTAGATCTGAATAAAGTAGAATTTCTGCCCCAATTTTTACCAAAAAAATTATATAATTTATTGACCAATAGATCTTTAGGTGCATATGGAAACTGTAACTGGAAGGACTTCAGTTTTTAAATTTTACCTTTTTGCTTTGTTTTACAAATTATTGCTCTCTGTGGGTGTGTTGCATTCTGACACATTTTGCTTTAACTGTAGAATTGTGAGGAAGTATTGCAATAATACCTGTAAAAGCACACAGAAGTCAAATTATTTCAGGCAGTTTGAGTTCTCGTTGCACTCAAGGAATTAGATGGCTGAGTGTCAGCTGTTCAGACCTTAGGGGAGGAGAATCAAAACTGAGGCCCTGAATAACTTTGTAAATCATAGCAGAAGTGAGCAAAATTATACACAACGTCATCTGAACACTGATAGCAGAGCAGTAACTCTCCAGCAATGAAGTACCAGTCTGTTGTGTGACAGGGCAACACAGGCACGGAAGTTAAGTGTTGAATGCAACTGCAGCTAGGTGAGTTAACAGGCCATATGCTCCTGGAAATTAGGGAGTAAACTTGAAAGGAAGTCTAATGTTTATTCTCCTTCTCACTAAGTTAGGAGCTTTCAGATATAATGTATATATTTGGAAGGTTTGTTTTTTTATAATCTTTGAGCCTAAACTTTTTGTCAGAAAATTTAATTTGAATTCATTCCACTTAGCTTCTGGCACCTTCCTGAGGAGTCTAACCTAGGCACAAAAATGATATAAGCTATTTCTGGACTTAACAGAATGACACCTCAAGGGAGAAATTTAAATGAGATAAGTTCTGAATCATCCTGTGGAGAGCCTACTTCTCTCCGACAGGTATAGACACAAATATCTGTTTGAAGAATAAAGTGAGATTGAATAAATCCAGATTTTGTGCTGTTTCAAGCAAATGGATGCTTAAAACCATTTGGACCAATGTCAAGTTAATTAGGAAAGTATTCTTATGCAGGATTGTGCAAGAGTATAAGCAATGTATTGCCTGTTTAGTTCTGTCTTTCTGGTGCTATGCAGTAAAATAAGAATTTAATCTTTCTTTGGGAAAAAAAAAAAAAAAAAACAAAAAAACCAACCCCCCACCCAAAAAAACCAAGCAAACAAAAACCCAACAACAACAACAAAACAAAACCACAAAACAAAACAAAAAACAACAACAACAAAAAAAAAAAACCAAAACCCTAAAAAGTACAAATACACTCACAACCTCTGAAAAGAAAATAAATTTACAATGTGGTCTAACAAGTAATAAAGCAATGTTTCCCTGAGCAGGCACGTAGTGTAAAAATCTCTCTGACAACGATATAAACTATAGCAAAGCACTTCTACCAGACCAGAAGATGTGGATATGAAAGTACAAAAGATCCCCACGCTGTCTGTCTGGCTGCATTGATTGTTTTATCTGTTCACAGCACTGGTAAGGCTGCTCTAAAGATCAGAGGTACCTAACTCCTATATTACCTACCTGAAAGTTAACCTCTGGAGAGTGATTCCACTCATTCTGAAGTAGTCTGCTGGTCCAACCTTCCCTTACTGAACCACAATTTCTCCAGGCACATTTTGCTCTGTGTACAAACAGACCTTGAGAGTAAGATGCACATTCCCATGAGCACCCAGAAAATATTTACTGTCTTTACAGCTGAGAAGTAGGACTTGCAAAATACGGGGCTAATCATTAATGTTCTGCCTAATCTAACCTTGAAGTAACTTGGATCTCACCAGTTATCTGGGAAAAGAGTTGGCTTTCACTGCTCTTTGGAATAGCATAACCCTTGATATTGTCAGGTTGGAATCTCCCATCTCCCTGCTCGTTTGCTTAGTTTTTTCATGCATCCTACTGCTTTGGTGTTTCTCATATAGATGTTTTTGTTGGTATTACCATCTCAACACTTCTACTTCTCTGTTTTCACTCTACTTATTTTGCCTGGCTTTGCCTTCTGTAGTCTGTCACAGCTCAGCAACGGTGTTTGTGATAAAACTTGGTGAATATCATGCAGCCATTCTGCAAAGTGCTGAGCTTTGAATTACAGGTGGTTCAAGCCCTGGTCATTGATCACCTTAAGGCTTGATTCAGAAACCTAAATCTAGGCCTTTAACTACCATTAAGAGTAACTTAGGATGTACTTATAACTAAAGAGCAATATCAGTCTCCCCTAGGTTTGTTCCAAGAAGGTGCTTTTCTCCTAGCGGGAAAATGTCTTCTTACCTGGGTTCACTACCCTTCCTAACTTTGATGGGAAGTAATGAAAAGACTGCACTCTTGGCAGCTCTGTTGATTTGCCTCAATCTCTTTGAAAGGAGCTAATTCTCCTCTTTGTTTATCAAGGAAGTCCTTTAGTACAAGATATTTTAGGCTGTGGATTGCCTCAGCTGAAGATTCAGATATTCTTGTGATGGTTTTGCCTGGAATAGAGTTAATTTTCTTTAGGATGGATGTGTTTTAGATTTGTGTTGAACACAGTGATGGTAACAGAAATGTTTTTGCTATTGCTGAGCAGGGCTTACACAGGAGTCAAGGCCTTTTCTGCTGCTTGTACCACCGGCCTGGTGAGGAAGTTGGGGCTGCATGGGGAAGTTGGAAGGAGACACAGCCAGGGCAGCTGACTCCAAGTGACCAAAGGATATTCCAGACCGTATGAGATTATGCTCAGCATTAAAGTGAGGGAAAGAAGGAAGTGGGGAACATTTGGAGTGATAGCATCCAAATGCTATCGTCCCAAAAGACAGTTCTTTTGTGCTGGGGCACATCACGCATAAATGGTTCTTTGTCTTCCCAAAGAACCATTTATGCGTGATGTGCCCCAGCTCTCCTGGGGGATGGCTGAACAGCTGCCTGCCCATGGGATGCAGTGAATTAATTCCTTGTTTTGGTTTGCTTATGTGTGTGTTTTTTGCTTTCCCTATGTAAACTGTTTTCATCTCAACTCACAAGTTTTCCAGCTTTTACTCTTCCAATTGTCTCCCCAGTGCTTCTGGTGGAGGAGTGAGATGGCTGCTGTGTGGGACTTGCTTGTTGGCTGGGGTTAAACCACAACATATTCTCCGGTGTGCTATAACACGAGAGTCACACAAGTGAATATCCTTCCTCAGCTGACAAACTCTCTTCATATTACAAAGTGTCAAACAGAAAACATTCTCTTTGTTTGTAGTGAAAATGACCAGAATCACTCCTTATGCTTCTCCAGATGGAAATCATGTAAATGGAGGTTTTTAACTGATCAAATTTCAACTCAGCTGTCTTAATCACAGACAGCGTGAGACTCCACCTAAAGTACTGTGTCCAGGTCTGGAGTCCTCAGAACAGGACAGATATGGATCTGTTATATCCAGAGGAATCCCACAGGGTCCAGAGGAAGGCCACAAAGATTATTTGAGGGCTGGAGCACCTCTCCTACAAAGACAGGCTGGGAGAGATGAGTTGTTCAGCCTGAAGATGAGAAGGCACTGGGGAAACCTTATTGCAGCCTTCAAGTAGTTAAAGAAGGTTTAAAAAAAATAGGAAGAGTGACTTGTTACGTGGGAAGACAGTGATAGAACAAAAGGTAACCATTTTAAACTGAAAGAGTAGAGATTTAAATTAAGTTTTAAGCAGAAATTCTTTATTCAGAGGGGAGTGAGACACTAGAACTGTTTGCCAGGAGAAGTTGTGGATGCCCCATCTGTGACAGTGTTCAAATCCAAGTTGGATAGGTCCTTGAGCGACCTGATCTAGTGGGAGGTGTCCCTGCCATGGCAAGGAATGGGGGTATTAGAATAGATGATCATTAATGTGCCTTTCTATCCAAACCATTCTTTGATTCTATGATTATACAGTTCTTGATTAAACAAGTCGGTACAGTCTTATTTCTGTTATATATCAAAGCATGGAACTACACTTATTGAAGAAGTATCTCTTCATATTCACCAAAAAACTCCTGCCAATTGCATTGCATATCATGTAGCATACCTAAATTTTATTAGCAAAAAAAATATTCATTTTAAAAGCCCATTTATTTCTTAGATTGGTCAACATTTTAAATCCCAACATTTTGTTTCTATAGGGATTAATTACAAAAACAACCACTCTGGCAGTCGTCTATCTTATGCAATGCAAACTTTCTAAGACATTTGGTACTTAATGTAGAAATGAGTAGGCTGAACCCAACTGTTTGGGTGCTCTGATGTTGACAAAAAATAATCAGTTGGGCTATGAACAACAAACAGAATCATCTTTGAGTTACAAAGAATTTTGCCCTTGAAAAAAGCATGAAGTCTCCTGATAATGTATTTACTCCTCTTCCACTTAGATGGCTTGTCCACCCTCCACAATCAATGCAAGCAGCATTGAACACTCTCAGTATATTAATCAGATTGTTAAAATTTTCTACATGTTACAAAACAGGCTATTATCTTACTAATTGTGAGGCTTATCAGAAAAATCATTATTGGTAGGAAATTTTAGTAAGATCTGTGGCAGGTTTTGTCTAACATCTGAGGAGACTTTATCTCCCATTGTTTTACATGCTAAAATATAATTAAGAGAATTGAAATTACAGAGATCTCATGAGGTGAACAGGCCTGGGGAATCACTCAGCTGCAGAGAGCTATAAACTGAAAATGCATCCCTAAAATTTTTATTAAATTATTGTGTAAATGAAAAAAAGAAATTCCTCATAAAGTTTTGGAAGTTTGGAAAGTAGATATAAAGTTGAAATGGTCTAAGGACAACAAGAAAAGGTTTTCTGTGTGATGGAAATTACAACCAAGAAAACAGGAGAGGTATTGCATGGAGAATAAAAAGATTGCACACAACTAAGCATGAATGTCATATAAAAGGGCAATCCATAGGGAGTGAAAGTGTCATTGCCCTAGGAAACAATGCTCTGAGGAGGTAAGAAGTTATTTAAGGTGTTTTATTGGGTTTTGGTTGATTTTTTTTAATTATTATTTTTCAATTTATATAGTTGCTGGTAGGTAAAGAAGAGAGACACTGTATGCTTAAAAACCCTTGCCTTCTAGCTGGTTTTCTACAGTTACTGTCAAGATGGAATGAGAATAAACCAGTCACAGCAAAGAAGGTTTTTATTTTATCCACACAAATCTCTACGCAGACAAGGATTATAGCAAGGAAATAAATAGAAGGCAGAAACAAAGCAAATAAAGGCAGGGAGAGAAAATCAACAAATTTGACTGAACTAGTATAACAGGCCTCAGTTTTATTAGATCTCAAACAAGTTATTTTTAAGTACTCACTATATTATTTGCATAAGAATATTATAAATAAATGCAATAATGCAATACTCCTGTAGTCTTATTCTTTTATCTGCTACAGGGGAAATTAACGTAAAAGTATACCAGCAAAAGTAATTCTCAGTAGAATGGACAGCCAAAAAGTAAGGAAAAATTTACTTACTTTTAGTACTAAGAAATGCTTAGTTTTCCATTTACATCCCCCCAAATGCTGTCTTTAGCAACACATCATATATGCTGTATTTTGTGCTCAGATGCCAAAAAGCATGAACAACAACAACAAAAAAATCCATCATGACAAGGGTGAAGAAAAATGTTAGCCTACACAACAGATTTTCTGGGAGTGTGGTTTTATAATACAAGATAGATGGAACTGGAAGCAATGTTCAAATCTGCATGCATGTTTTGAGATTTTCTGCACTTACATATATATACCGACCCTGCTTGGGAGTGATAAGGAAATCCTACTCTTCTACAGAATAAAAACCCCCAACATAATCATGGCCTATTCTTACTTCAATCATATTTTCCTTGGATTTATGTATTTTTTAACCTTATATATGCCAAATCATTTTACTGATCTATTGTGTGGCAAATGCTAAGAAACTTAGTTATTAGTGAGCTACAAGATGAAATTCCAGCCTGCCCTTTAATTAAAACTGTGATGTGGATGGACATCAGGGTGGTGGTGTCAATTCCAGGTTGCTCAGGAACTCCCCAGCCAGCCATCTGCATACATGAGATAACTGATTGTAGACAAAGGACTTTTAACCAGTTGACTGACTGCACCACTAGCCTCCTTCATCATCCGACCTTTTATCCAGAAGGATACTGTGAGAGACAGTATCAAAAGCTTTGCTGAAGTCCAAGGTCTACTGGCTTTCCTAGATCACCTAAGTGGTTTACCCTGTCATAGCAGGAAATCAGGTTCAACAAACAGAACCTTCCCCTCACGAATCTGTGCTATCTGGTACCAATGACTGTTTTTCTCCAGGTGTTTTTCAGCACTTCACAGAATAGCCTTTCACTTGATTTTACCAGGCACTGAAGTTAGACTGATTGGCTTGAAATTTCTGGGGTCCTTCTTTTTTCTCTTCTTCAAAAATTGGGACATTTGTCAGATTTCACTCACCTGGGATTTCTCTGGATCCCCAAGATGCTCAAAAATCAAGTTGTTCTTAAATCTGCTGATTTTTATATCCCATGTGAATTATCCCTAAGACCTCCAGGCAGCTTCTGCTGCAGAACTGATCAAACTGTACATAGAACAAATATTTGTAAAGAACCAATAGAGAACTCCTCATAGAGATACAAAAAAGGTCATGCAGGACAGCATTATGTACATAGTTGAGATATTTGAGAGGTGTTTTATATGTAGTTAGGGTAATGGATAGCAGTGAGTTATTCATATGCTGGAGTGGTCACACAGGCTCGTGGAGCAGCTGGAATTTTACCCAGCCTTGCTGAAGATTCCACTGCAGTGATTATTGCAGTGGACACCTTCATTGCCATCAGACAACAATTGATCATGCTGTTCAATAGGCTTGATTTCCCATATGAGTGCTATCTTTTGCCAAGATCTTGATAAATTAGTTTTGCCTTTTAACAAACACTTTGTCCATGAGACTGTGAATGCCTCCCTAAGAATCCACATACACATAATTACTATAGTAGGATTAATGTGTCTGGAAAAGTGCAGAAAATTGTATTTATGTTGCAGGTCAAGAGAGCATTTGAAGCTCAGCTGCAAGGGAATTACAAATTTCAGGGATAAAACCCAGACCTGAAGAAAAAATGGCCTAGTCAAATGCAGTGTTTTTTGAAATAGGATAGCAAAATTTGAAAAAAAACAAGTTAAGTGATTTATCAGGAAGTCATTAAAAATCTCCAGCTATGCATACTTTCCAATTACTTGCCCACCACTTTATGAAAGAAGGCAAAGCGTAAAATAACTGAAAATAGGTGGATTTTAACTATGTGGATCTTAAAATATGTGGGCTTGGTTCAAATACTCCAGTTTTGTGGGTCATAGGAAATTAATGAATGTGGCAAGGGAAGCCTTCTTAAAAAGAATGTTTGGTGCAATCAAAGAGATATCTTACCCAAACATGATGAAAGTTCTAGCATGCCTGATAAAAGGCCTGTCTCTGAACTTTAATAACAGAACCATTAAAATGCTTTACTTATTAGACATATAACCAGTATCAGTCAAGGGGTCTGATTTTCAAAAATAACACCTGTACGTTGCCATTTCCATTGATGGGTGCATGGTGCAGGGCACTGCACAGTGCAGTGGGGTGGGGGATGCACCTTCAATTACATTAATAAAAACAAGTCATATACCTGAAGCAAAAGCAGGAAAATACTTTTAGATCCAGTGACACAAATGTAGCCAGTAAGAACCGGTCTTCCTATTTTCACATAAACCTTTCCATTTTAAGGTAGTGCACTGGTTTTGCATCACAGAAGTGATGTTCTATAAGAAGCTGCAAGCAGTTTCCTCCATGTCTGACAAAAAAACCCAATCAGTATTTACCTTTGAGAATTGACAATCTGTTAAACCACTGAGAAAGCTGATAGGCTTCTGTGAATGCCTCTGCCTCATTTGTAAAAAAGAAATGATCCAGGGAATTTCCTCTTTCCCTTCCGGCCAGCAAGAAAGTAAAAAGGCTGGCCCAGCCCCCATCTCAGCAGGTAAAGATTTATATTTTGTTTCAAACTAAATGTCTCATGGAGTTAAAAAATTCAAATTAGCATAATTACGTTCATCAACCAGATTAATAATCTTTAATCAAATAATACTACACAGGTACTTAAGCACTGAGTAAAGCTAACTAGTTGCTATCCTTTCACAATGAAGAGTGGTTTAAATTCTTCTACACCTCTTTTCATGCTTTATTGACTAAAACTCATGTAGAGTATCTCAATAGTTTCTGAGAATCAATCTCTACTTGATACATTTGTAATTTGGATTATAGTACATTCTATAACTGTGAAATACTTCATACTATTTTCTGGTTTTCTTCTTCATTCTTGTTTTTCACACATTTTATCTAGTTTGCCATATTTAATCTCATCTACATTTGAGTTTCTTGAATTTGAAACTATTGTGAAATAAAGTGGGTTTTGTTTTTTTTTAAATCTGACCATTGGTGTGGTGTATCTCAGTGCTGGATGAGGAAAAAGTAAGATGAGAACTATCTTTTGTTTTTTAAACAATAAAATTTTTAACACATTTAAAATTAAAAACAATACATTTTCCACTTTTGACACTAGTGAATCAAGAAATTCTTGACATATCTGAGATTCCATTTTTACTAGTATATTTTTCTTTTCTAGGCCAGTCAATACCATGATACTGTTGAAATGCTGTGCTAAACCATTCTGAAAAGAATTTTTTGCAAAATATAGTGGTTTTCCTCTTAATTCATTGAGAAGGTGACAATTAAAATCTTGACTAATATTTCTTAGTAATCTTAACTTCAAAAATAAGGTAAATTTGAAAAATTGGATTTTATTTGTTTCAAAAAAGTCAAAAGTTAAAGATAGATATTTAACCATTTTTAGCATATCACAAAGACATTAGCACATTAGCAACTGTTGTAGGAAGGAATTAGCCCTTGGTAGATCTAATCATCTGGGATACTTCAGAAATGTGCCTTCACCTGATTAGCTTGGCCTCTCTTGCAGTGATGTTTAAGCAGAAAAAAATCTTTTTGTCTATTGAAATAACCTTGAAACGCCAATTCTATGATACATAGTCATGTAGCCTATTTTTAAATGTTCACTGCATCCCACACTTTTGAATTAGCATAAATATTGTCATTCAGAATTTCTTTGTACTCAAATACAAAAGCATCCAATTAAGACAAAGCTTTCAGATATATGTGACAGCACATAACCTCTGTGGAAATCCAGGAAAAAATCCAAAGATACCAAGAGTTAAAGTCAGTCCTTCACTTAAGTATGAACTATCCATTACTATTGACTGAATCCTCATTGCATTGTATCTCATTATTTGCCTATTTTAAGCGAAATAGAAACTACAGTTTCACTTAACTGGACTCACTGCCAACAGTACAATTTGATTTGAAAACTAATACTTTGTATGACTTTGTACTTGGTAACTAGAGAGGATTGTGGCATTACAAGAAGACAGTAACAAGGACAGATAAGTTTGTACCCATTGCCCTTTACGTCTCAAGGTTTGTCACAAGGATGGATTAATGTACTATTTTCTGTTCTCATTATGCTCTACCCAAAAGAGAATGAGGCATCAGAATTTTAATTCCTCTTGTTTCTAACACTTAAAATATTCTTCAGTTTCTAGTGGAATGATGGGGTTTTTTTCTTAATTCAGTGCTTTGTTTTCAGTAACTTAATTGTTGGAGACACTGTGATAGTGTTTAAGTTCTGTTGTGCATATTCTGATTATCATAGATATATTTATGACCATTGTGAACTAGAAAAAAACAAACACATGCAATACTGACATACAGTTATGAAAATACTATACTCCATGCTTTATTTGGAGCTTGATTTTGGGAAGCAGTTTCCATTTTCTGCTCATGATAATTTGCAGGCATAATTAGTCTGGTACATTATTACCTGGCTTGCTCTTTGCAACACTAATGAAGTCAACACTATAGTCAACACACAATGGATTACTTCTAGCAGCCCTAGGTTTGAAGGTAAATGCCAAACACAGGAAAAAACCCCACCAAACAAACATCTTTGTGAACCTTGTGATAAAAAAATACAATATTAAGCCATTTATAGAGGTTTTATAGTTGTTTCTAATTTTGGCACCTTCAATCCAGATAAATCTCTTTAGAGGCATATGATATTTACTGGCAATTTACACATGCAAACCTCTCTATATAGACTATAAAAGAAATTTATATATCTGAAGTATTTTTTTTTCCCTATTTTTTCCTAAAAAGCACATTTCAAAATACGCCACACAATAGTATATGAACATCCATATCATATCAATACTTGTCTGGGGCATATTAAAAAGCGCCCATGTTCAACTGAAGTCTCTTGAAGCAATTAGTCCCAGAAATCAAAACCATTTAAGTTTTGAGGTGTTCACAAGTCTATATTAACATACATTTTTTTGTCTACATCAGAATGTTCATTTCTGTGTACATTCTTTCCTTCAAAAGAGTGTGTATCTTCTAGCATGCATATAGATCAGTCACTTTGTCTGTCTTTCACTTCTGATTGATTACAATTGAATTATTCACAGATTTCACAGAATATTCTGTGTTAGAAGGGACCCACAAAGATCATGAAGTCCAGCTCCTAAGTGAATGGTGAATTGTACAGCCTGTAAATTTGGTGGTGCTTTGAATATTTTTTGTTGTGTGATTTTTCAGTAAACACAAGCTGACCTAAACCTTGTTCCTTGATAGCTTGTATTTCATTTTGTCTTTTTATTGATAGATTTCATGTTCCAAACTAAAAAAGATTTGAGGTTTTAAAACCAGAGGGGGGGAAAAAAAGCAAATATTGCAAGAGCAATAAAAAAATAAAATAAATCTTAATAAGTATTTTCCATGTCATCTGAAAGGAATCTTTTTTTTCAATATAAGAAAAGAGCAAAGGTTTTGTTAGACTCAAGAATGACACTTTTCACCTTTAGAAATGCACTGCTGTTGTATGAGAGGATAATAAAAATGTCTTGCAAAACATTAAACAGGAGTAGTATATTTCAGGTGTATGATAACATCCCTTGAATTTTTATTTTGTCATATCGGGCAACTTTCTTAATTTGACAACATTTATTAAATTAAAAAGAATAGATTTCATGTTTATGCTTTCCTTTCTAATTTGCAGCTGGAACTAATTATGTCTCTACTATTAATCCAGTGTCCTAATAACTAAGCCATTCACGAATTATAGTTTTTTATATGGTTGTGTAGAGTCTTCAATAAGGCCTTTCACAGCTGTATAAATTTACATTTCACAACAAACAATAAGACAGAGTCTTCAAGAAAGGTTTTACAGTGTTCTAGTTTTTTTGTGAATGTCTCAAGTTGTCTTTTTGGGGCTGTTTTGTTTTAATTATCACTGTTACTGTTGACCGCCAAGTCATGGGTTCTTCTGTGAAGCCAAGTCACATGAGGCCATCCAACTGAAGAGCTGCTGAGCCACAAGCATGTGAAATCATCATAGCAGTCCCTTTGTGGTTACCTCTACTCTTCAGAGAACCCAGTGTGATGTGACAAAGAACGGTAACATGAACTGTAACTCTGTCTTTACCATCTCTGTTACCATACATTCAAACCAGACAGGGAGAGAGAGACAGAGAGAGAGCGCACTTAACACTATTTCCCTCCTGAATTTGCTGAACAGAGGAAACTGTAGCAGCACAAGTTACAGGTTTGTGTGCTGCAAGTGTTTGTAGTCAACTGATCTGAACACATTTCTCTAACAAAAAGAGTGCATGAAGATATGGGATTCCTGATTTTTCAAAGATAGAACAAAAGAAAGGGAGGGAAAAAATGCAACAGAATGTTTTAGATTGCAATGCAAGATGTAACTGAAAGAATGTATTCTATTACCAACTTTTGAAACCAAGTGGCACAGTTATCTTTTATTAATGGACCAGCTGTTAAAACCAGGTGGAGCAGTTTTCTTCATCTCTTCCACAAGCAGTCTTCCCTCTGGAGAGATATCTGCTGATAATGGGCCATTGAGTCTCACTGCATGACTGATAGAATGACATCATCCCATTGTGAGATGCTCTGCCCAGGGGGAGGAGCCAAGCATTCCTACCTGGATGTAATCTGAGATTTGGAACACCCTAGGCAGCCTTTTGCCACTGGAATCACAGAGGAAGACCAGACCTGTCTGCACCAGCACTGGACTTTCAGAGGAAAACTACACCCTTCTGCAGGATCACTACCTCAACAGAACCACATCTGTCACTCCACAAGGACTGCAGCCACCAACTGGACAGCTACCAACACCCTGATGACACCAACAGGGTGTCACATCATATTCTAAGACTGTCAGTGGTTTTTATTTTTGGGTTTGGTGTTTTTCTGTTTGTTTGGTGTTTTTTGGTCTTGGTTGGTTTTTTTTTGTTTTGTTTTGTTTTGTTTTGTTTTGTTTTTTTGTTTGTTTGTTTTTTGGTTTTTTTTTGTTTGGTTGGGGTTTTTTTTGTTTTGTTTTGGTTTGGTTTTTTAGTACTACTGTATTTTTACTTTAATTTTCCTTGTAAAGAACTGTTATTCCTATTCCCATATCCTTGCCTAAGAGCCCCTTAATTTCAAAATGTGATTTGGAGTGAGGGGGTCTACATTTTCCATTTCAAGGGGACCTCTTGCCTTCATTAGCTGTCTTTTCAAACCAGGACAAAACCCAACAAATTAAAACCACCAACAAAAACAAATTAAAACAAAAAGAATTTCTGAAGTCAGCCTGTACACTTGACAATACAGAAAACCACTTGACACTATGGAAGCAATACAGAATGTCATCACTTGTGAATTAGAACTTGGGCATTTTCCTGGGCACATTTTTCTACATTATCCTAGAGCAGTATAAAATGAAAGATGTTTTTCCTCTCAAAATCCTCAGATGACACCAAATTACTGGTTAAATGCTTACATACTCCCACTGAAAGCAAATCACAGTGACTGTCAAGAAAACTGAAGACTGACAAGAGAAAATTTAACACCACAGAGTACGTACAAATATGGGTTTTGGACCAGAGGTGTTGATTGGATGGCCTAAACTTCTGGTTCATCTTTGATATTGAAAATTCACCATCATCCATAGTCACATCACTGAAATTTCTCTCTTGAGGCAAAATTTGACTTTAATAAGAAAAATCTTAAGACTAAGAATGAAGAAGGGAGAATTTACAGAATTGTGAACTCCAGAGCAGGTCTATATTGATCTGATTAAATAAGATCTGGATCATGAAAATGGCAGCTGCTGGGGTTTTTTTTTGTCTATATAGTACATTTCATGGGTATTGTAGAGCTTTTTAAAGGATTGAACCTGAACTTATTATTTTGCTTTTCTGGTCAAAGTTGCTGAAAAATAAACACCTTCACTAAATCAAGTTGAGACACAATATTAGTTCAATGAATCTCTTTATTTTTAACATATATTTCTCTAATATTCCATAGCCAGATGTCATGTAAGGTTTGCAAATAGCGTTACACCTTCCAAGGGATACATTCAGTAAAACTGTCTTTGGGAACCACTAGTCAAATTCCAAATGTCAGATTGATTTGGTTGTTACGGCTCTTCCTCATTTATTGTGTGCAAATATTCACAAGGAATTGCTTTACTGTTCTGATATGTTGGAGAATTGCTATTTTTTCTTGAAACTAAATGTATTTGCAATTATTATAGAATTATTTCTGCCAAAAGAACATCTGCTATGGTGATCACTGCGATGGGTGATTCTGCAGAAATCTCCCTTGACCTTGGAATTCCTTTAACTTACAGGATTTACTGCTACTTAATCAATTTTCAGAAGAAAATGGATCTTTAAAAAAACACTATGTGGCTTCTTGCCACAGGGGAAGTTTCCCCTTTTGTTAGAGGGCTCAAGGTTCTTTAATTTTTTTCTCTTCTCTCTTTTTTTGGCTCATTTGACCCATATATAACATTAAGCAGCTCCCTGGCTGACAGACAAGGCCGTCTCATCATATGGTAAATGGTAATATGCTCCATTACCCAGTAAGTTTAAAATCACAGCCACAATGAGAAGGCTGTGTTCTGAAATTAAATGCCCCTCCTGGAAGGTATCAGCCACCAGCTAAATCCATGAATAGGGCAGAGCCTTCCTAGCCCAGCAGGAAGAAGAACTACTGGTACATCCTCCATGGAGTGTTCTCCTTTGCATGATTACACTTCTTTGTATTCATTCTCTCCGATTCCATAATTACTTCTCACCCCACAGATGGAAAAGATGAAATTTCTTTTCCCCCTTTCCCAGAATCCAGAAACACACTTGCAGTTTGTATGTAGAAAAGAACAATTTTTTTTACCGTGAAAGTGTCAAGAGATTGGTGGAAATGTTTTATTTTCTTAATCCATATTTGGTCCTCTCTTTTACCTGAAATTTCCCCCACACACAGTATCAGCATCTAGGGCAAGACTTATATAAGCTATCACACTGTTTTTCATAGCTTGTCACAGAGGATGCCAGTCTCAAAGTTTGGAGGATAGCATAGAAGACTCAGAGATTACATAAAAGAAATTTAATCTTTCTGTAGGTATAGCATATGATAGTTCTTCTCAGGAATCAGTATAACCAAATAGGGAAATATTGCTTGCAACACATTCAGATTATATATATGTATATATATTTAGTACCTCACACAGTCTAGACTTTTTGAAAAGCATCAGGAATGAAAATGAAGTCTGGCACTCTTTGATAATTACACCTACTCAGAAGTGAAAACAGAGTGGATTCAAAGGTAGGAATATTTTAAGGAAGATAAAAATCCATGGGCATTATAGGGAGATATTATTGGCAGGGGAGGTGTGGAAAAGAAAGAAATTTTACAGTAGGGTTCACACTGTACTAAATAATTTCAATGTTATTATATAGGTAATATTAAATTTCAAGTAGTTATGTGTCATATGCATGAAAGTCTCAGCACTGTTGAAAAACAGAAGCATTAATTTTGGAGGCACTGACATACCACTCTATATTCCATAGCAATATTATCCTACCAGTGTAGTTTAATTTCATGCACTAAAAAAAAGCTCCAAGTTTTGTAACAAAAATTGTTAATATTCACCATAATATCAAAAGATTAAAGAATTTAGAGAGAACATGGTAAAAAAAAAGAAGTCAGAATACCTTATAGGAATCACATGTAATATTGAAACAGCAGAGATGTGACAAAATAGTTTTCTGTAATGTAATATCATGAGCTTTATGCTTTCTTTTATAATAGGACCATCTCTATATCCTAGTATCCTATAAGAAGATGTATCATCTATCTGTGGATAGATAAAAGGTAGGAGAATAGAGACAGTGGTGAAGGTAATCTGGCCCCTAAGGAGTTACAGCTGTGCTAATTATCAAGCATTAAGAACAAGCCTGCTCTTAATAGGCCACAGCTGGATCCAGTTAAGAGGGGTATTATAAAAGAGCAGGTTGGCTGGCTGAGGAGAGATGGCGTTTGTTGGTTGTGCTGAGAAGAAGGAGTCAGTGCTGTGAGGAGCTGTGCGTGAGAAACCACCGAGAAGGTATGAAACCTTTGCAATAGGACAGCAGCATCTATCTATATGAAAAGTCTAATCACACTATTGTGTATAGGACTAATGAGGTATAATTAATAATCATGTCCATTGGTTTGAGCGTCTTTGCTGAAGAATAAGATTTTCAGACATGTACGGTACAGGGAAGCAAAGAAATAGACAGATAACGCCTTTCAAGTGAGAGCCTGGACCACAACACCATTGCACTCCAGTATGTGCTCACATTTAATTTAAAATATTGAAGAGCTTTGAAAAAAGATTTATTCAAATATTTTCATGAAAATCCTGAGAATTTAAACAAATAATCTTTCTAATGGAAAAATATTAAAATTACAATTATTTTTGCTAGCTGTGATCCATTTTAAAAAAATGTTTTTATCTTCTTTTTTTTTTTTCCTGTCGCGATTCATAGTGCTGTGGATTCATGGAAAGTTGTTCATTGTACTTTACTTTTTTGGTAATATTCAGAACTATCACCTCATTTTAAATGGGGAAAATTGCTTTGTTCCAAGTACAAACCATGACTATACTTTGCAAGTCTGCTTGGAAGATTGGAAATGATAATTTCTCAGGCACATTTTCAAAGTTAAAATTCAAACTTTATTGGCAATAAATAGACAAACTCAACATCTGACATTTTATTTAGTGATAGGCTTGATTGACAAAGTTATAAAACTCAGTCTTATTCAGAATATTCCTAACATTTTGAGTAGCTATGATTTGAGAAGGTTGTTTCAGCTTCACAAGTACAGCCAGATTTTCAGAAGACCTCAACGCCAGATTTTTAAGTACTCTTCCTCTAAAACTGGAAATAATTATTTTAAAATAATAATTTTTCTTCTAAAGAAAAAAAAGCAAAACTCAATAGCTCCAATCATAACACTTACGATACACTTTTCTAATTCAATCTCTTTTGGTAATCTGGCCAATTAATTTGAGTGCTAAAGGGGAGCTGATCCTTTAGGAAACATGACCTCAGTCAGAGGTGCTGAGTTTTTATTAGCTTTTACCAGTTTGATCTTTATGAAATTCAGACACTATGATTTTTCACATCTAAAGAAGAAAAATGAAGAAAATTCTATGATCAGCTGTATCCTTTAATACAATATTAAATATATACAGACACATAAGTAATGTATGTATAGAGAGATATGTATAGCTAAATAAATATGTGTTGCCTGGTCAGTTACATCTGAATATTCTGGGGGCTTTTTTAAACTTAAGGACATAAGAATTATAAGCAACTGCAATAAGTCACTAACACAATGGAACCCAAACAGACTAAAATTTCCCTCAAGCGTTAAGACATCATGATCACTGTAGCTATGATATTTTAGTGAAAAATCCTCTGCTAGGATTTTTCCTGTCCTGAGGAGCTGAGAGCCTCAGGAAAGAAATGTAAACAATAACTATCTGCTGCTGTGGAATGCAACAAGTGCATCTTCCATTGGTTCATGTGGATTGTTTTCAATTAGTGACCAATCACAGCCAGCTGTGCCAGGGCTGTGAGCAGTCACAGGATTTTGTTATTGATTCGTATTCTATTCTTGTCTTTGTAGCCTTCTGATCTTCTCTCTGTTCTTTTAGTATAGTTTTAATGTAGTATTTTAATATAATATATAACATAATAAATCAGCCTTCTGATGAAAATGAAGTCAAGCCTTGTGTCCTCACACAAGGGGTCCTTGCCTAAACAAGAGATCACTTCTTGGATTTTTTTTAAACTCAAATATTTTAGTAACTCATGTGTTCATAAAAAAAAAAGGCTTGATCACATTTTACTGTGTAACATCAGAATTCAAGCAAGGTGTATATGTTCAGCATCTCTTTCCACATTTGCATAAATACAAGTAAAATGAATAACTAACTTTCAGACTGGTGGCCGCAGACTGACTGTTTGCAAGGACAAAGTTCTTGTGCCAGCAAATACTCAAAAGCAAGAGGCTTTCGAGTTGTAATAGCTCGGTTGTGAGATGAGATCTAATTTGAGATATGTCCTCAAGCTGTAATTTTCTTCAGAATAGGGAGTCTGACAATTTTTCTTGCCCATTCAAGACAGTGCAAGATAAATTGCAGTAAAACAGATTCAACAGCATTGTGAAAGCCAAATTCTCTTTATGAGACTACTCAGCAGACAGAAAACTGTTCACAAAGGCTTGATCAAACCTTTGAGTTGACTTAGGAGTGGGCGAAAGCATCTTACTTCAGGACCCATGCACTTAATGACCATCTTTTTAGCTATTAGCTCAGCAAAAGACTGGCCTGAAAATTCTTTCTGTACATATTGAGACAGACATGCTTAGAGAGAGATAGTATGTATTCCTTCTGGACAGTAAGGCCAAGTGTCTGTCTATGAGTTAAAATGTTAATCATGCTGAAGCACTCTCTTCCAGCTACAACCAGAGCTATAATGGTCTGTTGAGCAAAAAATTAGGGGTGGCAGGTATGTTAGATGGACAAGGCTGAAATATGACTGGTGCTTGCATCCATCATGTGAAGACAGAAAAAAAAAATTTCCTTCATCTCCAAGGTGCTCAAAACTAAAAATGCACACAGATGAAAAAACAAAGGATATAATTATGGGTGGCACAATTGTTATAATGGATAGCAGCTCCCCACATCCTGAGTAATCAAAAATTACAGAAAATAAGGAAACTAGGGAACTACTTAAGGAAATAAGTTCTTTATTAATTTCTTGTAGTGTCTGGTTTTGTAACTCTGAGCAAGATAAGTGAAAAATAATTTACATGTGGTGTCAAAATGTGTATGAGATTTTTTTCAGATAGCTTCAGCTATAATTATGTGAATCAGAAATTATTATTAGATAGTAATTGCTCAGCTAATATGTAAAATTAAGAACATAAGAGAATAGATATTACTATATTTATCTGATGTTGTTCATTGCATAAAAAATTATTTCAAGAAGTCTACCTCCTTCATACATACATATACATAGAAAATATGCAAAGGAAAAATTCATACATGAAAAAAATACAGTATACAGTTATCTAAGAAAGTTGCTGATTCTCCATATTTGTTTGTTTTTATTTAAGGAAATGACCATTGTAGGAGCCTAGATTATGGGACACTAGGAATGGGGCTGCAGCTAAGCCTAGTCCCTATTAGGATACAGCTGTGTAAAACAGGTGACCATTGTTAAAGGAAAAGAAGCACAGAATGCTGGGGTGCATTGATCAATCACAAAAGAGCGAAAAGGCATGCAGGTGTGGTGCATGTGAGAGACAGGGTATAAAAGGTTGTACTGGGGAATAATAAAGTGATGATACTTGAAACCATTCTTGGTGTTGGTTTTGAGTCCTCTGTCAGACCACTACAAGCTTTAATGATTGAAGGGAAAAGATGATTATGAAAACTGACAGCTCATATAAGACTAAGTTCTGTTGCCTTTCTACACAGTTAATTTATTCAGGTACATGTCAATGAGACAAGCTATGTTGTAAGGTGTTATTCAGTGTGGCTGAGTCTCACATCTTTCGGTTTAAGTCTAATTTAAAAAGCCAAACATCTATTGAAAATGTTTATAACAACAGGTTAAAACTCAGATAAGTGGCTCAACTTCAAGCCAACAAGGCTTCCTAGTCCTGCAGCAGCTCATTAACAAGTCTGTGTGCAATTCATATTCAAGTACTGTGGGGGGGATAGAATATGAGAAAATAAAGGTAGTGCAGAAGGTAATCTCACTCCTAAGGAGCTGCAGCTGGGTCAATTACCAAAGATCAGGAACAGGCCTGACTTTAACAGGCCACAGCTGTGACCAATGAGAAGAAGAGTGCCATAAAAGAGTGGGTTGGCTGGTTGAGAAGGGACCTGGAGTCAGTTGGCTCCTTTGTGAGTAAGAGTCAGTGCTCAGAGGAGCTGCTCGTGAGAAAAGGTATGAAACTCTTGTGATAAGGAGATAAGAGTATGGAACTTTTGCAATATAATAACAACAAATTTCTGTTTCAAATGTGTTTATTTTAAAGTCTGAAGTTGAATAAGCAAAGAAGAAACAACTAGTTTTCTCCATATCCTCTAGTCTTAAATTGAATTTTATAAATTAGATGGTACAGAATATGTCAATATTCAATTTTTTTAGAGAAATATGATAGCACTTGCATTCAAAGGACACAAAGTTTTGCACAACTGAGGGCAATCACAGTCTCTTTACTAGAAGACTACATTCATATGCATTTAGGTTGAATAGGGCAAAGATGGATAGGTCATGTAATGACAACATTTCATAGAATTTCTAACATTTTAAATAGAAAGGTGATCCCAGATATGTGCTAAATTATCACCTTCCTCTCCACACTGCCAGCAAGTATTGATATCAGCAAACATCTTTGAAGCATGCTGTAGAACAGTTAAACCTTGCTTAAGTCTAAATTAATTTTCATTTTGATCCCAAAAATATCTTTTGTTCTGTCTCCGATGTATTTGAAGAGTATGAAAAATTAGGAGTTTCAACAAGGAAATGTGAACTCTGGTGTTGAACATGAGATAATGCTGTCACAGTACTACAGAAGCTTAAATGGATCATATGATTGGCAAATATTGGTAGAACTGAAAGTGTTTTCACTTTGCATTGGAAAAAACCAGAAAAAGGAACACAGAGGGTGAAGAAAAATTAGTGATGGAAGAGTTTGGAGGAAAATTATTTATAAAGAATTGTTTATCAAAAGTTCATGGAACATGTTTGTCATTACAACATTTATTTAATGAAATTGTTTATAATAATTTAATTAAAATGTAATATTTGATAAGATAATTAAATATATTTTCTATTAAATATGTATAATTCCATAGTCTTTATTTTGCAAAATAAAAATTCTGATTATGTCAACATATGTAAATATATAATTCTATTAAAGTCATACTGTTTTATTATGTAAAAATACCTCAGAAAGGAAATTATTATGTGTAATTTTTTTAGATATTTTCAAATGCATTGTTGGAAATCCAGGAAGCAGAGAGAGTCCCTGAGAATCTAAAACATCCTCACCAACCTAACTGAGAAATGTGAGACTGCTAATAAGCTGTGTCAAGTTATTGCTGCAAAAATTCTGTAAATGAGTTGAAAGACTCAACCTTATAAGCCAAAATGCAGACTTAGTAATTGAACCTGTTTTCAGCTTACATGTAAAAAGGAAATTATGGTCTCTCTATAATACATGTGTGTTTAATGATGGACCATAGGAATTTGATCTAGAAGGCAAGGTATAATAATTATAAAAGACTCCAAATAGTGGTTTTTAATATGATCTCAAAACTCTGAATGCTGAAAAACTGGTAACACACTGGGTAAAAAACAATTTTTAATTAGCATCTGAAAGAAAATATCCATTAGTTATTAGATAAAGAAAAAGAGAACTAATAAAGCAGTTCAGGTGTCCACTGTAGTTTCATGAAAGTCATTCATCTCTCTTAGAAAATCTATTTGATGGAACTGTCAGTTCTAAATCTGAAATTAAAGACAAAGTTATTAGTTTCTGTGCCTGAAGAAAAATAAAATCTGAACAAAAAGCAATGTCATACGAAAGTTTTTGGAGGGGAACCAAGACATGTAAGCAATAACAAATTGAGACTTGAAGGAGCTGCTGTTTCTTTGTTTTCAATGATATATACTCATACATATTTAAGTAGCTGGAATACTGATAGAAATCCATCTCTGACATTTACGTGAAGGGCTGGAGTAGAAATTTTTATTTTTAAGCCTGGAGATGTTTCTTTTATAAATGAAATTACAGGGCACTGCCAGACCATATACTGTAGATGGTGTAATTTAAGTTTGATATAGAAAGTCTTTTGATACTTGACAAAGGTTATTAGTTGTGTTTTTTTCCAAAAACTACGTGTCAAACATTTAATGCAGTCACTCAGTAACAGAAAGTCCACATGAATTTTCTACTGTACACCAAAGCTTCTTTCAGATTTTCATACATTTCACTATTTCCTTCCATGTTGCTTTCTTAAATGCTAGCAGGAAAATTCCTTGGAATTGCATCCCCAAATTGCAAGTAATATCACATTGCTGAGAAATAAAGCAGGCCAAGTTACAAGAGCAGCTGAAATACAAAAGATGAAATGAAAACAGATGATAGCAGCTTTAGGTTGCTCTTTACAATCCTTATTCAAACTGGTCAACAGTGGTGAAACTGTGCATGCTTATGAAACAAAAACATTCCACCTAAATGCAGACTTAAATTTTAGTTTGATAAAGTGAACCATGATTGATAGAAAATCTCAGTAGAATTGTAATTTGTTATAAGTCACAGAATATAGTTTTAGAAATGCTTTCTGAATAACTAGTATGGTTTGTAAATTTAAAACATCATACTGTCTCCCAGATTGGTTTTCCCTGCACATTTGCTAGCTGGAATATATGTGCTGTGATGAATGTAGACAAATAGGAAACTACAATAATAGTGCGCCGTGTTTCATTCTCTTAATCCATCTGAAAATTTAATGTAACTGGAGAATGAAAACCAAATGACATGGACAGGAAGAAATACAATTGTTATTATTTGAGACACCCTGCCATTGTAGTAAAATTAAAATCATTTCAGACTAAATATTTTAGGGTTTTGAATGTTCAGCTCCTCTTCAACATAAATACATGGAAAACAGCAATGACAAAGAAATCACCAATGTGTTAGCCTTCTGCCTAATACTATTTACCCACACGCTTGCATGCTGTCTAGGCTTATGTATGTACAGCAGTAATCTCTTGGCCCACAAAATATATGCACACACAGTTCTTTTACTGGTATCATAAAAACAGTGGAAAACAGTTCTATTTCCCAGGCTGTATCTTGTATTTATTACTTAGGATGTGCCTTCCCGCACCAGACATCTGTTAAGAAGAAAGTTAAGTTCTCTAAGCTAATAATCTCTATTTCTGTGGGAATTGACAAAAGACAGATAAACTGTGGTAATGTCAAATTAGCAGGTACCAGCCCTTGGTGTAGAGCAAGAGTTTAAATAACTACTTACAATTAATTTTCTTTTCTTTTATCTTCTCTTCCTGTTCTTTTTTTTTTTTTTTTTCATTTTTTTAATAATAAAAAAAACCCCACACCTTTTATATTCAGATGTTTCTGTCAGCATCTGGAATGGCATTTCCAGTCCATTAGTCACAATCAGACTGAATCCAAATATAAATCTATGTTCTGTCAAAGCCAGCTGTAAGAATATGGGGTTTTTAGAGCACCTTGTCTGGATTGCAAAGTGTCTGGTCCCCTCAAAGTCAAGACACTATCTCTGCTGGTATCCTGCATGGTGAGTGAGAATTTGTCTGAATAAGAAATTCACGTAATAAGGAAAAATCAGCATAGGATTTGAAGACATTAGAAAACTTAAGAGGTATAGGTGGTGTTACCATAGCAAAACCCACTTTCTGCAGTCTTGTTCCCTAACTCCCTGGAGTACCTTAATATCTTGTAATGAAGTTGCTGATTCTTCTTACTGTTTTCCTAGCTGTGCATCATTATGTGCACTTGTATGAAAATAGGTGTCATGGTTGAGAGTTATCAAGTTTCTCCTTTTAAACCATATCTGAAGACAGAAACTGAGGGTGGTTTTACACTTTTTTATAATGACAATTTATCTGGTTCCTCTAAATGGAAGGCTGATGTCTCAAACCCTGGATTATGACTTCAGGCTGAGAAACAGCAGCAGTAGCAGATGCACTCCCAAAAAAACCAAAGATACCGTTTTCATGCAAATATAGTAGTAGTAAAGAACAATGGAGATAAATATTGAAAAATATATAATATGGGAAGAGAATGGCTTGTAAACAGTGCTTTCAGAGTCAGCTGCTCTTTAAGCAAACTAGAGTAGAGTAGCTCTAGAGACACATTACATGATTCAGTGTAATTACTAGCTTGTTCAAGTAAGTGCATTTTATCTCATTCTAATCTGAATCCTTCAATTCAGCTATATGGTACAATGATCTACTTTGCATTTTGGAAAATGTGCCATACAGTTACATTGACAATACGTCTTCACAATTTTATACAATATACGATGTTGTGACAGAAAAATGAAATACAGAAGGGATTTTCAGCAAAAGTAATATTTTCAGAGTGATGAGAAGAGTTTGGAGGCACTACAAAACACTCTTTTTTTTTTAGTCAAAAACCACAAAAATTTACCTTGTTTGCAGTTACTTTTGTTAATTTCCTAGGAACGCTTTCTGGGGTGTTTTTTTTTTCCCCTGCAATGTCCCCAGAAAACAAAAATCTTTTTAATATTTAGACATCATTGTGCACATGCTCTTTATGTAAAGTGTTTTTTCCCTAGAAAATGTCCTAACCATTAAGATATTTGATATAATGATGTCACAGGTATCAATCACTCACATCACCTTCACTCAATTTTTTTAAAATAGTACATGAGAAAGTAAGAGAAAATAAAATAAATTAGACCAGAAAAAGGAAGCAAGATTTCTAGAAAATTTATAGCTCAAACAGTTGGAGAGGGAAGTACAGCATAATTTTCCTTGTGTTATGGGTTCTGTTTTTATATATCACATACAAATTTTTCCCCAGAGAAGCTGTTGATGCCCCATGCCTGGAAGTGCTCAAGGCCGGGCTGGATGTGCTGTTGAGCAATCTCTTCTAGTGGTAGGTGTCCCTGTCCATGCAAGGGAATTGAAACTAAGTGATCTTGAAGTTTCCTTCCAACACAAAGTATTCTATGATTTTATGAGTCTGTGAAAGTGTCTTGGATACAAGACCAGGATATAAATTATTATGTTAAATCATGTAATCTGTTGCTTCTCTTTCCACTCCAAAATAATCTGAATTATTTTCTTCACCAGAAAGGAAGTTAACACTTAGAAGAATGAAATATCTCAGTGCAGGATGGTCTCTAGCTAGAGGGTCTTATGAAATTTGTAGATATCAAGTTGTCTCCATTCAGATTGAATTTTGATAGAGACGTGTGGACGAGGGGAAATGTTGATCTCTTGTCCCATAGCTGTGTATGTATGGTTGCATTTATGCGTAA
The DNA here is from genome assembly GCF_036417665.1 of Passer domesticus. Taxonomy (NCBI): domain Eukaryota; kingdom Metazoa; phylum Chordata; class Aves; order Passeriformes; family Passeridae; genus Passer; species Passer domesticus. Next base: position 28,164,472 of record NC_087476.1, on the reverse strand, counting down.
TCAGTTTTTTAAAGTTGCATGATGGCTGCCAGCACAAGAAACAGGAAGCTACTGTGTAAATGGAAAGCTGGATCCTGTCACTGAAACTCAGTGGGATGAACAACATGATGGAACATCCAGAACTTTCCTGAACAATTTGTTTCAATGTCTCCCCACCCTCAGTGTAAAACATTTCTTCCTTATATCCAACCCCTTTCAGTTTAATGCTCTTTCCCCTTTTCCTGCCACTACAGGGCTTGGTAAAAATTCTCTATCCATCTTCTTTTTAAGCTCCCTTTATATACTGAAAGGCTGCAATGAAGTATTCCCAAGCCCTTCTCTCCAGTTGAGAAAAACCTCAACTCCTTTTTCTTAGGAGAGCTTTTCCAGCTCTCTGACAATGATCAGGGCATGATCACTGCAGGCCAGGCTGCCACCAATCTTAACCTCTGTAATTAGTTCTTGTAAGTTGGCAGGCACAGGGCTAACATTTTTCTGGTCAGGCTGTATCACATGAATTAAGAAATTATCCTCAATCACACTCCAAGGGTCTTCTGGACTGCTTGCAGCTTCCTGTGCTGCTTATTCAGGTGTCAGGGCTTACTGTTCCCCAGCAGGGTCAGAGCATGCAAATGTGATTCATCCCACCAATTTTCCATGATAGTGAACTGAATCACCATGGTTTTCCATCTGCACCATGATTTCTAGCTGCTCTTGTTTGCTGCCCATTGGTATAGAGACACATCAGCTGCATTGCTGACTGCCTCACCCTTTTGGCACAGCCTTTTGGAGGGTTGGAAAACATTCCTCATTACTTTTGTAGGTAACAACCAGCCCATTGCTTATCAATCCAAAAGTGTTACAGCTTTGGACTCTACCCCTCAAATTTGTTAGCTTAAGGTGCGAATCACTAAGTAAGCCAATCTGCCAGCTAAAATGCTTCTTCCTCTTCTAGATAGGTGGATCCAGGTCAGATTATGGATTCAGAAAGGTCTGTTTATTTTGGTTTGTTGTTTCTCCCCAGTGAGGCTCAAGGCAAAATGCTTAACTAGATCATTGTATCTTTCTGCGTCAGTTTCATTAAATGAGCTGAGGAGGATTAGATTTTCTTCTCATGACTCTGTCTCTCCATGCCTGTGTTCTCGCTAAGATTTTAGGGTAAAAATGGCATTAAATACATTTATATCCCTAAAAATCCTGTGCTTTCTGTAAAATGTTTTATAGTACTTCCAGGACAAGTACTTCAAATTAGTAAAATAATAGGAAATGCTCTTTTGTGGTGGTGGAGGGAAGAATCCTAACATAGACCTTTAACTCCTATCATTTATTTTAGGATTTTTGCAGAGTCTTTGTGAATATAAAAAGTACAGAAAAAGAGTAAGTTTAAGATACATATATCTGTTGATTGCACTGTACAATAACAGGTTACTTGCTGTAATAATTTGCTATCTATATCATAGGAATTCCTTTATCTTGATGAGTTGTGCCTAGAAAGAGGCTGATGCTATCACTCAGGGATTTTTTTTATTGCAGCAGTTCTATACAATTAGCTTGCTTCCTTGCAAACTCTTTGCAATTCCACAGACCTTTATTGATCTTTCAATCAACTGACCACAGTCTTACAGAATAACACAAATAGTTAATGGTTTAGTGAGAATTTCAGACCCTTTTCAAATGAATACTTGACCAGTCAGTGGAACTCTCAACAAACCTGTAGCTTCATCACTAGCAATAATGTCAATCAATAAAAAGGTTATCTTTTAATGCTCTTTGAAAGATGGAGACAAGATGGATTGCTTAAGAGATACAAAGAGACAGATACACTCATTCTACATACAGGGAGGCTGCTGGTCACCCAGATCACTGAAATCACATAACTTCTACTGTTAAGGTTGCTCTATCTCATGTATAAATCAAAATGAGTAGTTTCAGGACACTCACACTTTATAAAAGAAAATAAAAACCCCAAACAGCCTTGCCAAAAAAAACCCACAAACTTTGTTTTCCTCTGAATGCTTAATTCCTTATAACTCTGATGATGAAAGGCACGAATATTGTGTGAAAATTCACATTTCTTCATAAAAGATTGAAATTTTTTTAACATTCAAATATTTTAACAGACATTCTTTTTCTCTTCCATTCTTTCAGTTTATTTCTTTCCCATGTTATTATAAAGCTTAACAAATAAAACTACTCTGGATTTTCTGTCTGTAGATGTGGATAATAGGAACTAAATCCATAAATACAGAACAGTATTGAAGGACAAGAAACACCTTCTTGAATATATAACAGAAAAAATAACATCAGCACAGCCTCTTAGGCTTACTTTTCTCAGCTTTTTTTTGTCCCCTGGAATATAGAGAATTTTTTAAATGTGTTATGCATTACTACAAACTTCCTTCAAAAAGAGAACTTGCTAGAGCCATTAAGTAGAAAAGCATTTTCTTAAGCAGCGATGGAAATCTAGTTCTTTCTTTTATGTTGCAGTGTTTCAGTTTTGTGGCATTACCTTTGTGACAAGATATAGCATATTTTTAGGTATTGAATTTGGATATTCATTTAATTTTACATAAAAACTATTTTTCAGATGTGTATTCAAGGGAAAAAAAGGGTATAGAATATCTTCATTAGATGTTTCCAGCTATTTCAGTATTTTTAAAAAACAGATGACATAATCTGAAATTAACTCAGTCGTAGTCCATATTTTAAAAATTATGCATTTACCACAACTACTAATACCTGAAATGAAGAATGGAGAAAGCAGAAGCAGAGACAACCTGTGATGAACTGACCATAACCCATTCCCAGTCTCCCTGTGCTGCTGGCAGGGAGGCAGAAACCAGGGAAGAGGGAGGAGTGGGAGTAATGAGTTGTTAAGATTTGTTTCACTTCTCGTTATCCTGCTCTGATTTTGTTTCAGGTAATTTCCCCAATTCAAGTCTGTTTTTCCCATGATGGTATTCAGTCAGTGATCTCTCACATGATCCATAACTTGAACTTTTGCTATTTTTTCTGTGTTGCAGAGGGGAATGATGGAAAGGATTTGGTAGGTGCCTGGCATCCAGCCAGTATCAACCCACTGCATAAACCTGGGATAATATTTATCTTTTCTTCTCTATTGTTTTAATCTTTTGCATACCTTGATATACAAGGTATAGATGGAACTTCAAACAAGTCAGTTTACATTATTATTACACAGTGGGATGTTTCAAATAAATGATTCTGGGATTCTTCTGTTTTTGCCCTAACTCTTTAATTACATATGCTTAAATCTTTATAGATTTTTCTTCAAAAATGCCATTTTAAAAATACTGTCTAGTGGAGTCCAAATTTCTTCAGTCATTCATTCATACCTCCAGCTTGCCCATGTGTTGTTTCTTCAAATACTGATGCTTTTTGACCTTTTTCTAAAGCAGCCTAAATCTCCCAGTTTTATTACAAGACCAAGTAAAATATGTTGATTGCATCTAAACTACACTTTTGCATTTTGTTTTCTGCTGACAGTGAAATTAATATCATGACTGGTGTGAATATCCAAGAACAAAATGGTTGACAGAACCATTGGATAAATCCATAACCTGATGGATTTATGCACTCTAAGGACTGAAAACCTTCAGTACACTCTGGGCCCAGTATCAAGTAGCATCTTTTCTTTCTACTGCTTCAAAACATTCATGGTTTTCTGAGAGCAGATATCTTTTTTTGCTTCCTCTATCATTAATCATAAAGCAGGAGAGTTCTCTTCTTCCATATTGCCTTAATGCTACTGACTAAACAGGACCAGACCTTGTAAAGACAGACGAGGACAAGGCTCCTGCCATTGTGGAGAGGACTGCACAATTTTTAAAGAAGCTTAAGACCCTTGCTGAGAAAGCAGAAACTTGAGACAAACTCTATTTTGGAAAAGGAATCTGTGGTTCATTGAATTCCTGCCCCTCAGCATGAGCCACTATTTCAAATCATAAATTGTGCCCACTTTTAAAAGTGTATTGCAGGTGTCTGGTGGGCATTTTTCAGATTCTACTAAAAGAGACTTGAGTCTCTTAAGTAAAAGCATGAGTTTTCTGTTTGGTTTTTGCAACGTCTGTAGGATCTTTTTTCTGGTAAGGATGAAAAGGAAGAATGGATATATATATATATAGGAGACTGTACATGTAATTTAAGGAGCAGACTTTACCATTATATTTAGTCCTCCATTCCTTCTAAAGCGATTAGGGTTATAAAGGATTTCTTTCTTCCCCTAGAATATAAGGGGTCAAAGAATAAGTTTTAGAGTCATACATAACAATGTATCATCCTGATATGTCACTATGAACACTTTTTCCACTTAGAATTAAAGGAATCAGGCTTTTGAAGAATGACAAGATAACAACAACAAAAATAAGTTCATCACACTAAAACAAGACAGAATGATGATGAGAGTTGTATTGTAGTTGTGATTCAGTTTATAACAAGAATACTATTCTAAACACAGTTTGGATGAAAAATGAGCTTCAAATAAGGAAATTCTCAGAAAATGTATTAGCCAATACAGAGAACCAAAAGGAATGGAAATAAAACCTGAAAATTGAGCACAACAGAAAGATATTTTAGTGCAATAAAATTAATTCTACATTTTTATCTAGCTGACTAATATGTTTGGTTCAAAAAGTTCATGCATTGCTACTTCTGTAGCAATTTTAAAAAAAAATATTTGGGGGTATTTTTGTAAAGAGTAAATTAGCTTATCTCAATACATGAGAACTGACCCAAGTTTTCACAAGCTGGACCAGAAGGAAAAATCATAAAACAAACCAGGAACTTTCTGAAGAAATACTTAAATTTTTATTTAACTTTAATCTTCTCCATGTTCAAATTTTTCTGACTTCTGCTACTGTAAGTAAAAGCCACAGGACAATAAATTTTGAAGACATATACCATGGTTGTATTTACATTTTGTCATTAAAATTCTACATATGCATGTATGCCCTTACTTTTTCATTAACTAATTTTATAGGTAATTTAGATCTTTCCATGTTGTAGCTACAGGATACTCTGCAAAGTTGAACAGGTCTTTAAATACAAACATATGACTTTAAGCACAAATGAGTTAATTCAGAATCTCTTAAAGTAAATCAAAATTCCATTTTATTAGAATCCTTTAATTTTCAGCTAAATGCATTATGCATGTTTAGACATAAATTCCTGTCAGATATTGAACTGGTCATTAATCCAAAACTTTATTTTACTGAAAATTCAGTTGAGTTACAACTCAAGGCTTCTGTGATTAAAAAAAAGATCGTTTCCAGAGTATTTAAAATTTTACTTTGAGAAAAAGAAAATAATATAATGGCATAAACAGGAAAAGGTTGTGTGCTTTAGTTTCTGTCTAATTAGCTTTAACTGAGGCTTTCAAAGAAATGGTTATGTCATTTCTTAAAATGAAACTCTACTATTTGAGGTTGAAGGAATATCTTCTTTCATTTTATCTCTTTTTTCAGTGCATCATATAAACACATATAAATTTGCTTTTAGTAATATTTTTCTGTTAATAGTAGTAATTTCAAAATAAGATTCTTCAGATTTTTGTTAATAGGAGGAATAATTATGCAAAAAAACCCTACTTAAATATTGGGGAAACTAAGTAAAATGGGTTAAATTTAAAACAAATGGGTTTAATTGTTTTTCAGAAGTCAATATAAATAGATTGTCATCTCAGAAAATATATTTTAATAGTTAATTGAGTAATTAAAATCTGTACGATAATTAAATGTTTAAAAAAGAGAGATTGCAACATTTAAAAATCTCCTCAACTTTATCACGATTCTTATTATGAATATGTGTTGTTGGCTTGAACTTGTGCTCAAATGCATCAACAATGTCACTGTGTCTGTAAATAAAAAGAACTAAGAAACATAACGTACCAAGAACATTCCCAGTACACAATACAATTAACAAGCAAATATTTAATTACTCATTTTTGCACAACATAGGAAAACACAAACTGCAAGTGATGAGTCATATGGTGGTTTTGTGCTTTTCTTTTGATACTAGACTTTTTTTTTCCTCCAAAAGTAATAGTTTGGGGTTTTCAATTTGAAAGAAATCAAGCACTTCTAGCTAATTGAGTATATAAAAAAAAGTTACCAGGGACATATAACATGCATCTCCAGGCTGTTTTATGTGAAGAGAATGAGATCTTTTTAAAGGTTAGTTTCTTTCTCTCAGGCAGCTTAGATTTTAAGCACCCATCTATTTCTCATTTCTACTCTACTCTGTCTACACTAGCCGAAGGCTGAGACTCTGTCGGCTTTCTGTTTCTAAAATGAGCCCAATCTTTGCTTCACCTTTAAACTACTTTTCACTTCTTACAGCTGAAGGACCTTTCATCGCCTGAATATGAAGATACTTACTAATTAGATATTTATTATTAGGATGACCACATTGTTCTGGCCTGAGATCTCCGGAAATGGTTTGAGATTATGGCTTTTCAATAGATGGAGCTGACTCATAAACTGAGATTTTCACCTTAATTATTTAGGCTGCAAATTGTCTCCAAGAACAGAATTAAAGGTCAGAAATGTACAAAGCAGCCTTCATCGATTCTTCTCTAGATTTTTTTCCTTATTGCATTTCTACCTGTTTCCCTTATAATTGGCTGGAAGTCTTGTTGGATGTCTTGTCTGTTCATTGTTCATTAGCATTCTTAGTGCTACATCCTACGGGCTCTTTTTAAATGTGATTTCTGGCATATCCAGAATTAAGAAAATCATAATCTTGACCTTCTCTACCTAAAATATATTTAAATAAATATATTGATGTTTTGTTACAAATGTTATTTTACATAGACATAAATCTTCCCCCACAATCAATCCATGTAACCTCATTAACATAAAAGACAGTCCAAATCCTAACCTGTATCCAAATTTTAGACTTTTGTATTTGACCAACATCTTAGCATTACATCTGATTTTGAATCACCTCCTGCTTGCTTGCTTGCTTCCTTCTTTTCTTCCTTCCTTCTTCGTGACTTCACATCTTGCTATTCTTTCAGAAATGTTTGGAATGTGCTATGTTTCATTACCCTGCATGATACTTCATGATAGTCATGAAATGATGACTTCTAGATCTCTAAACTGTTCTTCTGCCATAAAGTGTGCCTATTGACAAGTAAAACTGAATGGTTTATCACAAATGTTCTTCTCATATGTACCTGATGTTTTCCAGAGCATATATCATGCCACTGATTCTAATGCTGTCAACTTAATGATGTCATGGTGGGAGAATTCTAGTGGGGCTCTACTGCTGCAAACTTTCTTAGCACTTACATAAGTCATTGAAAAAATGTACATATCATTAGGAAAACATGAAATATAACAATGAATCAAGAATGTAAGTATGAAATTTAAAAGGATAAATGCAAATTAAGCTACACATATTATACACACAGATCATGTGCATGTATGTGCACACACACAAAAGACCACACACGTAACCTATTAAATCAAATGTCTTAATAATAAAGTGTGTGTCTCAGAGCCTTAACAAGATTAATTCAACCCAGAACCCACCTCTGAATTTGGTTGTAGATAACAAAGTAAATGATCAGTATATCTGGCTGCCTTTGATTGCTGCAACTGACTTTCCAGTAGCCACTTATAATTAGGCTGATTAAAGTAGCCTTTTCACTGAACAGACCAAAGCATAAATCCCTATTTTTTTGATATTTGATGAATAATTTAGCCACTCATCCTCCAGTCCCTCAAAATGACAGTGATTAAAATAACATCCAGAGATAATCGTTATGCCTTTTTTATTCCACATATTTATTGTTATACTAAGCAACTTCTGTAAGTTGCAATTTCTTATGATGAAGTATTTCTCCTATCGATGTTTCCAGAACATTAGATCAATTAATATTTACCTTTGATTGGTAGTACTAATGTAACATTTATGTCCTTTACTTAAATGATAAATTATCTTAGCTGCTTGTGGTGGATCGTCTTTTCCTTTCTCATATTCAGACAAATACCTAATCCAGAAATGTTCCTGCTGCTTGTTACAGAGTTTCATGAAGATGTTCGGGATGTAATTTATCCTGGCCTGGTTCTATGTCAGTTTTAATAGGTCTAATTTCCTTACTCCCTGCTTCATAGTGACCATAAAGCCTTTTAGCATTTCAGTTGCTTCACCAGGAAAATGTATCCCAGGCTGTGGAATATGACCTTCAAATTCTTTCATGCATACACTAGCAAAGGATTCATTCAGCCTCTTGGCAATATGAACCTCATTTGTCATTAACATCTCACTCTTGTCCTTCAATAGTTCATCTGACTCCTTGTCTACCTTCCAGCCAGTATTGTAATTGTAACATTTTAATCCATTTATTATTTTAGTCTTCATCATTGTTAGTACTAAGAACCCTAGCTTCTACTCTCAATCTTCTTTTTTTTTTTTGGACTAGTCTCAATGGAATTTTCTTTCCGCACTTTGAGAACACCTATTTTCTTGCACTGCTTTTTTCGTATCTAAGAAAAAACCTTTTTTATGCAATGTTTGCTTCATATAGAGCCACTCCTTATGATTTCTGTCTCTTTTCTATGTCCCTTTCTTCCAGTTCATCCATTTTATACAAGACCATGTGTAAAGTGTCAGATAATATTCTGAGTTTTATTTTGTCATCTTAGTTATGTCTATGTCTGGATTGACTGATACCCCAGAGGGTCATGCTGCCATTCAGAGGGCCTGGATTCACTGGAGAAATGGACTGAAAAGAATCTCGTGAAGGTCAAGAACAGGAATTGCAAAGTTCTGAACCCGGGGAGGAAAAACCTAAGGTGTCAATATATGATGGGAGCTAGTCATCTAAGAAGGAACTTGGCAAAAAAGACCTGAGGGTATTGGTGTACACCTGGCCTTCATTATATAAAGTATTGCCAGTAGGTTGACAGAGATAATCCTCCTCTATTCCGCCACAGCTGGAGTGGTGTGTCCAGTTCTGGGCCTCCCTTGTATGAGAGAGTCCAATGTAGAGCCACAAAGGTGAAAAGAAAAAAAAAAAGCTGGGACTGTTTACCACAGAAAAAAAAGAAGGCTCAGGAGCAATCTTATCAATGTGTATAAATACTTGAGAGAACACAGAGCATGCACAGAGCCTGTATCTTTTCAGGGACAGTACCAGAGCCAATGGGCACAAACTGAAACAGAGGTCACCCTGTCTGGATGTCACAATTTTTTACTGCCAGGGTGACTGAGCACTGGCACAGGTTGCAAAGGGAGGGAGTGGAGTTTTCATCTGTGGAGATATTCAGAAGCCATCTGTACACAGACCTTGCCAGCCATCTCTAGGTATCCCTTCTTGAGTAGTTGGACCTTGGTCATTGTTCTGCACTGTCTCATAACACATATGTATACAAATACTTTGGAAAACCAGTCATGGTCTCCTTTTGTAAAGTGAATTTAAACATTTTTCTTCCATTTTTTCAGTCACAAAGGGAAAACCTAAGTCTTTTTTCCTAATATTTCTCCTCACATTTTCAATTTTTTAATTAATATGTGAGTGGCAACCTATGAAGCAAAATCATATAAAATGCAACCTGCTTATTCTTGGGTTGTATGATTCCATTTGCCAGTTTAAAACAATATAAAACCTTTAATATTAATCCAGGAATAAGATCTAGTTCCCTAAAAAAATTTGAAAGCACTTCCCAAATCTGTTTTCCTCACTGTTTCTGCTTTGACATATAAACACATCAGCTGTACTATTCCATTTTCTGTTATTTTAGCAATGAAGTGAGGTGTCGTTGAAAGGCTGTAATGGGCTGATTTTAGACTGCAGCAGTCTGCCATCTTTGATTACTTGCCCTACAAAGATAAACTGATAGAATTGTTGCAATTATACTTTTACTGAGACTTTCAGTAGCAGGATGGGAGTGATTTCTGTTAGCAGCAATTTTTGGTAACAACATAGACCCACTAAAGTATATTAAAATATACTTACTTAGGAGAAGTAGCATGATTTGTGCTTTCCTAGGAGTTTGAGGAATACAGGCACGGCTAAATGAAACCTAGTACAGTCTCACTAAGCAATAAATATCTTAAAGAAAAGATGAAATATAGTATTTTGAGGAAATCAGGTTATTTTGATATGTCTCATACACTGCAATTTAGACATGAGAGTAGTATTATTACTGAAAATTCATTGCAGTAATAGACATTAGCTGTAATCAATGCAGGGAATAGAGTATCCTATCTCTTGTCCCATGGAGTACTCTGTAAAAGGCTCCCACTCCACCCCTCTGATTTTGACAAAAAAACTCCATACTTACTCAATCAGTTATATATACAAAGAATCAAAAATTATTTTTATTATTAGTTTAGAAAAGATATTAAAAAACATTTTCAGAATTTAAAAATAAATTATATGTAAAATTAGGTAGCAAAATAGATAGCAAAATCTTCCCCTATTTAGTATACAGAAATGCAGTTAGGTGAATACACTGTACATGCTGGAAGATCACTTTTAAGAGTTTAAGGGAGTGGACAGGTATAGAAATCTAAATGATAAATTTTTATTAGCAAATTATTGTGTAAATGGTGAGGAATCATTTGAATGCTTAGGAGAATACAGTGTGAGCTACTTAGAACTGTTGTATTATATTGAAACTTGTCTTAAACTGTGCTAGTCTGCCAATAAACTATTCCAGAACAGACTATTTTTTAGTGACTTCTGACCACAAGATAGGCCAGAAGTAAAACATGGAAACTAAAAATACATAACTTGCATGAGAGAGAAAGAAAAGACAGCTATCTTTTAAGGAATTGCTTAAAAATATTTAAGCTTGAATATTATTTACTTTTTGCAACATATTAAAAAGTGCAGATCTTATGAACTTACTCCAAAGTATTTGATGTTTGCTGTAGCTTTCAGCAAGCCAGGAAAAGAAAATTAAAGAGAACTTCACTTCTTTCAAAGTAGGACACATACAGGATGTTTTTAAGTATGTAGTGAAAAGAAAAATAAAAACAAAGCACTTATAACTAAACTACTTTTTGACTAACATGGAGTGAGTAAGCCTGTTCAAACTTGCAAAAGCCAGCTCATTTGTTATGAACATAAGAGACTGCTTATTTGCTTTCACAGCTTGTGAAATGTGGACTGTGTTCTGACACTGGAAATATTACTTCAAATTCTAAACAGAAACAGTAAACAATTTTGAAGCAGTGCAATATGCAGAGATTTGAGTTACAATTATTCAACCAGCAGAAAGCACATGTAACTGTATGATTAAGGAAATGAAGCAACACAAGGCAATGTCATGACCCAAAGGAAAGGTATTGAGAATTACAATAATTTGTGGGATATTTTACAATAATTTACAAGTGCCATGCCACAAATCCTTTAGGTCAATTAAAGAATCACCAGGAAGGTATCAGCAAAAGCAGAAGCTTTGGGAGCAGACAGTGTTTCTGATAGTCAACAGCAGCTGAACTGCCAGTAATCAAGGCCAAGGGCTAAGCAGCATTCCTGAGATCATTGTGTGATGTGGTTATGCAGTAACCAAATGTTATGAGAGTGTAGCAAACAGAATAAAGAAGATCTAAGACCATTAGTTCAGAGGACCAATTCACAACAACCATACCCAGCATTTTTTCATACGATAAATAAACTAGAAGTCTGAAATAAAATGCAGTATTTGTATGGGCACAGATGTATACATTAATGTGATGTTAGTAAAAATGGTATCAGAAGGATGCTAGCAATTAATGGGACACAGAGAAGATAAAGGTTTCACTAGAAAACCATATGAATTAATGGGTATGTAAATCCTTCATTAAGAGGAAAAAAAATGCTTTACAGAATCAAGATATCTGGCAGAATGAGGAAGATATTAAAGATTTCACCACACTTGTAAGGCTGAAAGGAAACAAACACGTCAGTCTTTTACATTTATTAAATTTCTTCTACCTTTAGACAAACATTAAATGTTGGATTAAATCAGTTTCCTACTGGCACAGAAAAAAAGAGAATATTTCTTTAAAGAGGGAAATATTGAGACATTCAATTATATATATACTCAAGGGAAGGCATTGTAAGAGGTATGCCTGCACATAGAACCATTATAAAAAGCCCTACCTTTTGGATTATATAAATGACACTCAGAATTGTGCAGTTTTTTGATGTACATCTAACCATCTATATTAAAGGAAAACAAGAGTGTGAAATGCTGTAGAAGGACTAAAGCTGGGTGTGGAGAGGAGTTAACACACTGAAGTGAAGAAGGTAGTCAAGACAAAGATTATTAATTACCTGATTTCTGGAAAACAAAAACTCTCCATACAGTTTTTTCTGTATGGGGAATCTGTGAATCTTCAGACCAGGAAAACTATTCTATGAAGTTGCTACAATGAGCAGGGCTTAAATTTTTAATATGCATTTTCAAAAACTAAAATTAATGAAGAATTCATGGTCTTAATTCTTATATTTAAGATCTTTTTGGGGGGGAAGGATGAGGGAGTAAAATAGATATTATCTGAATCTGACTCCAAAAGACTAGTGTTATAAGAAGAGGATTAACATACAAGAAGAATGTACTTTTGTCAGCACTATTCCTGATTTCTCCACAAGAAAGTTGTGTATTGAAAAAGATAGTGGATCAAAGTACTGATCTACACATTGTACGTATCAGTGTAATAGGAGAGCTCTATTGGAACTAGGTTTGATGAGAACTGTGATTGCCATATCTAGTGCTGAAAGTGAAATTTAGGAAAAAACAATTAAGATTTTACTACTGGTATAGCCTCATTAAAGAAGTAATTTTTAAAGAAGGTAAGATTACAATTGCTGAGGAAAATGTATTAAACAGAATGTCCTGTGGTCATTAACAGATCAGTAAGATGAAAAGGATGATTTGTGAGGGGTCAGTGGAAACCAATGGCCCTTTGAAAAAATATGCAGTCTTTTCTAACATATAGGACCAGGAGAAAAAGAAATTATATAGTACCTTTTGTCTCTTTTCTTATCTATTTTCAAAATTTTGAAAGAATTAAAATACAAACTGATGCCTTTCTTGATTTTTAAATCAATCTTTCTTTAACATGCAAGAAGATTTATGAATTTGATGTACAACCATTAGACAGTGATTTTTTTGTTTTTATTACAATTATTATGTTTTATTATCTTTAAGAAAAATTCTGGTTAAACATAAAATCAAAATAATAATTAAAGTATGGAAATAATTTATAGCATCAGAAATACCTTATTTGATGCAACCAAACTATATATTTTCCTTAACAAAACGATACTGTGATCAGTGGATCCAGAGTAGCATCACTTATCATAAAGCTGATGTTTCAAGAAGAACCACAGTCAGAGCAGTGAGTTCAGACGATCTCTGTACTAGCCAATAAAGTATTGCCAGTCTCTGGATTGTTCCTGTCCCCTGGAGATGTATGTCTGCTCTGATCAGATGTTAGAGTGGTCCTGGTCCCGGGCTAGGCCACTTTGCTCCCTCTTAGGCATACCCTGACAAAAGCAAACAGGCACTTTGGATATGTAATATGCAGGCTATGAGGCATTTCCCATGTGATTTACTCTTAAGAAATTTTCCTTAAAGTCTTTTTTTTTTTTCTATTTCCTACATATTGCAGAGTGTGGATGATGTTGTGTTATATTACTGTATTATTGGTTACTGTATTAGGATTTTATTAATGCTAATGTTTTAAAATACATTATGTATATCATTGCATAGTAGTGAACCCATTGACAGAATGAGGTCATTAAGCAAGAAATGGGAAGAGACCTTTATCACACCAAGGATAAAGATGGTTCAGCAATAGCTATCTCTATACCTGGATTAGTTTGATGTAAAAGGATTTTGTATCAGCTTTATTTTAGATTTAATGCATGTTTAGTTTTTTGGTTGGCTTTTTTTTTTTTTCTCAGTGGATAAATATTCAGTCATTGTTGTAATAATTATTTAGCATCCAAATCTCCCTTCAGTGTATTTCCATTAAGAGTGATGATGTCAAAAGAACGGTTTCAATCATTACGTCTGACATTCTGTTGACCACAGGACAGTTTTAAATAGATTTGGACACAATATTTCACACAAAGGTCTGAAGAACAGTTTTCTATGATGAACACAGAGAAAACAAATATTTCTGAACAACTGACCAGTCATTTTATTTTGCTTACAGTGCTCACTTGGGCTTCTAATACTGTAGTCTCTTTCTTCAGAATTCTTGCTGTTTGTCTGATCAGTCAATATTTTGTTTAACTCCTCCCTGAAATTATATGCTATCTAGGAAGCAAGTTGCTGATAATCACAGTAATGGTGCTGTCTGCTTTAAAATAAATGCAAAGGCTTTTCCCATAAAATTCATCCTATAAAAATTAAAATATTTTGCACAGTTCCCTATCTGAGCTTGTTAAACTCCAGGATAAGGAGTACATCTAGGTCACTCCCATTTACAATTGTATCATCTTCTCTAAGTTAGGTTTCTTTTCTTGTTTCTACAACAATTACTGAGATCCTATGCTATTCCCTTCAACCCTTTTAATTCCTCCACATGAGCCAAATATATTTATCTGACTTGCTGTTATACCAAGACTATGTACTGCAGCTTTGTCTTTAATGCATAATTTCTTTTGCAGTCAAGTAGAATAATTAGTTCCTTTTCTTCAGCACATGAAAATTTTCTCGTCTTCATTGCTTTAAAATGGACTTCTTTCTAGCTGAAAAAGCCTTCTTTGCTGATGATATTTTGGTCCTTGGTTTTTCCACAGCTCTGCAGGAATTCATCAAGATTTCTCACCTTGCTAAATAAAAGAGATTTTTTTCTCTGTCAATGTTATTCCAGAGCTCTTAAAAATTAATATGGTCTAACTGCGTATCCATAGAAATTTTAACTTGGAATATTCATAGAATGGTTCCAGCTGGGATTGTCAAGAGTATAAGCTTTGGTTTAGCAGTGTTGCCACTGATAAATATAATTCCTTCTTTATTCTCAAGAGTTACAGTCTGATATTTGCACTTTGAACGACATGTCACTTGTACATATTTTATTTAAATTTTACACTTATCATTGGGACAAAATACTGCAGAAATTAATTAGAAGTGAAGAAGGTGATTTTACATTCAGCAAGGGTTGTTGTTTATTACTCTGCAATTAATTTTTGTACAAAGCTGTTACTGGAATAAAAAGTCCCACTTGATGTACAGATTTGGTGAATCTTGCCTGAATTTGATCTTAAGCTGCACTTTTTCAGGAAAGGAAGAGGATGTTTCAGCTTTACTGCAACTTAATTAAATTTAGACTCTTTCAATATCAGAATTTAAAGGCTATCAGATTGTTGGTATATGCTGTATGCAGATGAAAATTCTGATAATGACAAATTCTAAACAATGAAGGAAATGTTAATCACTACCTTAGTGATGTCTCTTGTACAATATTGTGAAATTGACAAAAGGTATAATGCAGATGAGGAATTGTTTAAATTCTACATAACTTGAGCATGTTTCAAGCATGAAAGAAAAATTTTAATCTAAGCTATATCTAATGGGATCTATTTTCTCCTTATGCCTACAATGTTAACACTGTGCAATCAACAGAGGAAGCCAAAGATGAAAAAAGAACCTAAAAGTCAAATTTTATACAGTGAGAAAAAAATTTACATGCTATTTAAAGACAAACATTTCTATTTTTCTCATTAAAGTAAAACTTCACAACTTACTTCTGACCTATAGAATATAATTTTCAAATCAGTGTGAGCTATGAAAAGCATTTTCAAATATTTAAAAATAAATTATATTTTGAATAAATATTTTAAATGTTTAGAATATTATGAATTTTGAAATTTTTTTATCAATTTATCAGCCAAGAGATGGCATGCAGTAGAACGTGGGGAATATTAATTTAAAGTAATCTCTTAATTGTATGCTAAAAAGTGTAAGACAGACGCTACTTTCCCAAAGGCAGAAAGAAAATTGTATTTACAATTCAGTTATGGACAGGTGCCCAGATTTTGGCTTATCTATCATTTGCTACATGCTGAGTTTGCTGCATACAAGCTGCCATTACTAATAGTCTGGGAGAGAGCCATGAAATTTCAAGTACTGTATATTCCAGGTCAGAGCACAATCTAGTTAGTGTCGTCTGAAATTCATCCACCATTCCCCTGCTTAATAAAGCCTGCTGGTGACCAATTGAACTGCAACATTGGTATACTTCCATATGCTTTTTTTATATGCTAATTTTTTCTTTTTCTCTATTTCTTGTGGAAAATTTTTTCATTTCGAGTATGTTTGCAATTTTATTTTCAATATCTTTCTTTATAGATGCTATCCAGGTAACACAGACTACACAATAGACAATTATACAGATAGCAGAAACGGGAACTTTGATTTAAAGTAAAACATCATGTTCCAAAAAAAAAAAAAAAGTTAACTGCTCTACATTCAGCATCAAATCTTTGGAAATAAGTTAGAACATACCTAGTTTTTTGGCTTTTTTATCTATATGGCATACAACTGAAGGAACATTGCAATAGACTACTGCAAGGAAGATGCTACAAATATTTTCTTTTACAAAGCACATTGGAATTTCTATTTGAACTTTAAGGTCAGTGAATTGCTGACTTGCTTAGAAAGTGCAGATATGGTATTATTCTAGTGACAATTTCATCAAAGAGATATGGAATTTAGATACTTGTATCTGCAAAACCTATTCTGGTTTGTTTTTTTTTTTTTTTTAGTTTTGGTGGAGAGCATTCCGAAAACCATGCCACTCTACTGAGGTTATTATTTTAATTATTTTTTTTCTGCATCCTTAACCATGGTTAACCATTTTCAATATTCACCTTATGCATATTAAAATAATTAATTTTTTATATTTTATCGCCTATATTACTAAAATATTGTTAAAATTATTAATATTATTTTTAAATGTGCAGTAAGTAGGTAGTATTGAAGAATGGCAACAAATATCCCAAGACTGTGCTGACATATTTATATTGACAATAAAAATTACATTTCTAAACATGGATTACTTGGTCTCGATGAATTTGAATGCCTGGACACCTGCACCATGTAGACTGCTCCAACATAAAATTGCTGACAAAGTGAAGAAGGTTTTTTTTAAGTTGTCCCAGACCTTTTTTGTGTCCCAGACCTGTTTGTGCTGGAAAGCAAACAAAAGAAATGTTTAAGAAACATTTTCAGTGTTAGCTTAACCCTACTGTCACCCACTTTTACAGACTTCTCCAAGATTGCAGCATTTTGAAATTTTTAAATGTTTAAAAACCTAACATGTAAAACTATGATCGAAGTACAACTTTCATATAATATATATCATAATAAAAGTAAAACACAAAATAATTAACGTTCTATATAATAATTTTATAGCTCTTTATCCAAAAGATACTGATAAAACATAAACTGATAAAACTCAGCAGATGGTATAGAAACCCCTGGAAGAAGAATAAGCAGAGCTGGTCTCCTTCACAATGTGCAGCCTGTGTTCTATGCAGCAATTCAAAATTCCTATTTTTTATTCTCCATTGAAACATTGCTTCACACCTTCATTCCAGGAACTTTTGAGTGAGTCACGGAAAGCAAAGTATGATATTTTCAAATCACCCAAAGGTTTCCACATTTGGAAAGAAAACAGTGTATTTTTCACTTGCTACTCTGGAGCAAGTTAAATACATTGAATTTCAACAAACTAAATTGAACTAAATCCCTTTCTCCTCTTGAGTTCAAATGCAGCACAGGCTGGTCTCTTCACTACAAAGCTGCCTGGAATTTACATGTTCCTCTAAAACATTTTATTAGAGTCATTAAAATAATAAGCCCTGCAGTTTGATCACAACCTCCTTCTGGACTTCACAACTTATAGTTATTAAGGTGTCATAACTTAATGTACATGCTCAGGGAGCCTCAGATCCTCTCCTGGAAGATGCCAGGGGAAAGTAAATCGGCAGCTGCTACTTTTTCATCTTCATGGTTGGCTGCTGTCAAAACAATCCGTATATAAAATGGGATTTTCCAGCCAGGTGGCCGCCAGGAACAGTTGGTCTCACAGGTCCTCTAAAGTAACAACTTGAAGATTTCAATTAAGACAGTTTTTCACTATGTTTTATAGTGCTTTTTTGACTGGTTTATAACCATGTTATCAGTGAAGTTCTTTAAATTGCATTGATTGCTTACCCTAAAGATAAAACTGCTGTAAAGTAACTGTTTTATAGAAACACTGACACCTATTCTTTTTTTTCCATCATAAGAGTTGGACAGGAGGCAATGTATTGTATTTGTCAACATTGTTGGGTTTGACAGGCAAATCCAAAATACCTAGCAAGTCTTTTGTGAAGGCAAGTCAATCTTCTTTGGAAAAGAGGCATTTGAAGAGAAGATGTCTGTTAGTTTAAGAAACATTTCATATCAACGGAAAAAAAAATTACTCCCATTTTCTTTGCACGAGTGGTGTATCAGAAGTAGCATAACTCTGATAGCTTAATTACAGGAATATTCCATATACAAACAGACATTTCAAAATACTTCAAATAAGGATGAAAAAGACAGTATTTTTTTAGAACACCCACTAAAATTGATTTGCTTAGAAAAAACTATTTAAGACCTTTTTTTAATGTATGCATGTAGATAATAAAGGTAGTAGAAAGGAGAATAGTCTCATTAAGCCTCATTGAAGCCTATATGATAATTAATGATCAATTTACCACTAGATCTAGGTTTCTAAAATGTATAACTGTCTCTAAAAAAAAATTTCTCTCTCTCTGCCTCAACAACAACTAACTAGTTGAGTTGTTTTTTTTTTTTCAAATCTGGAACCTCAAATACAAACGTGTTTAGCTGTTCATCTTTATAATCATATGGTATCCACAGAGTTGTTGTCTACATACAAAACTTTCAACAATGTTCATGTGAAAGTCTGATTTAAAATGTTCATGAATTACCTTCCTCTGCTATACAAATCTTAAATCTTTTAGGTCTGACAGTCTGAGTTTGAATCAAGATATTGTATGGAATTATGTGTAACTAGAGAAGTGTACAGAATCCAGAACCCAAAAAATCAGTGAAAGTTTCCATTGAAACTGTTTTCCATTGACTGGTCCAATGGAAGCTGGTTCTTCCACCACAGTACTATCAAAGAAAAAAAAGCCATACTCAAACTTTGAATGTCTCTTTCCTGAAAATAGTCTTGCAATTGAAAAAAAAATTAAATTACTTGATTATTACTTTATTAAAATGGCTTCTGATATGTCCTAAAGCAAATATTCATCTTGTTTGTGTTAAAATATAAATTTAAAAATTAATTGAAAAATTGAACAAATCAACATGTTAAAACTAATTTGCCCAACAAAATGTAGATAGATATTGTTTCCTTTCCAATGGAAAAATTGAATAATTTTTAGTGCACTGGTTTTGAAACCTGTTTGTATTAATTTTTTAATAAGCCCACCTCTTTCTTTCCTGTTCTCTACTCCCAGTTCCTCAGTTACATAGAGGTTGTTTTAAATTTATATTAAAGGAAAACATTAAAATATCTCTAATTTCCTTGTATATAACAAGAAATATATTTAATTCTTCCTCCCTGCTCCAGGTAATTTTTCAGATTTGCTACCTCAAATTTCCTCAACCTGTATTGTTTAAACTATAAATTAGGAGAGCTGAAGGAATCCAGACACTTCATGTACAGCCATAAGTCATTTGCTGCTCATCTTTCTCTTGGAAATTGCTAACATAAGTGCATGAAACAATATCCATGCAACACTCATGCTGTTTCCTACTGCTTTGATTAAATCTTCATTTCCTACAAAAGAAATGTAATGAAAAAAAAAATCAAGGCACCAGAAATGAGACCCTATGGCTTATTAGTCCAAATGTCTTTGTAAGTTTCAGCAGTTTGTGAATATAATGAAGAATTATCTAATACTTCATAAAAAAAAAAAAATCTTGTTTTAATAACTGCCTATACCTTCTCAGTGTCTAGGAGAAATTTTGGATTGGCATTTGGAACTTCTCCCCTAATACCAGAACTGAACAAGGAAATAAGTGAGCCTTGGTGACCAATTTATCAGTCAATGTGCCAGTGTAGTCATTTACTCAAACTAAGATGCAGCAAGTTCTTGTACCACAAACATCATTATTAGATAATAGTATCACTGACAGGAGATTAATGATATTTTGTCTTTTTTCTTTATTTCTTTCCCACATAGTTACATAATTTTATCCTGTTTCATTACATAAAAAATACTGTCTATTGCAAAGCATATTAAAATACATTGTCTGTAATGTACTTATATGTGTGTATATATATATTCTTTCCATATTCCATAATATTCACTTCAGGAATCAATATTATTTATTACAAAATATTTGGTGGGGTAAAAATAAAATTAAAAATAGTAGATTCTCATGTATTACTCTCAATTTTTATTTTATTTTAGCTTTTTAAGGAATGATTTACTGGAGCCAGTGGCTGTTGCGAAGGTTTCCTGAAAAAAGGACAGCCTCATAGCTCATCCAGAGGATATTTGTGTGGCCATACTTTCAACTGTATCACTGAGAGAACAAATTAAAAAAACCTGTGTCCTATCACAGGGGATTTTGCACAAATATGTAGAATTACAAGGATCTCCAATAAAAGAAATAAATAATAAAAATGCCTACGGTAATTAGGAACAGGTTCTTATAAAAGCGTGTTGACTTTGTCATTGCTGTATGTGTTTTGTGGTGCATACTACTGAGATAGATGTGGATAAAATGTGCTGTAGCTTGATTGCTCAGAGCAGACAGAAATACTAGAACTAGAACAAGCTACACCTGTGCCTGTGCATCAAAATTAATTACTGAGAGGTAAATGGGAAATGCAGCTTATAGATTTATAGGGACAGTACTTGATTAGAAAGAGAGCTACTCCACTGCCTAGACCTGTCTGAACAGACAAGACAAGACAATTAAATACAAAAGACACAGTTTGAAATATCATAGAAGTGAATATGATAAATTTTAGACAAAATTATAAGAGTTTAAATCAAACTATATTAAAAAGCCCCAATCCTCTTTCTGGTCATATACATGTCTGAGATGTAAAGCTTTCCCATTTTAAACTCTTGAGGCACCCTACAAGTCAAACGGATGAGGTGCTTGACAAAGCCAACATGAATTTACCAAAGTCAAATCATGCCAGGCTAACCTGATTGTTTTCTACAACAAAATAATGTCTTCTGTCTAGCAGGTGAATTGTTAGAAACAAAGATTCTGTTCTTATATAAGTGAGTTTGTCAATTAAAAAAGGGAATTGGGTAAAACATCTTGCATTGTGTAGTATACAGCATGATTTGCAATAGGTTTTGAGACTTTAAAACCATGCAACATCTGTATGAGTGACTCAAAATTATGACAATTAGAAAAGAATAACAGCATACATCTAAGATCTTTGGTTTCAGAAAAAATTGTGTTAACATATATGGGACTGCTGTTTCTGTGTATGGAGCATTTGTTACACAAATACTGTAATAAAAAACATACTGTATAATTTAACAGCACGATTTGATCCTGACCTGACAAATCAACCTATACCACTCAGATGCTCAAGAATACGTATTTCTTTTCAGAAAGATGTCTAATAGACTAGGAACCTGACTGCTCTAAATTTCATTGCTTCAGGCTGTGCAGTAGACTCTACGAAACTGAGTCAGGCACCTATGTTCCCTATAGTAATTGCAGGGATTGAAGCATCTCATTATGGCATTCATAGCACACAGCATTGTCTTAACAAGGAAGAGCTGATGAAATAAACACATCTCAAATCCCAAATTCAGTGCATTAATTTATTTTAAAGTGATTTTTTTTTTCCACTGGATGGCTAGCACAACACCAACTCTACAGCGAGACAAACAACCCTGCCTAAGTTTTCAGACACTCTAAAGTTATGCCTTCCCAAGTTTTCATTTTTTCCCTATCCACAAATACACATTCAAGCATCTCAGGATCATGAAAAAGCATTGCTATAGAATCATGTAACAGGATTTCCTATATAGCCTTGAACACTAAGGTTGTAATTTCTTTTTCTTTCGCTAAAAATGACATCAGAAGTCTAACCTACATTTCTAATGTGATCTGGGAGTCTCTCCAGGGAGAGAAAAATAAAGCCAAGCGAAAAAAAGACACAAAAAAGGCCAGAAGAATAACAGAGAGAGGGAACATGACAGAAGAGGCTGACAAGCAGAAGAGAATAGATTGATGAGAAGATAAATAAAAGCTTAGAATGCATACAACAAGGACTTAATATTAAAAATAGACAATTTTAAAAGTTTAAAAAATACATGTTTTAAGGTAGCACCAGTATTTACCATATAAAATCTTTTTTATAAAAGAAATCTGAAGGTC
Source organism: Passer domesticus (assembly GCF_036417665.1). Classification (NCBI taxonomy): domain Eukaryota; kingdom Metazoa; phylum Chordata; class Aves; order Passeriformes; family Passeridae; genus Passer; species Passer domesticus. The sequence goes on along the minus strand of NC_087476.1, from coordinate 28,142,102 downwards.
TCTGTACAGTTACTATGAGTCCCAAGTTACAACAATCCTTGTGTACTTTCTTTATGCTGCAATTTTATAGTCTCAGTGTAAATGATCTCATTAACTCTCTGGTCTATAACTTATGTCTCAGTAGAGTTAGAGGTACATATAATGATGGAGGATGCTTTAATAAACACAAATAATATAGGACAGTATTCTGAGAATTTTTTTGTGGGTTTCTTTTTTTTATTTTCCTTTTAATATTTTAAAGTTATGCTTGTGGGTTACATCTTGAAATCAGCCCTTCTACTGGATAAAACCTTCAAAAAACCCCCAAACTTTTTAGGCTGCTGGTAGTAGTATCTATCCTGATCAGCAAATTGAAAAAAGTGAACTGAAGATTTGTTGGTATCCTGGAGTATCACACCAAAGAGACAATGCTAAATGAGTTCTGAAAGAAGTAATTAGCATAGACCTTTCTGACAAAGGGCAGATATGCTCCTCCATCACCTTCCTTTTTTTGTGGAAATCTCTTTTCAACAATGAAAGGCTATTTAACTCTGCATTCCTAAACTGACAATGCCTACAGCTGAGCACCTGAAAATCAGTGCTTCCATTTAAAGAGAGGTATCCCTATCTAATTCTGTTAGATTTTAAAGCTCTTTTATATAATCCAGAATAGGCCTTGCTAAATTGAGTTCTTGCATTACGCTGACCATGATCAGTTACCAGAGAATCTGCATGCATGCAGTCATAAAAAAGAAATCAACACAATGAAAATAAGTAAATTAAATAAAAAATAAGTAAATTAAATGTCATAGATATTATTGTCACCCTGCAGCGATCTGCCAAAGAAGTGCTTATTGGTCACGATTCTTGATGTTATAGGCAAGAGAAGGAGCATTGACAAACAGCTTTTGTGCTTATAACTTTTGATGTTTCAAAACAACAGATTTTTCCTTATATGGAGAACATAGAGGACTGAAGCCAGGCATAGCTAAGAAGAACAAAAATATTTAAGATTTTTTTCTTCACATATAATATAATTTCTTGTGCTTTGTACTCCCTATCATGTTACAGGCAACAAGTTTTCTTGTTTTAGAAACTTAATCCTCATATTAATCTGTCATGAACATTGCCTTAAGTACCACTAAAGTCAAAGGACAAATTTACTGGTTTCCATGTACAACTTCATTGGTGTGTATACCCAAATTTGTCCCTCTAGTGTGTGAATTAGTAAGGTAAATGCACTTATAAAGTGAATGTGGAAAAAAAATCTCTTGTGAATTAGTTCTTTGGTTCACAAAATATTTCAGTTTCCTTACACAAGCAGTAATCCTCCAGGCAGTGTGATCTTCAGCTATGGTCTCTTGTGTTGAGGATCTCACAGCTCACCAGTCCCTCCATGGTACCATGAGGAGACCTCCTTTAAGTATATATCAGCAGTAAAATAATTTTGCTAAAAGGTGTAGGGCAAATCTTATCTTCAACATGTTAGCGACTTCCTCCCAGCAAAGATGCTTTTGGAAAGTAAGTTTTAAAAGCTAGAACTTCTGAACTTTATTTAAAATGTAGAAAGAGAAGAAAAATACAAGACTCTGCTGCTAATAAGAACAGAAAAAAAGGTCCCTGAACAAATGCTCACTAAACATAGTGTTGTCACTAGATTGCATTGGAAACACTGAAGGTAACTGCTCCAAGGTACCTGATTTAATGGCAGTTTGCAAAAGAAGACAGATGAAAAAAAGAACTTATATGTGGAAACATCAGAAAAAGTAGTGAATAATGATCTCACAGAGAAAAAATTAAACTGGAAATATCATACAATAAAAGACCAGAACCTGTAGCAACATCAATGATGGATCAAGCACTAATAAATCCTGAGGAAATATTTTTTTAAAATTAGGACAAAAAATGGCAGAACTGCATATAGATTAAATTATACTGGAAAATCAAGGCCTAGAGAAACTTAAAGAAGGACAATTTTTAGAACAAGATAAATCAGCCAGAAGGGATAGAGACATAAAGCTTCTTGAACAAGTCAAGACCTTTAAAAACAGATGGAATTCTCAGCCATACTACTGCTTTCCATGGCATAGTCACAAAATGTTTCTTCCAGACCTCAGTTTGGTAATCTGATGTGTCAGCTCCTCATTCTGAATCAGAAAACGTGAAGCATCATCACAGGGAGTCTGCAGTGGCCAGTTTAGCCTTAATTTTTCTCAAAAGCAACAGGGGAGAAAAACATAGATATTGTATCTGTCTGATAGCAACAAGGGAGGAAAAAAAGGGAGAAGTCAACACAGATGCAGAAAATTTTCAATCAGAATAACATTGTTCTGATTAATACAGGCATTTAATGGTGTAGATATTGATGTTATGCTTAGTGCAGATTGATTGATGTAAGTCACAGTCTCCATTATTTATTTCTATCTGTTAATAGATGCACCTGTGGTTATTATTTATCTTTATAATCATCTCCTTTAACCATTTGAGCGGCAGTGACATTCCATCAGAGAAACACCTCATTAGAATCAAATATTCCTTTAGGTCACTGTTTTTCAGTGCGAATTCATTCCAATGGCTTCTACTTTATTAATGTTACCTTTGGTAGGTGCAGTATGTAGGACTTCTTAACTCTAGTAGGAAGTGCATAGGAATGCACTTTAATCAAGTAAACAAAAAAGACCATGTTCACCTTGACTTTTCTGTTATTGTGATGCTTCAGCCATAAAACTAAATTTAATTCAAACTAAACTGCCCTCAATTAGAGTAAATGGAGAGGTAAATGATGCTATTTTACAACAGAATAGCCATTACACTAAAAAAATTGTAGATGACCTACTTTGTACCAGAGTATGGAATAGCTGCCAAAACTGCATAAAGAATTAGATATTTTTAGTTATGCTCAATTTTGCAATTCAGATTGTGCCAGCTTAAACTTAATGAAGTTGGCTGAGATGCTTCATCTAGAAAGGAATATAGTTAACCCAGGTCTTTTTCACCAAAATTGCACTTGTAACTTCTTCCCAACAAGGACAATATGGGAAAGAGGAAGAAGATAATAATAAGGTGGAAAGTTTTATATAGTCACAAATACAAATGTTTTAACCAATAGAGAGTTGTAATTCCACTTTAGGTTCATGATAAGTTACTTAATTGTTGTGAATTCTTAAAATCTTGAAAATACAAAATGTCCATTTCAGGCTTATTGGTATAATCAGTGCTTACATTTACATGCTCCTTTCCCTGCATACCAGTTTAAAAGTTTTAAGTTATTTAACATTTTCTTGTTAACACTTCTGTCTGGCATGTCTAGAAGAAAACTGATGGAGTTAAAATTTGACAGTCCCCTAAGCTGTGGGAGTATATGTGATTTTTATCATAAGTTTCCCAACAGAATCAATTACCAATGACACCTTTTCTTTTAGAAAATTATAAAAAAGTCACCTCAAATGCCAGCAACATTTTAACAGAAAATACCAGAATATTACTTGCCCCTGTCATCCTTTCTTTCCATTTAATGAGAGAACATATAATCCATCAGGAAAGGAGAGAGGATGGTGTTTATCACTAATAAATGCTGACACTTTTATATGTCAAACATTCCAGCCATGTTAATCTTTTACAATACTGGTGGCAACTGTTCAAAATTTAACATCAGAGCAAGTGCTTGAAAACAGTAAAAAAGGTAGAAGTCTTAAAATGTCATCTGAATTGATGAAATACAAAATGTGTATGTTAATCAATAGGGGTTTTTGTATGGAATGATTTCTTATTCAGGTTGTCATCAAAACTTTCTTTATTGTAACAGCATTCAGAATTTTTCAGCAGGGGATTAAATATTTGGGGGAATTTCTTTTTTCACAAAAAAAAAAATAGAAAAAAGACAAAAAGTGCAGATAATTACAAATTTTGTAAATGATCACACTCCATGTTATTGAATGCTTTAGAAGATCACATAAAATTTTTTTCTCAACACCATTATGATATTCACACTTTCATTTGATACTGACAAGTTACTACTAGTAATAAAGAGTATATGTCTTAGTTTTTAATATATTTATGCTTATGTTTATACTTACATGACATGGTTATTTATTTTTATTCAGCTGGTAATGATCAACAAACTGTGTCCAAGTTATTTGATTTTTGTTTGGGTTTTCTTTCTTTGAAAAAAAAATATTTCAACATCTTGGCCTAGTATTAAAATAGGAACATCCTTGACCTTATTTATACTCTAAATGATGAATTTATGTATCCCATACTACACAAAAATAACTTTTGACAGGGTTTTTGTGGCTTTGTTCAGATTTAGACTAGCTTAATGTTTTTGCTTACTCTCTAGATTATTTTTCTTCAAGAGATTGCAGGCAGCAATGCTTTACTTGGCTAGGCCAAATTAATTTTTCCTCAGAGAAATGGACATTAGGAAGATATAAATGATTGAAAGGGATATGTACAATGATTATTCCTTAGGGGATATAAAGAACTTCTCTATTGATACTGGTTAAATTGCACCATCTATATCATCATGACTGTGCCCATCAGGTGATGGATGGTCCTTTGTAACATGCATTACATTGTTTTCCCTCTTCTTGTACACTGGTCTAGATATAATCTGTAACAGCAGAAAGTAATTGCTATGATAGTGTAATGGATCTGTGCTGCATCTTTAACTCGACTTTCCTAATAGTAAATTGTAACAATATCTCGCAAAATGAGAAGTTGCAATTATCTTTAATGGACCCAGAGGTGTCACTTCATGTATTTGTTAAACATCTAAGCACAAGAACAAAAGAGGAGAGGGGCTAAAATAAATAATTGAGTATTACTGGTCCCTAAAAAGGGACATTAGCAAATGGAGTTTAAAAGAGGGTGATTTTACTTCTTACTTTAACCCTTGAGTAGGAAGGAAATGTACTGACAAAAAACAGACATGAGTTCACACAGTCACTAAAAGCATTCAGATATCTAGTGCAGCTGATCAGTTAGATAATTTTTTTGCCAATAAAACCATGTTCAGAACATATTGATGGAAATGCTTTGAAATTATTTTCACCTCTGAAAAATGAAAGACTATCCACTCAAAAACATTTAAATTTGAAAGTCATTGACCTTTTCATTATAATGTGTTCATAGAGTTAAAATTAGTAATGTCACTTTTTTCTTCTTCCTTTTTCTGTCTACAAATGACACTTGCTTTCCTGTTCATGATATTTTATTTTTTATTTTAAGATGAAGTTCAATTGTATTCTGAAACACAGCGAAAAATATCTGAGAGAACAACATCTATTAACATCCCACAAAAACATCTTTTTCCTTTGTGTTTATTTTGACATCATGTATTTTGCTTTTGTGTTTTGTTTAAATTTTACAAACAAAATGAAGCAATAATTTAGCCAGAAGCAAAATATTTACATTGCAAACAAATCTCTTGCCAACCTCTACATTTCTCTAGAGAATTACTTGGCATTTGTATAAGAAAAGTACCTCCCTAAGAAGAAAGATCACACAGGCAACTGAAGACTAACCATGGGAAAAAAAATCCTATAAAATAGTAAATGATAAATTAGAGTATGAGAAGTTTTCCATGAAAAATCAGCTTGACCAAACCATACAGTAAGCATATAGTGTTAACCCATTTAAAGGTAACATCTTAAAGTAGAATCAAGACTAAATTGTCCTTGAGATCCTTCTGGAAATTAAATGGGGTGATTTTTTTAAAGTTACAATAAGTATTTTTGAGGATATATTTACCAATTATGAACAAGAACAATAAGCTTTAAAAATAACTACAACATGTTGAGTAGTTCTGTATTGTTTGTCTTGATTTGAAGTCAGAAATAGTTTTAGTATACCATTATAGACTTGTAGGCCTAAATTAAAACTGTACCAGATTAGCCCTAAATTAGCAACATAGGGAGAATCAAGAATTTCAGAAGTCTTCACAAGGGTAGGCAGAAAGCTCTTCATGCTAATCCTGTGCATATGCTGAGGCACAGCATATTTTAATACCTACCATTTTTCAAGTCTAAATCCCTCTTTGACAAGAGGGATCTCCCTCATGTCAAAGGATCATAATCTTTATGGAACTATAATTGTCTTTTAAATTTTTTTTACTTATTGCAAAATTGGATCAGCAGATCTTTTGGAAAAGGTCAAGACTTCTTTTCAAAACACTTCTCCTATTTGGTCACAGTTTAAAAAATTCACCTGATATGAAATTTCTGGGCTACATCCAGATTTCTTTAGGGTGATTTAAACCCATATATCCCATGACAGAGTCCTAAACGACAGCCTGGCCTGAGGTTTTATTTTCACATAGTTCTTCTCATTATTTTACGTAAAAACTTCCTGTTAGGAAAAATTGTCTCTTACCTGTTTGTAGACATATGAATATAATATGTCTGTACAAGCAGTATATATGATGGATTTTGGTTTTATCATTTATGCAACTGCAAGAACATTTATTAATACTCAGTGTACAACATAATCTGATCTATTGCATACTGCTAAGCACAACAGTGAGAGTCCACCTTCCTGAGGAATGCTGAAGCTCTCAGAAGAGTCAGAGGGAACATTGCCACTCAGAAATTCTGAGAGGGTCTGCTCCTACAAAATGCATTACAAATGTTTATTAAGGGAGGACATTAAATAGAAACCAAGACCTGAACCCAACTGTCACATAAGCACTTCAATGACAACAAAATGGTAAGGTCAAACAAGAAAAGTCAAAAGTGACTTCATTAAATCTCCAGATCTACTACAGAAATCATTTTTTTAGTGCTTGAAAGTTTGGAAAAAATAACAACAGAAACCAAACCAACAAAAAACAAACAAATAAAAACAAACAAAACCAACCAAACAAAATGATTACATCTAAGGGAAATTTCTGGGTTTTAAATATACAGAAAGTATTTATTTGATTAAAAAAAAAAAAGAAAAAAGAACAATGACAACACCTTGAAAGAACCATAGGAAGCTGAAAACCCTCGGAGGCAACTCTAAAATATGTTACTAATTTATCACATGATTTTATCATCCAAAATTCATTGGTTTTGTGTGAAGTCAGAGTAATTTTATTGCTACCAATACATTCAAAGTTGTAATAATTGCTAAGTTACAAAATGAGATTTTTATTCTTTCCATGTGTGGTTAGGATGAAGGTAATCTGCTGTGATATACTGGACCATAGAAGGAAAGAAAACAAAAAAACTTACCTGAGACATCCCTCTGGGATAGGGATATAGGGATTTTATTTCCTATGCCACTGAAAACAAAGGATGAAACAATTAAATCCCACAGCAGTGCCTGCCATAATCCTGGCCCAGTTACCTTTGAATTCCTTAAACATCCATTCATTGGTTCAAAGGATACCATTGTCCCTCCATTACCTAAAGAACATCAGATATGTAATGAAAACTTTGCAAGAATATATCACATTGCCCCCATTCTAGTGAGGGGTGTAAAGAGAAAAGTAGGCATTTGTGCTTCTTGGTGAAGCTAAGCATCAGAGGAGTGCTGCCAAAGTACTTGGCTCATGTCAGACTAAAGACATTACTGAAAACAATAAGTTCAGGTTTAGCATATTTTCAAATATTTTCTAGGTAGTCTTAATAAACAAGTTGTGTTGAAGCTACTACATGGATGCAAGACTGCTAAAAACAATGGGAAAAGCTATTGGGGAAAATGACACTAACTAATTATGCCCTTTTCTTAAACAACTCTTAAATAGCCAATAAAGCATGGTTAGGAAATCATGAGAAATATCAAATTATCTATAGAACAGGTAGGTGTAAACATTGTGGTGTTTAAAAAATTCAGTTACTCTTTACTTCAGTGTCATTCTCATCATGAATTTAAAGAGGCAAGTTCAAATTTTCTACAGTTCTCCTCCAATTTCAGTTGGATATTGGATTATGCTCTATTTCCTTTAAAACCATCTTTCCAAAATCATTGTGTTTGCCATCAACTTTGTTTACTGCAAACAAATGGGGTTAAAACTGAAAAGAAAATTTTTAATTTTTATTTCTTTTGTGTTCATATTAATAATGAAAAAATGTTCTCCAATATATCGGATCATATAGCTATAAAGTTTAAAAAAAAGCATAAGACTTCCCAAATGTAATCAGTATTTAATTTCAATGGTAGATGACTTTTTAAATCAATGTTGAAAATATTTCTGGAGGAGAAGTCATGATCTCTAACACCTGATTCCTTTCTGGACATCCCTTTCCAACTCAGAAAAAGACACTACAGTGAAGCACTTGATGTAGATAAATGTCTACATTATCTTCTTGCAGTGTCAGCCCCTTCATATCAAATTTAAGAGGCAGGATACCACTGTTTTGGTGTGTTTAAATCCTTATAAGGAACATCTGAGCCTAGCCTGGATTCACTTTCGTGGAAAGCAATTCTTGGATAATATGCAAATGCAACTTGCCTGATATTATCAAGAGGAGTACGCTTTGGAAAGTAGCCACGTGGTTTACAGTGATGTTTGCATGGTTTTAAGAACAACCAATGTCACTAATACTATTAATAGGTATGCTGGAAGAGGCAGAACAGGAAATGAAAAAGTAGGGTTTGAAATTTCCTGGGAAATTTTGAGGGAAACATTCCAGAATTTTGTTTGTTTGTTTAAAGCTTTTATTTATATATATATTTATGTATATATTTATGATATACAAAGCTTTTTCTTTTCAGCTATGTAAAATCTGAAAATTATCATAATTAATGAAGCTACTTGAATTTAAGCTCATGTATCCTAAGAATTTATGAAAGAGTCAGAAATGCAGAAGAAATCATCACCTGTCTGATTTATAGTTCAAATCTCATGTCTATCTAATGCATACTTATTTTCTTCATGCATATGTTTGGGAGTTTTAAGACACTCTTAGTATGCTTACTTTCATATGTTCTTTTCATGGAACATTTAGAAAGCATCAGGAACGCCAAAGAGAGGTCATCCCTCATAACACTGATATTTTATTTCCAAAAGATCTATATCCCCTTGCCAGTCAGATGTAAATGAAGAAAATAAGTTTGATTTGGTAGGCTGAAACATCCTGAAACAACCTTGAATAAATCTTCTTTTCATCATTTACATTTAGGGTGAACAAGCTTTAACTAGAGTGGAGTCCACAAAAGTTATGAAAATAGACCCATATATTTGTTTTTGAAAATACTGACTATTATGATTTCAGACAATAAAAGTTCAGAGATATATACCCACATGCACAGGCACACAAAAATGTCATGGTCAATACCACTTTTAGCTAGCAAACAGTTTTATGCAACCTCAGTGAATATGTATTAAACTCCATACTATTAGTGGTGTACAACCCCCACTGGATTATATAACATCAAGTTTGACATTAGAAAACACATCAATCAAATTTCACGCCTGAATCTCAGAAAGGAAGTGACACTTCTGAAAGGCACTTCAGATCTATTCCTTTATATTTTGTTAATAAAGAGAAATCTTATTAGTGGGAGATTCAAGATGGTATAAACAAGTTTTTGAGCTCAATATACCATATGTTATAGCTGCCAATTATGTTCTTGTTGACATTTTCTGCATGTGGGAATATTATCATCTCAAATTCATTATGCTTCTGTTCACATGTACTGTGTTAATTGGCATGTGACACTGTTGAAAATCTGTTCTCAGGCAATATTCATAAATAGTTCTTTTTTATATGAGCAATGTATTCAGTGGGCCCAATGCTTAAAAGAAAGCAGCAATATGATTTTTTTTTATTTCCCACATATTTCTTTTTTAAAAAATAAGTTACTTTTAATTTGTTTATTTTTTAAATCATGATTTATTCCACTTTACTGTAATGTGTCATGTTTAGTGGTTTATTGTCCAAAAGAGAAGGGCTTTATATATCATTTATTTTAATGTGTTCTTTGTAATTAGTTTGTGCAAATTAACCAAAACACCTTATTCCATTCAGCATTTTCAACAAAAAGCATAGAATAGTAAAGGACAAGAGAGGATGTGTAAGCTGTGTTCCACAGAATAGGTGAGATTTCCTATATTTCAAAGATGACATCTTAATTACAGCACTACAAGTGCAGACTGCAGAAAATGAGTAGGATATAGCTGAAGATCCTAGGATGTAAACAATAATAGCTCTGTCACCAGAAAAGACAGTAAGGGCTTTGTCATCAGCACCCTCTAGAGAAGAATTGAGTGAAGAGTTCAGGATGCATCTCATCTAAAAATGACATCAAAATGAGGCTTCTGGGTCAGAACATTTTCATATTAGAGTGCATGCATTGCTAATACACATTGATAGACGTCCCTGAAGAATGGCTCAGATCTCAGGTGGGTTGAATCACCTTGTTAGACAGCACTGTGTTTTATCTATAACTATTTTGAAAGTCAAAGCCCGCTCCTCTTCTTTTAGTTCTTATGCTAGCTTTTAGTAAGAGGATTTTTCATTCTCATCATTCCTAACCATACCATCTGGGCAATATTTTCATATTTTCATGGTCTAAAAGAGAAATAACAACACACTTGGCGTCTCCTACTGACATTTATTACCACATCTATCCACATATCTGCTCTTTGGCTACTGTTTCTCTTTTGCTAGCATGATGTTTTCCATTTTGCACTTTGGCGGAAACTTGTATTTAGTTTCTCTTCCTTGTTCTCTGCAAGTTCCTGCTTCATCTTATGCTCACAAGCATTATTTTTACCTTCTGTAATATATGAATATAAATAGCTGAAACAGAAAAAAACATTGCTATATGCCAAATACAGACTCTTGCTGTTACCAGGCAAGAATCTCAGTTCCATCTAATAAGTGTACATCCTCCATCTCTGTTAGAAACATGAATTAATCAGACCTTTGCTTGAGGAAACTATAAATTTAGTCAGTTTTAAGTGCATTTACATCTGTGATAGACAGGATGGACGTATATTCTCACAAGAAAGAACCAATATTTCCAGAGAACCTGGTCACAGTCTCTTCATCTCTGTCTCCTTTACAGCCAATTAATAACATTTGGCTTGTAGCGTTCATAGACTATATACTAATCACTTGATATCTGGACATCTGGAAAACCTTGTACAGTGTTAATGGTGTGCTTCAAGTTGCATAATTTAGATCTGCAATAATACAAATTACCCTGCAGAAGGCCACGGCCAGATATGAGGAAGGACAATATGTAGCACTCACTGATGCACAGCCAAAGCAACAGACTGTGAAGAGTATTGGAACAGAAATTGTAGTCAGAATCTATTACTATTTTATATGCATTTATTTAACATTTAAATGGTGCTTATAGTTAATCAAATTTACCAATTTTTTTCTGTCATGTCTACTACTAGGAGTTGAAGAATTCAGTAGCTCAGTAAACACAGGTCTGCAGCAGCCCCATGTTCTGAGATGCTGTTATTAATGACTAATGAAGCTGAACCACAGCCTTACCAGAGACTCATGCACATGTACTCACAATACATGTACACGTCTGGCCACAGAGATCAACACAGATGGAGCACTCAGCATTAAGACAAATGCAAACAGCAGTAATGGCCTGACCTTGTTCACTTTTTGGCTGCTTGGGATGAATGTGCATTAATGGAAAATATGTGTATGTATAATATGGGTCTCTCCTGCAGCTGGTCTTAAACAGTTTATCCAGTGACCAACCTCTGCATTCTCTGGACTCCAACTGACTAATGCCCAGATCTACATATGCAAATGGATCTTCTAGTTGGCTGCTAGTTAGCTGGTTAGCTAGTGCTAGTCTCTACAGTGGCCAAGAATTTCTGGCTGACTTTGAGACCTGGTTCCCAGGACTGTTATTTTACTTGCCACATAGGGCAGCTTAATACCCACTGGCATCTACCCACACAGTATATATGCATTCCAGTTTTTCTCCAGCTGCTGCTCCTCAGAGACAAGAGATCCTGTGCCCCATAGTCACAAGTAACATTCTAGTTTCTAGATCTCTCCACAAAAATGTGTATGCAGAAGAGATAATATTCATTCCTACCTCCATTTCCAGGATACTCTTCCCATGACAAGCTACAGAGTAATGGACAATGTCTTCCCTTGGTTTTCTGAGATACCATAGAGAACACCCCTTACTAACTTCTGGAGGGTTTTCCCTGCCCCTGGGCCTGAGGGACCCTTGCGACAGCTCTGGCAGTTCAGAGAGGGGACGCATGATTCTTACTGGAGTATTAGGGTGCTCCTGTTTGCCAGTGAGCTCTTTTTAGGGTGTGTGGAGACAAGACTTTATTCACGTAACTTAATGCAAAACCTTTTACTGTATGGACACACATAAAGTAAAAATAATGCTCATCTCTATAGAGAAGACAAACAGAAGAAAATATACATCCAGAAGTCATTCATTTCATGTTAATATTTCCACTAATTTTCCCCAAAGTTATATATCTGTATGTCAAGGGGGTTGCTAAATTTATTATTCCATTCTGGATCGCTTCCAAGAAAGGAGGCACATTAACACTTCTTGTTTGCAAAAAAAGATATCACAAGTGCCAATTTTTCCCAACATCCACAGATCATAATCAGGATTAGTTAAATAATTAATAGTTAACTGTACCAAATAAAATTTTCAGTGTAGCTTTTATTAAAAATTCTATCTATAGTCATGACTGTTAAAGAGACATGTGGTCAGGATATCAAAGATTTGATTTTGTACATGAATATCAAATCTCAAAGTTGAAGTGTTTGTAGTGGTAACATTTTATCTGTCACAGATTTTGACATAAATATGAAAAACAAGAGAGACTTGTAAGTAGCAATTTTTTTTTTACTTCCTATTCCATACAAATATATCTTTATTCTACAGACATGAAAAACCAAGACAGTGCAAATATTATCTAGGTACAATCACCTTTTCTACAGTTAATTTAAGTTTTCTATTTCATATTCTTTGTACTATATATTTTGAAAGCAATTTTCCATTTCTGTATTTCCCTTATGTTTCACAAACAAGGGAGTTTCAACTGGTTCTCCAAATTGCCTATTAGTGGAAGTTAATGATACACACACAAAACAGAAAGAAGATTGCTCTCTTTCTTTCCCAGTTTCACAATTGTCTTCATCTAGACTAGTTCCATCCATTTGGGTTTGTACAAAACCTTACTCTGCTTGTATTATGTCCCTAAGTATTTTAGTCTCTTATTCCTTGTAGACCAAAAGTGTTCTTATTCTTTGACTTTAGGGTATATGTTCTTTGTAACATTAGTAGGAAATTCATTGGGTAAGAAGACTTCAGCATCAATTTTAACTGAAATAAGAATGACAGAATTTTACCTTCAGCCATCTGCCAGCTACATACTTTTCCAAACTGAAGAACATGTATTCTCAATATAACTAATGAGAACTAGACAATCAAGCAGAAGTTTCACTTTATTTTAAGATATATGTCAAGGAGAGGATAAATGGCAAATAAAAGTAGCAACTTATAATTTTCCACCAATTATAAAAGCATACTACAGATTGACATTCAACAATCCTTTTTGTAATTTATTAAGACATATATACCTTAGAATACTTTGTAAGTTATTTGATACTTTTACAAGATTATTTTCGGAGTTTTCAAAATAGATAATTTAGATGTTGAATTGCACCTCGATTATGTATGCAAGGTATATACTACCATCATTTTAACTAAACTCATGATACATGTATTTCCTGGAATGGGGAATTATTTGTTTTGTTCTTGCTGCAGAGAAATTGATGTTCTAAAATGAAATGTTTAACAAACACCATTCTTGCCTGACATAAGGCCTGCAAGCACATTATAAGCAATTTCAAGTACTGATGAAAATGTAGGATTTGCTAACAGAACTGACATTCAACATATTCATAAGTTGCTTAGAAAAAGGCAAAATGAATGAGGTGACAGACTTTGACATGTATGCAAGGTATTACAGGATAGTGAAAAAAAATTGTGAAAAGGTACAGGAACATCTCATGATGGGCAGTAAGTTGGCAGATAAAATTCAATATGAATAGCTGTAAAATGATTTGTATGTAAACAAGCAACCTCAAAAAATCTGTATAAAATCATACAGATTTAAATTATCTATTACTTTTCCAGAAAAGAGATTTAGAATTTCTAAGGAGATGTAACTGAAAATACTAACTCAGTGATAAAAAGGACAGGCAAATATTTGAACAAATTTAAATGAAAAGAGAATTACTTAAAAAAAATGTAACAAATTTAAATAAATCAAATGGAATACTGCGTGTTACTCAATACCATAAAATATTGCTGCAGAGACTTATGGTTGCCCAGAGCAATCTTGTATTCCAAAGTTCCTAGACAACTTTTACAATTTGTGAGTCCAAAAAAAAAAATCAACCCTAACTTCCAAATTGCTACAAACTGAAAGAGCAATTGCGATACTCCCATAAAAAACACTACTATACACTTTGATGCACATGCAATCTTCCTTTAGCGTTACTGGCTACCATCAGATTCATCTATATCAAGATAAAAAGACTTTTTATACTGCATGATATTTTCATCTTATGTCTTAATCACACATCAGCTTCTGTCATACAGGAAAAGTGATCACAGCTAAATACAACTAGCACAGAAAAATGCATATTAATTTGTCACAATAGAGATGGACAAAGGCACCTGTTCTTCATGCAGAATAGCTGTATCTATTCACATAGCTCATATTTCTATGATTATCAGAAGGCATTGAGTTTAACTCTAGTTGGTCAGCAATTCACTGAAACTCAGTTCATTGGTTGATAATGGCTAATGTACGTGTCCATCAAACCTTTTTTACATATGTTTGCATTTTTATCTCCTGGGAAGTTGATGTTTCACATGAATAGAATCTTTCTCTTCACAGGTGCAAATTGTCTTCCCACAAGAATAGATTGTTATGCTAACTGATTCTCACTGTTATAATTCTTTTCTCACAGGAATTTATCAGGCTAGTTGTTAGCTTAGCCCAAGTAACAAGACATGATTTTACAAGGCCTTTCTTTCATAAGGTTTTATGTATATGTAACATTAATTAGTAGGCAAAAGTGTAGGTTTATTGCTTTTAACCTTCTTATCACCTGTACAACAAATTATCAGAGATTTGAAGTTACATTTAGTGTGGGCAAATTTAGATCTACATTTTAGCAAAGTGAGACACTTGAGCACTTTATTTTATGAGATAAACACCATAATAACCATTCCTGGTGTTTAGTCATGTAGGTAGGCTAGTCATGTCAGTGGAACTTTAAAATAATAATGTATTTTTTTTTCAGCTGCAGTTGATTGTTAGAAGACTTTTGAAGATCCTGACAACAGCATAAAGAAATAGTTGTGAAGAATTAGTATCTTAATTAGTAATCAAAATATGGAAGAAAATGTGCACTGTTCACAGAAACTGATGAAAACTTGAAGCTTTTAGAAAGAAGTATTAGGAAGATCGGGCTTTATGTGTGCAGAATGGAAATTTTACTATATTTTGGTAACATTTGGAAATGTTACAAAATATTATTGTGGAAGAATAGATATGAGCATGCAACTAAATTGAAAATTTTTGTTGTACTCTCCAGAGTTTTAGTCAAGAAAAATAAGGTAGCTCAAAGATCTCTTGAGGATGCGCCACATATCAGCTCTAATCAATTCAGAAGCAGTTGGCATGTCTTTAGGTGAGATTTCAGTTTTGATCAAGTACATGCATTTACAGTCTTTGTTTCTGTCACAGTCAGATGCCCAAATGTCAGGAGGGATTTGGTATTTGCAATCAAGAAGACATAAGGGTTAGAAGTAGGTTGCTTTGACCATTACCTGTCTTATAAAGGAAACCAGCTAATATATATGTGATTAAATTGTTAATCATCTCAAAATCAGATAGTTCTCATGCTGTTCAATGCAATAAATTTTCTTCATCAAAAGAAAATACATGAAAGAGGAATTTAATAAATTGCTTGTTAATTACTATTAGGCAACAACTTTAAAACAGATTTGTTTTATTCTGTCACATGCATGTTGGTTCCTTTTATGTGAGTCATATTAATTAAGAAAATTGAAATACTTACCAAATATGGATGAACAATAAATTTTAAATATGTATGTAGAAATTACTAAGAAATTGTCCTTCATTTAACAAGTGTTCAGCTGTAAATATGTATTTATCATTAAATTCCAACTTACTAATACTTGTATATTACCAGGGGTTAAGAAGAAATAATGTGAATTGAGATAACCATAGCAAAAGATAATTATTCCATCTTTAAAAGGGATGGTGCAACCTTTTGTCCTTATCCTCATGTTTATTTACAATAACCGGTCAGCAACTGTTTTATCATTTTCTTAATTAACACAGAACAAGAACAGAATAAAAGTGAAAATTCCATGTGAAATGTAGCTTAAAATGATTGCTGATTGAAATCATAAATTACCAAGAAGTTGAATAAATAATTTGGATTTGAACTTCTACTTGATATAAAAGTATATATTTTAAAATCAGCAAACAGATAAGCTCTATCACACTGTGCAACATTTTGTTTTTAGAAGTATCTAAAAGTCTGTTTTTGGTAAAGATTTCACTTTCAAATATATCTGATATTCCTTGGAGTTTTTCTGATCAACTTTGTATTAAGGGTATTCCTGAGCTGCAATTTCTCAATCTTACATTACTTCAAGGAATTATTCTCTGGGAAGTAGAAAAATAGCTTAGAACTAATGTCATTAAAGTGAGTGGGAAGCCTCAAAAGAAGCACTGGTTGAAGTGTATTTATAATCTCTGCCTCTCCTAAAGTGAAGACATTTGAGGGCAAAAAACCATGTTCCATACAATATTAAATACGTCTTTCACATGAACTAAGGTGCACATATAGGATTTTCAAGAATCTCTGAATTTTATGGCAGTGTCTACATTTTAAGGTAGATTTTCTTACCAGCCTAAAACCTGTCAAGTCATCCATTGAACTTTTCTGGTATAACCAAGAACCTTTAGAGGCAACAGGCACACAGGTGACACATTCAAGTGTCAACACAGGTTTCAGTTTTTGCACAGGGACAAACGACATACTTAGCATTCAGATAAACAAAAGTACCACAGAGTATGAGTGCCTGCTTAGTAGTATCACTACCAGTGACTACTTAGTATCACAAAAATTAATAAAAAATGAGCACTTTTCTAGAGTTCACATCAATGTTCTCGGTCTGAGTTCACATCAATACTCTTTTTTAAAAATTGAAGGTTTCTAAAGATGTGGATTTCATTTCTGAACATTGGAATAACATTATATATAGGAAACAATGTGTTCACAGTTTTTTTTCGTGGCGTACTAACTATGTGTAATGTGAGGTGCTTCCTATATGCAATGCACAAGACTGGCCCCAAATTTTCATTCATTAAGGAGCTTTACAAGCTCAGTAGACTATTGACCCCTACAACCAAAATAATGGTCTTCAAAATTGACTTTGTTTCATGTTGAAAACAAGGGTCAGTGGCTAGATGAAGACAACTGGAGAATTTTATTCTTCTTTTTGAAAACTAAAAGACACCTAATTGCTACTATCCTGATGGGCATCTTAAATAAAAATTTCTAATTTCCTAGAGATCAAATTTTAACTTTACTAAATTCAGTGAAATAACTTAGGTTTAATGTGCTAATATGGAAAAGAGCTGAGCAATCACGTCAGATGTTAAATTAGGGAAAAATAATTGCACAGAAAATAAAACTGCTTGCTAAAAGCTCGGCTTTACAGGTCACTAGTTCTGTGAGCACTCTTTCCTGTCTTTTAATATCTCAGACATAGATAGTTAATCTTTGTGCCATGTATTTCTGTACTTCTTATTTATATCATAACCTCATGGTCATTGCAAAAACCTGCTAGCCAATCTTTTTAACCATGTAGGGATTTTGCACTATACTTAAATTCAAACTCAAGTAAAAAAAATTAATATTCTTTTCCAAACATTCACTCAATTAATGTTTCTAGAGATGTTAATCTTTTCCACTGAGCCATGCTGTCCTCCTCCCTGGGAAATACCATCTTTTAATAACATACTTAGTCTAATCAATATTGACAGAGACAATGTGCAAACAATTACTTAGAATGAGAGTGCTATAATTTGAAGGCAGCATGTGTTTGTAAATTGTTCCATACCTCCTACCTCAATGTACCATCCAGACATTCCTCATCTCAGCAAGGTAACAACATGAAATTTGTAATTTATTGGAGTTGAGATGAGTTTTTCAGGTGCTTTCTTCTAAAACTGCTTAATTGCAAGCATTTTCTCCTCAGTTTAGATGCTCCTCTCCAAATCTTTTCTAATTTAACTAAGTCTTTGATATCTCTTCAAAAGCTCTTAGAGTTTACACCCTTTGCTTTATAGAAATAATGTTTCATTTGATACATGCTATAGCTTATTTTAACACACTGGCATTTGTTGAAGTCCAAGGAATATTTGTAACTTACTTTTATATTAAGAGTTGTACTGATTTACATATTTTTCAAAATAGAAATTTAGGACAAAATAATTTTGGAAGTAATGTTTCTTACTTAAAATTTTGTTATGATATCCTCATCTGCATTTATAGCGTACACAATAATCAAAGGAGTTGTCATTCATAGACAAACCAGATGGTTACCTAGGCAGGTTCTTATCATTGGTGTTGATACCAATTGCAATTTGCATGTTCAATCACTCAGATCCCAATTCACCACATTTCTTCAGCAAAGTGTCTTCAAGGGGCAACTCAAATATTTATGTGGTAATTACTGAAATGCCTTACTGAAACGAGAACACTGAGTACAGCTACTCTGGAAGAGAAAGAGTATATGAAGCTGGAGAAAACAGGGACCAATATCAAAACAAATACCTTAGTTGTACCTATATTACCACTCTGTTGCAAAAGCAGTTCCCACAAAAGGGGATATATCACTGTTTAGTTTGCGACCTGTTGCTCTGGCTATCCTTTAGCTGCTGATTTCTGGTATTCCTGACAGGTTAGAATATTTATATGTGCTTTATATCATTCACAGCAGCAGTGTAAGGACTTTCTCATGTGTCACTCCTATTATTTAACAGTAACACTTTTCCAATTATTGAAATTGCTCTTCAGTCCCAGTGTAAGCAAAGACATTATAGAAAAAGAGAGGGGAGGAGGCATTCTGTCTCAATACACACATCACCTAACAGTTACTGTTATTATTATTATTATTATTATTATTATTATTATTATTATTATTATTACTATTATTAATCAGATTGTCTCCACACACATAAACAAAAGGGTCTATTTAATTAAATAGAAGGAAAACAAAGAGAAAACAGCAATAATAATACTTATAGATTAAGAGACTTACAAAAGAGGAGAATCTCTTTATTTGGAAGTCCCATTTGTGAGCAAGCCTAGAAGAGAGTACCACTGCAGGATTCTTCAGAAGGAAAAAAGTATTTTTCAGGCTGATAACAAGAGTCGAATGTCTCAAGCAGAAAACCAGGGAAAGTATATTACTGAAGTATAATCTGTTTCTCTTTTCTTTACATTGGGAAATATCAGTAACTAGGATGTCTGAAACTTGCAAAAACTTGAACACTTTAAGCCTAGATATGAATAGAATACATATAGATTTTCTTTTCTTCTCTTTGCCCTACATGATGTGTTATTAGGGGATTATTGCTTTGGATTTTTTTACAGCTCAAACTGATCTTGAACTCTGCTTATTGTTTTGTATTTCAAACAGAATACAATCCACAAACAGTACTAAACATATTAGTGGCCTGTATTAAGAAAAAAAAGAAAATAATAGTAACACCTAAGAAATAGTAATTTTCCAGTATTGTTGAACTACATGATTCCACTATGAAAGAGGCACAGGAATTTGAATTTCTTGATAAAAAGGCAGATTAAAAGTAAAACCTGTGTTTCTTTTCTGTGTTTGGCTACATTTTCATCCAGAATAGAAACAGCTGACACTCTGGAACCACTCTGTGATGTGAATGTGTGTATGTGAAAAGTGAGAAAAATTAAGAGACTCACTTCACAATTATATTCTTGACCTAAACTAAAACTTCAGCGTAAGTTCTTTATTTACTCTTTTCAAGAATATAGGTTTTCATGTTACCTTGCTGAAATACAGTCGATGGAAAAAGGAAAATTGATGACAGAAAACCCTACTAATATCACTAAATCTAAATGAAAATGCTCTTCTTAGATCATTAAATAAGTTTGGTAATGAGAACACTTAAATTGAAATTGTTTGTAGCAGTGATTAGATAAAATTAAGTGGTTTTTTTTCAGATCATGTTTAGATGTTTGTAAGCAGTGCAAGAAAAAAAATTAAAACTGATTGTATATATACTGAAATTTAGTCAAATCGTTCATACGAAAAGTGATTTCTAGAAATCTGAGCCACAGATTTAATATGCTTTTATTAAATTATTACCATCATGAGCATTTTACTGTCAACTGGAACATTGTCTCCCCCCCAAAAAATTTTCATTAACAAAAACTCCTTTAATTACATTTTATAATTTAAAAAAAAATCATTAAAATCAGCCTCCCTCTCATTTTAATGAAATTCCTTTATTTATTATTTTTTATACATTTTGATTTCAATTTTTACATATTCTTCAAAACCAAAAAAAAAACCCCTCTAATTTGTTTGCAGAGGTGGACTTTTATGGCAATCAATGTTTTTGCCTTAATTTTTTCCTGAAGTAAAATTTTTTTCAAGGCAAAACAATTTGTGTTACTTTGTTTAAATATTTTAAAACTTGAAAAACACAAATAGCATTAGCAAATAATGTCATGAGATTTGGCTTAACATGAACATTACAATTGCAAAATTGTTGAAGTGTTTTTCTCAAAAGGTGTCATAGCTAATTGGCAAGAACTACTCTACTTACATTAATTTGCTATTGAATCAATTTTGTAAGTGGCAAACTCATCACATTGCTATCAGAGACCAGGAACTTGGCTTCACCTACTAACAAAACATGATTAAAGGTGCTATTTTGTTTGGTATTATCCTTGAAGGAAAGGTGTTGGTATGTAAGCCTCTAGCTAGATATTAGAATTTTTTTTGGAGTTTCTTTCAAAAGTCTAAAAAGTAGTTTTGTTCTCAGGAGGTCTCTTTCTATTGTAAGGTCTGAAAAGAAATCCTATTCCTCCTATAAACAGACAGAAGTGCAAAAGAAAACTAGGGTTTTTCTAGACTTAAGTTGTTGTTTGCTGCATGCTGAAATTTGCTTCCTCACAATGAAATCAGAGATAATATTCATGAAAGGAGATTTTGTCTTGGAACAAGGCTTTCTCCTAACACTCAAACAATCCCTGATCTTACTAAATTCATTTCCAGAATCAATATATGTGAAGAAATAGAATGGAATGTAGTATATTGAATCATTTTATTCAAGATTAAAGTATATAACTATTACATATCCAAATGAGCTGGGATAAAAAGAAGTGATAAAGGCTATCCATGCCTAGTTAACAGTGGGGCAATACCTTTTACTAAAAATCTAAGGTTTGACTTCTCAGTACTGATCTTGACTGACGTTCAATGAAACACCTTCTTGAGGTTCTGGTAGTTGAAATTCATGGCTGACTTAAATTTTAAGTAAGAAAAAATAAATCAAGTAATTAGAAATGCTTATTTAATAATTTTGGACTTTCCACATTTCTCATTTCTTCCTCAGGACAGATGATATCTCGTCATACAGGCACTAATAATATTGTAATTTTTCCCATTCAAAAATGGTAGCAGCTGCTACCTAGCTTTTTACTCAAATTGTCCAATTGAGGAGCAGAATCAAGCTAAACCCACAAAAGTTGTTCTTGATTTGTTGCTAGATTGTTGTTTCTGCTCTAAGACCTAAATGAAGGTTGAAAAATTTTTTGAAATTCTACCAGCTTTTCAGCTACTACTCCTTCCTACAAACTTTGTCTCACAACATAATTATGATGAGGAATTTTAACTTAGGAGGTTGTTCCCATAGTAAACAAAACACAGGGAAATGTCAGTGTCTTGAAGCTTGTGTTCAGAGCAACCACCTTCAGCAAAGAAACAGCCAAGTAATCCAATTACTTTCAATTAGACTGCAAAAGAAAGATAAGAAGAGAATGAGTAAATAGCCTGTGCAGTCAGCATCAAAGAAAGAAGTTGGAGCAGCTCTGTTTAACCAGTTTCAAGATCCTTTGCATAAGACTCTCAGGAAACTTCACCTGATCATTAGGAAAGACAAAGTAATGATGTCACTAATGGAGTGCAGTTGGCTTCAATACTCAATATTTCCAGAATACCCAAAGCGTTTTGCACTTTTTTCAAATAGAATATCTCTTGGCAAAATAATTTTGCTTTTATATTTTATCAATTATATAAAGATATCACAGAAGAACTTATTTCCTCTTACCTTAGTGATGAATAGTGACAAACAGACAGGTAGTTAAAGATATCATTACCTTTCTTCTAACACTGAAGGGGCACATGCAGAATCTGATAATGCCATAGAAGTCCCTCCTGTCGTTCTTCTATTAAAAAACAGTAGTCATTTGTTTTTTCTAACATTTTTTAAAATGTATTTGAGACATTTTCACACCTTGATATATTCTTAGACTTTGTACTTCTGAAAGGCAAAAAATATTAGTGACTGCATTATTCAGCTGCAGAAGTCTCTGAATGGGGAACATTAATCTCGTAATTATGAATGTTAAATAACCAAAAGTTTACACATGTATTTCTACAAAGAATTTAAAATTGTATTTCTGACTGTTTATAGCTGTGAATGAGAGATAAAAAAAAAAAAAAAAAAAAAAAGGAAACATACTTTTCTTATACATGCTCTGGAAAATAGCCTTACCCCATTTTTCCTGTAAGTTCCCTTCAGGTAGTGGAAGGCTGCAACTAGGTCACCCTAAAGCCTTCTCCTTTCCAGGTGGGACAGTCCCAATTCTCCCAACCTCTCCTCACCAAGGAAGGGGATCCTGCCCCTGTACTCCAATCTTGTAAGACATGTCCTGCAGTACTGCATCCAGCTCTGGGATCTTAAACAAAAGATATAATAGTTTCACTTTTTTTTTCATTATAAAACATAGAATAAGCTGTTTTTCTGAAATATTTTTTGAAATTCATGACTATGAATTCAAGTTCCCGCTAGCAGATCTTTTAACCCAATTCTCTGTCTTTTAATTAGGCAAAGCTTAAACCACCAAACTGAGACTGACAGCTTCCATTGAAAGGGCCTGCTTATCCTTCCTCCTAACTTTGTCACAGTAAAAGTAATTACACTCAAATGCACAATAAATCAGATTTCTCTACTGAGAAACTACTAGAGTATGATTTTGTTGTTGTTTATCTTTATTTAGTCTTTTGAAAAAGTATTTAGATATAAGATTAAAGAATTGGTAACTACAGGTTTCACAATTCCTGTCTTCTGAAGGTCAAGGGTTGTGTAATCAGAATAGTGACTTTTATTTTCCCCTGGCACTGGTACCAGAACAGAGCTGTCTTGCCTGCATTTTTACTAATCTTTCTACTGACCTTTGAAGCAAAGAAGTGAAAGAGATTACCAAAGCCACCTTAATAGCCTTCTATGATGGGAAAAATAAGAAAATGGAACTGCTAAAAGTAATAGAAGTAAAAAAATGAATTAGTAAATCTGATTTTGATCAAGTTAAACATTCACAAGTCACTAAGTGATGGAACAAAAATGACTAAAATTGCAGTTCATATTTATTTCTTTTGGAAATAAAAATAGTTAATTACAAGATCTGGTGCTTTATAACCCACAGATCTTCCTGTGGCTTGGTGCTCTCTGTATCTCAAAAACAGGTCTGAGATCCACCCCTTAGTGCTGGCAATTAATAAAGGAATAAGTTTAAATTAAGAATATAAGAAGACAAAAAGCAACTGAAGCCTAAGCTCCTCCTGTTTCAAAAAGGTAGTTATAATTAGAATTCATTGAATATAGACAAGATAAATTAAAATACATAGGACTTTTTATTTTGTTTCCCTTTCTTAATCAATACATGTCTATCAAAAGACGAAAAAAAATATGGTTGGAATGAAATGTGACCACCACCTTAATTCTGAAATTTTCCAACACTTTCAAGTTTAATGTTGTTTAGATATATTGTTTCAGAGGGAATTGTATGCATAAATCAATGTTTTCAAATGAGATGCATACATGGCTTTTTAGGAAAACAGTGCTTTCAAACCCAAGGAAAATTCTGGGCTGAAAAGTTTTTCCCCAAAATATCAGTTAGTCTAGTAAAGAATTTATTTTGTCCTTCAAATAAGACATTGCATATATCTATGAAGCATTCTGGGTGTGGCATTAACCAATGTGGGTAAGATTTGTGTATTCTGTGCTATTCTACAGCCCTATGATTTGTCCAACTAATTGACATGGCATGCACAAACCAAGAACTTACATTGCCAGATACTGGAGGCCGTGTAATGTAAGCCAAACACTGAACTGCCACTGTCTCAAAAAAAAAAAAATAAAAATTAAACTTCTTCCTTTAAATCTCTGAGGGCAACACTTATTAGAAAAAAATTACAAACACAGGGAAGAGTAAATAAATACTGCAAGGATGTGAGTGGGCATGGTTTGATCAGTTAAAACATTTAAAATAGAAATAAATTTTTTCTGTTATTGCCAGTACAATTACTGCATTGGCTTGCAACCTGCATAGTAGAGTAAATGGATAGGGCAACACTGAATGTAAGAAAATTTGTATAATACTGTGGTTTTGTTTTGTCAACTAAAACTGTTTCTGTTGTACACATTAATACTGATCTGTACAATTTTTTTTATATTTTGATATAACTTTGGGCTAAATAATTTGACAAAACCAAACCACTTAGAAGCTTTTGGGAAAACTGACATAATTTACTTTCGCTCAAAGGCCACAGTATTTTAGCGGTTTTGTGAAACTGAAATCTGAAAGACTAAAAGGTAAAAAAGAAAAGAAAAATTATGTTCTTTCCCTTTGTGTTAAGTAAGTTTGAGAAAGCTATGTCAAGACTGAACATCACTTGTAGATTTTGAAATAATAATTCAGAGACCTTTAAAGACAGCATTTTTGTATATTACTGAAAGACGTAATGTTGTCAAATTATATAGGGGTGTAAGTGCATGAATTTCTTTGTTCCATAACTTTATTTTAATCACTTCCCTACAGTTCAAAATATCACAGTTACAGTGAAGGATTACAAAATATACTACCAAGTATCAGTTGATTATGTTTTCCATTTGATTACATCAACTGATTTTGACCAAAGGACAAGCTGATAAAAAGACACCAGCATGGTTTGTACTGAAATTTACATGCTGCAAAACATATCAGTGTTCTTTCTAACAATATACTTGAGCTGAAAAAAGTGAATCCTTGTGATAATCTTTAAAAATATATATAAAATTACAAAAAAATCAATAATTAATTTTCCAGGGGCTTTTGTTATTAAAAATACAAATTTGGTAATTTCTGTAAAAAAACAGGTTTTTTTTCTTTTTTTCTTTTTTTTCTTTTTCTTTTTAATTTGTGACACATATTGGGGGGTAGTTTTAGTTTGTTTTTTTCTTTTTTTTAAGAATACGACTATCTTTCTTTCAAGTCTTCTTCAGTTAACATAACTTGAAATAGTTCATTGTAATTTTTAGTATTGAAAAACAATATTTTCATTTATCCTTGAGACTGAACATCTTAAAATTTGTGTTATATCAAATGCAGTTACTAAATCTTTTAACAGACATGACCTGTCACATGTCTCTAATATAACTCCTGAATAGAAGAATGCCTATTATCTTAATTTTGTTAAAGGTAAAATTTTGGGGAAAAATAAAGTGCTTGTTAGTAGACCATAGGTGGGGTTAGTCTTAAAGAATTTTATGAATATTTATTCTATCAGGTGACTGATATGGCAAGTAAGTTTTTATAAAAACTTTACTGTAAATAAAACACAAACTGCAACATTACCAATTCTTCATATAAAAATTAATGTTTTATTCTTGTTGGTAATCTATTTCTCAGAATATTTGTTCAAATTTCAAATAATTTTCAGGGTCAATGCTTCAAAAAATGTAGCTGATAAATACACATAGGAAAGATGAAAGGTAAAATATACAAGAATGGGAAAACAATTATTCAAAAATGTGAACTCAAATCCTGGAGCAGGGTTTTCATTGTAGGTTTTCTGCTGTTTATAGTGCCTTTTATTTTGTTTTTTTAATTATTAAAATTTTATTTCACAGCCTTTATTTTTATTGTCTGATTTCCTATTTAGAAACACAATGTGTAAACATTATTCATATGAACAGACTTATTGAGAGCAAGATGGGGATTAGTGATGCATATAATTACTCGTGTCCAATTGTAGTATGATGGTATTCAATTAGAGAAATCACAGGAGTAAGCTATACTCTTACAAGTTTTATAATATAGCTGGCAGCTTTTTGTACAAGCAACATAGCAAATTAAATTAATATAACATAATTTCTCAAATAGTATGTAGCATATTAAAAAGTAATAGCAGTGAAGTTTATATTGTTGTTTACAATGTCTTCTAATGTCATTAATTTGTTTATCTTTCAGAACTAATATTTTGTGTTATTTTTTAATCTACAATTTGAAATGTTTTTTCTAAGAAAAAAAGGTAAAAAAATCTTTCTTTTAAAAAAAACTAAAGAAAAATATACTTGCTGTTTCCTTGCCTTGCTTTAGAACTTTGGGTGGACTCATTTTTAAAAAACTTTTAAATCATGAATTCATAGAATCATTTAGTTTGGGAAAAGTCTCATAAGGTCATGGAATCCAACCATTATCCCTGCACTGCCAAGTCCACCAATAAACCATGTCATTAAATGTCACGGCTAAACACCTTTTAGGTACATCCAGGAAGGATGACTCAACCACTTCCCTGAACGGTCTCTTCCAATGTTTCAAAACCCTTTCAGTGAATAATAATTTCTTAACATCCTAAATATTGTGTAGAAAGAAAAACTGCAGTTGTTTTTTTTTTTTTTTTAATGGATTACTCTGAAGATGGTGATGAGCCACAGCTCAGCTCCAGACCCATAGGTAGCAACCAGGCCCCTGAGTCTGACCACGAGGTCAGGACTTACCAATTAGCATCAAGGACAAAACAGACTAAACTTGTGGAACATTATCTAATTTATTAGGAAGTTTTATCTCTTTTCAAAATTCTACTTTCTACTGTTGAAACTGAAGAGCAAACCCAAAATTTTCTTTGCAAAATATCCAATAATATTATGAAAAGGAGAAAGAAGTGTGCTCAGAATTATATATATTTAGAAATATTCTCTAAAACTGTACATTCTGTATGATCTCATATATTGCACACGTAAATCTGCACTGAACCATTTTTATTGTATCTTACTCAAATATATTGAAGTTTGTTGGTATATTTTCAGAAAATGAAACACAGAAAATTCATAAATATTGATAATCTGATGAGCAATGTGTAGAGAATTTGAATATGTATGAAGTTAGAGTTCTTCTAAGTGAAGTTCTTACCCTCGATTTGGTATATTCTCATGATTACAAGGGACTCACTGTTGCTACTTTTTAGTCTTCTAAGGACATACTTGCCTGGGCCAAATGAACATTTGTCATGAGGATCTGTGAAATTATTGATAACTTGGAAATACATGAACAAAAAACAGGCTACCACTATCCCTTACTGAGTGATCTGCTCACCCTGCCACAGCCTGCTACGTCTGAAGGTAAATCAATGGGCAGTCCAAAATCTCCATCCAGGAGGTAGATTTCTTGATAGACAACATTCTTCCTTGCCTTTGACGTCTCCTTAGAGTACCTTTTATGAATTTAATGCAAGCACATACTGAAAGGATTTGAGTATTCACAAAGGTGTTCTCACTAGGTGGCTCTTTAAAATGTTTATGGAGCTTGCACAAAGTGAACTAAACTTACCCAGTAAAGCTGCAGGAACCATGTTAACTGTTTGCAGTCACTCTGCTCTCTCAGACACATGTGCCACAGGGTGTGTCATCGTCATGCTTCAATGACTTTGAACCTTTTTCTCAGCTTCATTCATGAGTTAGGTTAAGTTTAACAGAGCTGTGCTCTTTATGGTCCCAAGGCTGGTTCAACTGAGGTCAATGCAAGCTAACATCCCTGCAAAATACTCACATCCTTTAAAAACTTCAGAGCCAAATCCGTTGAAAATCACTGGGGCATTGATCTAGAATCAGGCAGCCCTTTCAAAAATCAAACTTACTTTCTGTTTTCCTGTTGTTCAGGATGAGAATAAGGAGCTTCTGATCTGTCAGAATGTTTTGGTCACCTTTTCTGTAGAAAAATTTCAGCAGCATCAGCAAAATTCAACGTGGGGAGCAAAAAAAATGTTTATTTTATCAGCATCTTAGGCCACAAGATAAGCAAGAGTGATCAATGATTTACATTAAAATTGAAGTGGAAAATGTTTGCAATCAATTTTTTGTTGAGAAAAGAATTGCTGCTCTGATGCAGTCAGTAACACTGCACACTGCCTCCACAGGCAGTAAACCTGAAGTAGGGATTAACCAGGGCTTTAATTTTTTTCAGTAGAATTAAATTTTTATATTTATTTTATTTATTTTCCTCTAATGCTTCCCCCCCCCCCCCGCCCCCCGAAAACAGATATACAGTAATTTTCAGACATGGGAACTTTGCAATTTCACACAAATACCGATAGATTATTTCATACCAAATTTTAATCCTTCTTTCAGTTTGTCAACTTGAAAAATTGTTTATCTGATTGGGCTCTCTGGGTGAAAATCTCCCTTTAGAATGATTCTTTTTGTAACCAAATAAAAGCCTATTTACTTAAATGCTGTTATCAAAAACTGTGGTTTAAAATCCATTTTAACATATTATTACTATTATTATTATCCAAATTTCACAACAGTTTTTTATTTAAAAGAAATTTAGTCAACATTTATCTGACACATGTAATGATATAAAATTTACTCACACAGAAAGATTAAGTAAGATCAAGTAACAGCTGAAAATGCAAGCCTTTTTTTTCAATTTGCCCATGCAGTTTATGACTAAAGAAAAGGTATTTTATGTATGCACCAAGTCTCTTTGAAAACTGATATTTGTACTACTTTGAATAAACCATAAATCTGTTAATACATAGATAATATATAAATTTATGAATGCTACTAGTTTATATCAGAGTTGTGGAACTCAGTGCTTGTTGCAAGTATCACATTCTGAGCACTGAACAAGACTTTGGAATACAATGTTAAAGAATAATGCAGTCTGCTTTCTATGCAACAGCATTAAAATTTCCCGCAATTAAATCTGCTCTTCTTTTTCCTTTCTATCCTGTATACAGCAAATTTTAGTAAAGCAATCATAGATGATAATGTGGCAAAATCCAAAGTTCATGTTAAATTATGATCAGTTTAAGGTGCCTCTAGGCCTATCCCACTTACTATTGAGAGCGTGGAAAAAATTACTCTCAAAATTAACATTTAAGGCTCAAGACAGATTATTGGTATTTTCTTTTTTAGTAGCATCTCTGAGATCTGAAATCAAATCCTGCCTTTCCTCAAGGTACAATGGCAACTAAGATGAGATAATTAGATTTTATTTTTTTTAGTGACTAAAGAATAGCTGAATAGTCATTTGTAAAGTACTGTAGCTTAAAAAAAAAGTCTTAGTCTTGAGAAGCCCTTCTGTTTTTCTGGAAAATAGACAAAATTCTTTTAATTGCGGGAAATTTGATATAATCTTTTTTTAGAAGACAAAACATAGGGGAATACTTCTCAGTTTAGGCATGATTACATGTTCTGATGAACTTTAAATGAATGTTGTAAACTACACGAGGTCTTCATTTTTGACAGCAGATCTATGAAAGACTACAACTCAGATACTCAAATAAGTGTCATTATTATAAAGCTGATATTTCTGATATATTATTTAAATATTGGTCAGATAACTAGCCACTGCAACCAGATCTTTAATCACCAAAGAATGTTTCAGCTTTGATAACTAAATTCAAACTGTAGCTCCTCACAGCCATGGCTAAGTTGCCACCTACTCCTGAAAGTTCCTGAGATAAATAGATAGATTTTCCAAAGCTTTTCCAAAACTTTTTATCCTGACATGCTTGAAAGACTTTAGTTTTTACAGCATTAGACAGTCCATGGTCTTGTTTATATTCAAACTTTTCCATCGAACACAGGGTAGATATGATGTCCCCTTTAAATAATATCCCAATAAGTCAGGAAAAGATTAATTTAACTAAATTGATGATAGTTCAGACCAAAGATTAATTTTCTCCAGTGTACAGAGAGATCCAAGCCCTTATCTATCATCTGAGTCCTACCTCCCAACACACTGTAGACAGCAGTTAGACATAATTTCTAGAAACTCCATGTCTTTAGAAATGATGTAGTAAGTGGAAAAGGAAATTCTTAAGAATGTAGTGTTTTGGGATGTCAGTAAGATGTATTCTGGGAACCAGCTCTGTGTTTTGAGCGTCTCAAAATTTCTGAGGAAAATGCAATTAGGTAATTACTTTACCATTAATTCTAATTAGTCAAATAAAAGTAATTAAAACACACCTCCAGGTGTAATATTTATTAATGGACAGTTTGTTTTGATATGTCAGTGGTATGTTTCTTTCAGTCCCATACTCATTTCCAGGCAGGGCTTCTCTAGCAGAAATTATACTAATAATATATTTAGCACAGGGAAATAATTTTTTCTCTGATGCCAAATGCTGAAATGCTGTGATGCTCAGAGTATTGATATCAATCCATTGTGGTTTTGTCATTTGAAAAGATATCAAGAAGCCAGCAAAAAGATGACATTCTGCTGCACTGGATGCTGTATAAGAATTTCAATTAACTATGAAAATTATAGCATTTTAATTTCTATTGGAAGTAGCAGATTCTTGCATATGTAGCTGTTTTAAAATTTGAAGTGCTTATTATTTAGATTGGGAAGTTCACTTTTCTTTAAATTTTAGTTGGTATCACCAGCAAATGGGTAAATCCACAACTGTTTAAAGTGACAATGTGATCTCCATCTTGATCTTATACTTTCTGTAATAAAACAAAACTTCAAATTCAATGGGAAGTAATGAAAAATTTTAATATCTTTGAACAATCTTTTCAGGCAGTTTTGAATAGTATCCAAACTAACCATAGATGAAACTCTCTACATTTAAATATTAAGCATACAGTCAATAGAGGCATTAACAGTGGGAAACCTAAAAACTCTGACTTCTCTTTCTAAAACACATCATTGAAAATGAAAGTGTAATAAAGATGAAAAAAATGTCAGGGTGCTTTATTTATTTTGGGATTTTTTTTAGATCTGTTGTACATATTAATTATAAATTAGAGACACAGATCTGAACTGAAGGGTATAAATGTTTAAGAAGTTACAAATAATTGAAAAAGCAGAAAGTCCTTTAGGACTTCATCTTTTTTAAAAGGATTCTGTTTCTCGTTTTGTTTGTGGAAAGCTGAATTCTTGGACTCATGGGAAGGTTCTTTATAATGCAGGCATGTGAGTTCTGTTCAGAGCTAACAGACAAGATCAAATCTAATCTACATGGGTTGTTATTATCAGAAATATTTTAATTATAGTTTTATACTTGATTTACTTGATTTACTTGATTTAGGGAATTTATCTAAAATAATGTTGAAAAATAAAATCTCAACTATCCAGCATTTGCTATTATTAATAAATTAATTTTCTTGCCACACAGGTACAGATCAAACAGATGGTTGAACCTAATGGCTTTCTGTTACAGTTTCCTCCCCAAAGTAATTTATAAATTCTCTTTTTCTCCTTACTTATTCATCTGACCAGAAACAAATGCACATACTTGAACATATACAGGTGTTTGTATGAGAAGCAAGCTACCTAATAGAGAAAGTAAAAATTACTTAAATAGAAAAAATATCTGTTTGCCAGTTCAGTCTTGTCCAACAGTCCTCCTCCTACAAC
This sequence comes from Passer domesticus, assembly GCF_036417665.1. Taxonomy (NCBI): domain Eukaryota; kingdom Metazoa; phylum Chordata; class Aves; order Passeriformes; family Passeridae; genus Passer; species Passer domesticus. The sequence goes on along the minus strand of NC_087476.1, from coordinate 28,110,162 downwards.
AATTTTATGCATATATGAGCAATTTCTACACAGCAGTGAATTGAAATTATTCAGGCTGTGTATAAGCAGGGTTGTCTATTTTGGCAGAGTCAAAAAAGTTAATTTGAAATAAAATAGAGATTAAAAATACTACATTCATCTATAAATACAATGACAATTTATCTATCTTAAACTGAAATATAACTAGATATACACTTGTAATAAAATTAAATAATTTTAGAAATTTTATTTCTTTAGTTATATCTTTTCACCAGCCTAAATAGCAAGTCAGTGGGGTGGGGGGGGGAATTCTTTGAATGATGAGAGATCTGACTTTGCAGTATCTTCTAGAAAAGACTTGTCCTTTGGAACATTTAATCTATAATATTAATCACTGCTATTCATGTAATATGATGAAAGTAAGTCATTGGTTTTTATCTTACAAAGGCATGAGGCAAAGCTTTGGCACAAAGGGAGTGTAAAAAGGTACTGTAGAAAAAAGATTTTGTTCTAAACAATTTTGAAGAAAACTAGCACAGTACCAAACAATTTTAGAGGAATAAAATGCAACGGGTTAACAAAATGCTTGTTCAAAGTAGAAAAATTGGATGGAAAGCATTGTGTCTGTTCAGAAGGAAGAGGAGAGTGAGGGAGGATGCTAGATATGGGAAAAGAGACCTGGTTAGTCAGTGAGTTTTATGAGCTGCTTTTTTGTACTTCCACACTCTTATTTCATGAAATTGAATATTTTCTTCCCTGAGGGATGAAAGCATTTTAGATTTGTTGATGTTCTGCCTTTAACTTTGCAGCCAAAACCAACATTTTCTAATGGTAATGTATTTCTATTTAAAAGACATTTGCAGTAAAAAGTTTATTCTGGTCTGCTCATGTGCAATCCAGTCATTCTGTAATTGCTTCTATAGGCAATATAGCTATAGGCAAGTTGTCAGTATTTATGCTTAAGATAAAAATCTTGGTTATAAGGAATTTTTCCATTGGGATAAACAATAGCCTGGAGGAAAAGGCAAGAGAAGGAAACCATATTTCTAAAAAATTAAATAAAAATGGAAAGACAAAATCTAGTACAAAAAGCTGTAAGGCATTTGCAGTTGGCTCTTACTATGAAATCAACGGATATTGTTCATATTCATACATCCACACACACTTAAACACACATATATAGTAAGATTTGTCTTGCCTTACAGTAGGAGATCTTTAAAAGCAGAAATATATCAAAATACTAAAGAAACAGAACTTGTCTAAGCTGTTTAAAATAATTTTTTTTAATATCTATTTGATTAACTTCAATAATACCCCTGAGATTTGCCATAAGCCTATCTGTTTGGTAGAAAAACAGGAAGCATACTTTTTCTTTTTTTTCTTTTTTTTTCTGGATTTATTATAGTTCAGTCACATGGCTATTTATTTCTGGTTTAAGAGACAGCCCTATATCAAATCAAGACACTACCCTATGTTTCTAGCTAAAAAGAAAGCAAAGTCTAACCTGCTGAGCCATGAAAACCTTTGCAGTGAGGAGTGAATATAGGTATATTTGCTGACAGGCTGAAGGAGTAAAAATTTGTTCCAATTGCTTGATGTAGAACTAGGCATCCAGGTTTCAGAATTACAGAAGAAGTAAAGTCAGAAGGGACCACAGTGGGTCATCTGGTCCAACATTGCTTCTCAGGCAGGGTCATCCTAGAGTACATGGCACAAGATTCTGTCCCAAGGGTTCTTGAGTATCTCCGGTGAGGGAGACTCCACAACCTGCCTGGGCAACCTCTTACAGTGCTTGGTCACCCACACAGTAAAGAAGTTCTTCCTCATGTTCAGGTGGAACTTACTGTGCATGTTTCTACCCATTGCCTCTTGTCTTATTGCTTGACAGCACTAAGAAGGCCTTGGCCCCATCCTTCTGACACCCCCTCCCCCATTAGATACTCATTCATATTGATGAGGTTTTCTCTCAGCTGTGTCTTCTCAAGGCTGAACAGGCCCAGCTCTCTCAGCCTATCTTTGTAAGAGAGATGCTCCAATCCCTTAATCATCCTTGTTCTCCATTGGACCTGCTCCAGGAGCTCCATGTCTCATTTGTACTGAGGAGCCCAGAACTGGACAAGATGACCTGCTAGCAGTGCCCTTCCTAATGCACCCCAGGATAAAATTTGCCTTCTTGGCTGATGGGCCCTGCTGGCTCATGAACAGCATGTTGCCTGCCATTGTGCACACAATTACCACCAGTTTTGCTTTTGTGGGTGCCTGGCATTTAGCCAGTTTCAAAACACCTTCCCCCCACTCCCACCTCGTTCTTAACCTTAAATTCACTCACAATTTTTCTCTACCTCCTAGCCACCAAGCAGTGCAGGGGTACTGGGGTTGGCATCAGTTCCTCATATGCTGTCTTTGCCCCTCTTTAGAGGAAGGACTCCTCACACTCTTCCCCTGATCCCCTGTGGGGTGTCTTTCATGAAAGATAATCCTCCATGAACTTCTCCAATTTGGGTTCTTCCCATGGGCTGCAGTTCTTCACAAACTACTCCAGCATGGGACCTTTCCACAGGGTTCAGTCCTTCAGGAACAGATTGCTCCAGCATTGGTTGCCTGTGTGATTGCAAGTCCTTCCAGCAAACCTGCATCAGTGTGAGCTCTGCTCTCCATGGATCCACAGGTCCTGCCAAGAACCTGCTAAAGTGCAGCCTTCCCACAGCTACAGCCTCCTTCAGACACCCATCTGCTCTGGTGTGTGGTCATCTGTGGGCTGGAGGTGCATCTCTACTCCAGCATGGGCCTCCATGAGCTGCAGGGGCACAGCTGCCTCACCATGTGTGAGAGACAGAAATATGAAAGGTTAACGTCTCAAACAATTGCCAATTGCAAAAGCAGCAGGTGCTTTGCTGATGCCAGGTTTGTACCTTCCAACCCAAGGACAGGAGGAGAGTTCTTAGGTGTTTGATAGCAAAACCTCTTATCTCCATAAGAACAACCAGGGTGCACAAGAGCTGCACCACCACCAGAGGATGACCAACATTTAGCAGCAAGCTGGGTTTTGAGTCAGATGAGTGGGAAGACTGATAAGAAGCAGATCCTGCAGAGGTGGGATAATGCTTTTTACTATCCCAATATCCCCCCTTACACAACTGGCTCAGGTGTAAAACTCCCCGCTCCCCCAGGAAAAGTATCAGGACATTCACATGTCGACACGAAGATGTTCATCCCTTCTGATGGGCCATAACTGATTCAACTAGGCTGTTGTGACAATGGTCATAACCTAGAAAGTGCCATAAATCAGATGAATTTCTGGGGCCTTCCACCGAAGGATTGTGCATGATCCACAGTGCTGCATAACAGTGTAAAGCTCTCATCCTCAGGGTAAGTATGTGGGCGTTCTCACCTGAACCTGAACATATATTAACCTACCAAACTTTGTGATCCTCTTTTCAACTGCAGTTGCCTAGTTATTTTGGTTTTTCCCCCCTCTTTCTAACTCTATTGTCCTGGAGGCACCACCACAGTCCCTGAGGGACTCAGTCTTGGCCAGTGTCAAACAAATATTGAAGCCAGCTGACATTGGCTCTATCAGATGTGGGGAAGTTTCTAGCAGCTTTTCACAAAAGTCACCCCCGTGGCTTCCACATACAAACCCAATAAACACAATTATATTTGGATTAAATTTTAATGAAGGTCCTTTTCACTACCAACCCTAGAAAAAACTTGGTGTTTAATTTAATCATCTAAATTTACAATATTCAGAAAACAAGCTTAAATCAGTCCTGCTCTCTGATTCATCTCCCACGACTAGGTATTATAAAATATCTAGGCAGATCTGAAAAGAGGTGGCAGAATCTCCTCCCATGTGATTACCCCAGCCTTTAAAAGAAACGTGCTTTTTTATAATATTTTCTATTTACAAATGTGATGTAATACCCAAGAAACAACAATGCATAATAAATCACTCTACTCCAGCAGGTACTTGTGTGTTCATACATATATATATATATGCATAGACATTTAATGAAATTTATTATAGAATAGATGATTCATTGTCACCGGAAAAATTCATTGTTACCACAAAATAGAAAAAAACAACCCTAGAAATGGTTATCTAGGAAAATTTGCTCACCAAAATCACATTGACTAAGTGAAGAAATGCTTTAACTTCCAAAATTAGGATGTACTGTAAGGCATGATTTTTGCCCCAAGACGGCCCATTTAGTTAGGCATTTCAGTGGTTCTTGGGAAACTCTGGCAAGAAACTCTTATTGATGCATGTTTAAGTGTGCTAATTTCCTCAAATATTAGTAATAGTTAGAAAATTAGAGTATTTTATATTTTGCAACGATAACTGTTAAGTAGCTTTAGCCTGAGAAAATAAAATAGATTGTTTTTTTCTGTTTCAGGACATGCTGACAAGCAAATGACCAATCTGCTTTCAATGCATACTATCATTGTGTTAAGATAACAAACAGAAGTTCACAATGGGAACACAAACATAAAAGCATTTGATGTATCCAGCTCTATATGTCCCCTGTCAGTACTCTGACTTTCGGTTTCCTGAGTTATAAGCCAAATGTCAGCATACAAGACCCATCTATGAATGGTCTTGTTTTGGAATTGTCATGAAAAGATCTTCATATGACATCATGGAACTATGTCTCTGTAAGTATGAGCTGACTGCTTCCCAGAATAAAATATGTTAATATATTTGATAGCACTAGCCTCAGCAAATAAATGGTCTTTGTCTCTATGTAGAGTTTATACTTGAGTTCATTATAGAATGAAGGAGAAGACTTAAACAAAACAAACTAACATTATGAATTAATAGGATTGAATATCAAAAAGGTTACAGAATGGTCACTGAAGTCTGTGCTCAGAACAGCATATGAGAAATTTAGCTGAAAATAGATTCATAGCTGAAATTGATTAATTATATGAAAATAAAATAATATAGATCTTAAGAACAAGATCCACAGGTTATATTTCAGAGCTGATTGACTAGTTCCAAATATTTAGACTCCAATCAGATCTAAGAATGTGGTAAATAAAATATATTGTAACTAAAAGGGAAAGGTAATACAGTTCTTAGAACCTCAAGGCCTTGAAGTTCATGAAATATCTTCTACTAAACTGTCAGTGAGTTGCAGGACACCTGATCTAATTCACGTTAACTTTACTGATATTTTCCCCACATAATTTATTGGATGGCCAACTTAGCCCTAAATTTTTAATAAAAACTTTATATAAGTTGTGTTCATGTAGAACATGTTGCTTCAAAACTGTTAAGTTTATATTAATTTAAAAACTGTGTTAAGATTATAGCTGGAAACCAAGGCACAAACAAATGAGACAGACTTGTGAATTCTTGAAAGGCATGAAAAGAAAAAGAATTGGGATACAAAAATATTTTGCTTGCCTTCTGTTTTAGTTGAAAGGAACATCCAGGGATGACTGTGTTCTCATGAATGACTGCATCAAAAGTATTCAATGTTTTTTTCTTTATAATATATCTAATAAAATATGTATATATTTTATAGATTTGTAAGCTTCACATAGGTATCGAGAACACAGAAAAAAAAAAAAGGAAAATTTGTAGGATTTTGCAAGCATGTTTAATAAAAATAAAAACATCAATAAAAACATCAATAGTGGGAAATGTTTTCTAAATTCTTCATCTTTATACAGTTCAGTATCTCTTTCTGCATGACAGGTAGAAAATATTCTCATTACTACTGTCCTGCTCCTTTCCCCTAATTCTTTTTACCTGGTTTCCTTAACAGTTTTCAACATGAAGGAATGAATTCTTCAAATCAAGCATGTACAAGGAAACAGTCTTCAAAGAAGCTTTTCCCAGAAACTTTCTAATTTACTTTCTACTCCTATGGCATGTAATGCAACAGTTGAATGTTTTGCTCCAGAAAATTCTACTGTGATAAGAGGGGGTGAGGGGAAGAAGCTTTGTCAAGGAGTAACTTCTCTGGAAGTCCTTTAGTCAGCCTTATTTATAAGGTCCAGGGTGAATTCCCGATCAGAAGCTCTGAAAAGCTGATTCTTTCATTGGTACTTGATTAATGTAGTAGAAACAACATTTAGTCACTATTACATGTCAGTAAGACTTTCAATATTGCAGGTATTTTACCCTGTAAAAAATATATAGATATAGATATATTTCCACAACATGCCATAGATCACAAGGAATATAAATGAACTATAGCAGAACAAGGCACAACATAGCTAAATGGATATGATTTTGTCTTTGTCTAAATATCCATGCCTACAAGTAAAGAATAAGGTTAGTTAACCTAACACTATCCTAAATTCTTTTGCTAGTGTCTTTCTGCATGATTCTGCATTCATTGTGCCACACAGAAGTTTGAGAATTTGTTACATGTGATAGAAACAATGTGTGTTGGATTTTTTATTAAAGAAAAGTATGTCTGGTTGTTCTCTGCCTTCAGAACCCAGCACCCTGCCCTTGTCTCTGAGCTTTGACATTATCTGGGCCCCCAAAACACTTGCTTGAGTTTTGCTGTGAGAACTGTAGCCTTCTGACAGCTGTTTTCACAAAATATATAATATAAAATATTGGAATGCATCTCTGAAGTTCACCTAGTACAACTTCATGCTCAAAGAATAGTGACTTCAATGATACAGCAGGTTGTTCAGATACTCATCCAGACAGGTTTTCACAATTTCTGAGTCTGGGGATGTCATAACCCCTTGGATGACTTTTAGCACCATCATTTAAATGCATTGCAACTTGATTAATTTAAGATTGGCCAACAGAAGAAAAAAACGTTGGAAGTTCCCAAAAATATAGTGATGTTCTTCAGGAAGGGTACCGATAACTTTTGAAAATGCATCTTAAGGAAAAACTATATTATTCTCTGCTCTTTTAGATGAACCCATAGTAAAAGAATATAGTGCAAACAAACAACCAAACAAAAAAAATTACGAAGACTGAAAAAGAATGGATCCTAAAGTATACATCTTTATTTTATGGAGAAATAGAAATAAAATATATTTTTAAATGTTTTGGTTTGTTTTTTTTTTTTTTTAAAAAACAAACCAAACCAAACCAAAACAAAACAAAAACAACAAAAGAACCCAAACCCCCCAGAACTCCAGTGAACACAAAAAAATTCAAATCAATAAAATAGCATAGATTGAATTTAAGGGAAGAAATCAGAGTTTTAGAAACTATAGATTAGAGAAGTGATTTTTTTAGAATACATTTTTATAATATTCTTGAAGATCCGGTTAGCAGTATTTTTTTTTTATATATAGGAAGTTGACAACTGAATTAGAAATTACTAATGAATGAAACAAACCTATATTTTCATCAATAAGACAAAAGTTCTGCTTCTTGTATATCATGATTTTCTGACAGTGGAGAAGATCTACTAAGTTCCTTTTAATTTTCCATTTCTTCCTTCAGTTGCAGTTTGTATTTGAGAAAAAACTTTTTCTCTGTATAAGGCTCTCCTTTTTGCTGCAATGTACTCTTTTGTTATTGTAACCAGGAAAGAAGACATATGTCAATAAACAGTCAGAATAAAATAAATAAGAGATTACTTCACCGCAGACAATTATTTGGTGGTGCTTTTCACTCCAGATATGCCAAAGACCCATGTGTTGTCTGTGACACACATGTTGTTTTGGTATTTCTAAATGCATTTTTAAATACCCAGATGAGAATTAAACAATTACTGTTTCACATGAGTGTTCCTTTGGAATTTGTACTGCTTCAGCTCTTGGTTATCTTTCAAATCCCTAGTAATACACATATCTGCCTGACAGCTTACAGAATTCTTTTGGGATACACAGAGCAAAGCAGGAAAGGATGATGAGGATTCAATCAACACAGATGCATTAGGATCAGACAGAATACCAGATCATTCTAAGGTCTACCCAAGTATTTTCAAGTATTGGCATATAGTGATCTCAACAATTGACTTTGGAAGGATATTTCAGATTACCCTATTAACCAAATAGAAATTGCAGGGGATTACAAAAGACAGGCGGAAAAGATTTATAGACTGGCCATTTGGTTTTTTGCCTACTAGATATTTTTAAATCCATGCAAAATCTACCTTTAAAAATCTCCATAAGACATCACCATCTCCCTACTGCCAAGTGTTCCCTGATATTAACTACAAATTGTATTTTATTTTTTATTTGTTATTCCACTATTCCACAAAATGACCAGTCCCGATACATCATAACAGCCTTCAAATAATTGTAGAATGTCATAACCTACTTTGTCATCATCTACCTGTTAAAATTAGGGGATTTTCATCTTTATGCACAAGTCAATATATTTTTCCTGTTCCTTCTAGTTACTTTTTATGACATATTACATTCGGCTAGAAGAAGATATTACCATTTTCCCTTTACTTACTCTAGGATAATAATATTCATAGATAACATACTCATATTCATACTAACAAATGTTCAAACTTAGAATCATAGTGTCATTTAGGTCAGAAAAGACCTTCAAGATCATGAAGTTTGATCATTAGCCCGGTAGCATGAAGTCCACTAATAAACCACATTGCTAAAGGCCATGTGTGTATGTCTTTTAAATGCCTTCACAGGTGGTGACTCAACCACTTACTTGGGAACCCTGTTCCAATGCTTGACAACCCTTTGAGTGAAGAAATTTTTCCTAATATCCAAAACCCTGGTACAACTTGAAGCCATTGCCTCCTGTCCTGTTGCTTGTTACTTACGAGACAAGACTGATTCCCAGCTCCCTACAACCTCCTCTCAGGTTAGCTGTAGGAGAGAGTGATAAGACCTTCTCTGAGATGCCTCTTCACCAGGCTAAACAACCCCAGCTTCCTCAGCCATTCCTCACAGAATTTGCTCTCTAGACCCTTCACCATTGTTGGTGAAGCATTGTTGCCTTTCTCTGAACACACTCCAGAATGCTCTCAATGCTCTTCTGCTAGTGAGCGGCCCAGAACTGAACACAAGATTTAAGGTGTGGCCTCACCAGTGCCAAGTACAGAGATAGAAACTTCCCCATTCCTGCTGGGCACACCTTTTTTGATACAGGCTAGGATACCATTGCCCTTCTTGGTCACATGGACACACTCTGATTCATGTTCAGCAGACTGTTGACCAGCACTCCCAGCTCCTTTACCACCAGGCATCTTTCTAGACACTCTGTCCCCAGCCTGTACCACTGCAGGGCATTGTTGTGACCAAGTGCTGGAACTGGCACTTGGCCTTGTTCAACCTCATTTTGTTGGCCTTGGCCCATCAATCCAATCTGTCCAGATCCCTCTGCAGAGCCTTCCTGCCCTCCAGAAGATCAGTGCTCCTACTCACCTTGGTGTCTTCAGCAAACTGCTTGTCACTGACCACTTTTCCTTGGATTGTGGGGGCTTTATTCTTCTCCCTGTCCCTCTATTCTAACTCAATGAGATCAACAACTGGAAAACAACTGCTCTTGCTATTAAAGATTGATGCAAAGAAGACAATAAGTACTTCAGCCTTTTCTTCATCCTTTGTCACTATGATTCCATGTTACATATTTAGGTATTGGACTAGAGAAAGATTCATTACAGAAATACTTGGAGTCTAGTAAAACAAGGATATACTGTAGTATAAATCAGGTCCAACTCAGTCACTACACAAGGAAGACCACTAAAGAATCTGAAAGAGAAAAAAAAAGATAAAGCAACAGAATTTAAAAGAAAAATTAAATCTCAGGGGGAAAAAAATCACCTTGTGTTAGGAGAATTAACAGAGAACTTATTTTCAACATAAAACCTTATTTTAATCTTAAGCTTGTAAAAAGTAGACCCCCAGAAAACATACACACACACACACACACACAAATTCTTCTACTAGTAATTTGAAATTGCTGAACAATTCTCCATGAAAATATTTAGAACGACAGAGCTATGCAGAACAAAACCCCTAAAACCCAAACAACAAAGTCAAATGCAATTTGCAACAGAAAAATATTAAGATAAAGAAAATAAAGTTGTAAGAACCAGAAACAGTTGCAGGAACTGAATTTCTCTGTCTAGGAATATGAGGCAAAAATTCCATAAACATGGTAGTATTCAATGAGAGAGAAATAGACTCACAAATTAGAACAACAAAAACAATTTTGGCATTGGCTATGCTTTAATGAAAATCAAGTCCTGATATGTACATTATTTATTAAAATCTAGGAATAAATTTGCACGAAGGAAAATATAGTTTAAAACCTCAACTAAATTGCTCAATAAATTCCAATACACATAGTGTATTTCACAATATCTTTGGATCTAACAGAAAAATGGAAACAAAACTGGAATTTTGTGTGCATTCTTAAACATCCATATCCCCATTTTACTAGCTCATCTTCTCTCATTTGTCACAGTCTCATCTAACCTAGTCTATGTAAAGGTGATTTTTTCTGTCCCATAATCAAATGTCCACTATTCATTCAATTTTATTTTTCTTTCCATAAAATAAGAAAATTTGTTAAATTGTTAAATTAATTGTTAAATACTGCTGATTTTTTTTTCATTCAGGCTTGAAAAATAAGTTAACTATTATAATTCAATAACATATCAACAGAATGTTTGGGGAAAGTGGAGCATTACTTAATGTATCACTCCAAAAAGAACAGGCAGGATGAAAGGCAGAAGGAATCTTTCTATCTTATCATGTCGGTTTTTTTAGCTCCAAGGAACTTAGACTTGTATAAAATGGTTCCTTACGACTTTCTCGGTACTAGCTTCACAAACCCCCACAGCATACTGAGATATATGACCTGCTGCAAAGCTTTCCTTAATGCCAAAGATTCATGATTTCTTAAAGATGAGAATATTTTATACACAGAGAGTAGTTTCTTTGTACTTTTACTTCAATTCCTTAGTCCAGCTTGCTATGTTTGATACAAAAAGAAATATTTAAATTCATTTCAGTTCCACATGGAGAAAATCAAAAAAGTATCATTAAAAAAGGAAAAAAGAAAAAGAAAAAAAAAAAAGAAAAAGAGCCTGTATCACTAGGAAACTGTGACCAGACACCAATTTTCAGACCATTTAAAATATGTTTTCCAAACGTAGTAAGTACACTACTCATAGACATCTGCATGAATAAAGGGAGAAATCATTCTGGATTGTCAGTGTTCCAGAGGAATCCTACAGGATTTTTCTCTGTCAGCGAAGAAACAGGGTCAGAGCCAAGGTTCTCCTTACTGCTTTTTAGGGTCCTTCCATTCTCCCTCACTCCCTCACGTTAATTCTCTGTAAACTCACCATCACACAGCTGTTGGGGTTTTTTTTGGTGTGTGTTTTTTTTTTTTTTTTTTGGTGTGTGGTTTTGTTGTTTTTGTTTTTGTTTTTGGTGTTTTTTTTGTTTTTTTTTTTTTTTTTTTTTTTTTTTTGTTTTGTTTTTGGTTTTTTTTTTTTTTTTTTTGAAAGCACCAGTGGGACAGAGGTGGTTAGTTGCAAAAACAGATGAATAGAAATATATCCATTTTGTGGTTTTGCTAATGTGTGCAGGGAATTTTTATAGCTTCAGAAAATTGTACTTGTAAGATTTCAGTCTGAGACTAGTAGTCTGATTTGATAAGAGGGAAATTGAATCAACTTCCTCCATTAATGTTATTATTAAAATCCTCTTGGCATTCTCCAAAAGAATCACTTCATTATGCTGAAAGTAACATATCTTTATTTTGAGTAATACTGACTAGAAAGAAGGATTTTTCTTTAAAAAATTCTCCATAGGAACTAATAATAGAATCATTGAATCATAGAATTGCATGAGTTGGAAGGGACTTAGTTACAGCTCCCTGTCAGGGGCAGGGACACCTGCCACTAGATCAACTTCCTCAGACCTCCATCCAACCTGGTCTTGAACATTTCCAAGGATGGGACATCCACAAATTCTCTGGGCAACCTGTTCCTGTCCCTCACTAGCCTTACAGACAATAATATTGTAAAATCTAATCTAAACCTATTCTCTTTCAGTTTGAATCCATTCCCCCTTGTCCTGTCACTATCCCTTTCCATCTTCTTTGTAGGTTTCCTTATAGGACTGAAAGGCTGCAATTTAGTAATCCCAAAGTCTTCTCTTTTCCAAGCTAAACAAACATAATTCTATCAGCCTTTCCTCATAGGAAAAGTAATAAACTGCATCCCTTTTACCATTTTGCTGGGCCTCCTCTGGATTTGATAATACAGGTCTGTGTGCTGGGGACCCCAGAACTGGGTGCATCTCTCAAGGTGGGATCTCACAAGGGCAGAGCAGAGGGGGAAAAATCCCCTACCTCACCCTGCTGGCCACGCAGCTTTGGTGCAGCCCAGGATAAGTTTGGCTTTTGGGGATGCAAGGACACATTGCCAGGTCATATCCAGCCACTCATCCATCAATACCCACAAGTTCTTCTTGTCAGGGCTGCTCTGGACCTGTTCATATCCCAGCCTACATTGATACCATTCTCTGATCCAAGTGCAGCACCTTGCACTTCGTGTGTTAAACCTCATGAGATTACCATGGGCCCACTTCTGGAGCTTGTCCAGGTCCCTCTGGATGATGTTCCATCCTTTGGTTGTGCCAAATGCACTACTCAGCTTGAAGTTATTGCATATTTGCTGGGGGAGCACTTGAGCCCTTCATAATATGTCATTAATGAAGATATCAAATAACTGATGTTCCATCATGACACAAATCCCTGAGGGACACCAATTGTCATTGATATACATTTATAAATGATGTGGGAAAGAACTATGTGGGAGAGAATATATGCCCTTTCAATAGTTATAATATCTTCCACTGCGTTTTCAACATTTGTATTCTCCTTGCTGCCATATGCCATATCCAGACAAGAATCAGACAAGTTACCTGTAACATGGGTCCTTCCGTAGGAAAGGCTGAAGGCTGGCTTTCTAAGGACTGGCATTACTGACCATTTGAAAGTTACAACCAAGAAATCTTTTGGAATTTACCTATTGCTTGTTCCTTCTTATACATTTTTCATTACTGAGATCCCACAGGGAAGAGGCAGAAAGAAGGAGATGGGTGAGTACACAAAGTATAAAAGAAGTGTGGAAAGGAAGACGTATTGACTACAAGGAAGAATAATGGCGATATTCCTGCACATGAAATGGTATCTATGATCTTACATAAGAAAAAACAATATGTGAAAAGGAACAAATGAGGTCATTAAAGGAGGGACATTCTCTCACACAAAGTCAAGTATGTGCTGCTTAACTGTCTCTAGGTTTTGGAGTGTGACCATGCTTCATTTTCATTTGCTACCTACCAGTAATAGAAAACTACATTTTGAAACTTTAGTTTTTAGAAGACATCCACCTGTTAATTAGTTACTATAAAAAATAAAAGTCAGAGGACAAAATACTAATATATAAAACCCAGGAAGCTGAAGTTTTTACAGTTTTTAGGACTGAATTTTTCTTTTGAAAGACAGATTTTGCTAAAAAGAAATTGCATCATTTTCATAAGAATATCAAATAAGGCCCAATATTCATTCAGATTTTCAGAGGGCAATGAAATAACAATATATTCCTATAAATGATACTGGGTTTGGTCTGAAATTACAGGATAATGAATTGATTATTATATTTGCAAATTGAACGAAGTTTCTACTTTTACAGTGAGATCATTTATGGCTATAAGGATATAGAAAGATTGTGCAGATATATAATTTGATGTGTAACATTGTCGTCAAACTCCATGCATTGCATTTATTTTTTCACAATATCAAAAATTCCATTTCCTGGCTCTCTAAATAATCTAAAGCATAAAGATACTTTAAAATATGGTCCTGGAAGAGCTTGGCCAAAATATGACCCAATAATAACTTTGAAATCATTGTAATTCACAGGGCTGGAAATAGAAACTTCGGGCTGAGTCATAGTTCATATTCTGCTCTTCACAATCACTGTAATAAAGTTCAAAGTCACATTGCTTCTATGTATTTTAACAATATCAAACCTCAAGACTGAATGTTGGTTTTAGAAAAATAAAAAATATTTTGTAAATATTTAAAAAATTAATAGAAGAAATTAGTCCAAAGAATATTTAATATTTCAAAACATGCTGTAAAATTGTTAACAGATTGACTATTGACCTAATTTTTAACCAAAGAAATCTGTAAAAGAAAATAATATGGTAAAAAGTGTTCAACAATCTGTGATATTTTTTCCTTTCTAAACATTTATAAGAACAATTTATAAAGAACTGAGACTACAAAGCTGTTAACAGTATGTGTTAATATGCATCTTTTTTTAGAGGTTTCTGTATTAAAAAACAATATGCAAGGTAGATCAATCTTTTAACAAATGCATTTAAAAAATCCCAAACATCTACAAGTTAGAAGAGGTTTTACATTTTGTTTTGGATTTTATTTATATAGATTTTTATATATACAGTGTTTTTGTTCTCAAATGAGTTAGCTGCATACAATCTGAATGGATAATAAACATATTTATAGAATTTAGTGGAAGATTAAGCAAAAAATATTTAAATCTTAATTGAAATCTGCCACATTCCCATACGTAATCATGAGGTACATTATCAGAGATATCTGAAAGATACTTTCTTTAACACATATATAAGTGTATGTATACATATAAACATACATATATGTTTGCACATACATATATTTATGTTTTTGAATATGTTTTTGAAGTGAATTAAATTGTATTTTCTCTTTTATTTTTTTGTTCAAACGTTCCACACATATATTTCCTTTACTGTCAATCATGTTAACATATTCAATAAGAGGAAACTTAGAGCTGGACATTTAAAGGTCTTAGAGACTCTAACTGAAGAAAAATAATTTTTGTAGTAGAGGTCTGCATTATTTTCCTGTTTACATCATGTGTCATTTAACTGTCAAACCTGCCGGATGTTCTCATGGAAATGTCACCTATGCTGTAATTTTAGGAGGTTTTCCAGTGTGGTTTTTGCTGATAATATATAAACAAAAAAAAAAAAATCTATTTTAGGAGGAAATTTAAAAGTTTTGGACAAGATATGGTCTTTTAGCCTGGCAAGCTCTTATCCTTTACATTTACTTTATCTCCCATTCCTGGTTTCACATAAAGAGGTGAAATTCTCATTAGACTTTGCAAAGCATTTGACTTGATATTAAAGCACAACAATTTGCCCTTTTATGAAGTCTGAAATTTCCCATTAAATTTGTATTTTAGAAATGTAAAGATGTATGTGAAAATATTATAATCAGTACCAAAGTCACCTTTTTCCTTCACTGACCACATATTTTTCCTCATTTTATTCTTCTCGTGTTTCTTAGATAATTTGAGCTAATCATGCCTGTGAATACCCTTTTTTTGAAACTATGTAGCTATGCTTACAGCACATCCAGTGGGATACTGGAGAAATTTTGACTTACAGAGTTGTTTAACTCAAGATTAGTTATGAAATCAATATTAGTTGATGTACTCAAGATTAAAAAAAAATGTCATTATCAATGAAAAAGCCATATCAAGATGGTGAAAAGAATTACTTTGCATGGTAGTAATCAGTGCTAAGCACTCAGGGGTGAAATCCACTTTTGGAGCATTCATAGACCTTAGTGTGGTATATCAATACTTAAAGGGAGCTCTAGAGGTAGAGGTTTAACTAAAGCCTGCAGTGATAGGACAAGGGGAATGGTTTTAAAAAAGAGAATAGGTTTAGTTTAGATATAAGGAAAACAATTTTCATGAGGAGACACTAACGGGTTGCCCAGAGCAGTTGTGCATGCCCCATTCCTGGAAATGTTCAAAGTCAGGTTGGACAGGACTTTGACCATAGTGATCTAAGTGGAAGATATCCCTGCCCGTGGCAGAGATTAAAACTAGATGATCTTCAAGGTCTCTTCCAACTCATACTTTTCTGTGATTTTATGATTCTAATGAGCTTCCTTGTTTCTAGCAACTTGTTTGTATTAAGACACACACATAGGTGGCTGGCTTTGCAGCATTCAGTTACTGACAACTTTCTCTACAGTGTTCACATACTTATCCCCAATATCTTGCTAGTTTGAGAATGTGATGTCTGTTTTCACTGCCTCAGCTTTCCCGTGTGTTTTTATGAAGCATCACTGTGTGGCTAGGCAAGACTCCCTGAGAGATGGGAACTTTCTCTACAGTGTTCACATACATATTTATCCCCAATATCCTACACAGTTTGAGAAAAAAAATAAAAGATATTGTTTCTGGTTTGTGACAGCAGTCTTTCCATCCTCCTATCCCCCATCAGAGACTTACGTCTAATAACTGAAAAATTGAGGACTTTCCTTTTGCAATGGAAATTTTTGTGGGGCAACAACTCAGGGACTTGTTCCAGCTCACAAAAAGAGGGTAGCTGAAGCAGAATAGAACTGGCTTCTGTTATCAACCATGTACAGGAAAAACCCCCACTGAGCTGTGCCATAACCCTCAGTCATTGAAACTCAAAAAATTTAATTTTATGTCCATTTTCCCTGCCTCAGCTTTCCCATGTGTTTTTGTGTATCATCACTGTGTAGCAAGGGAAGACTGCCTGAGAGATGAGAACTCTGGAATTTTCATTAAGTTCTATTACTGCAGTTTTTCATTTTCTACAGTTAATCCTGATGCTTAAAGCAAGATTGAGTGGATGTAGGAATCTTTTTAGATTTAGCCCTGTGTTTGGAGCTAGCATTTATGTGGCTTAAAATACTCCCTTTCATTCTTTGCCAGAAATTATTTTCATGTAGTTATGCCTATTTATTTATTTATTTATTTTTTCTGACACTTTCTACCTTGAATTTCTCTATAATTCTTCTGTATGCTATATCTGGAGCCCCTTTTCTTCATATACTCATTCAACGTGACTTCATTCAAAAGCATTCTCTCTCCTGAATTCTTTACTATCAATATTGTTTCTTTGCTTCTAAATAGTGTTGTCCTGCTGGGCCATCAGTGAGATTTAAGTGCTATAGTTTGCACACATCCTTGTAAATCATATTTCATCATATGGAGGAGAAATTAACCACACAGTCTCTCATTATATTCTGAGTGCGACTAAGGTGAAAAATGTGATTAATTTTTATATAAAACATTTCAAATTCACTTTCCCAGCACTTTTAAATCCAATTATAATATTTCCTCATCATTTTTACAAACTGATTTCACACCCACAGAAGTACATTTCAAAGAGGTTATTGATAATCCATATCACTCAGCAAGTCATGAATCATACAATTACACTATCCCTTCAGAAACCAGGTAGCTCCATACAGACTGAGCACTAGAACTGATCCCCCTGTTGATGCCTTAAATCCTTGGACTGTACTCAGGCGTTGCATCAGACAGTACTAGCTGTGCTCAGATGAAAGCCTCCCAGACAGCGTGTTAATAGCAATAAATTCTAGAATGGGTAAGCTGAAATTTTCCAGAAACCTGTGATACCAGGAGAGGTTACCTAGAACAGAACTGGACAGAGTTAAAGGAATAAAGTAGGTATTTATTGAAAGGCCTTCAAAGGATACACCTTGGGCACAAGAGCCCAGCTGTGGCTCTGACCAAGATGGACCCAAGACAGACAGGATGGACAACGTGCCATGAGTTTCCACACTTTTATACCTTTTGGTCCATTTACATATAGGGGTTTGTTGTCAATAGCATCTTCAGGTTATGAAGTCTCATTCTTCCAGATTGGCGTGCTCCATTTGCTGTTGTTTGTACTTTTTGGGACTGAAGCTGCAATGGTGTCCTTGGTTGTCTGGCTGGAAAAGGATTGTCTTGTCTAACTAAACTGTGAAGAGACCTTGCAAGCACTTTATGTGAAGTTCGGAATTATGTACAAATGCAGTCCAGAATCCGGAAAATACGAAAGCTAAAACTTAAGACATCAGCTGTTTGTCCAGATGCTTGTGGTCAGATTCATGCTATGATATTGTTTTACTCATATAGGTTTACATTTTTAATCAAGACACTGACTTTTGATGCAATATTTCATAAGAAAATAAAGAAATAAAACATAAAAGGATAATGCTCTACTAGAATGAAGGAAACAAGATAGTTGAAGGCTTAATCTGCATAAATGAAAAAAAAAATTACGAAAATAGGAAGATATTTAAAATATCTTGATTAGTTAAGATGCAAGCAAGCTACTCATAAAAGACACATTACAGAAAAATTGCTGGGTTTGACATACAATTAGTGAAGAAAAATGTAATTACTTGTAATACGCTGGTCAGACTGGATGTCCTAATAATTTCTTATGACCTTAGACTTTTTTATTTTACCAATCTATGACTAAATTAAATACTTGATAAATTAGTTGTAAGGTGCCTTATTTCAACACACATATATATTATTTTCAACCTGTAGTTTTTTCAAGCTTGTGTCTTAAGTAAAAAGTATATTTGTTGCTGCACAAAAAATATAGATCATTATACTAATTGTGCAATTTTCTTTTCAGTTTATTGTCTCCTCTAATATTACAACACTATGTTGAAAGGTGTGTGGAGGGTTGCAGGTGTGTGTATACATCTGTGCACAGGAATAAATTCATTGGGTAGTAAAAATGATTCAAAACTGATAAACTTCAAATGTTTGAGAAACTATTTATAGTGCCCCAAGAGCATTACTTGCAAATTGGGGAACACAGAAGAGAATAAAGAGAAATTAAACTTTTGAAGTATGGAATATTACAAAATCAATTTAGTTACATAGCAGCAATGCTTATTTTCAAACCACTATATTAAAACAAGCAAAGATATTAATTTTAACTGGTCAATCTATTGTAGTATGTTTTATATGTCCCTCTTGTCATTTTTAACAAAACCAGACATCTTAACTTTCAGTATTTCCTCAAAAGAATGGGAGATAAAATCTTTCTTATTTGAAGTATTATCACACAGTCATGTGATGACCCATGAACAAATGCAGTGTTGGTTTTTTTTCCACAGTATAAGGCATTTTTTAATATACTTGGTTTAAACTGAGTATAATTAATAAAACCAGAAATTGGAAAAGGTAATTCAGCTTTTTTTCCTGCTGATGAGAGACATGGTATTCTGGGTTTTTTTCTTATGTCATCAGAATTACCTCAAAGAGGTTCTCACACTCTGACTAAGATATTACTGGGCTGTTGCTCCTCTGGCAGCCAAAGTACAAATCAGCACCCTTTTTTCCCAATGAAATAACAAGGATTTTCAAGGTGTGTGCTCACCCAACAACAGCCTTATCTAATCTTCCATAACTAGGTGTTAGTCACTCTCTCTTAGCCCTACCTCTCAAAGACCTGGGCGGATTCTTTTGAATAACACAACCATATCATACTTTGGAGCTTTCTTTGGCCTGAGATCTGCTGAGAATCAAAGGATCTTTGAAAATTTTCCAGACACCTGTTTGTGATTTTATTGTTGTGAGCAGCAGATTTTCCCATGTGGGAATCTGGAAATAGTGGGATAATATTTATTTGCAGTAAATAATCAATACTAATACAAATAAAAATTTTAGATTGGAAAAAAAAAAAAGAAGAAATATCCCAGATTCTTGGCTGAAATAAATAGCAAAGTCACTTGTAAGCCCAAACACGCAATCTGGTCAATGTGGCAAAAGATTGGAGGGGGAAAATGCTGACAAAAATATTTGTTTTAGCTAAAACTGAAGCAAATTTTGAAGTGACTGATTTTTTTGATGATAACTGTAATAATTTAACATCATATTTAAACAATTTTACTCAGTAACTTTATTTTTTTTCCTTTTAAATGTTTTTACCAAGAACTTTAGTCTACTAATGTCACTGATATAATTTTCATCATTTGAAGGAAACATCTATTTCAGTTTCTAACACATCTCATTATTGATTGTGTAAGATTTCTTCTTTTTTAACACTTTTCACTAAATTTTCTTTTTCTGTAATTCTTAGTTGATATCTTATCCTGTAATAGCGAAACATGTACAGTTCTTAATTTTTTTTCAAGATACTGTTTTTCAAGTTTTTTAAGAATATTTAAAAATTGTTTTGGAAGTAATGCCAGAAAAGACAGATGATGATCAAAAATTAGTATAATTAAGTAGAGCTAAGTTTTAATTTTTTTCTGTTGCAGACCTTAAATGAAAGGGTTCAAAGTCTATGAGTATCCTAGTACCTTTTATAAGTGCATTTTGTACCTTTTAAAAGAAGCAAGCATATATAAATAAAATAAATGCTGTAAAACAAATGGTGCAAAATAATGCTACAATATCAGTGATGGGAGAGCACACATTTGCAAAACTTATAAAGAAATTACTTGAATTATTTAGCTTTTCTTTCTGCTTTCTGATTATTTTATGACTGGAAAACTTCAGTGATAAACAATAACTATCTCTTGTTCTCTAATTCTCTTCTGCTTCACTTTCTTTGTTCATGGAGTACAACATTTTTAATAAATCAATTCACAATGAGACAGAATTATTTCAGCTTTTTTGATGCTTTTTTGCAGAGAAAACAGATGGCTAGCAGTTATGGTCCCATGGCCTGCTTTTGGCTATTCATTGGTGCAGGAGAGAGAAAAAAGGAGGAAAGCACTAGCAGCCAGGATCCCTCAAGCAAAAAGCACTTCCACAAGAGTGAGTCAGAGCACCTGAGGGAGGCAAGCAGAGTGCTTATCATCTCTCTCATTTATTACCTGAGAGGCTGATGGCAGATGGAGTGAGAGAACATAGGTCTCCTGTAGGGCTGGATATGGAAACAAGATCATTGATTGCTATGTACAAAAGCACAATAAAGAAACCAGAGGAAAAACTGCCTGGAAGCAAAATAAGAAAATGCATAAAACAGCAATAAAAACAATAAGACCAATAACAATAATAAGCAACCAGGCATCACAGAGCTGTGAAACTTCAACCTCTTTGCTCTTTTGTCTCATAATACAATGTGCCAGTTCTAGCCTTACAAACAAAATTTTTATGAAATATAGCTTGTGGTTTTAACACCACAAGCTCCCCTTCCACAAATCTAACATTGCCCTCCTAATAGATTCCAGGGTGTTAGGGAAAAACAGGTGTTCGACAATCTGTGGCATATGGAGTTTCTACTCTTTGACTTTAATTTACTTCTGTTCCTTTCTCTGTAAACTGCACTGTGATATACATTACCTGGTTTCCTTTTGAGAAAATATGGAATTGTTACAAAACAAGACTTTTCTTTTCTTTCTTTTCTTTTCTTTTCTTTTCTTTTCTTTTCTTTTCTTTTCTTTTCTTTTCTTTTCTTTTCTTTTCTTTTCTTTTCTTTTCTTTTCTTTTCTTTTCTTTTCTTTTCTTTTCTTCTTTTCTTTTCTTTTCTTCCAACTCTTTCAACATTAACAATGCAGAATATTCTGATGGCTGGAGAGGAGCTATGTAAAATACATTGCAAATCAAAAGGAATGTTTCAATTTTGCTTTGTGTCAATGCTAAGCAAACCCACATAAAAATTTAAATTTTGCATGTTTCTACAGACTATGGAATGAATCTGCAGAACTTGAAAGAATGAGACTAGTTAAAGATTCAACCAATATTCCACTTGTTGGCCTACTTTTCAGTACCTTTGTTATTGTTTAAAGTTATACTATCTGTCCTGAAAATTCTTTTGACTAGTTTGAAACTACAAAAGAGGAATATTTTGAAAGTTCAAAGCAAATCAGCCAAGCTGCTTTCAGCTTGTAGGGCAGCAAAAATGTAACAAGTTTCTGCTTCAATTTACACATTCATTATGTTAATTCTTTGAAGTTATTTTGGGAGGAATATGTTAGCAACCTTCACTGAAACATATTCTGTTTCATGAGTGCATGCATTCATGTTCTTGCATATTTCTTCAGGAAAAAAATTGTATATGGTTTAAAATAAAATTGTCCTCATTTGGCAAACTGTTGGGTTGTGGGTTTTTTTTTTTTTTTTTTGGTTTTTTGTGTTTGTTTGGTTTTTTTTTTGGTTTTTTTTTTGTTTGTTTTGTTTTTTTTCGTTGTTTTGTTTTGTTTTGTATTTTTTTTCTATTTTGTTTCTTTCAGTGTTTTGGGTTTTTTTGGTTTTTTGGGTTTTTTTTTTTTTCTTTTTTTTCCCCTCACAGCTTTGTGGATTTTGCTACTGAATTGTAGTGAGATTGGTTATTTTGGACATTCAAGTGTTCTCACTCCCCAAATCTCCTGAAAGTGTCTCATTATAATTGAAATATATTTTGGCATCATGGATAATATATTGATTCAGATTATAGTTTGTATGCCCCTTTCCTCTTTCACATTGCTGCTGATGTCAGATTGGTGATATGATAGGCTAAGTCTGCATTAATCACAGAATCAGAGAATCATAGAATAACAGATTCAGCTAGCTTGGAAAAGACCCTGGAGATGATCAAGTCCAACCTATGACCTAGCACCAGCTTAGCAACTAAACCATGGCACTGAGTGCCATATCCAGTCTGTTTTTAAACACCTCCAGGGACAATGACTCCATGAATTTCCTGAGTAGCCCATTCCAATGTTCCTGTAAAGAACTGTTTTTCTAATGCCTAGTATAAACTTCCCCTGGTGCAGTTTAAGACCATGTCCTCTTGTCCTGTCACTGGTGGCCTGGGAGAAGAGGCTGACCCTCACACGGATGCAGCCAGCCTCCTTTCAGGGAGTTGTAGAGAAGGATAAGTTCTTCCCTGAACTTCCTTTTTTCAGGCTGAAAACCCCCAGCTCCCTCAGCTTCCCTTCATTGGTCTTGTAGTTTAGACCTTTCACCACCTTCTTTGGCCTTCTTTGGATGTGTCCGAGCATCTCAAAATCCTTTCTAAATTGAGGAGCCTAGAGCTGGACACGGCACTCAAGGTGCAGCTTCACCAGCGCTGAGTACAGTGGAAGAATGTCTTCCTGCTGGCCACATCATTCCTGATACATGCCAGGATGCCACTGGCCTTCCTGGCCACCTGGGAATACTGCTGGCAAATCAATCATGCATGCCTGTATTTTCTCGTTGGTGTTAAAGTTTTCATTATTGGACTCTCTCACACACCACTACTGAGAAGCCATGTCAAAACTATGTGGTGTTAAGAGTTACTGTGCAGCACTAGCCCTCAAAGCATGCCCAGGTACAACTTGGGGAGTACTAGTTGTCCCTGACCAAACTGCTAAATGTGGCAGTAATTTAATGACAGGTTTTTTATCTTCCAGTACCTTGTGATGGTCCCTGACCCAGTCAAATAAACCAGCATAGGTGTAACCTGTATATAACCCTCCTCCCAGGGATTCACTTGGCTGTGAAACAAGGCCTGGTTTTGATAGAGAACAGCTGTGCAACCTTGGCTTAGATTTTTGAGAAAACTGTTAAGCAGTAGAAAGGAGCCATCAGAAAGTGCATAAGCCATAAGCCATTCAAGATAAGAAAGGTAAAATTTCAGACAGAGAGAAGACCATTGAGACTGGGTAGTTAGCAGATCAAGGATTCAGGAGGAAAAACACTAATATGAAAGAGTAAGAAATCCTACGGAAAAAACAGAGAATTGAAAAACAGCAGCTTGGCAAAGTAAAAGGAGCTGTAGATTTCCATAAGTAACAGCAGTCATCCCTTATTCATCTTCTTGGTGACGGAGTAAACAACAGACACCTATTAGGTGTCCTACATGAGCAGTGAATTTATTGATGCTTAACCTGTTGAACCTCGTTATCTATTGTCTATGTTAGTCTGTAAGCAATTGTTTTGGTCTTTAAAATGGCATATAATAGAATATTCTGAATTGGAAGGGACCCACAAGGATCATCAAGTCCAATTCCCTGCCCTGCATAAGTCCACCCACAAGAGTCACATCATGTTCCTGAGAGCATTGTCCAAATGCTTCTTGAACTCTGTCACACTGGAGCTGTGACCAATTCTCTGGGAGACTCTTCCAGTGTCAAGCAACCTCTGGAAGAAGAACTTTATCCTAATATCTAACCTAGACCTCCCCTGACACAACTTCAGGACATTCCCTCAGGTCCTGTCATGATGAAAAGATTATATAATTTGACAATATGAAAAATTAAATTATTATATATCAATTTGATGATACTCACCTAAAAACAATCTCTTTCCCTCTAGGAAACAGGGTTTTTTCATTGTACAAAGCACAGAATAAAATAAAACAGACTTCCTATATTTTAAGGGTATTAATGTGGTTTCAAAATTTATGGCCTGATCTTGTAGAGATCTTTTACGTGAATATCACAGGTAAACAATTCATTGCAAGATTAGGATCATATTAGAATATAATTAATTGGACTGTAACTCTAGGAAAATTGTATTGAATTAATGTGTTCTCAGTCAGGGATTATGTTTTTTCATTAATGCTTTTTCATGACAGCAATGCTGTGGGGAACCACGTAACATTTCAAGAAACAATTAATACAAACAAGAAGCAAAATATGGATGGCCACGGTCTGGTGATGTCCTCATGTTCAGCTCTGCTCCCTTTCCAACTTCTTGGCATATTATTGGTTTTGAATCTCACTGTCAGTGTGGCCATAAAGATTGGAGTTACTGGACATATAAATTTGAACAAATAAAAAAATGTCTATCACTTAATGTACCTCATTCTGCTTTCAAGTTTTGTTATTTTGGCTCGTAAGCTCTTGTAAAATTAGACAGTGGTGATTTAATATATAGGGCATCTGTTACTGTGTGGTTGTGCATGCCTTTATACATTCTCAGAGGACATCCATGCAGGCAGTATACATAAAGGATAAAATAGTAATACATAAAAAATATAACAAATCCTAGCTTTTTATTTAGGCACTGTCATGATTTAGTCTCAATTGGTAAGTAAGCACCATGTAACTGCTCACTCATTCCCTCATCAGCAGGATAGGAAGAGAATTGGAAGAGTAAAAATGAGAAAACTGGTGGGTTGAGATAAGGACATTTTAACAGGTGAAGAAAAAGCTGTGTCGCAAACAAAAAAAAGCGAGGAATTAATTCATTGCTTCCTATGGGCAGGCAGGTATACAGTCATCTCCAGGAAAACAAGCCTTCATCACAGTTGGATTTTTTTAAGACAAAGGTCTCATTCTAAACGTCTTCCCTTTCCTGCTTCCCTCAGTTTTACAAAGTCACCACGACACTATGTGTTATAGGATATCTCTTTGGCCACTTAAAGACAGCTGTTATGACTGTGTTCCCTCCCAACTCCTCGTGCACCCCCGACTCCTGCCATCATAGCAGTAGAAGTAGAAAGGACTTGGCTCTGTGTAAGCCCTGCTCAGCAATGACAAAAACATCTCTCTATTGTCAATCCTGTTTCCAGCACAAATCCAAAACACAGCCCACAGCAGCTACCATGAAGAAAATTAACTCTACCCCAGCCAAAACCAGCATATTATTCACCCCAATTCCACATTATATGGTATCATGATCAGTATATAAAGCTGGGGGAAGAAGAAGGAAGTGGGCATACATGGCGTGGTGGTGTTTTTCTTTCCAAGGCTCTGTTACGTGTGATGGAGCTGTGCTTTAGTGGTGATGGCTGAACACTTGTTTGTTGATTGGAGACAGTGAATTAATTCCTTGTCTTGCTTTGCTTGCAAGTGCAGCTTTTGCTTTCCCTATTAAGCTCTCTTTGTCTCAGCCCATCAGTTTTTTCACTTTTTGCCCTTCTGATTCTCCCCCCCATTCCTTTAGTGATGGAGTCAGAAAGTGATTTCATGGTGCTTGGTTGGTGGCTGGGATTAAACCATGATAGGCACAAAGTTTCATATTCATGAAGAACTGTCCTCATGTATCCTTTTAGTTTTCAGAGTTCAGATACTTCTCTATCCATCAATGTATTTTAACATACAGGCTTTACAACAATGAACATATGAAGGTAAAGCATCCAAGACATCTAGGCTGTTTTACAAGTGTTTGACTTAGTGTAATGTAAATTAATAAATAAATATGGATTTTATCACAGAATTATCATATTTTGATCTACCTGCCGTAGTTGTAAAGAACAAAAAGTAACGTGAAAAAGTGGCATTTAAATAGAAAATGTATTTTACTTGATAAAAGGTTTAACATGCATACCTGTTCCTCTTCAGTCATTTCTACATGCTTCAGAGTTAGTTTGCAGCATATGGTTTTATGCTTTTTCATTAATTTAAGCAAAGAAATAGGAAGGTACAGCATAAACATATTAAAGGAAGCAGTTCCCATAGTCAGTCTCATCCCATTAGAACTGTATGACCTGCTCAGAATCCAGGATTTGAGTCACAGTCATGCTGATGGGTTTGAAAACTTTCTGCTTCTTGAGAGTAACATGCCAGACTTGGCAAACTTGTATAAAGCTCTTTATTTTACAACTGGAATATACTAACCTAAGCTGTTGGTTCAGTAATTTGTTTTGCTTCTGCTTCCCACTCATAAGTAGTATTTCCCATTCCTCTGCTTCACACTTACCCTTGGATATCTGCTAGCTAATTCTTTCCAATATTCTTATATGCTCTAGCCAGGACAGGGATAATTTTTGCAGTAGCCAGGAGAAACATGGCTATGACCCAGAGGTTTTTCTATACCAGCTCAAATAATTTTGCAAGGACAGGGGCAGTGGTTTCTTCCAGGTGGCATAGCACAACAGTGCAGTGGGATATTATTGGGGGTGACTACACGCATGTGGATAGTTTGTTTCTTGTACGCTCTATTATTAGCATTGTTGTTGTTATGGTTTGTATTCTCATCTCTTTGTTGTTTCCAATAAATTTTTGTTATCTCAGTCCAAGATCTTTACCTTTTGTACCTCCCATTCTCTCCAGCCCTAGGCTGGGGAAGGAGAAGGAGTGAGGAGTGAGCAAGCAGCACAGAGTGTTTCAGTCGGAACACTAAACTGGGGAATACCATTCCTAAACTACAATACTATATCACTTCAAAAAACTGTCGAAGGATTACTCAAGTTGTGTAAAACCATGGCATCTGTGGAGCTTTAAAATAATGGTAGGAGTCCATTATTTTGAATGAAAAGGCATTCCTATGGCCTTGAGATGGAATTGAAAATTAAAGTTTTACATACAAAGGTTAGTTGAAAATTTTGTTACTTACATAAGCTCTCTTTACTTTTCAGTTTCATTCAATTTTACTCTTTGCCTATATAGCTGTCTCCATCATCAAAGCTTGTCATTTGAATGGCATAAAGAGTTTATTCAGCCCCATTAGGTGAAGAATGACAGTTGAATACCAATTACTGTGCAAGAGTGTACTAAAATATTTGGCAGCTCTTTTTACAGTACTGACAATAACAGCAATAGCTTGCAACTTGCTTGTAATTCCTCAGTTTAAACGCAGACCAGCTGAGACATAAACAGACCTTGGGTTAAAAACTGATCATGACACTTTGTTAGCTCAGAACTTTGGTCTTTGACCTAGCTATGCATACCCTGAGCAATTTGATATATCTCTATTCTAAAGCTTCCAAAATATCAAAATAGCGCTATTGAAAAGAACTGAAATGATGGCTTAGGTGCTGAGGAAGTTTTTTGTTGTATTGTAAATATTGCAACATAAATCCCTTTATTTATACATACTTAGATTTCCTAATAATATATGCGTCAAAAAGAACCAGGAGCAAATTGGAAGAGCAACCAAGAACCTTTGGGGTCTGCACAGGCAAAGAGTTGGAGTAAGATTCCTAGATAAGTAGACTGGATTTTTATTGGTACATTTTATTGGCATGCTTTATAAAACTGTCGGTTTATTTATTTTAATATGTTGCTAGCCAGGAGGGTTTGAAGGTATGTTCAAGTGAGACTTAAATGCATTTTTAAAAAGTAAGGACTCTTCTAAATGTACAGATTTCCATTTTAAAAAAAAAATTAAACTTAGTATCTTTTAAGTTTCTCAATAGATAAAAAACATAGTAAAAAAATAGAAATAAGTATTATGAATATACTGTTGTGAAATTAAATTCAAATAAACCAGGCTTTTAGAACTGAGAATGATGTCATAAACAGTTTACCATTTGGATCCTTTTCTGGTGTATCTTTGGAGTATTCTTCATTAGCCATTGTTTTCAGAATATTTTTTTAACTCTCTGATTGTCAATGCATCAGTGTATGGTTCAAGCTAAATTAAAGTGGTTCAATTCACAGATTCACCAAATTAAAGAAAAAAGACTCTTTCAGAGAATATTTAGATTTTCCCATTATTTTTTTTTAGTGAACTCAAGTTTATAGAACATGGAATCATAGAACCACATCGGTTTGGGTTGGAAGAAACCCTCAAGATCATTGACTTCCAAATCCCCTGCCATGGGCAGGTACATCTCCCACTAGATCAAGTTGCTGAAAGTCCCATCCAACACTACCAGAGATGGAACAGCTGTTAATCCAAACACTCCAGCAGTGTTTTATTTGCAAGAAATCCCTGCCAGACATAGTTTTATTAACCTACTGAAAGAAGCAAATATTAAGTCACTCCAAAACATTTTTGAAACTGGTGACCTTGTTGACAGGCAATTCTCAGATATGGTTTCTTATCACATTTTAGAAAAAGGTGGTTTGAGCTAGAACCAAATGATATTTGCTCATTTCTACTCTGTGGAGTTTCCTATTATCGTGCTCAGTTTTGAAATTGCTTCAGCAAACATAAGTAGTAAATATATTCGGTTGAAGTAGCACTAACAGATTCATGTGTGTTTCAAGCTCATTATTTTCCCCCTGAGACTTTGTTACCACAATATCCTAAGCAACCCTAATGTACAAGCCACTGGGGGATGTCTGTCTTGATCATTTTAAGTTAGATAAAATGTGTTCTACAGCTCACATCATCATGTGTTCTGGACATTACTAAGACACCGTTGAATTTATCAGAATTGCCATTTAGTCTCTTGTGAAATCAGTTACAACTACAGTTTTTTGGGTAGCACCTGAATTGCTACCCATTGACTGGTGTATATAATGAAAAATTCCAGGCACCATCCAGTGGTGTTCTTTGGCTAAAATGCTAAAGACAAAAATTCCTGAAGCACAGGTTTGTAATAATTCAAGATATCTTCAGCTTTATTCTATGTGCTAAAAATAGATGGAACCCAAGGGGAGTATCCTTATATAGGAGATTCCTGTTTCTGTACCTGCTGTGGTCTTCTACGCCTTACTGAGCCTGCAGAATGCAGTAAATGTTTTGTATTTCAATCTATATATCATGCAAACTGATAAAGAGGTTGCTAAGAACATGTAATAGTTAAAATTATATTTTATTTTATATTTTCTCCCTGTGTATTATTAAAAAAACCCATATAACTCTATCATTAGTGACAGGAGAGACATAGAACAAGGGTCTAAGAGACAAGTAGTGTGGCATAAAATTGTGCCAGAATTATTCTAGTGATATCTTATTGTTCCTGAAGAACAGACACTTTACAATTCAAAAAAGCTGTGTATAAAAATAAATATGTTTAAGAATATGTTTTCCAAGAGGTCTTCTGTAGCTACACACAAGCCTCAAGATCTGTGCAGTAAATCAAGACAGCAAATATTTCTGTGAACATTTCAATATTGTTCTTCATGAGAAGTATCTGAATGAATAGATTTCTGACACTGCCCTTTCACTGATATTGGGCAAAATACAGGTACCTTTTTTGCCATTTCCCTATACTATCACATACAGTTTGACTATATAAACATTTTCCTCCACATCAGAACAGACACAAAGATCATTATGGGCACATTTTTGCTATACCTGAACTTTCTTGTACAGAGGCAGTTTGTCAGTCACACCACCAGACCTCCCAGTTCTCGCACACATCACAGGATGAGAAAGTCTTAGCTCTGCACCTTCACAATAGATTTTTTTATGTCTTATAACATGCTATATACTATATATACTACAGCCTAGTGGACTATATAAAGTGCAGTATACTATGAAGTGTACATTGGGGGTTGTGATGAAGGAATAAATCTCCATTTTTCCACTTATCAATACATGAAATTTAATTAGACCAGTCTAGGCAATTCTTATACAAATAGACTGAAATAGCAAATATATTATTAAACTGGTTTCTGGTTTTCCATCAATTGCAAAGTATGCATGAATTGGAAATTTCCAATTAAATGTTCTATTTGAAAACATTGTGAGAAAAGTATTTAATTGAAATTATAAAAAACCTACCATTTTTATGTCTTCCAGCTCAGCCTCTGCAGATGTAGAATTGCAGCCCTTCTGGAAGATGAGATCTCACTGAACTTATTGACATGACTTTTAATTTTCTCTGTAGTAATACTTCCAGTGATAGAACATTGGACCACATTTTCTTTTTCCACAGACATGTTACAATTGGGCCTTACAGTTATTCTAACTCACTTGTTGGTTGCTATGCTGAGGTCTTTTTAAGCTTTTATAAAATGATAATGTTCCATAATGAAGAAATATGGCATCTTCACAAAATTTCTAGCAGAATAGTTTGGTGGGTTTTCAGAGACATTCTGACCTTTGAAGTGACAAGATCTGTAGAAATATCTCCTACTTTGTTGAAGTCTTTTTTGAACATTAGGTTAAATATTATGCCCCAAAGACTTATTTATTGTACTGAGTATTGAAACTGTCCAAGAACCAACTGTGTAAGAACACAACACTCCAAGCTGTCAGTTTAATTTTCATTATTATTCCCTAAACACATCTTCTTATATTTTATAACATTCAATTTAATATCACACTTTTAATTGTTATCCAGTCCTTCTTATATGATATCTTATTTCTCATTTAGTGATTAATTCTTATAAAATTCTGCCCATTAAACCTTCTGCTGCACTTTCTGTCTTTCCTTCCACATGGGAATACTTTAGTAGTACTCATCACAGCTTGCAACTGTACACATTTTATTTTTTCTAATCACTAGAGTGATCTATAAATAGATGAACTTTGGAGACAGAAAGTTCATGCACCTTAGTTCTTTAAAATTAAAGCAGCTTCATCTGCTTTCATTGGTGTAAAAATAAAAGCTGAGCCTTTTGCAAAAGTGGTGTTTTTAGTGTCCCTTATTCAAAATTTTAGCTGTCATGCTTGTGTAACTTTGGACCTCTTTCACTTTGGTACTTTTTAGTAGAATTTGTGTAAATTATCAGGGTTGATCTACCACTAACTACCACTAAAAATTAGTATTTACTGACGTCAGCACTGAGATTTATGATTATGTTTTGGGGAACTAAGGGGAGGATAAAGGTTTTTATCTGTGATATGTGCATTGACTGATTATTGTGCAGAGGAACTGATAACGTTTGTGACATGCAATTGTTTTGTAGTGCAGTTTTAAGGAATAAATACTGCTTGGTGGTCACTGTTTTAATTTGCTAAAGCTCAGCAGATGGCTCGAAAAAAGTTCTGTTTATTTGTTATGGATGGGAATTTAGATTCCTGCAGAAAGCAGAAAGTACAATGAGGAGTCCAATTATTTGTGTTTGAGACATTTACAAGTTTTTCAAGTCACTGCCATTTCAGTCACATGCTCGAATTCAAATTCCGAATGCTGATTCTGCTAAAGTAACAATGTACCATCACCAGTTATGCATTATTTCAATTTAGAAGTACTATTCCTTTCCTGATTTTCAAAATTTGGCTTTTTTTCCTTAATCAATACATTCCCCTAGGAACACAACATGTAGCAAGTTAAAGCTGTTGCACATAAGGAAAGATTTAGTTTTGTACTTTAATAGCCATAGGCAGACAGTGAGTAAGCGAAGTTTGAATTCAGGAATTCTTGGTAACTAACAAATAGGTAAATATTGCTGGTATAAATCATTCAAAAACATTGTAAAATATATTAACTTTGTAAAATTACTAGTTTCATGCAAATTTGGACCTTTAAACTGGATGCTTTAAACCAGAAAAATATTCTTATATATGGACTACACTGCTCAGCAGAAGATTTATAGCCCTAAACATTGAATGACATGGTTGCTCTACCTCAATACTCTGGGGAACTCTCCATTTTTTGTAGTAAAAAAAGTGACTCTTAAAGAAAAAAATTCTTTCAGGGCTAGAAACAACTTAATCCAAATCCTTGCCTATTTTTAAGAGTATGTAATCATATCCTGAGAAACTGTTTTTTGCTTTAAGTGATCTCTTCTGACTATTCCATTTATTGGTTCACATATATACATGCATATAATTTTAAATTTTTCAGTCAGTTTGAAAGGATTTTGGAGTATAAATTTATTTCCCATTTCCATCTAAAGAAACTAAAAGTGTAAGGAATCTTGAAAAGTGACCCTAACTAATAAATACAGCAGCCAAGAAACAGAACAGCAAAGTGAAACATATCGTAACAAT
Source organism: Passer domesticus (assembly GCF_036417665.1). Taxonomy (NCBI): domain Eukaryota; kingdom Metazoa; phylum Chordata; class Aves; order Passeriformes; family Passeridae; genus Passer; species Passer domesticus. The sequence goes on along the minus strand of NC_087476.1, from coordinate 28,077,970 downwards.
TGAAAACAAATTGTAGAAACTGTAACTTTGAAATGAACATACATTTGAGTAGAACTAAGAAACAATCTTGTCAGCAAAGGATTTATTAAACTCTGTTTATTTGATAACATATCAAATAAATTTTGTTTACAAAGATGTATGAACAATAAACAATTAGAATAAATTTTTTGTGGTGTTTTAAATATAAATTCATATTTTTAAAATTTTCCTTTGAAAGTATGGTATAACATACTGGTATTCTTTCTATGAGAAATTAAAAAGAAAAAGAAAACACTAATTATAAGCATCCTACAGAGAAATATACCTCATATAGATGCTAAAAGTGATTAAATGTTATTCTGCAATTTAAATTTTGTGTTTGATTTTTGTTGTTTTCTCTTTCTTGTTTGCTCTTATTCTCTAAAGTCTCGGGTTGTTCTAATGCCCATGTGTGCAAGTTTCTTCATGCCCTTTAAAGATGACATGGAAACTCTACAAGGTTTCTTTTTGTGTAACCTTATGAAGAGAAGTTTATTTGTGATTTTGCAAAGATCCACAGAATCAAAGGTAACCTAGCACAGAGTACTGAGGCACCTCAGAAGTAGATTAAAAGATATTCACTAGCCAAAATTTGTAATGGACAAAATGACCAATCCTTTTATGCCAGTTTTTAATTTGGAATAGAAATTAATTGATGGCTGTCTGAGGCAGAAACACATCAGTCTCATCTGGGACATTGGACAGGCAAATTACATTGTTTTAAGTGCTTTTGAACCCTTAAATATCAAATACTCATTTTAGAATTGATGTCTGTTATTTAGGTAACATCAATAACAGAAATAAGAAAAGAAAAACAATAACGTTCTAAAGGCTTGTACTTCTGCCTGTAATTGTAGTCAGGTAAGAGTAGACCTATGTATAATGCAGTGCTTCTAAAGTCTTTGCTTATATCTGAAAGGAAGTTGTTTGTTGTGCCAGAATACAGGGTTTATTTCTCTTTGCTCTTTTGTTATTGTGAGAAATCACACTATTAAAATATTTATATTTAGAGTTAACAGTTGCACGTTCACTAAACAAGCACCATCAATAAATTTCACTTTGATGCGTTTTATGATAATACACTGTAATTGGATTCAGCAGTAAATCCAAACACAGCTCTGAGGCATTGATTTTCCAAGCAGTTCTGTCAAAATTATGCAGTAAGAAATGAAGCAGCATCTTGATGAGGCATATAATAAAATTACTTTCACAATATGATTTTTGGGCATAAGATATCAATAAGTTGAGAGTTGTTTTTATTATGACAATCCTAGAAGGGACATCTAAGGAACTGATATAATTTTCCATACTGACCTTTTGTAAATGCACATTGGCAGACAGTGTATTTAATTTGTTGAGACTGACAAGCAAAATGCCTGAAAGTGATGTCAGAGGTGATGAATGATGGTTCAACTGGAAAGAAATAAAAGAAAACACCACCCCCCCCCCCCAAAAAAAAAAAAAAAGGGGGAAAAGAAAAAACAAAACAACAGCAAGAAAAAAACCATACTCCATATCTTTCTGGTGAAGACAGAAGCATTTTTAGGCTTAAACCCATACTATCCTATACTCAAATCAGTCTCTCTGAGCAACAGAATGAGAAAATTATTTGCTGTAGGGTACATGAATAGGCAAATTATGCTTGTGGCAAACGGTACAGTAGACTTCATACAAATGAGCATAAAGACTTGACTAATGCAGGAATCAGGGTCTAGTGTTATGTATGAGCTATGCCAAACCCAAAACTTATCAAAATCAATATACATTGATTTGCAGCTGAACAAGTTGTTCACTTGTTCACAAGGTAAAATATCCAAGTTTTGCTTTTGTACCTCCAATTTGCCCATGCCTGAGTTACACTCTGGATACTTTCTCAAAAGTTGTTTTAAACATCACTGGGTTTGGATGTATTTAAATATGTGGCAATATTTTAAACTTTTTTTAAAAGCTTAAAGTATATAACCACCATTATGTTATCATCTATCTTACTTTCCCTAAACTGCTTAAACTACCAGAAATTTTCTGTAAGAAAAACAAGAAAGCAATTTATCACTGCAAATGAAACTCTATTGAGTCTTCTATTATGTTCTCAATATTTTGAGAATATACTTGTTTCAGCTCTAAGATGATAGTCTGAAAGTATTTTTAGTCCAAATATTGCTAAAACCAACTTCTGAGTAATAGTGATAACACTTATTCCATGAATAACACTAATTAAAATTATGCAAATAAAAATATATAGAATACACTTGGATAAACCATGGTTTCCTTCAATGTATTAGTTGTAGGGGTTTGTTATGTTTTGTTTTGTTGCTTTTGGGGATTTTTTTTTTTGAGAATAAGCCAAATTCCATTCCAAGAAAATATATGATAGAAATAAGTAATATTTATTAAAACTTTTCATATGAAGGCTGAGTTCAATGTATTTTAGTGATGTGTTTTAGTGATTTTAGTGGTGCCAAAAAGACATAAGCTTGTACTAGAGATTGTGATTACAGCCCAAAAATGAAATGGTGCAAGAAAGGAGATTACTTACAGTGCGTAGCAGGAGATTACAAACACATGACTTACACCAAGGGCTGCAACTCAGTCTGGGGGTTGACACTGATGTCTTGAAAGACAGTTAGGGAATGGCTTCCAAGGATGAGATAGATGAAGCCAGTGGTTATAACACACAGCAGAAGGAAGCTGAAGATATGAGGCCTTAATGAGTTTCAATTTTAGGGCTATTGTACACACTAGAAAAAGGGTAGAGATTACTTTACATTATCCAGTAAAATAGGTTTTGAAACAATCTATTGTTAAAAAAACAATTCCTGGAGAACTGGTTAATCTAAACAAATTAGACTAAAGGAAAAGAGAAATGCTAGCTTTTAAAATCTCAGGCTATAAGTGGATTGTATCCAGAGATGAGAAGGAAAGATGAACCTGGAACAGAATTTTGAACATCTATCTGTAATTACATTGAAATTTTAATGACAGTCTTCTAGGTAACTGTCTGCATCTTTTATTAACTGCTTAAGAAAAAAATTACTGTTCAAAGCAATTTATGCAACCATTCCACAAGAGAAAATTTCATCTTTGTGCTGATCATATTCAACAAATTATATTCAACAAATATCTGGAACTTCTAAACAGGCAAAACCTGGAATTTTGCTGTTATGATATTTAAAATACCTTTGATGTCCAGTTTCCTAGAGGTTGGTATACCCTAAAAAGCCCATCAAGCACAAGCTGTCACTACTCAGTCAATTAGGTTAAAGGTTGCTCAGCAGGCTGCTTACAGCCAATCATATGCTCAAATTCCTCTCCCAATAAGTGTCCGCAGTGAGAGAAAACACCAGTTATGCCAAAACAAAATTATTCAACACAAAAGTACTGTTAGGGTCATGTGTGCCAGAGCACGTGCCTCTCTGAGGATCTGAATCACCCTGTTAACCCCATGAGTACTCTGCAGTAGCCTAGAGCGAGAGCCAAAGCTTAGCTTTGGTTCCCTAAATCCAGATTTTAATACAAGATTTTTCTGTCCATCTTTTTTTCAGGATGTCATTCTATTAACAACTTACAATCTATATGAATAAAATACATTTTTTTAAATACAGAGACAGGAGAAAATCAAGAGGTTGAAGTAAGCAGATGTACACAATGTCTATGTGTTTGCTAAAATAAATTCAGAAGAAGTTTTATTTTGCTTTGAAGAAATACTTCAATTTACAACTGAAAACTTGGTGATAATCCTGTATAAAGAATGTTCAGTTTAAGGTGGTGGGGTTGAAAGAATATATTTTTTATTTATTTGTAACTTTGTCACTGATTTTCTACAAATGATTTCATTTAGTTTGGCAGCTCCTGCTAACTGCAATTTGTTCTAAGATTGTGAAATCTTTCAGTTTGGACATTTCAATCCCACTAGCAGCACTATTGTTTCAACACTTCAGGAAGAATATAAACATCTGTAAATCACCCTTCCTTCCATCTTCTTACTCTGTCTGAAAATAGCTTTCTCTTTCATTTGAAAGTGTTCAGTTACAGATGTCCCCTTTATGTGCATCAACAGATTTTTCTTTAGATTGATGATTTATTTTAATTAAAATTATGGAAAATTTAGTTCAAGGGAGGAGAACTACCTCATCAAGAAAGACAGTCTCTTATGTCATTACTGAGCAGGCTAAGACTATGTAAATCTACACAGAAAATGCTACAAGGCTTACAAAGTAAACAATTTGTACCAGCCAGCACACAATTAATTTAAAAATTGAAAAACAACTTTTTTTTGTTTACTATGAAAGTAATTTCCCACAATAAGAAAATTAATGGAAATGGAGAGGTGTGATAATTCAGGAATTTTTATCCTAGTATCATTATCTAGTCTGCTTTATTCTGTGTCTTCAATTTTAGCAATTCAAATAATTTGGTATATGGAAAGATAACATAGCAGTCAATACCTTAACAGTGGAACAAATCTGAGGAAGGGTCTGGAGTCCATGAAAGAAAAACATAAAAAAGTAAAAGTCAGACAAATTCACTTAGAAGCAAGCTTTTAATTGAGTTGCTAATTTCACATTTACTCAAATTATGGCAAATCTCTTGACAAATTTAATTTATGATGTCCTTCTTTGGAAATGCTTCAGTCATAAATAAATAATGTGTCTAACACAGGCCTAAAAGTATCAAATTCTACAGTTTATGTTAATCAGCAAGTCAAATTAGATAACCCAATTGTGTCTTCTAGAATTAAACACTCATTGACTATATAAATCTATTTATCATCCCATTAAATCAAATCGTTAGCACTTCTGCTGAAGTTTTAACTTCAAGAAAAAGAAGTCATCAAATTCTACTCTGTAGTGTACTGATAAAGTTTGTAATACTGACAAAATAATGTATACCAAAGCTATAGCAAAATACCAGTTTTTCAAGAATTTCTGATAACATAGGTAAAAATAGTAGTAGATGAGGGTGTGGAGAGCTCATTTAACAAAATAGTAAACTTATGTCTATTAACGTTATGATAATGGATTCTCTAGGATCATAGTGAAAGAGATAAAATGTATTGAGAAAAGGAAAGAAACAGAAGGAAAAATGAGATTAATTACGTTAACAGTGAATCTTAAAAATAAGCTTTCCTGTAATTGGAGAAAATTTAAGTATTCCATCATGACCATCAGGCTATCTTATCCAGCTTTTCATTATTCAGGCAAAGCATTGTCACTAAAATGAATTCATCAGTGTAACAGAGATAAATGATCCAACATGGAACAGACAGAACTATTTTCCTGTTCTTATGAAGAAAATTGTCTCTCTGTACTATTATATCAGTGACAAAGATGTCTGGACTTCATAAGCATTTCTTTCCATTTAGTCTGCCTTAAATATTAATGAAGCAAGGATATAACCTCTCTATGCTAAGTTCAAGAAGGAGGTAAAAAGTACTAGTAAGGAATAGGACTGTTTCAAGCATAAAATAATCAAATTACTTAAAAGATATGTCTAGCTCTTACCATGTTGAAAGAATTAATAATGTTAAATAAAAAGGAGATGAGTTGAAATGAATCTAAAATACACTGAATTTTTATCTAACCTATATAATTTTTTTTAAAGAGAAAATGCATTTATGACATTCCTCAAAGGATTGTGTATATAGATATAAAAATTTTAATCACAAACATAAGCATCATTACTAGTTCCATAAATCTCAGGGTGAAAGAAGTGTTTCCAAAAATAAATAAAAAACAAAGCCAAACCTCACAACAAACTAATAGTAAAAAAAATGATGTTTTGGACATGAATTGCCAGATTGTATTTAACTGTGATGGAAAAGAGATTGGATAATGGATTATCAGATCTCAGTATATTGGAATCAAGGTTACCTACAGTATTTTCTACACTTTGTCTCTCTCCATTTCATTACATTGAAACTACATTTGCAATAGAAAACTGAGGCATATTAGCATTTCAAATTAAATGGGCATATTTTCAAATGCCAAATGGTAAAGATAGTTCCATCATTACTTTGCAAGCTAGAATCAGAAATACTGACACACAAATATTCTCAGTTACTCAGCCCCATGATTCTGAATAGGGACTTTATTTGGTTTTCTTTCACTAAGCCTAAGTACGAATGCCAGACAAAATCTACAAGAGGAGAGCAAAGCTCTCTATCTCACATTATAAACCTACCTCTTGTATTTTTAACTGAAGATAAACAGGTGTACGTATTTATAGATGGATAAGTGCATGAAAACCAGAGTTTGGCATTTTTTTCTTAGCACTATGTAAGAAAGGCTCACACTTTGGTAGGATATGCAGCAATTAAGAATCTCTAGGATAATTTTATGACGTGATGCAAACTGTAGAAAGAGCACTTCATTTTTAGCTGCTGTCAGATTTTTGGAGAACATTTGTTCAAAGTCAAATTGCTTAACCGTTGTTTACACACAGAGACTTTCACTAAGGGAGTTTTCCTTTTGTCACACCATAAAATGAAACAGAGGAGACCTCCCTTCTCCTCTTCCTTTCAATTCTAACACCTCTGAGGGGGGGAAAAAAAGACAATGTCCCAAGAGCAATAAACAAAATATATTTGGGAGGACTGTTCAACAGAAGGTTGTGCTTAACCATATCAGCAGATCCAGTAGAGACAAAAGGAGTTAGTGAAATAGAATTCAAGAGGCTCAGATAATGCAAGATGTAACAGAGTATCAGGTAGAAAATATTCTGCAGAAATAAAATTTATCGCTATTATAGCACCCAGAATTGTCAGTCATGAGTTTTCCTGGGAACTATTCCAACAGCAACTTTAGTAGGTGTCCTAGTCCAAATTTTAAGAGCTTCCCTTAAAATGTATGTAGGTCAAAACCCAGAGGTGACAGAAAAGATATCTAATTCATTTCTCTGAATGAAAGGGTATTGGTGAGAAGCAAATTAAAGATAGAGATACTGGTGTTGCACTAAAATATTTTCTTAGGAGTGAATAAAGAATTTGTTATTAATTGTATCTCTGCTGCAAAGGACACAGCACATTTCCTAATAGAAACTTTCAATTATTCTCCCAGCTCAGAAAGACTTTCCTGTTAATGGATTATGTCTCCCTCTTATTTAAGAAATTAGACTCTCTCCCAAAATTGTCTGTTTTAGTGCATAAACCCTTTCTTTAGACATCTTACCAAAATATCAACAGATAGCATTCAAGAGGGGATAGGCTATCAATTTTAAAGGTATGACTCAGTTAAGAGGGGACCTTGACACACAAACATCAAAACTGGAAGCATGTTTCTGAAAAGGCAAACAGAAGAGGAATGCAAGAAAGAAAGTGACAGAAAAAAATTCTGAGAGTTAAATAAAAATGAAACAACTGTTATTTAGAAAATTGTGCCAGAAAAATTAATATCAGCTCTGAGAACCCTTAAGAACTTAGAAACTCCAACAAGCATGCAAAAATAGAATTAATCAGGTGTACAAGAATTCGACTCACATTAATTTATTTACTGTGTAGTCAGGCTCAGATTGCTGTTTCCTCTTGGGGTTTTTTTATTTTTTTTTTTCTTTTAACAGTGATTTATAGGTTTAAGGTGAACAAAATTGCCATCAAGCCAAAGATTCTGCTCTCTGACCATGGATGAAGGTGACATCAAATGCTGAAGAGAAAAAAAAGAGCTAAATCTAGATATATATAGTTTTAGAGTTTTTAGAATTCAATAAGGTAGATAGGCATTTCTTTTCTAAATTCTAAGGTAAAAAAGCAAACAAAAAAACAAACACCCCCCCCCAAAAAAAATAAAAACAATAATGGAAGACCTGAACAAGATGTAACTAATGAGTTTACCTAGACATTGACAAAATGGAGAGAAAGAAAGATAAAGCAGAACTTAATCTAGCCTTAAAATTGAGACTGGATAAAGCTGATAAGTGTGCACAGGTACAACTAATGCAAAAGATTCTTTGAATTCCTCCTTTCAGCTATGACAATTTTTTCCAAGCTTTTCATTTTTCCCCTTTTTAAAATTTTTTTTTTTTTTTTTTTTTTTAATATTACACTAATGGCACATAAGGAACTTATAGAACTCATGCCTTCACAAAGGCATTTGCTAAGTAAAGTCTCACAACTAGGATCCGTTTTGCAAAAGGGGTCTGCAGAAAAAAACCTAGGTATCTAAACTCTCATTAATCAGTGGAGAATTCCACATGATTAGCAGGGCATAGAGAGATATTAAGCTCAATCTAAAACACAAGTTTTGAATCAGTGAAGATTTGAAAAAAGATGAAGATCTGTAAAATTTCTGGTTAATATTACCTAAAGTCCTCAACTGTAGTTTTTATAATTAGTTTAAATTAAGAAGTGGTTTGATTTGGGCTTTTGGGTGATTTGGGCTGAGTTGATATTTAAACTTTTAATTTCTGATGCATTAAGAGATATCTCTTACGAAAAGTCCTTGACATTTAAAATTTTATTCAGATATAGTATTTGGTCATCTGATCGTATATAGGCTTATTCTTTAGATATTTACATTTAAGCTACCACTTTACAGAAAACACTAGAAAGAAATAATACAATTCTTCATCAATTTCATCCTGAAGTACATGTTCACATCTGACCAGTGAACATTTCTATTTCTTCTTTTTCACAACAAAGGAAGACTGAGGGTATTCATACAATCACAGAATATTCTGAATTAGAAGGAATCCAGAAGGATCATTGAACCCCACATCTTGGCTCTGCAGAAGAACATTCTAAGAGTCACACCTCTGACTATCTTAAATCAAAATGTTTATGATTTAAAACTATGCTATCAATTACAAAAGCCCTGAGAAATTCTGGAAAACTGAGAAAATGAAAGATGTAAAGGAATAGGATATTCTATTTGGTCAAGCCATAATTTCAGGTGCAATTGCTATACTATTCTTTTAGACTTTGAATTAAAACTTCTAGATCTCTAGCCACCTCATCCTTAAAATATTTGTATTTTATTAGAAAAATTATATTTTCTTGTTTAATCACAAAAATTGTCACTGTATGTACACCACAATGCACTGGAAAATAAATTGATAGTTAACATCTTCAACAGTGGAAAAAAGGAAGAAAATAAATGTCAAAACATTTCCTTTAAGAGAAAACAGAATTACCCATAGTTTTGCATGTTTGATTTTTCTTTTAATAGAGAGCAAAAATATAGCATATGATATGAATAATAGTGACTTGGGGATTTTTTTTACAAAATAGTCATAAATTAATTTTCAAAATTCAAATGCAAAAATGGCAGTGAAAATTTGAATCATTAAATTCAACTTTGTAACAAGTGTCGCTTGAGAAAGAATATGGTCTCTGCATGAGGAGCACTTAAAAGATTATTGATATTAAAACTTCTCCAGGAATATAGGTCAGTTTTCTCTCTGATTTAATCTTCTTCCCCTGCACATTTTGAACTGCTTGTCTGTTGAATTAAGTGGTGGAGAAAAGCACCTCAGAATGAAAAAAAAGGTGCTGAAAAACTTGTACTTTTTCTGATAAATTAGATTCAGTTTTCAAAGAAATATCGTTGTATTTTAACCTACATATCTTCCTACATAGAAACAGAGATAATATACTTTTCTAGATGTTCTATAAATCCCATAACAATTACAAAAGCAGTTACAACTATCTCCATAACTGTAGTGCCAACACTGATTCTTGAAAGTGCTTCTGTGGGTGTTAAATAATGCAGAGCTGGAGACAGCAAAAAGAAATCAGTAATATAAAATAAAATGAAAGTGCATTTAACTGCTCTTTTTAAGCTATTTCCTGATGGCAAAAGGATTATTTTAAAAACCAAGTAACTTAGATTGGAAGGACCTTTAGAAGTTGTGCAGTTCAGTCCTTTCCTGGAAGCAGTGCCAACCCAGAACAAGTTATTCAAGGTCTTTTCCAGTTCAGTGTTGGAGAATGGGACTCCAGCAAACTGTTCCAGTGCCTGATTACTGTCAGAGTGAAACAATCCTCTTACATACTATAAATTTCCAGTGCAATATGTGAATCTCCTTATCTGGTTGCTACACACCTCTGAAGGAGTTTGGCACTATCTTGTATTGTCAGACAAGTTTACAATTCCCTCCCAAAGCTGTGTCTTTTCCAATCTGAACAAAACCTGGTCCATGAACTTCTCACAGGGCAAGTGCTACAGCCTCCAACTCTCGTAATGACTTCTGCTGAAGTTTCTCCAATATTTACATGTCTTTTTGGTACTGGAATAGCCCAAAACTGCAAATAACTAGCTGCCTTGTTAATTGTCGAGTTCCAGTGGTCTAACCCATCAATGTATCTTTATGATCTTCCAAATAACTTTTCAATCAAATTACCATTTACAACTACATGTGAAAGAAGATTATTTGTAGATATTTAATTATCTCATTCTTGAGTTTTTAGAGAAGTTAATGGGGGAAGTAGGGATATTGCTGTTGTTTCGGTTTTTGATTTTGTTGTTGTGCTGATTTTGTTTTCAAAATAAATAGCTATGCTGTAAGGATAGCAGTATTCAAAAGTGCAAGGAAGAGGAAGGACTCTGCAATCAAATTGCATTGTTGACAAATTTATGTGGGAACAAATGTAGGAAACAGTAAGATTCCTGCAGCAATGCCCATATTTAATATTCAGTGAGAATTTATATTATCTTTTCAAATCATACTGCAGGATTTGTGATGTTAGATATACAAATTTAAAGGTTGCTTTTGAAAACATAAGCATTTATTTGATGTAAAGTTATATTTTCTATACTGATAAATGTTTTAAAATATGGATAGTGACATCTGATGCTTAAAGGAATTTATTAATTACTATGGGGAGCAGAAAAAAATATTTTTCTTTCAAACACAGGACTATATGAATAGATATAGATATAAAAGATATAGATATGAGAAAAATGGTGCAATGATTTGTCTTCCCAGGCAATTGTAAAAAACACCTGGTGATTTAAAACCACAAAACTAAACACCCAAAATCTATAAAGCAATTCATTTAATGAGAAATTAATAAAACATTTTTATCAAAATATTTTATCTGGCAATGTAGCCATTGTTGTGTAGCCAATGTGTCTGAATATTTTGTAATTGACTTGTAATATCCCCTTAGGGAGGAAATTCCCAAATCTCACGTTTAAATATTTACATGATGGAATTAGTCCTGTGAATTAATGGTAGAAAAGAGCATTCTGTCCAATAAAAAAATTCATTAGCAATGGGGTTATGAGTGCTAAAACTAGTCCTGATTATGTTTTTAATTGGAACAGGATTTTAAGAAATGTTCCAAAGGATGATTCAACAGATGAAAGTATTTGGTAAACTGGACTAATGAGGATGTAGTCTAATCCACATTGCAGTGATGTAAGTGAAAAAACCTAATTACAGTTCACTGGTTTAATGTTCTTTGTTTTACATTTATTAAGAAAAAGAACAAAATGAGTAAATCTTAAACTAATGACATCTGACACCCTTTTCATAAAACAATTTGGCAAAATTTGTTTGTAGTAATAGGATCAGAATTGCTGGTCAGGAAAGGAGTTTGCAATGAATAATCCAGCCATCCTTCCATCTTAGTATTCTTTTTATATTGCATGCAAAACTGAAAGTATTGGGTACCAGTGAGAAATAATAATGTACCAGGCAAAGGGAAATTACAAACAAAAGAATTAACTATTCGTGATATCATTAGGAGTAATTTTTAGGTAATGACTTTGAGCAGAATAATATAGCAAACAAGTACAAATATTATTTTAATTCTTAAATAGTTATTCTATACAGTCTATATTCTTCATGTTCAAATAGCTAAAATGGCTTAACCAGACATTTCTTTCAATTTTTTGCTTATGAATATAAAATGGCCAGATTTGTTTACTTTGACATTAAAGGTAAGAAAAAATATTTCAGTAATCTGCATGGAAAAATGAGACATTATATATAGACTATGGTCTATAGTACCAATTAATAGCATATACTAAAGAAACATTTCATATGTGTGTGCATTTTAAAATTCAATGTCATTTTTAATCTTTTGATTTGAGAATTAAACAGAATTTCATTTTCAGTGTACATTGGTTCAACACAATGGAAGAAGAACTAAGGAAAGGGAATTTGCAGTTCTTGATACTCTGACCTAGTTTTAACAATAAACACAATTGTACACCTTCCTTAAACAAGAGATACCAAGAGATTTCTCAAGCATGTTTCTCTTTTTTTCTCATAATTTCTGGGAAGTGTAGGTACTGTGTCGCCAGATTCTAGCTAATTATTTCATTTGAACCCCTGCATCAATTTTTCTATCTAGGTTTCAGATATATCTATCTATTTATCTATATATAGATCTATATCTATATATATGTAGGTATGTAAACATCTCTGGTCTTTGTTTCTCTGTGAAAGTAGTAGAAAAGCAGTCTCTACAGTACATAATTTTTGACAAAACTAACATAAGTGGGCATCATTAGGATCAGATTTTGTTGTGTTCTTTAGTCCATCCCTTGAAAAATGCAAGTTACCTGTTGTTATTTAATTAGTCTTCTGTTGTAAACTTAGCACTTATTTTGATAATATCACCTTCCTCAATTCATTCCTGACTCACCATTTTCTGTCACATTCAACAAATAGCTTCTCTCCTCTCTCAAGGTCCTTCAACACTTATCTCATAAACTTATACTGCTTAAACACATTGACCTTTAACATGTCACTTTGTGCCCCCAATCCTTTAGTGATCCAAATCCCCCCCATCCTCCTGTTAAATTTTCAATGCAACATGCTATTTCTTTGTCCCCTACAGCCCTTGGGACTAAACCAGAACTTGTTCTAAGTTATTTGTCATATCTCATCTCAAAATATATGTCTGTATCACCCATATCCCGCTCCATGTAGAGAACAAGACAATCCAAAACAAAGCAAAAACTGAGTAGGCAACAGATAGTCAGATAGTGCACTGGGACTATTTACTACCCTGCTGAATGAGATAGTTTGACCATTTCCCTGTTTGTCTCCCATCTGTCTGTTTATCTGTCTGTCATTTCTTCTTTTCTTTTTCTTTTTCTTAGATAATAAACTTTTTGGGGGAGTGGGGGTGGGGGGGGGATGTTTTTTCTTTAGTTCAACAGTTTTAATTCTTGTTTTAGTAAAAGGTAGAAAGCTCTGCATTGGTCCTGCAGGTTCTCAGAATGTGCCATGGCCTGAGCAGGTTTCAGCTTGCTATAACATTTTGCTGGTGCCAGTGATTTCTCCCTCCCTGCTTTACCTGCAGCTCCAAGAACACCACTGTAAGAATTAAAACCTTCAAAAAACGAATGTGCCAAACACAGGGAGCTAAGCTATTATGGCTAGCCCAATTAATATTTTAATAGTTGAATAGTCCAAATTAAACATTGAAATAGATCAGCTTTATAAACTTTATTGTTTGCATTTTTGTACAAAAGCACCTACATGCTGGTGCTCGTTCCCATCCCTTTCCCCAGCAAGCGCCTCAGCCTGCCATGGTCCCTGAATCTTGAGCTGTTTCTGGTGAGGTCCAGCCTGGGAAGTTGTTAAGGGTGGGGTAGACAGAATCCTCAGCCACCCTGGGCATCAATCCAAAGGAGAAGTGGCCTGGCTGTGGTCATGAGCTCTTCTTTTTTCCATCTGGAGTCCATGTGGCCTTACTTTCATAATATTTTAAGTACACTCCCATCCTTCCCTCAGGCATCCAACAGGATTTCCCTTGCTAAGACAAAAGTCACATTTTCTGGGCTATCAAGTATAGCAATTTTGTATTAGGACTGCTAGAACTGTAGATGGTAGTAATAAAAGTGGTAGTAGCAGTTTTAGCCATCTTATCATATCCTAGTAAATACTAATGTCCTAAGTGTAGCCTTTGGCTGTTTGTGTCATATAAAAAGCATAGTGTGAATCACAAAGTCCTGAAGGGCTTCAGGATGAAAAAGTCCTGTCAATCCCAAACCAAATAAACCCCATTAATGATAACTGTTTTCATAGTCCTTTATTTGATAAGAAAACATAAAGGGAAGCCCTTTGGATAAAATTTGGAGTACTGTTTCTTCAGCAGGCTTTGTTTACTCTAGAATGGTATACTTAAACCAGGACAAAATACATCTAAGTTTTAAAATAAGCCATGTTCTTTTTCCTCAAATGATATTATACACTATAAGTATCTAGAATGTTTTTTCTTGACTTCAGATTTTTTTTTTAAATTAAATTGTTGTGTACTATACTCATAATTAATATTGCTGTAGAGACCTCAAGTGCTCAATGTTGTACTGTCCTACCTTCATGATAAAGTTGTTCACACTCTGTAGTGACTGATTGAAAATACAGAGTACATAAAAAGAAGAAATAAGACAAATCAATCAATGGATATTCCACATGTGAAACTGTTTGTAAACAAGTGATGGCTTTGCTCATCAAGCTTGATCTCAGACGCATTGCTGAAAGTTAACTTCCCACTCACAGGCCTGTGGAATGAGACATTTATGCAAGCCTGACATGCGTTCACTAGCTGGAAGAATTAAATCCACTTTTAATATCCGTACTTAAGCAGATTTGATTACTTTAAGCATATATCTCAGATGCATCCATAAAAATAAAATACACTCTGGGAAGGTAAAAATATATCTCTTATATTCCAAAACACAAAATAAAATCAAAACCTAGTTTTTATTTATTCTATCCTTCTCTTAGAAAAAAGAGCATAGCTCAAGCAATGGGAACAAAAGACAGCAATGTAATTTTTCAAACTGATATATTTCTACAGTAAAAAACAAAACCTTTCTGGAATTCAAGTCTTTCAAATCACTTTCAGTATTTTATAATAAGAAAAATATTTCTAATTGCATTTCCCTGTTATTCTGTGCACTTAAATTGAATTTTCTCAGAAAAAATGTTACTTACAAAATGCTTTTTTGGGGCATTTTTAAGACATACAGAAACATTTTTATATATTTTAAAGCTCTGGAATTCAAAGTGTGAAAATCCTATAATGATATGTGCAGTCATTACAGATTTTTTTATTATTTGGTGAAGTACATGGCTATAAAAAATTACAACAATTTATAACATGATAAGAAAATATATATGCCTGTGGTTTCTCTGTTGGTGTTTCCTAACCTTAATGGTGGCGGACTTGATTTGACATCCAAGTGTGTGTCTATGTGCATTTTGGCAGAAAGTGGTGTATAACAAGTGTTATGTAAAATTATATAAAAACAAGAGTGTCACCAAGAAACAAAATTGCTGTGCAGGAAGAACAGTCACTAATTTTGAAAATTTGAACTGAAAATCACAGGTCTCTAAATATATATCTATTCTGTTGCATAGTCATTCCAACAAGGCTGCTTTATCTAAACCAACAGGGACAATGATAAGTCAACCCAAAAAATTTTAAAGTTTTTAGGCTTTACAGAAAAACTGAGGGGAAAAAGATCTGATGGAAAAAACACTCTACGTGTTAGTCTATGACTTCTCCTCTTAGGAATTAGATACAAAACTCTTAAATGTTTCTTGTGTAAATTTTCATAGCAGAATAGACTAATTTCCTGCTTTGTTTTTAAATCAGGATTCATCACATCACATTTTTTATTAATTTCTCACTTTTTCTCTTCATTTTAAGATTTTCTTTCCTAAAAATAATGTTGGTAATTTTCAAACAGGATTATTTGACACTCTTAACTCTGGGAGCATCTCATGGCTTTATTTTCTCAAATTTTATCCTTCTGTGAAATGAAATAGTTGTATTTCTAAATTTTGAAGGAAAGGCAGTTAAACTGAGTATTTAGTATTTTGCATATTTTGTGTGAACCAAAAAGGCACTGGCGACCCCAGTCTAACTACTTTGTAAGCAGTAACAGATTGATTGCAAATTGAAACAGTTTTCTTCTCTACTCTTTGTCTTAATTTTGGATCTGGAAATGTGGTTTCTGGAAATGTGTATCTGGAAATATGCTTACATATCCCATACGACTGAAAAGTAGAATACAAGCTCTGTATTAAAAACAGCTTTATGAAAAATTTAAAATATATGTTTACAGATAAAACCATAAGAGAATGAATTTTCCATTTATTAAGGGAGTAATTTGTTCTCCTTACCAGTTCAGAGAATGTTATTTTTGTATCATTTTCTAAAAAAATTTGCTTAGATTTTTGAATGTTGTGTTGAATCATATGCTGTGTGCAGAAAACCAAATGCTGACTTTCATTATCGTTTCATTTTCTAACTACAGTAGTTAGGACATCATAACATTTTTCTATAAGTTCTCATAGAGGCATATCTAGTGCATTGCAGAATTTTTCCACTTCACATTACCTCAGTGACTGAGAGTCTTAAAAAAAAAATGATGTGACATTCACATAAACACATCTGCAGCCTGATTTCTAAACATGTAATTTATCTTTACAGATGTAGTAAAATGATTAGGCATCTAAAGCATCTAACTGGAAGACCAAGTAAATGAAAACATAATTTTGTACTTACGAAGCATAGTATTTATTTTCTTCTGCTAAACAGAAATCCAGGAGAAAAACCCCCAAAATCCACTGAAAATATGAAGAAACTTCAAAACTTCAAAGGTATTTATGATAGCGTCTGAGAGAAGGAAAAGCCCTCAGATTCATGGAAGAGAAAAATGATCAAACATCTTAAGAAGTCAAGGTTATTTCATTGGGATTGACTTATGCTGGAATGTATTTACTTATGTCAGCTTTCCATTAACATAATTCAGTTCTCAAAACATTTTTTCACCCTTATATTTATCATTTGCTATTTTGATGGAAAGCTGGGGACAAGAATTTAGTACCAGATTTTGAGGTGTTCATCTTTGTCGTCTTCTGATGTGAGTATTTCATGACTCTTATACAGGCCAAAAATCTATGGCTGCAGCTGGGTCGAATGACTGGAACCCAGGGATGGCCGACCACACTCACGGATATGTATAATTTCTGTGCTGTTTATGAATCTCCAAACCATGCCTTCTTTCTGTTCACTGCAAGCCCCATTTTCCTTGTTTCCAAGTTCAGCTTGACAGAGTACCTGCCTTGCCCCTCTTCTGTTTCCACCATACCTTTAGAAATTATTCCAAATTCCCACTTCTAGACTTTGACACAAATAAATGAAAGAGTTATTTCTATTCTTTGCAGTACTCTTATTCCATGAGCTACAAATTCTGTGTAGTTTTTTTTTCTTTCTTACCTTAAATTTGCATATATATACCTTCAAAATAATAAATTGCAACTCAGGTCTGCCAAGTATTAAGGTTTAGAATTCGTGTTTGTTTGTTTCTGAGTCACAAAATTGCTGATTTAAGAGTGGGTTAAACTGCTAATGCATAAAGATTGGAGTGAGTTCAAAGGGTTTTCAGCTCAACAAATTTTCAGTTTGCTGGATAGTAGGTGGTGTACACCAGTGAAATTTTGTCTGTATTATTTTTTATTTGCTGTGTTCTCATCATAGTAAATAATGGGTGCATGTTTACTGAAAACCTGTACAGACTTTTAAAGGCAAAAGATACCTGTTTTCAGAAGGAAGACCTAAAAAACTGAAAACTATGTCACCACTTTAAGAGTAATTGTCTTTTAACTGTGTGTTTTTGAACATAAGTAGATCTTTCAAAAATGAATAATTTATTTCAATGCTAAAAGTAGCTTAAAGAAGAATGAAGCATATTAAAAAATTACAAACCTTTATTAGAGGAAGTGTGTTCTTTGACAGGTAACTGTCCTCTAGTAGCAGAAGTAAATTGCTATCAGCCACCATGTTTTTAAGAGAAGTCAAAATATTTTACTTAAGTTTGAAAAGTTTACGTTTACATCAGTTGTATAAAAGAAATAAATCTTCTTGACTAACACTGCTTAAATATATGGTATGTCATTTATGTCATAGCAAAGTTTTAAAGACTTTTTTTTTAAATATCTGATCCAGATTTGTTCATGCTACGATTTCTTAGAATTTCTATTTAGCCTGTAAAGTGGTAAAGAATGTTTGATCTACTCAATCTTTGAAAATTAAATTTTACACATCTTCTCTTTTTCTCTTTTGATATACCTTTACGCACAATTCTTGCACAAGACTTGGACTACACAATATCATCCCCAGTAATAATTTAATTGTATGGTACTGGTAAGAGGCTGGATATGATTATGGCTTCATCACTTCCATAAAATATACCATCTTGCATTTCTTAATATCCCGCAAGGTATAACTATAAATAACTTCTGTTTCTCCAACAAAGAACTAGACTGCATTCAATGGTAGAATTTTTTTTTGTGTGTGTGTGATTGTTTACTTATCATTGGGGTAGCTTTCCCAGACCTTAGTATAATATATTGAAAATTCTTCTGTGGCAGTAAGAATCACAGAAGTTGTAATAGAGGCACTTTTATGCACAATCCATTTTAAAGCACCTAAACTGTAGCTGTGTCATTTTCTTAAAACTTCTATGATTAAATATACCACTGTTAAGATATTCACTGTGAATATCTTGAAACAATAACAAATGCTAGTTTGGAAATTTATATTTTAAAGGTTCAAAAATATGTTTTAAGCGTAATTTCACTTCATCCTTTCTATGTGCTGCATAAAAAAGGAACTACATACACTAACTCCTTGAATAACTTGAAATAAGAAGACTGGATCAAATTTGATTGGCTGGTTGGTTGGTTGGTTTGGTTTTGTGCCAATGTATAATAAAATATATACACCAGGGAAAAAATACAGAATTGAGCTCTTGGGAACATCATGCACTTCAAAAAAGGAATTGCAAAATCCTGCACCTGGAGAATAACCCCAGGTACCAGCATACGCTGGCGGCTGCGCAGCTGAAAAGGCTGGAAGGACCTTGGGACATTCATGGGCACAAAGATGAACATGGGCCACCAATATGCCCTTTTTGTCAAAGGCAGGTAACAGTACCCTTGACTGCATTAGGAAAAGCATTGTCGACACTCCAAGGTAGATGATCCCTCTCCTTTACTTAGCAGCGATTAGGCCAAACCTAAAATGTTGTGTGCCTGGATCTTCCATAAAACAGAGACACAGGGGAGAGTCTGTGAAGGACCATGAAGATTATTAAGAGTCCCAGGTATCTCTCCCATAAAGAACATCTGAGACAGGTGGGGCTATTCATCCTGGAAATAAAAAGGCCCAGAAAGGATCTCATCAATGTGTGTAAATACTTGGAGGGAGCATGCAAAGAAGATTTCCAGGCTCTTTCAGTGGTTCCCAGTGATGAGATCAAAGGCAATGGGCACAAAGTAGAACACAGTACATCTGACATCTGAACATCAGAAGACACATTTGCACTGTGAGAGTAGCCAAGAACTGGCAGAGGTTGGCCAGGAAGGTTGTGAAGTGTCCATCCTCGAAGAGCTCTACTTGAACAGGGGGATTAAACCAGACCCCTCCTGTGGCTCCCTCTAACTTTAACCATTCTGTAATTATGAAAATATTACAAAATGCTCTACATGCAGCAACTTTACTGTTCACTACTAAGTAACATATAACAACATTTTACTAATCTTTATAACAATTTCCTACATACTTTATTTCATTCATGGTTTGGGAAATTATAATCTAGTGGTTCTACAAACACACACATACCTTTCAGAGAGCCCTATGGAGTTTTCCAGAACTTCTAAACTACAATTTGGACTGTAACTTTTTTCAACTGTTTTCAATTTTCAATTTTTCCTATCATTTAAGGCTTGATACCTTATGCTCTACTTGTGTTTAGAAGAGCTGCCTTTTGTTTTCTGATGTTGCAATGTCAATCAGCAAGAGGGGAGTTTTGTAGGTGAAAGGGGAAATACTTTCTTGGGAGACTTCTTCAAAGAAGAAAGCAATCCTCTAAAATGGTACAGAAGTAAAAGTGTTACGATCTGTGTTTCTGTTTGGGTTTTTTTTGTTTGTTTGTTTGTTTGGGTTTTTTTGTGTGTGGTTTTGTTTTTGTTTTTTTTTTTATTTTATTTTATTTTTTTGTTGTTGTTGTTGTTGTTTTTTTTTTTAAATACAAGTAAATTAATTAGATTTTTGTCCTGGGTATGTCACTTTGAAATTTGCTTTTGTGTTGCTTTTAGTCCTTGCTCAGACTATTAATGAAGATGGGCATTCTTGCCTGATGATATATACAGGTTAGAATTCATTTCCCTATACTACTAGCAATATTTAATAGCAAGACAGCTTATTAATTTGCATTTCTAGCACTTTTTGGATGTTGACAATGTAAATGATTTCCCAAAGAATTAATTCCATTAAGATCCTTCTGAATTTTTTCCAGTTAAAATGTTTTCCTTATAGATCATAGATACGCATATAAAGTATTTCTTGATAAGAGAAAAACAGGTTTGGTGAATACTTTCTAATTCTGAAAGGCAAAAATAGTATTTTCTAAAGAAAATAATAAAGCTTTCTAAGATTTCTTGCCAGACTTTATTTCTGCTGTTTGGCTTGATAACTTTTTCTTCATATGCAGTACTGCTCTGAGCAAAATTGCCTCCGAGAATTCGTAGTACCTCAACTTATTTGGGAAAAAGAAGAGATTTTTTTTAACAAAAAATGCTGAAGAAATGGTTCACTATGGTCTTGCACAATGGATCCACCTGTCAAATTCTGAAATTTTCAAAATATTCATAAAACCCAAAAGACTAAATAAAAAGACTAAATACTGAAATTATTTATTGTTCTATTTGAAGAAGTCTCAATTACTTAGATTCACCTGTTTCTTTCTGGTTATTACAGCCTGTGTATCTACAGCATACACAAACAAAGACAGCTTTACTGCAAAAATTTTGCTTTAATTTTTCTCGCTTTAGTGTGTTATTGTGAAATAGTAAGAGTATAATGTATATTGAAAAGTAAGATTTTGCAGTGCATTTCACATTCAGCTCAGTAGAGATAACAGTAGTCCCAAGGACTTCTGAGAATCCAGGGCTGGCTGGAAAGTAACTTGAGGCCCAATGTACTCAGATGGTTTAAATGCCTACAGCCAGTGGTGAAATGTAGGACCTGAGTCACCTACCAACAAAAAATCTAATTTTTTTTTTTACTTACTTGACTCTTTCACATGGTCTAATCAGATTGCTAGAGAAATGCTGTAAATTTCAAATACTAGTATTGCTTCAAGAGAATGCCTACAGATGGTAAATCATATGTACTTTTCTAGCCGTGACACTATATCTTCTTGGGCCTCACTGCAAATGTAACTGGGATGTGACAAAATGGTAATCAAGCTTTTCATAGTGTGCCCAGCATGTCCATAGTTGGTCATATGCATCATTATGATTGATATAGAGATTTTTGACAGTAGGTTCTCACCTCCACCAGATAGATTTATTGGCACAGATCAATTATGTTACCTGGTAGCTCAAGATAGATGTCTCATAAGAGGGACCCAGAACAAAGAAATCCCCTGGCAATTATACTCTTACAATCTAAACTCCCCATCCCTCATGCAACAGTCTGGACCAATAGCAGTATTAGGATCTGAAGTCTTTTCAGTCTTCCTTGGTTTGCTCTTTCACTACCAAGGTGTTATAACATGGTCATCTTCTTTCAGGTTGCTTTCAGTGAGGGTGAAACTACAGTTCTGTAGTCCATGTTATAACAATGTTTTTACAGTTTATGGGCCGTTCCCTCTAGCTATTAATTTTTAAGCAACATTTAAGCTACAGCTTAGTCTATTCTATTATTAGATTGTTAGCTCTGAGTTTCACTATGATGCTTCTTTGACTTAAACATAGCCATATAGTTCAAACTGAGTTCAACTTGCTGCCTAGCATTGCTAGCTACTTATTTCAAGCAAGCACTTAGCTATTTTCAAGTAATATACAATTTTCCATAATGATCCTATCAAACTATGTCATAATCTCAAGAGGCACAGACTTCCATCTAAACATTTCTATAAGAGGTAATTTGGAAACAAAGAGCTGGGACTATGTTCAACATGTAGTGTCCACTTAGTTTCCCTACTCCTACCTTAGTCTCTTAATACACTAAGCAACAAACAATATAACAAAAGTGGGCAGAAAAATATTTTTCCATCACTTTACTGCACGAAAGGGCTATTTTTTATACTATAAAACCTTATTGATAACACTTTATAACCTATCTAATCTTAGACCTTCTCTGAACAAATTAAATATTGAAAACTAGTTGCACAAAAATCAGCTTTTGTCTTAAATGTTGAAATAACAGTCTTATCATTTCCAAAGTGACAGGGTTTTGTAAGAATAAATATATTTTTATTACTTTGATGATGATAGATATTTCTTAACCACTGCTGAGCTATACAAAGGGACAGTATCCTCAGATGTTAACACTCCATGTAAAATGCGGAAGCACTTCTAGCTTATCAAGATAAAAATAAGCTGAAATTACTCATATAATTTATGTGAATAAAATTACTCCTAATCAAAATGAACTGCCCACATGAAGAGCCCAAATCAACAATACAAAAAATGGCACTAAAAATAATTATGACAGCTATCCTTTTTCTCTATAGAGCATAAATATTTAGTACAGTAAACAGCTAAATATGAGCATGCCTTCACAATGACAGTTTGAATCTAACTTTCTTCTCCAGTCAATCTGAATTTTATCACTGGGAGTTTAGAGGAAATTCTGCTGCACTCTGCAAAAACTTTTATCTGAAACTTTTCCATTTTCCTAGATTCTAAATAAATGTTTCCTGTTAGCAAGACTTAAACATTTCATTTTGCATTTTGAAATGTGCCTTCTGCTTCTTTGCTTTCAGTGTTACAATTATTAATACCAGTACTGAAATGAATCCTTAATCACAGAATCATTTAGGTGGGAAAAGACCACTCAGATCCTTGAGTCCCACCTTTGACCAATCACCGTCTTGTCAGCTAGACCATGGCACTAAGTGCCACATCAAGTTATTTCCTGGGATGACAATTTTACCACCTCCCTGGGCAGCCCATTTTAATGCTTAAGAACCCTTTCCACAAAGACATCCAATCTAAATCTCCTTAAGTTGTAAATTACCCAGAATATATGGAGTTGCCAGTATTTGTTCAGGAGAAAATTTTCTCATCGTATTCTTATAGTTTGAATTGTATCAAGTAAGGTATGGTGTATTCTGTTTCTGTTCAATATAAACAACTACCCTCTCCCTAAATTTAATTTCTATTTATTAAACTAAAGCATTATTTTTTCAGATGTAGCATAAAATTCTTAAACCTTGCCCTCAGTTAAAACCAATAGCAAAAGTTGTACTGACTGTGGCAGGCTAAGCATTGCATCATAAGGACTATGTAGATAGATAGTGCATGACATTGTGTATGGATACAATAACCTTCAACAATACACAAGTTCTATAAAAATAAATTTAAAAATAAATAAATATACTATTTATATTATACACATACATATCTTTTAATATGTTCACATTATGTATATGCCCTCACAAATAAGAAATTTCCAAAACAAAATAAAATTAAACAAATAGCAGAATTCTGGATGTTTTAAGGACTCCTATATATAAGCAAGAGAAAAAATAAAAAAGACAAAACTTTATAATCCTAATCCAATTGAAGATTAGAATCAAACAGAGAAAGGGAAAACAAAGAAACAAAATTTAAAAAAAAAAGGTTAAAAAAAGAGACTCCCCTTGAAACTGGGATTTCCAGAGTTTTAGTCCAGGGCAAAATGAAATGAAGCACTGGTCTGACAGTGTCTAAGCCGGAAGACTCCAGTGAGTGCCTTTTTATTCTGACAGAGGGAGAATGTGACCGAGCAGCCCCCCAAGGCGGTGAGCGGCAGGTCCAGTACTCAGGCTCCCTGCCTTTGTGCCAAGCCAGGGGCCTGAGTGCCAGCACAGGGCTTCCCTCCAGCTTCCTCTGCTCAAAGTGGGTTATGGCTCTGTGGCTCCCTGCCTTGTAGGCTTATGTTCATTTTGTTTTCCCCTCTGCAAGCAGAGAATGAAACTGACAAGACCATTCCAGGAGGGCAGCCAAGAAGATGCCAGTGTATTTTTCCTAGCTGGGCATAAAAGTGATGGTAATGATACAACGATTTTTCGTCTCTGAAAACTTTCCCATGCACACTTTGTTCATAAGGAGGCATTTTCTGTTTTAAAAATATGTCAGTGGAATAAAAAGGTAAATTAAAGATTTTGAAGTAGAGAGACAGGCAGTTGTTCCCTACATGAATTAAATATTACAGAAATTACTGCAAGTCCTTTTGTTTTGAAGAATTCAGGCCTCACACTGCTGGGCTTTGTTGTTTTTTAAGAGAAAATAATTGCCCTATTTGCAGTCCTCATTATAGCAGGCAACTAAATTGCATGACGAAGACATACTTATAAAATAAATATGCATTTAACAATTACAGACATCCTGTACTGCATTTTCATAATATGATCAGCACTCGAATTTTTTCCTAAAAACAGCCTTTTTCATTGGCCAAGACAACTCACATAAGGGGCGTTATTGCTTTGTAGCTTTAGCCCTTTGAGCCACTTTGAGTTCTGTAGACAGAAATTTCCCCTAAGAAGGGAAACACAGCTGCTTTGCTGGTTTTCAGACTTACATGAAGCCAAGTGAAACAGGCTGAAAATATTTCTTGGTGTTTGTCAGGAGACAAAAGTCTAAGCAACATATCAGTTATTTCTTTCATTTTATTTTCCCTTGCCATTTAACTAAGTTCGGAAACAGCTTCTCTTATGCTTTTTTTGAACCCAAATTGGTGGCAATTTATCACTGTGCTTTTATTGCATAACCATATTTGAAGATCACCTCAGCTAGCTCTGTCAAGGCCATTTCAAGCAATTAAAAAAGACATACACCGTCATTTTGGAAATAATAATGTTTAGTTTCAGTCGTTTTGATTATTAGCTTTATTTTGCTTAATCATAACTCCATGTTAATTTTTAATTTTCTCCTGCCAATTACCACAGTGCTGAAACTGGAAATGCCAATTATAGGACTGAGCAATTTGTCTTCATTCCATATGTTCTTCATATCCTCAGTGCATTTAAGGATCCTATTATGTACTAGCTATTGACTTATTTAAAAGTGTTTATTTATGCATTTGTAAGATATTTTCTTGAATTTATGTTCTGTTTTCTGATTAGTGTTAACAAAATGTTTTGTAGAAATACATTTTTATTGATTCACAATCTTTTCAAAGATAGATGTTTTGCCTTTGAAGACCTTTTGTTCAGTGTCTCATATGATGGTTCTTTCCTATGCACTTTGCTATTTATCCATATTTTGTAATAGAATGCCCCTTTGCTGGAATACACAGTGAAAAATACTAAAAATATATATATTTTAATCACATTTCCAAGTATTAATATATATTCCAGGACATAAAGCATTGTGATATACATACCAGTTAATAAAATTTAGAATAATTACTTACTCATTTTCATAACCCTTCCAGTCTTCCTTATTAACTCAGATATACTTTATTTTCTGGAGTGAATTGCACCGGTATATTCCAATGCATTGTTACATTGTTGTAACATTACAAAATAATACAGGAATAATGGCCATGGATTTCAGTTTGGTAAGCAAGGAAATGAGTCAGATAGATATTACAGTGGCCCATCAAAGGGGAGGGGTGGCTTTACAGTAACCAACTTTTAGGAAGAGTTATAAAGTAAAACAGTTGCACTGAAATTCATTGTCTGAGGCTAGGGCATTTTCAGGTGTAAAAATACAGAATAATCAAGGGACATAAAAAAAGCTAAAATCTAATTTCTGCTTTGAATCAGATAGAACAGGTATTGGAATATGGTCCGTCTTCTTAAAAATCAACCATAACCTCCATACTGTAGAATTTATCTTCCATATAGCTGTTTATAGAGAAAGGAAGATACGCCAAAGAAGAATCTGACATTTTAGAAGAGGCTGATGCTGTAATTTGATGAACAGGAATCTTGCCTGCTATGTGGGATGGAGTCTGTAGGAGCCTAATCTGTCATAAACAAGCAGATTGGTTACTCCCACGCTCAAGTTAAATGTTCTAGCCAGTGGGTTATTGTCTGGGCATTGGGTAGGCTGAGAGAGTATCTAGCACAACCTTCTCACAAAGAAAAACACATTCTCCAAAAGTGTCATTTTGATTTTACATCAGAAAAGTAATAAAATATTTTGAAACTGTATTATTTCTCTTTTCTTTTATGAAACTGAAAAATATTTTTATGATCAGGACTAGAAAATAATACAATTCTCACATTCTCTCCTCAGTTTGTCAATCGTGAAACTGAGTGAAAAATAATCTAGGTTACTAAAGTTTGCTTTGGGAAGAACCACCATGAAATACAAGTAGAAATAACAAATCCAACCAACCAAACAACCAACCAACCAGTTCTGCTGGCCCTACTTCCATCTGCAGGCAAAGGGAAAAAAAAAATTTGAGTGTGTATTTATTTATAATTAAGTGCATCTATCTAAATATAGAGAGATACATTTCTATAAAGTATATTAAAAAAACAATCCACAAACAGGTATTTCAGTAACCTGATACATCTGGAAATTCCTTGAAATCAGTAGAGAATTCACTAGTTGAGGTTTATCCACATGATACATATCTAGATATATGGATGGATATCTAAAAATTTATATATATGGATATCTGTAAATGGATGTCATGAAAACCTCTAACTTTCCCTAGTTAAATCAAATTATTGATTTATTTTAACACTAAAGATAATCATGTTACCATCTGTGAGTTTTGACCATGGAAATTAGATAGTATCATATTTGAGTCAGATATGATTCTGTCTATATCAACAAAGAGTGTGACACAATATCATAGAGTGAAAGTTATTTCAGAGGACAACACATATATACTATATTTTTTTTATCATTTTTTACTTCAGTTTAGCTATAGTCTGCTCCTGTGGACTAGATGACCATAAACAGCTGGAACACATTGGACGACATTGAAGACATTTTTTAGTCTAGCCTCACTCAAAAAAAGAAACGTTTTTCACCCTCAACAAGAGCAGCTTTGTGAAGCCAAAGAACAGGCTGTGAGCACTGCTGGGAGATTAACTCCAAAAGTGATTCTTCATAAATGACAATCATAGATGCACTCAAGATAAGTAAAGAAGAATGACATGACTTAGTCCCTAAGTTAAATGTTTCCTCATATTTACAGAAATGCTGTGTTTAGTGAAGATAGAGGACAAACTTGCTGCTGAGATAAGAAACTCAAGGAACTGAGGTTTTGTTCTCAGTTTCAGGAATTCCTGAACTCTTAAGAGAAGTAAAATCCACCAGTATCCACTAATGGGTACACTCACGAAGCAAATATGATGCCATGTAGAAATGGGATTTTTCTCTCCCCCCCATCCCTCAGTTGGAGTGGGATTTAAAATTTAAAAAAAAATGCAATAAAAAGCCTGCTTTTGAAGTGAATCTCTCCATCATTCCCATTTGCCAGGTACCAGTTCACATTACAGAGCAGTTTCAGAGTTTGAGAGAGGAGTCTTCTCAGATGAAATTGTAATGAAAGTGTCTGAGACCAAACTGACTGAAGAATTGCAGTTATCAGTACTTAGCCATTATATATTTGGTCATAAGAGGATGAAAAATGGTAAACTGATAAAGCTCTTCCTCTACCCAAGGCTGAAGTAAAAGAAGTTAAAGGAAAGCAAAAGCCCCAAGGCTACCCTTATCAGCTTTAAAACTAATGGAGATACTCAGCAGTCAAAAAAAAACAAAACAAAGCAAAACAAAACTAAACAAAAAACTCAAACAAAAACAAACAATACTTTACTTGATGGGTATTTTTCAACAACGTCTAAAATTTTGTCTAAAAAATGAAAAAGCATTCATAACAGTGAGAAAAATACTGCGCAGCTGTTCAAAAACTTATTTCACCTGTCATGTTGTTTTGTGACAGCAGTCGTAAGTGGGCATTCATCTGTATCACCTAATAGACTTCCCTTTTTTCTTTCTTATTCCACACATCTCTTTGGCATGTGTGATAAATTTACTTGTCTGTCCTTATTCAAACATATCTTGAAGATATATTTTGTCTTTGAGCCTTTAAAAAAAGCTTCAAGAAGATCAAATTCTCTAGCCTACAAAACATATGATCCTTGCATTATATATTCTGTTTCTAATGTACCCTTAAGATTTTGGTTACTGTAGAATCTCAGGATGTTGGTCCAAACTGAATATATTAAAATTTAAAATACCTTTGCTAGGTAGGTATTATCTCTATTATGCAAAAAGTGGTGTTACAATCTTACAATCTTGAATAAAATTTCTGTGACACAATTCTGTGATAGAACATACTCCAAATTTGGGAAGTATAGACAACACCATAAAGGTTTACTTCATGTTCTGTGTGCTCCACAGATTGAAGTTTAATTATTCCTGGAAACCCTCCTTTCTTTGATGGATTTAGACCTTTTTACTGATAGACCTAGATAGCTTGATAAATATACTGGTAAAAATGCACTCTTTCAGATATGTTTCATATTCTGCATAGTCATAATATCTAACACTATTCCTACACTGTCCTGGATGTCAGCAGCCTTTGTTTGCATTCACTTGGAGGATGTAAAGGAGGTTTTGTGGCAGGTGGGAGGTATTTATTCAATTTCCTTTTTGTGGAAATTATCTGTTTAGACCGTAGCTCTGAGGTGGAGTTGAGTTTGTCAATATTCAGAGCAGTAAGAGAAGGCAATGAGCGCAACTTGAACAAAAAAATTCAGACTGGGTGCAGGGAACACGTCTTTCACCATGTAGGTAGTCCATCAGTGGTGCCAGTTACCAGAAACACTGTCCTTCTTGGCGCTAAAGACCCAAGAGGTTGAAGCCCCGAGCAATGTGTTCTGAACCATAACTGACAGCTTTGAGCAGGAGAATTAATTCAAGATGTCCTGAGGTTACTTCAAACCTGAATTATTACATGATTCAAAGTTTTGCATTATTTTAAAGTCATATAATTTAAATAGTAAATCTATCCTTTTAATTAAGGCACAACATAGAAGGCTTGTATGGAAGTAAAAATACTAAATGCACCTTCTATTTCTTAAGATATATAGAACTGATCAGAAAGTTAAGTTAGTTGTGGAAAAGTCTGTGATATAAGATGCTGCTGATACAGTTTTGATAAAGGATCATGAGAAAAAAGCATCCAGTTGCAAACCATCACTAAAAAATTGAATTCTTTTCTAGACAATAGTAAAAAAGGAATGCTGATGAAGATCCCAAAGAGATGTTCAGCTATCTATGTAGCCTTATTGGCTATGAAACCCGGTTTCTTTATTTATCTTAACATATCAGTAATAAAAAAATATGCAACTACTTAGGAGAAAAGATTTCCCTGTGCTGACTAGTGAAAATAAGAGAAAAATAGAGACGATTCAAGGCAAATTAGAATACGCAGAGAAGAAAACATCAAAATCTATCAGCTTGTTTATCAAATTCATAAGAGAAGTTGAAGATAAGACTTGGAAGGAACGCAGTGATATCTAGTTAGAAAGATTTCTATTAAAAAAACAGTTACTTTCTCTTTTTTATGCCTATTCTAATGAAAATTACTAAAAAACTTTGAAGCACATTGGAGGTGCCAAAAACATTTGGCTTATTAGCTACAATCATTGTTACTCATAGAGTATTGAAATGCACTGAGAATGATGTGTCTAAATAAGGTGGCATTTTAATATCAACATGAAGAAGAAACAATGTTGAAAATGTCTGCAATGAATGTGGTAAACATGCTAACTGAAGAAATTAGCTCTTCATAGCCCCTAAAACCATAAAAAGACTAACTGAGGGATGGAGAAAAAAAAAAAAAAAAAGTGAAAAAGATTGAATGCCTTATCATCAAGGAGCAAAAGCAGGAATGAGAAAAAATATAAAAACTTAGACTCTCTGTGCAGACATACCAGATATGTTGAAATCCAACTAAGACATAGTTCTGCTTAGTTATAGCA
The DNA here is from genome assembly GCF_036417665.1 of Passer domesticus. NCBI lineage: Eukaryota > Metazoa > Chordata > Aves > Passeriformes > Passeridae > Passer > Passer domesticus. The sequence continues at coordinate 28,048,040 of NC_087476.1, read as the reverse complement.
GGCATAAGGTTAGTAACAAAGGAATTACACATCAGGAGGCACTGAGTGCCGCTGCATTCGTATTTTGAAGTGGAATAGTTATTCATCCCTCTTGCAGGGATTTCAATTTCCTCTGAGAACTTGCTACTCCAGTTGGTGAGTAAGGGTATTGATTCAATGAATTGGTGAGCAGCAGCTATCAATTGATGACAAACAGTTAAGGTGTAGAACAAGAGAAAATGGCCTGATTTTCAACAAGTAATACATATATATTCAAATATAATGAGTAAAAACCCTTCTCCAAAAAATTGAAAAAGTTATAGTCTACATAACAAAAAAAGGTTTTATCTTCTCACTGATGGCTTTTACAACTTTTTGAGCATCTGGAATAACTGATATATATAATTGATCTTCTTTGAAGCATAGGGATGGACTGATGCACAGCTTTATAAATCTGAACTTTGCAAATTATGATGAATATTATTTGTGTTAACAAAATACAATTACGCAATCCAAAATGTTGGATTCTCATAAGTACTTTGTAGTTTAGCAAGTTTGTGTTTGTGTGTTAGCTTTTTGTGACTTATTAAAGATCTTCATTAAATGCAGACTATGAATCTGCTCAATAGAATGCAGGTGATGCCATCTGTGCTATGCAGATGTCAATGAAAGGACTCTGCTTTGTGGCAAACCATTCTATCTCTGAAAAATCTCAGTCCTTGGAAGTTGAGGGAAAGAAATACTGTATTCCACTTTTATAGACAATTCTTTGCTTTCCCTCTGAGGCTTATGAAATCCTTTTGTTGACCAAGTTTGCTGTACATATAGGTACATTTACTGTACATTTTACTGAATGACCAGCAATGAAACTGCTAAGGAAAAAAGTTAGAAAATTATCCAGTCTATTCTGGGGTTCAATCTGCTTGAGTTGGATTCCTAAGAGCAAATTGTTGAATTCTGAACTAATCACTGCCTGCTCCATTTTGTTCAGTGGAGAAAGATACATCCAGGAGAGATTTTTCTTGGCTCAGATGACTGTCTAAACTTAGTGAGACAGATTGTCCTTTGCAGGTGTCCATTTTCACTAAGCTGCAGAAAGTACCTAGGGTTATTATTTTAGCCTAAGATAACTAATTGTTTGATGTCTAAACCTAGGTAAGATAAATCCCATCTGTAATGCCTTTTTCATTTATTTACTTTACATTTCGATGTAAATATTTTCATATAAATGAGTAAAAAAACCCATTGTAAGCTGTGGCATAACATAAATTCTAATGAAGGCACTGAGAATCTTACATTTGCTGTCTGTGAGATTTGGATTAGACAAATAATTTCCTATTTTGATGGAATCTCTGGAGAATTCTCATTAATCTAATTATATGTGGAGTTTGTAGGCTCTAGACATTCTCTCCTTAAATCCATCTTTTCCTTTATGCACATGCCAAGCGTAGACTCTAGAGATGAGATTCAACTATGCAGTTTTAGCTGCCTTGCAATCATATGGACTAAGCTAGTCATCCAGGCTTATTCAGTATCAATGCAGATACACATTCATGCCCAGAGGGCAGCCCCTCTTGGATAAGAGCCTTAGGGATAATTTGCCTTCTGGAAGTGCCTGCCTTATTACACAACAGAAGCAGGGCAAACAATTTATGTTATTTTTCATAGCTTCACAGATGCTTAACAGATAAATAGAAGAGGCAGACTGGCTCATTCTCAATGCCACAAAATGAAATATTGCATTATGGTGCAAACCGAAGTGAGACTGCAAACTGAAATTGAACTGATTGTAGGTGAACTTTTAAAAAAAATCTGATACTTGTAAAATGTCTTTTTACTCCCAGGAAAATGATGACTGAATTTTCATGAAATTTTCACTATTTGATTGAACAATACAGCAAAAGTAAGAGCAAATTTCCAGCTGCAGGAATATTCTGAAACATCTCAGTTCAGTTACTTCATAGCAGCTTGCATTCAGGTGATTATTCACTTAACAGCATCTCAACACCTCTTGTTCTTGTAGTTGCTATTAATGAAGGGAGAAGTAGTATGACAATATTGCTAACTGAACATTTTCAATGCACCACTTAAGTGGTTCATTTGCTTTTCAACTAATTGCGTTCTAGTCTGGTTCTAGAATGTTCTGGTTCTAGTCCATCAACAAGAGTAAAAACGCAGATCTAAATAAAAGGAAAGCTTCATTTGCAAAAAGCCAAAGTAAGCCTTGACAAAAAAAAAAAATATTTATTCTGTTTCCATAACAATCTTGGTCACTATTTCTACTGATGGAAGCACTTGCAGCACAAGATGTCATGCTTACTTAGTAAAGATTGCTTAATATGAAATTCTCTCATACTGCTCCCTTTTCCTCTTTGTATATAAGAAATGCTGTCTTGACAGAAGTAGATAAATTCTGTCTTATATTGTGGAGGTAAAATAGAATTTCCCATTGTCCTTGACAGTAGTTTTATGTGAAGGTAGGACTTACACAGTGTGTACTTGAGCTCACAGATTTGACCCTTAAAAACTGGTTTGAACTGGTCCCCTGGACTTGACTGTTTCCAATACTGAAAAAGCTATTGAAGCTATTCTTGGCTGCAGTTTGTCAAAGCTCACTCTTTCCTTATCTCACCAGCTTTTCCACGTGGATCTTTACAACATGTTTTTGTATGGGTGCTACATAATCACAGTCTGATGTGTGTTTGCCTAGTTAGTTGTCTGATTGTTTGCACCTCAAACAACTGCTGCACAACTAGACAATTTCAATCACATTCTCCTTTAAATTTGGCAAACTCTGGGTCTTCAAAAGGTTATTAAGTTTCTGTACTTTTTGTGAAAGATGACAGCAAAATAAAGGATATACTCCCAGCTGAGCTGTTCTTGAGAGAAAAGCTGCAGTATAAACACAACCTTTATTCAATGTCATATAATCCGCACAGAAAAGAAATCATGAACACTTCAGATAAAGGGAGAGCTTTAAATTGGACTCCTCTTAGGCACCGGTATAAGGATCAAATCCATGGAAACCAGGATTCATTAACTGAGCACTCACAAAATTACCTCTTCTTTTATTCCTCCTGGTTTTCTCATCATGTCCTTGGGCTTCAGTTTGAGTGGCTGTATTTTTTTGATTGTGTGTTGATTTTGTTTGCATTTGTTCTTTTTGGTTTTCCTACTTTAGCTTTGTTTAAAGGGTGTTTTGCAGTTTTCAGCATGCACCTTAGTATTTCTCTAAGTAAGTGGAAATTTTTTCCAGATATAAAATGCATTATTATAATGCACTTTCTTAGCTCAAATGACCCATTTACTCTGTTAATTAATTTATACATATATGGCATGTATACATACATGGATCCTAGGTCTTACTATAAGCTATGCTGTGATCTTGCATTTCTGGGTCAAAAGAATGGAATATTAAAAGAAGAATTAGTAAGAATTGAACAGTCCTTAATCAGTACATCAATTAACTTTCTGTCAAAAAACAGATTTCCTGGGGGAATGGGAGGAGCAAAATTGTGGTTTTTTTTGTTAAAAATCACATTTTACACATAGGAAACATGATTTTGAGAAACACTGATTTCTTAATTGAATAATGCAAGGAAAAATGTGCTCCAATTCAAAGTTTCAAAGAAAAAATAATGTTAAAATATTCAAAATTCAAACTAATTTTGAAATTAAGTGCCATTTCTAAAATTACATTAGTAACTAAATGTATAATGACATAAAAATGTCCTTTGGGGAGAAATTTCAAAATCTCATATTTTGAGACTAGGAATAAAAAGTGCTTGGAAAATTTACACATTTCATGAAATGGAAACTCATTTTGAATTACTAAAACTTTTTGAATTTATTATTAATAATTCAAATAGTGATAGAAAATCACCCAATTTTTGAAGGAAATCACCTAATTATGAAACAGAAATAAGTTTTCAAATGATCTTGTAGTTTACTTCCTTAACCTGCAGTAGGATAGCTGAAGGTATATTGCCCCGAAAGTAATTTTTGATGGTGTTTTTTGGAAAGTCATAAAGAGAAAAATTTAAATTGTTAGAATATCCAAAGTCATGTATTAAAGGATAAGCTGACAGCAATAGAAAAGTGGTTTAAGTCTAAGAATACATAAAGATAAAACTGGTAGGACACAATGCACTCCTGGAAAGTTAATTTATCTGGGCTTTAAAGAGACTATATAGAGGAATAATTCTCAGAGAATGTAGAAAAAAAGAATCCTCCTAAAATATGACATAGGTAGTTAACTAGCTGAAATAAAAAATCTTCATGGAGAAAGATCACCTTACTTTTCCAGCCCAAATCTCTTTATCTCATGGACGTAGCTGTACTAAAGGAGCTCCAGGGCTAATTATTCATTCAGGAATATTACCTGGGATTTACCTGACTGCCATGACTTTTCAAACATCATGCAGAGTGTCTTGACAATTACATCAGTCAATTCCTTCAGGACTTTGGGCTGCATCTTGTGGAGTGCCACAGATTTATGTATGTTCACCTTCCTCAAGAGGTGATGAACCTGATGTTCTCTTACACAGGAGGAACTTTGCTCCCTTAGTCTCCATCTTGCAGATATACACCAGAAGCATTAATTAATTGCACTTACTTGGGTACTGGGCAGCCTGTAAGAGGAGTTAAGGGAAGGTACCTTTAATTGGTGTACTGACTCAAATGAAACAATCTGAAAAACAGAGAGCTGAGTTCTCCTCCTACTAGAAAAATCTAAATTAAATTCTTTCCAGATTTCACATCAACTCAGTAAAAACCACACAAATTTCTGGCTAGTTTACATAATAATTTCTTTCTAGTTTAAAAAATATACCAAGTTTTGCCTAATGCTATCTTCATAGCAATCAGTGATAGTTAAAAAAAGGCAACCAAACTGCCCAAAAAATTTTAGCAAATGATCACCCCTACATCTACCAGCCTGCCTTGTACTTTTTAGCATATTATGCAATCCTAAGCAATTTTCAGTATAGATTATCATAGAAGTTTACAGCACACAGCATGCAGCAAACTTTCAGCAAGCCTGAACCACTTGTTCTCTCACGTAGCTCTCAAAAAGATGTTTATCCACCACATTATAGTCATAACTTCTTTTGTAAATATGATGAATTTAAAAATATTTATAATTTTGATTAGAATTAGACAAGTAATTTGTTTAAAACAATGGCTAAGACAAACTGTACATCATCCTTTACATACATCCCTCACAAGTAAATTGCCAACCAAAGTCAGACCAAGAAACTTTGTTTTCTTTACCAAGCTTTTTTGTTAATTAAACTTTCTTTACTATCTTTATTAGAATTCATTAGGTCAGTTAGTGAATTTTATGTAAGTCACATAATGACTAATGATTCATGTGCTCAGAGAATGAATGGTCTCCTAAATTACCTTTTTTTTCCTTTCAAAAATAATTTCACTTTATGAATTAATTACTTCTCCTAGTCATCAAATAAAAGGAAACCTTAATGCTCATATGAAACATAATTAAATCAAACAACTATTCATGAGTAAAAAAGACAATTAAGCAGTTGAGTCAAATTTCTTGTTTTAATTTGGTAAGCACTGCCTGGATCAAGACAGTATACTATTTTACAATGTCTTACCTATAATTTCCATTGAAAAATAACTTGAAATCAAGTGTAAAATCACCAATGTTATGCTATGAAATTTGGATGATTATATGGTTTTGATATATAGAAAATTTTCATATTTATTGTTGACCTGTAATCCCAGTACAGCACCTTAACTGTGAACTCAGCCCTCTTCCCTACTGACAAACTTGTCCTATTAAGGCTCTGCCTGCTTGTCTGGCTTTTTTTACATTTCCAAACACAGTCTTGTAGAGTAACTAAGAGATGAGAAGGGTGTTGAGATTGTTTCTACTGTATTACTTGCACTCAATGTAGGTTTTCTCATATGAAGTAGCTTTCAGAATTACCTACTCTTCCTATGAATATGGGGCAATGACAGAGCTTAAAAAACTGTTTTTTTTAAAGATTACAAAATTGTTTTGATGATTAATAGAAACACAATTTTTACCAAAGTTACAATGCTTTCTCAGCCTATTGTTGTATTGAAGAAGTTAAGCAGCTAAGACATTCAGAGTTACTTATAATACTTTATACATTACTTTTGTCAGCTTTATTATAGTATGTGCTGTAAATCCTTTGGCATAGCCATGGTCTACTAGGCCCATAATCTCATTTCTGAAATGCCTCTAAATATGTATTTACATGAGAGCATAATAGTTCCAAAGAAGCAATTATGGCCAAGGAAGTTAATAACCCATGTTTAAAAAGTCCAGAAATTTTTACATTCTTCTCAGTTAATTCAGATGTTACGTTTCTATCAAGTAACTAATTTTATTCTCAATTAACCATTCTTTTAAACTAACCTCTCATTGAATTAATACTGCAGCATGTTAAATTCAAGGGGTGTCATCCCAGCTGCTGCTGAAGGTAATGAAAATATCCCAATTAAATTTATTAAAATGGAACACAATATGAACAGCATAAATTTCTGGGGAAAAAAAATTACATATATAAACCAAGGACAGGAGTGTCATACTGTAAAGCAAGAGTTGAAAAATGATGTTTTAGCAGGACAGTTGATAAGAAACAGAATCATGGAATCATAGAATTGTTTCAATTGGAAGGGACCTAAAGATAATCTAGTTCCACCACCACCCCTCAACCCCCACCCCGCCATGGATAAGGACACCTTTCAGAAGAGGAGGTTGCTCCAAGCCCCATCCAACCTGGTTTTGAACACTTCCAGAGACTGGGCATCCACAGCTTCTCTGGGCAACATGTTTGACTGCCTCATTGCTCTCGCAGCAAATAATTTCTTTTTATTATCTAATAGAATCCAACCTTCTTTCAGTTTGAATCCATTCCCCCTTGTTCTGTCACTACATGCTCTTACAAACCCTCTAACTTTCCATCTTTTTGTATCTTACTACTTTTAAGATTTAAAAAGACAGTAACTAAACATTCAAAATGAAAATCACTCTCCACATGACAGATACATCAGTGACAACCTACATAAATTTATTAACTATCAACTTAAAATTATTTGTATAATACAGATTTCAAACTTTTATCATAAATTTTCAAGCATGAAATAAACAGCTTTTGTTCAACATTTATTTATATTTTTTCAGATCTTTTTTAGTCTGCTATTTGCCCATAAGAACAATTCAACACAGATCCTTCATGGAGTTTTTCTTTATATTTTGAAAAGAAAAAAATCCTGTGCCTTTGTATCTGTCTCCTCATACTTAAAACATCTGGAATAGAAATCAAAATCTGCCATAGATATAACCAAGACAGAAAAATATTTTTATATGACTCAGAGTGAGCAGGCCCATTTACAGATGAACAAACTTTTGCCTGGAATGACCATTTATCTGCACAATTCGGAGCAGTTTACAATTATTTCTGAGCACTTTATTTCATCCAGAAGGAATTTATATTTTCATCAGCACATGAAGCTGATAATTAGTATGCAGAACTGATGTAGATCTTACCCAGAGCTTATATTCTCTTTTCATGGGAGCACACCCTGGAAAATTCATTTTTACCTACATTTTCTGATTGATATGTTTAGATTTCTGAGTGCTTTTTAAATTTTTTTCCCCACATAATCTATCATTTGTAGCCATTTTCACACTTGGCAGTTTTGCATCCTGTTTTTCCTGAAAATGTCCATTCAGACTCACCCTGGATGTTTGCCAGAACCAAAACAATTCTCATTCTACTACTTAAAATGCTTGCCCTCCTATACATACATGTCTGTAATAGGTAATAGATCTGAATTTAACTTTACAGGACGATGAGCTAGGCTTATATGTCTCCCTGATCCATTAGACACTGGGGAACACAGATCACTGTAGGAGACACCCTCCATTGATGCCTTCCCATTTTCCTAATACTCAGCTTTTAACTGACATCAGCACCGTGTACTAAAATTGCTTCCAACCTCATTTAAACAGCTGCACGTTTGAACAGCCTTAAATGATGGGTTTTAGTAAATTGGTGAAGCATAAGTTTGCGTATGCATAAATTAACCTGGCCAAAAGCCAGCTTTTAAGAAATCCATTCTTATTTAACTGCTGAAAATAAATGCCTTACCCAGGGGTAAGGGAAAGGAGGCAGGGGCACTAAGGGAGGTCTTACTTAAGGTCCTCTTGATTTCAACCTCCCAAATGATGCACATCATCGGTGTGCCCAAGCCTGTGGATTGAGCAGATCAGTGCTGACCTACTACCTCTGACCTCACAGCTGCTCGGGCTTTACTTTCTCAGTGCTGACTGAACTGAAAGAACGCTTTGGAGCTCCTGCCTGATTTTCACAGCCTTCCTATGGCAGTACAATATCCACTGCTGTTTCCCTTTCATTGAAGTGTATCTTTCATATTTCCCCCCTTTTCTCACTCACAATAGTCTACACACAGGCTTCATTATCGTTTCTTTTTCTTTTCCACAGAAATTGCTCTTTTGCAGCATTAATATAAACTGTCCTCCAGAGATTTCTGCAGGCTGCTTATATATATCAAAACATATGAAATCTCAAAGAATGAAAGAAAGCACTGAAATCTTACTGGACAATGTTGAAAGCATTTCTCTTCTTCTGTCCCCTCCTCCCGCTTTTGTTTGTGAATTTTTAATTTTTTTTTTTAACATTTAAATAATTTTTCAGATTGAGTCATTTTGCTAAATGAGGCTGACTCAAATACTGCCTTGTAAACACTAGCTGAAATACATTGTGATTTACTTCCTTCTACTCCTAAACTTTCAGTGACATTAACACATATTTGTGAAAATTAGCTTCTTAAATAGCGTTTTTCCCTTTTTTCCTGAAAATGCCAGATGCTCCATCTAGTGGACTAATTGAGCACGATTGAAACTTATCACAGGTGGAATCCTTTAAAGTGTCAAGGAAAAAAAAAAAACACCTTATTGTAACAAATAAGAAGAAGAGAGGGAAAAAAAGAAATAGCAGCTTTAAATTTGTACACAACATGTAGATGTTTGAGCAATAATTACAAGCATTATAATGCATCATAAGAATTTATTTTCTTCCCAAGCAATATCATAGAGATAGCCCATTGTTGCCATGGCAATATGTCATAAATTTCTGTCAACTACCTAAAATAGCTGCAGATCACAAGGTGTTCAGGTTTGTTTAGTTATTTTAAGTGCTTTATAGCCTTTTAAATTTCATTAGAAAGAAATTATCTTTGCTTCATAATTTGTAGGCACCTTTGTTGAAATTTGATGAACAAACTAACATTTATTATATTTTTTTCACTGTGAAATATTTTACGTCTTGTAGAAAAAACTTGTATTAAAATACCTTAAAATGTATATATATTTCTTCCTTGACTGATATATATTTTATGTCCTCTAATTTATGCTCTGAGCATTGATAAAGCTGGAAGAATATGCTGTGTTGTTGTGACTTGTCTACAGATCTTAGTCATCACTCCTGTCATTATTTATAATAAGATTTTCAGCATGGTCAAACATTTATTGTGCCAGTGAAAGAAAAATACAATATTCAGTTTAAAAATGCTAAAGAGCAAGGCCATCATTAAATCCAGAAAGACTCGTGTACAAGAAAGGACAATTAAGTGTGTGAATTCACCTACAATGTCACCTACTCACCAAGGTGCTCTACTCATCAGCGTGATTGAAAGCTGCCATCCATGATGGAAACCTTACACAGATCTGCTTGAAATGATAACATGATATTAGGGATTGCAGAATTTGTATCACTAAAAAGGCAGCAGCATATTATAATTCTTTGGGGAAGTATTAAAATTTTATAGAAACATCCCCACAATCAATTTAAACTTTAAAACCATATTTGAATTTGTAAGGGTGGGGATTTCAGGTTGAAAAGCAGCTTTTTTTCTTTCTTTTTTTCCTTTGTTTTATTTCCCCTCTCCCCCAGCTTAACCTTTCTGTCTATGCATATATTTGCATTTTGTGCAATAAATCAAAGAAATCAAAGTCACTTATTTACTTTGCATGCTGGCATACGATTACAAACAGCAAGACTATGCCTTCGTCTTTCACAATTTGCTTTGATAGATGTGTATTAAAACCAGGTAGTGCAACCACAGCTTATCAGAAACTTGTGCTGTGTTTTTGTGATGTAGTTTAGTCTGAAATACTTAATATCATTAACATTCTACTCAAGCCTCACATACATAATGTTGCAGACTCTATAGCTACCACAGCCGAAGACATAAACAGGCTTAAGTGTCCTGAGGAAAAAAAAGCAACCTCACATTTGGTAGTTGACGACCCTATTCATTGATATAGTCAGCTTTGTTTGCTGAGCGTGAGAGGAGATTTGCAGAACAGAAAAGACTATATTCAACATTCATGAGCTGGAGCTTTTATTATAAATTACTCATAAAATACATATTTTGCCTATAAATGAATCAACTGAAGGTAATTTTAATATACACATAGCTCAATTTCTAAGAAAGAGCTATTATAATTATGGCAACAGGTCCCAGCATTCATTGCTGCTAAAAAATAAAAGAAAACAAACCAAGAAAATTTAGTATAAAGTCCTTTACGTTCCTTGTTTCCCTTTTTTCCCCGCCACAGTTTTAAAAATCTCTGGAAGAAAAATCCAGAACTTTCACTATATACACTAGGTGAAAAGGCATATAAAGCTTTATTTTATGTTCACTTATTTTCATGCTTGCAAAACATTTAAGCAATAAATAGTAGGAGGAGATTCACAGAATGTGACAGCAGTTAAAATTCTTGCTATATATATACATAAATATATATATACACACATAAACATATATATATATATACACATATTACCTCCATACATGGATACAACTGAAATGCCCCAAAACTCTATTAAAAAACAAAAAAAGTCAGGCCAATTGTATCAGCCTAGGCTTACCTCTAAAATATAGACCACAGAGCATACTTCCTGTAAGGTAAAAGTTGGTATAAAATTACTCTGTCATGACTTACATATAGTATTATAAAAAAATATACAATCATTATAGGAAAACCAAACTTCTTGCTGATATACAAGCTGCTTTTGAGACCATCAGTGGAAAGGATATAAAAAGGGAAAAACTGTATTAAATAAAATTAATTGGTCCAATTTTGATATTCTAATTTATAGTCTGCATTCCATACAGAAAATTATATTTATATATAGTTGTTACATTTGGTTAATACCTAACTATCTCCTTTTCCTGCTTTTACAGTTGAAAACAATGTGTTATCAATTTCACATGCAGATCAAGACTTCTCTGAAGTCACAAACCCTGAAGCTTTTCCCCTTTGCCTGGCTGTCCAGTCCTGTGAATGCTGGAATGGAAATAAAACATACTGCTGGTAAAAAATTTAGTAGTATAATCAATAAATGCAAGATTTTCCAGAAAAAAACCCAATTTTACTCAAGCTATGAAAAGGTATTAAAAGAATGAAAAATAACTTCAAATCAGATCATATTTACTAGATGAAATTGGTTTTTAGCAGTTTTCATGATATTTATATCCAGGATTTAATTTTATATCTTCTTTCAAACTAACCATTCTATTTTCAAGTATATGTCTGAATGGAAATGAAATCATACCGACGACACTTTCTTAGCATAACTAGTAGTTCACCACAGAAGGAAGAAACAGCAGAAATATTCTTTTAGAAGAAGTTATCTCAGGTACTGCCCCAACTTTAGTGGTTAAATGTATTTCATGAAAGTTCTTCCACAGGGGACTAGTATTATTCTTTTTTCCATCAGAATAAGTTACAGTTTATTTATTTTTAAGTTATTGTTTTATTATCATTTAGTTTAATTTAGTTTAGTTTTCTAAAGTGCTTTTTGTTGTCTTAATACATGTCAATGCTATGGTACTCTTCTTTCCAAAAATCAAAAAATATAATATAATTTATCTTATTGGAAAGTGTCATGCTCATGCCTTCCGTCACAGAAGATCTTGACAATCTTTACCCATCTGCTTAGAAATCCAACTTCATTTTGTTGAGATTGAGATCATAGAAAGCTGATCCCAACAAAAGCCTGTTTATCCCACAGGACACTTGACTATGGAGTCAAAGGAGAAGGCAATTCTCACAATTAGCATACCAGGAATTTTAGGTACCTGATTACTTCAGTTTCAAACCTAAAGTTACTTATGAGCAGGACTTTGTGAATTCCCCTTAACTCCATCCTTGGGTACACTTGGACCTTGGATTTATGACAAAAAATGGCTTCTCTTGAGGTGTTTGATTTACTATGGATACTGCACTGTCTTCCTGGTGCACAGAAAACAGAATCGTTATGTGGCATCTGAACTGTCTTACAAGGTAACACATAATGCCATTGGTTTCAGTTCACCTTATCCAGACTTGCAAAGCTTTGGTTGCCACCTATCAATCCAAACCTTCAGTCTGGCACAATATCAGTTTCACTGAGTAAATGTCACCTAAAATCAGTGCGTGGAATACGAAAGCAGTATTATTATGCATGAATGAAAAACAGACTTTTGAGCTCCTCCCATGTTATTGGGGCCCCAACTTATTTCACTCAGAGTCTAGTTCTTTGCTAACTACCCTTAAAAAACCAACAACAAACCAGCAAGTTAAAAAAAATGTCCAAACCCACAAAAAACCACCAAAAAATTAATAGAAAAAAAAGTAATTATTTAAAGTTTGAAATACCTTATATTAATTTTTAAGTGAAGTCAGTAATATTCTTAAAATGATATTATTATTGATTAGCTAAAATGAATGACAGTTATCAATGAAATTCATATTAGGAAAATGCCAGTTTGGCTGACTTTCAATTTTTAAACTGCATCTCAGAACCACTTGTAAGAAGGATGCAGCAATAAGGGACAAGACAAATCAATCAATTCCAATATGTAAAAAAAAGTAAGAAGGAATTGAACTAATAAAACTAAATATTTCCTGGGTGAGCAATACAATCCATAAAAAGTATTTCTATAATCCTCCCTCAGAATTTCTACATAAAATCAGAGCAGAGGTTTATTTAACTCAATATTAGCTGTTAGGAGATATTACCTGTTAACCAACAGTATCCTGCAATGTAAACTGCTTTTATTTTGACCAAACAGGAGTCTCATTTGCCTAGTTCAAGGACTACAGTTTTTTTCTTTTAGGGTTTGTGAGTTATCATAACAGAATAGCAATGTAATTTTTGGCAGATATGAATTATTTCTGCAACAGAGATTTTACTTAATGCAGTAAAAGCTTTCTACTATTTATAGAGACAAATCTTTTAGAAGTGATTTTTCATTAATATTTCAACAGGATAATAACAACAACCCTGATCCCATTGTTCATCTTTCCTTCTTTAGAAGACAAAAAATATTTTGTAGCGAGGTTTAAATAATATTTTCTTAAGAAAAAAGCCATATCTATTGAATTAATACCTATCTGATAAATATTTTATCTCCTACTGGTGGATACTAAACTTGGGCATAATTTAATAATCTAATTTATATAATAATTATATAAATATATATATTAAAGTTATCTAATATATACATAAGGTGGAAAACTCACTTCATTGAAATCACTAGTTCAATGAACTTGGAGTTTTTCCCATCAATGCCCAAACATGCTATCAGTCATCACAATTCTACAATCGGATTTCTTTTTTCGTTCATTGTGCCAGAAGATATTTTGCCAACCTTCTCAAGAGGTTCCTGTTTATGATAATATTGATTTATGAAAAGGAAACTTTCTTTTCTTTAGGTTGCAACTTTGTCAATTACTGTGTGACATGGAAAAGAAAACAAAAGTATGACATCCTTTCAATAAATTCTAGAAGAATATTTATTCCAAATTTTGGTTTGCTTTTATTCTTAGATTTTTTTCCCCACTTTAGTATATTTCTACCCTAATTAACATATTTTACAAACAGGAAAACTTGCATGATCACAATATTTACTGTATGCATATGAATGTGTTCCAATCCCTCCTAAATGTCTATACCTGCAGTAGTAATATGTAAGAAGGGAAACTGTTTATTTTTCAGTCTCACATACCCAAACACTTGGCACTGTATGAATCATTAAAACTGATGGAATCCTGAAACATTGCCAGACTCTTTATTTCATTGTTTAGGGCTTGTTTTTACTCACAGTGATTTCAGCTGGACTTTTGCCATTAATTTCAAAGTAGAAATAGGTCTTTAGAATAATCTCATTTTTCCTGAGTTTCCATAGGAGATCACTTTGCTAATTGAACCACATCATAATTTTATCTTTGCATTGTCCATTTCTTCAAGTTGAATTACTGAACCAAATTCTTGAATTCTGTGTTCATGTTAGTGATGGGTATTTTTCGTTGCTCTCTGTCTCTCTCAAATTAATGTCTAATTAATTTAATTAATGAATTCAGTGAATACTGCTGGCACATTAAGCCCTTAGGTTGTTCTACCTTGTCATATATGTATCTGTGTATTGCTACTCACAGGTAGCATACCTTAGCTCTCACCATGAACATTTATACTGCTGAGAAAATTGCAATAGTTTGGTGTATGAACCATGGCTAAAATTTTCTAGTTATGTGTTTCTTGACCATTTCATCATGTAGTCACATTCATGGATTCTTGGCATTTCAATCAAGCAACATTCTTAAACCTCTAAGTCAAACAATGTAAGCTCTGCTTAATGCTGCATCTGCAGTAAAAAGACTCATTAATTTGGGAATTCGGACAATGACCAACAACATTCTGTAGTAAAACTGCAGGATTGTATTTCTCTTTCTCAGAATATAGTTTTAGTAGGATTTCCTGCAGCTAAAAATAGAGTCCAGAAACTATGTAACATGTTCTTTAAATATGTTACCTTTCTAATGGTGCCCAAAATCAACAATATGGTATCATTACATACATTTTGTAAAGGATCATAGAATTTTACTGCAGAATCAATTTAATTTTATCCTTCAGGATCTTGATGAGCATTAAATGGGGGTGAAAAAGATTTTAAGATAAACTTTGAATCAGGCTCTCTTCTATTTGGTTTTTAGAAAGAGCTCTCAAATTATTCCAGATTTATCACTATCATTGCAACTCTAAAGCAACATGTTTTGGTATTTCAGCCCAAAGTGCCTTTTCTTTGGACATAATTGCATTCTCTGACCCTTCTGGATTATTCAATCCTGCTTTTGTGAACAAATAATATTTGATGAATCTATAATTTATGTAAGGTTATTCTGGTGCTATCATGTCAGGACATCACACTATTAAGTGAAAAGAATATATGTTTAAAAAGTTTAAGAAAGTAGAAAAAGCAGTTGCGGAAAATTAAATAAGATAATGCGTGTGGCATTGAAAAAAATGTTTTTCACTGTCATTTAAGCAATATTGCTCTATTTCTCTCCATAACACCAACAAAAAAGAGATAATTGCATTTCATTGTCTTGAGTAGAACTCTGTTCTATGGTATTTTTCATATAAAACACATAACCAGGTTTGTTTGTAAATTTTTCATGAAATTATGTAGATCAATGGGTTGTGATCTCCCTTACAGTTTTCAAGTATGTTCAGTTTATTGAATTATGTGAATTGTTACCACTCATTTACATTGCTTTCTTCTGGAAAAAATGAAGGACTGCATATTTTCCTTTGTAATTTTGCCTACTTAACTTTTCATTAAACATTGACTTGAGAGGTAGTAGCTGTGTCACTTTTGTTTTGCTCATCATGAGCAGATAAATTTTTATCAAGTTTTGCTCACAACTCTTTCTAAAAAGCAAACTCAATGGCAATTTTCAACTGATATTAGAGATCTAGAAGGAAGAATTTCAACACAAAACATGGGGTTTTGTCAATATAATACTCCAAGATTAAGGGTTATATTCCTTGGTGAAATTCTGGCTGTCAAGCCCTTAATAACAACTGTCAGTCTTTTACTCTCCACATGACTCTTAAAACTTTGAAAAAGTACGTCGACATTCTTTGCAATATGTTTTAAGGACCCCCCTCACTTCACATTTAGGAACAAGAAAAGCATGTCGAAACAAGCTGTCTATCTCCAGTGAAAAAAGCTTTATTCTTTCTTCTGTCAGGCGAGAAACAGAAGTTAGGAGAAAAAGTCAGAAATATTTTAATGAATTCTTAAAAATAATTAATGTAAAAGACATATTGGTGTTTTAGTAGAGTTTAAATATTTCACAGAATTCCATCTTGAATAGACTTCTAATGAAATGTTCATAAAACAAGGAGAAGCTAATTTTTTTTATGCCCATGCCATTTATCAGAATATAATCAAAACTTCTCATAGCTATGGTACCAGGACAAGTCTGATATTGACTACTATTGATAAAGATAATATTTAACATTAAAAATGAATTACAAAAATGGTTGTTATGAACCACAGTAGAACACAGGTCAAGGTCCTCTCTGACCCTTGAAGTTAAATATTAATATCCACACAAATTTTAATACTAAAAATATATTTTTTCTTCATTTGTGGAAATTCTGATTAATGTTACTGTTAATTTTTCTAACTTAAGTGTAGTATTGAGTAACTGATAATTAATATATAATGAGGAAAGATTTACTCATATTTTCTTGAAAGATTCATAAATGCATGCATTAATAAAATCCAAATATATTATATAAGTAAGTATTTTTTTACATAATCAAAATATTTTAAAAATAATTAAATGCAATTGAATCAGAGAAGTTGAGAAATAACTGTTTGAATACAGGGGCTTGTATACTCTTCTCAAATTGACTCCAGCCATTACTTAGACACATGGGAAATTAATTTAATAATTTCCACCTAAGGGACATTTTTAGAGTTCAGTGAAATAAAACCACATAGAAAAACAGAAGTGTGATTCACTGATTCATCTATCACCCATTGTGGATGCCTACTTTGAGAGAAGACGAATCATTCCCTTGAAGTGTCATGCCTTTTCATCGACTATAAAGAGGATCTAGATAGGTTGCACCTCACCTAACTGTAGTAATTTCCAATATTGTGTCCATATATTGTTTAGTCATCTTTAGACAACACACTCTGTACATTTCTGAACAGGACTCTGTACATTTCTGAACAGGAAGTATAGTTTTATGATAAAATCATCTGAAAAAAATACAGAGGCCTAATTCTAAACTAACTTCTTCTTCAAAAAATTTGCTTCTTTCACTGGCTCTAAAGGAAGCCTGCAGTGATGAACTCAAATGCAGACAAAGCATTAATTCAATACATCTGACAACCACCCAAGAATTCTGATCCATTAATGTTTTGCAGTCCATTTGTGTGATGTCAGTGATACACAGTGTGCAAGGAGCCAGAAAATCATGCCAGTATTACATTATGATGGGCAGTGGAAGATGCTGACAGTGTGATGTCATTCTGCAGGATCATAAACAAATACTAAGCACAATAACACAAAAGCTGTCTTAAAAGATCATTCCACTTTCTATTAGGTGACCTATTTAAGAAATGCTCTTATTATTACAGAGATAAAATGACGAGGAACACTAGTCTGGCAACAGCCAAAATTATACAGAAGCACTAAAAATTGTATGCATACTGATCACTGATATACCTTGAGGCAAAGGGCTTTTTTCACACTGAAATTATAATCTCCATAGATATTTATTAGGCAATGGATTTTCTTCATTTAATGTCTTCATCCACTCTCTATGAACACTTTTTATTTTTTTCCCAGAGGGTTTAACTGAAAATATTTTAACCCCTGGCCAGTAAAAATCCATACAGGAAGCAGATTAGCTGTATGTACATAAACACACCAACATTTTTGCACACACACTATTATATATGGGTAACAGGTAATGTAGGCAATGTTACTAATTTTTTTTTGAAGATTTATTTTCATCTATGTAATTCTACATATTAAAAATTACAAATATTAATAGCAGAAATTCAATTTATTTCACAGTATATTTTTCTTTCTGGTTCTTTGGGAAATAACAAACTTAACTTGAAATAGTCTTTTCCTGTTTTAACAAAAGTTCTTTTTTGTATTTCAGTAAATCCCCCAGGGTCTTATTCTCTTGTCTTTTCTTAATTACTACAGGCATGTATTTGAATGCAGTAGTCATTGCACATTTCAAAAAAAATGACATAACGTTAAGAGAACAATTTTATAAATACCTTTGTGGTACATTAGAGGCAGCAGTGGGTGGTAGTAATGGCTTCTTTGTATGGCATTAGACATCACTTATATTTGGTGGTGACACACTGCTATACAATGTGGTACTCTAGAGAATCAACATCTCCTGATGATTCACCTTTAATTGCTGAATTTTATCCTTTCTTACTAGAATGTCAACATTTTCTTCAGTCATGAAATATATATAATATCATAAAAATAACAACAGGGTATTAAGTTTTTATCTAATGAACCCTTTTTGAAAAGGCAGCCTATTGAAATCTTCGGAAAGTACATATTGCTTTAGTAACTCAAACCTCAGGAATACAAATACAAAGTAGGAGATAGTAATGTTTTTCTATTGCACCATGCTAGCTATGTAACTACACCAAATGCTGAAAAAAAGATGATGTGATATATGATGGGAAAAAACCAAATGAAACCAAAACCAACAAAACAAAACAAAAAAGTAACACCGGTTTTTAATTAAATATAAATGGGTTACCTGAGGATGTAAGAAATTTTACCTGAGGCAGGAAAAAAGCACCCTGGAGACTAATCCAAAGCAGAAATTGACTAGGAAAGTTTATTATATAATCCTAATTATTTTTAAAAGTCGGCAAAATCAAAATTCTCAATTAAATAAGAGGAAATAATGAATTTTTACTATATTCTTTTTCTTGCCTTGATCTTGTAGCTTAAATTGAAATGATCCTGGCGTCAGCAAAGCTGTGTTAAATTGCTAAAATGTGAATTCACAGACTGTGTTCCAAAACCTGTTTGTGTTCTGAGCCTCAGTCAATACAGTTTACTGATGATGGTAGAATGCCATTTAATTAAGAAAGTTCATAGAGCATTTTGGTGCTACTCAAACAATGATGATCCTGGTTCTAGTGTCCAATTCACTCAACAAAATACGACAGACATTAATGACTAAGAAATTACACTCTACTATGAGACAGCAAATAGCTCACTGTACTGGGAAACACCATCTAGCTGTGAACAGAAGTTATAGTGCAACATATAAAAATCAATAGACTCAATTCACCTATGCCCTACAGCATACCTTCATGATTTTCTATAGTTATCTTTCTACCCAGCCTTTCTTTACGGCTGTCTTTGATCATATCTTTCTCTTTTCACCTACTATATAATGTAACCAGTATTTGCTTAGCAGTTTATCAGAGATGGCCAGTTTAAATCTGAAGGCTTTCTTCCACAGCAAAAGATCCTAACAGAATTCATCTAATGTCTACACTGACAAACTACAAGTAACCTTTATGGGTATTAGGTCAGGTCCCAGATCAGCAGAGCTGTCTAGAAAGGACTGCTAAATTGCAGTCAGTAGTCTGGAATGCACTGGCTTCAAAAAAATAGCTTTATTCCTTACTTTGAAGCACTATAAAAACTGCTGTCTCTCCATCTATAGTCTCTAACACTGATTTTGTGACAGTTCAGATCTCCTTGAACATTTAAAGTCTTTTAGAAAAGTTGTACTGGATGCAGAATAAAACACCAATTTCATCTCTTTAGTTAGAAATAAAATGAAACTCCAAATCCAGCATTTTAACAAAAATCATCACAGAAGTTTGAAACCCGTTTTTTTCCTATGAACCAGGAAACACCAACCAGAGATAAATCATGAGTTTACAGCTTTGAAGTAAAAATAGTCTGTCAACCAGAGTACAGACTTGGTTCATGATATAAAATTCATATAATAAAACTACTACTGTTGGAATGGGGGGATTTTTTTGTGTGAATAAATGTTTGCAAGTGTAAATTTCCTTTAACCAATAATTCATTTGTCCTCTGTTTCCCCTTGATTTCAGATTTTCCATTCTGCAGTGTAATGAGTTATTCAAACTCAGATTGATCAGTGGCACTAACTAGTATTAGTAAAACTCATCTTTAATACCTTATTTAATACCTTTTAATCAGGAACAGGGGCATCAAATAAAGCTGGAGTCTCTAGAGTGGAGGGATTGGCTACCTTACCTAACCCGATGGAGACTGAAGAATTAAAAAACAAAGGAATCCTCTCATAATTTCTAGATAAGTTGTAGAACTCAATGTTACAGAATTTTTTGGCATGCATGGGTTCCAGAGATGGCAAGCAAGTTCATAGAAAAGGCATCTGTTTTGTGACCATGAGCCCACAAATACTACATCTGGCTCAGAAACTTCCTGATCTATGGATAACTGAAGGTTGAGTTAAACTCACAGAAATAAGGCTGACCCTTTTCCAATACTGTTCTACATATCTGTAGCTCTGAATACTCTAGAGTCAATAGATGAGCATGATGAACCTTTGGTGTGATTCATCATGAAAAATCTGCTAACAAATAATCCTTGAACAGTTGTGTCACATATTTGGTTTTGTCACTATCCAAAAATATTTAAACAATCTGATTAGATTGGCAAGAAGGATTCTTAGAAACTCCTGATGTTTTTGCTTCCTCAATCAGGAGATAGATAAAGCACCAGCTTTTTTCATTTCAAAACCTAATAATAAAATGCTTGATATTTAAAAAGAATTAGTCTGCTCTTTTGCTACTATATACCAATGCCACTTTAATATCAATGTACAGGATAAATTTTTATTCACAATGGAGACATCCAATATTTCTTTTGACAATTTCACACCTTAACAAAAACAAGGATGTTAATGCTGAATAAAAAAGACCTATACATATACATAGATATACCCATACATAGTAAACATTGTACAGTTTCAACGTGTTTTTACACGTCTGTTCATTATTTATATTTTACTTTTTCTCAGATTAATTATTCCATTTGAAAATTACATATATACAGGAAAACAATCTCAATTAGTAACAATGCAACTAGATTGAGGATTCTTAATATTTTAAAATTTTCAGGAAAAAAAAAAAAGTAGGGGTTTGTTAAATTGATTTTTGTTTTCCTCTTACTTTTGCTAGCAGTTCAGTTCAGTCACAAGTTAAGCAAATGTTTTGCAAGAAATCACTTTCTCTCACTGCAATAAACACTTAAGTGTCCGCCTTCAAGTGCACATAATTTGTATCCTGAGGTCTTCAGGGATATCTACAACACATCACTTGGAGTCAGTTAAAAATTATTTCTGTTTTTATCAGTGGGGCGCCCTGGTCCTGGTGCTGAGCCCTTGGAGAGGTGGCTCAGCCTCACGCTGGCCTGGGCTGGGTGTCACTGGTTTTACCCCTGCCCTGGGACCAGCGACTGCCGCCTCCTCCACTCCAGCTTCAGCTCCAGAGGTCATCCCCCTCCTGCACTCACTGCCTGAAAAAATATCCCCTTTTGTGGAGCTGGGGCTGAGGGCTGGAGGCATGAGAGCATCCCAGAGAAAAGAGGTCATGCTGGGATGGGGTGTTTTGTGCAACAGTTTATTCTGTTTTGTTACTGAGGCTTTCCTGTGCTACACACATAACATTCCCTCATCTGCAGTGTGTGCCATAGAGTTCACTATCTAAATTAGTCAGCACTTGACATGACTAGCTCAGGGATTTTTCTGCTGAAATAATGGAAATAGAAAAGAATAGTTCCAATACATTTAATATTGAAGTAGAAAGACTTGGCTTTGACAGGAATAATTGTGCCACTTTGTGTTTGGTTCATACAGAGATCTTCAAAGAATGATGAACAGCCAAATAAGTGACCTCGTGACAATCTGCTTAATTAGAATAAATTAGGAGAAAATATTGTTTTAGCAGAAGAAAATCACTAGAGTTGTCTCTAACAAGACACTTAATTATATACATCAAGGGGAATCTCTTAAGGGACTTATTTTTTCTTAATCTATGTAACTCATTTAACATATTTCCATCTTTTTAAATGTGACTGGGGAGATATATCAAACTGGATAAATTAGATCTAATTTCAGCACCCATATAAACTTTGTAAAAGTTCTAACCAATCAAGAAAGATTAAATCCCAAAGCTGATTCTGACTTTAATAAAAATTACATTTTTACTTGTGGTAAGTGAGTAAATTCAGTAATATCTTAACGACACACTGAAATGAAAAATTGCCATTGTTTTACAGTTCAACCAGATGTTTAGAGTTATGAATAGTAATACAGATTTGAAAAACAAAATAAAATATAACCAAGAAGAATGAAAGAATCTTATTTTATTGTTAGGATTTTTTTCCTTTAAATCACATGACTAAAAATTTTCATAAAACAGAAATTGTCTCTAAAGTTTTGCTTAAAAAAATACATTGCAGGACAAATAACAGAGGAACTTAATCTACCCTCAGGACTCTCAGGACTGTATGAATTATCTATCTAAAAACATAGAGATAGTCATATTGTCACATGTACGTGTACTTACATACACGCAGAGGGAAGAGACTATAGAAGAGACAGACTGTAAATAATCTAACATATTGCACTAAAAAATAGAAAAGATAAATCCTTACATATAGCATTATTAGTATGTACTTCAATATTTCATGATACCCTCTCCTACTATTATCTGAGACAACAAACTGTAAACAGAAGCTGTCAAAAGAAAGATGGCTACCAGAAATACTTCAGCTTCTACATATCAGTCCTGAGACGTATTAAGTGCTGGTGAAAAAGCTTGAAGGCTGAAAGGATTAATGCTCATGATTTTATTATCATTCAGTTTACAAACAAGTATTGGATCATGATACTGTCTTGTATTTTAAATCAGAATAATTCAGAAAAAGACTGAAAAACTGCTTTCATAGTAGTTTCAGACTCACATATGTTTAAATCAATTTCAGAAAGCTAGTTTATCCTTTGTCCAATGTAGACAGCATAATGTAAACTGTGCTTGTTGAGGCGGACCATCCAAGTGTGGGGACATGAGGCTTGACTCCATTTTTCTCAGAAGGCTGATTTATTATGTTATATATTATATTAAAATACTACATTAAAACTATACTAAAAGAACAGAGAGAGAAGATGATCAGAAGGCTACAAAGAACGAGAATAGAATAGAATAGAATGCATAACAAAATCCTGTCACTGCTCACAGCCTTGGCACAGGTGGCTGTGATTGGTCACTAATTGAAAACAATCCACATGGACCAAGGGAAGATGCACTTGTTGCATTCCACAGCAGCAGAGAGTTATTGTTTACATTTATTTCCTGAGGCTCTCAGCTCCTCAGGACGGGAAAAATCCTAGCAGAGGATTTTTCATAAAATATCATGGCTGCACTGTGCTCTTAATTCAGATTTAAAATATCAAGCTTAAAAAGTCACCAAAGTAAGAAAAAAAGTTAGACTATGTATTGTTTCTTAAAGGATTATATCTTGAAGCTAATTTTCATGACTGAAGGCCTTTTCCTGCCTTAAACTAAGTCATCAGCTATAACTTTCTATGGAAGAGCTCACAAAATAAAGATATAAGATAGATTTCTTTTTAAAGTTATTTCATTTGGTATATTTCCTTTTTTTTTTTCTTTATCAGCTTCCAATTTAATTTCTATTTAATTCTCATGCTTAGAAGTATTTGGATGTCCTCCCAGCTTGATGACATAATTTTAAATTTTCTTTATTTTAATTTGTTTCACATTCAAATTGTGCCCTGATGAGTACATTCCATCTGCTTACTGTGCAACTGACAAATAGCTGCAAATTAATGATCTCAAGCTGTGAGGAACCTCTTTCTCTTGAGTTCAAAACTCATATGAACTCAATGTTGAAGTTCCTGAACTTTTTGAGGGTCTGAAATGCCATTAGTGAACTACATAATGAGGAACATTTGGAAGTGGTTTTAGTGGAAAATTGTGTCATAAGATGTCCTTGTAAAAAGATTGTAATTTTTTTTTTTTATGTTACCATTGCACTTTTTCCCCACGAAACTGTATACAACTTTAAGTTGTTTTTATATCTTCTATTTACATAATACCTTTTGGTACATAAAGCTACATAGGTCTTCCCACTAATGGGTTGACTACTGACAAATCAACATCATGTCTTATTCTCATTAGGAAAGATGAAATCAAGGGATATAAAATATTTTCTTTTGTCTTCAAATTCCTATCATAAACAATCATTTATGATTCAGATAATAGATGCTGATTTTTTTCAGAAACTAGATTAAAATAAGGGGACTTTTATCCCCTTGAGGTATGTATATTGATTAGGTTGTAATGGGACACATTGGCACTAGAGTTCTGGAATAGGTAAATATGGCATAAGACCTTTTTAGAGAAACCACACTATTTTGTAGCAAATAGAGATATAAAAGGAACAGGACAGTCTGTCAAATATGTTAAAAAACTTATGTTTAGATTACTGAATCCTGATTTTGGTCAACACAGCTCATTGCTGTAAACAAGAACTGTGCCATGGTTGCAATGATGGGCATTACAAGTTAATTACATTAACACTGTTGCATGAAGAGCAACAAATATCCCAAGTCTATCTACAAACTGCAATTTATTTTTCATGCTATCAGGTCTTGGAATTCACAGAGTGGATTTTTTGATGAAACTACACTGAAAAATTTATTTCATGAGTATAGGTAAGATATTTAGAATGCTAAGGGTTTTTTCTAGCCATGATAATTGAAAAGGTTCTAGCCAAAGCAAATTTTCCTTACAATGAAAATATTAAAGTTGAAGGAATACAACCAAGGTGTCCAGTACATCTGAGTCATCTGAGCTTCTCCTTGACTACACTGCCATTAACAATAATGTGATTATAAATGCTTTGCCCCCATACACATACCTCAAGTGAGATATCAATCTTGAACTGAAACCAATCACAGAAAAAAATGTATGTGAAAAATAAGAAAAAGAACACAATAATCAACTAGTCATCTTGAATAATTACTCTATTTTCAAATGCTCTAATCTGAACAGCCTCAGGGTTTTCATATGATCACTCATCCCAAAACAGTTATGATCTTCATTTTCCTCAGATGCACTGGGGAACTTTTTTAGACTCATCTCTCTTCTATTGGAACTATTATCCAGGAAATGTCTGTAACTATAAAATTGAGAAATGTTCTTGGGCCTAAGACAGCAAACATCAAGTGAGGAAAATTTTACACTGTGCTACAAGTGCTCTAGACATAAGTACTTTTAAAAAATAATTTAGCTTCTAGTCACATTATGGTATCTGAATCACAAGCACTTTAATCAATTATGTTTCTCAGAGTTTTCTTCTAAAATACAAAAGAACATACTGATCTTGTTAAATTATCACTAAAAATTTAAATCAGCTCTCCAGTTCTACTCCTTTTTTCTTCTGATAAAAGCAACTCATTTAACACAACTATCCTATTCATGCAATTTGCTTATATAAACATTCTGCATTTTGTTTTGAACCTATGGTTCCGATAGCTGAAGCCTTCTCTAGGAGTTTCATAAATTTGCTCATCGAGCATGCTGTCTTTGTACTTTACCTCTGCAAAGCCTATAGTGTGTTTCCAGTTAATTGCAAAGTTTACTTACATTGTCTCAGTTTTCGTGTTTTTGTTTATAAATCTCATGAAATTGAAAAGTGAAAACCCTTAAAAATGGATTTTGACTATCCGGAGCTGAGGAATCTTCTACTCACAAAATCTTAGCTGGCAAAGGCAGAAGTGTTTTTAGCACTGTAGTCCGTCTCATTCAATCTAGAATCCCTTAAAATTCATATGAACACGCCAAATGGATGAAGATGGGATAAGTCTGGATGAAAATGTAATTTTAGAATTTAATTTTCTTTATTTTTAAAGAAAGAGCACAAAATTCCATGAGGCTATGAGATGGTAATTGCAGGTACCTCTACTGCTCTCAAAAGCACAGTGGCAAAAGGCAGGGACTGTATGAAGGAAGACATGCAAGTTAGCTTTATTATGAAAGATTTTTATATACATCGATACACTGAATATGAAAAGTATTAAAAATGTTGCTTTGTTTAATTTCAAAAGAACTTCTTTGCTTAGGAGACATTCCTTATTCAACATTTCTTCTTTGTCTCAGGAGAACATAATGTCATGATAATTGCAACTTTCACAATTTATTTTGCTTTGTCAAATCACCTTACATATATGTTATACATTTAACTCAAATATTAAAACATTCAATAATTTAAAACAAAAAAAAAAAAAAGAGTGAGATTCTTTCATTAAATACTCACAGGCCAAGTCAAGAATTGTGAATCAGATTAACGGAGAGTGGGATGGATTGAAAACTGGTTGAGGTCATGGAGGCTCCCTCACTAGAGATATGCAAGAACCACCTGGATACAATCCTGTGCCATGTGCTCTGGGATGACCCTGCTTGAGCAGGGAGGCTGGAGAGCTTGATCCACTATGGTTACTTCCAACCTGATCCATTCTGTGATTCTCTGATTCAGGAAAAGAAACAAAACTTAATTCTACTAAGTGCATTGGAGCGGGGAATGCAGATTCACATCATGGTAAGACTACTCTGAGGTAGGAATAATTAATAATTTAGTAATTTTCTTGAATTACTCATATATCCACAAAGATAAAGATATCCTAGTTTGACATTTACTCCTTGCAGGACTTGAATTATGTCCTCTTTTCCATCGTCTTGGAATTTAAAATTATCAGTTACAGTTGGTACCATTTATTATCTGAACATTTTAAAAATTACTAAAAATAATACAAATTTTAAAACTAATATATTTTAAGTGTCTTATAATTCATCTTCCTCTAGGATACACAATTTTTTCAAAGCCCAATTCATGTTTTGTACCCCTGATATATAATCTGTTGAATTTCTCCATGATATTTCAAGCGCTGCAATAAGTAGTAAAAAAGTTGCTCTTAGCAGATTGCAAGACAATATTCTGATTCTTATCAAAGGCTGTGTAATCTGACTTGAGAAGTATTCTGCCATTTTCTTTGATTGTCTTAGTTTTCCTCCTCCACACTTTTCAAGTTTAATAGAAGTCACCTCAAAAAAATTAACCATAGTACAAAAAACTGACACATAAAAATACTAGCCCAGGACATAATGTTGATTTAAAGAATTAGCATTCTAATATAATTTGCTTTGTTTTTAATGTATTCTCCTTTTTTAGTTTCACACAGTGCATATCTAATATTACCACATCAATATTTATCAGTGTTATAAATATGCTGATATTATAAAACTCCCCACCTTCTGCCTCTACTGCAAGGTAAAATGAAGAGATGCTTCTGCAAAATGTTCATTGCTGAGACAGGCATAAACAGGGATTCATCACAGAATCATTTGAGCTGGAGGGAACCTTAAAGGTCATCTAGTTCCAACCCTCTGTCATGGATAGGGATATCTCCCACTGGACCAGCTTGTTCAAACGCCCCATGCAACCTGACCTTGAACACATTCCAGTGCAGAATTTCTTTCCAATATCTAGTCTAAATCTACCCTCTTTCATTTTTAAGCCATTACCCCTTGTTCTACATGTACCTATCATTGTAAAGTCCCTCTTCATCTTTCCTGTCAGTCTCCTTCAGGTTCCAGAAGGCTGCTCTAAGGCCTTCCTGAAACTTAATCTTCTCCGCACTGAACAACCCCAACTCTCTCAGCCTGTCTTCATAGGAGAGGTGCACCAGCTCTCTGATCTTTTTTGTAGCCTTCTCTGGACATGCTCCAAGAGATTCATGTCCTTCTTATGCTGGGAACCTCAGAGTGGAGTATAGGGACAGAAGCACCTCCCTCAACCTGCTGGACAAGCTTGTCTTAATCTATCTCAAGGTCCAGGTTGCAAGTGCACACTGCCAGTTCATGTTGAGCTTCCCATTCACCAACACCCCTAACTTGTTCTAAGGGCTGCTCTTAGTCTTTTCTCTGCACAGTCTGCATTTCTGCTTGCCTTGTTTAGCTTTCTGAGATATGCACAGGCCAACCTCTCAAACCTGCCAATGTCCCTCTGGATGTTATCCCTTCCCTCCAGCATGTTGACTGCACCACACAGTTTGGTGTTGTCTTGCAAACTTGCTGAGCATGCACTCAATCCCACTGTCAATGTCACCAACAAAGACGTTTATTAGTGCTGATCCCAATACAGACCCCTGAGAAATGTCACTCACCACTGGTTCTCCATTTGGACATTGAGCCATTGACTGTAAATCTTTGAATAAGAGCATTCCAGCCAATTCCAAACTAGTAATGGAATTGCTGGGCTCAAAAATAACAAACTCTGGGTGACCATACAATATCTTAGTTTTTCATACTGTACATCAGCAGTTGATGGGCAATCCTTTTTCATTTCACTTGATGTTTGTTGTCTGGCTCACTGTTTTATCCATGTCTCATGATTTAGTGCGTTTACACTTTAGTGTGTTTACAACAAGTTACTTGCATTAACTAGATTTTAAATAGCAGAAAATTGAGTGACTAGATTAAACTCTAGCAAACATGTCTTCCATCTAGTATTATTTTAGGTCATGCTATTTTTAGTACTTATACCATGCCTTCCAGGCCAAAGATTCATGCAGACGCAGTACATATAGCTGCAACTGTAAGCTGTGATTTATAACCTTATCCATTAATACAGTGAACAAAAACTGTCATGTATTCCAGGAGTATAACTGTGATAATGAGCACCATTGGCACATCGTAAAGCTTCCTCTCTGCCTGTATTGCTATTTAAATATACATCATGCAACATATGGGAAGCATATGTGGCTTTAAAGTAATTTCAGTCAAAACATGACATTAAGGTCCCAAGTATTTTATCACTACTGTTTGTTTGGTTTCTTAATACAAGACACTTTTAAACAACACTATCAGGTACCTTTGGATGTGTAGTAGATTCTATGGATTTCTCAGAAAACAGGCTTGAATGAATGATGTTATATTAGCAGTGAATTTACACTGAATGAAAATTCCATGACAGATTCCTCCTATTTTTCAGCAGAAAATAATAAAATAACAAAAGAAATTAAACTTCCAAGGACATGTGGACAAACTTTTTCATATACTTCTGCTCCATTATTCCTAGAAAGAGTTGGGGCAAATTAGACCTTCACATATACAGCATAGTTTAGTGGGAATTTTCCTTTCAATACCTCTTTAGTCATTATAAATACAAACTAAAACCATGTGTTTTCTTCTCTTAAACAGAGTCTCAAGTCTTCTCTAAAATCATATTTTATCAAGACTTTCCACCTCAAAAATAGGAGCTCCAAATTTCAAAGCTTTCCAATCTTTGAAGAATGATTAAAAATATCACAGGAACTGTCTCATCTATTAAGACAGAATATATTTATTCTGAAGGGCATCTTTATCCACATGAATGAGAAGGTTATCTGGAGTAGTTACCATGGACTCACTAAATGTTAATCTTATTTGACCAACTCGATCACCAAAAAACAGGACATGACGTAGCGGCATCCCTATGTGATACTTCTCGAGCTGGGCATTGAAAAGGTGAGATTGTTGAGATGTAGTTTTCAAAAAGGTAAATAATAAAAAGAGACACTTTACCTCTCTCGATTAAATTGTAGTCTAAGCATTCAGAAGGAAGGTACAGTTCCTGAAGAGACTGAGAAAACCTTCCAAAGTCATTAAATAAATATCAAAATACCATTGAAAGTTGTTCCTTGGTAAAAATTCAAGAGAAACTTAAATGTACAGCCATTCACAGAAAAAGATTAAAGGATAAAACAAGAAGTAGAACATCTGTAGAGATGGATACGAAACTACTCCAGAGAATAGTTTTTAAGATTTACCCATTTTTCCTTTTCTTTTTCCATTTGCTTTTAGAAAGCAAGTAGAAACATTCTACAAAAATATTATTCATATTATAGATTATTTTTTGAAATAGGTTTGTTTACTTAACTTCTTATATGATGTCTACTGTGATCACTACTTTCCTGAAGTGCCAATCTCAGGCAATTTGGAGGTAACATGCAACCTAAGTCTATATAATGTAAGTCACTATGCAGACCCATATCCATGACTTGTACTGGGTAGGTTATTAATGACAGCTTCCTATAAAGAGATACGTATAATTACTGGGAATAACAGAAGAGGATAAAAGTTCTTGGAGAACTGGAGCTAACATCACTGTCATGTGAAAGAATTGGAGCTCACATCACTGTCACGTGAATTCTTTGTGTGGCACATGATGACAGAGACTTCCATTATTGTCAAGTTCAAACCAGGATGAAAGACAGAAGAATTTCACAAATAAAAGTAGTTTAGGGCTTTATTTTTGACTGTAATAATAAATATAATCTGAAAAATTATAATGTTCCTCCTGATACTGCTCTGTGCTATGAAGACAAAAACAGCATTGCTTCATTACTTACAGTTTGTACAGACTGTATTAAATTTGAGAAGTTACAGAGATGAGAAATTCCTTGATGTCAAAACCCTCTAAACTTACATATATCAAACAACATAAAGCTAGGTGTTTTTCTGAACAGCAACTTATTGTTTCCTTCCCCATGAAAGATTATTTACTCTTTATGTTTGTGGACTTATTGTGCTCTGCTTTCAAAAAAATACTGTAATTTCTTGAAAACACTATGTAAATAAATTTGAAGAATTCTAGATTTTTCTTCAAGAATTATGGCAGAGAAAAATTAATTAAGTTGGCCCATGGTTCTTCATTAAACATTGCCCACAGTTTCCAATCCATCCATTTTCCAAATTGTTCATTAAATACGAATTTTTCTTCTTCTTGGTATTAGGCTAGCTGACATACGTTACAGGTATTTGCCATCTTTAAATTTCCAGTGTAAACAATCCATTTCAATTATCAACTATTGTCTTACAAGGCTTATTAGCAGGTGCACAAGTAGACTATTTCACCAGTTACTGTATATACAGCTAGTATATCCTTATGGAATACATGGAATACTGGAACATTGCAACACAGGATCATGAATGATACTTTAAAGAATAAATGAAATGAATTTTAATTATATAGTTAATTTTGCTCTTCAATATTTTGAAGTATATTGACAATTTACACAGAAAAACAAATGTCCCAAATCAGTTCTGTATGCAAATTTAAAAGGCAGATAGATCAGCTTAATATGAAGATTCAGGTGACATATAATGTCAAGAAGAACCTCAATATTTGCACTAGATTTTATTCAATCTTAACACACTTAAAACTAAGGGGGAAATCAAAGAACCAAAATTAACCTATAATTTATTCCTCTCTGTTACATAGGAACAAAATTTTCAACTATAAGCTTGTCTTAGTTGCTTAATTTTCTGCCACAGGTCATGCCCAAGACTTGAGAAAAGATAAGAATTTCAGAGTACAATCCATTGCTACTACAACTCTTAAAGTTTTGTAAGTTAGCCAGCAGCAAACTTTTCCTAACTATTGATCCCTTTACTGTGTTCTTAGTATGCCTAACACACCCCAAACAATGTTTAATGCAATTATCATAATCAATTGTCTCTAAACCAAAGAACACTTGGAGATGTCTAAGAGGATAAAGGCTGCTAGTCTGTAGTCTGTGAGAATAATAAAAAAAAAATTCAAGGAGAATAGAAGTTTTCATCACTAATTTGTAAATTACTCTCATCAGTCTGATGAATTCTCCATCTTTCCCGTCACACTGCTGTCAAAATTATAATGCAAGTATTGAAAGATTAGGGAAAGTAAGGAAAAGAGAGCAAATTCTATCAGTAGAATTCTCAACCAAGATAAGAGGGCCCTGGTTTCTATTTTTTTAATTGCTTACATATTTGTATTATTCAGTCACCAAACAAAAAGTAGAAATAATTAGAGACCTGAGTCCCATACTTGAATATTGTGTGTTGTAGCCATTGAAAATATTAATTTCTGTCTCGGCTCCAACTTGCTCATTTCCTTCTGCACAGAACAACAGATCCATGAAGCAGCTAGAGTTTTTCATCATGAACGCTGTAGCTTTGAATACTCTTAGGTCAAACCTGGATTCCTGACTTGCTATACTAAACAGGTTTTGTACAAAAAGGGTGCAGGATCAAACATCCAGTTCTGCAAGCACTTCTAGATGCTTGTCTATTCTTTAGTGACAGTCCTACTAAGCAAAAAAAGCAGGTCCTGGAGAGAACTGAAACCCTGAGTTCAAAACTATAATCCAAGAGCAACCCAGAACATCTGGTGCTACTAGATACTTCTTATAATTTTTTTTGTTTCAAGGGAATGGGACTGATGTAATTTAATTTAACCATCTAATATTTGCAAATTTTTCTCAGCTACTCACCAAGTTAATTTATTTAAAGACAGGTATCTAAGACTCTAAAGGGAATACAGACGATTTTTGTTTAAGACTGCTTGCCTAATTTTTAAGACGAAGTTAGATTAAAAGGCCTTTATTTTATCAGATTACGGATTTATGTACTTTTTTTGTGTTTACTGTACAGTTAAGGCCATTCAAATTTATTGCAGTCTAGCGCTTACCTTACAACTACTCATGGTTGAGGATGCAGTACAGAGGTTTTGAAGCACCCTGTTTGGTGTGGAAAGCATGTCTAATGAAAGTCAAATATTCATTTTCTTACAGTAGAAACTGCTTTTTAGAAAACAGCACATGCAGAAAAAAAGCTGTGGCCACTATTGTGCACTATTGTAAACAAAGCAGATTAGTGGCTAAATCATCCAGTCAGAAAAAGATTGAGATTAAATTCCCTCCTTGGCCTGAAGGGAAGATTTAGAGAGCCAAAAAGAAAATGTTTTTATCCTGGAGACAGAATAATGTCCTGTACTAATTTCTAGGGTATATGAACAGGATCAGAAAGTAGGAGAAAGTGACAGTGAAGTGCAATAGAAACAGCTGAAAAATAATATTGCAGTAATACATATCACTTCAATGTCTTCAATTTCCATGAGCTAACATGAATTAAATTTTCCCCAACCAAAAACCTGATGAATGGCTTATCTATGACATTTTTTGACTTTGACAGTCAAAATATATAAATACAACAAAATTAATCCAACCTTACGGGTTTTTTCTATCTTTTTGATTTTTGTGTTGGAAGCTTTCCATCAATCTCTCTGAAAGTAATATTGTCCATTATTTAAATAAATAAAATAGGTCAAAGACTAAGTTTTAAGCCCTTACCAAAACAGTAACAAATTTGTTCATGGAGTTCAC
This sequence comes from Passer domesticus, assembly GCF_036417665.1. Classification (NCBI taxonomy): domain Eukaryota; kingdom Metazoa; phylum Chordata; class Aves; order Passeriformes; family Passeridae; genus Passer; species Passer domesticus. The sequence goes on along the minus strand of NC_087476.1, from coordinate 28,014,870 downwards.
TTTTATACTGAACTATCAAAAAATCCTCCAAAAAAACTAAGTGACAGCCTGCAAACTGACTGTAAGAAGCAGGTTTTCAGCACTAATATTATACCCAGACTAAAACTGATAAATTTTTGACATAATGTAGTTAATTTGGGCCACAACCAAAGGGTTATCCTTACAGTAAACTGTACAGACAATTTTGTACTAGTGTTCAGGTCTGTATTTTGTTCCTTTTCCTTTTTCTGCTATAGAGGTATCTATCTAATCAGCAGTAGTAATATGAATTTGTAATCCATATTTTCCATTTGTAATCTATATTTTCACCTGTGCCAGGTGAAAACTAGGCAGCTAACTTCACTTGTTAAGTAAATATACATATACATATGATATGCTATCCTATTCCCTTCTTACTGTGGTGATAACTCTGTAGTTGTGGAGATTTTTCTGAAACACTGCATTTTTTATGGCTAGCTCTTAGTGCTGCATTTTGGCTTTGCAGTCCTTTCAGATATAGAAAAAGCTATGTGACAAAAGAGTAAACAAAAGGCAAGAAATGGATCTTAGTGCCCCCCAAAAATATCTTTCAGTTTGAGATATACTTGAGAACAATTTTATGGACATAGGTACAAATATACACCAAGAGGGCTGCATCAGATTTAAAAAGAAAATAATATTTTTTCAGCAGCCTATTAATACAACATATTCAAGGAAAATAAAGCATAGCATGATTGGTTGCATTGAACACCTGGGTTTTTCTGGGTGGAAAACAGCCATCCATGGAGCATGGCATATGTCTCTGTTAATTTCAAGTAGGTGATCACACTATTTTCCATGATAATCTCTTAATTTATTAGTCTCACTTCTTTGCTTAAGAGACTCTGAAACTATGGCACTACAGTAGGAAATCCATGGTAGAACACTTACAATACTTAAAAGTTACCAATTTGAGAAAATCTAAATGTTTATTATAGGAAAGTGCGTATTTTTATTTTCAATTTTATCACTGAAAAATATCAGCAAATAAAATACTTGGCTATTTATAATCTTAATTAGTGCATCCACCATAAATCAAACTAAAATATGGAAAATAACAGGTAAATACTCTAGCAAGATATTAGATAAAACTCACACGTTCTTAAGTATAGTCTCAGTGAAATTACTGAGATATATATAGAAGACTATTTCTGAGCATACACTTTTATTAAGATAAAAGCCCATAAAGGTATGTACAGATTAGTCTTGTAGGAGCTTCACTCAATAGGTGGTATCACCTAATGGATACATAATTTTTTCTCTATTAACCAGTATGGAACAATTTTGGATTTACTTTCCACTGCAGCTAATAAGAGAAAGTAAAAATTGTGTTGTTGTATATTTAGTTCAAAACACTAATTGCATCAAAAAGCCTTTCATCAATACCTTCTGATTTTTAACAAATTGAAAATCTCAACAGTTTTTTCACTGAGGTGGTGGAAGGATCAACAGGGAAATAGGTGAGGTTGCAGGGTGGACTTCTTGCTTTGGAATAAAATTGTTTGGTGCCTTTAGAAGAACTTTCCCTGTGAAAAGTGCATATAGTTTCTCCTTGTCTCCATTGAGTCAGCTGCCTTTTTCCAGCGCCTGGCCATGCTCTACTCTCTTTGTTGTAATTCAATGAAGCTCTGCCAGGGAGCAGTACCCTTCTGTCACTTCCATTTTCTCTATGCCTTGGAGAGAAAAAAAAAATAAATCTGTGGGTTAAAATGTTCTGTTTCCCTCCCACACAGACAGTGCTATTGATAAAATGTTTATATTTCTTTATTAGGTGAAGTAAGAAGAAAAATTAGGAATTGTCCATCATCATCCATTGCTTATTGTATGTGTTGCCACAGGCAAGAAACACACTATTACTAATTTTAGTTTGCTTTGTTCATCTCATTTTACATGTGACTGCCTGCTGTGATATGACCTGTTTCATGAAATAAGAACCTACCGGGACTCTGCTGAGTAAGGTGTGCTGTACAGCTCAAAGCACATGAAATGTCTGAAATCACAATACTTCTTCAGTTCAGTTTAAATAAATGATCCTGGCTGACTAAGGGAAATCAGGAAAGTCCAGAAAAAAAGAAAGTGTTTGGAGTGCTGGGTTCTAAAGGATGAACACTGATACGATCCCAGTCAATGAAGTGCGACCTTTCAGCCTATTTAGAGTCAGTGATTTTTCCTCTCATTAGGAGGCAGTATGCCAAACAATAGTTCAGTCTTATGTTCTTTAGGAGATTACAGTTACTCTGTTCCTAGTTGCAAAAGATGTAAGGAAGAAATGGAAGAGGAAAAATTTTAGGTGCTCTGTGAGATTCGATATAGTCTCATTTCTTTTTATGGTCCCTCATTTCTTATATCTGTGTATTATTTGTTATGGTAAAATTAATTGTATATCAGGAAGTTTAATCTGTTAATTAGACCATGTATACATAACATTTATTGTAATGGTTTGAAATACTTTTGAAAACACGTCCAGGACTCTTTTCATAACAGAATTCCAACAGAACTTAAATTACATTTTTGTTGCCCTTTTGTGATTTTGTCTAACTTCCTTTAGCACCTCAATAGAATATTCTTCGTGAAATACAAAATAAAATGAACAACCAACAATCTGTGATATAGAACATCTTGTGGAATTAAAAAATTAAAAATCTGATGTTATTTGGTGATTTACTCACATTGCAAGAGAAAAAAATGTGCACACTGTACGATTATTTTGGTGAATTTGACAAGTTCCATACCAAACCTTATACAACTAGAGAAAAGGAGATTCTAAAATCCAAACATCCACCCTTATAGACTGCTTCCTCTCCTCTGTATCATATGTTCTACACCCCATATGCCTCCCATATTCCATTCATTTTCTCACTCATTCACGCAGTAGCTATATTCATACCAAATAAAGCTCTTAAATAATGGACACAGACAAAGTCTGAGAGTTGTAAACTAGTCTAAAAAAAATCCTCCTCACACTATACTTCCCTTATTGAGCACAGGAAAAATTCTGCTCCCAGCTTAAGGCAACGCATTTCCCAGTTTTCCTATATTTCCCCAGGAGATACACTTAATTCTCCAGAAAGCCATTTGGGGCATCTAGACTGCATTTCTCGTAACCCCTCCAGAGATCCAGGAAAATGTACAGCGACACTTTTTTTCCTATTTTAGACACTTAGGTTTGTGTATCTCAGAGTCATCAAACAATTTAGAAAGAATTTCTAAAAGTCATTTAGTCCAAGACCTCACTTCAAGCAGCATCAAAAAGATCAAGGTATTAAGAAGCTTGAGCTTAAAATCTCTCATCCTCAGGGACTGAGATTCCATCCCCATCCTCTCTGGGAAACTGTCCTGGTTTTTGGTTATTTTTGTGGTGAAAACCTTTGTCCTGATATCCTGATTTTTTTTCCTAATACCACAGTTTCTGCCATTGCAATTTCTGAACTCCAGAGCTTCCTGTGTGTGACTACACATCTCCAAGAAGTTTATCTCTCTTCTCTGCATAAAACTTCATTAATATTTTTCTAAGCCTGATCTTAACACTGCACAAACTCAAGCATCTCAGCCTCTTAAACATTTTGTGTTCCCTACTCCTAATCATTGTGATAGTTCTCTGACATATTCATTCCATCATGTCATTATATTTCTTGCACCAGGGAATAAAAACCGAACACAGTACTCCAAAAACAGACTCACAGCCACCAAATAGCAGCTTGACCAGCAGGAAATGCAGTTCCTGGAAAGATGTTTTCTGCACTCCAGGACTTTCAGGCCCCTTTCTCACACCATTACACAGTCTCTGGTGTCCTCAGATTATACAAATACACTTTTAAATGAGCTCTAGTAAACAACTGGAAGGTAAAGTATGAGAATATGGTTATCTGCAGTGACTTAATACATGTCACACAGAAGGTGACAATATGTAATCTCAGTTATACCTTCCGGCATTAAAGATTAATACAATATAATGGTATTAGTACCTCCAGCATGTTGTTTTCTATTTTATCTCTAAGCTACTTCTACGCATTATAGTGTCTCAGTATCTTTCATTTCATTAGAGTGTACAACACTACCTTGCTTTGGTATATGCCTCCAGTCATTAAAGAAAAGTGCTTGAATCTAGGCCATTTCTGTGGCAAAAGTAAGGTTTGTTGGCTGTGGTGTTCCCATTGAGAAAGTACTTAAGTAGAATTTCTCAACAATAATCAATTATGGCGGAGGTAGGATACTGGCTATAGTGTAGGTGTTTAACATTCCAGAATATTTTGCTTTCTTTCAAAGATTCCAATGTTTCTACAAAGTAAATTCCTTTTTAAGATAAGTGAGACGGAATCTATAGTTTAAGAAAAACAAAATACCCAGAACAGTCCTTCTCATTTAATTTGTGAAATTTACATGGAAAATGTAAAGCATACTCTATCCTCAAACAACTTGTGTCCTATGAGTTTTGCTTTTTTACATAAAGAACAGATTATAGAGAAATTCTGATATAGTGATAAACTCATGAAGTAAATTATCATAGCTTTTTCCATCAAGCACAAAGAAATAACAGAAATAAATACTAATGTGACATTGTTTATCTCTCCAAGTTTTTTTCTCATCTTTCTTTTCTGTAAGAAAAATTCAGGGAGTATAAAAAAACCATAGTGATTTGCTGCAAATATTTTTGAAAGGATTTTCCTGAAAAATTCCTTTTATCTTGTAATTATTATCTATCTCAATGGTGCCTTTATTTTCGGATAAAATGAGTAAAAATTAGAGTGTGTTTTCCCTTTGAAATAAGATTTTTTCCCAATAATTCTTAAAAAAATAATTTAACTGTAGCACTCAGTCTGAATGTTGTTTTGTTGGGGTTTTGTTTATTGTTGTTTTTGTTGATGTTGTTGTTTTTTGGTAACAACTTTCTATCTGCTTGCACTTCTGTTTTTTTGAGAAGCAACCTGTAGTTTTTCATGCCTTTGAAAGGCATCTCTTATATAACTTATGTTGAAAGGTATAAATAAATCTGTAACAAAAATGCATTCTAATTTTAAATCTCTTTCTTGAATCCCTTTGTACGCTCTCTTCCTCTTTATTTCAAGATTATTTATTCTGAAAAAAAGTAGGACATGACTTGTCTTCTGCTGAAGATGTAATCCGTAATTCATGTTACCTATAATCATCAAATCATATTATAAAAATATTTGCAAGCACAGCTTACCTCAGAGTAGCTGAGACCCATTTTTGTGTGTCTTGAAGGTAATCTTATATGACATTTTCTCCACAATTAAAGGTTCCCAGTAAAGTACTGTGCAGCAAAAGTGTGCAGAAAAAAAATACAAGCACCTGACACCTAACTGTCTTGATCACCTTGCTGTTAAAAGTAAAGCTTCCAGATAAAGTCAGATGCACCTGATCTATCAACCTCTGAAGATATGGGGCATTTTCATAGAGAACTGCTAAACTCTTGATGTCTTTGCTTTGATTGCTTTCTTCCTCTCCTTATTTTTTCACAGGGTCTTAACAGAGGAGAGAAAAGGGTCGGGCAGGATAAAACAAAAAACAATTCAGTGGAGCAGTATCCTGCCCTGCCACAGGCTCTTTTCCCAGAGCAGCAGGTTTTCCATCCACTATGCCAACATGGCCAGAAGAGACAATTAAACCTTTTATGCTTGATAGGCCAACAGACTGGCTGGTTCTTTTGCAATTTCTATGGGAAACAACTAAAACTTGGAAAGAAAACAAGACTCCTATCCTAAAAATCTCATTCACTATTGTTCTTCTTCAATTAAAGAAATATTAATGAAACTAAAACATTCCTACAGCATGAAGTATATAGAAATTGCATTAACTTCAAAATATCCAACTGCTGACTTAAGCAGTCTGTGGACAACAGATTGTCCATTAACTGTTCATGAATCCTCAATGGTGTCTACTTCATGGCTTAAAAAGAAGCACTTAACATAATTTTTAAAATAACACAGAATTTTAAATGTGATTATTCATTGTGGAAATGTAATATACTGTAATATAAGAATTTGAATCTGATCATCTCAGAACCATTTTATTGTGTAATGAAGAAATAAAGAGTTATTGGAGGTAGTTAGGATGTAGAAGGAACAACTTTTTTATGTAATGCAGAGATGTTACTTGTACATAAAACATACTGAGACAGTTTTCAAGTCAAGACAGAGCTGAATCTTGCCAAGATTGTGCATCATCCTCAGTGGCTTATCTATATATTGAGGAAATACTGCGCTTAGAACTCCATACAGAAATTGTTTTGATTTATTTAAGTTTCATCTTCACTTGAAAGTTTTTAAGTTTAATATTTCATTCCCAGAAAGGAAGTGAAATGGTCCAGAACACTAATTATAATAAATCACTGATTTCAAAACCATAGTATATCTTTAAAAAAGTAGTCAACGTATAATTTTTTGTTGCTCTACATTATGAGAGCACTCATTAAAAACACAGTACGTAAAGTTTATTTTTCCTAGGATCAATTGCAGTACAGTCAGTCATAAGGGATTCATCAGCACAAGGGGTAGGCTTTGATGACAGACAGACAACCAATCAGCAGGAGACTGCAGTGAGAAAACCACTAAACACTTGAAAATTTATAGTCTCAAACTTTTTTCCCTTGAGACGCTTCAGGGGAAAATCATCAGTAAGAGGAAAACTCTAAAAATAATAAAAATATTATCAGAGGAAAATACTCATAAATAAAAGATGAATTGAACAGGAAAAATACATTAGGAAACTAAAATACTATTAACTCTCTAAGGCATATATGTGTACATGTATATAGTTCATACATATGCTAAGGCACCAATGAAATAAGTGAGGTTTACATTACACTTGGATATGACATTGTTGTATGGCATAGATACTGTATATAACTGAATATTTTACTTACAATTTTTCTAAAAGAGTAGCATCTATATAGTTTGGCCTGAAAATATCACTGTATTAGTCATTTCAGAATAAAAACTTGGAGTTTAAATTTGAACGAATTACTGGCAATTACTTTTGTTTCGGCTATTTGAACTAAAAGAAAAATAATCTTGTGACAGACAGATATAATTTTATTATTTTACTTGAATTAGAGGAAAGGAATAATGATGAACAGGGATGAAAACAATGGAATTACTATGCTGAATGTGTTTTTATGCTATTTAGCATAAAATGAAGTGCCAACGCAAGTGTAAACCTGTTCCACTGTAGATGTTAAGAAATGAAAATTAGATGAATTGCATTGAAAATTATCAGGGCCACTTTTTAGAGATATCAATTATGCAGCCAAAATAGAAGGTTCTGATAATGATTTTTCACACTAATAGATATACCTTGCTCTTTTTTCATGAATTCCTAATTTAACTAACGATTATGCCTCCTTTTTCCATGTCTATAGAACAGTTCATGCAGTATACTAAATACTCAACTAGACTAAGCAGCTGCAAGTTAGATTACCTTTCTTGAGTTTTTTCAAAAAATCTAACTTCCAATGACATTTCATAAAAAATAGCCACATTTTCAAGGAAACTTATCATGTGGGATGTAATAAATTCCATTTTTTTCTGTATAAAACCTGTTCTAAGGCACTCACAAGATTTAATAGCAAACGATAACCTTTCAGAACAGAACAGAATATCTAAAGATTTCCTATTAGATAATGCCATCTGGGAAAGTGAACACTGATATTTTTAAAGTGGGAGATTAGTCCTTTCTGTTTATCTCATAAAAGTTACCATCACTTCTTTCACCACCTTTCCTTAGAAATCAATATAGTTGTAAAACCACTCTGCATTTTTACCAGGTTCAATTCATTTTCTGTGTAACTTCCATGTTCCGCATCAGGGAATTCTTGCCCAAAATGAATTAATGTATTGTCTGTGAAGGAGAAACTCGAGAAAGATATCATGGTCTGCATTATTTCTTTGGCAGAAGTGGTTTGTAAACTATTGGCTACTGAGATATAGTTTTAATTTTCTTATTTAAACCTGAATTTAGAATTGTTGCCAGTAGATAACTGGATCAGAATTATTCCCAATCACACAAATACAGAAAGTATTTTTTTTCTTCCCTCTGGTTTTTTTTTTATGCTGAAGCTACTGCTTAAGAACCTTGTTCCTTTTCAGATAAGATCTGGTTTTTGCCAGGTAAAATTATGTCTGGAAGGGTCTGCTAAAACCTGGCACAAAAATACATAACTGAATTGACTTCTCAAGTGGCCATCACCACACTAGAACAGCTAATCAAAATGACAAGTACATTCAAAACAGCAGAAGTCAGTACACTGTCAATCTTGTCTGTGTTGTATTATTCTGTCTACTTGCTGTTTTCCTTTGCTTCCAAGATCACTCAGCCATGTAATAAGTAGACTTTCAATGTGTGGTACTTCCTTCATTAGTTGTTCTGTCATGCACTGGTGCAATCAGAGATTTTCTACCTTTTTCCTAAGCAGGCTACAGTGATAAAGTAAATGCAAGTTATTCATTCTACACAAAAATATCTGCTTGGTTTGCTTATCCAGTGTTTTTCCTATGTTTTACACGTATTATCCTATATTTTCAAATGCACCAGTTTTATGCTTCAAAACTGACAGAACTTATGCCATAATTGATATTCTGGCAGAAAAAAACCCCAAACATGTGGAACTTACCAAGTTTCAGTCACTGGCTGCTTTCATTAGTACAAGAGGCAGCTCAGAAGCAGCAAAAGAAATCACTGTTCTAATGAGATTTTGCTCTATATTTGTTTCTCAAGAGGTATCATAACTGCGTGGTTCAGACATAACTCAAGTCTCATAACTGTGGTATGTCAAGCCTAGACTCATGACAGACCTAAGGAACAGCAGCACTACTAGAGCTGTAATCAAAAGGAAAAGTGATTAAAGGATATGGCTGGCTAATATGAGAAGATCTTATGCTGAAACCTTTCTCAGCCTTTTGGATTTCAAGCTTTCAACTTGAATCTCTTAGGAAAAAAACAGAAATAAATTATTCTGTTCTGATTTTGGGAATGATATTTCCAATTCTCTGTCTAAGGAAGTGCAAGATAAGAATAAAAAAATAATCTAAGGTAAACTAGATAAGAGTATATAAAGCAACTCAGGAGAGAGGAGATCAGGGCTCCATTAAGTGCTTAAAGGTTTACTTTGTATTAACATTTAGTGAACAAAACATGTGAATGTCTCTTGTGAACAAGGCTCAGAATTTATTTGCCTTATTCCAGGAAATTTTTTCATCAACCAGCTCTTTTCTTTGAGATAAAGACAGTGAGTGATCATTCATGTAGACAGTCTGCATGTGAGAGCAAACCAAACTTTCAGTCATAATGCCTATAGATATTTTTATTTACCAGGAATGAGAGCACTAATAAGAACAACTCTGGTAAATGAAAGAGTGAAGAGTAAAAACAGATTATAAAAAAGCAGAAAATTAGTGGAATTCCAGTGAAAGTATAGTTTAAAGTTTCATTTTGCTATGAATGGGTCAAGGAGGTAATGAGAGAATGGTCTGTAATAGGCCGCCAAAAAGTTGATTAAAGCTCAGGAATTTTCTAGCAAATCAATTAATCTAGCAGAGGGAAAAGGAGAGCTATTCCCTTGTTGGCCCAGGTTACTGTTAGGTTTTATGTGGACTCGTAATAAAACCAAACTGAAGAGAGAATCAAGGTGCTTAGTGGATGTGTGTGTGTATATATAAAATACAACCAGAAAAAACAACTTTTTTTTTTTTTTTTTAGTTTGGAAAAAAGTCACAATAACAAGTCACCAAATAGTTTCCTAAGGTACTATTTTATCAGGCACTTCAAACTCCTTCTGATGTAATAATTTACATATATACATTCCCTACATAAGGAAGAGAGTATAAGGAAGAGAGATTTGCTGAAAGAGCTGTAAGAGGAAACATTTTCTGGCATGCATAAAGCCTGTATGTAAATATTATATTTATTATCCGTTCTAATAAACAAATAATGCCTCTCCTAAGTCAAACCAGAACAAAAAGCTACTATCTTCAATAAAAAGTAGACTAGACTAAGTCTCATAGTTCTGTTTTCCCAATCAATCCTATAATTCTTTTGAATATATTTAATGCAGTGGTTTGCCATGTTAAAGCTTACAAAATCAATCCATTTTCTTTAACATATATATCAGTGAAATATATCTTCCATCATAATTTAAATAACTAAACCAGTCATCTTTTAAGATATTTATAATATTTCCTCTTGAAATCAACTCAGTGAGATAAAGCTCTGTTTATGTGAAAAATTGGGATGAGATTTAATAGGTTTTTAATGCTTAGGTCCCCAAAATGGAAGAGATGTTTAATTCTGAACATGAAGTTAATAATGGAATCAACAGAAGATCATACCATACTTTCTAACTTCAGAATTCTCTTCCTTACATCAGACTCTCAAAGTCAATAGGCTGATTTATTAAACAGAAACATGTAAAATATATGGGTCAATTTTTAGAGATAATGATAATATTGTTTTTTGTCCTTAGGTACTCATCTATGGCACAGCAATCTGAGCTTTAAGAGATACAGATTTGTCTACTCAATTTTAGTTTAATGGTGGAACAATACAAATTTTTGCTGTAATACAGTCAAACTCAGATTTTGCGGAAAACAAACTCTCAAAAAATTTTACATGGATTATTTTTGTTACAGCAAATTCATAGCAACATTATATGTATTTGCCAGTAAATACAGTTATATGTAATATAATTATGATATAACATAATACATGTCATGTAGCTTACAGAGTATAATGTTACATAAAAAATAACTGTAATTATTTAAAAAATTATACAAAGTCGCATCAGGACAAAAAGGCACAGGAAAATTAGGTTATTACTAAGGCATAATAACCCTTAGGTTAAGAAGGAAGGATACTGCTGTGCAGTGAAAACCAGACCTTAAGATCAGCTCTCCCTTCAGTCTGCGTGTATCAGCTTTATCACTTCCTTGAGGCCAATGGGAATACGAAGCCCAAACCTGCAGGAAACTCTCCTCCCCTTAGTCCTTCTGCAAGCTCTTTCCTTTCCTTCCCCACCTGTGGTAGAAGCAGGTAGCACACAGAATCTCCTGTTCCTCATTCTTAACAACAATGTGCAATTCTGCCTGCACTGCTGACATAAACTAGCTCTGAAAGGCATTACATAGCATTTCATAGTGACTTAGAACCCTTTAATGGAATTCCCAATGCTTTTGAATCCTCTCTGATTATTGGGAATTAAAGATCTGTGCTAGCATTCTATTTTGCCTTGAAAACATTTTTTTTTAACAGATAATATCACAATATAATCAAATTTTGACTCAAATAAGAGAAACTTTTGTTTGTCAACTGAATAGTTATTTTTAGCTGAAGTGACATGAAGGACTGGAAAAAACAGCTAGCTTAATCCCATGTTTTTTGGAGGCTTACATTAAAAATAATTCATAGTTCTGCCACTTTCCATTTTATATAAAAACCTGTTCCTATCCTTCGTATAAGCAGGCATCAGACTAATCCTCAAAGTATAAAGTTGCACCTTCCTGAAAGTGACCATACCAAACAATATTGAATAATTTCAAAATTCCTAGGTAAGGTATTTTTAGAACACAGTCTAATATCTGCAGATAGGTAATTTCCATTCTCCACAGGGAAGACTCAGAACTGCTCAGTGAGAAAAATTAAATTAAAAGATTTCAAAACACTGAAGATCCACATCACTTTCTTGAACTAGATCTTCCTTATTCTGCAAAAAATACATAATCTGAAATTTTATGCGTTTTTTTAATAAGCTGGCTAATCTATCTCCATCTTTGTTTTTCCTTAATTGTATGCAAGAAAAGTTCCTAGATTTTTTTCTGAAAGCCTAATTTTATATTTTATTCCATATAATAATGTTTTAACCTATTTCTGATATTTTAGCCCTAAAGTGGTAACAATTCCTTTCTACATTGCAACAGAGCTGCACTTGGTATTAATTACACTGTCTTTAAACTGCAGCCAGACATTTTTACTTCTTATATTTAATAGACAAAAACAGTAACTGAAATTTGCTCCTCAAACATCTTTGAAGTTCCTTCCATTTTGATTTCCTCCTACACAGAATTCAGCAATTGATATGAGGGGACATTCTGAATTTATTTTTCTGAGTTTTACTAAGTGATGATTCTTCAAATTTTCACTTCTCATTCCTATTCTGTCTATGTTACCCCTATGGTCAGTAATATGTTCCTATCACTTTAACCTTTACCGACTTCATACACAGCAGCTCTGCTATTTTCCAACTCTATTTATATTACTGTAAGTATTCATATGGTTTCTACTTAGCCTCATTTTCCTCTCAAAAAAAAAAGACTCTGACTTTTGAGAATTTTTGCTATCTACTCATATAATGTATGCTCAATTTTCCTGACTACTTTTGGTGTTCTAAGATTTTTCTGACTGCTCTTAGTATTCTTCCTTAGAATGCTGTATATTCAAGTAGCTCTTACACTAAATTTTATTTTTTAAATGCACACTCAATTAAAAATTGAGTTAAAAAGAAATATAGAAAATCATGTTTATTTGAATAGAATTTTTTGTGGAGCTAGTATAATTTAGCAGTTCATTTAATTATTTATGATTTTGCCATTTTTAAATACATAACTTTAGTTACAAACCTCACTTCTGCAGAAATTTGTGAAATAAGTTTCTCCATGTTTGTGAAATACTCTGTTGCCATAGCAATGACTGTGATGGAAAAAGGTACAAGAAAAACAGCAACTGTCTTGAGGACATGGCTTCAATACAGTCTAATAAATGAAATATACAGCTGTACAAGGAAAATAAAAAGATAAGAAAAAATATTGAATCTTTTTTTTTTTCCCTCCCACGAGGATCATCCATTTTACACACTTGATGACATAGTCCTGGGGGAAGAGGAGGTGACTGCAAGGAAAGGATGCAATTGTACAATTTTTATGTACTTGCAAAGTTACAAGGAAGTGCACTGTTGAAAAGCAACCTTAATTCTAGAATTTCCTAGGCTATTAGGCTTGGAGATATTTTTCTTGAACAATGTACTTTTGTGGCCCTTCCTGGGTTATACAAGACATGTGGCTTCAATTCTTTGATATTGATATTCCTATCATTTTATTCACTCTGGAAAATTAGAGCCTTTTTTTCTGCACATTTTTTAATTGCTTTTTCCTTTTGCCTCCAGACATGAAGAAACAGCACTACCATACACTATCCAGGGAGGCCTGGCTGATTCACAAGACCCTCTTTGTCAGCACCAGCTGCTTTTGGGTTAATCTAGTTCTGCTAGCACACATACATCATTGCTTACATAACTGTCAGATGTAGCCCAGAGATAGATATCTTGAATTGTTTATGATGATTTAAAACTGATTGAGTCCTATCCAGCTTTCACATGAAAATCAGACAAACTTTGTTGGAACAAAATATAAGAACAAATCTATGGCCAAATGTCTCTTGGGTAAAAATGTCACAGTTTTCTGAAGATATTAGGGAATGTGATCCCTAGCTATACTCTTGGTTTAGGCAATGTATGTATCAGAATAAATACAAAAAATATGTTTTAATTCTTAACAAGCTTTTGGTGACACAATACAGGGGAAGAGGATTGCATATTAAATACCATTTTGAAATACAATATTTTTACTAAAGTAAGATCTGTTTCCAAATGTTGATAAAATGAAATGAGGTAACTGAGCTGTAGCAATTATATTGTGGAACAGTTTCTGCTATCCAGGATGCTGAGTCATTCTTATCAGTCATGTATACTTAATATATGCTTGTGTGTGTATCTATATATTTTGTTTTGCTTATTTATAATAGTGAATACTAGTATTCCATACTTGACTCAGATGACATTTTCTCCAAACACCGTAGAAAGTAAAGCATTAGTATGACATTTGGGCAATGCATACACCAATGTGGAAAATTTAGATACATTTGGCCACTTTGATGATCCTTATGGATCCCTTCCAACTAAGAATATTATATGATTCTATGATTTTGTGATGTATAGCAACCAGTGTGGAACAAGTATCAGATACAACAATTTAATAAAAACTAAATTAGTTGCATTATTGTCTGAGTGTTTTGGCTGGGATTTGTTAGATTAAACACAATTTTGTGGAAATTCAAGAACCTGTCAGTAAGGTTTCTTGAACTATGTCAGTGTCAGAAGTGTAGTGCTTTTGCACAGTAAAATATTTATTAAATACTTAAGTATCATTTTATCTGCTCCTTCCTGAAAAAAGTGAATTCCAAAATAAATCTATAGGCTCGTTTGCTGTAGATGTCACAGCTGACCATTCTGAATGAATACAAAAAGTATGCAGGACTAATTTCACCGAGTCCTGTAGAATGCTAACCTTTGGGATTTGGCTATGACTTTTCAATACCAAATTGTTTCTGGCAGACTCTCTAACATAAAAAAGTGCTAAAATAAAAAGTAATCAGCAGACTTGGCTTTATTTTAAACATTTTAGGAAACCTTTAATAAAATCCATGAATGTGGGACCTGCTACTTTACATTTTTCTCACGTAGCCATGTCCAATGTACTCATATAGTTTCCTGGATGAGAGGATTTCCTTTTGTTAAGTACGGAGTTATAGTAATAAGCATTTAACAACTGGAATTTCTTTCTGGTCTTTGGTAATTACTATTTCTGAAAATCAGCTCAAGGCTCCTCAGAATTTTGCACAGAATTATCACTGTTACTCTGGAGTTGAAGAACCAAACTTTTCTTACCTGGAGAAGGGGAAGGTCAAAGACAGGAGTAAATCCTTTGGAGGCTTGACTTGATCTGTGGCTGTTGGAGGGAAGTTATGGGAATTGGGCAGTGACTACTGCTGTTGGGAAGGGTCACACCTCTCTCCCCTTCCTTCATCAGGAGATGTCAGTTTATCACAGAGATTGGGATACATGGAGAGAAATCTCTTTTTTCTGGTGTCTGATAGGAGAAAGAAAGTAACAGTTTCAACAGTTTTACTGCCCCAGCAGTCTTTTCCCAAGGCAACTGTCTCATTCACCTGAGCCCAGTGTGTGAGAGGCTGAAATGTTAATGGCTTAAACATTATGACGAAGGATTTTTGTCCATTATGAAAAAACTGTATGAAGAAACTGTGGCCCCCAAAGCCCACCCCCCCCTGAATATGCCTCTTGCCTGGAACTTTGGACTGAGAGTTAGCCCTCCTAAGGGGATCTGATAACAGATAAAAATTACATTATTGTTCAATTATCTCATGTCTAGGTGTCGAGGAAGGCAAAGGGTTCAAGGTGTTAGAGTCCATGTTAAAGCTTTCTGGCATAAAGTCCCAAGCAGAAGCAGGAGGGAGCACAGCTATCTTTCTTCTTCCTTCTTCCTTCTTTCTGCTTCCTCTTCTGGTTGCTGATGTGTTGATACTGTGATGATTGATGATGATGGTGAAGATGACAATAATGGTGATGGTGATGATCTTTGTACCCCACTGTGTCATGCATAAAACATTCAATCAGCTAAAAACAAGATTCTAAAACATTCTTTCTATACCAATCTGAACTTGATTCTGATGTGCAAAGGTAGTATGAAAGTAATACAAAAGTCGTGTCAATTCTCACCTAAAAAACTACACATATTATCTATTTACACAAATAGACCATCTGTTTTCTTAAAATTTACGTGTATAAGTTTATCTAGTTATGTGAATAGTTTTACCTATTTACACATGTAGTTTAATCTGTTTTTTATGAATAATTCTACGTGTTCTAATGGCAAGGTTCTCCTATGTTTTTGTTATGTCTGGGGCTAAGTTGCTGAACTTTTAACTAGGCCTTAGGCCCTTTCCTAGTTAAGACAGTTTTTTAAGGCACTTAGATTGTATTTCTACTTACTTAAAACCTAAAACTCAAACTTACTTAAAACTGTAATTTACAATTCTATTTACTTAAAACTTAAACCTATACTTCTACTTCATATCTATGTGGCTTAATAAATCTTAATTTCTCTAAAGGCGTTAATTCAACCCCTGCATTCATCTCCCTGTCTGAGGAACTCCTTCTCTGAGGAGCTCCGAGAGGCTTACATTCCAACATCTAGGAAGTAAAACAAGGCTGAGGAAGAAGAATGTATCTACAACAAAAGCCAAACCCAGCAGCTGTCCTGAAAATCATCTCTGGCTGGGTTTGTGGTGGGGGAGGCCAGAGCCCACAGGCTCCTCTGCTGAGGCCAGGTTTGCTCACATCCCCCGCAATCAAAGTGGGAGGAGAAGACTTTTGGGTGTGTGGTGTAACCTCTGGTCAGAGGGAGTGAACAGCCGTCCTCCCTTACACAAAATGGCTCAGTTGTGAAACTCCCCACCCTGGAAGGCCACACACACACAGGACATTCACCTGAGAGGCAGCTGAGAAGTCTCATAAACCATCAAAGACCCCCAAAGTGCCCCCACCCCCCGACTGATTCCTGAAGCCTTGCACCAGTCCTTCATGTGACACAAAGTGATGCAATGGATCCAGAGTCTGCTGCAAGAGGCAGTGTCAAACTTGTCCCCTACAGGGGAGGTACCTGGGCACTCCAAGCAGCCCAAATGTTTATTAATCTGTTTCAAGGGACCCTCACCACTGAGAACATCAAAAGAAAAAGAAGAAGAAGAAGAAGAAGAAGAAGAAGAAGAAGAAGGAGAAGAAGCAGAAGAAGCAGAAGAAGCAGCAGAAGCAGCAGAAGCAGCAGAAGAAGCAGAAGAAGAAGCAGAAGAAGAAGCAGAAGAAGAAGCAGAAGAAGCAGAAGAAGCAGAAGAAGCAGAAGAAGCAGAAGCAGAAGAAGCAGAAGAAGAAGCAGAAGCAGAAGAAGCAGAAGAAGCAGAAGCAGAAGAAGCAGAAGCAGAAGAAGCAGAAGAAGCAGAAGAAGAAGCAGAAGAAGAAGCAGAAGAAGAAGCAGAAGCAGAATAAGCAGAAGAAGCAGAAGAAGCAGAAGCAGAAGAAGCAGAAGAAGCAGAAGAAGCAGAAGAAGAAGCAGAAGCAGAAGAAGAAGCAGAAGAAGCAGAAGCAGCAGAAGCAGAAGAAGAAGAAGAAGAAGAAGAAGAAGAAGGAGAAGATGATCAGTAGGACACCATAAAGATCCATGTAGTGCTAACAGTCTCGTCTTAATCTGTGTCTCTGATGCTTTCTTTCTCTTCCATCTTCTTCTATTTCCTTCTCTCTCTCTCCCTCTCTCTCTCCCCCCCACACCTGCTTTTAATTATAATCCATACTATTCACATTGGCATGCGGTCTTGTTTGCGCCCTAATTCTGGCAAAGACATCCCTCTGTCATTTTAATAACCAGACCCTAACACAGAATTTGACTTGGTGCTTTCTAAACAAAATATTTTCTTATACATCTCTGTCTTCATTTTTATGATTCTCATTATAGACTAAAAGCATGCATGATTTCACTTTTTTTTCTTCAGTGTCCTTTAAAGTAAAAAACTACACTGCTCACAGACAAATTTCTTGCGCCTGAACTCCTTGTTAATAAAGTTCAGAACATCCCAGATATTATTTTATAAACAAAATTATAAATTATGAAATTATTTAAACTCAAAATTCTACGAGAACATGTCAGTACTTTTTCAAGAACTCTGGGAGTTAGGGTACCCTCCCAACGCCTTTGCAACAAAGAGTCTCTTTATCTGTCAATGTTCACTAGAAGATGGTTATTTGCCTCCTGGAAGTGCAAGGCACCTCTCAAATTTTGTTAGTGTTGTCTTCAGAATAAAAATCCACAAACACATACAAACTATCAGCTGTCCCCCTCAAAACAAACCACCAACCAAATCCACCAAAACCCAACCAATTAACCAAACAACCAATAAAAAATCTCATATCAAAACTTTGGAATAACAGAGTATGCACAGTTGTCACTGCTCCAGTATGTTCTTTTTTTAAAATTATTATTTTTCAAATGATTGTATCAAGACAAAATTAATTGTAATCTGTTGTATTGTGTTATTACTATACGGTATTAAGTTGAGTTGGTTTGTCCCTGATACCCCTTCTTGTAATGGTTCTGCCCAGGTTCTCTCTCTCTCCCTTGATTGCCCCGTCAGTCGAGCCTCTCTCCTCCCCCCCAAACACTGATCCCTCCCTGGTCTCCTGTCTATCACTTCGTGCCCCCACCTTTCCATCCAGAACCTTCTATCTTGGGCATCGAGTGATTGGACCAGGAGCCATAACTCCACCCCCTACTTTCCCCCTATTGGATACCCTACGTTATCTTTCACTCTTTTACCACGCCCATCTTTTTTCCGATTGGCTGAGGATCCTCCCTTTATAAACCCCAGTCGGGACCCAGTCTGGGTCCTCAGCTGGCAGTCTCCCTGGAGTTCAATAAACCCAGATTAAGCTGCCGCCGTGGTCCGTCTCCTTCTTCTCAGCCCTGTGGGTAGCAGCCTTTCTTTCACCACACCGCGGATCCTCGTCCCAGAAGGCGAAAGCCTTAGGCGCTCTCCTAGCAACGCCCTCGAACGGGAGAGTGCCCCCGTGCTGCTGGTGGTGCTGGCCGCAGCTAGCTGGGATTTATCTTAAGAGGCCAGCCGCCGCTGCAGTAATCCATTACCTTGATATCCTCAAAAAAATTTATAAGTGAGAGAAAGGACTCAGATATTGATATGAAATATTATCATAATAACCCAACATTTGCAGTGATATTGAATTTAAGATGATGGTGTCCTAAATTTTTCACTAAGATACTCTGTAATATTTGGTTCCAGTATTATTTTAAATTTTTTTTCCTCAACAACAAAACAGAATTGTAATAAAAAGCCCAGTGGAACATGCCCTCATTCTTTTTGGAAACGTTCAATCATCTATATACTCATAAAGGATATAGAAAGCACATGTTTTTGTCTTAGAGTAGAAGTTATCCTGGCTTAGACTGTAATAATAAATAAACATGACCCAACTCTAAATTATTAATCTCACCCTCTCAGATTTAAACTCTTTTTCTTCACCAAATTATTGTATTTTTTTTTTTTTTTTGTTAACCTCAACTTTCCTTAACTGTTCCAACTTCCACGATACTGAATCTGTTCTTATTCAAATATTGGGTATTTAATTATCCATACCTAGTGAAACAGTGTCATCAATAAAGACATGTAGAATTCCATCTAGTTCTGCACTAAATCAAAGAGAGAAAATAATTGACAAATAGGAGGCACACTTTCATCAGTTTCATCATATCCAAGTGAACCAAACAGAAACTTGCACGTCTATTTCTCATTCTTTAATAACCAGTATATATTAGGTATTTTGAAGAAGGCATGTGTGTCTGGATTATGAAAAGACTGGAATATTTTTAAAATTAACAAAAACAACAACAAAAAAACCCACCCTAAAAACAGTCTGTTGAACAGAAAAACTTTGTGTTTCCCCACAAAGTTTTCCACAAAACTTTGTGTGTCTGTGCATTTTATCAAGTTCTTGGACCACTTGCCTATCACCAAGTTCTCCATAGAGAACTTGAAAATTTCTTGAAAATCCATGCTGGCTTTTCTCAAACACATACCTTGTTTGACTCCTGATAGCCCCTAGGTGGATTCATTCCCTAACTTTCCCAAGGACTAAAGTAAGACTGATGAGCTTAAAATTTCCTGGAACCTCCTTTAAACCCTTCCTAGATGAGGGTGACTTTAGATTTCTCTCAGTGACTTTTCAAAGATTGTGGAGAATGGCCTCGCAACAAGGTCAGCTGGCTCTTCTAACAGCTTTTTTAGATGAATATTGGCAGGGCCCATCCAATTGCAGGGATCAAGTTCCTATGGTAGTTCACATATCCACTGATAGTGGGTGTGTGTTTCCAGCAGCCTCGATTTTTATTCCCAAGGTCTGGGGGCGAACAGTCATGATAAACACAAAAGTGATCTATAGCCTTTTCAGCATTGTTGGTAACTACTTCAACACCCTGACCGGCAAAAACCAAGCTGTGTCAATCTTGCTCACAAAGCTGCCAGTTAAAGCTGCCAGTTCCTGGCAGAGCTCTCAGTTCTTCCTTGTTTTGTTCCTGGCTTTGGAAATCCACATGTACGTCTTTATCGAGCACTCAGCCACAGAACTGAACACTGCCATGCAGCGGCGGCTGGCCTCAAAGGACGTCCCAGCTAGCTGCAGCCAGCACCACCAGCAGCACGGGGGCACTCTCCCAATCCTGGGCTCGGTCAGGAGAGCGCCTAAGGCTTTCGCCTTGAGGGACGAGGATCCGCAGTAGAAGAGGCTGCTACCCAACAGGAGACAGAGACGGACTCCAGCTGCCATTAAATCCATGTTTAATAATTCCAGGGGTTCCACGGCTGAAGACACTGAACTGGCGCCAGACACGAGTTTATAAAGAGGGGAAGGTACCAACAAGTAATATGGTCTTCAACCAATGAAAATTAAGGTGGGAGTGGTGGGAGGATAACAGACATAACGGGTGAACCAATACGGGAAAGCCTGGGGAGGGGCCCTGGCTCCTGAGCCAATCACTCGATGCCCTAGCTGGAAGGTTCTAGAGGGAAAGGTTGGGCCACTGAGTGACAGACAGGGCACCAGGGAGGGATTAAGGAATGGATACATTTGTTGTCAAGGGTAACGGGGAGGAGAAAGACTAAACTGACGGGGCAATCAAGGAGAGGGAGAACCAGGGCAGAACCATTACAACAAAAGGGGTACATGGAATGAACCAATTCACAACTCAACAAGAAACACACCACAACACTGCCACAGCTGCACTGACAACTGTGGATAAAGATCATAAAATATATGATCTTTCTCCACACAAATTATTGTGTGGCATGTTTTGAAACATGCCACACAATAATTTGCAGGAGATAACTACAGAGAAAGTCAGATGTTTATTACCACCTCCTCACCATGCCTGAATAATTATGCATTGCAGAGTTGTGTGTTTGGGATTTTCACTTTTAATTTCTATGTGGCAAAGGCTTTCTTAATAAGATATTAACCACAACATACAGAAACTACAGATAGTTGTGAAGAAGCAGTAAGAATTTGAGAAAATGTTGAAAAATATGGCCTATTATTCCTCTGCTCAAGTAAAGCATAGTGAAAAGCTCTTTGAGCACTGAATACACAGCTGGGAGGGAAAAGGGATTTAAGCTGTAGTCAGTAACGGCACAAAGTATAAAACGCATTGATGTTCAAAAACATACAGGGAGTGGAGGCTCAGCTGTGTAATTAGTACACAGCCAAATTAGAAATGACAAACACACAATATAGAGCATAATATGGGTCTGTAGTCTAGAATGAACGAATTGAAGACCCTGCCCACATTTCTATGATGGTTTAGAGTAAGGGCAACAGGAGAATTACTACACTGCAACAACAGTAGTTTCAAGCATGTTATTTTTTGGTAATTCTTCTGCAGTGCAAATATTAAGGATGTCATGGCAACAGTCAGTAATATAATCAAAATAATTTTCTAAACCTACAACAACAAAATGCTAAAACAAGACAAATTAGGAGTAGGCAGGACTCAAGTCTCCAGCTGCATGGTATTGAACCATGCACTCTCTGACTTCAGCTAATACGTAGGTGTCCACAGGTTTAACTGAGTTAAAGTTTTCTTGGTAAAAATTTAGCAGATGGAAAAGCAGTGTGCATACATCTATGTCCAAGATTTCAAAGCACCACAGAGAGTTTTACAGCTTTCCAAACATTGTGGCTGATTCCTCATTCCAAAGGTGAAAATTGGGAGAAGATTCACAAGTGTGCTGTAGTTTCAAAGATCAGATTTCAATGAACTTGGGTTTGGTGCAGCCTTGAGGCATGCGTTTGAACCATGCTGAGTACTTGGTTTCTGCTCTGACAAATGCTTTACAGACTTCCTACTAGTTTAAGACTAACTTCACGTGTGCATCACAGTTTCTCAAACTCATCCATACATGTTTCTACAGAAAACAAAATTTTACTTTCTTATTTCTTCAACCATAATCAAAAGGAAAAACTTCTGTAACATTTAAAAGAGGGATTTCCATCACTTTTACAGTCACTATATTCTCACAGTGAATTGTGGTTCAGTACTGGTCAGTGGCTCAGAAAATTGTGTCTCTTTCCTAACATGTCTAACTACAATAGAATTAACGACATTTGCAAGAAATATTAAACAGTGAGATACTGTAATTGTCATCCACTCAGAAACTGTGCGGTTCAAGAGACCAAAAAGGGGTCAGGAAGTAGCAAACATTCATGACAGAAGGCTGATATATCATTTTTATGGTCCTAATTTTCACCAGTTTCTTGATCTAAATGATGTTGAATGCAATCAGGCTAGGGAGCTTCCTACGAATTACCTCCTGTGACCTTTTACTACATGTCCTGTAGTCAGCCAATGGGGAAACTGCTCCCAGTGAGAACGGTGAACTAGACAACCTGAATTGTTTCACAAGGGTTCAGCCTCCAGTCCCCATAAGAATGTGTAGAACTGAGAACTGATCATAAGTGACAAGATCATGCTGAACAAGTGAGCTGCTGAGACACACATTTACTGAATAACAATCGACTGACTTACAGATTTAAGAAGCTCAGGGCAGGTTGTTTAAAGGTCCACCTGAAACAGTATCTTGAAACTGGAAGTAGGGTACAAAAAAGAAAGATTTGCTGTGGGTAACGGCAAGTTAGTAAGTTTCTACATGGGCTGAAACAGTCAGCAGTTATGTAGTAAGTGCAGTGACTATAATTAACAAAAAACCTGTTTGATTTTAGGACCCAGAAAACTTTCATCTTATGACTCAGTAAACATTATTTAAAGTAATGCAGGAATTGTCTGTGTAGGTAACCCCTGTGAAAGAAAGTATACTAGGCAAACAAAGTACCTCCTACAAAGAGAAAAACAGAACATTTTCAAACAAATGTTGCATTACCATTAAAAAAAATACCATAAAGACTTGATTAAGCTTTGAAGCACTATCAAGAAAAACTGAGTTGTGCAGAACTGATGTATGGGAGAAAAAACTAAGATTTTATTGCTATTTATGCAAAGAAAATGAGTGAGAAAAGAAAAAAAGAGAAAGGAAAAAAAGAAAGAGAACAAAGCTGAATTACTGATGCAGGCATGCTTCATACCAGGCACCTGCCAGATCTGGAAAGTGTATTGTCAGGTGAGAATATGAGTCATAACTTGGTGATAGGTATGAATATAACAGTTTATTGCAATACATTTCAAATAAACTGTTTTACTAGTCAAAGTTAATTGAATAAGATTGACATTTGTATTTTTTCTCTATAAAATCATGCTCTTATTCAAAAAATTATCATTAAATATATTGGAAACTCTTGAGTTTTAAACAGTTTCATTTTAAAAATTAAAAATGTCATTTCAAATATTGTTTTATACATCTTGTTGATAATCTTTTAGTGGTGTGGATTGATAATATGGCACAGTGTCACAGCGTGAGCAGATGGTAGGCTGATGCAACCTTTCTGAAGCGTCCCCACAAGGACAGCGCTCCACCAAGCACACAGCAAACACCACACTGGCATGCAGCAGCTGGTTATCTAAGACAGCGGAGGCAGGAAGGGTCTTTGTATACATTTCCAGCAGTAGTTTATTTCCCCTACACACTGAAAGAATCCAGGTACAAAATCAGAGAGACGTAGAAGATCCAGGATGTTACAAAGGTGCGGAGCCAACAGCAACAACCAATCACCTGAAGGTGTGGGCGGGAAAAGGATTACAGGGACCAATAGGATAACAGGAAGGTAAACAGACAGGGGTACAGACCAAGGAGAGTACAAAGAACAAAGAAACTGCTGGAACCTTGACCACATATGGTTAACAGGGGTTGAACAGCCAATGGGCCAACTGGGGGCGTGGCATTGGGGTTGATTGACAGCATGTCACAAGAGTCCATGGGAGAAGTTTAAGTCTAGGGGACGTTCTTCCAGGGCATAGCCCCACGAAGTCCCCTGGCGGGCCCACAGGCCTCCACAGAACAAAATATCTGAAAAGAAATGGCAGGAGACAACAGTACAGATGGGGTCCTTCCTCTCATTTCTGCTTATAAATGAGAGGAACTAAGTCTTTTAACTGCTTCTCAGAGTACCTGACAGGGATAAAGTTTAACATTAATCATAAAGAATATGATTGAATCCTTTAATGTCCTAAATGTTCCTTTTTTGGACAAACCACGATCTTGCAGTAACATCAAATCTAAATTAATGGAGTTTTTTTTGTGTGGTTCTTTTAATTTTTCCAATGGCATGGGTCAGATGGAAATTTAACTATGTCCTTTAATTGTAATGTCAAGTGGTAATTCAGTTAACTAAAGAGCAACATACTAATCTTTTTGTACTTGTATAATTTGTAAAATCAGTTCCTATTTGTTGCATAGTTCAATTGATTGCATTGTTATTTGTAACTCAATTCCTTAACCAAGCCAGCAATAATTTGGTACAGGCTCCAAAGCAGGTAAAGGCCTGAGCCATAGCCAGACCAAAAACTCCTCTAGTTTCAATCCCTCCTCTGAAAAGCCACGAAGGACCTGAGAGATACAGTGAGGATAGATGTGTATGAACTTGAAAACTGATCATGCCATTAGCACATGAATAGTATGTGGCTTTTCTGAGACTCATTTATTTAGCAACAAAGTACGGTGTGGTTACATACCTGCTTTTCCTATCACATGCAGTTTGACTGTGAGTCAACACTTTATCCTGTAAATATGACAGCCTGACTGAGCCTTTTTCAAGCTCTTGGTGTGAGGCAGTGTTGGGTCCATGGCTGTGATCTCCCCTTGAGCTGGGATTCCAATGTCAGATCTTTCGTAAAACAACCAATATCACAGATAACCCTGTAGTGTATTAACTTCAATTTGTGCCTTGATAACTGTAAATCATTGTTCAAATTATTGTGCTGTATTAGAGTGAACTTTGCCGTCAAACTTTCCTAAAATGCACTCTTACAACATCATCATAATACAGCTTTTACTAATACCTTTGACAGTTGTTCTTCAAGCAATCTAAATCATCCATTCATGACATTATGCTGAAAATGGTTGAATAATTAAATTCTTTCTTGGTTGAATAATGAAATTTGCTCTAGGGCTCTCGGCTATTCTGTAACATGGGTATAGTGTTGCATTTCTAATGTGCTACTCCTTAATGTCATAGCATAGATATGAATATGTGTGTGCACGTGTAGAGTTCGAAAAGAGAAGGTGAAGTTAATGTCATTATGCCTTTTGCAGGCTAAATCAGACTTATTATGCCAGGCTTGTTCCTAGGCAGTTGACAACTTCAGACCTAGGCTTGAAGCTTCTGACTGTCTTCAGACAGATTTAGTTTGTGCCTAAATCTCTAATTACATGCAGAAGTTAGTTATTGTATCCAGTCCAATGGAACAATTATAATCCTTCTTGATTGATATTCCAGATTCTCTAAATAAAACCAACAAATCCACTCTAATTTTAGGAATTGTCTCAACTATTGCACACATAGTTGGCAGGCAATGGAAAAATAGCACCTCTTGTCACCTTGGTCATTTAAAGACAAGCCAAGTTTCTAGCACAAAGAGATTCCTGAGTTTAAAAAATTGTGCTTTCCTGAATCAGCAGCCAAATAATCCACAGGACTAGAACAGTAGTCTTAATCTTTTTTTTATCTTGATTTTTTTTTATCTTTGCTATATACACATGGTCTGAGATTTCTCAGGAGACCACCAGATGGTTGGATGTCAGACCAGAGAAAATAAATCTGCACATAACAAAAGATACTATTAAATCTAAATTACTCTGTATCATCCAGAAAGGAAATGGAATTTCAAGTGTAGTTAAGAGAGTGAACTTGGTTTCTATAGCTGTAGGAGAATACTTAGGTCATCTGCTGAAGATATTGAATCCAGGTATTTCAGGTCCTTACACAGGGATGTGGGGACTGGATACAGTGTTGAAAATGTCCAGAATGATTAAAAGATAATTTCTAATTATATCCTTCTTTCGTGTACTTTGGGCTCTCTCTGCAGTAAATTGCTATAGAAGTACCGTAGTTCTGAAAGCACATTGCTCACCAATGAGCTGAAAATTACTGCTATTATTTGAAACTGGGTTCTTTGACACAGTTTGGTTAAACTAAGATATCTCTAAATTCTAATATGCAATTTGGTATCTGAATGCAAGAACATTTAATTAATTAAACATTTGTTAAACTGTAATGGAGAAAGTACTTATTAGCCAGCCACATCTGAATTTCCATTATTCCCTGTAGATTTATTCTCAAATGTGCCCTTTTTTTCTGCTGAAATTTTTGGGGCAGAGAACTTTCCATTATACCATATTTTATTGCATAGTTCATTCATGGTTTTTCAATACATAACTATTAAAATCCATGGAAAAATCCAGATGTTATAACCAAAACTAGATGCCTTGAAGTTATGAGAGGTTACTGAACCCAAAAACATTCAGGGACTGCAATCAGTTTTCTATGCACTGAAAGAAATAGCTGTCTTGGAAAGATGTTCTATAAAATTCACCATCATTTACTACTTGATAGGGAAAAAATATGCATTAAACTCCAGTATTGGTCTTATCAAGGCCTCAGTGCCTGAATCAGGACTTCAGGCATCTTCTTCCTAGAAGGGCCAGGTGTCAGTAAATATTTTTTAAAGTATTCAGTTCTTTTTCAAAATTATTGAGTTATGATGTTAAGTAAACCCTATAGTTCAAGTAGCTCACATGAATACAAAGGTTAATTTAAGTAAAATATAACCTCTACAAAAACACAAACTAAATTCCTTTCTGCCTTGTGAGAAAGACTAAAGTGAGTTAATATCCAGTTGAAATTTCAAAAATAAATAGAAGACTGTGAAACTGGAGTAATACACACAAGGAAAAGGGATATAATTTCTGAAATAGTGGCTTGACTGCTTTTAAAATCAATGTATTTAAACATCAATAGTGTAAAAAAATCTCAAAGGCCAACCCCATTCTCCCTTTTCCTAAATAACTAGCTGATAAATCATTTGATACTTCTGATCCTCAGCACAGCCAGTACTCATTCTTCTTTGGTGTACTGAATCCTGTGTTACTTTTTCTAGGGTAGACCTTGCTTCAACAAGAAGGAGCAGTGTTATTCTAAATGCATTTATTATTTCTTCCCATAAATGTGTGTTTGGGTACTGCCTTGTATCCCAGAAGATGGGTTAGAATCACCTTTATCTTCAAAGAGTTCTGGTAAGTGCCTTGGTTTTATGGTGGTACTCTAAACATGAAGTACATAAAGAAAGGCAAAACTGATACCAAAATTTGTGATAGATAGACACAGGAATCTTTGAGGTGTGTGTTTCATATAGCAGTTTTTTCTAGGCATACCAAGGATGTCTTTATCTGGTGCTGCTTTAAGAGTAATTAGAAGATTTTGTGCCTTCAGGAAATGGTTGGATATCCATGGATGTCTTCTCTGTTTTTCCTTTTTTTTTTTACTTTCTAATGTCTCAAAAGCTGACGACAGCCTTTCTGGTCCCATCACCCTAGAAAAATTTCTGTGACTTATCCGATATCAAAAGTCAGTTGTTACACAAGTTGCTATTAACTTCTGTCCCCTACCCCAAGGGCATACAGATGTGGAGTTGCTAAGAATTCTTCTGTACATTTGGTTTTGGGTCTGTTTTAGTACTTCCCCCAACCCTACTATATGAAGATATTTAATATGTATTATTAAGATATAATTATATTAGACATAACTCCATATGTAAAAAACAGTAGAACAGGGAAGATATAATCTACAGCTTTTGGGAAAGCTTCATTTCAATTAAGTTACTGTTATTTTCCTTATTTTCCTGTCACATACCAGCAGCATCTAATGATGCATCAGTGTTTTCAAGCAGGCTTCACCCCGCTGCAGATTGTTCTTCCATAATCAACTCTGTAGGATTCAGCTGAAAAGCTGCAGAGTTCAAGTCAAAATTTTGCAAAGGTACACCCAATCTAGCTTTCCCTGGACCACATAAATTTTGAAAAGTGGAAGTGGCAACTTGAGCAAAGACATTTTGGAATGAAAGTTTCTGATTTTTTCTGTGTTTGACAAGCATTCAAAGTTTGAAACCCCTGTATAAAATTAGGTTTTAAACTCCTTATTTTTATTCTGCATGAAGATAAATTTTTTTATGTAGCAGATGTGAAATAGAGTTCTATGTTCCCTTCATTCCTCATGCTGCTTGAGTGCATATCAGGAATAGGCATTCCAAGTGACCTAGTTTTTAGTACTTATCACATGAAAATGAAAAAATTCCCAGGTGTTCATCCTAGTACTTGCAGCTAAGGCACAAAAAGCCAGCAGAGATGTTTGAAATTTAATTTCAAATGAAATTAAGATATACCAGGATTTGGGTATTCATAATTTATCTCAAAAAATATTTTGCGTTCTTAATAATATTTATCTGTAGTTAACTTAGATACTTGCCTATTTATTTATTTACTGGCTAGAAGAAATTTAAAATAATACCAGATATGTGGGGATAAAGGTGATGGTACCAGAGGTGTGGATAAAGTGTAAGCATAAAATAAAGAAGACTTAGGAGATTTTCACCAGTAAATGCATTCCTTCCAAAAGTTCTTGTTCAATAACTAAGGTATTGGAAGTCCCAAGGTTATAGACTTTTTTTTAAGTAACTAAAATTCCTGATAAATCTCCACTTCCTAAGCCACCAAAATATGTCTGTCTTCTTCAACTGTTAATTGTCATATTCTTTTCAAATGTGAAGCTAGAAGGAAAAGACCAACTAGCTGAAAAGTTTTAACATTGCTCTTATCTTGAACTGACTTGTTAGGCATAATTTAAAACCTTTGCAATCTAAGTACATATTTCCTAATGTAACATGCCCTTTAAAAATATGGAATATATTTACCTAATAATATGAAGTGCCTTTTTTAATTTTTAATGAAATTTATAGAGGTAAGTGTACTGTTGAAAAGTCCTTTTTGAGGATTTTTAAGTAAGTTCATTTAAAATGCTTAAATTTAATTATAAAATAGAGACATACATATTTGTGGGTCATTTTAATATCCCAAACTTACATATACCGTGTTTTTTTACAATTCTAAGTTTTCTGAAGGTAAAAGAGGATAATAATTAGCAATATTATTCTATGATATTTATTCTAATGTCCTGTCACTTACAGGACAAATCAGTAAAGATTGATTCATTTTCTTGAAGAAGCACATAAAATTTATTTCATTAAACTGGTAGTTAGGTAGGTTGCAGTAATGTTAGGAAGACAAAAAAATCTCAACCATTCATGGAGACTCTGAATAATACTTGGGGAAAGAAACACAGCAACAACTAAACAAAGCATAAGAAGTGTGTGGGGAAACTGTGATAAGAATAAATCATTCCTGGAGCATTGGCTGTGAATGTCCTAAATAGCATGGTGATGTCTAAAACAGGCCTGAGGCAAAGGGAAAGTTTCTAAAATTGAAAGACTAAAGCAGGAAACCTAACTTAAGCCAAACTGTTTGCCTAAATCATTTAATATTTCTAGGAAAAGCCTTTTGACTCATCTGAAATTTTACAGCCTTATATGTTAACTTGTGGCTTTTTCATGCTGTCACCTATCACCTTTATCAGGTAGTTTAAATGCTAGTAATAATAACCCTATAAGAGATGGATTCTCTGGAGTTGCTAATTCTCTGACCCCACAGAGAACTGAGTTCAGGCCAAACCACAGCTACAAATAACAGAAGTACTCACTTCTCATTGCAAGATACAGTGTCAGAAAAAAAAAATTAAAATTGAGGCAGTGAGGAGAAAAGGCAGTTGAAGTCAGAGAATAGTGCAATAATCTGAGTTTTAATATTATATAACAAAAAAAAATATTCAATTAGATAATGGCAGATGAGGTTTGTAAATCTTTGTCAGTCCAATAGCCTCTGACCGGAGTCCTTTAGATATTCTGTGTGTGGAAGGTGCAACATAAAACATAAAATTTATTCATCTGGAGATAGTTAATATTACACAACATTTCTGATTTTTCAGAGTGGTACAAAATATATTGGAAAGACAGCAAAATTATGAGGTACACTTAACAAACCATAGTGATGGCAATACACAGTTCAATCACAGAACACATGTCATCCCAGTTACCGATCTCTGTAATATACTCACCATCACAACACTGTGTGTCCCTATTAGGTATGAAGAAAAACATTAGTTGGCATCATCTCAAACTCCTTGCTGTCTTCAAAACTCTTTTGTCAGTTTTTCAGGTTTTATACTCAGTGTTAGGCTGAACCATGTGTACTCTCTCCACATTGCAGGTCAACTTACTCATACATTCCCATTCTTAATGGAACATAAAAAAACCCCCATGTAACCTACCGGCTGATCTGCTCAAATGACATAGCTTTTTATATAAAATAAAACTCACCTGCTGATGCCTTCTGTGTTGGGATAAAATCAGCCTTCATTTCAACAGCTTTGGTCAGTCACACACTACTTATTCCCTGACCTTCATGGGCATATTTCCCTGCCCAATCTCCGCTGACTTATTTTCCACTGTAGAGGTTTGCTGTTCAGTCACCTGAAGTCTTCTTAGTTGAAAATACCTAGTGCATAGATATACATAGATTGCAACAATATTTCTAAGCTTTATGTTAAAGGAAGTTTAGCCATAAACAGTCAGTGTCTGTAAAAACTAGATAAAGACTAGCAGGGAAAACATAGGCAAAAATGCACAACAGGTGTCTGACACATTTATTTGGAAGAACTTTAGGATATTCATTACATCAGAACATTGTTGCTTCAACATGTTATTGATTTTTAAGTGTAATACTATTAAAAGTTTTAAAAACAATCCCTGAAATCCTCAAGTAAGCATAACAACATATTTGGCAGCATAGTAATTAAATTTACTGCTATACACGCAAAAATTGTAATTGAAATAAATGATGCATATAGATGAGCAAACTTCCAAAATAAAAGGTAAGCCTTACTAGTATCCCACAATATGTCACCCAAAATCTAGTGTTTTATTTTCCTGGTTTGTCTTTCACTGTGTCACCTTGCATGTGAATCCTTTAAACCGTGCTGTTATGGCAGGGATCGAGTTGATTTTCTTTACCACAGCCAGTACTGGGCTATGTTTTGGATTTGTGCTGGGTAGGGATGTTTTATTTATTGCTGAGCAGCCCTTACACAGTATTAAAGCCTTTTCTGCTTTTATCCCCATCCCACCAGAGAGCAGGCTGGGGGTGTGCAAGTTGGAAGGGAGCACAGATGGAACAAATGACGAAAGGAATATTCCATACCATGCAACATCTTGGTCGGCATATAAATCTGGGAGAAACGTTGTCCACGGGCCTGCTGCTCATGAGCTGGTTGAGTATCAGTCAGCTGGTGGTGAACAGCTATTTTAATTTGCATTGCTGCTCTTTCTGGGGCTTTAGTTCCATCCCTTTTTAATTTATATTCTAATTTATTATTAGTATTAGTATTACTAAATTTTTCTTATCCCAGTTTCCAAGTGTTCTTGATTTTACTCTTCCAATTATCTTCCACCTATCCTGCTGGGGCAGGGGACTGAGGGAGCAGCTGTGTGATGCTTAGATGCCAGCTGGTGTTAAACAGCACTATAAACAAAGGTAAGTTCAGAATGTTTTTAATTAGGATACTTAAAAATCCTGGAGAGATGGAGGTAAACCAGTCAGGAGTCAATTCTGATTGTGGCTCACCTCAGAAATTTAGTTGTCTGGCAATGCAGAATAGGGGTTTAACAATCTGAATGGAGTAGAATTGTAACAATATAGAACTTTAGAGCTCTAAGTCATGAGCTGCAAGAGGCCTGGTGGACTTAAGGTCATTATAACTTTGAATAGCTCTAGATTTTTAACAAAATCTCTTACAGAGAACCTGAAACTTTGGTTTTAGGCATAATCCTTCAGGTGCAATCTTGAGAAATCTCCAGAATAAACCAGGAAGGGATGTGTTCAGGGTGTTTAGTTCTCTATACATAATAAATAGGACTTCTATTTGACTTTATTAAGTTTTTATTTTGGGCTTCTTGTTGCCATATTGGGGTATTATTTTACCTTGATTTCTTGACAGTTGTTTCAGTCAGAAACTACCTGTATTTCCATCTATCTGACAGGTTGAAGTCAGTTTTCCATTTATATGACTCCATTTACTTCCAGTATTTGGGCATTCCTATTTAGAGATGTCCTTAATTTGAACAAGAAGAATGGAAGCGCTCACATCTTGTGTATAACTTAGCCTCATGATTAGGCAGACTCTCCTGGAATGAGTGCCAGACTGAGAAAAAGCTCAGATTTGAAGCATCTTATTTCTGGGGCAAGGAATTGAATAATGATTTTATTATGTGGATGTTTTTATTAATTTTAGTTTTCATTTTTAAAAATTCTAGAGGAATTAATCAAAATACATCTTTAATTGATTCTTTTATATTTCCCTAGAGGGGAAGTAAGTAAATCTTCATATAAACAGAATTTTGTTAAGAATATGACAGCTTTGATTAAATTGTATTCTTGTGCTCAAAATGAAGAGCACTGAAAATACTGCATTTTTAAATACTTTCTAGTGTACCTCTTTAACTATATAATATCTGTGGTAAAGTCTACTTTACTTCCTTTCTCTCCATGTACAACTCCAACAACAGTAAATGCTAAGCCAATTTATGATAAACATCCATTTTACTGCTAAGCACTAGTGAAGTGATTTAGAAAGAGGTGTGGGAAGGATGAGGTGTAGGATGAAGACCATAAAGCTGAAAATATATGTGCCTAATTTTAGAAAAAGATGAATATAACAGTGAAGCTAAAATCAATAAAAAAGAAAAGTGCTATGGAGGAAACAGAAAGTCAGCTTTAAGTACAGCATAGAAACTCTGCTGGGTGCTGCCAAACAGAATGATTATAATAAATCCCGAAGAGTGAAAGGAGAAAAGATCCTGAGTAGAGCCATTTCTATCCTGAGGATAACCTTACTTTGATTTGTGTCTTTATGCATGCTCATCCTTTTTTTATTGCAGATATTTTACAGTGCACTGACTGCACCATACTTTCAGTTTCAAACAAAAAAATTATGAATTTTGCTCTAAGTGGCTAGGTATAGGTTGACCACGTATATTAAATTGGTAAGTAGATATACCAAGAGGTAAATTATTATATCTATGCCTAAATATTTGCTAATAGTCAAATATGTTATAAAATATCCTCAGGATATTTTCACAATTCTTAGATTGTGTATGGAGTTCTTGCCTACAGTTGGCCATCTAGCTTTTCCTTTTGTATTTTTTCCCCTCAGAAATGCTTAGCCATATGAAACTAAAATTCATTGTAAGTATGATGGTCCATTTTAAGCAATACTAATTAAACTTTATGTATTTTTTTCCTTCCAAATAATTTTAAAGCTTAGTATATTCTTAATATTGGGTTAACATGATCATTCTTTCTGAGAACTTAGTCTTCTGTTTAATAAACAAACTGCAACATATTTTTCCCATAACTTCATGCATATGCTAGGAGAATGTTTTCTATAAAATTGTTTGCTTCATTTCTGAAAATCAAGTTATTAATGTGGGGATCAGTTTATTGCTTACCCAATGTGTGTTAACACTTTCCTCATTATATATAGCAGCTAGGCTGCCACATGCTTAGTTCCATTGGTGTCCAGCCATAACTATTACTCTTCCTGAAAACCTTTAGTTATTTCTTGTTATCTTTCGCCTTACCCATCCTTTCTGTTAAGCTATTGCTGTCCTCTTTTCATTTATACATCTAGAAACTATTTAAGTGCATCATATATTCTTTATAAGCTATTTAAGCTTGATATTTTCCAGATTTTCCTTTACCTTTCCTGAATATCTTGACTGCTGAAGACACATATGGAACTGGAGGTTTTTGTCTATTTTCAATTTTTGTGCTTATTCAGGTTTTTCTCCAAGTTCTTTTTTAATTAGGGATTTTTTTTTTCCTAAGTTTACTTATGACTTCAGCTCGGGAGTCCTTTTCTGTGATTGCTTCAGCCTGCTAGCTTGGCAGGTAGAATGTGTAGGTTTTGAGTTCAAGAGCAACTAAGAATCAAGGTAAAATGACAACCTATATACTATATAGTGTAACAAATATTCCCAAAAGAATATATAAGAAATAAAGTGTAAGATAAATCCTATTTAATACTGTCCATCTGGAGAACTAAACCCATCCCTTTGTGATTTGCGGTGGAAATTCCTTCAAGCTGCAGGCTGAGCAAGAGAAGCCCTGGCAGAGCAAGCGTAAGGAGTCTCAGCCTGAGGCCTCACAAGTTCAGCACAAGGCTCATAACAACACAATATTGTAACCAACAACATGATTATAAAGAACAGAAGTCTCTAGGTTCACAAATTGCAGAGAAATAACTCTTTTGGCAGAGGAGAAGGAGCTGTTTGAATTTTTCCAGGGGTAACAAAAGTTTTCTGTGAAACCTATGCTTAGTCACTCAAGTCAGTCAAACAAAGACAAAACTGTAAGAAACCAGTCCTAAGGTTCTAGTCCATAGGAATCTTCTAATGTGGTTTTTGGTTTTTGGTTTGGTTTTTTTTTTGTTTGTTTGGTTGGTTGGTTTTTTGTTTGTTTGTTTGTTGTGGGGTTTTTTTGGTGTTTTGTTTTGTTTTGTTTTGTTTTGTTTTGTTTTGTTTTCGCCTTACTGTCTGCCTAATATGTTTTTATTTTTTACCTCATCCCTGCCAGTTACTGGCTGAATTTGGTGTGCTTTTAGCTATAAAAAAAGTCATAATCACTGAATCTCTTATGCTGAGAAGGAAAAATTCTTTGAAGGATTATAATAATTTTTTATTTCTTTTAAAGCTACAACTGCTGTCTCTCTACATGATACTACAAAATAAATATACATTTTTCAGTATTTGCTGTGGCATATTTTACTCCATTTTTCATCCTTTACATATGGCTTTTATCCTTTCAGAAAAGAATATGTATTTATGCACTACATGTCACTTTTTAATCTGTACTTTAGAATTTACTTGATACCTTATTAAAAAAAAAGAGGAAGAAAATGAAAGATTTGAATAGCTGCCCAGTTAAATAAATTTAAAGAAGGTCCTAGGGTCTGTGTGTTGTTTTTTGGTTTTTTTCTCTTTGTCCTTTCAAGCATTTCAATCATGCAAGAGTAATCACAGTTTCATTTTATTTTAACTGACTGAAGTAAGTTAGATTCAGTGTTTGTGTTGGTCTTCACAGAACAGAAACACTTTATCTGAAGTGAAAATTGCGCCAGTTTCTAGAATGATAAAAATGCTTTTAAAATAAATTAAAATAAAGGGGGAAATAGTATGAATCCAAATGCAATTAGACTTTTATAAGGATAGTCAATGGACAATATTGACTACTAAATAAAGACAAGATATGACCTGCTGTAGCTATCTATGAGCATGAACAAATGTTATATAAATATTGACTTAGCTTCATGCACTGTCTTTACCATTATTCAACAAAAAGGAAGAAAAAGTATTTTTCTACAGCTTAGGATAAAACACGTTCTGAATAAAGAACTACCTCCATAGTAGCTTTTCAGGGTCCTCTGTAACTCATGGTAGTTACAATGTGGGATGTACATACATATAGTGGGTGACTATATACATATAATGTGTGACCATGTTGCAGGTACTAAATCCAGTGAAAGCCAAACTGTATGAATTAAGGGGGGAAAAGAAACAGTTCTATGATTTTCCAAGAGACTGCCATCTTGTTTACACTCGAGGTTCATTTGCTGCCTTTATTGTGATCTCCTTCTGTGATCGTGAACAGTTACAGTAATTCAGCAATTCGCACTTCTGTACTGCTAATACTTGTAGTGAACATAAGGAAGATATACCTCACTTCTATTCCATTTACCTTTATACCCTTTGGGGATGAAATACTAGAATTATGAATGTTTCAGTGCATGAGAAATAACTTTAACTTTTGATGCCTTCACAATAATATTTTCATATTACTCTACAATATTAAATTACACACTACAATATTACTCTGCTTTAACTTGATTCAGCCAAAGAGTTTGTCTGTCTATTTGAGGTTACACTATTTGCATCATGTTGTACCACTTCATGCTTTTGATATTACATACTACAGTCCCAGATCTGCACTGGAACAGGCTCCTCAGGGCAGTGGTCACAGCTCCAGCCGGACAGAGTTCAAGAAGCATTTGGACAATGCTCTCAGGCACTTGGTATGACTCTTTGGGATGGTCCAGTACAGGGCCAGGAGTTGGACTCAGTGATCCTTGTGGGTCCCTTCCGGCTCAGTATATGTTATGAGTCTGTGATTTTGTGATTGTAGTGGAAACTTCAGCACCTAGCTCACATATAAGCATTTTGAATATCGTGGAATCCCAAGTTAACTGTTGAAAATATAACTTAGCTGTGCATATGCAGACAGCTGAATTAGAATTGTCCTAGAGTGCCTGGTTGCGCTCCAGCTGTCATTCAAGACATACCTTGAGAGGGTTACCTGCACATCACGTCTGCCAACCCTCTTCAGAAATTTTGGACACCCCACAATTTTAGAGAAGTTGTTAGATGTGCAAATAAATTAAGCCCAGATATAGAATTAGCATACTATATTTATAATGCATTCACATATTTACACCTGTCCTCTCCATATACTTGACATTATGTATTATGGGAAGATATAAAAGAAGATGCTCATAGCTAAAACAAGCTTGGTAATATTATTGCAGATCTTATTTAGGTTTTGAGTGCTGGAAAGCTATAGCCCTGAATTGTTACAAAAAAGCAAGTCAAAGTTCTTGGATAGATCATGCATCTGAGATAGAATGTAGGAGGAGTAACTTTTGTCACTTCTCACAGCTCTTCTGAGCTATGCCCCACTCATCAGTCCAGCCACTCAGAAAATGTATGAATGCCATACTTTTAATATTGTGCTGTCCTACTCCCTGGTAATTTTTATTCCCACTATATCTACCAACTTTAAGAAGCAGAGGAACCATTCCATCTCAGTTTATAAGTGAATGTATTAAAGCTGGCACCAATTTTGTGACATCTGATAGGATAAATTCAGACTGCTAGAGTTCAGAAGTTGTTAGATGAATTCCTGAAGGAATTTTATACTATGCAAGGAGAAACTGCTAAATAAATGGGAAAACAAGTGGGAAAAGAGCAATCATAAACATTCTGTAGAAAGTTATGCTCACTGCAATGTCAGAGCCCAAAGCTTCATTGCATTAACCTGGCTGTAGCCATTTGCTCATTAAAGCAACTTAATGTCAGCAGAATAAAGTGTTCATTGGTTATAGCACTTGATGTTTGGCTCACAAAAAAATAGCAGCTACATGGTCTTTAGAAAAGAAATGTCCATAGCACAATATGACATATTATTATTGTTACAAAATTATCAGGTTACTCCCACAGGCAGCCCCCACATACAAAAGCCAGTTGCAAAAACGATACATAATGGGAATAGGGAGGTTGGGAGAGCTGCATCCTTACTGGCTTTTTTTTGTTTTGGTTTGGTTTGGTTTGGCTTTTTTGTTTGGTTTTTTTTTTTTTTTTTTTTTTTTTTTTTTTTTTTTTTTATAAAATCATACATGAATAAAAAACTCAGAAGGGATTATTTTGCAGAAGGGAAGATGACAATGGTAACTGGGGATATAATTAGGTCAGTAGATAAAGAATTCCTAGTTGCTAATGAATGAAAGTCAGTACTTTGTGCATTTCTATGTAAAATGATGCAGTCCCCAAAAATCTTATTTACAGAAGAAAAACTTCCTATAATTACATAAAAAAAGTTATCAGTCCCTCACTGTTCATGTTGTTGCTAAAGGCTGAATGGTCAAGCACCTGAGTAATCACAGGGGCATTCAGACTTTCAGGATGCAATTCTGAACTGAACATCTTCATTCCTGGCATGGAAAATAATGAAATGCTAATGCTTCAGTTTATTTATTTGCCCAGTAAGAATGCATCCTGTTTCACAACAGTGTTTGCCAACTGCTGTGCAGATCCACAACAATTCCCCTTAAATGAACAAAGAATAGTGTTCTTACCTAAAAAAGATTTTTTCCAAAGCAAAAATGAGATTTATGAATCTGCCTCAGGACACACTCTTGAGTTTCTTCAGTTAAACTGAAGAACTCTGGCTTTTTATTATTGTGTTTTACATGCATACCAAGGACTTTTCAAAAAGAAGAAATGACCTGTGAAAATAGGAGTAATAATCCAAATAATGTTTGAGGGTTCTTCTTTTGTTTTTAATTTTCCTCTTTTAAATATTTATTTTGTAGATTTTAAACTGTAATTTTATAATATTTGTAGGCCATATGCTGGTGAAACATCATCCCTGCCCTTCCTTTGTTCCTATACTTTGTTATTTAAGTGCTGTAAATCACATAATTAAACTTGGCATTACCAAAAAAGTAGTTAGCAAGAAGTAATTCATATTCATTTAGAGACTAATCACATCATTTTTTAATTATTATTAAACAGACTTTGTTTTGAAAAAGTGTGCTTCTTCATTTCTTCTATTCATATTTCACATATTTTAAAGGGAAGAGAAAGTAAACCTTTCAGTATTTCCTCTGACAACATCACAGAACAATTTTTTGAGATGGAAAAATTAATATATTTGCATATTGACACAAAGGTCTGCTGATGTTTGAGGAGAGAAATATAAGGGTATTCACTGCTTTATGAGATTACATTAGACACATTCAGAAGTTTTGTAAAAAGCTGTGAAAATCGTACTGGGAACGTGTGACAAAAAAATTGCATTTTTATACACAGGGGACAGTTTCTTTCCTTCCACAGTGAGATGGGGTAGAGAATTGAAAGAGTAAAAGTGAGTAAAGTCATGGGCTGATATAAACTGCATACACAAACAAAGCAAAACAAGGAATTTATTCACTACCTCCCATGAGCAGGCAGGTTTTTAGCCATCCCCAAAAAAGAAGGGCTCCATCACATCTTAGCAATTACTGGGAAAAACAAACACTACCACAGTGAACACCCTTCCCGTTCCTTCCTTCTTCTTCCCCTAGTTTTATACTCTGAGCATGACAGAAGATCGTCTGGGATATCCCTTTCTTCAGCTGGGGATCAGCTTTCCTGGCTGTGTCCCCATGCACCCCCAGCCTTGTGGGTTGGGGTGAGGAACAGAAGAGGCCTTGGCTCTGTGAAAGAGTTGCTCAACAATACCTAAAACAACCCTGTGTTATCAACACCTTTTCCAGCACAAATCCAAAATGTAGCCCATACTGGCTGCTGTGAAGAAAATTAATCTACCCCAGCTAACATCGGCACATAAATGGAGAGCAAGAGCTATTAGTTTTAGGTAAGTGCACATACTTCAATACACTCATGTTGCATATTTATCACTAGATATTCTGGATATTATACATGATAAGGTGAGATAGAATAGGCCCACAATCAATGTATGATGAAAGTGTTATCTTTGAACTGTTGATGTGCCTGTGATTAGATGGAGTCCATTAGAGTATTCAAACACATCTCTCAGGGGAATTACAAGGTTACTGATATAACAGCCTTGAAACCCAGGCACATTCCCTTGATCTTTTTAGATCTTTTGTTGATAAACTGAAAACTTGAAAACATTATTGTTAATTAAGATCTGAAGAAAGACTCATGACAGCAAGAGAAAGGATACCTTTTTTGATGCTTTCTTTTATGGAATTACTGTGCTGACT
The DNA here is from genome assembly GCF_036417665.1 of Passer domesticus. Lineage (NCBI taxonomy): Eukaryota > Metazoa > Chordata > Aves > Passeriformes > Passeridae > Passer > Passer domesticus. The sequence goes on along the minus strand of NC_087476.1, from coordinate 27,975,206 downwards.
GGCAAGACCAGATGCTGTATATTAAGCATGTACCACACTAAATCAACAATTCTCTTTGTTTTGGAACCTTTTATTCCCTTAACTCTTTTGATACTACTTGTCAAAAGCTTCCTTACATGAATATTTTTCAAATAAATACACCTTTCGGGCCTTCTTTTCTGCAATGTGTGAGGACTGCAGACAACAGAGATTAGGATTCTGAACATGTGTTTGTTTGATTTAGTATCTTGAATTCCCTCTTTATTTGCCAAGAAGGAATATGTTCTTTATTTTGGCTCACTAATTACCAGGTCTTCTTAGACTTACAGTCTTTTTAACTGAAGGATAGTATTCAGTGAAAAGAAAGAAAAAAAAAAACAGACAAGAAAAACGGACCTTGCTGTAACAGGAATTATTTAATTTGGCTCTCTGGGGCTGCTAGACTGGAAACAAGCTAGTGAAGAAAGGAAATCTAATTTCTTGCTCTTTAGCTTTTTACACAAAATATGACAGTCAAGTTTCTAAACATCTGCCTTTACTTGATTAAGTTGCTGTAAAGTTGGTGGCTGTAAGCCTCTTTGAACTGATGACTTCATGATTTTGATAACACTATGGACCTATCTGTAAGGACTATATATATAGTTTTTTCATTGAATAGCAACTGAGAACAAACCTGAAAATGAGGATAATAATTTAATTCATAAATTAAAATTATCAATTGATCATTTACTGTAAGCAAATTGCAGTGTTTGTGCTTGTACCAAAGAGAATAAATAAAAAAGCCTTGGGAGTCCAAGAAGGTAGTCAAGTATTTACCCAGCATTTTTGGTCAAAATCAGTATTGGTCAAACCTGAGCCCAAAAGATTTTAACTCAGCTTGACGTGACACATACTTTATGACACAAAGGGAGGATAGAAAAGAGTGAGAAGCATTCGAAGGAACATCAAGGACAGGGCAGGATGAGGACAAGCTCTCCATGTCAGAGAAGATATCCACACCACGTGGCATGGAGAACCCCATGCCAGATCAGGTTTCCATTTTCTAAAATAATTGCAACCCATGGAGAGCCCACGCTGGAGTGGAGTTTTTTTCCCTGAAGGCACTACAGCTGGTGTAGAGTGCCAGCACCAGAGCAAGTGAAAGATTTGAGAAAAAAGCAGCAACAGAGAAGGAGAAATGGCTGTGTACTATCCACGCCCCTAACTATGCTGGTCAGTTGGGAATAGGGGGATCAGGAGCTAAGGAATGAAGCTGAATTCTGAAGAGCCAATAAGGAAGGTGTTGTTTTAATTTCCATGTTTTTCACTACCCAAATCTATTTTCATTGTCAGTAAATGAGATTATCTTCCCCAAGTTTAGTCTCTTTTGACCACAGAAGTAAAATACAAGAGGTCTCACTGTCTTGACTTAGAGACTTGAGTTTTCACATCCTGTTTTCTCCCACTGAGGAGGGATAAAAAGATGGCAGCAGGGTGCAAGCTTGGCCTTTACCCAACGCTAGCCCACTATGGATGCCTAAGTTAAATGAGGAACTATATGTATTTTCTATAACGTATGCAGTTGACTCAATGTTTGTGATTTTAATTCAGTCTTTTAACAATGAAATAATTAATTTATTTCAAGTCTCTTGAAATCAGTTTTCAAGACCAGATCTTACTATATTCACTAAAAAAACTAACAAACAGAAAAATTAAAATATCTTGAAAATTCTGCAAACTGTATTTGTAGAATCACTGAATTTCAGAACCACAGAATGGTCAAAAGTGTCTGCTGCATGTTGCTTGGTTCAACCTCCCTGCTCAAACAGGGTCATCTACAGCCAGTTATCCAGGATCCTGTACAGGTCATGTTTGAGTAATTCTATGGATGGAGACCCCACAGCCCTTCTGAACAAGCTCTGTCAGTGCTAGTCACCCTCACACTGAAAAAGGTCTTCTAGTTGTTCAGATAGAGCCTCCTGTGATTCATTGTGTGTCCATTGCCTCTGCTCCTGTCACTGGTCACCACTGGAAAGAGCCTAGCCACGTCTTTGGACCTTCATTTCAGATGTATTTTGATGAGATCCCCCTAAGATTTCTTGTCTCTAGACCAAGCAGCCTCAGCCTGTTGTCATAGGAGGTATGCTCCACAGCCTTAATCATTTTCATGGTCCTTTCCTGGAATGTCTCCTGTGTGTCCATGTCTCTCTTGAGCCCAAGGCTGGACACAGTCTGTCAGGCGTTGCATCACTAGCACTAAGTAGAAGAATCACCTCCCTCAATCTGTTGGCAATGCTCCTAATGCATCCCAGGATACCATTTTTCTTCTTTGTCACAAGGGCACATTATTGGTTCATGTTCAAGTCAGTGTTTGCCAGGACCCCTAGGTCATTTTCTGGAAGGCTGTTTTCCAGCCAGATATTGGCATATCAGAGAATATATGGATTCGTAATAGATCAAGGAAATTATCTAATGGAGGAAAATCCATCTTTTCAAGTAGTTAAAACATTTTAACTACTTCAGTTATCAGAAAAAAAAAAAAATCAAAAGATCCTTTACCTGGGTAGAAAATACCCCAACATTTATACCTCCAGATATGGACAACAGAAACTGGATTCTTTTGAAGACTATGAAAAAACCTCCATTCTGTTAAGGTTCTGAATATTATTATGCATATATATTTATATAAAGTGTATGATGATCTATACATTTCAGTGAATAGTTACATAAGGTACGGAAGATTGCATAATAGATCGTGTCAACATCCATCTGTCTTGACATACCCAATAGTCTTTTGTCTTATAAAGTCAAACTCATCCAGTAGTATAAATATAGTATCATACAAACATTAAATATATTATGGCAAATTTAAAAATCAGCACTTGAGTATTAACACTTTCTTGTGTGTGTGCATTAATCATAGAATCATAGAATGGTTTGGGTTGGAAGTTGAAACAGCCCAGCCATGGACCGACCCTCTGCTAAGCCGGGTTGCTCAGGGCCCCATCCAACCCAGCCTTGAACACTTCTATGGAATGAATATTATTCAAAATGTAGCATAAGGTCTTACTGTAAAAACACTATTTGATCTAAAATCAGTTTGTTTGGTTTTTTTCATGACCTAATTTATAGACATTTAGTGTGTACTTCATAAATATCAGTATTAAAACATTCACCATTTTTCACTTTGTGGTACTGGCTGATTCATATTTATTTTCTATGAATTAGTTGATCTTATTCTTAAAAGTTACTAAAGCTGCACCCCATTGACAGAAAAGAAGCTCATATTTTTCATAAATTAAGACTGTGAGATCAAAGATTAACCATCCCAAGACACAATATGTTATTCTCAGCACTTTGTTAAAATGATCACGAGAGACTGGGAAAGAAAGAATTTTCTTCCACTTGAAACTAGCAGAGTTGTTAGGATTTTTGCACCTTTATCTGCAGTGTGAAGAATTCTTTCTTCCAAGGATCATCTGGGCATATTTCACTCTTTTTTAAGGGGTTTAAAGCACTGCTTGAGCTTTTGATCTCTTCAGAAAGCTTTTGTGCTGTTTTGTTGGTCTGTTGGTGAACTGTCTGGTCTGTGAACTACAATATACTTGTAGGATTCTGGGGATTCTAGTTCAATGTTTAATGTCTGTGTGTTCACAACTGCAGGAGACATATTCAGTGACCAAATCACCATTCTTATTTTCTTATTTTCTTCAGCATGAAAGATGATATAATCTTTTAAAAAATGCATAATTTAATTATGTTAAAGCAGTAGAATTTTGGCATTAAAAAGTCTTCAATTTCCATAATCTAGGAACTCTTTGTTTGGGGGGGAATGGATTAGGATATATTCATGCACACCTAAGGTTTGTTTTATTGATTCATATTTGAGTACAGATTTTAAAAATACATTAGGACAAAATTCCTCAAATCAAGCACCCTGAAAAAAAGAAAACTGTAGAAAATTTGACAGTGGTTCAGAATTACATGGTTATTATATCTCATGATGTTACTTCAAAAACAGTCTTAAGAATCTATTCCTTGTACTAGAGTTTGTTGAAATACCTAATTGCATTCTCTCTAAATTACTTGGAAAAATATGTATTTCAAAATATGATCCACAAAAGCCACTCTGTGAATAGGAATTTTTAAAAAGTGCATTTCACAATAATTTTTTGTCAGCTATACAGAAGAATAATTTCTTTATTTTTACTTTAGCACTTCTGCAGACACAAATTTTTTCCAAACAGATGCCTTATTTTTTTTTTTAAGATCATTAACTATTTTATTTAAATAAATAGCAAGTGAAGCACTGGTTCTGTAACTTGCCCAAAAAGTAGGGCATAAGAACTAATTTTTTTAATACCGTTTCCTTATCTAATGGGAATATTTGAAATTTTGATTTAAGTCTTGATTCAGTCTAGGTCATCTTATTTTTCAACTTACAGAGCAGGTCATGTGGATGAAGTAATCAGTTTGAATCATTCTGTTGGCTTATTTTTTATCCTAGACTAATTAATTAATAGATTTGAGAGTAGTTTCAGCTTCCATTGAGACAAAACTGAGCTGTGGATCCATGTCTTTTTAGTTCCAGGTAGGTTTCATCAACAGCGTTGAAAACTTAAGATCTTACACAGAACAACACAACTCAACTTTACTGATGACGGTAAATATTATCAGTAAAAGAGGGTATGGAATGGCTTTAGATGAAGACAGAACAATTTTGAATTCAAAGATATTTATGAGAAGAAAAGTAACAGTCTAATCAGAAAAGTTTAAGGTGTGCTTTTTCCTTGGATGGATAAATTCTTATTCCACTTTTGACTTTCACTCACATTTAGCATCTCATGGAAATATGATTCTCTAACCTGCTTTAAAGGGGTAAACTTTATAGTCTTCCGTCTTTAACAAATCTCAGATGTTAGCTATGCACTCTTACTCATTTCTCCTTCAGCTGTTTTCTCCTCTGGGGTCCCATCTAATAATCTATTGACTATATGCACTGGGTATTCTGTCTGAGATATATTCACTCTGTCAGGTTTTTATAGTCCTGTTTAAGTTCATATTCCAAATGCCTTTTATTAACTTAGTTTTTAGCCAGTTTCCTCTTCCTTCCAAACTTGTTTCTTGTCTTCTGATCATAGATTTTTTCCCTCATGGTTCTCTTTCTCTAAATATTTTTTCACCTCCATGTGCATCCACTTTCAATAATCTAATTATCCTAAATTCTGCCCCTCTGTAGTTTTAGATTATATGCCTCACAGACTTCCAGGCACAAAAGTTTCCCCTTATTCCAGGTAAGGGCAGTTTAGCCTTATATAACAAGCTAAACATGTAGTGATAATTTCCCAGAATTCCATCATTTTCACTCATGGAATTCTTGATCCAGGATAATTTTTCTAAATTTCAAACAGCAATGTTAATATAAATAAAACCAAAAAATATTCCACAACTCTTTCCAAGATTCACAGAAGAAGTTGGAAGTCCAATAAGATCAACAGCAGGTTTCTTAGTGAATTTTGGTGTCTAATCAATGCTAGGTCCTTGAGTAGAATTAAGCAGAAGTGAAAGACAAAAATATAAAGAAGTTTAAAAAACCAGAGTAATAATCACATCCTTGTAGACTGATTTATTTTATGGTACTTTTAATTAGGAGCAGCTTTGAATTATGCATCAAGCCATTATTGTATGGGAAACTATGGACATCAGGGATAAAAATGGCACATCTGAAACTTTCGGCAATTTAATAGTTATCCCATATTACTTGTCCTATAAAAGAGAACATAGTTTTAATGTAACCTTGGATGAAATTCCAAGACTTTCTTTCTTGAGGCTTTAAATTTGTTTGAAATGCTTATATTTCTGTTAGTAAGGTAATTTTTTTTAACACCATCATATAAAAATTGAATTATTTTATGGAGATTGTTAATATAAAACAATGTTTAAAATATTAGTTTATTGGAGTGTATTGGGTTTTGATTATTATGACAGGGTAATTTTGTTACTAAAAAAAAGCCAAAAAATACCAATATTTTACTGAACTAAATTTTGTCAAACATTTTTGACATGGATTTCAGCAGGACCACATTGTGTTTCAGCTGCCTGTTATCAACCAGCTATGCCACATTGCAACATGTGCAACAGGGGCATACAAGTTATCAACCAGCTATGCCTAGATCACATGAAAATATTGTTTTGTACTGTATAAAACATTTCACATTTAGATTTGTATGCACATAAACTTGTAGAGTATTTTCTCTGTGTCATTCAGATTTCTGTCTGCGATACTTATATATTATTAGCTATACACTAGTTTTCGGGTGTGATGGCAAAATAGTGGAAAGATATTAGAAAAACCTTATATCAACTTTCTTATTTCTAAAATACTAAGGACAACCTAGGACAACCTAGGATTCTTGTTGCTATATTGTTACTATAGAAGTACTTTGTGATATCATGAAATAGGTTTGACTTTGGGTCCTATGCTCAGCAGCCTAATTCCCAGAGTAGTAAAGATAGAATTTAACAACTGCAATACAGGGAGGATTTGGACTTTCTGAAATAATTCTTGTCACTGAACTGAGCTTCATTCAGCAAAAACATTTTTACTAATCATAGAAGGGAAAGGGGCATGTTAATATATGTGTAAGTTGTTGGAAAAGTTATGGTGTTATTTCAGCCTTGCTTTGTATTAGCTCTGACAGTTCAAGGGTTGATCTTTTCTGGTCTTATGCACATGTATTTGAATAATATATTTTTGTTCTCAGGATTCTATAAAATGTGCATGAAACCTAAAATGAAGTCACTATCTTCTCTCCAGGGAACAATAATTTTGGATTTACTGTAACATCATCAACAAAAGCAAGAAACAAGGAGAAAAAGAAAACAGAACTTCTCGTTGAAATGAGTACATCTCAATAGTTTTCTTATTTTAACAGTGTTCTGGCTGTTTGGTTTTCTGAAGTGTCTTCAGAAACTGAATTACTAGGTCTGTTGAAAAGCTGTTCAATGTTTTGAAACAAAGGCTGCTACAATGGCGTGTCTTAATGGTCTGGAACGTGAATAAAAAAACTTTCACTGAAAAAAGGAATACATGGCAAAGTTCTATGTGGCAGAGGAAAGCTTCTTGATATTTACTCAGGATGCACAGTGGTAGTGAAACATGCAACTGTATCGGCTGCTGTGATTAAAGAAGCACACTTCATAAAAAAGAAACAATGTATCTTTTCCTTTTTGATAAAATATATCATAATTATTAATTATTCCTAATCTTTTTAAATTTACATTATGAAATTTCAGTTAATAATGTCAGAAGAATTCTTAGCTTTTTGAATTCAAACACTGGCCACAAAAAACCTCTAAACAAACCGACAGAAAAAACCAAAACAAAAGCAAAAAAAAAAAAGCTAAAAGAAATTAATAAACACAGTAATACTTTACTCTGTACTCAGTACGAGTGTAGATTTTTTTGACGTAATACTTTTTCTCTCTCTAAATCTAATCTTTATTGAAATTTTATTCTTTATAAACTGTCTTCTTTTGATTCTTCATTACATGCAAAGAGCTTTACAATTTTATCAGAGGCACAATTTCCACATTTTATATTTTCAGGTGCAGTAAGTAAATTACATATGTGTATAAGAGATCCTTGCTTTTGGGATTCTCCCTGCAGGTCCTTCAACTTCACTACAATGTCCTTATCACATGGTTTTGTATAAATGGATGCATATGAACAAGTAACATTTAGCAGGCAATTTCCCAAATTTTCCCATGTATTGTTTACTGATAATTAGATATACAGCAGTTTTTTCAGAAACACACTGAAAGTGAGTAAATATTCCTATTCCAAAACTCAAATGCTTAGAAGACACTTTTGTCATCATACCATTTTCACACTTGAGTATAGAGAAATTGATAATGATTCTTTGGAAAACAAGTATAAACATTATTTTATAAATTAAACAGCATATCAAGGTATTCAGAGATTTCTTTCTTGTCCGAAAGAAATTAAAAACATCTTTTTGTGCATTTCTTTTAAAAATTAACTACTCAGTAGAGAGGAAGCAATTAACTTTACACCAAAAACTCCTTTTTGGGGAAAAGAATTTGGTGGAGACGTGGCAACTGCAGTCCCTCAGTGTCTTCTACTTGTGCATCAAAACTAGATGCTTTGCTTGTAGAAATGAAATAAATGCATCACAGTGTTAACCTTCTTTATAAGGTTATATAATAGATATATGACCTTATAAAGATATACAACCTTATAATAGATATATAACCATATCAATATAAAAAAACCACACACCCTATTCCTAGGTAAATGCATTTTCTTTGAAAAAATATGATATTTTTCCATTACTTTGCTAAATTATTATTTAAACCATAGACTATACAATGTATATGATTTTGGAAAAGTAAATTGGAATAAATATAATCTCTTCCTGCTAAATTATTATCCCCTTGGGATTATGTCACATGTGAGAAAATGTGCAACAGGGGCATACAAGTTACATAACTTCTACAACATTTAAGGCTTGACTCACAGAAGTGAGTCATCTTTTCTAGAGTGCTTTACAGCTCTCCTCATAATATGAAATGAATAAATGGAAAAATGCTTAGAGGAAAACTGCAACTTTTCAAAGCACAAAAGGTGTGTAGAACTTGAAAAAAATAATTCTCATTTTATTTCTTTTATTTCTCTCGTATTGTCATGTTCTACCTTGGAAACACTTCTGCAAATAAGTGAACAAAAATTCCAAAGAAGTTAGTTTGTATTTTTTTAAATATTAATTTATCTCCCAAACAAGAAAGTTATTTGATATATCTCTTTTATTAGTCAGATAAAATTTAACAGAAGAAAATCTAAACGTAAAAAAGAGTATTGTGTTTGATAACTTTACCTGACATGTTTAAATATCTCAAATCTTTATTTGAAATTAGATGTTAGTGAATTCTTCCTGCCCTGCCTCTTTTACCTGTTATTGGTAATATTTGCACTAATTAATCCTGCTTTATAGAGCACATTCTAGTCTTTGCTTGTATTAATTCCAGAAAGGAAGCTTTCTTACTATTTATACTATTCTAATAAATATATCTTTTTTTAAAATTATTCAGTCATAGATTTCAGATGAAGAAAGACATCAAAGTTAGTTATTCCTGTGCAATTGATTGTTAATCTGGATATTATGATGTTATTTATGGAACCCCTCTATTACAGAGGAGATACAGAGAAACAGCATGTATTGATCTCGCAAGTCCAATAATCTTTTTAAATTTTGCTTACACAACCTACCTACAGTACATCATATTGTTTAAAAATGAGAAAAGCTTATTTTTATAGTCTGTCTCAAGATGACATATATATTGTTTTAATGTCTAAAAAGTTTATAGAAGAAAAAAGGATTCCACCAGGAGAAAAATATTGTTTGAGGCTCCAATTTTAGTATCAATTCCAGAAAATGACTCCCTGGAAACAAAGATAAACAGACATATAAATCTCTGTGTGAATAGAAGTTGATGGCTTATAGTCTTTTCTACAGAACTGAAGCTGTGGACTCTGTCATGAAGAAATATGTCTGTAATAAATTTGGAGTCTTTGCTTCATTCGCTGTCTTACTATGTCAGAAAATATGAAGCAGACACCTTATGTGTGCAAGGCTTTATACAATTACCCTTATTTTACAGAATTAACAAAGGAAGACAGTATAAACCATTCAAACAAAACAGACAGCGGAACAGACAAAGGGTGAGAACTCCTGAGTTCAGTTCAGCTTGCTGCTTTACTGGAGTGAAAGAGAAGCTGATTGGATATTCATTCAAGGCAGTGCTACATCTTCCATGCACTAGCAGATATTTTAAGATAAATAACAGAGTGAGTGACTTATCTAATAGGTGTTTGAAAAAGAAAAATATAAGTGAATAACTTTCATCAACATCTAAGTTTGGGAAACAAACTCCAACCGAATACCAAAGAGGGAAGTGGTAGAAGTTCAGCTACTGTATTAAAGGACAAACAAAGATACTAGAAACAGAAGAATATTTAAAAACTCAGCTTTCAAACAGATTTCAATATTTCAATGCTGTTAACATTAATAATAAATAAAATTTAACACTGGGAGTACAGAACAATCAATTTCTTTGTGCTGTTCAGGTGAAAGGACCAAACTTCTGCCAAAAGAATATATGCGTCTGTGATGGTTTCAAGACTGCTAAATCATAGGTTGATCTGTGCAATTTCAAGAATGAAAATGAAGGAATATATTTCACATTCGGTACTATATTCTTGCTTGTGCAGAATGCCAAAAGAGAGAAAATGTAATTGTATGCCACAATCCGAAGTGAATAGGGAATACTGAATGTTTATTTTGGGTTTATGTTAGAATATGCTGGGTTAAATTTGTCATTTATGGTTATAGATATGAAGCAATGGTGAAGTAGCCAACATTCTTGGCAGCTGTGCTCTAGCTTGTTTGAAGGTAGTACATAGAAAACCATAGCCACTAGATATAATCTCCAATGCTGTAGCTGGTGTATTTTTAGATAATGATACTACTGTGCAGTAAAATATTTTTCCTGTGAGAATGCTGATTTGTTGAGATAAAACTTCATACATGTCAGTCAAAGTTGTTAAAGATTTAATTTACAATTTTACTATATTTCTACATCCATTTATTAATTTGGAATGCTTACTTTCTAAATAAATTAATAGTATCCAATACAGAAGAATGATTTTTTTTTTTAATTTCCCTTTCTTGTATTTTTGGTTCTCTTAAAATTTTGGCAATAAATTCAAATAATAAAATATAAATAAAGCACATTCTATAATATTGAAATACTTCAACCATCTATTTTCTTCTATGTTTGAATATTGCAAACAGAAAAAGTGCAAAGGTGAATTTACTTAAATATTTTGTGTCCCATAAAAAGATATGATATTCTATATTCTATTATTTTGCTAATTGAACACTACCGCTTGCTGGGAGTAATGAATAATATAATAATACTGTTACTCACAGGTTACCAAAGACAGAAATTTGCTGATGATTTTCATTCAAGGCAAACACAAATTTAAATTTTCTTTTGCCTGGATTGAAGTCCTTGATTGGTGCTGGAGCAGAATGATGGCATGTGCTGAAGCATTTGACCTGCAGTGTGCTCTCTGAAAACCCATCCTGTGCTGGTATATAGACTTACTCTGGTCTCATTGTAAGGCATTGGTTTTGCCTTTGATGAATTTCATTAAATTCCTATTATCTCACCAGCAATGAAGATTCCATTGGAATGGGTTGCCAGCATTCTTTTCCACATAGCCAGTTCACACTCTGGGAAGAGAAAATGCAACAAGAAATTACTCAAAAATCCAAGCAGATGAGCTAGCTAGATGAATTCAAAACATCAAAGCAGTAATTGTGTACTGCATTTTAATAGTTTGCACTCTACAAACTACTGCAGTCAGTAGTGTGTCTGAAATTTTGTCGGAATTTCACAAGACCTCTCTATAAACCAAAACAAAAGAGGAAACAAGATGCAAACATCTTCTAAGATGTTTAGCACAAATGCTTAATTTTAAATTGATAGAATCTTTGTAACCTCAGTGAGGCTTATGCATGCTTGAAATTAGGAATGTATTAAGTGTTTTGAAGAAGTAAAAATGTGAACAATGACAGAAGTTCAAACAAGAATATTTATGGAAACATTATTCCAAAACTTTTAGAGGTTGAGATCTTAATCATTGATACCTACATTTTTTCTTATACTTGCAATCCTAGTTTTAGTATGGTAAACCATTGAGTTATTAAGCATCTGTACTGGCAACAAATATATGTAAGAAATCAACATTTCTGTGTTTAAAAGATCTTGGAACACATAATTTCTCCAGCAATACGTTTCAAACAAATGAGATATGCATAGGTCACTTATGGTTTCACATTGTAACTTCAATGAAAATTGAGCAAAGTATAGTATATTAGTATATTTAGTATTTTGTGTCTGATAAATTTAATATCTTTTTCTAATGACTAGATATGACTAGTGTAATATATCTCAGCTGCACTTCAAATACAGTACAGATCAGAAATTACATTTCCCTAGAGAAGCAAGGGTAAGTATAATTAACTAACTAAGAGATGACAATAATTTACAAATGCTTGTTCTCTTAAGAAAGAGAATGTTCTATCCCTGAGGAGCAGCTTTTTAACTTATTATTTTCATTGACTCACTTTGCAAAAAATCTGCAATTGTGTAATGAAGTTCAAGAATTGCATAAAACTAGGGAATAATATTACTTTCAGGAAGGAAATTCTATCATACTTGGGCAAGGAAATGAGGCTCAAAACTATAGCATGTGGCTCCAAGCATCATGGTTTAAATGAGTTGGGGAATTGCACACTGAGCTACTGTGGTGGTTTCCTTGGCTGGATGCCATGTACCCACCAAGGTTTTCTATCACTCCTCCTTCTCAGCTGGACAGGAGAGAGAAAATAAGGTGGAAAATAACTCATGGGTTAAGGTAAAGCAGTTTACTAAAGCAAAAGTGAAAGGTTGCCTGCAAAGGTTGAAACAAATTGAAAACCCAATGATTTTATTCTCTACTCCCAACAGCACTTCCTGGGAAGTCAGGTGACTTCCTAGGAAGCAGGGCTTTGGCACAGGTAGCAGCTGCTCTGGAAGACAAATGTAAATAATGAATGTCCCCTCTTCCTCCTCCTCTTAGTTTTTACATCTAAGCTGATATCGTATGGTGTGGAATTACCGTTAAGCCAGTTTGGGTCAGCTGTATTAATTGTCTCACATGCCAAGATCTTGCGCACCTGCAGACTGCTGCAAAATGTTGGACGGGGCTGTTGCTGTGCCAGGGCTGCTCAGCAGTGCCCAAAACACAAACCAAAGGTGTGTTACCAGCACCTTTCTAGCCACCAGTGTGGAGCATTGCACTGTGAGGGCTGCTGAGGCAAAAATGAATTCCTTCTCAGCCAGACCCATAGTCCCACACACAAAAAACCAAAAAAAACCCCAAAAAAACCACAAAAAAAAAAAAACTATTAAAAAACCCCCAAAACAAACAACAAAAAAGATTTCTTGGCGTGTTATCAGTTACACATGCTCTCACTACACTGTTGTCACAAATAATGCAAAAAATATTAGGATGCTACTACACTCAAGAAAAACAGAAGTACCATGCCATTTTACAAGGCTGTGATAATACTGAAACAGAGAAAAGTTTTTTAAAAAATTATTCAATTATAGCAAACTATCAGGTAAAGTTCAATTCTAAACAGGTCTGAAGACTGTTAGAAGAGCAGTCTAAAATAAACCTGGACTGTTTAGCTCAGAAATGGAAAAGAATCAGACTTCCCTGATGACAGGCTCTAAATCATTAAGGAAACAATTTCCAGAGCAGAAAAGATATTTAAGCTGATCGACAAATGATATAATGAGGGAAATGCCTATAACATAAGCATGAATTAATTCAGCTTGAAAAATAGCGCTTATTAGGGTAAGAATTTTTGTAATAAGAATGATCTGGAACAATCTTCTACAAAGCTACTGTTTCTGTCTTTCCAATAGATCTGCCATAGCCAGGGACCAGTATACATGACCTCAAAGACCACTTTAATTTTCATGTTCCTATGAAAGATATCACAATTTCTTTGATGTATTGCTACTGTATCTATTGTTTTCTAGCTTTTTGCTGAGCACAGTTCAATTTCAGCACATCCCACTGTGATGCTGAAAAGTCAATTGTTATGATTTTCTTCTGTTTCTTTGAAGATATTCCCTACTGCAATATTGTCTTATTACATATATTGTGCCAGTAATATTTGAAAATTTTGGTATTGTTTCAAAACAACTTCATTATTGCTTGTGTTTATGTGATTTTTTTAAGTGGCTGATGCCCATTTTAGTTTTGTAAATGAGATGTTTCAAAAAATTATTTTTAAGTGAAAATAGAAAACTGAGAAGAGCCTAATTAACCTAACAGTGTAGTGACAAAATTATACAGGAAAAAAAAATCAGACACAAAAAATACAGTAGAGAATTGAGTAACATATTTTTTTCTCATTAAATAATCAGAATTTTTTTGTCAGAACATAGGTGATTTGCTGTCTTACTATTTTAAGAGCAATTTTTTTTGTATAGTAGATGTTACTAATTTAGTATTGTTTCACAAAATTAAATATGTCTTGAACCTGATAATTCTTAAGTGCATTCTTTCCTTAAAACATGACTAAATCTACTGTCTTTAGGAGTATAATCTGTGATTGTAAATAATTTTGTTTTCTCAAAAGCACCATAGTTCAATACTTCTGGCTTTCTCAAGATAATTAAAGTACTGTATTTGTGGTAGTTATACATGACTGCAAGTAACTTAGTAACATTGAGAGTGGGACTGACTTTCACATTATGTCGAATTTACTTCTGATGTTTAGTTTTGATGATTCCTTCACCAAACACTCCACATGTTCAATGAAAGATTTGACAGCAGATTGAACAATTTGTTAGTCAGATCCGGAATGCCTTTTTTTATAAACAGTCACATCTGACCTCATAACCATATTACACACAAGTCTTTTTTTTATAACTAATCAGGTGTTTTTTTCACACAAGTAAGGGTTATTTTCTTTCTTTTTTTTTTCCCTTTCCAATTTCCATTTCTGTAGTAGTTTACACTTATTTGGATTCAAAACTGAAGCTGTTATCTAACCCACAATGGTGCAACAGTGAGTTCAGAGTACCAGAATATTTTTCTTAGGCCTTGACTAACTTTGTTTATATTTCAGTTCATACTTAATTGCAAACATAAACACATCTAGAAAATAAATCATCTCTCATGAAAAACAATAATAAGGTACCTGATGCTTCACTGTTAAGATGAAACAAGCTTAAACTGTTTCTAGTGTTAATGCATGCTACCCTCCGCAATAAATATTTGTAACAGTGAAAGAATCACTTGTTTTCAGTGTCCAGTGAAATTAATAACAAGGCAATACCTTCAGAAAGGTTTGGGATTTTGGCCTGATGCATTTGCTGCATTTAGGAAGTCCTCTACATATTTCACTAAACTTGAAGTCAAGATGAAAAATGCAATTTTGGCATTAATCCTGTTTTGATGTAACTGGTTTTGCCTTACTTATCTTCAAATTTTATTTAAAGTGTTCACTTTTTTTATTACTGATTAAAGGATTAATTCCAGAAGTCCTGTCTTTTGTAGGCCTTAAATGACTTTTCTATAGCTGTCAAATTTATTAACAAAACAAATTTATTAACAAAACAAATTTATTAACATAATAGTTATTCAAAAATAGTATTTCATCCTAATATATTTACTTTGAAATAGATTCCATATGCAGATATGAAAGTTTTCGAAATCTAGGCAGGTTAAAATTTAATCTGATTGATCTTTATCTGCAGTCCAGGGATTCTATTATAAAGGAACATTTGAATAAGTTCACAGTGGACTGAGGACAACTCTTGGATAGGATTTATGTTCATAGCCGTGGTCTTTGAATGTTATTAGCTGGACTTACAAAGTTCAGAAATAGGTTGTGATGGGCTGACCTTGACTGGCTGCCTGACCCCTGCTTATCTGTTCTCTTCCTCTGGAACTTCCTCTCCTGAGAAAAGAGAACGAAAAACCTCCTGGGATGAGGTAAAGAGAGAAGGAGATCACTTACCAGTTTTCCATCATGGGCAAAATACACTTTACTTGGGGAACATAAATTTAATGTATTGCTAGTTAAAATAGAGTAAGGTGGTGATAAATGAAGACGAAATTAAAATCACCTTTTCTTGTCCTCCCATTTTCCCAATCTCAGCTTTAGTTCTTCACCCTACAATCCTCTGCCTCCTCACTCTAAGCAGTCCAGGAGTTGTGGTCACTCCATAACATTCGATCTTCATTGCTCTGTCCTCCCCACAATTTTCCCCAGTCCTGCAAGGGACATCTCCACAGGCTCTAGTCCTCTAGCCCTGCTCCTTCGAGGGCACTTCCTGAGACAAGTTTCTTCAGCAATCAGCCATCCATTCCAGCAGGTGGACCGCAGTGTCCTCTACAGGCTGCAGGGAAATCTGCTCTGGTGCCTGGAACATTTTTACTCCTTCTGTGGCACTGATGTTCTCAACATTGTTTGTCTTTCTCCCACCTTCACTCTTCACACTGCTTGTGTGGCTATTCCCCTTTCTCTAACGCATTTTCTCAGAGGCTCCCTCAACTCAGTTGGTGGGGCTCAGCTGTGCCCTGTGGCAGATGGGCTGGAGCCAGCTGGAAATGGCAATGTCCAGCAAAAATACAGTCCCAGCCACTGCTCACAGACCATGACTGCAGCCACTGCTGCTGCCAGCACTTGTCCATCAGCACCCTATACAGAAAGCTAGAGGTGTTTTTTGGTGTTTGTTTTAGTCTACACTAGAAAATAGAAATGTCCAGATTCTACATTGGATTACAGCCTGAGGGAACTCCACTGACTGCTACATGAACTACATGAACTGAATATGCTACATGAACTGAAAAATGGCAAGAATGAAATGGATAGCTTAAAAAGAAAAAAAGAATGTGAATATTTAACCAGAGATACTTGAATCATATGAGTTGTTATAGTCCATCTGAATATGGTTTCTAAATGGCAAGAGTCTCAGTATGTTTTGGATTTATAGTTCAGTTTCAATGAGAAAGACATGGCCTTTCTGGATGATTTTCTTTGCATGTAGCACCAGATTTGACCTTTGTAAGTAAAGAATTTCAATAGTAGAAAATGTTTAAAGGTCGTTCTGTGATTTGTACAAATGTTTCCCTGGGACTAAGTAGAGATTATCAAACTCATTTCTCTTTTGACCCAAAGCAGATCTCTTAACCTAGTTCTTCGGTGTCAAAAGACTTGTGCACTAATCCACTAATCCTCCTAGTCTCAAAAACTATTGAAAGTCTATTATCTACAAGCTCAGACTGAAGATCTATTGGAAAGACTGTGACCTCCGGGAAGCTCAGATAATGACATATTGCAGGGGGTAAAATAGTGACTGAGGATGAGGAAAAGGCTGAGGGACTTAATGCCTTCTTTGTCCTAGTCTTTAATAGTAAGACCAGTCTCCTGAGCTGGAAGCCAGGTACAGGAAGAATGAACACCTCATAATCCAAAGGGTAACAGTGACCTGCTACACCACTTAGAAGGATCTGCATAGGGATCTGGACAAACTGGATAAATGGGCCAAGGCCAGTGTTATGAAGTTCAACAATGCCCAATGGCAGGTCCTGCACTTGGGTCACAACAACCCCATACAGAGCTACAGGCTAGGGGGCAGAGTGGTTGGAAAGCCGCCTTGTGGAAAAGGACCTAGGGGTGCTGATCAACAGTGGCTGAACATGAACCAGTGTGTGCCCAGGTGGCTCAGGTGGCCAGCAATAAATCCTTTCCACTTACCAGTCTGAATGTTTCAAACTTTCACTTCTTTCAACTTCCTTTATATTTTTAATTCTAAATGGATAAATACCTGTGGCTTTCTCAGTACTCTACTGGAAAATACATAAGAACAATGCCACATTCTCTTCTGTTTCTTTGCCTTTTGCTAATAAATATATCACTTATCTTTATCTATGAATGTGCACCTTTAACATCAACACTACCTTGACGCATTCTTCAGAACTGCCTGTTCATAGCAGTAGCTATTATGAGTTGGGGTGACACAGTGAAACATATAAAAATCCTCATTATGTTTCTGGGATTCCACACGTATTTATGTATGACGCTTCTCTTTCCTCGGCTAGCTGATGACAAGGTGGGGGGGGCGGCAAGTTCCCCCTGGAGCTCTATTGAATCCCAGCCATCAGTTGTTTCGGCACAATATAAAACACAGGCAGTGCACACGGGTCCCAAGGAAGCTTTATTTAATGGTAAACTTCCCCTTTTCCTCTCCTGGGACCTCGATCACGGGGCAAACAAAGACTTATATGTGGGGGAAAGTCAGGGGAAAGGCGCAACTTTCAACAAATCAGGAGAGTTGGGAGTAAAAAACCTAGGCGAGGATAACAATAGTGAACCAATAAACTTCCAAGGGAGGAAAAACGGTTTCAATAAACAGCTAAAGTTTGGAGAAATAGGAACTAGAAACTAGCTGACGAAATGACTGGGAAAAAGCAGAGACAAAAGGAAAACTGCACCAAGGAAAACTACCAAACCACAAATCAAACCATAAACCTACTAATAAAACAAAAAGCACGATACAACATATATGGAGTTTCACTTAGTATAGAGAATGTGGATACATGAGAATAACTATCAGAAAATATATTAATAGAAAACGCGTTATCAACAATGGCTTGTGATAAGAAGTGGAATTACATGTGGGATATGTGTAACATGTTTTGTGTGTATTTTAAAGATGTAATTACTGACATAATACACATTTGCTGGCCCAGATACTTTGCTGAATTATTGGTCATCTAAGGAAAAAAAAACCCAAACCTTCTCTTCTAAATGCTGTAACGTATTGAAGCCATGTATTGAATTCATTCTGCATTCACACCTAAAGAGGGGGGAAAAAAGTGTATTATCAATTATAGTGTCAAACCCTATTTTTCATTATTGCTTTCAAAAGAAACAACTGCAACTATTCAAGGCTGGATTCATGTTTCTTTTTGAATCCAGCCTTGAATAGTTGCAGTTGTCTCTGCAGTTACAGAGTACCTGTGACACCACAACTGGACAAACTGACCAGATTTCCCTCTGCCCACATTAATTATGATAATGAAATACTGAGAAAGGATAACACAAATCTGGGCTACCACATTTGAATCAAATTAACCATGTTTATTCAATAGAGGTAAGAGGGCTTGTCAGCTTTTGTTTTCTGTCTCTGACAATGCACCATTCAAACACAATTATTTCACTCTGAAAGTAAATTGCAGCTTAGTCTATCTCTCACTAGTAATATTACTTTCATTCACAACAATGTCCAGAGACTTGCCCAATTACCCATCAGTGTCACAGGTTTAGATCCCTTCTACTAACTTAATCTTGACTTTGTAATGAATTTTGAGAATGAAATCTTAGTATGTGTCTTGCTTATACTAAAGCTAACATGATATCGCCTAGATAGCTTTGCCTTCTTGCCTAATGCTGACAACACATTTAACATCACAGGAAGCCTGGAAAGAAGAGAGGGGAACACGAGATGGTTTTCTGATTTTGTCCTAATATATCACCTGATATATCTTACTCCATTTCATTACTAGATTAATTTAAAATTCTCCAAGTCAAGTTTATTTTCCTGTGATAGTAATTCTTAAGTGATCTCCCAATCTTTATATTGACCCATATATTTTTTCATCCTACTTTCTGCCTGTGTTCATTTTAGGAAGAGGAGTTGTGTGAGAGTCAGCCGAGGTCAACCCAACACAAAGTCACATATTTATCTTTTATAGGATGCAAAACTTTAAAGAATTTGACTGCCTTGGACTCAGACATGTGATGTTAGCATGGTACTACAATAACAGGGTGCAACTTCACATGCATCTCAATTACAGGAGAATGTACTGTGTGTGTGAAATGCATATCTGTACCCCACTGTTGTGGGATCAAAAAAGACAGTAACTGCCACACAGAAATCTCCATTGTTTTTTCCTACACTACACAATTTCCCTATCCCTGATGTAAAACTACCAGGATATTACCTCCAAAGCTTTATTCCACATGTGTTACCTGTGAAGCCAGACTCTGGTGTAATAGATGTGTGCTAGCTAACACACCTACATAGCACATCTTCCAGACAGAAGTCTCACAGGATTACCTCCCAAGGCCTTTTGCTCACAGATTCCAGTTATGCATCCCAAACATTCATTTAAAGAACAATTCCCTCCACTAGAGCTCTGATGAGATGTATCTTATTTCTGAAGACAGAGTTCTAGATTTTGTTGGTTTGGTTTTCTTTTTTCTGTAGTATTTTATAGTTCTTGATTAAAATTCTTTCATCTCATCCCTGTTTTAACATGTGACAGTGTCATTCACTTAGTTCTGCCACAAGAATCTTCACTTGGAAGTGCTTAAAACCCAGGTGCTGATCTGCAGAATAAAAAAACAGCAGAGAAATTTTCCAACTTTCTTTTTGGCACTCTCGTCTCTCCACTCTTCATTTCCCAGCAGGGTAATTAGCCTTTATTTCTAGGAGACCATTTATCTTCATGTGAGACCTTCTGTCTTCTTGAGTTCTCTGACTACAAAGATGATCACCGAAGTAGGGACATTCCTACCCCTTCTTTGCTCTCTAACTCATGAGGCATGGGTAGTCAGGATAAACTCTCTCATCCCTAGTGGGAAGCTGTTTCTATAGCCCAGAGTCCTGGCAGGACTTACTTAGCTATCTGAAATCCCTCTGCTATCCAGACACAATGATGAGGATGAGAATTCACAAAACTCCAAATTATATGGAAAAAAAAATCTCCCCTATGGATTAAGTGTACTGTCAGCTTGTTTCAAGAATAGAGGAATCCAGGTACCTGAGGACACCTAAGGCCAAAGTATGATTTGCCAGAAGTTACAGGAGGTACAGCTTTTTTTGTGCCCTTTCTTCCTTGGATTTGTTCTGCAGCACTGGTAGTGCTGAAGCTGTAGAAGTCAGGATTTTCTGTTCCTTAGCAAAATAGCAACAAGCAATGAAATGCCTCTATCTCAGTTGCAGTTATATGCTGATGAAAATATTCATACCATGCATTAGTATTCTAGAACCAAGGACTGAAATCAAAGATGATTCCTTTCATAAATGCACAATGCTCAATGTTACGCAATAAAAATAAGTTTGTTCTTTTTTTTACACACAGGTCACAAAGCTTTAATTCTTTGCTGAATCCTGACACAGTTTCAACAGAGAAGTAATAGGGCATTTTCATGATTTTTACTATGGATTAATGTATTCTTCTTCGAGTAGTAGGCTTCAGGCTGTCAATTTCCAGCCTTGTATTCCTGAAGTGGATCTATTACTATTTAATAGTAATATTTAATAGCACTGATAGGTACCAGTTCTGAGAAGAAGACCACCATATAGACTGGCATAAATTTTGCAGTCATGAGTTATTTTCATAAATCACAAAGAGACATGGACAAATCAACCAGGTACTTCATATTTCTTCAGTACAGACTGCATTTGGAGTGGATTGAGACCAATCCTACAGAAAAGGGCTTGGGGTATTACCAGTGGGTGAAAAATTAGACATGAGCTGAAAATGTGCATTCACAGTCCTGAAAGCCAAGTGTATCCAGGACTGCATAAAAAGACACATGACCAGCAGATCAAGAGATGTAATTCTTCCCAGTAGCATACTTGTGAGACCCTGCATTGCACACCACTCTGGGGCCCCTA